>NC_086205.1:16656055-17971055 GCF_035770615.1 Melospiza melodia melodia | reverse complement strand
TGGCAGCTGGGGTTCACTGAGGCTCTCAGGCCAGGCTGGCTCACAGCAAGCTGCGGGCACTGTGTGACCCTAACGTGACCTGCCTTTCTTTCTAACCCAAGAGCATGAACACTTATTACATTTTCTATGTCTGGTGGGAAACACCATTCCTCAGCAGCTAGAGCTGATGCAAGAATGCTTTGTGGAAAGCAAAAAGAACATTCATCTGTAAAACGCCCTGCCTGCGCAGTGGGACCTCGCAAAAGTGTTAGCCCAGGGTTGCTTTGCAGCAGAAAGTGGAGCTGTCAGACAGGGCTGTATTCACAAATGCAAACCCAGCAAAAAAGAGAAAGCAACTGTGTTTTCTTGAAAGCATTTCCAACACTTTAGTCTTTATGGGTTTTCTGTTCCCTCCCTCCACCCCACCCCCCATTGTTCCTCTCTTCCATTTCTCCATCTCTTTCTTTCTCTTCCTTTTGGATGCCAAGTTATGCCTGTTTGTCCAAGCATCCCTGCAAACCCCAGTCTGAAACCAGTCACATCGTCTAGGAGCCTCATTTCACTCCATCCAAACCGTGGTCCTCAGAGGGGTCAAACTGGCTGGGGCCAGGAGCTGGATGTTCCTTTGCTGCACTTGGCCCAGTGCCTGGAGCTTGTTGCTACACCAGAAGTCATCACACACCCTCTCCCTTGAGAAAAATGACCTCGGGCCATGCCACCATCCCCAGGTTATCCCCTGCTAATTGCAGGACATCCTGGGGAAGATGGTGGCGTTTACACCTTTGATCCCAGTGCTGCAAGGCTGGGTTCTCTCTCCTGCAGGCTCGGGAGAGTGTAGGTGTTTGCTTCAGGCTACGATGACATGAGAAATACCTGAGTGAGGCGAGGCGTGGGTGTATTGGGGCGTGACTCAGAGGAAGTCAATGTACAGGGATTTGTTTTGTGTGCAAGAGATCTATTCACTTTAGTTACCAGCATGGGTGTAATTACCTCTTTTTTTTTTTTCTACATTTTATTATTTTGATTATTAATCATGGCTTAAGAATGGCTGAGCCAATGAAGATTATGTATGCAATTTCAAAATGTCCAAGATACATATTACCAAGGGCTGACTTGAGAGAGCCAGGGAATTTGATGACAGTTCTCTAGATTCTGATGAGGGACCAGTGCAAATCAAAGGGGCTGGTAGCCTGGGGCAGGATATCTTTCTTTAGAAAGAGAATAGTGAAGGATATACTTAAAATTGGGCTTGGAGTAGTCTTGTCAAGACAACTTGGAGAACATCTGTATGGAAAGAGCAAGATTCAAAGAAAAGGAAGCTGCATGTTTAATTAATCCAGATGTCCTTGGATTTGGAGTTGGACCTCTTTTTCTCTTATTTGTTTTAATTGACAATAGACAAGATTAACTGCAGTTCTTATACAGGACAAGAATCACTCTGAGGTTATTCAAGTTTGCAGAACCCTTAGTCTTGTCTTAATACACGCAGAGTCAATCTCTCTGCAGGAAAAATCTTGCCACAGTTTGGGGCCCTATTCTGGTTCTGGACCCCTCAGTTCAGGAAGGACATTGAGGTGCTGAAAAGGGCAATGAAGCTGGTGAAGGGTCTGGAACACAAGTCCTCTGAGGAATGGCTGAGGGATCTGAGGGTGTTCAGCCTGGAAAAGAGGAATCTCAGGAGGGACCTTATCCCTCTCTACAACTCCCTGAAAGGAGGGTGTAGCCAGGTGGGGGTCAGGCTCTCCTAACAGGCAATCAGCACCAGGATCAGAGGACAGATTCAAGCTGAGCCAAGGCAGGTTTGGGTTGGACATTAGTAATGAATTCCTCACAGAAAGGGTGGTTGACATTGGAATGGGCTGCCCAGGGAGGCAGTGGAGTCACTGTTGCTGGAGGTGTTTAAGCAAAGACTGGATGTGGCACTCAGTGCCATGGTCTAGTTGACATGATGGTGTTTGGTCAGAGGTTGGACTCGGTGGTCTCAGAGGTCATTTCCAACCTAATTGTGACCTGATTCTGTGATTCTGTGATCCTGTGATGTGCCAGTAGACCTGCTATGGTGTGTCTAGAACAAATCTGAGGAATGCACAAGGACCACACGGCCCTGCTGCAGGAAAGCTCCTCTGGTCACCACCCTGCTGCATTCAGCAGTGAGATCACCACAGTAATACAACAACTGATGCCAAACCAAGTCAGCAAGCAGGTTGCAAATCCTATAAAAGTTAACTTGAGAGAAATATTACTTCAAAGCAAAGGGTAATTCATTTTCCGAGAAGAAGAGGATAGATTGAAGTGAGAGGCACATGAATCATGCTGCCTGTAATTTGACTTCTGCCCCAGTTTGAGACTAAAATCACCATGTTAGGAGGTGAGTCAAGAGAAGCAGCTGGGCTGTCTTGTGCTGATCAAAACCAAAAAAAGTTCCTACAAACTGTGCAAGCCTGGAATGTTCTAATAGGCAGGTTCAGAGGATCTGATAATGTATTTCTGTTCCTTTGGAAACTCTAAGATGTGTTTGCATTCATCCTAAGAGGGAGAAACAGTGTCAAGATATTCAGGAAATAATGAGGGGATTTTTTTACAACTAAGTACAGTATGTTGGTCTGGATATAGTCTATAAAACTTCTGTAATGTATTTGATTAAAATGAAACTTTTATTGGGTCTGCAAGTATTAAGAATTCTGAAGCAATTCTCAAAAGTTGGTTTAAAATGAAAGGTTTTGGTTTGCTTAGAAATTCCAACTCAAATGATGCTTGAGCCAAGACAGGCAAGAGGAAGAGTGAGGTCTGGAGGTTTTTGTCATGGGAAGAACTGGGTGGTTTTTCCATGGTAGAACATAAAATGGTCAGCTGGACATGTGAGACAGTATGTGCAGGCTGGTAAAGTGCCATTTCAGTGTGCTAACCCTGCTCAGAAAGAGAGTGGGTTTGCACAGCAATGCCTGGAGCTGTGGCCAGGCCACCTCTAGAGTAAAGCTGGTTGTGTGCATCAGCAGAGGAGGATGTGCTTGCACTGCCCTCACGGGTCGTGCCAACCCAAGGCTGCCCCGTGCTGAGCTGCTTGGGCATCTCTGCACCCACTGCACTGACACATCTGTGGCTGCTGTGGTTTGGGAGGAGTGACACTCCCACTGCAGCCTGGATGCTTGTAGGTCTCCTGGAGAATCAACCAATCTTCTTCCCTTTTCATTTCCAGTGCTGTCACAATGAGGTGCCAGCATCTTCCTCTTTTTATTGCTGGAAGAATGCATGTCACTGCTGACGCTGAGGAGTTCTCAGCCTGTAGTACAGAATAGATGAAATTACAAAAGTCTCTTATCAAGGACAGAAAAGGGAAAGAGACAGAAAGAGGCCAGTGCTGGTGAGTGTCAGGCACAGTGTGGACTAGGAAAACTTCCAAGCTCTTTCTTGCAGTTTGTCAAATCCCTGGTTGACTTTTTCACAACTCATTCCTTGTACCTTATAAATAATACTTAAGTCAACGCAGACAATTGTGGCTACTGGTGAAAACCACAGAGAGCAGCTAAACACAATGGAAATTACTTATTCCACCATTTGGTTTTACTTTGGAGCAAGCAAAAAACTTATGAAAAGAAATGAGTCATTTCTTTTTTTCATCTGTCTTGGCTTTTGTCTGCTCAACAACATGTCCTTTTTGTGTGTCGTTGTGGTCCTGATGTTTTTTTGCTGTTTTTTATTTATTTACTTTTTTCCTACTTTGCTTTCTTGGTTTATGATTGTCTCCCAATGACAACTGCTAGCACCACAGGGCTAGAACCTGGTAAAAGACAAAGCAAAACCACCATGCCTTTGGGGAAATGACTCTGCTACCTTGCCAAGAAACATGTTTGGCTGGTTTATAAGCCAAGGTGGAGTTGGAGTTCTCTGAGCCCTTCTGCCCTCCTTGAGAGATGTCAGGTGGGAACCTCAGCAAAGCTAATATCTTGAGTAGCATCTCCAGGGTTGGGCAAACTGGTTCAGGTAGAAGAAACTGCAACTCAGAGTGAACCTTTTCTTGATGGGCTGAGCCTAAATTTTGTCTTCTTCCATCTCAGAAATCTAAACCTGGAATATGTCTGTCCTCAGAGCTTAACCTTTACAGACATTGAGAAATGTATAGCTGGTATCTTAAAATCTTCCTCCTGCACGTCTGCCCCTCTGCCCTGCCTTGAGGTTGATTGTTTGAACATCAGCCAGAATTTGCTCCATGCACACCCATCCCAGAGTGGTGTGGGCTTCAGGCCTCCAGCAGAGATTTCCTCCCCACAGGACCACAAACTGCTGTGTTAGAAAGCAGGGGCTGTGGGGATGCATGTGGTTAGCCCAAGCAGCCTCTTGTCATTGCTGGAGAGTCTGTGTGGTTTTTGTGAGGAAAGGGATTGAATAGTCTTCCTCTGAGTTGACTTAGAAAAAATAGAGTGAGGGGCTAGATGGAGAGGTTTATTTTTGCCCTTAGGGCAATCCTGGTGATTACACCTCCATAAAGAATTGGTCTTTGCACAACAAAGTTGTTTTTCAGCTGTACCAGCCCTAGCTCATTGCTGAAAGGGTTACAAGCAGCTCACCCAGCCTTTGTTCCAGCTGCTCTAGGAGGAAGAACAATTAGCCAGATTTTTGTAAAATGACACTTGGTGTAGGGAAAGATGATCTGCCTGTTACCTCCATAGAGGTAACCTGTTAAAGCATTGGTCCCTCCCAGGTCATGGAGAATGGGAAGCACAAGATGGCCCAGTGATAAAGAGATGCCCAAGGGAAGGAGCCTGCAGGGATGTGGCTGCAAGACGACATGCAGTGTACAGATGGAAAGAAGGGCTAAGGGACACAGAGCAATGGGAGAAGGCACAGAAAAGGGAGCAGCTTCTGACAGGGTAATCAGAAGCATTTGCTGGCTCAGCATCTTCTGACATTTACCAGCCATGGGAGAAAATGGTGAGTGATGAAGAGCAGGGCTATGTACTGTATCCCTGAAATCTGGGATGGGCTCTGGACTGAGGATGTCTGTGTACATTTTGTCAGCAAGCCATAATGAGCAAGACAACACCAGGATTTGTTTTAAATTAAATTAAGAATTTTGGTTTAAAATTGCTCAAAATCCAGACTGCTCCAGTCTCCTGTCTTATTTTGCAACTGCAGCTGAATCTGTAAATTCCTGATGCCTCTGCCAAAGGGATGGAGGCGCCCTTAACAGCTGCTCAAGTCTATAACATCAGCAGCTCTTCTAAGCAGAAATCAAAGTCCTTAAGTTAGCAAAATAATGCTTCTCTGGCCTGCAAATCAGCTCAGAAAATGCTTCTTGGGCTCCTTATGCAGCTGCTGCCCTACTGCAAATCTTCATAGAGCAGAGAGCCTTCTGTTTATATTTTTGCCTGCAGTTGGCAGGGGTTGGCAGGTTATCTGAATACTCTATCTCTGTCTATATTTGCCTACTTCTGATCTGTTGACAGTATAAGAGTGTCAATATTTTTTTCCTTGTAAGGTGATATAAGCAACTGCTTAACTGTTGACTCAACTGAGGATTACTAATTCCAATAGCTAGTTAACAAATCAGCCCACACTTCAGGGAGAAGGTAAGTGCCTGCCACTTCTGAAAGAGCCCTGGGAAGGCAACAGTGATCAGTTGCTTGGAGCCCAGGGCTAAGCCAGGGTGGAGCACAACGATGCTCCCTTTGGGAGGTGGCTCACCTGGCCAAGAGATAACCTGGGTGGGGCAGGAGCAGGAATGGTGCTCCATGGGATGCATTATTTCTTCTTCCAGTTGTTTGGATGGTAGTTTCCAGTTACTCTGCATTTAAATTGTGGCAAGTAACTGTTGGATTGCCTTTCGTTCTCTTAGCATTGTTTTATAAAACTTATCCATCTTGCTTGAATCTCTTCAGAGAGAGAATGGGAGAGCAGGCTGTAGTTAAGGTTTGTAAAAATGTTTGTAGGGAGATTGCCAGCCCCAATCCCACCTGGCTGGGTCATAGTGAGGGTTTTTGGCCATGTAGCCGCTGTGGAGTGCTGTTAAGAAATAGGGTGGTTCCATGCTGTGCTGAGCTGTCTTCCTCCAAGCATAGAGGCATTGGCTCTGAACATGCACAGTGTGTGCAGCACCTGTGCCTGCTCAGTAGTCCTTCCACTCTAATTTTTATTTTTAGTAATCTTTGAGATACCAGAAAATATCTCACTAGAAATCTCCTGTTCCATTTCTCTTTGTCTTAAAATGCTATTGAGATGGCCATGAGAACGTGGCACAGGCTGTGACTGAATTTATCTGGCTCTGCTTTCTATTTGTTCTGCAATTATCTTGTAAAACACTGTGTGTGCTTTTAGGCATGTTTTGTTTTGTTTTTTCCCAGCTCTGCTCATCCCTTTCTTTTTCACATATGCATTTACAGTTAATGTTTTCTAATGGAAATAATGTCCTGCAAAGGTCTCGGGTTGAGGGAAAGGGAGGAGCTGTGTGTGAGCTCTTTTCATTACACTGGAAATGAGTGTTGATCAAGTTCCACTGGGGTATTTTCATGTTAGCCTGGAGAAAAGGGTTTTTTTTTCTTTTTTTACAGTTCTGCCATGTGTGTGAGCAAAATGAGCTTAAAATCTAAGTAAAAGGTGTGGTGGTGGTGGGAGATACCCATCTTGGCAGTTTGGGCACATGTCCACATGGCTCTGTTAATAGTTGGTCTGGTGTCCCTAGCTTTCATGAATGTTTTTACCAGCTTCTGTGGAAAATACCCCAAAATTATCAAACCTATTCTTATTTTCTGTCAATGCTGAAGGACATCCATTGTGCCTACAAAGTTTGCATTTCAGCATTCAGTTACCCACCCAAATGCCCAGTGACACATGAAAAGCAGCTGGCAGCTCTGCAGGACCAAAGCCACAGTTAAGTCACAGGTACTGCTCATCGCCAAAAATTCTGGCTGCCTTGCTGTTTCACACCACCTTTCACATGTGAAAGGACTCCTCACACAGATTGACAAGACAAAGAGTGGGAGATAGGAAATATTGTCCCTGTTTCTCTGGGGGGGAACTATTGCCCAGACAATTTCATCAGTGCATCTGAGGTTATGTGAGTAGCCTGTAGGGAGCTCTGAACTGCAGTGGAGTGTGAGAACATCACCTCTCTTCTTTCTGCACAGCTGGGACAGTCACGGTGTGGATGTGACAGAGGGAGCTGAGCACCAGCTCTGTGGTCAGCCCAGGAACAGAGAAGCTCTTCAAGACCCCCTATGTCTGTGCAGAGACACAAACCTGCACCTCCTGGTGACTCATTCTGGGGCTGTTTTGAGCACTGGAGACCCTCAATTTACAGACTCAGCTGCAGTTTCAAAATAATCCAATAGAGCTGGATTTTGGGCCACTTAAAGTCAAATCCCTAATTTGGATTAATATAAATCTTGATAGTTTGAATCCATTATTTCTCTTTCAGTGATTAAAAAGTTCCTATCCAGGTAGGTTGAGAAAACTGTTTGCTCCTTACCTTCTTTACAAGAACAAGTATTTCCCTGCTTATCTCACTCAAAATCATCTATTTCACATTCATCATCTGAATTCAATTAAAAATAACCTGCAGCTGTAATTGTTAAGGGCTTTTTTTAACTGAACTCCCTTCATCCCAGAGCATGTGGGATTTCCCCCTACAGTTTTAAGAGCAGGTGGTCAGTGGGAAATTCCTATAAGCTCCTCAGTGTAGGATTGCTCTTGGGAGCTGTTCTCAGAGTATCAGATGTGATTTAGCATTCATCCCTCCAAAGCAAAAGACTGATTAATTCCCTGCTGCCCTTTCTGTCAATACTTGACACAAGCTATGTGAAAAGGGGGGTTATGGGGTGCAGACCCATCCCTGAGTTCTCTAGAGCATGTGTGGGCTATTTGCAATAGCCAGCCAGAGCATCCTCCTGCAAATACAGTGCAGGGGCAAGATGTGCCACAGAACCATTTTGGTTCATTTTGAACACACAGAATAGAAGTTCCCTGAAAAACTTGTGTGACTGAATAGTTTATATCATACAGCCATTAGAAGTGAATGGTTTTGGAGAGTATGTAAGCATTCATTTGTCATCCATCTCTTATTGTTAATGGGAAGCTTCCTGTTAAGAACTGGGTGAGGCACTGCCTTGCAGAAATGTGTCCAAGCAGCGTGAGAGATTCTTGCTTTTGTTTCTGCTTCGTGGGAGCTGTGCAGTGTCTGCAGCTCAAACTGAACTTCTGCAAAATCCACGCCTCAGTCATGGAGACAGAACTTACTGTAGATGAGAAGAATGTGATTTGGCTTGAGTTCTCTTAGCTTTTCTATCCCCTGTTATTTTTTCAGGAATCTTGGTAAAATGTACCATCCTTTTTTTTTTTCCTGTTTAATTAGAGTGATTTTTTTTTTTTGTGGAAACGCAAGGCTCAGTGGTTTAACTCTCCTCTCTGACTAATAGCAGAGAAAAATGTTAAAACTTGTTACTCTTTCTTTTTATTCAACTTGGCACGTGAGGAGAAATAGTTTACTCAGAGAAAATTTGGCAAGGGAGTTATCTTGATTTCATTCAAGGTCTTTGAGTGTTGTAGTGAAAATGGGTTTTGATTAGACAAAGTTAAAAGCCCTTGAAATTCTAATATGTACAATGTAAGAAGTGGAATCCTTCTCTTGCAACCTGTCATCACCGTGTAAATTTGAGCTCTCGGTACCTCTTTCACTGGCTTTGAAAAGGCTTTGAATCCAAGAGCTGCTCTTAGAGAAAAAGGCTTCTGCTGTCTGCTTGTTTACTTGACAACGTGGTCTTTCACTTGTGGTCCAAGACAGAGACACTGTGCATGTCCCACCCCACTCAAATAGTGTGGAGCAATGCTACCCACAGCCTGCTCTGAATTAGGGATCTGCTTGCACATTCTGTCACTTTTCAGCTGGAGAAGCTCCATTTCTGCTCCAGCTAGGGAACTTGGCCTCCCCCTCCCCTGCTTCCTCATCCCTTCACGCAACACTAAAAGTGATGCTAACTTAGAAAGGTACTTGGCATCCAAAATAGCACACCCACAATGGAGCCCGTCCAAATTTACATCTCTGAAGTAGCTAATGCTATGCCCACTGATGACTTTTTTCAGTGACAGGGTGGGTGTCCCTGAGGTCCAGGGATACATCTTCACAGCCATTCCCTGGAGCAATGTTTGGCTCCTGTTCCCACGTGTGTCCCTCCCAAAGCCCAGGTAATGTAGGCAGTTTCACTGCAGTGATGCTCAAGTGGTTGCAATCAGAGCTGCAATCACAAAACCCACCTTGTGTCACTTGTGCCTTGCAGGGCTTCCCTTGCATGTGCACATCTGCTTCCTGTGTCCCCAGGCCAGCCCTGTCCCTGCAGCAGGGACAGGAGCCCAGAGCTTCCTTCTGCAGCAAATCCACCCCCAGCTCTCTCTCATGCCAGTGGGAAAGCAAGGCTTGTAAAATGAGTGCTTTTCCAGGCTCTCTCTCCATGCTGAGACAGACCATGACACTTTTCAATTTTAACAATGGGCAGCTGGGTTTGGTGACTGGCAGACAATGAAGTCAGATTTCCTAAGGCTTTGTCTGGTGGATAATGAAGGGCTGGCTTTGTTTGGGTTTTTTCCCAAAACTTTCTTTCCCCTACTGCATTATATTAAGGCTGTAATGTAATAATGAGCATTATGTATGCAGAGCAGAGAGATCCCCCGATGGACAAAGGGATCCTCTGCTGTTCAATAAAATAGTCTCCCCTGTGGCTACTTCTCCTACATCCTAGTTTTGTAGATGTTCTCATTAAGATTAATTTAAATCTGATGAAGGCTGAACCACTTCTTGCATTCTTCCCTTTAAAGAACATAGGGCACTCATGTTTTCTACCTACCTTATCACCAGGCAGCATAAAATTTGTAAGAATTGGGAATTTTCCTGAGCATCTGTCAGCAGCAGTGGGAACTAACCAGTTCCAAAAGGAAAGTAGAGAAGTTATAAAGGCAGAGGGAGGAAAAGCACATTATTACAATCTTCTTTAAAGCTTTCTTGCAAAAACAGTACCGCCTTCTGCTGAAACCTTTGTAAGGAGAAATGGGAACAAAGCATTCAGACACTGTCACAGTGCACCAGACCCTGAAGAAAGACACCTTAACTGTTCTCTGGAGGTTTCTGTATGTGTGTTGTAGGGATGCAAACTGGAACACATGCCACTTTTTCTTATGCTTGAGAAAATGGCTCAGTTCTTGCAGGTCTGTCTCTATCTAGTGGCTCACATTTCCTGTCCTGTTCCCCAGCACCACCACATATCTCCCCTTCACGGAATGGTTTTCATTCACTGATTCCTAGAAGGCCTTACCAGGTTTAGAAGAGTTTACCAGGTTAAGAAGTGCATGTGGATGTGGTTGGCATGCAGATCTTATCTGAGCCAAGGCCCCACTGCAGCTCTTTGTCCCTTTCCATCTCTGCCTGATACCTCTTAAGGGATGTGTGTGCATCTCCTAGTGCTGCTTGAATCCCAAGGTACAAGGCTTTACAGAACCATCCAAAGCAGTCCAGTAATGTCCCTTTACTCTGTGCTGATCACATGGCAATTTCAAATGACTGGAGCATTTCACATTTTTGTGTAATCTCCTTAATGTGGGGGCACTTGGGGAGCTCTCGGATTGCAGGGAGTTCAGGGTAACTTGAACTTGTTGGAACAGTACAAGTTTCCACAGATCTGAGCGTGGATGTTTGGTGGGGTTGGGAGCTTCAATGCTTGCCTGGGAAATGAGGAGGGGAATCAGCAGGTCCATTTGGCTTTCTGCTGGAGCAGGCATTCACTGAATGAGTAAGGACACTGGCTGTCACCTAGCAGCCACCTTGCAGTGATGAGGGCACAGGGAGAGCTGCATGTGGTGTTTTGCAGAGGTGATATTTCAGATAGAAGTGGATAATGATGCTGCCTGGAAAAGTTAATGTAGGTATTTGCTGAAGAGTTGGACTTCGTTTTACAAGGATACCATTCAGTCAGGTTTTATTGACAGCAGATTATTATTGACACACAGATTATTATGTAAATTCTCAGAAATGCTTATCTGTGGTTTGTCGCTGTTGATCTATTCACAGTTATAATCTCCTTGCCTCCGTAAATTTTTCTGCTCTTGGGAGATGTCAAATTTTATAGGAGTAAAAGTTATTTAGGTGGAGCAGTTACCCTGAGTTTCTTGCTCATTATATTTCCCAGTGAATTTTTGGGAAAAATTTAGGTTTCTGGTAATTTAGTCAAGATTCAAAAGAATGAGTTGATGAGTAAAGAGATGAAGCAGTTCTGATAAAAGAGGCAGCTAAGGAGGTGATAATTCAGCCTCAAAAAAGTGAAGGAAAGGGGAGGAGGAGTCCACTAACTACTGAGTGACATGGAGGTTATCCAGATGCTTCCTGCTCACTTTCTCTCAGAAGCTGGAGCATAAAAGTAAATTGGTGGCTGTGAAGTGCAGAACAATCCAAAGGAGAGTGCCTCCAACTTGAAGCTGTGCATTTCTTTCCTCTTATCAGAGCTGCTCTTGTCACACTTAGCCATTACATGGTGTAACTTGTTACTAGAGAAAGCTGTGAGTACAAAAAGCTCCTTCCCGTTTAAAATTAGGGACCTAATGAAAGATATATGACTGGGTTATTAAATGCAATATTAACATCTCTGACTTGACTCTGACTATTCCAGCTTCCCAAAGCTGGAAAACATTAAATTAAAGAATGATGAAGTGCTGCAGATAGGATCCTGGTGAGGCTGGTGTGCTGTAACCCACCCCTTTAACCCAAGGATGAGCTTGGTCCCTCTCCCTTAAGCTTCTCTTTGGGGTCTGACAGAACAGGAGAAAATGTGGGAGGTGAATTGTCCTGTACCAGCTGCAGGATAATGAGATTTGCAAGGCACCAGCTCAGCAGGAAAGATATTGCTGTGGTTGAGATCCCACCACTCCCAAGTGGTGCAGAAGGAAGCCTGCATTGAAAGCTGGGTTCAGCCCTCAGAAGGCAGAACCCTGTGTCAGCATCAGTGGGGATAGGGTGATGTAATAAACTTCAGCCTTCCTCTTGTTTTTAGGAGAAACTGTGTCTTCTCCTTGACCTTCATCCTCTAGCTGAAGCCCAGAATAGGATTCTTTGCCTTGTGTTTGTCCTTGAGAAATCATGAAGAGAACAAATGCTGAGGCCAGGCTGAGTCTGCTCCAGCAGTCAGAGATAGAGAGTTTGCAGGGCTATGTGAAACATCTGGGGCTGAACACAGCAGTGACAAAAACCAGAACATGCTGAAATACAATGCTGAATGTGTGTTGTCTGGCTGCAGAGAAGCTGGTTCTCCCTGAGACATTAGTTCTTGAAGCAGAAGACCTGAAGTTAGAGAGGTTTCCTGTGTGCCAGCTACCCCCAAGCCTGAGGGCATCCTGGTCCTGCTCCATCTTGGTGGCAGGGTCAGGGCTGCAGATGCTGCCAGCATCCCTGACTCTGTGACACCTGGGAGAGATGTGAGGAAAAGGAGCTTGCTGCCTGCAATAGCTAGACTGCAGCTGATTGTCAAACACAGCCTAATTTAATTAGAGTCGAACTGGATCTTTATTTAATGAGATCTGAGACGAATTAATTTTTGGAGTCACAGTATGAAAGACGCTTTGTTCCTTTTGAATAGGTAATTAAGTGAGGCATATGCAGACAGTCAATGCCCTGCTGCATTTGCAAAGAGTTCGTTCTCCTTCTTATCTTCATCTTCTTTGTATAAGCACTTTAGAATTAGGAATTAATTGTTTTGTTGCTAATGATGTTGGGTATAATTATCTTGCTTTAGAACAACAGACTTTGTCCAGGTCATGGGTCGTGGGTAGAGAGCAGAAGACAAGCTGCCCAGGATGATGAGTTGTCTTTGAACTTCCCAGAGCTAAAGCTACTTTTGCTCAGGAACAGAGTGGCCAGCTGGGATCCACTGCAGAGTGGCAGGTGACAGCATTTCTCAACACCAGCTCCAGCTGGCTTTCCAGTTGTCTTTCATGTGGTTTCTCCTCACCTGGTTCTACCAGAGTTGCATGGTCACACCACAATATTTAGCTGTCTAGTTCTTGGAGAAGGAGATTTTTTTGTCCTTTTTCTTTCATTTGTAGTGGTGCTGTGTGTACCACTGCACTGGATCAGAACAGCTTGGCTGTTTTGATCCTCACACCCATAAAAGCCTCAGGGGCTCCAACGTTTGCAAGCACAAGGCAGCATCTCCTTAATTGAAGTGACATTCATTTGCAAGCCAAGAATTAATATTTTGAGTTCTGATGTTTATGATTTAATCTTGTGTGACTTGTTCCCCATTGGCACCAGCAAATAACCCACAATGTTCAATATCTAGCAGGTCATTTCCATTAGAAAGCAAACTTGGTGTTTGAGCCCAGCATTTCTTAGCATGTCTTTGATGAATCTTTTTTCATTTGTGATGCTCAAGACAGAGGTTCATGGTTGCTGGGCAGCTGAGTTGGCACACAGATGAGAACAACTTCAATTTTTCTGAGGACCATCCTTGTCCTGACTATTTTGTGGGCCCTCTTTTCCAGCTCACTGCACATTTATGTACATCATCTATACCTGGTCTATACATGTCTATGAGTCTGCAAGGAAACCAGGTGGCATTCACAGGAGTTTTCTTCCATGTGCACATGTTCTTTGTTGCAAAAGCTCAGTCTTTGAAGGTTTGTGGGTTGGTACCAGATTATGGCTGTATGATCAGTTCAAGCCATTGACATAGTGTATGTACTAAATCCTCTGACCTCAACTCAAACCCATTATTCCAAAAAAAAAATAAATTGTAACTTCTTGGTGACCCAACTTTATCAGAAAGAAAAGGAATAGTTCATACTGACAATACATAGAAGCTAGGGCAATGAGAGTGTTTCCCTGTCAGGTATCAGGATACCACCCTGCCTCATACCTAGGCTGATTTCTCATTTTTTCCTTCCATCCATATCCTTGGAGATCCATTCTCATGTTCCAATGTCTTTCTAAGATTGTAGCAAAACCTCTTCCAGCAGGCTGCTCCAGAATGGCACATATTTTGGACTTGTAGCACAAACAGGTTAAACCGTTTCTGCCAACCCTAGTTTCTACAGCTACATATTCGACTTTGGAGGAGACCTGTACTCAAACACATCATCAGAGGATCTCTACAGCCTTAACTTTGGGACTCCAGACTATCCCCTCTGCTGGGGTCTGTCTGTGCTGAATACAGTGTGCTATAATCATGCTTTTTTATCTTTCATTGCTTAAGGGCTGCTTCCCTATTCCGTGACAGAGTCAATAATTTTTTCCTGCACTTATGAACCTCTTTCTACACTTTTAGATGGTCCAAACCTCTTGGATTTTCTTCAGCAATTCCCCACGAGAGGCATCTGGTGCTCTTGCCTGTAGGGCACTCTCTAACCACAGGCAGTCGCCCGTGTTAGCTGGCTGCCAAAACGCAAGGCAGCCCTGGCAAAGTTGCCTTCCATTTCATTGAGATTGGAGCCCAAGAAAGCCATGCTGGTGGCCACACCAGCTGTGTGCCTGCTGCAGGAAACCTTGGCCCATATGGCTCTTGCAGGGCAGGGGATGTTTGCAGAAAGGGGCTGCTGTTCCTTTGATCCTTTCCACGTGGCAAACAAGCAGTGACCACAGGGCTCTTTGCCCTTCTCTTACCCTTTCCAGCTCCCTATCCCAGCTCTGCCCCTCTCCCTGCTCCTGTTCCTGCTCTGCTGGGAATTCCTGAGCTGCCTCAGGCATGGAGAGATGCATTGGGCTTGTATTGATGTGGAGAGTGAGGTGAGGATGCCGAGGGCTGGAGCAGGAGAGCCTGGGAGCAGGTGCACTGTGGTTAGGGCATATGACTCTCTCCACTTAATCACCTCCGAGCAGGTCTCCACCTATTCCTCCCTCTCCTTTTCTGGAAAGTTACTGTAACTTGCATATTTGTGATGCTTTCTGCTGCTGCAAGCAGGACGACTTGTTTACATGCAAATAACTTGCTTTTGGTCAGCTGCATTGTCTAAGGACAGCCTGAATCTGCTGAGTGGCTTCCCCAGCCTGGCTTGCACAGTTCTTGACCTGTGAAGTGCAGGAGTTTCTCCTACAGCCTCTGGTTGTTCTGATCTGAGACGATGGGGCACAGAGCCCAGCAGGATCAGACCTGGCTGGATGGAGATGGCAGTGCACTGTTTGCAGACAGATGTGAGCCCCTGTCTGGTCTGGATCAAAGCCAGCACTGGACTGAGGCACGGCCATGTTGGTGCTGAGTATATTGGCCTGGGGTCTCAGCCAGACTCAAATAACAGCACAGCTTTGGGTCCTGAGCTGAATCTTACCTGGCTGGGGTGAGCTTGCCATGGGTCTGCTCAGAGACCAGCAGGACAGCTCAGCATACGTGTCTCACAGACATGGCAAACTTGTCTACAGAATCTAGTAGTTGATCCATCCAGATTCCTCACCATTAATCTTCATCTGGCATCACACATCTTGAGGTCAGCAGTGTTGAGCTCAGCCAAAATCAATATAATTCTACATTGTGAGTGTGTGCTCAGTGCAGCGCAGCTGTCCTTGCTATGCAGGGAGCATAACTTCATATCCCAGACCGACATGCTGAATTTATTGCCTGGGATGTTCAGTGAACGTGGGGTGGTGGGTGGGGAAAATCCACGGGTTTGATTCAGAATTTGTGCTATATCTGTGAGTAAGAACACACATCTGACTCAAAGCATGCAGCTCTTGTTTGGGCTCCTGTGTTCCACTGTGCTGCCTCCTCCTCTCTTGGGCTTTGCAGTACAGAACTGCTGGCCCAGGGGTGCAGTAAAGGGAGATCAGGAACAGAAATAATATTGAGTAAAATTGATCATGTGTGGGAAGAAAAACAGGTTTTTATCCTTTTATGCAAGGGGGAGGGGGAATAATTCAAATGAAGACATTGATTCCCTTTTAACTTAGCTCTTGAAAAATGCCACAGTGAATTATTTGATGTCCTTAAGCAGATCCCCTCATCTTGCTTCCTCAAAGGTATTTGCTCACAGTGTCCATGTCAGCCTCAGCACAGGGAAAGTTGCTCACAGCTCTGACTCCTGTGCTAAGAGGGATTTCTGCATACCTGCTCCCCAGGCTGCTTGCTTGCTGAGCACTCCCCAGGGCATGGAAAGTGGGAAAATACAAAAAAGGGAAAGATACAGCTGGAGCCTGTTAATTAAACTGAAAACAATATCCCAGTGGCAAAAACCTTACTGAAGTCAGTGAGAATTCTTTTGTGACTAGAATAAGGACAGTTTCAGCCCAGACCTGGATCCATGTGTCCTGTTTATATTGGTTTTGATGCTTATATTTAGGTTTTTAACTTCATGTTGCACTCTCATCCATGGGCTTCTCTTGTCTCTGGTCATTTCTCAAATGGTTCCTGAATGCAACACCAAAGTCCAAACCAAACAGACCTCTGTGGCAGAAAGGGAAGACACCAGCTTTCAGGATCTTTGCAGAGATAAATAAGACTTTGCTTTGCCCAAGGGCATAACTCCACATATGGTTCTGGAAAGCTTTAGGAGGTCTTCGGAGAATGCCAGACCTTGTTCTGCTTCTTCCTTGAGGCTGAAGCAACTGATATTATTCTGCTGTTACTTTCCTTATGGCCTAAAGTTGAACTAGAATGACAGAGCAGGATTTTCTGGCTCTAAGACCAACTTCAAGGAAGTTATCACGGAGAGTGGCTTCTTTTCATGCATGGTGTCTCCTGCAGGGTTATTCTCAGTGTGCATGTTATCACCTTGTGTGATACATAATCACCCAGAGGCTAGGACATGCAAGCACATGGTTATGAATACAGAAACACTGTGATCCCTTGCCCTGATGTCAGAGATAAATACTTTGACTCTGGACTCCATTATATTCTCAGAACCAAACCACTCAGCAAACCTGCCTCGTGATTCCACTCAGCCCTGTCATAATGATTTTAGAAGAAAACCACAAGAAACGTGGTGGTTTTGGGTCCTTGTCAAAGCACAGCAGAGGAGTGTTGGTTGATTACTTTTTAAAAATTCAATTTAACATTACATTCAGAGTGAAAGTCTGGGCGTACACCTAAATGTTAGAAATGTAAAGAGGGTCTTACATATAATTGTGGTGAGAAACCACTGGAAATCATTTGAAACTTACTGTGGATGCAGGAGATGAGATAATTTAAATATAACTATGTGAAATCCCACCATGGAAACTGTATGAGCTTCTGGGTTACTCTACCCTTTCTTAACTTTCTCTTTTGTCTAAAAAGCTATAGTCTCTCTGGTACACTAACAAATATAAGCATTCACACTTCAGCTCTGTGAATTCAACCTTTTCTTCTCTTTTCCTCTTCGTCTGTGCTTTCCCCAGACACACACACAAACAAAAAGTAGCCCGTGGCATGTACCTGGGCAGGACGTGCCCTCCTCTCCACAACTGGGCACGGACACAGTTGCAGGCAGCTGCTGTGAAACCAAATCTTTTTGTGATGAATAACAGCTCTGGAGCTCAGCAGGCATCTGACTATGACTGGTGAAGGTATTGCTGAGGTCAGTGGCGGCGTGTGCAATTACAAAACACTGGGCAGTTGTCCAGGTGGTTGGTGGAGGCACAAGCACAGCCCTACAGCTACGAGTGTGCTTGGGGCTGTGGACAGGGCAGGGTTCAGCACAGGGCACTGGTGGTGGCAGCTCAGGCAGCTGCAGCAGAGTCTCGTGACAGTGAGCAGAGCTCTGGGGAAGGTGACTGAGAGGCTCCAGAGCCTGCAGCAAGCTTCTCCTCCTGGGCCATCCAACAGCCAGCCCCAGATGTGCAGGGAGAGTGGGTAACCATGCTCCCAGATAGGCCAGGTGTGCTGCTCTGGGTGCTTGGGGTGTCTTCATCCAGCCCTCTAGATAATTATTGTTGCAGCAGGCATGGAACACAATGGGGGCTTTGCCTTCAGATGCTGCTGAGCACAGAATGATGTCAAGTCCCACCTTTCTTCATGTGGATGAGAAAATGGCCCATGAAGTGATAAAGCTGAAACACTTTCTAGGGATTTACACTAGTAATTCTAGGGATTTACTAGTAGGAACTTACCCAAAACTACTAGAGATTTGCCCTAGTAGGATGTGTGTGGTGTGAGAACAGCCACAGCAAGAGGAGCCAGGTGGGCAGCTGGGGTTGAAGCACCTTTAGCGTCCACATCAAAAAACCCCCCAGAATTTATGTCAGAGTCCTTTCCCAATGCTGTAACTGCTGATGCATCAGCTGTTCTGAATCATCTGCTCATCTTTCTTTCAAGTCCTTGTGGGACAGGAACTTCTGGGTTAGAGGCCACCAGCACGCAGCACTGCTGTGGCCCTCTGTGCCTTGGCACAGGGAAGTTTACAGTCCTTCCAAGAGGTGTGACATAGAAAAGCTCAATTAATAACAGGATCTGCTTCGTGTGCAGAGGATCCTCTCCTCTTCCCCAGTGCTTAAAAAGGAGTGCAAAGGGCTCCAGTGAAGCCAACCTTGCACACCATAGATGGAGCTTTCTTAGATCGCTTTAACGGTTGGCATTGTGAAATATTTGTTGCATCTGTAATTAGGGAGTAGAACAGATGGCTAAAGCTTAGTTATAATTAAAGTCTAATGCACAGGAAAATAACCCAATGCAGCTGGTGATTCAGCAGCAACCAAAGAATTTTAATTCTTTTTTTGCTGGGCTTAAGCTTCAATTGTAGGAACTGAGACTTGAAGGAAATTCTGTTGCATCACTTATTACATAGGGACATGGCTTTGTATTAAAGGATGGTGTGGAAAGTTTTGATTGCTATGTATTAAATTATATTGTGTGGTCTTGCCTACCTTAGTGACTTGGAATCATGTGTGAAAAAGGCATGTGAATCGTTTTAACAACACAGAATCAGCATGTTGCAATTCGTTTTAGAAGAGACTTTCTTAAAACCTGTCTGCCTAGTCATCGATTGCCAATGCTTCAGGTTAAGGTATTTGGAAAGAGGCATTAATTAGGTGCTCTTAGACAGGAACATATTTTATTTATAAATCTGTTTGAAAAGAAGCTTTCAGAAATATCATTTAAATCACATTTAACACCACTTTCAAGTAGAGACCTCATGACATGAGAACTGGAAGACATTGAATAAGCTTCTCATTTCCTGAGAGGCAGGAGACCAGAGTAAGAGTTAGTATCAGGCAAAGAAACACAGAGTGGTGTTACTGTGAGCTTTGCAGACTCTGGAAATGGTTTATATGTTTGGAGTTGTTTTTTTGCACCCTACTCTTATTAGAGCAGAGGGAGGTCTATAATACATCCTGCCAGAGGTATGTGAAGCCAGCTCTCCCAGAAGGAGAACATGAACAGTTCTGGACCATTCCTGAGACTGGAGAAAACATCAAAGTCCTTATGAGCATTCCCCTTCCTCATCTTCTTAGAAGACTTACTGGACAGATTCACCTGTATCTCCCTGGGATATGGGGACATCCATTGGTCCATTAATGATGCACTTACTGGGCTACAGCTGCCTGAGAGGTTTGGCAGGTGTCCCCTCCTCCCTTTGCAGCAGGCTGGAAAGAGCAGTGTTAAGTGACAGGTTTTTCTCAAAGCTGTCATCAGCCTTGAGTGGCCACTGCTCTTTCAGAACCTGTCCCTGGAGGACCTGGATGGTATCTCTTTGATGGTGAGCATGAAGGGAACAAGGAATGCCAGTTATTTGATATTTATTGTGGATTGTAGGCATGCAGACAGCCCATGACTGCTCAGTGGCTAATCAGCATCCCTTGCATTTTGGTTGTTTCTTAGTGCTGTCTTGAGCCTTGGCAGATTTTGGTGCAGGAGTGGTGTGTATTCTGTCTGGGCTCCACAGGACTTGGAAGAGGTGCTAGGTTTAGTGGAGTTATTGCTGGGAATGCCTGAGCAGGAGGCAGGTGGTGTTAAGGTTTCTGAACTGATGCTGTTTGACCAACCTGTGCCATGCTTTGGAGCTCTACTCTTAGGAAGGGTGACTTGGGAAAAAAAAATCAAACAAAACCACCACAGAAAGAAGCAGGAATGTTTCCCATCTCTGCACTTGCCTCAAATGTGGACCTAGGGGCTAAAATACCCTTGCTCTTCAGGGTAGTGCACTCCTGCAAGACACAGCTGACCTCTGCTTTCACACCCACACAGACCATGGTCTCTCAGTGAATCTGGAGCAGCCTCCTGGAAAAAAGTATGGAAAGTTAATGGCCACCACAAAAGGAGGATTTGGCTCATGCAGCCTTTTGATGCATGGCAATAGGATGGGGAACAGAGGGACCTAGCTCATTTTCTCTAAAACTCATGCCTGCAGGACTTCCCAGGGAAGCCAATACGCAGGGAGAACACAAAGCACCCTCCTTCACCCTTATCCCTGCTCTGGAGTGCTTCTGACCCGTTACCCCATAAGACAACAGCAGTGAGACGTGGCAGTAAAGGCTCTGTGGAGCACATTGGAGCCAGTCCCACTGGTACCAGGAGTTTTGGGGGCCACTGCCCAGCTGTCAATAATGCCATGGGCAGGGGTCCCCGGTGACAGGGATCTCCTGTGACAGGAATCACCAGCGACGAGGATCCACAGTGGCAGGGATCCCCAGAGGGCAGGGATCACCAATGATAGGGATCACCAGTGGCAGAGATGACCGTGGCAGGGATCCCCGGTGGCAGGGATCACCAAAGGACAGGAATCCCTGGTGGCAGGGATCACCAGATGGCAGGCATCACCAGATGGCAGCGATGCCCAGTGGCAGGGATCCCCAGTGACAGGGATCACAGGATGACAGGGATCCCCGGTGACAGGGATCACCAGTGACAGGAATCACCAGATGGCACTGTTACGCACACTCCCTTTCCTGCACAGCGCTGCCTCGGACCAGGCAGCGTTGCCGAGGTTTTTGAGGGGCTGGTTGTTCTGATTGTTGAAAACCAACTATTGGTTCTCATTCTGCCCACAGCGTTGCTGCCTGGGGGAGATTTGATCCCCTCAGAAGGAGGGACTGGGCTTCTCAAATGTGGGATTACCTGTGTGTGGGTACCTCTGGTGTTAGCTGGGTTACCGATGGTGTCACTTCTGGCGGCCTCACCTCCCAGGGATGAGCAATTCTGGCTTCTGCCATCCCGTGGCCGTGGGAAAATTACCCCAGTCTGAAAAGCTGAAGCTGAGCTGGGAGTTTGGGACAGGGAGTTATCTTTTGCCTACTACAAGGGTGCAGTGTATGACGTGCTTGGGCTGAGTCACAGCAGAAATTGTTTCACTTTGGAAAAAGTGAGGTGCGAAGGTTTGATCATATCACATGTGAGGCTTTGTTTTTTTTCAGGGATGCATGTATGGTTATTAACATCAAAGCACAAGGATGGGGGTAATGCAAGAGACTCTTAGTTGTTATCTTCTCCATAAAGACATGAAACACTGGCTCTTCAGCTTTCCTCAGCTTTGCTCTGAGACAGGAAAGAAGGTTTTATTAACTTCAGTGACACCAAACTCTTATTTTATGTCCTCTACTGTCAGTGATTAAGTGGATTTTGTGCTCCATCCTGAGGAGGATGCACCAACGAGCAGAGTTAAGTACATCCCACCTCTAGTGTATTTCAAACTGCAAGCCTGGAAAAGGACCTGTGCCCCTAACTGCAGGCATTCTTGGGCTCTATCTGCAGCACAGACAGGAGAGAAATCACTGCCTATGTGAACACACCTACCTTAATGGTGAGCTGGGTTCTGCTGGCTGGGGAGGTGTGGAAGTGCAGGCTTTAGCAGAGGATGTGCAGGTTTGCAACCAGGGCTTCCATTGCTAGTGGTTAATGCTTTAGGGATTTTTGTTTTAATTGCTACTGTTCTTGAACTGGCTTTAATCCCATTAGTTCAGGTATGCCTGCAGGAGCTGTGCTTGCACCTTGGATTGCAGGAGAGACATAGCCTTAATGCTGGGAACTAGAGCTCTGCCAGCCAAGCAGTGAGATTTTGTTGTATCCTGTTTGGAAACGAGAAATTCTTTTGAGACCAATGCTTTTGCATTGAGGATTTATTTTCTGCATCTGCCAAAAGGGCAGAGAGGTTTCTACTTTTGCAGAGCAGGCAGGAGATGGGAAGGTGCAGGAGCAGCAGGGTTGATAGCAGCAGCATGACATTGCTACAATTCAGCTCAGCTCTGACTCACGAGGAAGAGTGAGAGGCTGTGAAAGATGAGTGATGCAGCAATAAACTCGGTTTACTGCATTTCTCTGTGTTCCATTGAAGCTGACAGTAAATGCTGTTCTTGTTAGGAACTTTCTCTCTTAGTCAATCTCTCCTCACAGAAAACTTGATTCAGCAAATCTTTTGCTTTGCTTTACGTAGAGGAAGCCTCTTCTTTCATTTGCTGCTGGGCTGGTGCTGCTGGCTGTCAGCAGCACTTCAGAAGCTGATACCCTGGAATTCCAGGAACCAGCCTCTGAAGCTTCTGATGTGAACACCTGGAAGACGTGAGCAGAGCGTGAGAAAACTCTGGGATGGGTCTGTGGTGAGAGGATGAGCGTGAGCCTGGGCTAGAGAACTGATGGGAAACTGCAGGGAGCTCCCAGTCCTGCCCTCCTTCCCCATCCCTCACTGCACAGCAGGGCTGGGGCAGACCTTCACCCACAGGGATGTGCTCACTGAGGTTTCTGTCCCCAGCCTGGGCCTGACCCTGCAGGGTGTGATGACGCTGTGCGTATTTGTGGCACAGCTCTTGCCAGAATGCCAGACATGTCGTGTGGCAGCTGAGTGGGGAGACCAAGCCTTCCACCTACACAGCCCAGCCACCCCTTTGATATGCAGCCCTGACCCCACGGCAGGGTGCTGGCACCTGTCCTGGGCCGCTCCGGCCTGCAGGCCCGCTCGGGGCCGGGCTGTGGCCCCGCGGTGTCTCGGAACAGCCCTGGAGATGCGGCACAGCTGCGCTGACGTCGGGCAGGGAAATTCCCTCCTCTGCCTCGGGTGGCAGGAGCTTCCCGTGGGAGCTGCACAGTGGCCTGCCAGCTCTCGAGGACAGGGCAGGCTCTCCTGGGGCCAGAGAGAGAGAGAGCCTCCTTTTGGCCTTGCTCCTGATTTATCACTGTAGTCGCTGCTCTGTGGTTTGCCTTCTTCACGTGTGCCTGAATAACCATAAGGCTTGGCAAGGGACATGGAGCAATACTCCAGATTTGGTCTCTTATATCTACTTCCCTCTGCTCCCTCTTCATAGGGAGAAGTGCCCTGGTTTTTAGTAACAGTGGAAAGAAACCTCTCCAGTGCTCACATCTGCTCTCCACTGATGCTATTACCCTTATAGTTACTTTTGTTTGATGACTCCTCAAAGGGGAGAAAATGGAGACTGCAGCGTCCAAAACACATGTTCAGCTTCAAGTCTTCTCCTCTGCCATCTCCTTCCAGCTTGAGAACAAGGGTCAAAACTTTCTGCTGCCCCAAATTTTGGAGAAAACAGACACAGTGTGGCCCTCAGTGGTGGGAATGTCTCCAGGAGAGGGGACATCCATGGCTGTACTGAGGCTTACCCAACAGACTGTGACATAGGAAACTACACCTCTCAGGACCTTGATGGGGGGGTCAGTGAGATAAAGAGGCTGATGGGTTAGAAGTGAGGCCAGCCTCAGGCAAGCTTTTTGGCTTAGCCCAATCCCATGGAAACACATGGAGCTGGCGCTTGCAGGAAGCCCAGAGCACAACTGAATTAACCTGCTGAGATGGGTGCTCTGGGCTTTCTCCTAGAATCAGTCTCTGCCCTGGAACTTGGAAGATGGGAAAGCCCAGAAGAAACAAAGGATGCCCTCAGTGTCCCTGGGAGCTAGAAGTCTCCATAAGCATGTGGGAGAACAGGAAAAGTGTAAAAAGTGCTTTGTTAGAAGCTGTGGGGTTGGAGTAGAAAGGGAGGCAGTGGGAAACTCCTGTTGTAGCTGTTCTGGGTTACTTAAAAGTATTAATAGTTTCAGGATTGCTCAAGCAGAGAACTAGGGCATGCCCTGAAAAAACTACGAAGTTTTTGTAGTTGGTGTAGTTGTAGATGGTGTAGTTGTAGATGGTGAGGGATGAGAGCATGGAAGACTTCAGCTTTACCCCTCTGAGGATGTCAGTCTTCCAGTCCCTGTCATCTGAGCTCCTGCTGAGACACGATCCTGGGGACAAACACTCAAGAGGTGGTTTGTGCCTCACAAAAATATCTGTTACCCCTGCAAACTATACTGACCTTTGCTGTTGCGTGGATGATGCTGTGGCACTACAGATGTGACACAGGAGACACCAAAGGCAACCAGACAGCTCTGAAAGCAGTTCCCATTGTCCTGTTGAGCAGAGCTGGAACACTGCCCTGCCCTTTGCTGCCTCCTAACTCTGCCTAAGCAGTTGATGGCCAGCATGAGGACTGTGCAGAGCTCCAGGTGTGTGGTATTCACACGGAGATGGCAGCTTGAAGCTGGTGTGTGTTTTAAAGCCCACAGTTGTTGGCACTGAGATGTCCAGGTTGAACAGGAGAAGGATGTGGGGAGGGGTACATTGGGACACCAGATGTGCCTGTGGGGTTGTGCTGCACTGCTGGCTCACTGGATTGCCATCAGTCCTGGGCCACTCTTGGCCATTGGTGACCAAGCATGACCTGCCCAGATGTTGCACAGATGTGGGGAGGAGCTGCTGCTGGGCTCAGCCCCACCAGCAGGTCTGTGCTCCCCAGGCAGGGCAGTGCCAGTGTGGGGACCTGGGGTGTGAGTGCCCTTCTTTACTGCTTTGTGTCTGCACCAGGGACAAAGGTGCTGGGGGGAACGGGCAGGATCGTGTGTGGAATTGTGGTGGCTTTATTTATTAATTTATTATTTAAAGTTTGCTCTCCTCCCGTCCCTTGTCTCTCAATATGGAAGGTGCAGGGGGGAAAGCTTGGAAAAAAGCCAGAAATTTGACACTTCTGAAGCAGTGGGATCAGAAATTAGCCAGAGGCAAAATCTGAATTCTTAAGGAAGCTTTTCCCCTACCATCACAGCATTCGGGGAGATCCTCCAGATCCTGTGAGGGTCATACTCCTGTTTCCTCTTTCCCTTCACTGGAGCTACTGAATAGTTGTCTTTGCTTACTTCTGTTCATGAAACTCCTAAAGCCTTAATTCCTTTGAAACCTTTAAACATCCCTAATATTTAGTTAAAATTGAAAAATGTGCTCAAAAGACACGCCGATGTGGCTTTCTCTTCCCTTGAATAGCCAAGGTAAAAACATTTTACTGATGGTAGGAGGGAATTATTTCCTTCTCTTCACCTTTTCTAACAAAAAAAAAAAATCCCCAAATCCCCAAATATCCCAGAGACTTCTTGCTCTTAAAAGAAATTAATTTTAACTTAACAAAAAAAAAAAAAAATCCAAACAAACCAACAAAGTACCACAACCACTCCCCTGGAAACCCCAAGCTGTGAATGAATCGTTTCATCCCCCGGCATAAAGGGTGGGTCTGATTTCAGGCAAATCCTGAAGCCAGCAGTTGCCAAGGTGGCTCAGAGCAAAGCATCCTCCTGTCTTCTTCAGCTCCAAGTGGTTCGGAGGTTCCCGGAGCCACGAACAGGGCAGGAGGCACAGAGATGTCAGGAAAGCGCCTCTTCCTTGTGCCCTTTTCAGGAGCGGGGCTCTCACAGCCATCCTGACCGCGGTGGCGGTGCGGGGACCATCGCAAATCCCCCGCAGCAGTCTCCTCGCGGGGATAGCAATGTTTGCCTCTCCAAAGGATAATCTCCCGGTCATCTCAGCGCCAGCCTGGGGCGGGAGCGGGGCACGGAGGGTAACGGGAGAGTGTCCCGCAGCTGTTTCCTGGCTGTTTGTCCGCCGCAGACGTGGAAGCGGCGGAGCGGAGCGGGGCACCGCATTCCTGCCCACCTACGCACATGCCTGGTGCGCTGCCTGCTCCGGGGCCGGCTGTAAATCCGCTGTCCAGACAGGTCCCCGGCAGCCCCGCTTCCTGCGGGACGCGTGCCTGCAGCCCGCACATCCACCGGCCGCACCGAGCGTGTGGCCAGCCCCTCTGCCACCGAAAGGAGCTCGCCTTGCCTCTGCCCCCAGGGTCACAGAGCCGGGCATTGGTTTGGGTTGGAAGGGACCTCAAAGACCCTTCCATCCAAGATCACCCAAGCCCCTTGTGCGGGGAAGGGACACCTCCCGCTAGAACAGGCTGCTCAGAGCTCCGTCCTGCCTGGCCTTCAGCGCTTGCAGGGATGGGCATCCACAGCTTCTCTGGGCAACCTGTTCCACTGCCTCACCACCCACACAGCAGAGAATTTCTTCTTAAAGTAAAGAATTTCTCCCCAGATAACTTCTTCTTCAATTAAATTTACTAGTCCTCATATACCACCCCCCTCCCCACCCTAAAATCCCAACTCTCAAACGTCTCAGGCTCCATCTCCCAGTAGGTTTCCTTTATGGCAGTGCAAATGAACTTGGCCAAATACCAGGAGCCCCGAGAGCCTCCCAGCTATGCACAGGGCACTGGCAATGCACACAGGCACACACCCTGTGCTTGTGTTTCCACTGCTGGCTGTGCTATGCAGCGTGCCTTGCAGCTGAGAGGAGCTGCATGCAACCTCACTGCACTGGTGAACATCCCTGCCCAAATTCCTGGTCAGTCAACCCATAGCTATGTGTTGGCTGTGGCAGGAAGGCTGTTTGGGTTTCTGGAGAGAAATCAGGACATTTGGTGGCTTTGCAGGGGGCTTTTGTACACTACTGCCTCTGAGTTTCCATGGCTCCTTTATCCAGCAGGATAAAGCAAACGATAGATATTCTGAGCTACCTCAGAACATGTCCAGAATTCTGTGGCAGGCTGAAAATGTCCAGTTCTCTGGGAAAAGCTGGTGTGTGCACTGCTAAGGAAAATCAAACCATGAGCAATTTGCATTTACCCAACTCCAGGCATGAGGGGTGGTACAGGTCTTAGGCAGCCCCTTTTGAAGTTTTTGTGGAAATGTCCTTGCTAGAAATGTCTCTCATCAATGACTTGTGAGTGAGAAGAGAGCCCTGCTACAAGCTGCTATATCTCATCAGAATTATGAGGTGCTGCTTTTTTAAATTATTTTTTTTCAGAATAAGTTATTCTTTTGGTGTGAATTGCTAGCTGGAGACTATCACTTAACTGCAGCACTGCAAGATGTGTTCAGCACTGCAAACAGGAACCACAGGATTTTGGGTTTGGGCTGTAATAGACATGTATTTACTGTGCCTGGGGTGCCAAGGCTGTGCAGAGCTAAGGCAGTGTAAAACCAGAGGGCAGCTGCACCCCCAGACAGGGGCCAGCAGCAGCAGCAAGGTCAGGAGCTGCCAGTTTTACTTCACAAAGCCCTTGGGATGTGTGATCTGGGCACCTGCTGGGTGAGGAGACTGGCCAGTATCAGAAGAGGGTCTGTCTCCAGCTGGGAGTTATTCCCTGCTCCCCAAGCGTTGGCCATTGCACCCAGGCCATTCTGGGAGAGACCCTTCTCCAGCTCCCATGAAGAAGGTAGAGCAGGGCTTCTCAAGAACAGCACTTTTCTCATGACATTTCTTTTGCCTTTTAGGTTGAAACCTATGAGGAGAGGCAAACTTTTCCAGGCTGTTTGGACAGCACACAATGCATGACCACTCTTCCATGAAGTCAGGCTGGAGGAGGTAACAGCTAATCCCACCATGGGCATGGTAGACAAAGTCCAAGCAGCTTCTGGTGTTTCTCCAGGAGCAAGCACGAGGTCTCAGCAGTGGGTCCAGAGCCCAGCCTGCTGCCTGTGTGCATGGTTGGTTATCCATGCCCACATCCATGGGTACAGATTTAAAGCATGTCCTGGGGTATGGTCTGGGTAGGGAGAGCACTTCCTTGCTGTGTCTGTGGTTAAGGGTGGATGCTCAAGGCCTAGACCAGAGCCAGGCTGGCAGTGTGGACCATGAGTTGGTGTGGCCCTCCTTGCCCATTCCCTGGAGGTATTTGCCCACTGCCCTGATTTCAGCAGCAGAAGAGGATGCAGCCCCTCTGAAGCTCTCCCTGGGCTGCTTTGTGTGTGTGCAAACCCTGCTGTGAATCTTTCTCTCTTCTCCTCAGCAGATTTGGAGTTTCCCATACCTCTTCCCCAATAAGACAAACTAAAAAGTTTGATGTTTATTCCAGGGTTCAGCCTAAGAGACAAAAGATGTTTGATATTACTGTTCCTCCATGGGCCAGGCAGGGGAAGCAGTGTCCAGCAGCAGGGAGCCCTGAACTCCAGTTAATAAACATATCCTTCACTTCCAGCCTCTCTTCCTTGGTGAGAGCCACTTAGTGAAAGCTGCTTGGGCTTGGTTGGGGATCAGCCCTGCGAGTTTACAGGATTCACAATTCACAGATGTTAGAAGCTATCAGGCTGAGTGTGGGTGGAGAATGTCAAGTCTGAAATAGCTCTCCTGCCACCCTGGCACAGGCAGCAAAGAAAATGTTTCCACGTGACATTCTTCAAACCAACATTTCCTACAAGGAAAACACAGAGGGGAAAAATAAGAGGCAATTGCTGCCATCTCAGAGGGTTCCTGACTTTTGCCCCAGGGGTGGCTGGAATTATTGCTGACACTGGCACAAAATATTCACTATAGGTGAGCTATAGATCAGTCCCTTACACTTCCCCTTGTCCACACAAATGTATAAGTCTGCTTGAAGATGCAATCCCTCTGGTGCACAGATATGTAGGTGCTATTTTTTTCCTGCTGGAATCCATTTTAATTTAGCTCCTGATTCATATTTCATTCATTCTCCAAACCCACAAAACCAGGATAGGTTTACAGCCTGTACTATTTGGATAAATCATGGAGGGGGAAAAAAACAGGGGGACAAAACAGGTTGCTTTCCTGAATGACTTTTTGTGTGACTCAAAAGAGAATAGTAAAAAAAGAAAAAGAGGTGGTGGAGAGAGAATTAAAGTCATCCTTTCTTGCTTTTGTGCTGTTTCAGGAAAATCAGATCAGCTTTTCATCTTTGGTAGTTTGTTTTGGTGGATTTCACTCTTTTTTCTCTAAGCTTTAATGTCTGACAAAGATGTGATTTCTATTTTCTTACTTTTACTATCTCCTCAAAGTCATTGAAAATACTGGGGGTTTTTAAATGTGGAAAATGTATATGTTATTTAGAGGACACCAGAACAATGCAAGATTTTTATATGATCTCACATTTTTTTTGAAAAAAATGAAAAGCTAAAAAAGGGAAAAGATTAACAAATATATCTGATAGCTCTCTTGCAGGGAGGAGGGCAGGAAGGGGAGGCAGAGAGGCAAAAGTTTAAAAAAAAGTTATTTTTAATTGAGGAATTTCCCCGTATTTTGTCATTTCGTTTTGAAACTGTGACCACAACAGACTGTGTGAACTGTGTACGGTGGGAGGGACACTGAAAATTTCCCCAGGCAGCTATAAGCAGGTACCAACCCCAGAGCTGACAAGGGAAGCTTTTAAAGGAGGATGAAATTCAGCACAGGCGCTGCACCCAGCAGAGGAAACTCCGGCCATCTGGAGACGAGGATGACCAGCGGCCACAGCAGTTTGTAAAATTGCAAGAGCTGCCAAAATTAAACTGTGAAGTCAGGCGGGCAGGCAACCAATGACCGGCGAGATCAGAAGTTCAGAGAAGCCCCAGATGAGCTCCCAACAACAAGTGTGGCCAGCGCACACCAAAGTTTATTAAGGATGTTGAGAGGAGGGGAAAATATCTGTGCAGAAGATGCCCAGCTGGCGAGGAGGGAGTGGTGGTGATGCTCGGGTAACGGGACCAATCCCATTGGCCAAGCCCCTGGCAGATCCCACCCATCCGCAAGTGTAAAATAAATCCCTAAAGTTGTACCTCGTGTACCACTTGACCTTATTGCTTTTAGCCTGCTGGCTTTATATCTATTTATTTATTTTATTTCAGTTTGTCCCCAGGGAGGGGCTGGAAGGAAATGAATTTTGAAGCAGCACCTTTCAGCACCTTGCCGTACTACCCCGATGCCTGCATCCCGCGGTGAGTGACGTAACTCCGCTTATCGCGGCGCTTATCTCAGCCTCCTGATAATCGTTAACTTTCCTGCTATCGGCCGCCGGCAGCTGGGCTGCACGCGGAAAAAATGTGCCGCTCTCTTCATGCTCACTGGAGCTTATTATTATTTTTGGCTTTCTAACAGGTTACTGTTTAATTATAGGCATCCGTTAAAGATATCCCCTTTTCCTCTTTGGCATTAGAGGGGAAAAAAAAATATGATAAATAACACGAAGGCTGATAGTATCTTTCCCTGGTGTTTTGGAGCAGAAGGTTGCACTGTGCTTTGGGTAGTACAGGAATGGCTTTAGGTTTCTGTTGTGTGTTTGTTTGTTTCTTTAAGTGAAAAAACTTCTGGGAATAACACAAGCTGACCTATTGAGCCCTGAGATTTTGGAATTTAAAGGCTAAATAATTAATTTAAAAGATTCAGAGAAGGAAAAAACTGCTTTCTAAGAGAGAGCAATTTTCCAGGAATATTTTTTCCTTCTGTCTAACAGCCAGCATCAGAGCTTGACAACCACTCTTATTTTAGCTTTGTTGTTATGCCGAGTTTTATAACTTTCCAGCAGATAAAAGAGCATGTCCACACGAGGTGTCACAGTATCACATTGTCGGTTTGTTTGTTTCTCCCAATAGAAGATACTATATTTAAGCATGCAAATGACATGTAGATGGTATTTTTCCAGTCGTAAAGTTCGGAGAGGTGAAATCCTCTGGGCACAGTCACTTGTTGAGCTCCTTTATAAGACTGGTTTCTGTCTGTGTTTTGTAAAAGCCTGGCTGGTGTCTCACGGGGGCATTAATCCCTGGAAGAGTTAACTATTAACTCTGCATCCTCCACAGCGTGCTGGGGAAGGCTGCCCTGCTGCAGAGCTCTGTGGTGGAGAAAGGGCTTGGCCACCATCACCCAGCCCGTGGCATTGCAGGCAGCTTGGTGATGATCCCTGGGTTGTTTCCCCACTGTTGTGCTTTGTTGCAAGGTTTGTGGGGGCTTTTATCCCCCCCCAACCGTGTGTTTGGTGCCACTGCTGTGTGAAGGTCCTGGGGAGGAGAGTGGAGACCTGGCAGCGAGGAGGGGCCGCGTTTGGGGCCAGCAGAGGGAAAGGAGAGAGGCTGGGAAATAGCGCACGGTCCTTGGCCGCGCTGCCGGGCACAGGAAGGTGGAATGAAGCCGGGGGTATTGGATTCCCCAGGGAGACCTTCCACAACAGCAGCCCAGGGCTGGCCAGGCACATGCAGCCACGCTCTGGCCTCCTGCAAATCCACCCAGCCCTGCTGAGCCCGGCGGGGATGTGCCTGTGGCCAGCAGAAAGTGTGGGAGTCACACGAAAGCAGCACCAGAGCAGCGCCCACCCAGCAAGGTGGGTTTGGGCGGGCAGCTATGGAGTCCTTAGCACATTAATGTTTCCATGGCTGGAAGCCCCAGCCAGGCAAATTCCAAAAGTGAAAATGAAGAAAAAGGAAAAAAGCAAGAAGATGCACTGGGAAGTGTACCTGAGCTCTGGGACAGCTTCCCAGCCTGTCAGCTCCTGCCAGTTTGTATCCCACCTCATGCCAAATAACAGGTTCTGAAAATTGGTGCTGTGGCTCAGGCAAAAAATTCAGCTGGAGCATGAATTAAAGAGAAAAGAATCCATTGGCTTGATTTGGTGGAACTTTTTTAATAAGCCTTTCAATCCCTACAAATCTACCTCACCCAGCAAGTCAGGCCTTACAGTAGAAATGCTGCTCCTCACCACATGCCTGAGCAGCATGATGAGTTTTTAAGTGACCACTGCAGTGTGGGAAGCCTCAGGACAAACAGAATTTGTGACACCCCTCAGTCATAAAACCTGTCTGAGATACAGCTTAGAGTAACAACATCTCTCAGCTGTTATGCATGTCTGTTTACATGAGCCAAGAGTGGCATTTGTTCAATTGTTAGTGACTGTGCTCTGCCACAGGTCAAAATCAGCTCAAAGCTGATCCCAAAGATATTTTTCTCAGCCTGAGACATAGAGGGTCTTCATCTTTAAGCTTCATTGGTTGCACATTCATAATGTGTTATGTGACATTTCTCTGACTGCTTGAACATTCAATAGTTTCAGAATTGCATTTATTTTACACAGTTTCAAACACTTCTGCTTTGATGTGGCCAAAATACTTTATTTAGCTAATACCAGTGTGCTTCTTTGCAACTTTAAAATTACATCTAGTAATTATCTAACCAGCAAACTGATAACGTTGAGGTATGCTGGCAAAAAACCAATAGTGAAAAGTGTTTTAAACTCTGTTAAACTGCTGGGAGGGATGCATGCCACACAGATATCCCTGTAGTTCAGCGTGGAGGGGGAATAAGTTATAAATCCCAGTTAACTCTTAAGATTTGTGGCTTTGATTTACCCTCTGCTGTTGCTTCATCTACTTACCTCTTCAGTTTGGGGGTGTGCAGCAGGAGGACACGTGGGAGCCAGCTAAAACGTTTCCTCTGTCAAGAGGTGAACGCAGAGCACAGTGAGGAGCATTAGTTAATGTGCCTCTATGATGCTCATGTGCCTTATGCCTGCCATTTCACATGCCACTGTGAAATTATATATCCATAGAACACAGTAATTCAGTGCTCCAGATGAGGAAAAACAGCTGAGTGCCCAGACTCTGTGCTGTGTGTGATTGTTTAAGCCACTTCAGCCTCTGCCTCAACAGCCCAGCTCCCTCATCGAGGCTATTAAAAATGTGGGTATCAAAGCAAAGCATCACAAAGAATCATAGGGAATCAACTGGGTCACAGCCTCCTCCTTCACAGCCCCACTCATTGCTGAGTGCTGGAGATCAGTGCTGGAGCTGCAGCCCAGCTGGCAGAGGGGCAAAGGAGCAGTGGGTGCTGAGAAGGGGATGTACATCCTTTTGCAGAAGTGAAGGATGCAAATGTAGGTTGTGACTGCAGTGAGGTTGTTTGGACAGGTGTATCCTGAGTCTGCCCATCTTTCTTCTTCTTAAACGGAAAGAGCTGAGGGATGCTAAAATTCAGCAGACCTCGAACTCTTTCTCCTTCTACTTTCCTTGTAAAGGGAAATCCTTGAAATCAGGAATATGCACACTCAGTGCCCTGGCTCTGGGACTTGGGAGGTGCTGCTGTAATGACAGAAGCACCTGCACTGAAGGGCCAGGCCACTGACCCCATGAATTGCTGCCTTGGATGGCACCGTGGGAGCTCATCCCGTGCTGCACAAAACCCAGGTCAGCTCTGAGTCATAAAAAGAGCAGATTATCTGAAACAGGCGGGATTTCCACCTTCCAAGAAGTGCCCACCTAGCTGCAGCTGAAAGCCACTAATGTAAGATGAAAAAGGCACTGTAATTATGATCAAAGTCCAGCTGTTGAGAGCTGTGTAATTAGTATCTCTCCCCAAAGCTGCTTTTTTTTCCAGCTAATGCCCGGTTGGGGGAATGATGTTTACAGATAAGTTACTTGTGTTCTTGGAAATAATGGTCATTAGGCTGTGCTTTACCCAGGAGCCCTCTGCTGTGGGGGCTGTTGGGAATGCACCTGCTGGTGCACTGCACTGAAGTCCTGCCTGCTCTGCCCCTCCCTCTCCCCATGCCCAGGCTAATTGGTGGCCTCAGGATTTCACATCAGTGCTGTGTTGAAGGTGTTCACCATGCCTCACTCTTCCCTTCTGAATGAAAGGGCTCTCACACAAGCTGCTCTTTCTCCTTTAATTTCTCACTTTGTATTCTCAGCACAATGTGATACAGTCCAACCTCCCAATTCTCACTAATAACAGAGGAACAGCCCTGAAAACCACTGCTCTCTGCAGCATCTGTGCTGGAAACCTGATTTCTCAGACATGGTCCTGGGTTTTGAGGAAGTTGCTGAAACCAAAAAATCAAACAACCCCCCCCAGCCAGGTATGTAGGGAAAAAAAAAATCTATTTTTAGAAACCAATGAGGAAAACTGTAAGAAATTACTTCAGGGGGGTATTAGAAATTAGTTGGAATGGAGAGGAGTGTTTGGGCCATGGAAACATCATCTATTGGGTGCTATATCTGGATGGATTTTGGTGAGCAGGGCACAGTTCCAGGCAGCCAGAGCTCCAGGGTTCAAAGAGATCTTTCATCAGGAGCACTGCATGTGACACTTCACCTTCCCTCAGTGGTTCCCAGACGTATCAAACAGGGCTGGTGAGCAGACTGCAATGATCAGACAGGAGTCTGGCCAAGGTCAATGCTGTAACACAGCACAGAGGCGGAAACTCACTGCACCCCGTGCTCATCACTGCCCACAGGCACCAGTGACACTGCAGGCTTCTGTCCCTTGGGCTGGGAGGGGACAGACCAAGGCAAAACCTGCAGTGCTGGCAGCAGAGTGCTGTGCCCCTCATGGCTGTGAATCAATGCTGGAGTCATCCTTTCACTCAGGTATCAGCTGGGTGACATTGTGACAGAGATTTGCTCAAGTTGTCACAGGGTCGTGTCCCACAGGAGCATCTCATCCCACGTGCAGGCTCTGCAGAATCCCTGCATTTGGGCAGCTGCACATTTTTCCCTTTCCTCATGCTATGCTTTGCTGAGGAATAGCTGAACTCCTGCTATGACAGAGTGGACAAATTTCAGTTGCCTTCACCTATGCAATGGGAGCCCAAATTTGCTGTGTTGGCAGAAAGACCTGAAGTCAAGTAAAGAAAGATGCATGACTGAGTATAGATCTGTTTGCAGAAACAGCCAGTGATAGTGCAGGTACTTTCCAGAGACTCAGAGAGGGCCCAGAAATTGTTGTGAGCAGCTTGTGGTGTGCTCAGGGCAGCTGGTGACCCCTGAAGGAGCAGAACTGGCTGGATGCAGGAAGGAGAGGTGAGAAGGTGCTTTTGTTTCTGGCCTTTGTGAGCTCTCCTGTGGTAACACTCACAGCTATGGCTGCCACCACTGGTCGAAATTCCATGGGGGAAGGACCACAGCTGGAGGCAGATGCACATGAGAGGACAGCATTCCATGTGCCATATAACTTTTGCAGAGTGGCCTCCTTGGCAGGAGGGCTTTCCAGAGCAGCTCTGCAGTGGATGCCAGCATGGGACATCTCAGGTGCCTCCAGCACCCCATCAGGCGTGTGTGCTGCTCGTGGTGAGGAGGGGAGGGTATTTATCTCATATGTGAGGTTTGTTCTTTGGTCACTGTCCTGTTCTTGCACTGCAATCTTATCAGAAGAATGGGTTTAAAATACAGAATCTTTGCAAAACAGCACTCAAGATTTGCACATTAAACCCTCTTCAGTTCTCTCTTCCTGGCAGAGCCCAAAGTCTGCTTATCCCTGCTGCCCCTCTTCCATTCTGTCTCTGCTGCACCCTCCTTACTCCACAGTCACTGACAAGGATAGCACTTTTTCCTCTTCAAAACTGTGGAGGCTTCTCAAGAAAATACCTGTCTGCTTGGAGGTCCTTTTAGTGCTGCTTAAAGGATTAAAGTGGAACCAAACCAAGCATTTTTTTTCTCACATCCCAAAGGACTGCAAGGAGAATATGTGAAATCTTTCACAGGGTCCTTTGTACTGTGAGGAGATAATGCCTGATTTGTAGTGCCTTGCCCAAATTTCAAAAATCCTGAAGAAATTAAAGAAGCAAGTTCTTAATAGTTCATCTGTTCAGAGGTGTTTAGAATGTTCATGGTGAATGTTATAATTCCATGATGATTGACATTGTACCTTCTGCTACAAGCTAATTTGCAAAAGTTCCGCTCAACAAACACCAGGATTTCTGCTCTGTTACAAAGCAAAAAGGCTCAGCTACAATTTGGGGAAAAATAAAACCCTCTGCAGTTCAACACATGTCCAAAAGAGTATTGAAGCCTTGTGCATAAAACATTTCAATAGCAGTAATAAGGTATGGGGGAGGAAGGAGGGGCTTGGATGAGGAAGAAATCAAGGAAACTTGGCTTTCAGTTTGGTGCCTGGCTCTAAGCTAGTTTGGCACTTATGTGAAAACCTTCCTGGGAACGTGGACATGGTGGTGAGAGCCAGTGGTTATTCTGCCATACAAATTTTGACTTCTTTTTACCTTAAAATTTTGTAGCCCATAATCGACACTGAAATAATCAGAAGGAAAATGTTTTGCTGTAATAGATTTCTGAGGTTTGACTAGCTCTGCTGGTAATAGATAACATCAGCTCAGACAGCGTCATGAAAACATCTGTATCTGTTCTTGGGCCCTGCTTGGGAGTTTTTGGTGCCTGTTTACAATCACTCCTGTGTAGCAAATCACCTCCCCACAGGATTTTGCTGCTGAGTCATTTCCAATCAGGTGTTTAAATGCCACAGGTGGTCTGATGTGATAAATACCAGTACACACAAGCAAGGGGAATTCAGTTAGTGCATGGAGCTATAAAGAGAACAGCCAACTCCCCAAGTGAGAAGGGGGAAACCCTGCAGTAAGTGATCAGGGCTCCAGCAGGTTCTTTGCAACATAAAAATAAGCCTGCTTACAAAACCTTGCCCTGGGAGGTTCAGTGCCTGTGTGGTTTAGTAATGTTGATAGGCACAAAAGTCACTGCAGGCTGGACAAATGCATGGAGAGAAGCTTGAATTGTGCTGGTGAGATGGATGTTGCAAACAGCAGTGGCTCAGCTTGTATTGCCAGCAGTGTCTGGGGAGCAGGAGCTGGGGGGAAATATCAGTGGGATGGCTGGAATTGCTGTCAGTGCGGTATATGAGGCGGTGGCAACAAGTGGGAAACTGTAGTTCAGCTGGCTTTGAGAGTTAACATGGCCATTAGGTGGTCAAATATTGCAGGGTTGAAACTCTCCACGTAAAACAACAAAATGTCTTTACACAGCTTTCCAAGTTTTGTTGTTCATATTTGTGAATTTTCTTCGTAAAATATACAGGCTGGAAACATCATTCCTGTTTTTGATGAAAAGGGTGATGCTCTATGCATTCATAGCACTGAAGCAGCTACAGCTTTAAGATTATCACAAGCAAAAATCATAAATCACATTAGGTGTGGCAATGTATTGATAAAATTATAGGGAGCCAACCCTGTAATTTCTCAGCACCCGGCACAGTTACAAAAGCAGAGATGCCGTGAGTGCTCCAGGTAGCATTGCCTTACACCAGCAGGGTTCCTGACAAACAGTTCATTTGTTCCTGTCTTCCAGGACTGTAATCTGCTCTTAATTCTTTGTCCTTCATCTGCCCTGTCTTGGAGCTATTTTGTGACACACAGGAAGGTTTCTGTAAGTGCTCTTATTTTTGAGAGGAGGATTCTCTGCCCTTGGGCTTAGGAATAGCTGCCCTGCCACAGAGTTGCTACACGCTGAAAAATGCAGCCCACATGGTATTTAGCAGAACAGCTCCTTTTCCTGTAGGAGTACCACTGGTGGCAAGGGTGAGGAGTGGGAGTTAATGCTTAGTATCCAAAATACACCAGATTTCACAGGCTGGCTGGGGGGTAACAAGTTTGGGGAGCTTCAACGAAATTCATATTACAGGAATCTGCACCTAACATCTGCTTTGCTGGTGTTTCTGTTTTGCATTTTAATTATTTACTGAAACTCAGGATGTTGCTGTTTACAGTTTCCTGCTTCTAAAGAGTTCTGGGGACTTTCTGTATTATCATGATGATTTCTGATATTTTTTAAAAATTCAGCCGGTGAGAGAAAGCTTGTGAGAAGGACTTTATAAGTCCCCTGAGCAGTTCATAAGGAGTTTGTGTAACTAAAGATAGAAGCAGTTTTTTTAAGAGCAGGTACCTTAGGGAGCCAAGTGTCTTACCTGGCTCAACATAAAATGTCACAAGCCTTTTGCAGTAGTCAGTGTGAGAAGCCTCCTGTTCTAAAAAAGAAGCATGTATTTCGTGCTCCCTGTCTGTCCCTCTCTTGTCTCACTGTATTTATATGACTAAATGCCTTGCAATGCATAGTTTCCCAGGCCTGAAAATCAGCATGGGCTGCATGATTTCTCTTACATTGCTTCCTCTTGGTGGAGGAACCATCCTGAGGTAGCCCATGTGGGATGTCCTTTCCCTGCTGCCTCCTCACAGTGGCCACATTTGGGAAATGCCTGTCCTGTGTGCACTGGGCCAGCAGCAGCTCAGCACCTGCTGCTCAGCATGCAGGGGTGCCCAGAGCCTTCCTGGAGGCTGCAGCTGCAGCACACCAAGCACTTGGCCAAAAAACCCAGGAGCTGCTGGGCAACCCTGGCAGAGGCACGATCTGACTCCTTGACATGTCAAAAAAGTTCAAATCTCAGCAAGTTTAAAAGAAGCTCCACTCTTGGCCGAGTGTGTTACTGTCCTTGGGACCACATGCCCTTAATACTGCTGATAGTGATATGGTGCAAGCAGGGAAGAGGCTGTAGGCAAACATGCCAGACTCTGAACAGAGCTCAGAGCATGTTACAGCCCCATCATGAGCCATCAGGGCCACAGCCTTCTGCTCTTTGCACCACAGAGTCTCCACTTGTGTTACCCAGCAGGGCAGCCAGGAACTCAGAGAGATCTCCCTTGAAGGGCCCTGGTTTGTGGGCCCAGCCATACTTGTGATGAACCCCTCATCTAGGGGTTTCTCTCAGGCAAAGAAACAAACAAACAATTAAATAAATAAATAAATAAAGAAAGCAATTTTTCATTCTGTGTTGTGGTCTCTGTATTGGTGTGATGGAGGTAGACCAGTGAAAACTTACAGATGCTGGTTGCACTCAACACTGCAAAAGTTTGGCAGACAATTATTAAGAAAGTCCCATTTCTGTAGGAAATGCTGCAAGCTCCTTGTAAAAACTAGCAATGAAATCAGGTAAATATTTTTACTGGGTAAATGCTGCGATAGCAGGAAAAATACTAATGACCAAATCTCAAAAGAGGGGAATTTGATTTTGCAAGCCTCAGGAAGATGAGACGTCTTGCCATTGCCTCTCCAGAACTTTGCAATTTTCCTCATTAAATATCTAAAATCACTAGAGAAGTCCAGTGCTGAAGACCTGTCATAGCTGTATTTTTCTCACGACTGACACCTCCTGAAAATGACCTTACCCTTTTTTTATTTCTGTATCTGTTGCTTTATTTCTTTTAAAATTCCCTGGTGCTACAGAGACCTGAGCATCTGAAATGATATGGTTCAGTGGTTTAGGCTGCTTTGGGCACTTAACACTGCTCCTCCAGGAAAGATGAGGGGTCTCCCCATCTTTCTGTGCAGCAGAATTCAACAGCAGAGGTGTCTGAGTTCCTACTGCCCCACATGCCCCCAGGCACCTGCTGCAGGTTATTGATGGTGGATGAGTGGGCCATGGAGTGATTTTGGGTTAGGCACTGACCCCAGAGATACAAAAAATGGTCTTTGTTGTCTTCAGCTGTAGCTGCATCTGGACAGCAGAGGTTGGCATGTGGCAGCAGGGCTGGAGGCAGCACTGACCCATCAGGAGATGCCTCAGCAGAGAGCTGTGCTTGTCCTCTCCTCTCCTGAGAGGAGGATGCATCACTGCATTCATCCTGCTGTGAAACTACCAGGGCTCTCTGGCTACAAAACTCCTGTATCAGCTTCCAAAGTTAGACCCAAATACATGTTCTCAGCTGGGTATTTGAACGAGAGCAGATAATATCTAGTACTCAGACCAAAGAGATTTATTATTTTTTAAAGGGACTTGCAAATGTTTTGTGGCTTCTAGACAGTTTGCCTGTAAAATTTTTCTTACAACACTTATTTTTGGACTTGGACCAAAAATACCTCAGAATTTTGAGGGCTGGGCCTGGATTTCCCACTTGTGCTGCTTTTTAGAAGACTTTCTCACTTACTGCAGTAAAAGATCTCATCTCTGTCCAGCAGCTCTGACTCTTCCTTCTCCAGATGGGCACTGCTTCTCACCACCACTACAATAGGTTTGGGAAAGGGATTGACTGGAAAAGTGAGTTACAAAATAATGCAAATGCTTTTAATTGGTTTTGGGTTCAAGGCTTTCTTAAAATTGATTATTTACATTTTATTTTATTATCTAAATTTGGAAAGTCTTGTTTCCCTGGAGATGCACTAATTGTTAGCAAGTCTCTATGTGCTTTACCAGTTTGGGGATTATACCTTAGGAATGGAAGAACAAAGCTGGACAGGTCACCCAGGGGCTGGGGGTTGAGCTTGGGTGTCCTGAGCTGCAGGTTTGCATTCTAACCCTGGGCTTCTCCACACAGGTGGTCTTCTGTGGGTTATGAAGAGTTTGTACCCCAGACTAGAAAGCCCCAATTGCAGTGGGCAGGTGGGGGAATTGCTGTGGCCTGGGCTGAGAAAGGGAGTGGGTGTCAGGGCTGAGCAGAAAGGAGGGGATGTCCATGGCTGAGCTTCTGAGGATGGATAAGAAGGGGGTGTCAAAAGTTGAGTGGGAGGTAAGAGATGTCTGGGAAAGTTCACAAGATGCTGAAGGAAATCCTGAATGAAAAAAAATTAATAGGGTTTACAGTTATGGGAGAGAGTCTCAAATGCTGGTGGAGTGCTGAGCTGCCTGAAGCCCTGAGGACGAAATCTCTGTTATGCAAAAGTGGTCCCTGTTGTCAGGCTGACAATGACGATATGTAGTTAGCTGATTAGATGAGCTGTTGATAGGAAATGCAGTGGGTTCCTGCGCTGTGGAGGTTCTGAAATTGCTCAGCTTCAGGAAGCCACTCCCAGCCGTTTGCAGGCCCTGCAGGGCTCATTCTGGGAACCCCGGTGGGAATGCAGGGGCAGTCTGTTCCTCCCAGAGGGGCTCTGCAGCCAGCACTGGACCAGGGCACTCGTGTGGGACACAGGGCTGCTTTGAGGGGCTGCCACAAAGCTGCAAATGTTGCCTTCACTGCAGGCAGTCTTACTCAAGATGAAAGGAGATGATGAAAGGAGAAAAATCCCCCTTGTGTTTTGCAGCATGGTGAATTGGGAGGATTACTTTGTACAGGCAGTTTCACTTTCTTGATTAGGTCAGTGTTGCCTGTGCACTGAAGACTTGAGTCAAGAGCAACCAGGAAGCTGAACCATCCCTTCCTACCGCTTTCCATTCATCTCACACACATATGCCTCCAAAAGACAAATCTAAGTCACAGAGAGATCAGGAGGCACTGTTAGAGTAGACCCTAGCAGAACACTCAGCATTCCTGTGAGACAGGGCTCCTTTATTTCCCCCCAATACCATGCAGCTCACAGTTGAAACAGGGTGTGTGCAGGGCAAGCACCCTTTGCCTGGAGAACAGGAGAAGCTAACAGTCCTGCCTGGTGCGTCCTTGACAGATGCTGTAGGACACCAGCAGTGTCACAGAGCCTTTGCTGCTGCCACTCCCTGTTCCTTCATGTGTTCCCTACATCTCCTTGGCTGTTGGCCACTTCTGAGATCAGGGTTCACCCTTCAGGCAGTCAGCTTCTTTCATTTTCTAATGCATATCCCTGCTGCCCCTCCCCATAACCTGTGCTGCTGTCCGCATTTTTTTGAGAGAGATCAGATCAGTGAAATGTGGGAACTGGGGAAAAAAACTGAACCATAGGAGAAAGTTCTATTCTGTCTCAAAAGAATCCTGTGTTGGCGTTTGCTATTCCTTACATTTGTCCTTTCTAGCCCATGCATGTGTCAGTATTCTCTTGGAGTTATTTTTTAGGACTGACACACAGGAGCAGCATTATGTGCAAAGACAATCTGAAGGGTTTAAAGAACTTGCTGGAAATCTAAATTTTAAAATGCTAAACCTGAAAGCTCGGCTTAAAATCGAAAGGAGAATAATGGCTTGTGAGCTTAGTTCAGCACAACCTGCCTCTGCCAGGATGGGAGTCAGTCTCTTTTGGGCTTGTGTGAGTTATGACCTTGGAATATGGCATCAGGCAAAGAAAGAAGCAGGAAAATGCATTCTACAGTGCAATTCATGCTGGGAAGAGAGGCTGCTTGTTAATGAAGTAGACACAGAAAAAGGTGCAGTAGAGGCAGATGAAATTCAACTGCAATCTTCTCCGAGGGGGAGATTCTACCTGTCTCCCATTTGGCTTTCATTCTGCCCATCTGTTTAGGGGGTAGCATCGAACCTGTTTGATTTCCAAAGGCCTCCAACCTTTGGGAAAGGGTTACAAGGGGGTGCTTCCAGGGTGTGCTCGGCTGGCTGAGGGTGGCTGCTCCAGGCAGGGGGACAAGAGCGCTCCGGGGAATTCCAGATGACATCGCCTGCCAGGCGCACGCCTGTCCCGTGCTGCCAGACCCAGCATCCTTCTCCTCTTGCACAGCTGTGAGCTTCATTAGGTACCGATGGCTACAAATCACTGCAGCGTTACAATGCAGAGCAGGGGGAATTCCAGCAGGACGAGGGCTGCCAAGTTCCTACAGTTTTAACGGCGTGATCTGAACAGGAGCCCCCTCCCCACGCAAAAACTAAAAATACAACTGACTCCAAGATTCAGGCATTTAGGCATAATGCTCATGAACTTTAAATCGTTTACCACTGCTTTTGATGCACTTCAAGGTGTAACTGGAGAAGGCAGGGACGAGCATGTGGATTGGGATTGCTGGAGCTGAAGCTGCTGACTCCTCTGTGACTTAAATCTCTATCCAGCTCATACCCTGTGGTGGCTGAGGGCTAATGTATTAATGTGTACACAAATGAAGGGATTAGGGGGTTGATTGCTGTATAAATTCAGGAAGAAAGATTAGGTTTTAGTCTGGATTGGAATTCTCATTCTACCCTGAACTCTGTGTGTGTCTTAAAGCTGGTCACAGCATTTCTGCAGCCCCTTGATTTTCATTCCTGGGCATCAGCATTTTGGTGTCTGAAGATAAATGAAGTCTGGGAGTTTCTTAGTGCAGGAGGTACAGTGTATACTGTACCAGAAGAAATTAAGGCCTTTCTGAATTTCTCTATGTAAACACCCAAAATCACTAGTTCCTTTTACAGCAAGCACCACATTGCAAGTTGGGTGACCAAGGTTGTATTTATGGCTTGCTGACTAATGGTGAGTAATTCTATAACCTCCTGGTGTCTTCATTTTCTTACAGGTAATATGGGAGTAATCACACTATCTTCCTTTGCAGAGCACATAAATAAAATGAGACACATTCGATATCATTATTTAGACTTTATTAATCATTTGTTGGGTACATTTGTATAATGTGGAAGTGCTGTCTTCATAAGAACAGATGTTCTTCTCTCTGCATCAAGGTTTCCTGAGTATTCCACTAGTTTATTCCTTAGGGGACTGTAACTTGTGAAAAAAGAGAAAAATTTGTAGCTCACAAAGACTTCGCTGGTTCCATCTGCATGTCCACTGACTGAGAACTACAGGCCAATGATAGAAAATTGTACATCATTGATAGACATTTCATAGGGAGAAGCAGAAAGCAACACTGTAGTTTGGGAACAAACAGAAAGAAAGCTCCAAATAATTTTACTCATCCCTGCTGTGAAAGATTTTATTTTACAAAATTTTACAGTGTGGCTTTACAACAACATCAAGCCACAAAGCTCTGCGCCCATAAACCATACTGATAGTTTCTGAGAACTTGCACACTGCTGGAGAAACACAAACCAAACCAGAGCTCCAGCTTTTGAGGGAAGTTATGGAGAAATGGAGGTACTTGGACCTCTTAAAACCCAACACAGCAGCTTCACTGATATACCTTATTCATTTCTGGCTTCCTCACAAACCATGATATCACCCCAGAGTAGTTCAGAGTGTTGAAGCACCAAGCCCGTTTTCAATGAAAACACAAAGGAAACCAGCTACCTCTTGGTTGCGACAGCCTTTATTTTTGGAAGGAGGTTGCTGGACTCACACTTGTGCCAGCGGTGCACCCTGTGTCAGATCTGACCCCTATCAGTGCAAGCAGGTGCCATCTGCCTTTAAGGTTCAAAACCAAGAGGAGAGGCTGGGCTGTGCATGCTCAGTCTCAAGCCTGGGTCTTGCTCTCCTTGGGAGCTCGTGGCTTTTCCCCGGTGGTAAGTCAAACCTGGGTGTTTTGGTTTAAGCCCTTTCTAAGAAAGATTGCTTGCAGTGGAAGGTGGTATTTGGGGTGAGAAGTGTTGCTGTGTTGCAATAGTTGAGTTTAATGGCTTTCTGTCATTGTTTCCTGGGGTGGTGAGTGGCTTGTTTGCTTTATCTTTAATGTCCTTAATATGAAGGTAGGAAAGGGGGTAATGTGGTGAAGAATGGAAGGATCTGCTTAGACTGAGCAGTGGGAGCAGAAATGGGCTTGTTTTCTCTCCACTTCACCACCACTTTTATGTCATGCTTGGCCAAGCCGTCAGGGCTTTGTTTCCTCCCATGATGGGACACTCACCTCCAGGGAAAGGCAACAGCAGTGTGGCCACGGCTTATGAGAAACAAATACTGTGCTCTTCCTTTTTTGGAAGGGTGAGTTGGTTTTGGTTTGGGATTTTTTCTGTAAATTCTGAAATGGAGTGCTGTGCGGGCACAGCTACAGGTGCGTGTTGCTGTCATTGCCGTGTTTTCAGAGATGTCACTCATCAGTGGGGTGGCAAGGGGGATCAGCTGGGGCACATCTCCACTCAGGGGCTGTAACACAGCTCTGCTGAGGCAGTGCTCGCTCAGGAGGCAGCACAATAATCACTGTGCCTGGGGCTCCAGCCCACCTAGTGAATTTGGAGAAGTGCTTTCACCTGGGCTCTGGGCTGCTCCTGTTTCAGCAGATAAATGGGAGCTCAGTGGGAGGATATAGCTGCCTGAAGCCTGTCCTGGGATCCTCCAGCTCAGTGTGCCAGCACTGCACGAAGGAACCCTGCTGCTCTTGGTGAGGTGCTACTTCTGGGGGAAGACTTAACTTGCTATTAATAATCCCCTGGTGGTTTTTAAAGGAGGGGTTTGTGGATGCAATGTCCTATTCAGCTTACAGTTTGATGGAGGCTGTAAATCCCCCTGTAGCTCCTGGTGCAGTTAGTGCTCTCTGTTTGTGAAAAGCATCCTGCCAGATTGTTCAGCAGTTGGTGTTGGGACCTTGCAGACTTTGAACAGAGACAACCTAGACAAGACTTACTGCTATGCCTTGTTCTGTTCTAGTCAGTATTTTGGTATAAGAAGTTGTGTTCAGTAGTGCTATTTCCTGTGATGGCCTTTGGGATGATCAGATGTAGGTAAAAGGGATGTTGTTTAATGCTTGTTAATAAAAAAAAAAGCATCTGGTTCATAGAAGCAATTTAAGCAATGCAATCTTATATTTAAATTTAGGCACTCAACAGTTATTTTGCTGAAAGTAGAGCATTTGCTGATGTGAGAAAAGACAATTCACTAAAGTAGTGAAATTTATGCACAGATTTTATATAGGCTTTAGGTGTTATTTTCCAGTGGAAATTCTGACACTTAAGTATGTGTTTGGTAGAACAAAGCTTCTCTTTGTTGAAGGCTGTTAGTGAAGGAAAATAGCTCTAGGTTTGGATTTTGTTGAGACCACAGGGAAGGGTACAGTTTATCTTGCATGCAGCTTTGTGCTGAGCTGAGGTTGGTTTTCTTGCCTTTTAGCAGCTCTTTCCCATCTGAAACCAAGCTGAGCTTACTGTAATGCTATGGCCTTGTCACAGCTGCCTTGCCAAGGCTGACTGCCTGATCTTGCCACCTTCTTTGGAAATAGAGCTGTACAGGTGGTAAAGGTGTTGAAGGAGTCTCTGTGAAAACATTAAGCAGTAGACTCCTTGGGCTTTGTATAGGGAAATGTGCCTTTTTGGTCATCAGGTAAAATCTGGCAATGCTTTTCCTAGAATCACTAAGCTAGGAGCTTGTCTGGCTACAGGGATAAAGATGCTGTAGCTGGAAAGTGCCCCTCTCTGGAGAAATTCAGGGTTGTGTTTAGCAGAGGGATGCACCAGCTGTGTCCTTAGGTGGAGCAGTGCTTTCCAACAGCTCTGTTAGCTGCAAAGGTGTAGAGGAACAAACCTGGCTGTATCTGTTTGTGCAGCCGGTATCTCCTGCACTGCTTGGTTGGGGCAGGTTTGTGGAATTGCATCTGAACAGCACCCCCAGGAGCAGAGCAGGCAGGGTGAACTGGGACACTTTGAGACAGAACTTTGTCCAAAGCTGGGGCGTGCTGAGGCATGCAGGAACCTTGTTGCACTGAGGTTTTTTTGAAGGAAAGGTCTCTGAGAGAGGTCTGGTTCGGTATAACTCTTTTTTTTCATTAATGTCAGTTCCTGTCTGTGTGGTAATGAAATGTGATTTTTAGTGTACAAGTCAAAAGCAGTTGTTATAAGCGGGAAATAATTGTTAGAAATGAGCACTTTGATGGCTTGAGAGAACCTATTGTGGGGTTTCTCTGCCCATTCCTGGTGGTCAGGACTGGGTGCAGGGTGTTGAGCAATGCCTGTGGTCTGTCTGGGTGTACAGCAGAGGAGGTTGCAGGGCTTCCCACTGTGCTCCTCCAAGGCTCGTGGTGGCATTGATCTGCAGTTTGTATGACAGGCTTTAGGCCAGAGCTGTTCTTCTGGGTTTCAATGTGGCATTCTTGAAAGTGCCTTACCTGACTCAAAGGAGCAATTTTGGGTTCTTTGTGGGATAGCTGCTGTTCTCAGAGGATTTGTGATTATTTTTTCACATGAAGTGTGAGCATGTGCTCCCATCTGTGAGGCAGAGCTATTACCCATGCATTTCTGCCTTTCGTTTTTGTTTCTGACTGTTTGTGAACTTTTAAATTATGCTGGAAGTTTTTTCCCTAATCACAAAAAGGTTGAGGGACTGAAGTGATGCTTTCACCTATTTTGAGGCATGCCCAGCACTGGCTCCAGGGGGCTTTTAAGCAACTTTTATTTCCTTTAGCTTAGAATAACAATGTGCTCTTTTTTAAGAGCATGGAGTTCTGTGGACAGCAGAGGTGAGGAAAGCCCAGCTTTTTGCAGACCAGAGTCATCCTCAAAATGAAAGAGGCTATAAAAATTCAGTAAAGAGAGCTAGATACCTCTATGACAGCAGCCAGAAGTAAATACTTCAGGAAAAATGGAGTAAAAGCACTATAGCGTGATCCTGCCTCTGAAACACTCTTTCTTAATTTTGGCAGCTTAATAAATTAGGGTCTTCCATGCAATTTGTTTAGACCATTGTATTAATCAGGACTAATATGTGCCAAACCAAATATTAGTTCAAGTCTCTTTGGAATTCATTTGTAACCTTGGCTCCTGCCGTGGCCATTCCCCTGGCAGAGAATGTGGTTGTTCACTTGCATTGTGCTGAAAAACTCTTCATATGGAAATTTTGCAGGACACCCCCAACCCTGTAGCAGGAAAGGTGGTCACCTGCCTCATACTCTGAAGCTGAACTGAGAGTTTTTGTCAACTGCAAATATAGTGGAGAAATTCCTCCCACCCCCTTTACATCCGTCATGTATTTTGACATGGGTCTAAAAGCTGCTGTGTTTGAATTTAGAAATTGGCCAGTGGGATGAGAATGTGCAGCTGTGGAAGGCATGAGTGCTCCAGCTCTGTCACTGCTCCTCTTGGGCCCACCTATTTCTGTGAGGCTTGTGGGAGCTTAAGGGGATAAAAATGGCCAAGGTAATTAGCAGATCTGCTGGAAATCAGTTGGTCTGGCTCAGAAATTGGTGGAGGTGAGAAGGCAGTAGACAAGCAGATAAAATCTGATGTAATTTAACTTATTTCTTTAGAAAACAAAAATATTATTTTATTATTAAAAAGAAAAAAAGAGGAAAATAACAAAAAAAACCCCAAACCAAGCAAAACCACAATCCAATACTTAGTTCATAGTTCATGACCTCAGCTGCAGTGGCTGGGTGTAGAAGTCAACTAAATCATTCAAGGGCATGCCATTTAGACAGGCAAACAGCCTGGGACAGTGGAATCCCACATTGCTTAGCTGCTTCACCCACTGCGAAGACTACCTGCTTCATATGGGAAATTGATTATTTGAGGGAAAAGGGAAAATGGTTTGTTTGGGATTTTTGGGTATTTTTTGGTTTTTTGTTTTTTTTTTTTTTTTTTTTTTAAGAATCTCTGGGATTCTAATGACACAACATCCCAGTGGACTCTGATGGGTATTTAACTTACTGGGAAGGGTGGCCAAATTCTCTCCCATCTAAATGCAGCATCTGCAGCAGTGTGGAATGTGTGTTGTACAGCTGTGAATGTCTCAGGCATTCAGCATGTCTCCTTTTTCACACAATAGCTTCTATTTATGGGTTTTCATTGAGCTGGACACATTAATTCAACATGTCTTTTTGTGTGTGTTTTTCTTTTGGTTTGTTTTTTCTTTTTTTTTTTTTTTTTTTTTTTTGCCTTTTTTTTTTTTTTTTTTTGCTTTTGTTTTTTAAGGTTTGTAGAAACTCCGAGCCCTTTCTCCTGGAAGGAGAGTTACTACCGGTCAGCCATGTCCCAAAGCTCTCAGCCCAGGGAATTCCTCAGCCCAGAGGTGATCCAGCACATCTGGGACTTCCTGGAACAGTAAGTAACCCTTATGTGGAACCTATGGAAGGTGTTTTAGGGCAGGATGCCTCTGTAGTTAGGCTGCTCAGGGATTGATGCTGGGGAGTTTGGAATCCTGTATGTGTTGATCAGCTATGGCTGTGCTGGTTGGATGTGTCAGTCTGTGGTGTCTGACAGCTCTGGAGCTCCCCAGAGGGCCTGCACATGGCTGTGGGCGCCGAGTGCAGGGTCAGCAGTGGCACTGATTGTCTGCCAGGCCTCTGGTGCCTGAGCTGGCCACTTCCTGTGAGCGTGGTTGGCATTTCCCCTCAGGAATGGGCTCGTCACTCTGTGTCCAGGCTGCGTGTTTGCCCCTTGCTGATGCCAGGGAGGGAGAGGAGGTGAAGATGGCGCAGAGTTTGCCCTGTCAGGTCCATTGGTGGAAAGAAAGCTGACTCTGTTCCCATTCCTGACTTGCCATGACTGATACTGAAACAATCACTGCTGTAAATCCTCCATGAGCTCTGTCTTTGAGTGATTTGACTCCTCTGCTCTTGCCTCAGAGCGAGTGAAGTGTCCCTCAGGGCCCTGTCCTGTTTGGGGCTGCTGTAGTACAGTGGTGAGGAGGGGGCTGCTCCTCAGTAATTCCTGACTTTGCCATGAGACTGGCTCGTGGTAATGCCCAAGTCCTGGGCACAGGGGAAGGGGAGGAAGGTGGTGGGGTGGTGGAAAACAGAACTTGGCCAGCTTTAACTCCATTACTGTGTTTTTCCAGGCCAATATGCTCGGTTCAGCCAATTGATTTAAACTTCATTGATGGCCCATCAGAAGATGGCTCCACAAACAAAATTGAGATCAGCATGGATTGTGTCCGGGTGCAGGACACCGAGCTGAATGACCCAATGTGGGTGAGTAATGAGGAACTTCCTCAACCTTTGGGTGCAGAAGGGGAGTTTTTGCAGGAGCTCTTCCAGCTGCATTGCCCCAGGGCCAGCTTCCCACCTTGGCTGGCTCCTCACCTGCTCTTCTCCTGCAGCAGCAGTGGCAGGAGAGAGGGCTGAGGCAGAAGAGCTGAGGAGCCTCTTGCACAGGCTGCTCGACCATCCCTGCACTCTCCCTGCTTAGAGCTAGTTTGACCTCATGGTTAAAATAATTCTGCGCACAGCTGAATTTTGCTGACCAAGGCCAGAGGTTCTTCACTAGTATTTCTTCTCTTGAGGGTCATATATGAATGAAAATTTGTTTTAGACTGTAGTTGAGTTCCTTTCCCCTCCAGTTTCTTAAGACTAGAGAGTGTTTGTAATGAGTCTTGGCCATGGGTGTCTCAGGGGTATGGCTCAAGGCTGGAATGCAGATGAGGCACTGGTGCTTGCTGGTTCATTGCCTTTGGCACTAACAGACTGGCTCTTTCTTAGCAGTAGCTCTTCTGAAGAAGCCAGGTGCTTTTCTTTCAGGCTGGAGCAGGAGGTGTTTCTGGAGTTTGAGCTGCTCGTGTCCTGTTTCTGTTCTTCCTGGGTTTTGTATACTTTGGGGTAAAGATAAAGTGTAGTTTGAAATTTGTGTTGGTATCTGTAAATTTTGTTTCTCAGGATGTTTCCATCCTGAGAAGCTGATGCTGTTTAATTCCCTGGCTAATCAACCACAATTTTTGATGTGCCCAGTGATGATGTGTTGGCAGTCTGTGACCTGGAGGATTGTGTCTGCAAGGAAGGAGCTCCTGGGTCACTCTGGTTGCACTCCCTGGTGACAGGAGGTTTGGCCTGTCAGTGGTGTGACTGCTGGGGAGGCTGCAGTGCTCTTCCCTTTCCAGGAAGGTTGCAAAGGGTTAAAAAGTTGCTTTGAGGTTGGGAATGTGCCTGGATAATGTGGTGAACTAATCCAAGTGCACAAGGAGAGGTGACCTACATCACGTCTGGTTATCTTTTGATTCAGCATTTGCTGGGGTGCAGGCCTTCCATCAGCATCTAGATTTTGGCTTTTTCCACTATTAGAGCACAGCTCCAGTGAAATGGTATCTCCTCAATAGTCCAAAAGATTCTCCATGTTTAGAGGAGATTCAGCTTTTCAAAGTGGAATATAAGGGTCTGTTTGAACCATGTCCTCCTAAAAACCAATTCCTAACAGTTTAAAGGTCATTAGCAGTAACTTTCCTCCTTCCATACTGAAATCTGGATTTGTGGCATTGAGCACAAGCTCACCTCCCATCTCCTGTCCCTCCAGGCTGCCTGCAGAGCCCCGTGGTGGCTGCTGGGCTCGCTGAAGGCCTATTCAGTCTCCCCCTGCCTCAGTGGTGCAGTGAAACCTGAATGGAAAGTCCCTTCCCCTTGTTCTCTCTGAGCACTGCTGCCTGGGAAGGGGACAAGAAGCTTTCTCTATGCAATTACTTCTTGCTGATGATGAGTTTGAGCCCAGCCTTGCAGGAGGCATTTCTGGAGAGGCCAGGCTGCAGGGTGACTTCTTTTTCAGAAGTGTTTTTCACTGACGTGACAAGCTGAAGGGGGAGTGGGGAAATTCCATCCCATCCTCACCCTTACTGTAAAGGCAGCAGCTCGGAGTACATTAATGTATGTACATTAATAAATGTTCCAGTTTGTCTTCAGTGGAAGACAGCACCTTCTCTCAGTTGAATGCTGGACAAAAGCCTTCACAAAGCAAAATATGCACTGCAAACCTGTGCAAACAGCCCGTCTTTTAAAATGAGGAAAGCTCTTTTTACTCCCCTTACCACCACCACCACCTCCCTATAAATTTGCAAACATCCCTGACAGGTGACAACTCCCCTTGCAGAGAAGTCTGTGTTTGCTTTGCTGTTTCTGGGGCTCGCAGCGGCTGCAGCTTTCATTGGCAGAGAATGTGTAGCCTGGGGCAAGGTGTTTGCTTTAATCTGAAATACCTTACAACTCTCTTCCCCTCCAGCTTCTCTTTTCCTTCGGATGGCTGCGGGGCATGAGCTTCCCTTGCACCTGTCTCTCCTGTAACCTCAGCCATGTCACTCCCAGACACGAGGTGCTGCACGCAGCTGATTGCAGCAAAGGGTTGAAGAGGGCAGATAAACACAAAGGAATGCAGCAGAAACAGAGGGGCCCGGGGAGATGAGCGCTGAGATCAAGGCAGAGTGCTTTATAGTATTACATTTGTCTTAGGAAAAGAGCAAGGCCAGGTTTTCTCCAAAATGCAACACCATGTGAGACTTAAATCAGTGCAGAGCAGTTAAGAGTGGTTTATTTAAAGCAATTGTCCTTGTGTGGATTTTAAAGCACTTCCAGTCAGCTTTTAAAATAAGATTTGCACCTTCTTGCAATTTAGGTCTGAAAAGTGAAACTTGCAAAGGAAAGGTCTTAAAAGATGCTCATCCTTGAGCCTAAGAGTTGTGTTGGTGGAACCTGTGATTTTTAATTTTTTTTTTTATTATTTGACTTTTGGGAGTACAAGTGCTTGTTCCCAACAGAACTAGTAGTGGGGAAGGAGCTGCAGAGCCTGACAAAACTGCCCCACAAGTGGGCTGGAAAATGAGCACGAGTGCTGCCCTGTTGAACACCCATCAGTTGTGTTCATTGCCTTGAAAATGCAGCTCTTTGGGGAGAAGGTTGGGTGGCACAGAAATCCCTCTTGTCTGGGCTGTAGCCCTGTCTTTTGCTGAGACCTTGCAGTTCTCATGCACTTGTTTTGAGGAAGAAATAATCTGTGCCTGTGTAAGAAAGGGGTAAGAGAAACTGGTGATCTGTAGTAGCTTGGGATGAAGAGATCTGAAGGGGGGCAGGAAGAGGTTTCTGGCTCTGGTATAACATTAGAGTCAGCAACCTTCCCCAGCTGTGTGACAAGCTCTTTCACAATGTCCTGGGTGGCCTGTCCTGGCTGTCAGCTGTGGCCTTTCCTGTCCCCTGGTGTGAACCACAGGCAGCCTGGGAAACCCCAGCAAAGATCTGCCTTCTTTGCATAACTGGAGTGAAGGGCTGGTGGTCCCTCTGGGTGTGGAGAGCACTTACTCTGTGCCATGGCCCTGGTGTGGGACGGAGCTGCGGATGGCCAGGAAGGTGAGCTGCATGTGTGTCCTTGTGGGCCTCCTGCCATTCATTGAGTGCACCAGAGAAGGTGATCCCCAGCCTGTCCTCTGATCAAGGATGTAGCCAGCAGCTGTGGGGTGATGTCTGCTTCCCTGCATTCAGGATGAGCACTGATTGCAAAGTCTGTATCCTGCAGTGCTAGAAATCAGGTAATGTTACAGCAGTTTTATATTTGTGTCTGACTGGTTAAATGCCCTGGAGCATCAGGGAGGAGAGGTCTGGAGATCCCTCTCTAGGAGTGGGTGTGTGGCAGTGCAATAACCCCTGCATTGTCCTGAAGCCTTCTTAGTACTGTCAGCCTGCTCTACCAGGTGCAAAATTGCTTTCTCTTACCGTGTCTCAAAAGTCCTGCAAACTCGTTGATGCTAAGAGATGCTGGTCTGGACCCAAAGCTGCTTTGAGCTAAGGATTTCAGCAAGAGCCTCGTGTAAAGTAAAAGTGTTATTTGAGGGGTTGGCAGAGTTTGTAAATCTTCTGCCGCCACCACCACCCCAGCAGTGAGGCCAGGCCCTGGGGACCGGGACGGTGCTGGCAGGAGCTGGAGTGCTGTCCCCAGGGATGGAGCAGCTCATCCCCTCCCCCTGTACATACCTTCCTGTCATGCCCCTGAGCGAGCCCAGCGTCCTCTCTCCCCAGCCCCTTGCCTAACCAGTTCAGCGGAATGCCTGCTCCCCAGACACTGCCTGGTCAGAGTTTTCTTAACCTGGATCCATCCCTCCCCATAAAAGGCAGAGAGAATTCCTTGCCTTTTTTTTTTTTTTTTTTTTAATTTATTTGTTCTCCTTCATCTTCTGCAAATAATTGTGGGGATTTGCTGTGTGTGGCTTGATCAGGCAGTGCTGAGCAGTGTATGGGGTGGGTTTCTAACCTGGGGATGGTGGTGTGTGTAGGGCTGTGTTTGGGTTTGGGTGTGCAGCTTCATGGGCTGTGGGTGTCCCAAGCATGGTAGCTACAGAAATTTTGGAAGTGCAGCATGTGTTTTGTAGTTTTAAAACTGAGAGCTTCAGTTCTGTGGCTCTGCTGTTCTCCTTTATGCACGGAGGTGGAGGTAAAAGTAGGGTGGATAGACTGGATGCATCTTGTGCAGGAAATTGAGGTGTTAATGCTCTCAGCCTCAGTGCTTTTACCGATGATGCATCTCAGAGTTGGTATCTGATGCTTCCCAATGGAAACAAGCAACCTTTCCCATATTTAATCTGCTGCAGGCTCATGAAAGTGCCACCAAACCACCTTGTACAGAATACAAGGACCTGGGAATCCAGGTGGCAGCCCAGCAAGCTGTAGAGGAGCTGTTCTGGCCCAAGGTGGCTGCTGGCTCTCTTGTCTGTGTTCTCATCCTTAGCACCTTGTAAATCAGTAATTCATATTTGATGGCCATGCACAGAATTCCTGGTTCCCATCATGTGGGAGCTGTGGTCAGGACCAGCACCTGATGGACAGACACAAAAAGCTCCCTCCCTCCTGTCCTGCACGACTGCTGCATTCTATCCAATGCTTTAATGTGCAGGCTCTGAACTCTTAATTTTAATTGCTTCTTCAAAGTGTTTTTCTGATCAGGAGAAGAGAGCTGCACTTGTTGCAAGGTAATGGCTGAAGAAGCAGATGGAAGCTGGTTATGGGGTGGTGGAACTGTGGGATGGAAGGATGTCCCTGTGTGCCCACAGCAGGGCGGGGAGCTGATGTGGTGACAGTGCAGGAATGGTGCCTCTGTGCAGGGACTGGCTAACATGTGATGTGTGCTGCCACGGGCTCTGGAGCTGCCACAGCCCTGCATTTTGTTGGGAAAATGGTTTTGCACCTGGAGGATGAGGCTGATTTGATAAGGAGGTGCAGCAAAGCGCCTTGTGTGGCCATCCGTTTCCATGCCTAAGTATTCCAGGACTGACCGTAGCAGAGAAGGAAGGAAGGACTTTGTACAGCACAGGGATGCGATCAAAGCTTTTATTACTGTCTGGCTTTTGTTTGAGAGAGTTTGAGGCTTGCCAAGTTTCTCTTCTTTGTGGTTATTTATTCGTTCCATAGCTGTGCAAAGAAAGTTGAGATTATGCAAAGACATTTCCATAATGAGCAAAGGCATTTTTCTATTGGAAGCTTCCCTGCAGCACCTCTCCTGTTTGCAGTTGAACTCAGAAGCTCTCCTAATTTAGGCTTGGCTTTGTAAGCATGCTGATGTTTAATCTTCTGCTGCGTAGGTTCCTCCAAATGATCTAATCATCACGTTTAGGCCTGCAGATCTAGATCTAGAAATGGTCAGTTCTTTCAGATAAGAATGAATGTGAAGAATGGATCTGTATGTTCAGAGTCTGAAGACTTCTTGTTTGCAGCAGGGCTCTAAAGACATATTTATATTTCTTTTAAATAATTTTTCCCTAGATCCCTTTGCTGTGCTATTGGGCCCTAGTTCTGGCTGCAGACCAGGGATGGGTACATTTCTTCTTGTAGGAATGTAGCCAGTTGTGAGTAGTATCCTTAAACCAAGTGTTTTGTTTTTAATGTCACTCCCCAGGATTCTCAATGGTACTAAAGAAAACTAATGGGTGATTTTTGTGCTGTGTGCTCATTTTAGAAGCATATTTAAAATTCCTTTAAATATGTCTTCCCTTTCAGCATCTTGCTGTACACTCATCTTGGGAAGGAATAAACTAATTTTAAGCTGAAAAGCACAAACCTACAGGGTTTGTCACAGTGAAATGGGGTGTTTCAGGGGGTGTGGCTTTAACTCCCCAACTCTAGTGCTCTGAGCACCTGATGTGGAAGAATGTGGTAACTGGATTTCTCTGACTATATGCAAATGCCTCCAAATAAAAGAAGCAGTCACTTCAGAAAACATCTTCCTCAAGCAGCTAGGCCTGCCTCCAGAGGTTTCCATGGTGCTACACGTGCTCCTTGAGCAAGTATGGAGCAATAATATGTTAGTGCTTATTTTACATCTTTAAAAGGTCTGCACAAACACCTAATTAAAAAGCATCTTGATCTTGAAACAATAAGTTGTTGGCACTTTCTCCTCTGGAGAAAGTTTAAGGCTTATGCTATCTTGATGGGAACTTCACTCATTGTTTCTATCTAGGTGATAGGATCCTCTTTTTTTCCCCTAGAATTCACCTTCCTCTGGATGTTTTGTTTGTTTTGTTATTTTTTGTTGGGTTGGTTTTTTTTAATTATAAAATTGTGTGAAGAAGGAAAATGAGGTCCTTTTCTCTTGTTAGCTGGAAGGGTGATGAATTGAGCTGTCCATGTCCAGCCAAATGGAAACTGTGCAGCTTTGTGGTACCCCTCCTTGTGGGGTGAGGTGAGTAGAGGATGGGGAGCACCTCACAGTGCTGTTTCCAGCTGCAGAGCTGACCATGCCAGGGAGGGATTTCTCCTTCCAGACTCAGACAAACCCCGAGCACAGCCCTGGGAGTGTCCTGCTCCCCTTCCTTGTCCAGCACAGCCAAGTGTCTGTGCTGCAGCCAGCTGTGGGGTGTAGCTTTTGCTTTAAAAGTTCTCTCTCGCATTAATTGGGATTCTTGCTTTGAAGAGAGTCTCAGGCATCCAAAGTCTCACTATATATGTTGCTTTGTGGTTCTGCAGATTCTGCCCACAGTCCTCTAAATGACTATTATTTTTTCCCTCCAATATTTCATGAGGAGACTTCTGGACTAGGTAATGTTTTCTACTGAATGAATTTCTACCACCTGCTTTCCACTTCACTGTCACTGATTTGATAGCACTGAAATTAATGAGGGAATGAATTGTCAGGCAGTCACAAAAAATTAAATCTGTCTCTGTGAAGCGTAGATTTAAGGAGTGGTTTGTGGCCTGGGTTCATTTGCTCACTGCTGACTGAACTCTTCTCTAATCAGCAGCTGAATTTGCAGAGATTAATGAGAGATCAAAGGAGTTTTCAGTAACAAATATAACTGTCACTCTAAAAAGTGTGGACTTCTATCTCCAGTCTGTTTAAATAAAAGGAAAATGTACTCTGAAGCACTTTTATTCCTCCTTGAGAGTGTGGATGGGTATAGTGGACCTCATGGTGATGTCCAGACTGGATTAAAATTAAACAAGAGTGAAGCAAAAATGATCAATCTTCTGGGGAAGACCACTGCAAAGTGCAGCCTTTCTTCATAGGAAAAAAGGCTTCCTGCCTTGGGAAGTGTGTTGCACTCCAGAGCACCGGGGCAATATTGGATAACAGTGATGTTTTAATAGGAGAACTGTGAATGGCCATAGGTTGCAGGGTCAGGGTGCAACCAGGAATTTGGAAGACTCTTCTTGAATTATTGCTAAGTGGTAACTTTCTTTTAAATACTGGATTATTGTAAAAGGGCTTGGGTGGGAAGGAGCTGGCAGCTGAGCAGAGGCTGGTTAGAAGGAGCTGCTGTGGTTGTGCATTTAGAAACAGTGGTGCATTTCAGGAGACCTGTCTGTAGTTTATATAAGATAAGGGACTTTCCCCTCATCTGCTTGTGCAAGAACAGCCCTGGTCTGTCAACAGTTGCTCCTTTCTCTGAGTGAAAACAAAAGCTCTGTAATCTGTTGCTATCTCCTTCTCCCTTTCCCTGGCTGAAGTGCTTGGTCTCTGGGGATGTAGGTTTGTGCCATGACCCTGTCCTGTCTCCAGCTGGAGGGATGAGACTGTTTATGCCAATTAGGATCAATTTTCATGAATTTTCTTGTGTAACTTCCTCTCTCTTAACTTTTGAAAAATATTTTATAAATGTGGGGGGTTGGGAGTGGTCAATCATAGTGTGCTGAGCACCCAGAGATCCTTGTGAGGCAAAAATGCAGTTTGAGTGCTGAGGGTTGTTACTCCAACCAAAGAGCTTCCCTGGCTTGAGCCCCTGGACACATCTGCATGCATGAGTGTCTACTGACCCGTGGGTTTGCATTCATCAGTGTGAAACTATCTGCAGGCTGGTAGTTTTGTAAGCTTATGTGCAGCCTTGCCAAGATATATGTCCATATAGTTTTACCTCTAAGCTTTCATAGTGAAAGTAAATTCCTCTAAAAACAATCACTAGGGTACAATAAAAGTGGGAAAATTAGATTAAAGGTGTGTCAGGAATAAGCAGAAACATTTTTTGATAAATTATCTGTATGCTTTGTCTGCCTCCTATGCCATACCCCAATTGTGGGAGGCCGGTCACTGCTGGCACTTGGGTGGGAATGACCCTTGTTGGGGCTACAGGGTTTTTGGTTGTGCAGACAGTGAGGAAGGTGTGGGTACCTTGCATCACCTTGGCTGGAGAGCTGAATCTCTCCGGAGGAGTGTCTTGCTCTCTCTTATTAAATGGAGCTCAGCAGCCCGAGGGCAGAGGCCCGGGGGCTGCGTGAGCCCTTCCTAAACCAATATTGCACAGCGGTTGTGAAGGGAACTGGTTTTGTTTCACAATTCCTTTCCACCTTCCCTCTCCCTGCTCCCCCACCACGTAGTGTTATCTCTTGACATGATGCCATTAAGTCTCTAATTAGCCCTCGGGGTGTTCTGGGGGAGATAAAGAGGCTGTAGGAGCTCAAATAAGCAGCGTGTGCAGATGTTTACCCAGGGTCGGAGGGCAGGGCTGTTGTGACAGGGATTGCCTTGGGGAGGGCATGTTCCTTGGGAAGGAGAAGCCAACCTGCACCATGGGCAGAGCTAGGAGCTGGGCTCTCCTCCTGCCTTTTACCCTGCCCTTCGAAAATGTGGAGAAAAATGCAGTTAGGAGTCCTTGGAAGAAGGGATTGATCCTCAGTACTAAACACCTGCAGACAGGGTGTGTTTCTAACGTGAAGGTTTGTACATTTGAGTGCATTTCAAAGAAATTTCTGGACTTCAGACCTTCCCTGGGTCAGTGGTGAGGAGCCAGGAGGTTCAAATTTGTGCTTCATGTGCATAGAGAGGTTTCTCTGAGAGCTGGGGGTGCCAGGTCCTTCTCTTGTATGTGGATCTGCAGCTGCAGTTCCATGCAGTGCTGCGATGCACACAAGGCTGTAGCCAGTCAGCAGCCAGTATGATGCTGCCTTTTATACCTCATCTCTTTTTTATTTGTTCTGTCTTGCCATAAATGGTTAGATTAAAAACAAAATAGAGGAAAGTACCTATTTCAGGGACCACATTGTTTTTCCCTCTCTTCCTTGTGGTTTGAACAATGAAGATCAGCTCTGCGTGACTTTTCAAGAAGGCAGGTTGATTTTTGCCTTTTTTTTTTTTAAAGTATTTTCTTTTGGTTCTTTAACCTGGCTTCCTGCTATCACAGAGTATACATCTGTCCCTATAAGATCTGCACTGGAAAGGCTGTCAAAGCCAATTGGCAGAGGCTTGTTTTTTGAGCATTCAGCAGTTATTCAGGGGTAACAGAAAAAAAAAAATCCTCCAAAAACGATGTTCTATTTTTTCCCTCCTCCTCCTGTTATCTCAGTCCTAATTTGTAAACATTTCTGAGTGAAGTGAATGTCACAGTCTGTGGTGACGCAGTCGATCCAGATGCTATTTTTGTACGAGTGGAGAGGTTTGAGCAGATTTTTTTCATTTGATCTGCAGGAAATTCTGCATGAACTGCCTAACACGCAGGGAGGTGTGCATGCACACACCCCCCTTCTACAAGAACTTACACAATCCCCAAACTAACACTGCAGTTGTGCTAATGACATTTTTAATCATCACCATTTTGCACACTTACCTTGGGACCGGAGAGGGTTATTGAGAACTTGCCCATGTACTGGTGAGAGGAGCTGGGATGAGCCATGTAAGAGCATGGGGAAAAGCATTCAAACAAAGACTCTGAACCAGCAGTTTGATTTAGCCAACAGCTCGTTTTGGGAACTTAGGGGTCTTGTTTGTATTTTATTTTGTTCTTCGGCATACCAGCAGGAGCCACAAAGCATTGCCAGAAGCCTTCTAGAATATCTGAGTCAGACCTGGGAGGGTTGCAGCTGAAACTTCCAAATCTAACTAGCAATTATTATTTCTAGTTTCCTACAGTATTGGAGGTAAATTACTTTAAGACTTCCTTTCCTGAGGCTGAGCTACTTTTTTAATTTCAATCCAACTAAGCATCCAGAGCATAAGTTCCAGGCTCTTCTCCTGACACTTTTTCTTTGTTTTCTACTTTATTCTTTTCCTGTTTGGGGTGGTGGAAAGCTTGTTGGACTCTAAAAGCAGAGTTAAACCTTGTTCATCTGCCCTCAGTGTGCAGTTGTTCTTACAGATATGTGAAAGGAGGGCCTTTGCTTGAGTGTTTGCTTTGTCTGATTAGGCTAATTGGTATGATAAGGCATAATCTCTGTTTACAAAGATTGTCTTGCCATGACTTCAGACATTACAGCTGATGATTCCCTTGCAGACCTGTCCAGAAGGCTCAGACAAATTATGACTATTGCTGTCCCAGAGCTGAAAAATGAGTGTGCAGTGTGAGGAGGGTGGGAGTGTCCTTTTGTTTTTATGATTCAGCCATTTAACCATATTATATTTCAGGAAATCAGGTTTTCCTCTGAGAACCCCAAAGAGATGCTGCCTGGCTGCCATTAGGTTGTTGTAAGCTCATCTATCTGAAAATTTTGTACCTGCAAAATGAGAGAATCAAATGAGGGTCTGGGAACTTTTCTTCCTCATGATAAGGCAGAGAGTTTCAAGCTTTACTTTTCTCTGGTGCCAGTGTGAATATCCAGGGGATGGAACCAGCCAGGAGAGCATCTTAGGAGGAGAGTGCATTTAGAGCTGAAGACAGTGAAACAAAATTTGGGTCTGTGGGGGATGAGAGGGACACACCTGTGCCTGGGCTGCAGCAGTGTTGGTGGGCACAGTGTCTGGTGCCTGCTCAGTTACCTCCTGCCACCCCTGCTGGTGTGGTGGTGTCATTTTTTGTGTCCCTTGTGGATGATGGATTTGCAAAAACCCACTTGTCCAGCATCTGATTCAAGGTGACCGCACAGGGTAATGCATCTGAAACACTGAGCCAGGTCGGGGCTGTGTGTACAGAGGGCAGGGATTTGTGCTGACATGTCAATTTATTCATGCTATATACACCTCTCCTCGTGTTTGACATGCAGATCTCTTTGGATAAACTTCCACGTATCTCTCTGTATCTGGGTGTTGCTTCACCCACAGCCACCTCCAGCCACCTGTGGGGCAGAAGATGGCAGATACCTCACACAACAATGCTGCATTAATGACCTGGAAAAGGAGGATCTTCTGAGTTTCAGAGCATAGCTATGAAAGAGGATTTTACAATGACCTGCTGAGGTTGGGAGACCTATGTACCTTCTCCTGTTGTCTCCTTCCCCTCCAGTTTTTGAACTCATGGGCCAGTATGAAAAACTGGACAGTATTTAGGGATCAAAATGGTCATCGGAGCACGGCATAATATATCCTCACTGTTAGACAGCAGAAGATCCATGGGTGACATGAATTCTTGCTTCATGTCCAGCTCTGTGTAAGCTTTGCAGTGGTGCTGCAAGGTGCCCGTTTGGCTAACGGTGCTGTGGCTGCTCCCTGCAAACTTTCCCTGGATCTCCAGATTAGCACTGGTGTGGCTTTTTGGCTTGTGCCCATCCCGGGTGAGATGAGATAATTGCATCGGGCACAGTCCCTGGTGTAAGGTGGTGCTGGGGAAGATGGAGAGGAGGGCAAGGGGCCCTGGCAGTGGTCTGTTGAGTTGTTCCTGTGCTGTGGGAAGCTGTCTGTGTGCCAAGCAGTTCTTGCTGGTAGCTCAGGAGCACTGAAGGTGTGTGTGAAGCTCAAGTGGCTCTGACCTGGACTGGGATATTACTGGTCCTGGTAGGTCAGGAGCGCTCAGTGCTCCTCTCTGCAGCCCGTTCTGGAAAGTGCCTCCTTGCTCTGTGCTCGGTGAGGAGTTGGGAAGCACTGAGAATGCTCCCAACCTTTTACTTGCACCCAGCAGCTCCGGTGAGCTGTGCTTGCAGGGTGAGAGCTACATCAGACCCCTGATTGTTGTGGCAAGGGGCTGCTGCAGGGGAAGGGGAGACACTGTAATCCTCTGCTCTGTGTTCTTGTTTCACATCCTGCCTGAAGATGGTTTTGCCCCGTTTTATTAGTGGCAGCCTTTAGGAATGTGCTGGCCGCTCCAGCCTGGAATAGGCTGGTGAGCTTGCAGCGTCCTTTAATTTGCGGAGCTGCCGTGTGCCGGGAAGGCAGCCCAGGAGCCGCCAGCCCCTGAGCAGCGCAGCCTGCTCCACATCGCTTCCATCTGCCCCGAGCCCCGTGAGCAGCGCAGCCTGCTCCACATCGCTTCCATCTGCCCCGAGCCCCGTGAGCAGCACAGGCTGCTCCACATCGCTTCCATCTCCCCGGAGCCCCAGTCCCTCCCTGCGCGTCCGGAGAAGCCGGGGTTAAATGGTGCCCGGGGCCAGGCGTGGCAGGAGCAGCAGCCGCTCCGGGGCAAAGCGGGGAGGTGCTGGGGCTGTGTGTGGGTGGCAGCCCTGCCCAGGACCCTTGTCCCTCCCTGCAAAGCCCCTGTAGTCTCTCTCTCGCCGCCCGCAGCGGGGCTCGGTATTCCCTGGCAGCGCTGGCAGTCCGCCCTTTGCGTTTCGGCAGAGCCCTGCGTGAGCACCCGTGCTCAGATAAAGTTGGGAGCGCTGTCATTAGGCTGGGCCGCACTCTGCTCGGGATGTTTGGTTTCCTCTCCCCCCTCCCCAGCCCTGTGGAAAGGTGTTCTGTTTCGCCTGGCTCGGCGGCGCTCCGGGAGCAGCTGCCTTTGTTCTGCCGTGCATCCCGCTCGCCCGGCGGATCCTCATGGGTGAGGGTGAGCCAGCCCAGCGCTGAGCCCGCACCCCGGCACCCCCGCTCCGGGGGACGCCAGGGCAGGACAGGGGGCTTGTCTGCTTGTCTAGAGTGAAATCGCAGTGGGGATCTCTCCTGCAGATCTCGGCTAAGTGCTCTTCCTATCTTTTGAAAAGTTTGCCGTGGGCATCCTGTCCAGGTGGTTTTTACTGAGCGGCAGCACCCGAAAACTTGTCCCATATATTAATTTAACACCGTGAATCCCTTTGGACGGGTCGAGTCTTTTTTAACTTGTTTTTAAATCATGATGCAAGTTCGAAGCAACTGTAGAGGATGGGAAAAAATGTAGCTGGAGTGATGCCCTGCAAACACAGGACCTGTTGGCTGTGAGTGTGGATGGGAGCACACAGGTGACGGAGAATACAGCTGGGTTATGGTGCACAGAACCAGTGATTGATTCTCAGAAAGGTCCTTGGGGCTTCTGTCCCAAATCTGCACACAGCAGCAGCCAAATGCTCGGCTGCATTACCGTACCACTGGTGTCGAGCATTGCGTCTCGATCCCTTTGTGAATGTTTAGGTTCTTGGTAGCAGCAAAGCCGGTGCCTGGAAAAAAACAGCCCTGGAATCTTTGTAGAAAATAAATAGGAGAAGTTTCTTGGAGCAGCTCCTTTAGAGCAATTCCACAGCTCTCTTGAGTTCCTAAACTTGTAGAAAAGTGACAGGGGAAAGTTATTGTTTCTTTTCTTTTCCCTGCCTGTCTTTTCTTTTTTTTCTTTTCTCTTTTTTTTGGCCATTCCCCCCTCCTTCCCTTCCCTTTGCTTTTTAGAGATTGGTGATAAGGAATTCTAACTACTTAATGAGCTGGGAGAGGCCTCTCTCCATTGGAGTGGAGGACTCCAGGTGGCACTTTGACAGATTGGACAGGTAAGGCAGGAGAGCCCCACCTCCTCCTCCTTGCCTATAGTTAGGTATATAAGGGAAACTTCAATTATGCAGAGAGGCACACTCTGAGTCCTGTTATCTCCACAGTAGCATCCCATATTTTTAGGGTCTTCTAGGGGGTGGGAGGTGTTTGTCAAAATCCTGGAGCCAGAAGAAAGAACAGCAGCGTTGATCAATTTGACTGCTAACATGTTGTACCTGGAAAACAATGCCCAGTCCCAGTATAGCGAGGTAAGGACTCTAGGTTTCAGCTGTGATATCACTAATGTATTTTTATTTTTAGTGAATACGTGCAGTTTCTTCACCCCTGAAGTTAGGTGTGGAATATACACTTGTTTTTGTGAGACTTTTGCATTTTACAATGGGAAGCAGAGTTTGTTGGGCTAAATATCTAAATGAGAGCGAACTTCAAATCTTTACATTTGGGACAGCAAATCTGTTTTGGGAAGCCTGATCAGCCAACATAATTTTCTTTCATTGGAGAAGCAAGGCAAGGCAGTTTTTATGGTGGGCAATGCACACAGATTGCATTCCTGTAGCAGACTGAATACTAGCTGTGTTGTCTGCATTATAACTCTTTTACGAGTCTTTTATTGCCAAAATTACTGCTTGTGGTTTCAAGTGGATGGTATCTAGGAAATAACTAAAATTGTGTTAAAAATCCCTTCTTAGGTTACTTTTTAAAGCATAAAAATATGCAAACAAAGGTCCTCTGCTGCAAATGCTGTGTTAGCGTCCGCACCAACACCTCTTTTACTCAGTGCTGTTTATACCTTGCCTCATAACTTGCAGCAGCAAGGTATTTTACACAGAGTGTTTGCAGAGGCATATTATATAAGGATAAATGCGTGTACAATAGATGCATTTTACTTTCTACAGCCCTTTGCACTTCATGAGTGTGAGTGAGACGCAAACTTCAGGTGCAGCTTTGATTTCATTTTTTAAAATTATTTATTTAATTGCTTTTAACCAGCTTGGTTCAATGCTTTGTAAGGTGGCACTGGAGAGGATTGCCACACGCTGTGCAAATCTTGGAGGAAGTTACTGGGGTTGAGGGAGATCTAACGACAATATTGGTTTACATTCCAGCGGAGACAGCAGCTGTGTTGACACTTGCCAGAGTGGCAAAGCAGCCAAAGCTCTGTGTGCGCGTGTGTGTATATTCCTGAAGAAAAGGCTTCAAGTGGAGGGCACGGGGTACGAGCCCCAAAGCAGACAGAACCACAGCCACTTGGGAGAGAAAACAAAGTAGAAATTGAAAGGCGGAGAGCATAGCTGGGAGATGAGGCAGGTGGTGAGGAGAAGCCTGTTGAAGGTTTACTCAAGGCTTGCACGCCTGGGATGGCGGGTCTGTGACTGGCGAGAGCGAGGGGTAAACTGAAACCAGCGTGCTCTCCCCGTCCCTGTCTGCAGGGAGCCCAAACCCCGGTGCGTGCGCGCCCGCTTCCTCTGCTCCTCCATGCAGGAGACCCAAATGGGTGACTTTTGTTTTTTTCCTAGGTTAATTATAAACTCTTAAATGTGGAGAGAGCCCTTCTTGGAGTGTTTGCTTGGTGTTATTTGTCTGCTGCTATCTGATCAACTTTCGCTGAATAGCAGCAGTGGGGCTGTGGAGTCCCTATGGTTGACTGGCTGGGCTCATCTGTCAGGAGCAATGCGCTCAGGAGCGTTCTCGCTCTGCTTTAATGCCACTCGTCACTGCTGCTGTCAGGGGAGGTTTTTTAAAAGGCTTTAGCACAGATATTTTATTTTTTTTCCACCTCCCCTTGCTCTCCCTCTTAGCTCCTTGGATTTTAACAAGGTGCACTGACTTTATTCATCCAGTGAAGCATTGTACTCTGGGGAAGGCAAACCCCATTAGCATTGACTTGGCTTCATTTCTGAGGAAGAGCAGCCTCGCTAATGACTTGTCTCAAAAGAGAGGGAGACTTGTTAATGCTCAATTAAAATATATTGGTAATGATGAACCTCACCCACCTTAAGCTTGCAAACAAGAAGTAGACTTTGGCATGAATTCCTTAGAAAAGAAGAAAAAAATAAAAAGCTTTCAATGTGCAAATAGAAGCAGAACTTTGTTGTCACTGCTAATTGCAGTTCAGATTTTAGAGCTGTTGCTGGGTTGGTCACAAGGCAGACATACCAACTCGTGAACAACTTAGTATCGGCGACTTTCTGGGTAGAAATGGACCTTATTTAAGGGAAGGAAATAATTTCCCCTATATTAAAGTCAAGTTTTAAGATGAAGAGCAGGGGTTGCTCTCTCATCCCAAGCCTGTTGCTTGGGGTGCTGTGCCCAGCCACCCCAGGATGTTGGCTGCGTGCTGGCAGATGCTGAGCTCTGCTGTCCTCACACACTGGCTCCGTGGTGCCTTCAGCCCTGGGAATGCATTCCCAGCCTGGGAACGGGCCCTTGCACCCTTGCACAAGCCCCAGTGCAGGCTGTGTGGCCGGGGCGGTGAGCTTGCACCATCGCCCACAGCCACCCGTGCCTGCGAGCGGGGTGCCCAACGCCATGGGCAGATGGGTTCCTTCCAAATGGGTCAAATCTGCTTGGGAAAAGCTGAGAGAGGGGAGAAGGGTGTTAAAGTGAATCACAGCCCTGGGAGGCTGGAGGTGGAACCTGTTTGAACCACTTTTTCAGCTTAATCTATCCCAGCATTTGATCTGGGTCAGTTGTAAGAATAATTAAGCTCTTTGTTGGTAGAGCACTGGACTTGATGACCCTGGAGATGTGCTCTTGTGTGCTTATGAGTAGGTGATGTGAAAAGGAGAGAGACTTTGGGTGGTTATTAATAGGATGATGAGGTACTGATGAATAGGAACCCTTTGAATGTCACTGTGTCTTCCTGCCTGATCTCCACATGTGGAATTTTGTGTTGTGCACAAATGTTGTGTTTGTGAGATAACATGCACAAAATAGGGTGTGAAGGAGAGAACCTGCAAGTTTGTCTGGTCTTGTCCAAGTTTCCTGTGTCCTTATGAGGGGAGATGAGAGCAGTAGTGATTCCCTTTAGGGACTCTTGGGTTCCTCTGCAGTTTGGCTGAGTGATAATGCAGAGTTTGGAGTGCTTGCTAAAATCAAATTAAATCATTGCCAAAAGAATAAACGCATCTTGTTCAAACACTGATAAGAAATATGTGCCATGACTTTTTATTATATCCATCATCCTTCCCAAAGATCTTCCTGCTCTTTGTGGGAGACAAATTAAAGAATCTCTTTCCATTAAGATTTTTATCATCGTTGTGGGGGGGAAACTAGTTTTATTCTAAAAGAACTTGTGCACTGCTTTATGGGTTTTTGGCAGCATTCCTTCACGCTGAAAATTAAGAAGAGCAATATACATATGACTGCAAATATATTTGAGGGTTAGGATAGCCTCTTCAGAAGGGTGCATTTTGGTTTTGTTTTTCTTGTCTCTCTTAGCTTTTAAGTAATAATTCACAAGTGTGTGTTTGAGCTGCAGTGCCCTGGTTGTGAGTCCTTTCTTTGTAGAAGCAGTTCAGCAAACCTTAGTTTAAGGTGAAAGACTCTGGGGGTTGAGATATAACTGGTATTTTGAGCATCAGCTTCATTTGTGTGCAGTGAAAGTGTGTCCAGGGTTTATCATGCTTGTTGTCAGCTTGGATTTGGCTGAGAGCTACCAGAGGACAAAGCTGTGACTTTGCTTGGCTGATTTTGCAACATGGCACAGTTGTCATTTGACAAAGGCTCTTTCCCTCTTGCTGCCCCTTCTCTGTGGCCCGCAGCCAAACTTGAGGTGAAGGAAGCAATCTCTCAGAGATGCTGCCTGGTTGCTGCCCAGAAGGGAAGCCCACCTGCTTCCTTCCTGGAGGTATCAGGAGGAAAGGATTGTCTGTGCATTACCCTCTGAACCCCACATCTTGTCTAACCCATGATGAAAACATTTGGATAAATGCTATATAAAGCCTAACACTGGATAGATGCTGTATAAAGCCTATTTTTTTTTTTCTCAAGGCAGAAGGCTTTGGCTAAACCAGATTCTCTCTCCTGCTCTCCTATTTGTGATGCTACCTTGGAGTTTTGCTGGCTCTGAGCAGGCAAACAATTCCCAATCCCTGGGGAGGGAAATCTCTTCCTGAGCTGTGCAGGATTCAGATGTGAGTTCCATGCCTTCCAGTGGACTCTCTTCATTTAAATGGTATCAACACCCCACATGGGTGGGCACAGTCTATCATTAGGAGCAAGAAATAGGGAGATGCATTGGAGGTTGTGTTTCATGATGGTATCCCTGCAATTCCAGCTACGCTTCTTGTGCATTCATCCTTCAGTTTTGCTGTAATTGCACTTAGGGGATTAAAGTTTTTGTGATGTGGTGCCATCTGTGCAGGCTGGAGAGGCATGTGTCTTATCCTTGAGGTGCAGAGGTCTTCTGCAAGATTGCAGAGGCCCTATATAGCCAGGTTCTCTTTTTCAAAGAGGTTTTCAAACTGCATTCCAGTTGCAAAGGTTTAATCTGAAGATGAAAAGCCGAAGGTTGGAAATGAGCTGATATTTTGTTTGGAGAGACTAAGTGGATGCTACTGCCCTGTTTGGGTTTGCCAGGGAAGAGGGTTGAGTAGACTGGAGAGATGGGTAGTGGGAAGTTGAGACCTGCCTCTTGCCATGTGCCCACCTCCCTCCCAGCTGAAACAAGGGGATCGTGCTGCAGGAAAAACACAGGGAAGGGCAGGAGTTGAGTATGCCTCCAGTAAAGATCCACCCCTCACTGCAGCAGGTTTGTCATGCCATGGATCGCCTTTTGTTCTCTCCTAGGGTTCCAAAAGTTTCCTGTGGTAGTACGGGCAATAGGACCCCCATGCAGAGCAGCAAGCTGGGGATTTTGCCTGGAGAAATCCTCTCCTTGTTTAGGTGGAGGGATGAGCCCTCAGCGGATTGTAACCTGCATGTGGATGGAAAAAATAAAATGTGTGCTTTATCACACAGAAATGAAACCTGCTGACATTTGACCATCTGCACTGCTTTAACTGCACAGTACTTGTGCAGAAATCAGGGCAGTCTGGCTGTGTGTGAAGTGTTGGTACTGCTCAGTTACGTACGTGCTCTGGGGTTTGTACAGTCATGTAATTACACTTGACATCAGGTTGGAAATGGCAGCTCCATTTTACAATTTTCCATGGTCAAAAGAAAGATTAGTAAGCACTATGAAATCAGGGACAGATGATCTTCTCAGTTTCTTGTTTCATTTGGCAAAAAATAACCCCAACTAAATATTTTCTAATAGGAAAATACATTTTTCAATGTGAGACATGAAAAAGAGCTGCCATTGCAGCGTGGTCAGGATGTTTTACATCTTGAAGTGGTTGCAACAGGTGATCCATTTTCTTTGCTGTAAGTTGACATTGGTTGAGAAGGGATGAAATTATCCATATATATATATATATATACAGGGTGTGTGTGTGTGTATATATATATACATAGTCTGGTAATGTTTTTTCCTTGGGGACTAGAATTGCTCTTTTGACTAGTTATTTTTATTGGTCTGACTTGAATCTTCGATAGTGTCACCAACACCCAATTTCTCTGATTTTCTTCTTCCAGCATGAGCCTAGTTATGCTATTGCCTACCTTCCTCAGGAGCTATTTTTCTTTCTTTTAACCTGCTTTGTTTTAAATAATGATCTAATGGCTTTAAGTTGAGTGAAATAGTTTTTTTTTTTTCTCCTTGGGCATAGAGAAACACCAGAAAGCAACTTTTTCTACCTTGTGTTTCAGCCCATCTGGTGGCAACCTTTTTGTTTGCATTTGTCAAGTTATGCCTTGTGGAAAATATAAATTCTGTGGAAGGGTTTATTTCCAGTTGCAGCTCTGTTTACCGTGAGACAGAAGCTTCAGTAGATCTATGAAGAAGACATGGCATTTGCAACAGGAAAGTTGTGGATGTGGGATGTGAGAGGGTGTAAACCATTTGCTTTGCACTTTTTCCTCTGGAAGGCATTAGTTATAACTAGTGGAGAAACTACTTATTTCATTATCGTGGAGGGCTGAATAAAAGCGGGTGTTGCCTGGCTCAAGGCAAATTTTAAATTCTATTTACAAAATGTTCCCACTGAAAAAAAAATCTGGAAACGCTTCAGAAAGGAGCTCTTGCACCGATGGATTTGTGCTAGACATTGTTAAACCCTGTTATTTTTCTGGCACTGCCTCCAACGCCTCTTGAGAATGTGCAGAGTAGGCAATAAAATGAATGCAACTCTTTTAAAGCTAGGTTGCATAAATCATGAGAAAGGAGAGGAGCTTCTTGTACTCCAACAGCAGCACTCACTCCATCCTCTCCAGCACAGAAGTGAGCTCAAAGCTCTTTGTGCCACTTGGCCTGGGTTAGTATTAAGTCACTTTTGGTATCAAGTAGAATTAAGAGGAAAATAATTACTCTCCAAGGGTGTTAAGGTTCAACTTTTTTTCCCCTTGCACGTGCTTTCTGGATTCTCTGTCTCAGTGCCATGATCCTTGCAGTCCCCTGTCAGCTCTCCAAGGCAGTGATCTTTAGTGTGACACGTGAGCTCAGCCATGGTCATGCATGCGGGTGGGTCTCTCCAATGAATAAACTTGCGGTTCTTAAAAATCTCCCTGTTTTGTTTTGTTCAGTTACAGTACTAAATTATTTCTGAGAAATCTTCCCGTTTTCAGTCTCCCAGAGCTTCCCATCAGAACTTTGCTGTGCTGGGTGAAGAGGCTGTAATTGTCAGATGGATTAAAGAGCTGTAGGAGCAGACCATGGCATAAAGCTTTCTGTGTAGCAGCCCAGAACATACAAGGCTTTGCAATTGATGATTTGGCTGTGAGTTACTGGCAAGAAAGGTTCACCCCTGTTTCTCTGCACTATTTCATATAAGCACACTAGGTCCTGGGTGAGAATCTTGGCTCTCTTCTAAAGGAGGGCCTATGAGAGCCTCTCCAGGGTTAGCTTAGCTGCTGGGCCAAGGAGCAAAGAGCAGGGGGATTGGGGTTTTGCTTCTGTAAGGCTGCTAATAGAAGGAGTAAACCCAGTAAGAAACAACTGTTCAGTAAATCTCAGATAAGACCCTGGAAAGGTTTAGGTCCTTGGCATTGGCAAATGCCTCTTTGGAAACTTGAATTTAAATTTGGTGATTTTATTTGAAATTACTGGCCATTGTTATCAGCTTGATGTACAAGCAAGCTACAAAAACCATGGAAGATGTCCAGGGCAGCTTTTTTGTTGGTTGAATGTTTGCCTTTTTAATTTTTTAAATTTTTTTTGGTGCCTGTTGTTTTTTTTTTTTTAATTTGTACTAGAATTGAGTCACCTGGGAATTGATCCAAGTGTGCTCAGTGATATCTTGTATTTTTGCAAATCTCTTGCCACTGCTGTTTCACCTGGGGTCTTAGTGGAACAGCTAAAGGAGCAGAGTTTTAACCAGGACGTGTGTGTTCTATCTTGAGTGGATGGCTTGAGGTGTGATGTATTTCTGGGCTTGTGCTCAGTCGTCCGCTCACTCTGGAAGTGGACCCGAGTGGCAAGGCTGAGCATGCTTGAAAATTAATGCATTGATTGGAGCCCAGCAGCCTCTTGGGATCAATTCCAGAGTTTGGATCCGGATTAAACTTCCCCCCAAGGACTTTGGGAAGTGGTGTACAAGGGGACCTGGTGAAATTTGAGACTAGTCCAACTTCCTCAAGATGGCAAGAAGATGAATGTTTTAACCAAGGGCAAGAAAGTGGGAGGAGACACCCAGTTTAGGGAGGGAAGGGGAAATATTTTATGGTGGGGTAGTGTCTGGGAATGAAAGGGATGGATTGTGTCTCAGCAGATATGAATCTTTCAGTTTTAATCCACATCTAGGAAGTAAATACACAGAATCTTGCCAGCTCTGGGGAGAGGGGAGGAGGTGCTGGGCTCCTAGGCTGTGCTGCTGAGGCAGAAATGCCTGTGCTGCAGAGCCCTGGTCCAGCTGTGTCAGGGGATGATGCACAGGGCTGGAGCACAGCGCCTCGGGAGCCAAGGGGAACAGAACAATGGGAATAGGTGGATGCCAGCAGAAGTGTTGAGTCAGCAACTGGATCTCTGCTGATGGGAAATGACTGAAAAGTGTATTTAATAATTTTGCTGGTTTGTTTTAGCTTTTTTAGGTAACGTCATGGGTCTTTGGGAATCACAAAAGTATTTTTTGGAGAGCGATGGCACAAAAAAAAATTTCTAAGTGCTCTGTAAAATTTGGATTCTGCAGATTTAAGTTATGTCTGAGATTCTCAGTAGCCTCTGCAAGCCTTTACTGTGATTTCTCACTGCTGCAGTTCTGTTCTGCATTTAATCCATAGTCAAAGGATGGGCTCCTCAGGAGTGCTGGTGGTGATTGACTAGAACTGAATAGATGAGTAAATCTCCCTGCACTTTCTTTCAGCAGCAGGAAAGTATGCAAGAAGTTCTTTTAAAGGAAACTAGAATGTACCCTAGCTAGGTGTCACCAGGACTTTGCCACTTCAGTATCATGCAGTAGTTTCCTGTTTCCAAAGTTGTTGAGATGAGCCTTGGTCAGTCTGTGTTTTGTGTCTGAAAGGAATTGTGAATGTTCAAGTTGGGATGGGGGGGTAGGGAGTTTAATCTGGTGTCTGATGGAAATTAGTAGGTATATTATTACTCAGAAATCTGGAACAGCTTTCTCTATGCACAGGGAAAGGTCTGTGCATCTGAATACCTCAAATGGAAATCTCTGAAGCTGTGCCTTGCATAAATGACCACGGCACCATGTGTCCTGGTGCTTGGTGCAGTCAGTAGTATTGGACAGGGAGGGAAGTGCTGAAAACTGAGTTTTGCTGTTAGACATTGGAAGCCCCATGGCAGAGAGCCCATTGGAAATCCTGCATGTGCAGCATATGTGGCAAAGTGATTTCAATAGTTGGGGAAAATATTCTTGATGTTTATAAAGCTGATGGAGTGAAGCCACTGTGAATGAGGCAGTGCCTTTGCATGGATGTTGTGTCTGTGTGCACTAACACCCCCTCTCTCAAAGACAGCTTTTGTGTTTCGTGTATGCACAGCCTGGCATCTTTGGAAAATACCACATAAAGTTCCTGCTCACCTCTGAGTAAGCTGCAGTAGTGATGTGAAGCTGTTTCTGTACAGGTCTCCTGGCTGTGTGTATCCTGCTGTACTGAACCCCAGCAGATCCTTGGGCTCAGGCAATGCCAGTGTGGTGCAGCCCAGGAGCTGCTTTCCTACAAAAACTAGTGTTGGAAGGCAAAGCCCTGCCTCCTTTTGTTCTCTGCAGTTGGGATCTAATCCGAATTTGGCATCCAGTCCTCTTGACTCCCCCCTCAACCTTGAAAGCTTTTCAGTCTTCTGTTTCATGTCCAGGCTTTTGGGATCACCATGCAAGAGTTTTCTTGCTTGATTTGGACAGAAGCAATGGCCAAATACATTAAAAAATCCAGTAGATCTCCCTTTTACCTATAAGGACTCTGATGCTGCAGTGTAACCCTTTTCCTCTGCTTGCTCTAACTTGTTTTGATCTGCCCTTTGCCCTCCTATAACTCTTCTTATGAATTCTTATATTCCATAGTTGCACCATGCTTCAAAGAGTGGGCGTGGGGGGTTTATGTGTGTGGCTTTTTTTTTTTCTTTTTTCTTTTTCTCTTTTTTTTTTCTGTGTGTTTAACTGCTTGACTTATTTAACTTGCAGATTATCTGAATTTCTTGTTCTGACTAAAATGCTACCTAGCTGGAGTATTTTACTTTCATGTCTAAAAGATGATGCATTTGGATTTTATTGAGCATAATGATGAATTTGGGAGCTAACTTTAATTCCTGGTTCTAATCTGACCCTGGTTATTCACTGTCCTTGTGCCCTTTGGCCATACTTTGGTGGTTACTGTGCCTGCAGCCTTTCACTGTGGATGACACACCGATATCCTGTCCAGCCTAAGCTGCCCTCTCAACACAATAAAATGCTGCATGTCTGAGATGACTGATAACATCAATGGTTACTGTCCAGTAAAGAGCTTTAGAAACAAGGCAGCTTTAATCAACTACTGGAGTTTTCCTCTCCAGCCCCTGCTTCTCCTCCCCACCTCCCCATTTGTATTTTAATTGGTCCCTCTTAATGTTTAAAGTTCTATTTTTATTTTTTTATTCAACTTTTCAGCATTGCTGTACAAACTCAGCACATAGGATTTCTGGGCAGCTGTCTGAGCTAGGATCTCACAGTTGTTCTCAGCCACTGAAATCAGGCAAAAAAAGCCTTGCCAAGATCTTGGCATTTTTTTCTGATGCAGGTCTTTGTCTTGAGTTATGTTTACATCTCCTGGGAGCATGAGGGGGTGCTTTTCCTATTTGTCTGTGCTTTATGGCTCTTCAGATCTTTGTTGATGTTGTGTTGTCCAGCTGGTAATAGGAGAATGTAGGAAACTCTTGGCTTCTCTTTCAGTTTTAGGAAGCTGAGTGTTTGGGTTATTAATCAATTTCTTTTAAGATCATGGAGTTGTAATGTCTTGTGATTTCATGTGTTTCATAGAGATGATATTGTACGATTTACTTTTTTTTTTTACTGCCTTCTCTTTTTTGTTGGTATGTTTTCAAATTACATGTCAAATAAATTGCTGAGCACAAGCTCAGGGTCAAGAAATGACTGTGTGCAGCGGGGGTGGGTCTTGGACTTTCCTGTTAAAACTGTCTGAATTTTCAAAATAACTGAGCATAGCCGAGATACTCTAATGAAAGTGGTTTATGTTTATGAAAGGGATTTTTTGTTTTTATAAAGCTTTATAGTCTAAAAACCCTAAAATGACTTTCAGAAACACTGTTGCTTTCTATGCAAGTAGAACTTTTTTCAAGAGCCCGATTTAGAAATTTAAGAGCCTTAAATGCTGCTCTAGGGAAATCAGGGGTTTTATTTTTATGTGCACTGGAAAATATTTAGAAGTACTTAGTGTAGTGTGACCAGCCTTAATATTTCTGTGGAGTGGGATGCACTGTCACTCTGATAATCCTTGAATTAGACAAGGTCTCTTAAGTGAACCTGTGGCAGGTGGTAGGAGTCAGGAATTACAGGCATTCCTGCTTTGGGCTGTACTTGTTTTAAAAGACACCCTGCTCCTGGCTGAAAAACAAAATGAATTAACCAAGGGGCAAAACTCAAAGTTTAGCTAAAACAGAAAACTATTACAGCTGGGGGGAACAGGACGACTCCAAAGCTTACAGCCCTTGTGGGTGGACAGGAACTTGCCCTCACGTTGCTTTTTGTTCATTTGTCTCGTCCTCTGCGCCCACAAATACTTGCATATGTGGACTCTAACTTGAACATGAAGTTCTGCTGCATTCAACAGTCCTGTGGCTCAGTGAAATGTGACCTGCAGCCGTACAGGGTATGGCTCTCGAAATTGTGCTGCTTCTGCGAACCTGAGGTGTGTAGATGTGGCACTGTGTGCCTGCTGGAATAGCTCATCCCAGTGAAAATGGCACAGGCTCTTCTGCCTCCTCCTGTGTACAAGCCAAATTGTTTTTCAGGTGTGGTTCTGTGTGTATTTGCTGTGCACTGATTTCTCCTGTTCAGCTTCTGTGGTGTATTGTTCACCAAATGGGCCACAAGGATATTGGGGATGGCTGGGACAGAAGGAATGCTCTGGTAAAGTGGGCAGAGCAGTCAAGTTTTTAAGCTTGAAACACAGTGGTGTGATTGAGTTGGTCATTTAATGGTGGGTTTTTTGAGGGGAAGAGAGTAGTTGTGGGGGCTGGGTTTGGTTTGCTTTTTTCTCCTCCCCAGCTGGTTGAAATGGAGTGTCTTCCTTAAGCTTTCCTATGTGTTTAGGTGGTGTTGGAAGCTGTCCAGGCAACTCCTAGGTTTATCTAACTACTTAACATGAAATACCTGTGCAGAAGGATTGTGTGTGTCACTCATGGGGTTTGGGTTTTTGTTCTTCTTGGAAGAAGAATTTTTTTTTTCTTTACTATTCTTGAATTTAGTTTCTTTAAATTATGGTGGTTGTACATATTGCACAGCCCTGCAGATCTCAAATAGATTACCTTCTTAATAGTATAGGAGGAAATATGCAGAAATATTTGTGCTCCCTGCTTACAGGTGGGATTGAGCTGAGGAGAGGCTGTTTGGTTGTGCTGCAGCAGGTCTGATATCCAGAGTGATTGACTCCAGGGCTTCTTTTAATTCAATGCCCTCCATTGCACCGGGAACTTGTTATATACCACTAGGATGGGAAATAGCCTCCTCTCTTCCTGGAAAAAGCAATGACCCAAGAGTGGGATTACTCAAATCAGATAGGTTTCTGGGCACAATACTAGAACAAATCAGTCTTGATAACTGTTGGTATCTTTGGTTCAACCGAAGTTACTTGTCCCCTTGCTTTTCCCATTGAGTGTATGGTGCATATTATCATTTTATCTGAGGGTTTCTAAGTGCTTGGTGTACTCAGCTCCACAGTAGCTCTGTGGAAAAGCCTCTGCAAAATAGACCCGCAGGATTTATTTCCATTTTAGAACTGGAGCTGGAGGGAGTGTGGCTAAGCCAGTGTTGAAATGAGCTGTGCATTTCTTCCCCTCATTGCTTGAAGGGGACCAGAGCAGTGTCCAAACTGAGTTTGAAAATTTTCAGTCTTTGTCTCCCTCTTTTTTTTTTTTTTTTTTTTTTTTTTTGTTTTCTGGTTGGTTTTTTGTTTGGTTGAGGTTTTTTTGTGTGAGAAAACAGACTGGAGAGGCAAAGCAAATCACAGCTTTCATTGCGATGAGTGAGCTGTCTCTGCTTCAGCCCTGATCTTAGCTGAGGGCCATGGGTGGAGCCCTTTATTTCTTGGCACTGCTCTGCCATGGCACAAGCAGAGTGCTGACATTGGGTATTGTATCAGCTGCCATCACAGCAGCTGGCAGTCAGCAATATCTTGGTTAATAATTGTGATAGAAGCCCTTCTGTTGAGCTTAAGGGACTTATTTCCACCTACTAAAATCCTTTGCTAGGAAGGTTTGAAAACTTAGTGGATTTGAATCTGGATATATTTGAGGTGTCTGTAGTCTGATTTGGATAGGAAATATTTATCCTGCTGCTTTTAAGATAGCTGTTGTCCAGTGGGATTCTGAATGTTTCCCTGGGCCAGCACAGCAGTATTGCTGTAAGTTGCTTACCAGTCCTACAAGAGTTGGCCCTAGTGCATCATTGTGGTGTGGTTAAGGACAAAGCACAGGATGTCCTAAGTGCTGTGCAAATCTCCTTGTTGGTAATAACTAAGGAAGTTTATTAGTTTCATCACCTCCTATCTTTGGAGAATAAGCACCAGGTGTTTTGCAAGGCTTTTGGGTAGTTGGACACTGTTCTTGAGCTGTGTAGGTAGACCCAGTGGTGAGAATTAAAATGCAGTCAGTAGGTGTGTATGGTAATGCTTGATCTTTTGGTATTGGGGAGAAGGGTTTTGATAGGGGTGGAGGCATCTAGGTGTTCTACACCTGAAGGTGGTAACTTTTCGTCTGTTTTCTCAAGTGGAGAAACCCGCAAAACTCTGTGAAATGCTGCTAACTGGGTAGTTAATAGTTGGAGCTGTGTATTTTAGGGGATTTTTTTGGCGTGGAAGTCCCCTTCAGAGCTTTTCATGACTTGCACTAGTTACTTCCTTTCCAACGGAGGGTCTTTTTGCAGATCTTTCTCACAACCTTATTAATTTACACAATGGGCTTTAGGCTGGAGAGCCAGGGCTGGGTTCTTGCTTGCAGGGCAGGGTGAGAGAAGGGTTTGGGTGGGCTGGGGCATCTTCCCCTGCTCGGGCTGTGCCGTGCTGGAGCATTTGCATTGCCCTCTGCTGGCAAGCGCCCCGGAGCCGCTGGCTCTGCTGTCCCCTGCTGTTCCCCCGTGCTCCCTGGGGACATCCACCCTCCCGGCAGCACAACCGAGCTTAAACCATCGCCAGTTTCCAGTCTGGTTTTAATTCAGCAGCCCCTCCTGCAGAGCCATGTTTCTCCTAACCCGCAAGCATGAGTTAGCATGAGAACCCGAAAGTGAAGCTGATGGGATGTAGGAAGCGAAACTGATAGTTCGAGATGTGTTCTGAGATGATGTTCCGAAATACATGGTCTGAGATCTAATTGTAGCTCTCTAATTATTTGCTATTAGACTTGCCTGAAGGTTTTTATAATGGTTCAGTGATATCAATAGTTTCAGAAACTTGGTGGAGGGAACAAAATAGCAAACAAAGGCACTGAATATTAGATAATCCATACTTTCAGCTTTATATGCAATTCATTTCTTTTCACCAAATAGTTTTTATATCAGGAATTGGTGGTCAGGCTACATTTCAGTCATTTAAAATGACTGAAAAATGAGTGTGTGTTAAATTCTATGCTCCCAACCTGCCAAGAATTAATTTCTGGATGAAATGCTGTTGTGTTCCTTTCTGTGACTGGTGAAAGGAAGTGGTGTGTGTGCAAACACACGCCCTGCAGCCCCCTCCGGAGGGGCAATACCTTGCAGACAGTCTGCAGCCTCTCTTTGTTCTCCCACTCCAGGGGCCAGGGGGGTGAATTCCTGCGTGTGCCTTCCCCGGGCCTGCTGCCCCTCTAATTGTCCTGTTGTCAGAAGGCGTGTGCCTCCCCAAGCCTTATCAGATTCCTCCAAAACCTTGCAGGCAGTTCAGGTGTTGACCCCTTGAGCGCAAACAACTCCACGCCTGCCTTGGGGCAGAGCTGGGAGACCGGGCTTAGTGCCGGGCTGTGCAGACCTGGTGGCTTTGTCACAGGGATGGAGCACCTGCCTGGGGAGGGGACACAGGGGCCAGGGAAGGTGAAAGGCTGGCGGGACTCGGAGCAGCAGAAGGGGAGTCCAACAGCTGCTTGTGTCAGCATGAGGATAAGTGCAAGGAGATTAATAGTTATTTAAAGAGCAAATGGGGACACGGCATTCGGCTGTGGCATGTGAGTGTATAAATGCACTGGAATGGCTGCTCCGCCGATAACATTTAGACAGATGGTCCCTGGACTGAAAGGAATGAAAAGGATCTTGGAATATCTGAAGGATATCTTACATTTTAATGGGGCACTTATTTTATTATTTTTGTTTAATTGGATCCCAGGCAGCACCTTCAGCATCTCCAGGCTGTGCAGTCTGGTTAACACTGACCGCTTGTTTGGCCGTCTTTCCCCATTAGCTTAAGTGGCCTGGGATTAGAGAAATAGTTTTTAAGTGAAAGCTGAAACACTATTGTTCTGCTGTCTGTGTATCTGAGCTGGTGTAGGAGACTGTTTTCATCACAGCTGTCTTCTCATCATTTGCTGGTTAGGGAGTGTGTCTGATTATAATCTCCGTGAGGAATGAAACAATTGAATGATACTTGTATATTTTTGAGAAGTCTTCAGGTTTCACTAGGATATTCTGGGGCAGGAAGGTTGTTTTTTGATTAAATGCAAAATCATTGATAAGGTAAAAGACTCTTCCTGGTACAGCACATCAGAATTCTGGCTCTTTCCATATGGAATTAGCCTCGAGGGAAGACGTGTACCTAAAGTCCGTTAAATAGGTCTTGGTTGAGTGAATAGCCTGCAGGAGATGAGACATAACTGTCATCTGTGTTGCCAAAGCTGCAATCTCCTTTTGGAGAAGAAGAACCAGTCTGGATTGCTCTCTCCCCCATCAACTGTTTAGCTCTGAATCCAATTAAGTACCAGCTCTCCCATCTAACAGGGGTGCTGGGCACTAATAACATCCACACTGCTCCAGAGGGGGAAACTGAGGCAAGGAGGGCAAATGACTAACCTGAGTCACTGGTTCACCCAGGATTAGGACTCAATATGTAATTGCTTTTATTACTGTGCTGCCTGCAGGCCTGAGACAAAGGAGGCCCATTAAGTGCAGGGCTTTTTACAGGGTGAGGAGCAATCCCTGCCCTGCAGACCTTGCTGCCTGCAGTAGGGTGAGGGTGGAGGGGGAGGAGAGGTGCCTTGCCCAAGGACATAGCAAGTTACCGACAGAGCGAGGGAGGGAACCCGCTCACCAGCTCTCCCTTCTCTCTGCAGCCTATCCCAGCTTCCAAAATGAAGTTTTCTGTGCTGTTCCCCCCAACCAGACCTTCGCAGCACAGCTCCTGTGAGCTGATCCATCTCTGGAAGGTCCCATGTGCCTCACTGAAGACCCCAGAGCACCAGCCATATCTTGAGTGTTTAATAAAACCCCCAAAAATATTAGCTTGTTCTAATGAAACAAAAACCTAAGGAAGAGCTGCATTGGGTGGTTTAAATTTCTCTACTTCCATTCTGGATGTACAGCTGAGAGTGTGAAGTCTTTGTTCACGTGGAAGACACTTCATCCTTGCGAAGGGACCATCCTGTTTTCCTCTGTGAAAGGCTGAAGTGACTGGTAAAGCTGGATGTTAAAGGGCTTATCCAAAGTTCCCAAGAGAGCTCAGCAGATAGGTTGTGCCCTTCCCTTTCAGGTCTTTGGAGGAGTGTTGTGCTACTCAAAGCTTCAGTAGGGCTACTGGGTTTCCCAGTATTGAGAAAGCTTTTTGTTATGCATCTTGTGGTTGGTGCTCTGACTCAGGGAGCCTTGCTTTGTGGCTGATAAGAAGAGGAATAACTGTTGGAAAGATGAGGGAAGTTGTGAGCAGAGTAGCTGAAATACTGACAGATAGCTGAGCTTGATCACTCTGGGTGGGACTGGAGCTATAGGGTGTTGAGGGACATGAGCTGCTTGTAGCCTTGGATGAGAGAAAAAGCCAGAGTTCCTTCTGCTGTGTCAGCAGCTAACAGCAGAACCAGGTACCTTTATTGCTGCATGTTCTTGGCTGAGCCCAGAGCTGCTGGGAGTGGGCACCATAAACCTTTGTGATGCTGCTTGCCCTGAGATGGGCACAGTTAGTGCCCTTGGGACACCCACTGGGTTCATAGCCTCATCCCTGTGTATCTGACTGAATCCCACTTGCCTGCTGCCCTGTCACTAAGGCGAGTCCTTCAGAGGATTAAAACTGTGTGGCAGTTGTGTAACTTTCTCCAGAATACTTTCCCAGCTTCCAGGCGTTGGTAGTTCAGAATTTTTAAATCAGATACACTTGTTTTGATGGATTTTTCTCAAGCAGAAGTTGTCTCCTGCCTTTTTGAACTTAGGTTTTTAGTATTGTGACATTTTTGTGGCAAAAATCCATGTTTATTTGTGGATTTTGTGAAGCATAAGTCCTTTATGAAGAATAACTGTGTGTTTAAGCCAAAATTCTGCTCAAGATGTTTGCTTATTCCACAGCTCCTCTTTTAAGATAACATGAAAATTAATTTTGTATTTGCTGTTTTTCCATGTCGTCTAGGAATTTGTCACCTTCTATCATGCTGAGTTCCACCTTTCTTCTCATAGTCTTTTATCCAGCCTGAAAAGTTATCTACTGTCACATTACAGGATGGCATTAAAAGGATTTTCTTATTCTTCTCACCTTCCTCTAAACTGTGTTCCCCTCTCTTTGATATGGGGGACCATGGCTACACATTGAATTTAGGGTGTTAGATGTATTTTTTGTGTTAACCTCTCCTTAATCTAACCTTTGCCCTTTCTGTACTCTATTCTTAGAGGTTTGCAGTTTTGATGTCTTCTGGTTGTTTCATGTATTGTTTGTACTTGAAAGCTTTTAAAGTGCTAAGTAGCACTTAACTACTACTTAACTGTACAACTGATACTTCTTAAGAGAAGAAGCCTTCTATGCTATTTCCATTCTACTTGATGAGAACTTTAATTCTCCACCACCCTCTGTGACTGGTCACTGGGAGTTGAGTGCAAGGTGCAGATAGTGGCACCTAACTGATTTTTCCAGTGAGTCACATTTCAGCACAGTTACCACCTGAGTTAGAGGTCCTGATGTCATCCTGTATAGTGGGATCAGATCCATAGCCTTTGTGTAGGGCATCAGACTGTTGAAGGTGGTGTAACCTTGTACAAGTTGCATTGTATAGGGGACCTGCTGAGTTTTGTCAGGTTTCAGCAGTACCTTTGAAAAGATCTGATTTTGTTACTAGACATAGGCACCCTGCCTCTTTGTGATGGCTTTCTGCCCTGTAAATCACCTCCTGGTTATGCACAGGCTATTTTCCCAGCTCTGCTGTTGATCCAGTGTGTGACTGAGGAGCTGTGCTCCTTTCTGTTTCAGTCACCAATGTCAAGTGGGGGATATCCTTTGCAAATCTCCCTCCTGGTGTGACACAAGCTGTGGTGCTGAGATGATGCTGTGCATCCTCCATGGTGGAGACTGTGCCATGTCTGGCCAGCCCGTGCTGATGCAACTCCTCTAACATTTCTGTGCATCTCTCTGCCTGCAGCCACAGTACACGAACCTGGGGCTCCTGAACAGCATGGACCAGCAGATCCAGAATGGCTCTTCCTCCACCAGCCCGTACAACACGGAGCACGCGCAGAACAGCGTCACGGCCCCCTCGCCCTACGCCCAGCCCAGCTCCACTTTTGATGCCCTCTCTCCCTCGCCAGCCATCCCTTCCAACACAGACTACCCAGGACCTCACAGCTTCGATGTATCATTTCAACAGTCCAGCACAGCCAAGTCAGCCACATGGACGGTAAGGACACAGCATCCCTTTGCTGCCTTTGGTCCCCCTGCCCGTAGTGACTTTATCGTGTAATACATACCCAGACTTGTGCAAGAGCAAAGTGACCCGAGTGCTCTGCAGGGTGTGATGTGTCACACAGAAGGGAGACATTTATCTTGGTTGCTCTGAGAGGGTGTGGTGGGAATTTAACCCTCAGTAATACCACTAAATCCCAGGAGACTAAAATGCCTTGCAGAAAACCAGTCACGTAGAGATCACGCGTGATGAACGAGTGGCTCCCTTTTTGGGCCTAGAAGGAGCACTGGAGTAAAACCTGAGGTGGGCATTAGCATTGCCTCAGTGCTTCCCTTGGCTTTCCCCAACATCCATGGGTTTGTGTGAGGTTTGGCATGCAGGGCTGTGCCAGCAGGGTGGAGGTGGTGCTCCTTGCTCAGCCTCAGGACTGTGAGGCTGGCATCTTCTGTGTCCTTCTCCTCTTGCCGCTGGTATGGGAACTCCAGTGTGTCCCCAGCTTGGGTCTGCCCTGTGTGTTGTTTGGGGTTTTGTTGAAGGGAGTGGGATTGTTTTGTTGTTGGTTTGGTGTTTTGGGTTTTTTATTTAATGCTTTGCTCTCAGAACACTTTTTTTCTTAACAAAAGAAAGGCAGAAGCTTGAAGCCTGAAGCCCAGCTCTTGATCCTTGGTGGCGCTGGCTTGATTGTTCAGTCTCTAGATACTTCACAGCTCAGGACACTCACTGCTGGAGCTGAAAGTCCAGCTGTTGTGGCTTAGGGCTCTAGAGCAGAGATGTTTACAATGGATAATATTGCTATCTTAAAGATGTTCAATATTTGCCTTCCTCTCCTGCCGGCACTTGGAGAAGGTGCAGTGAATAATGTCCTGCCCCACGCTATCTGAATAAAAGCAAGGATTTAATTTTTTTTTTTTAAGCAAGAAAAGAGACTTTTTACCAAAAGCTAAGAGCATTAAAATAGTGTGGCTTTTTTATTTTTCTTTTTAATCTGAGGAACTGCTTTGATCTGAGATACAATCTAGCTGCAAATGCAACTCAAAAAACCCTCCCAGCTACTGCTGCCAGCAAAGCAGCAGAGCCCTTGTGCTCTCATGTGGAAAAAGATGCCATATAACCACAGATCACTATAAGGTTATGTCCCTTACATTTTAAAAGCCTTTTCTGGTAAAATTTGTCTAGAACTGACACTAATGATGTTGTTCAGAAAATTGTGTTAGGTGAGGTTAAAATGTGATAGGTCCAGTCACAAACAGATTTTCATTTGTTTATGCGTAAAAGGGTGAGGTATTTCTAAGTGAGGTTGAAGTTGCATTTTTTTTTTTACTCATCAGCCTGGGTAGTGATGCTGTGCTGTACTTCGCACTTGTTTTTATGTCCTTGTTTCTCCTATTACGCTACACACAATATTTATTTTCAATTCCCTTTAGGTAAGGAAACTCTTGGTCAGTTCTACTTTGCATTTCTCAGGGCAAGAAAATGCTGGCTTGGATTTTTGCTAGCTGTTCTGGAGAGGGTCCTTTGAAGGAGATATGAAAAGACGTTCTCTTTTGATACGTATGGTACAAAGAATTATCTAACGCAGCTGCAAGGAGTCAGAGTGTTTGATGCTGTCCTTTCAACTACGAAAAGCAGTCTTTTGAAACGAGGTTTGAACGTATGTAGTAGGTTGCTCCAGCGGAGATAAAGGCAAGAGAGCTACTAGCAAGCTTAAATGAGATGTTTCACCTCAGTGATAGTGGCGTTTTGGGGTGGAAGTGAGGGCTGAATTTCAATGTAGATCTAGGTAGTGGTCAAAGCTCAGATTACATGCTGACTTTGAAAAAGAAATTAAATTACTGTTTGGTGACTGCAGTCATCAGATGTGTGTAGCCTGGGGAAAGGCTCATTTAGCCTTCCTTACTTTTTCATTGCCCTGATGTGGACCAGCAGATGAAGGTGTGTTCCCCATGCATGTTGCAAGTCTGTTTAGGTCCAAGTCCATGTATTTTACTAAAGGAATGGGCTCTTAAACAGCTGTCTGATTAGGGAGGAGGGAGTGTGTCCAGGTGTCCCTGCACTGAGCCAAGTGACCCAGATTTAGCTGCTCGTGCAGGAGCTGGCAGTGAGCTGTACATTCACAGTGGATTATGACAGTCCTGTGGTGCTGGCTGGGGACCTTCAATCAATGCACCTTGTGAAGTGGAGCATCTATCCATCTTCAGAGCTCTGCCCTTCTGCTAATTAATCCACCAACTCATTTCACATGAGCTCTTGAGCAGTTGGTAATCTGCGTTCGACAGCTTTATCAGTGGGGTGGGTGGGGAAGGACGTGAAGGCTCTGCTTCCCACTGTCGTCCTGAGAAGTGTGGAAACACGCATGAAATGTTGATGAAAGCAGGAGTGATTGCCCCATCCTCTCAGCAAGAGCAAGTTCTTGGAGTTGCTCCCCCCCCCCATGTGACTTCATACACTTTGATTAATGCCTGTCGTCTTTTTTTAATGATGGATTAGGAACTTACCCAACTGGAAGAGTTTCTTCCACTGCAGTGACCTATTAAAAGTGTAATTACTTGATGGCCCCACCCTTATTAAGAGTCCAAAACTTGAAAGCCTTGTTTCTTTGTTTGTTTGGTTTAATTCTTCTAATTTTTTCCCCCATTTTCCCTCTTGCAGTTCCCCAGATAACAATATTGAGTAAGGAAGTCCATTGTGTTCCACTTTCCCCTTTTGTGGAGGGGATGAGCCAGTCTGACCCACCTTGTCCTTCTGGGAAAGGGTTGGTGGTGCCTGGCAGAGGATCAGCTGTCCTGGCTGACAATGTGCTGCAGCAGAGCTCCTCTGATCTTCTGGGCTGAGTCATGTCAGATTAGGTCATGGGAGTGAAGGCAGTGAGCTGGGTAAGAGGAATGGATTATTTCTCCAAAAAGCAAGAGCTGCTTTCATGGCATGATTGGAGACCTGTGAAGGTGCTTCAGGTTTCTAAGCCACTTTGTGCATTTAGAACCCAAGGTTACTTCTGTGGGAGGTGGGGGAAAGTAGAGAGTGTACTTGGTAGTTATTTAAATGCTATGTTTCTGGAAACAGACCTGGAATCATTTTTTTCTTAAAACTTTTTGGTATTGTTTTTTCTTCTCCAGATTCTGCCAAAGGGTAGGTTTATTGTCCTAGGACAGTGGACACCCTTTGCAAAATCTGCAGTATTTGTGTACTAAAGGCTGGGAGGGAGATGAGTGTGACAGCTTCTCTGCTCAGGGGTGTGATGGACTCCTAATTAAAGTGGGGGGGGGGAGAAAGAAAAAAAGGCCAAAAATTACAAAGAGAAACACTAGCTGATGCTAGGTGACAGGGTGATTCCATATGTATGAGCAGTTCACTTTGAAAATATTGCAGATTTTCTCTCTGAAGTCTTTCATGACCGTCAGTAGGAATTCCAGTAAAACATGCTGTCTAATCAGGTTACGTCTCATTTGTATGCAATGTTGATCTAATTAATGATGACAAATTGAGATTGGATTGCAGAGGACTTTATAAGCATCCTTGATTATTTTTTTAATTAATGACCTCAGAACATAAGGATATAAGCAGGTTAATCAGCCTTTTCAGAAGGAAAATCTTTAACAATTTAAACTCTATTGAAGTGTTTGAAGACAAAAGCCTTTATAGTCTAAATTGAACAAAGTTTCTTGCATGCCCTCTCATACAACAAAACCTTCTTGAAAACCATGCTGCAAAGGAACAAGCAGTGATTGTTTGTAAAGATGAGACAGAGAGTAGATTTTTGAGGTTGAGGGAGAAGCCCTCTGAATTGGGTGAACTAAGAACTTTAGCAAAATAGTGTCTCATTTATTGTGGGAGAATTCCCATATGCCCATGCATTGCAGTATCTCCTCCTGTTTCTGCAGCAGAAGAAAACAAGGCATTTCAAAAGTGTGCCACCTCTGATTTTTGCTTTGTGGAAGTTGCATGCCGATCTTCCCCACCTGGAGCTCAAATAAATAAACAGCTGCACTCCCTTTTCCCCCTAAAAAATATTTGGCAACCACCTGCCACTAGCAGAACCTGTTAAATGGGGGAAAGCATGATTGCAGTAGGAAAGTAAAAATTAGAGTTGTATGTCAAGGTAAGTAAAAGTTAACATTACTGCCAAATGCAAGCTATCAAAAAATGAATCTGATCCACCCATCCCCAAAAGCAAGATACTGCCTTATAAGTCATGAGACTCTTTTTTTAAAAGACAAACAGGTTCTTCTTATTCTCTCCCAGGTTTTTGGGCCTTTAGGGTGCATCTGCTAAATATTTTAAAACTTTTCCTGATAATCACAAGAAGGCAGAAATCGCTTTAAGTTTTTAAATGAAAACTGAAATTTATTTGTAAATTTTTGATTCTGCTGAAGAAAGACACCAAGCCCTGCAAGACTTGCATAATTCAGGTGTTGGCAATACCTGAGTTTAGCAGTTTATTCTCATGCCCTGCAGTAGGTTGGTGCTGAACTGGGTTGGTCCTTTCAGGGTTTGTTATGAAACATGGAGCTCTCCAAAGCTGCAATCCACGTTCCAGGCAGGCTCACTGGTTTTCCTGTTCTCAGTAAATTCAGCTGTACCTTCAACCATCAGAAAATGCTCAGATTTCAAACTTTCTTTGCTAGCAAAGCTGGATAATAGTGTGTGTGACATGCATGAAAGCAACTAAGTGGATTGTGCTGGCTGGGGTTAGTGAATTTGGAAAAGCTGCATTTTAAGGAAGCTGAAAAGAATGTACTTAAATTAGTCCACACAAGCAATAACAGGTTTTTGTGGTTGAGAGAACAGATTCCTTGGCTGGGCTATCTCAGTATTTCTATTTCAGATTGACTCATTCCATTTTTATTTTAAATACATTGTGTTCTGATCCACATAGTTAAATTTGGGACATTTTTTGCCAGTCCCTATAAAATGAATTAGAAGACTGTGCATAAGCATAGTGAAGCAGTGAGAGGGCAATTAGAGGTGTACGTTGCCTTGACTCAACAGTTCCTAATTATGTGTTCAGTGTTCTCTCAAATAATCTGTTCAAATAGTGCATCATTTCAGTAACTCTGGTCATGTCCAGTATGTCCTGACTGCAGATTGTCTCTCAGTATCATAAATGAAAACCTTTTTTAAAGACTGGTGACTGTCTCAGTGAATATACCTGAAATCTGTGCTGAGTGTTCCTGTGGAATCTTAGCTTTGTGATTGCTTGGTGGTGTTGGTCAGTGTCATTTGAGCTTTCCAGTTTCACCTTTAATATTGTATTTAAAGCTGTTGGGAGAGAGGTTGAACGTGGCCTTGTTAGAGGATTTTGGGTTTGCCTCTCGTCAGAGGCTCCTGGTCAGCAGGGGTGTAGGCTGTGCTTGTTTGCACAGGGCAGTTGAGGAGGGTCCTTGTGAGATTCATTTGTCCAGGGGTTTGCAGCCCTCCCCGCGCAGACAGACTGGGCATCCGCGGGCCGCGCTGGGAGTAAACGTCTGCAGCCCAGTAGGTTCCCCAGCAATGTTTATTTCACTGGTGATAGCCTCACTTGTTATGGCAGAGAGGAAGGGAAAAGGTGGTGCAATCCAAAGGGGAAGAAGCCACCTGGAAGGAGAAGGCAGCAGATGAGAGAATGCGTTGCAGTTCGGGATGCAGGCGCTGCAGGCTGGTGCAGTGTTGGGAGCCGAGGCCTTCATGGCGGATCAGCAGAGCTGCTGTGCTTGGGCACTTGTCTCAGGTGAGAAGTGGCTCAGATTTGGCTTCTTTAAGCTCTCAGCAGCTGTGCCTGCCTCAAGAGGCTGCTTGCAGCACGTGTGGGCTCTTGGCCCAGGGCAGGTGTCATTTGTCACCATGCAGGGAGAGGTGGCATTTGTGTTTTCTTGCTTGAGGAGCTCCTGAGGTGTGTTTCCCTCTGTGTGACATTACAGGACCTAATACCAAGGCTGCTCAGGCATAAGTAACTTGTCCTAGGTCATCTACCTGGAAAGAGAGGAGCCAGGCTTATTGTCTTTGAAGGAGGTGCCTTTCTCACGGCAGGGAGGTGTTTTCAAGCTCACAAAGCTGGGAAGAACCAGTTCACCTGTGAGAACCAGGCAGGAGGGGACTGCTGGCTTCTGTTTGGGTTTTTATGCTTGAGTAAAATGAGATCTCACTGCGTTAGGTTCCCATTAGACTGTAATTGTGTTTTTTCCCCATAATATCTTTGTCATGTATATTTTGTTTTTATTACCAGTTATCTTCTGTTACTCCTTACAAGTAGCTGTACAGACCTTTGAAGCAGTTTCTAGAAAATGCCTTGTGGTGTACACTGTCTTGCTTTTTTTTCCTGCTTTTTTATGTCCCGGATTGTTTTGTAAATCCTACTAAGGCAGTGTAGCCTCCCTGTGTGAGCAGGAGTTTTGCTCTATGCTGTTTGACCAGTGCCCTCCATGGTGACAGAGCTGAACTGTGGTGCAGGACTGTGCTGTGAGGGACAGTTTGTACCCCATGCAATGAGGAGGGAAGTTATTTACTTAGTGTATGAACTGGTACTTGTCAGCACTGGGAACTGAAAATTTGACTTTCCTGCTTAGAGTGTGATCTTCAAACAGCACAGTCAGTGTGGGGCACCCAGCACGCCTGTCCTGCTGGGAGAAAGCATCAGATGGTGTGAATGACCTCCTCTCCCCACAAGGATTTAGCTTCTTGGTTGCAATGTTTGTGGCTGATTCCCTCCCACTGTAACTGGAGATGAGTTAGAGCTCATTCCAGGGATCCTACACTACTCCTGAGATCTGCAAGTGAAAAACCATGAGGCATAAGAACAGAGGATGGGGAAGGAGTTGTGTCCCCCTCTGGGACAGAAGATCCCTCTGCTGTTTTGTACAAGCAATTTCTAGTTTTGATGGCATCATAAATTTTTTCTTCTTCATAATTTTAGTTTTAAGGTTTTAGCTATTTTTGAAGGAAAACTCAGAGGGGAAAAATTAGGCGCAAAAAACTTTTTTTTTTTTTAAGGAGACTTTTTTGTCTATGTGGAGAGGAAAAAGCATAATTAAACATAATTTTCATCATTGCAACTTGCACAAAAAAAGCCCCACCTACTTTCATGAGAAAGGAATAAAGAGAATCATAATCCTGGATTAGGTATCTTTCACTACACATATATAAAAACAACACCGTGTGAAAAGGGGGAAAATATATAGTGTACATACACACACCAAACATACCAATATGCCTCCAGCAGTATTACCAAAGGAATTAACTTTACAAGAAACAGCCACAGCCTGGAAAGAAGCCATTTTTCAAATAAAAGCTGAATGAGATTTGTGGTTTCTGAGAACTGTGAGAAGGAAGGGTTAAAAAAACATTTACAGATAAGAATAGCTGATGTTGGGAGATGAGCGAACATCTTGAAGTAGGGGAGGGTCACTATTTAAATCAGCTTTTTTTTTTTTTCCTCCTCTTAGTTAAAAATTGGCTTCTACTAAGAACAACATGTAGGATTAATGTAGTACTTTAAATCTTCAAAGTGCTGCACAAACATTACTTCCCTAATCAGCAAACACCTTTGCTTGGTAGGCAAATCAGGCGTGGAGTCGCCATTTTAGAGAAGGGAAACCGAGGTCCCAGAAGTGCCAAAGTTTCCCAACCAGCAGTTTTTGGAGTGGATTTTTTTTTTTTTTAATGCTTTGGTTTTTTGGTGGATTTTTTTTGTTTGGTTGGTTTTTTGGGATTTTTTTTTTTTTTGTCATTGTTTTTGTTGTTTGTTTTTTGGGGTTTTTTTTGGTTTTTGTAGTGTTCAGCATGGGGACTGCCTCTGGGCTGGCATGTTAAAAGCTGCTGAGCTCTCCTGGATTTCACAAGTGCTAGGCATGCAAAGCAGCCTGGCAGAGCTGAGAGAGGCATCAGCACAGTTGCCTCCTTACCTTTCCAAAGGTCACGGCTGCTGGCCCAGAAGGGAGGCAGCAGCTCCAGGGCAAGGAGGGTTTCCTAATAAGTTGTCAGTCTCCCCCATACCATTGATCTCTATAACCTAAACTTCTAACTGAGCACTGTTAGAAGATATTTCAACCCTACCAAAAAAAAAAAAAAAAGTTGTGCAAAAACTATTTGAGTGGCTGTTGAATAAGTTGCTTTTGGGTAAATTTTTTCAGGGAGGCTGGTGCAAGAGGTATTGTTCACTGTGTAGACAAAGACTGCCCTTGGAGATGATCATTCCTTTCTTTAGGTTGGCTGAAATACCACATTTGTCATAGATATTATGTGCCTGCCAACTCTGCACAGAGCACACAGCAGTTTGGAGGTCTGCTGAAGTGAGAATAATTCTCTGTGTGTTGCATTGATGATGCTCTGTGTGCTGAGGGTTTAGCTGCAGTGCTTGGCAGGCCATATACTGTGAGGAAATTCCTACTTTGTTTTAAAAAGAAGTGTCCCGAGTAGGGATGGCTTCTATATAGAAGGAGCATGAACTTTATTATGCAATGGAAGTCTTTTCATGAGGTTTTGCTATGTGCAGGTGTGTCAGATTTGTTATTGTAAACACAGCAGGATAGCTGCCCAAGTAAGAGCTTAGATCCTCTTGCAAACAGAGCTGAGTATTGATAAAAAAGTTGCCATTTCCAGTTGTTCAAGATAACACTTAAACTTTGGAACAAAACTTGGTGGAGCTGTCTGTAGGAGGAGAGTGCTACTTCTCTCTCATTTGTATTGTTTTATTTCTTTTTAAATACATTCTGTGAGAGTTTTCTTAACAGAGCAAAATACTACATGTCTCATATGAAGCAGTATTTTATGGTCTGCTGATACATGTTATCTGCTGAAGTCCATCTGAATTCAGCTTTGTGGAAAGGTGAAAAATGTGCTAGAGGAAACAGGAAAACAGCACCTGAAGGCTGACCTGGCTTTCCTGAACAAATGAGACAGGGCTTGGGTCTACATTTTGTGGCCCTGTTGTTTTCCCCATTAACCATGATGGCCATGCTGCCTTGGGGCTCTCCTCCCTGCCTGTGTTGTGCCCTGAGGTGCACCAAGCTCTGCTCCTGGGGAGAGGAGATGATGCCCTGGAGAGGAGGTGCCCTGCTCAGGAGCAGCCCTGCCTGTGTTTGGCTCCCAGCCCAGCCTCAGAGCCACTCCTGCCCTGTGATTTAGATGTGATCTGGGTAACATTGTGCAAGTCATTCCCTCTGCCTCTGCTCCCCCTCTTCCCCCTTTCCACATACCCACCCTCAAATACAGAACTGTCATCCCATGCTGTAAAACACTTCGACCCCTGATGTGAGATGCCCGAGGGGGGCAACTGGACACTACTGCTTGCTGTGTGTGCCCTATCACTAGCTTTAGCTTTCATGTCTCTTATTTTGCTTTGTTTACAGAACATCAGAGTCTTTCTACAGACTAGCTTTTGAGGCAACTGAAACATGTCTTCAGGCTAAAATTTGCTGCTTGGGTTATTGCTTCCCCTGCTTGAGATACTGAGCTTTACCAGCACTGGGCCTGCCAGGTGTGAGAATTCCTGACACACAGGCCATTTGGGGGCTGTGGCTAGAGGGAAAAAGCCTGTTCCTGTCTCTAGGCAGAGCACAGGGCTGTACCAGTGCTGTGTTAGCTGTGGTGCTGAGTCTTAACAAACTCACCCTGCCACTTGTCAGGGCTCATTAGCTCAACTGTGTGTGAGCTGTGGTTGGGAGCTGCCTCCCTCCTGACCTTACAGTGGGAGAAAATGAGCTCAGGTTTGCTATCTGACCTTCACCCAGAGCTCCTTGGACCCCCCCCCCTCCCCCCTTAAAAGGCAGGGCTGGAAGGGATTCCCATGGCGAAGGGATGTGAGCAGTGCCACTGGGCTTGGTGCCCAGCCTGAAGAGTTTGCAGAGCCAGAGCAGGGCAGGCAGTGCATCTGCTCTGTCTGCATTTGAGCATCAGCACTGCCATGGATGGGAGAGAACAGTCTTCCCATGAGATGTTAGTCCAGTGTCTGAGCACTGAATGATCCCGCTTTGTTAATCAGCAGGGTGCTGGCTGCTTTTGCAATGAGTTCCTTGTCTCCCATCTCTTCTCCTGCAAACCTCTCATACAACTCATTCTTAGTCATTTTTTTAGACCCATACTTGGTGAGTTCTCGTAGGCATACGAGCAAACATGACTTCAACAACAGGGAGTCTGTGCCCTTCTAGATATCCTACTAAAACCTCTTATGGTATTGGTACTCAGAAAGAAAGTGGTGAGGCCCTAGGAAAATCTTCAGAAGTGTTATCATTAGTTCTGTACAGTTTGATGAAGACAAAGCATGTGGACTGATCAGTTTCTACAGGGAATTCATAAATTTGACTTTTATTTGGCATTCCCTTTGTGTGCTGACTTCTCTGATGAGTCATTTTTGCCCATTTCCTTTGCCATGCCTCTTGAGATTGGAGTCTGTCTTTCTGGGCTTGTTTTTCAGCAGCCTGATCTGTGCAAGATAAAGATGGGGAGAGCTGGGTTGTGCTGATGCTGCTGGCACTCAGAGGGAGCACTGCAGCACAGGAGGAGCAGCTGCATGGGTGAGATGAGTTCCAGGATGAATTTGCAGGGACACGTGCTGGAAGACAACCATTTCCATGCTGCATGTCTGGTGTCAAGAAACAAAAATGCTCTGATGCTGTTAGCCACCCTGCTGATCTCAATCTGTTTAATGGTGTTATTTTGTTTCAGTGCAGCGGTATTCTGATGCGTGTTCTGCAGCTTATTTCAGAGAAGCTTCCGAAACACAGAATTCATGGGGCTTAAGGAAGATGGCTTGGTAGCATGTTAAATATTGATAAATCACCTAGCCAAGATTGATTCTGTTAGTGATTGGGAATGACTGCCTTGTGACCTCTTCTCTCTCCACCACACAGGTCAGAGCTGTTGGCAACCCTTGCCTCTGAGCGGGGAGCTCCTGGGGTGCCCCTTACACTGGACCCTGGGATGGCACTATGTCCACAGTGTGACCTCAGTGTGACCTGCTTGCTGGGGAAGTCAGCATTTCTCTGATCCCTGGAGGGACAGAGCTGAGCACGCAGGCAGGTGCTGGCTGCCAGGGGGTGGCCAGGTATTCCTGCATGCTGGGGTCTCAGGGCAGCTTTGCTGCCTTCAGCTTTTCCAGCATGGCTCAACAAGGGTGTAGCAGTTCACTCAACCTTTTAAAATGTTTTTCTTTTTTTTTTCTTTTTTTTTTCCCCCCTTTTTCCACTGGCCATACCAATCTGATTACACCTTCGAGGGATCATCTGCCCCTAAAGCTTAATTAAGGAGCTCGTCTGACTCGTCACTGACTCACCTGCCACTGTATGAGCTCATGTCTGACTTGTCCTAGGAAGATAGTGAAATATGTCAGGGTTCTGTGAAATATAGCAGGTTTTTTGTTTTATTGCACCCCTGACATTTGCTGTTGGCTCCTGCAGAGGTGAGCAGAAAGATGACTGCCCCAACTTTGTTACTTTTATCTAAACTTAGTCGCTCACCTCTTTGTGCCTTGAAAAACCAGATGGGGTTTTGCTTGCACAGCTGTAGGTATGTTAGAGTTAATAAAAAAAAATATTAAAAATTAAATAACCTTTGAGTTTTGGCTTCAGGCAAACTAGGTGAAATGATGTGTTTTGGAGATGAATGCTCTTGCAGGAGGCAAGATGTAGCTTGCAGGAGAACATCTGCAACCAATCCATTCTGTATGAGATGGGGCCAAGACTTGTTTGTATCTCACTACCTGTTCAAACATGTTATACCATAGCAAAAAGAGATTTTGAATGCATTGAGGAAGGGTGGGTAAGAAGGAAAAGAGACATCAAGCTGAATGTTTGCTTAATAGCCTTGATTTCTTCATTAAACTTTTAAGCACTTTAATAATCTGATTAGCTGCTTTCAGAGCATGGAACAGTTTTTCCTTTCTTTCTTCTTTTTTTTTTTTTTTTCTTAAAAGAGGGAAAAAAACCCTCTCCTCATCTTGGTGCTGTGAGATGAGCTTTCTTTGTGACCTGGAGCAAATCCGCTAACTGTTTGCTGCTTTTCTGTACTCGCCCTGAGGACTGTTGGTGGAAGGATGTTCTGTAATACATCTGATCAAAGGCAGTGCAGAGGTTCAGTTACCAGGCTGCCTGCCTGGACCCTGGAATGCAGCTTCCCATCCAGAGCTCCTTGCCAGCTACTCCCATCTCCCATCCCCTTTGTCCTGTCAGAACTGCATTGAGCATGAACTTCTTGCAGCTTGCAGAGCTCATTTGCTTGCCTTTAATTGTGCATTTGAAATGCTTCTTAAGGCCTGTGGCAGCAGAGAACAGTTAGATGACTCAGGAATGGCTGGAGTGGTGAGGCTGGCAATAGAAGCTCCCATGCTGAGGTTCTTATCATTGCTGATGGTGCTCATCATCATACTGAGTTCTGCATTGTTTTGGGGTTTTTTTGTAAGACAACCCCAGAGATGTACATGCAGCTGTATTTCTGGTTTGCACGTGTAGCTAATGTGGGTGTTGAAGGTGCGGACTGTGTGTGACTGGGGTTTGTTGTCAGTGGAATGTAGCAACTGTTAGTCAGATCTTTTTGCTTGTCTAGCAGGCTGTATTCCTTGCTGAGGAGATGAGACAACTGATTTGGGCTGATTCAGGTGGACATTGTGAATGCAGTGTCTCTAAACTCTTTTCAGAGGAAAAGTGCATGCATTCCAACTGGTCTATTCTAGGAAGAGATGGGGTTGTAGTACTTCCTGGGTAGTATTTTGCTAGTGCTTAAAACCAGCAGACTGTTGAGGTCTTTTCTACCCTTTTGTCAAACCAAATCCTGCTGTGACTTCACCAAAAGTGCTGGTGTAAGTGGGGCAGCCCTGGTCATGTGCTGATCTTTGTCAAGACCTCAACACAGAAGCAAATTAAAGAACGGCAAGATGCACATGGGCCTGTCCTCTGCCTTTGATGTCAACAGGGCTTTGCACTGGCACTTCAGGGGGAGGTTATACTTACTGCCAAGTCTCCATGCCTTTGTCAAATCCCTGATGACTCTTGGTGCTGCTGTTCACATGTGGCCAGCTACAGGAAGGCCTCCTACAGCTTGTCCACACTTGGTAGGTAAACGCCCATGGGAGCCATGGCCTTGAGCTCTGTGCAGCATTGCATGGACATGCAGATGCTGTGTCTGTGTAGGGCTGCAGCAATGGGCAGGGTCATTGGCTCTGGCACATTGCAGCTGGAATGTGATGGTTTAGGGGCTGTGCAAGGATGGCTTGCTGTGCTTGAACAACTTCTCTTGCATGGGATCAGCATGTGACCAGCCAGCAGTCCCTGTAGCTGCACCATGACCATGCCTTGAGCAGGAGCACTGTTTGCCTTTGCCTTGCCCTGCAAGACTCATCCTGACCTGGAGAGGCAGTCAGGGTTGTGTTCAGGTGCAGATTATACCTCACTCCAGTGTGATTAGGGCTTCAGACAAGAAGAATTTAGGTAGCTCTCTTGTCCTTCCTTGAGTTTGCTCTTGCTGGGGCTGCATGGAGTGCCTGATATGCATTTCAAGCTGCCCAAATGGGTCTCTGTCCTGATGCTCTGGTGGCTTATGCAGTCTTCTATTCCTTCTTTCAGAGCTGCGTTGCTGTGACAGTTTTGAGAAATATCAGGGCTCATCTCTGGAGAAATCCTCTTTTGGAGCGAGTTTCCAAAGTGATTGACTGTCTGGGGTTCTGTTTGCTTGCTTAGGAGCTCCCATCCCAAAATCACTGAGAAAGATGGCTGAAGCCTCTAATGGCACTCTCTTAGCCAAGCATTGGCTTAACACTCCAGTTTTATCCCTGTTGTGTGCAAACATTGCCTTGTTCCCAGAAATCTCTGTTGGCTTGTTATCTGAATTGAATGATGTAATTATGCCTCCCAGCCCACTATTGCAATGGGAAAATGGGTTCCTCTTGTTGGAATTTTCAAGGAGCTTGCTCCTTGGAGAAGCACACAGCCTGTGTGGGAATGGGGTGTTGGGGGTGTGTGTTTTGTTTAGTGTTTTTCCCCTTGGCTACACGAGCAGCTAAAACCTGTAACCTACAGGAGTTGGAAGCTTCATGCAGAAAATTAGCTTAGGTTGGTGGAAGAGTTGAGATCACATTTTTCTAGGCTAATTAAAGGATTAAAGGTGCAGAGATTTAGAGCGAACTGTCGGTGTGCTTCAGGAGAGAGCCTTTGATGGTTGAATCCAACTTGAGATTAAACAAATTGTATTTAAATAAGAAATACATGGCAACAGTTACAGTCTATCTGGGCCTCTCTATTCCTTGGTGTCCTTCAGGGTCAGGTAGATGGTGTGCTGTGGCTAGGGCTTTGCCTCCCTCACCAATTTCCTTCTTCCCACGTGCTTCCCTCTGGAGTGTTTGAATCTGTTGCCTCCACACTTTGTAAAATTGTCATTTTTTTCCTTCTAACCCAGTGCTTAGTGCAAAGGAGCCTTGCACTCCCCCTTAGACAATAATGAACAGCTGTCCATCGCAGCAGTAATATGGTCACATGCTTGTAGCATGATCGCATGCTTGTTGTGTGTTTTTTAGTATCTCTGATGCTCTTTACGGTTTTTCTGCATTCTGGTGCTTTGCTGTCTGCAGCTGGAGAGCTAAATGTTTACTCCCCTGTGAAATTTTTTTCTGTTGTTCAGTTGAGAAGCTGGTGGATGGAAAGAGTTGATTGTTCGATGGTGTCTTCCTCTACATAGTGGCTGGTAAAATTCTAGAGAGGCAGTGAACTTGTGCAGGTTCCAAGTCCTTCACTTCTTTCATTCCAGTTGATTGTATTCAGCAGGCTGCACTTGAAAATGGCTTGCTAGTGTTAGTCCAGCCCTTCTCCTGCCTTTTCTTTTGGACAGCATTACTTTCAGAGAGCTGCTAAGGGGATGCTTTCAAGTGTTGCCCTTGATAGCACTTGCAGTGGTGAAGGCTTATGAGATTGAGGGTAGCTATCCCAGAACAAAGCTTGCTTTCTGCCAGGGCAGGAATTCACCTGCACAGCATGGTGCAGGGCAGCAGCCTGTTCTGCCCATGGAGACTTTGCACCTTTCTCTGATGCACCACATATGAGCTGTAAGGAAAATGGGAGTGCCAGACAGTGTGAGTGAATAACTTCTGATGTTGCAACTCTGTCTTGTTTTGTTCCATTTTGTTTTACTCCTTTTGAGTGAGGAGGGGACTTGCCTTTTGTTACCTGCCACCTATATAAGATCATGATGGGGTTTTGTTTCCTTTTTTTGGTTGTTGTTATGGCAATAGAGAAAATCACAAAATTGAAACTGGTAAAAAATCTGCTGGGATTCCACAATCAGTCAAAAACATGGCATTACTTACTAATTGGGTGTGGTTAGTTGGGAAATCTGACTTTAAAATTATGTTTCCCAGGGAACTATTCCTGTTCTCATTGTTATGAGTTCTCATTGTTAACAAAGACTGCTTTTTGGTTGGGAAAGCAGTCTTGCTTTGAATGGACTAGGTCTTCTCACAAAGCATCTGTTGCTTGGGGTCTTCAGAGCTTGCAGTTTGCAAATGAAGCAGTGCAAGTAGTGAGGTCTGCAGGGACAAAGTGCTGTTTGGTGTTTTCCTTGGAAAGCTATCTTCAGGTTGTGGTTGCAAGGATTTGCATCTGAAGTCCACATTAATTCCTTTTATATTTCCAGTTAGATCATGACGATGGCATTATTATCTGTGCTACCAAGTGAAATAAATCAATTGCTAGGTATTGAGAGACTTGATGTTATCTATTTCCAATAATTTATAGATCTGTTGCTGTGTCATGGAGTATTTGAGTAGTCATTCCTTTGGAGTTTACCTAGCAGGCTTTTGAAGATCTGCCTGTGAAGTGCATCCAGCTCCATGTAAGCTTGTTTTTTACATTTATGCTTTCTTGCTGAAATTTCAAAGCAGCCTAAAAATCAGAGATCTGGACTATGCTGTGTCCAAGCCTTCAGTTTCTCCTGTGGCATGTTACTGCACAATTCCCTTTGGCTTGCATGTCCTCTGGGATGTGGTTTTACACTCTACTCTTAGGGGGCAGGAGATGCAAAACTGAAGATTAGTTATTTCTCTGAGGGATAGGAAGGACTGCTGCTAACATTTTCTGAACTCATTGCAAGCCTTCCTCCCTTTCTAAAGGCTGCTCTATGGGACAGCTTTCTTCCCTTTGCTGCAGTTGTACAGCTCCAGGGAGTATGAGACAAAATCAAGGAGTACACCAAACCTGGCATGGGCTTGTTCACCTTCCTAGCAGAGAAGATGCCACAGCATTGACCTCACTGGCTGGCTGGGGGTGAGGTGCTGTGTTTTTGAGCAGGGAATGTCCCGATGGCTGCTGCAGCAGCTCTGCTGTGTTCCTCAGCATGGAACTTGATGAATTGTTTCCCACGGTACATAGGAAAATCAAGGTCTCAGTTTTCAGTAAGGCACTTGAGTGAGTGCATAACCTCTAGCACGTGAATATTCCCAGTGAAATCTCTTGGGTTCTGTTGGAGTCAGCAAGGCTGCTCCCAACCTTAAAGGTAGGCATCTGCTTAAACACCTTGCTGAATCATGTCTTGACTTTGAAAGTAGGCTCAGGAGAAACCACATGAGTTGACTCAAGGTCTGTGCTTAGCTAGGTCATTGAGGATGGAAGGAGAAGGCTGAGGAGGAAGATCTGGGTAAAATAGAGATCCCAGAATTCTGCAAATGCTGGTAATAGCTGACTTTCTTGCTACTCATCCCCAAAGCTTAACTGTATGAATAAAAGATTTAAAGGTTTGACTTAGTCACCATTCATCCTAAATATTCTGGAGCTGCTGTCATGCTTTATTGACCTAAGATCTGAGTTACTGCATCTTTATGACTTGCTCAGTTAGGTTTAATTTTTGTCTTTCCTAATCCTTATGTTTTCACTGTGACTCAGATCTAGAGTGTGGCCTTGTTGGGTCAGTAATTCCAGAAAACAGAGTGATGTTTGCAGAAATGGTTTGGTTCAGTCTGGACTCTCTATTGCCTAGAAGAAGGAGAGGGCCCTTTTCTGCTGGTCTTCATACATGGGAAGAACATTTGTTCCTGCTTGGTGTCTCTGTGTGAGTTTGTTTCCTTGCTCACCATCCTGGACAGAAAAGCTTTGCTGACTTTTCACTTTAATTATCAATTAAATGCTCAACAAGCAGGAGAACAATATTTGCATAGATGTAATTCTGGAAGTTGAGCGTAATGTGATCAGGAAATGGGACAGGCCCTGGCTGTTATCATGGAAGAGACTTGCTGGTACTTGCACTTAGCTTAAAATGTAATAAGATCTGACTCAGGATAGTTTCCTGGACGTTAACAGAGAAGACTCAATGCCATTTTGGCAAGGGTCTGGCACTATCCTTTCTGCACAGGAACAAAAGAGATTTCTGGTGAATTCATATATTTGTTCTGAAAGGGCTTCTAACACTGCACTGACAATTTAGAGGGAAATGGTGTCCCTTGGAGCAGAAAAGCAGGGGTGTGTGTGTGTGTTTTCAGGACTTTCTTTTTCTGAGGTAGAAGCCAAGGAACAAGGCGCTTGCGTGCTGTGCCAGTGAAATCTCCCTGGGAAGACATGATGCTACTTGCAAGGTATGCACAAGACAAGACCAGAGGCGCCGCAGTGCTTGATTACTGTCAAGGACTCAGTTGGAACTTGCCTTTGCTCTTTGGCCTGCAGCATTTATGTAGAAATTGGGGACGCTGCTGCTTGCTTCCAAAGCTTTGCCTTGATGGGTCCTGCCCACATCTAGGCAGGGAGGAAGGAGCGGGGGGGCTCAGAGCCTATGAAGTAAACAGGAAAATTACTCACCTTAATGATGCATTTCACTGGCATTGCCACTCTGAGAGCCTGTCAGATTTAATATTTTCTGTCTTCCCTTCCATCACCTCCCATCGGTGTGATTAATAGTCTATTAGAAGGATGAAGTAGAGAGTTATCCACACCTTCCCTCAGGTGGAATAAACAGGAGGGGAAGCCAATGAGTAGGAGAAAGGGGATCACCTTTGTCCGTCTGAGCCATTTGGTCTTTGTTGAGAGTGCACATCCAGAAGAGTGCTCATTTACTGACTTGGTTGGTAGTCCTTTGATTTATTCCAGTTCACAGGTGAGCCCCTTGGCCTCCCAGTTAGCTACCAGCCCTGCTCCATGGGGTACACTGGCCAGTTCCCCATCCAGAAACAGTCAGGGAGCAGTCCTGCACTTGGTCACAGCACAACAGCCATAGCTCTATAGGAAGGCAAGGGAACAAACCCAAATTATTTGTATGTGAAGTTTTTCAGGGATTATTTACCCTTTTTGTAAAGTACAGTGAGTCTGAAAGCCAAGTCAAGAAAGAACAAATAAGATAGAAAATTTATCTGGAGAAAGGTGTTTAGTATGAGAGGTCACAAGACACTAAACCTGTTTTTAGCTTGGAATTGCTTGAACTTTCTTTCCTGTATCAGAATGAATGTGCAAAGACTGGTTTGCATCTCCTGTGACTCTGTCCATGCCCCAGCTAGGAAGCTGGGCCAGTATTTGACGTAAATACTTTTACCCTCACAACGTGCTGACCCTGTGGTATTTTACAAGTAGGCCAGTCCTTTGGCATGAGCCAGAATTTGGGTGGAAATCTGTCACCATCTAGTAAAGTGTCCTGCTTCCCAGGGTGTTGAATGGCTGGTGCAGTCTGTGGCAGAGTGCCTGATAGTTCTGAGCCTGACTCTGACACTAATGTGCAGGCTTAAGGATGTTGCTGATTGAAAAGACTATATTGCCAGACCAACTTTGTTGTTGTTGTTTTTTAATGTATTCTCGTGTCCAGCTTGGCTTCCCCCTGGTGTAACAGATACTGTACGAGTGACTCATTCACTTTCCTCTGAGTTATTAATGAAATCCCCTTATTTGCAGATGGAGGAACTAAAAGGAGTTTTGTACTAACATCTTACGTTGGGCATTTGCTTGTACCCTGCTTCTTCCCCTGATCTTTAGCTGGTGTGGAGCCACCTGGATCTGTGGCTGTGTCACAAATTGCAGAGGACCCAAAGCCTCTATCTACTCTCTATGGGGCTGCAAGATCTGATCTGCTTGTCTGGGACTTCTACTGCTGACTCATGTTTTTGAAACCAGGTTAGAATTGGTGGGAGCAGACTAATTTTTGAGAGCTTTGGGATTTTTGCTTTGCTGTTTACTTTGTCTTAATTGAGCAACCTTTATGTATTGCTGTGCTTCTTCTCTCATGGTTGAGTTCATCACCCTTTGACTTTCAGCAGGGGACAAAAGTGACAGGGAGATGCACTAAAAACTGGTGTCTGGTTACTCCTGACGATGTTTCCTCTAGCTGATTAGAGTTTTTGGAGTTTGGCTGGTAGGATGGAGCATGCTGCAACATGTGAACTTGAAACAAATGAGATCTGGGAGGATAATAGGAAACACACAGCAGCTTTCCTCTTTCGCTGAGCCTAGAACATGTGACTGTAAGAAAGTTGAATCCCCCACACCAAGCTAGGAGGAGGTTTGAAAGGGCCAACCTGGACTTTAAATAAATTAGTCCATGAGCAGAACAGGTTCTGGTGCTCAGTATCAGAGGCCAAGGCATGTGAGTCAGGAGCAGTATGTGATGGGGAGGTTTTGCTGTTGGGAGCCTGAATACATTCTTTTCAGTGAATTTCTGCAGTCCTTTGTAACAGAAATAAGATTTTCATTAAAATACGTGTTGGATCAAATCTTAAATTCAACTTTGAGCTTACAAATTCTCTCACACAGAGGCATGCTGGCTTGAGCAGGCGGTGGTTAACTGTGCTACCAAAAGTTAAGCGTATGCTGAAGATTTTTTTTTTTACTAAAGCAAGTCCTGGAGGTTTTTGCCTGCAGCGTTGGAGTATTCATTCTGGTGTAATGAGTAGAATTGCCTGGAAGGACTATTGCTGGTTATGTCACTGCTGAGTGTTCATCTGCTCTGACACTTGAGGTCATAGAATCAGCTTAGTTTCATGTAGGCAAACATGTGATATGTGTACTGTCCACTCACTTGCATTACCTGCAAGCAGGTGAGCATATTTTATAGAGATGCAAATATTTGTAACTCCAGTGTAGTGCTTTGTTAGCAGTGGGTTACCCCCTTGCTAGGAGGATGTGAAGTAGCCACGTGTCTTTGAGAGTAGCAGGCCTATAGAAGGAGGGGAGAAATGCAATGGAGTTATCCACAAAGCTGCTTTGGTGATCACTGTAATGATTAAAAATATTACTGTTCAATTTTGTTGGCTTACTAATTAATGCTTAATAATTGAATGAATGTTTTCCAGATCCAATATTAAGTAATTCTTTAGACTAACATTGATCACCCCTCACTACTCTGCTGGAATTTAACACATCATAGCCTGTAGGTGAGTTTGGGTAGAATGAGAGTGAACCTCCTATAGAGTATGTTTCTTAATGTTGTATATTCTGTGGTAGGCAAATAGGTTGCTAACTGGTTGTGCATTCGTAATGGAGAAGTTGCTGGCAGATGTAGATATTGAGGATGATGTTCAGCATCAGATCAGCTTGCCTTTCCGGAGATTTGCTCTCATTTCATACTTCTACCTCAAAAAATCTCTGCTGCAAAGGATCTATTGGAAATGTAAATTACTAGACATTGTTAGCATCTGAAACTTGTTTGCTACTGCTGAAGTTTTGATTTAGAAACTGACAGAGAGACTGGATACAATACACAAGCAGTGTGTGAGCTGGGTGCACCAAGCTAAGGCCATTTTACTGCAGGAGTCTTATGATTTTGGTTTTTAAATAAATTAATTTCAAAAATATTTAAATAATAGACTAGCAAAGGAGGGGAACTCGCAAAACCAGAGAGCAAAACCTTCCTTTACATCTATCACTTTGTATCAAAAAAATGGGTAAAGCTTGCCTCCAAAGTTTTGCATTTGAGATTTTTTCCTCTTGATACAGAATACTTTTGATTTGTTGTTTGTTTTTAGAATGGTTTTCAAGCTGAACCTCCAGAGGTTTTCATTTGTTGATGAAGTGAGTCTGTAGATATGAAACTGAAATGTAAAAGCGGCCATTTGTAAAGTTTTCACAGTTACAACAGTTTCATAGTGCAAAACCAGTATGGGAAATTATCAGTGTTACTGCTGTTACTATCGTGGCTTTTCTGACAGTGTTAGGTAGAGGTGATACAGTGTTAGGTAGAGGTGGTACATCCTAATGGTTTGGAATTAAAACCCCCGGGGAGCCTCAAGTGAGATGCTGAATATTGTCAAATGTAGGAATTATCTTTATTATCGTAAAGATGCGCGAATCTAGCAGATGCTCTCAATTCGGTATTTTTGGGAATTTCAGGGAGTGTTCTGTACCGTGTCCAGCTGTGCATATCCCCTTTACATGCAGCCCTGCGAGTTGGGGTGTGTTGGCAGGCGGTGGGGCCGGGCAGCGCTGCTCACAGGGAGCTCCTGAGGGCCGGGCAGCGCGGAGCTCTCAGTGTGCCACGGCCGGAGGCGGCTGTGCCTCTGCAGAAGGGCAGAGCTGCTGTTCCCCCTCGCTGCCCTGCGGCGGGACAGCGCAGGAGGAGCCCGTGGGGCCGCTCAGCGCAGGAGCAGCTCGGAGGCTGTGCAGGAGGAGCTCGGGGCCGGAGGAGCCCGGGGGCTGTGCAGGAGGAGCCGGGGGGGGCCGCTCGGGGCCGGGGGAGCCCGGGGGCCGCTCGGGGGCTGTGCAGGAGGAGCCCGGGGGCCGCTCAGCGCGGTGCCCGCGGCCGGGGAGCGGCTCCTGAATCCCTGTCCTCAGGCTACGTTTCTGCGCTCTCCTCCCTGCCACCCCTCCCCTTGCCCGTTTACCTAAGCAGGTCAGCACACACACACACGCGCGCCCGTGTATTTATTTTTTCGCTAAGGTTTGCAGGCGCAGCAGCTGCCGGCTGGGAGCGCCGCCCGCCCCGGGCACCCCGCGCTGCCCGTGCCCGCTGCCCTGCGCTGTGCGCGGCGCTCCGGGCCCCGCACACCCGGGCTCGCTCGCTCCCCCCCGGGCGCGGGGGGATGCGGGGCCCACCTGCCTGATGTCAACATCCCGGCGGGCGAGGCCAGCAGGAATGTGCCGCTCCCCGCCCGGCGCAGGTAATTAATCCCCGCGACTGACAGGTGGCAACAGGCGGCCCTTGGCTGCGGCTCCCGGGGAAAAGCGCTCGGAGGAAGGATTTTAATAACTCATCAGCGCTGTTCGTGAGCGCCTGGAGAGGCGGTGGGGACGGGGAGGGGGCAGGAGAGCACCAGGGGAAAATGAAGTTTAAGTCTTTGCGAAGGCAAACGCCCTTGGGTGATTCACTGCCCTTCCCTCAAGAGGAAAAAGTGTGACATGGTTTTTCCTTTGCTCCGGGGTGGAGAAATTTGGTAAATGCCTGCAAAGCACTGATGGGGCAGCATCAGCATCCTCTGCTGCTCCCGTGCTCCAGGGCATCACAGATGGGGGATGCTCGCAGGCGTGCCTGGCTCCCTGGTGCCCGGGGCTGTGAGGCTGGGGTTGTTGCCACACGTGGTGGATCTGTGCCACTGGACCCGTTGGCCGTGCCCATCCATGGTGTGAATGCCAGCTGAGCCCACAAGCAGCAAGCTATCCACTTTTCTCTGGTGCCTGGTGGGACAGAGGACTTCACACTGAAGCTGCAACAAGTCAGCTCACAAGCCATGTGGTTAAGGTTATGCTGAGCTGAAGGTTGAATCTGAAAGGAGGCGTCCATGTGTGCATCACTCCTCTTTCACTGAGTGTCCTCTGGGTACAAGTTGGTTCCTAAGAGTGTGTGTGCATGTGCACACGTGTGTTTGACGTGCCCCCACACGCTTCCAGCAGTTTTTTGTAAATGAAAAGTTAAATCATGGTCAAGCATAGCAAAAATGTTTAAAGTGGTTGTGTAGATTTCACTTTTGTTCTTAGTTGGTAGCTACCTTTCTTCCCACTGCCTTTTGTTCTCCTAAATAATTAAAACATGTTCAAATTATTTTCTGTTTCTTTGTGACTCTCCTTGTTTTCACCTGTGAATACTTTGGTGCAGGTAGCTATTCTGTTCCCACTCTTCTAACCTGTTCTTTTTTCCCCCCATCTTAGGGAGTTAATTTGTCAGGGGAGAAAGCATAGCTGATTGACAGCTTTGAAAACATCAAGTAAAATGAATCTTGTTAACTGAGTTGAACTAAAACATGACTGCTTGAAAGAAGCTTGCAAAAGATTTGAAAGACCTGTTGATGTGAGCAGGAGGGGCTCAGGGAGCTGTAATGCCTTAAGCCAACCCCTGGGATCACCTTCAGGCTGACATCCGTCAGCATTTGTAGAGCTGACTGAACCCCACTCCTTTTAAAGATTTAGGAGCCATAATCCCTCTGCTGGATCAGATAGTAAAACAGATATTAGAGGTAGATTTCGAAAGTAGTGTTTGGGGGATTTCACAGCATCAGAGTTTTGCAGAGGAATTGAGTACTCAGTAAAAAGCCATTGTGGCTTGTATTACATTGAGCACTTCCTTTCAGGAGACTACAGTCCCTTCTAGCAAAAATTCTCCATTTGAGAGTCAAGAAGTGTTTTGTTTTTGCCTTTCAACTCTTTGTTGACACACCTTCAGTAGAAGGGGCTTACTAAAAAATCAGACAGGTGTTGCCTGATGGTAGCTGCCGTGTGTATTGTGATACTGAATTACTAGCCAGGGTGCCAAGAGTGGGTAATACAGTATGTCTGCACAGGCAGGTGGGGAGAGCAGAGCTGCAGGCACTGGAACGTTTGCATCTTTCATTTTAAAATGCATTATTAAGCAAAATGCTAAATTTCTGACAGGCAGCAGTCAAACTCCAAGGAAAAGTCCAATGCCAAAGCTCTTTCCTCTCCCTCTTGAGTAGATAACACATTTTCAGGCTCAGCTCTTTTGTTTTAAATGGCTTTCACGTCTGTTCTCTGGTGGAAGTGGTGTTGCACTCCTCAGGCTCCTCACAGCTTTGTTCCTACTGCTAGATAATGGTTGTTGCCATCTTGTTACCTGATAGGCTTTTTTGTTTGGTCAGACTCATTTTTTTATATTGGTACTCCTAATTAATTTCGTTTTCCTGCTCAAGTGTGTTGATTAATAGTCATGTTTTGGATTTCTGGGAATTGCTCATGATCTTAGCCCTCATACAGCGAGTGTAAGTTCACAGCAAAGTGGTGAGCAGGGGGACTGTCACCTCCTGCAGGGTGGAGTGGAGTGGGACCACTGAGGAGCAGCACCTGTGCCAAGAGGATGATCCTTTCTTTCAGGCACTATCTGAGTGCACAGACAGTTTCTGCCTCGGGTTTTCTTTCTGAAGTGCTTTTGCTTTGAAATCTATATACAATATCCTGTCTTCCTCTGTGGATATAGTGATTATCACTGATCCAGGACGAAGTCACTATGACCTAGTTGTTGGCATCTATTTATGCCAGTAAATGGCTGTGCATCAGGTTACTCCTGGTTGCAGCAAAGTTGGCGGGGTGGGGAAACTCAAGCCCGTCTCTGTCTGACAGCAGGTACCCCGTGGACAGATTTACACCGGTGTTAAATGACTGTCCCTTCAGCGATTACACGCTCTCAGGCGGCTGTGCCTGGGGTAGATGTGAAATCATGGCTCTGTGCCATGTCCCCAAGCCCTGTGCAGTGCCTGTGAGGCTTGAACTCTTCTTGCAGTCAGGTGACAAAAAGGCAGCTCAGCCCCCTGTTGCCTCTTTTGACTCTGCTGGGCACTGTCGCTAAATCTTCCCCCATCCTGACCGTGCTCTGAGGCAGAGGTGGGCTCCTGGGCATCCTCCCATCCTGACATTCCAAGCTCAAGTTGTTGGCCAGAACCTGCAGCTCTTGAGTCTGCCCTGTGTTTCTTTGTTGGATAGGCTTGTTCATCATAACCCATTAGCTCTTGGCTGTTTGCCTGGTGTGAATTTGGGGTGTATGTCCAATGCCTTCCTCGCTGGTTGTAGCCAAAGGGTCCAACAGTTGGGGTGCCAAAGGGTGGATGAAGAGCAGATCCCTTTCTCGGCTCACAGAGGGGCTGTGCTGTTTGATCACAAGCCTCAGTATTTGTGCTGGTTTTAGGTACATCTCAGTCCTTCTGAAATCAGTGATTTATGGTTTTCCCCTTTCTTGTAACCCCAGCTTTCTGTCTTTGAAGATACTATATGTAAGATTACAGTCAGCACCAGGAGTCCTGATCAGTGACTGAGGGTGTGTATCTCTTTCCATTTGTTCAATTCTCTGGATGCCTGCAGACACTGGACACGTTGCCTCCTGGCATATGCCATGCCCTCTGTGCACCCCTGCTCTTCAGTATTTGTCCTTGCATTTCAGCCTATCACCTTTGGGTGCCCAATTCTTTATGCTTCAGTGATGTTAAGGCATCCAAGTGATTAGTTGGCTTTTTGAGATTTTTGAGGCTTTCTGTCCTTGAAACCTTCACAGTGCTATGAGCAAACTGATGTGTTGAAGGAAACAGTGCTTTACAGGTTTTCTTCCTTTTTAAATATAAGCCATTCTTTTTCTACCTCTTGAGATGAAAGGACAACATGGTGAGCTCACTCTCACCTTCAGTAAGGAATTGCTTTTTAATTAAAAAACAATAAGGAATTTCAGGTTTAAAAGACGTATGATACAAATCACCATCTAGATGTGTTTCGCAACTTTTTTTTTTGTAATTGTTTGGCATGTTCCCCGTTTCCGCAGGCTGGGTAAATCCTTTGTAGGCTTAATCTCTAGCCTGCAGGCACATAAAATACATTGCACAATTTGGCCTTTGCATTTTAAAGAAATCTTTTTTTGTATCTTAAATACCTGTAGCATCTTTTCTGCCACATGGCAGGATGGTGTTGAGTGAGGAGGGAAGGGACTGGTGTGGCTTATGTTTAATCCCTCTCTCCTACCCTGTGTCTCTTGCAAGTTTGATTTTTCCTATGTTAGCAGTGTGTATACTCTGAAATGCAAATAATCCCTGACTATCACTAGCTAATCCTTTTCCTGCTGCATCATCTGCCACCCACCCTTGCACATGCTGGCTCTCCCTGTCCTGGTGGGGTCCATGGCCACAGGGTGCTCCTGACCAGTATGAACCTGTAACTGCTGTGTTTGAACAGCTGGGAACGGGGATCTATTGGCCCAGGGCTCCTAGAGATCTTTTCCTGTGAGGAAACAACCACCTTGGGGCTTTCACTTTTCTTTGTCTGCAAGAACTGAGGACACGGAGATGGGGAAATGCCAGCAATTCCTGTGGGTTAGGTTGTTACAGGGAGAGCTCTGCACTCAAAAATGTCTGAATACCAGGAGAAAACTGAATGCCTCTGGAGCATGGTTCTGAAAAACCTGCTATGTTTTGGAGCAGCCTTACACAGGAGGGGAGACTGGACAGTCTCCTTCATGGGAGATATCCAGGAAAATGGGTTTAGGTTGTGCAATACTGAACCACTTGGGACTTTCCTTGCCACCCTCCCTGCTAAGCAGATGCTTTTACTTTGGTGAGGGGTTTTGAAAAGGAACCACCAACTTCATTCTTGCTGTTTTGCCGAGCTAAGGTTTCCAGATGTGAACACACTCCGTGAAAATGCTGCATTAGTTTACTGTTGTAGTGAAGAACATCTTAAGAGAAATCTAGTGTGCTTCAAATTAGCACAGTGAATAAGAGCATCTTGTTCTGTTCCAAGTGCTCATTGCATGGTCACAGCCTCCCTTTTGGAGCCAGCTGCTGGGTTATACTCTAGGTTTTGGTCACTGTGGGCTAGTCTTTGGGCTGTTCAACTCTTGTGGCCTTTGAAAAACAAAATACTGGATTTTATTTACCTCATTTTTGGATGTAATGATTTCAGTTCAGAAGTGAAGGGACTACTACAGAGATGTAGGAGATGATTTTAAAAGATGGCTGAAGTGTCAGATTTGGTATAACTCTCAAATTGATCAGGGTGTTGTTTTTGAGTACTGTTCAGTTCCAAGGTTGATGTTTTTGTTTAATCCCTCTGCAAGAGTAGGAGGGCTTCTTAGAAAACAGGATGAAACACTTTTATGTCTGTGGTTTTGAGTGCTTCCAGGATTACAGGATGCTGTGAAAAGAATAGCATCTGTTTTGTTAGTGGGTGTTGGGTGTCCTCTGCAAGAGGGAGTGTGTGCCCAAGAGAAATAAAGGCTTTATTTGTTTGAGTAAATGAAGTGCTCTTTATCTGAAGATTTCTGCCTTTGGGGAAGTTAGGATGTAGATTTATGCTCTGCTATTTTACAGCAGGTAAAGGTCTAGGGGTTTTGTCACTTCTCTGGGAGCATGGTTGTTGTACAAACAAATGCAGTGCCTGTGCACTAGTGGCTGGTGCTTTCAGTTACATGTACAAAGCCAGCTCCATGTTCCTGGTGTGCCTTCATCCCCAGCTGAACTTCTCTCTCTCTCTTGCTCTGTTCCCCATTCAGTATTCCACCGAACTGAAAAAGCTGTACTGCCAGATCGCCAAGACGTGTCCCATCCAGATCAAAGTGATGACCCCACCGCCTCAGGGAGCTGTCATCAGGGCTATGCCAGTCTACAAGAAAGCTGAGCACGTCACTGAAGTGGTCAAACGCTGCCCAAACCACGAGCTGAGCCGGGAGTTCAACGAGGGTAAGGAGGGCAGTGCTGTGCTGGCAGTCCCTCTGCAGAGCTGCTTGGCTGATGAGCAGCCACCAAGGGATGTGACAGCAGCTTCAGAGCAAACCTTATGGAAACAGACCTCTCTGTGACACCTTGTGCAGCTTTTTATTTCCTGTGCTTGGCAGGAAGGATCATGCAATCAGTGCTTTAGCTGTCCCTGTGCACGCTCGTCCTTGGGAGGAAAGCACTAAATAAACCTCATGCCTGCCCAGGTCGGATGGATGTCTGTCCCCATGGCAGGCACTGCCCCTCTGGCAGCACTTCTCTGCTCTGCTTTTGCTCCTGCAATGAGAAGCAGCTGTTCTTGTGCTCAGGAATGAGCTTCCATGTGGCTGGGACAGGGATCTAGTAACAGGATGCAATATCATCTCCATCCTTAATCCACGCCTCAGAGATGGAGGGGCTGTTTATCTCTGGCAGGGAAATGCTAAGTGCCAGCATCAACTGTAGGCAACGTTCTTCTACATGTAACACTCCCAGTTCAGTATAAATGTTTTAATCTTTTACTTGCTTCTCCTCACGTTGATGAAGGAGCAGCTGGTTTTAAAATGTCCTTTGGTTTTCTGCAAGCTCATGGGCTGGGTTCCATTTTGCCTTGGTCATTTAAGTTCACGTAAGTTCAGATGAGCATCTGTTTTATTCTACATACATTATTTATCTCCTACTGTAAAAAAACCCAGTTGGTGTCAGTTAGCAGCATGTCTTAGGAGTCTGGATCCCATTGCTGGTTACAGTGCAGCCAGCTAGACAAGCCCCAGAAATAAGCAAGGACTTGGGAGTTTAAAATCAGAGTGGAGTGAAACAGTTCTTCAAAATAGTTTTTTATATAAAAAAGTGCTTTTCTGACAGGACTGGATTTATTGAGGTTTGACACCATTCAATAATGAAGCTTAAGAAAGGAGAAAAAACCCTATAAATTCTTATTCTGAAATAATTATTTCTGTAGAAATAGGCTGTATTTTGAGTAGGAAATGAACAGTTAATACCCAAAACAAATTCTTGAGATGAACCCATAGCAGGCTTCTCTCCTCAGAATTTAGTTGTGTGTTGTAGAAACACTAAAGATAATTTGTAGGAAGGAAGCTTTTAATTATTGGATAGTGGCCTAGGCACCAAGAAGATCATGTTCCCTTCTGCTGCTGCTGTAAGCAAGCATGATTTTTCAAGCTGGCCATTAATTAAATGCATATTTCTTTTGCTTCTTGGTTCTTTTTTTTTTTTTAAGGATCAAGACTGATGGAAGGGAGCAGAAGAGGACTAGCAATTGATAGGAAAAAGAGTAGGAATTGAGACTTGAAGTAATTTACTTTGTATATGCATTAGAGGGAGGAAAACAAAGGCTTTCAGCCGGTGTGAAAATCCAGCAGGAGTTACCTGCTGGAAGAACTGCTGTGAGCTGCCATTCAGTTCACATTTTGGCTCACTTCTTCTGGGATCTTGGGAAGCCCTTGTTCAAGTTTAGCCACAGGTGTCCAGAGTGAGCTTGGGGGAAGCCTGTGTTACCTTTGGTCTGGCAGTAGGGATGTTGGGAAGGGGTGCCTCAAGGGCTGAGAGGCACCTGTGTGTGCTCTGATGGGCCTCTGGTGGGGACATGTGCATCTCCCATAATGGCAGATCTTGCCACCCTGTGCATGACCTTACTGAACAGTCTCTTGTTTTTTTTCCTCTTTGCCTTTGCAGGGCAGATTGCACCTCCCAGCCACCTGATCAGAGTGGAAGGGAACAGCCATGCCCAGTATGTAGAAGACCCCATCACTGGGAGGCAGAGTGTGCTGGTCCCCTACGAGCCACCCCAGGTGTGTTGTGAGCTCAAGCTGCTGGCATCCTGGCATGCAAGGGGTTGGGGGTTGTAACTCTGGTCAGAGGAGTTGTGATCTTGGGCTTTTCTTGTCCTCATCACAATGAATCTTCCTTTTTGTCAGAAATAAGCTGTGAAACACCCTCCTTATCCCTTTAAAGGAAACTTTGTGTTGGGAGCCTATTTCATGCTGGTCCACTTGCAGCCCAGCTTGGGAAATGCAAGAGGAGGACTTGGAAATAGCAGAGCTTTCCATCCACCATATCTTCCTCTCCACCTTTGTCTCACCCAGGTCGGTACTGAGTTCACCACAGTCTTGTACAACTTCATGTGCAACAGCAGCTGCGTTGGAGGGATGAACCGCCGCCCAATCCTTATCATTGTGACCCTGGAAACCAGAGAGTGAGTTGTGCATCATGAGTGTAACCCTTCTGGCTCCTCTTCCAGTTAGGACAGCATTCCATATCCTTAGAACCGTTTAATTCAAGGGGCTATAGGATATTTTTTAGATCTTTGCAGCTGGGAGTTGCCCAGCACCTTGGTAGATGGCAGGTGCAGAGTGTGGTGTGAAGCTGAGGAAGGCTGCTGGCCCATGTCTGAGATGCCAGCTGATGTTTGTCCTCACCTCTGTTCGCAGTGGGCAGGTCCTGGGGCGCCGCTGTTTCGAAGCCCGTATCTGTGCCTGCCCGGGCAGAGACCGCAAGGCGGACGAGGACAGCATCCGCAAGCAGCAAGTGTCCGACAGCACAAAGAATGGTGATGGTACGAAGCGCCGTAAGTAGCTGCACAGCTGGGCAGATGGCAGAGGGGGCTGTCTCGGGGTGCTTGTGCCACGGGGACAGAGTGGTGCTGTGCATGGGCTTGCAGGCAGGAGGGCATCTGTTCTCCCAGGGTGAATCAGCCTAGAGACTGAGCTGGTGCTCACAAAGCAGTGTTTGACAGTCTGGGTATGTGGGCTCCCTTGCAGCGTTGCCGGTGTTAGATTAGTCCTGCCATGGTGAGTGGAGGGGGTGTTTATTTGCCATCTTCCAGTTGTATGTCTGGAACTCTAACCTTTTGAACCTTTACTGCTTGTTTGGGGTCATGCTGTTATTCTTTGCTTCATCTAGCCAGTGTTCTGTGCTGTGGCAGGTGTCTCCCAGCCACAGGGATCTAGACTGAGACTGCACACAAACCCTGCTGTGCATTGCAGACCCCCTGGCAAGCAGCCTCTCTGTGCTCTGAAGGGAGCCAGGTCCTCACTGGACATGCAGGGTGTGGAAATTCACCTTTGGTTTCCCCTGTACTCAGTGGAGGCAGCAGGCTGAACAGCAGGCTCAGGTTGTGACTGGAGGCAGACTGGAGAGGAGCTTTGTTTTCTCAGTGAGTTCTGCTCCCTGCCAATGGTCTCACCTTCATGGATCACTGGTTCACCAACAGCTTGTGAGCCTTGTAATACCCCAAAACTTTCTGTAATTTTCCTGTAAAGAGCCAGTACTTGTTTAAAGTGTGGCTTGCCAGGGTTTTGTCATATATCCAGCACTCCTTGGCTGATGTGTTTCTCCAGGTGACATGGCCAGCCAGTATCTGCAATCATGTCTGCCTTAAGGAGCCAGGAGCTGCAAGGACAGTTCTGGAGTGGCTCAGGCAGAGATCCCTTCAGAGCACTGCAGATCTGAGCTGGTCACGCACTTCATCTCTCTTTTGTATCTCTTTTGCCTTTTGCTTCTTTGTATGCTACTCTCCTCCCTCTCCCCCCCTTTCTTTTTTGTTAATGGGGTGCCTTTGGGGTTTTTCTCCCAGCTTTTCGACAAGGAACTCATGGCATACAGATGACATCTATCAAAAAAAGACGTTCCCCAGATGATGAGCTCTTGTACTTGCCAGTGAGTTCTCTCTCTTTTTGTTTACCCTATGTTTAGTAACTTTAATGGTAATTTGAGGTTCACCTAGACTTCAGAAAGAACTGAGGATGGGGTTGGGGTGTGAAAGAATAATTTTTATTTTCTTTAATTCCATGACTACTAATTTTAAATACATATTCCAAATAAAAAATATTAACAATCCCACTAGGTGCTAAGAATGGCTTATGCAAGGCATATGAGAATATTGCAGGGGATCTCTCTGTCCTGGTGGAAACACTGTCTTTGAGATCTAACTAGGTTTCCTCCTCTGTCATTTCTGGGTCTGTGGCACATGACCTTTCTCTAGAAAACTGATAGGTGGCTGCTTCTGTGGCTCTTATGTGCAATTGTAATGCAGTGATAGAAGTGAAATATGCTGTATTAAGTGCTCTGAAAGGGCAAGAAATGTCTCTAATTGGCCATTTAGCTCCTTCCCATGAGCCATGTTTAGTTGCTTAAATCACAAGTCATGGTGTGCTTGGAGAAGAAGGGAGAGCCAAACCCAGCTCCCAAATTTGTGATATCTTTTCTGAGGGCATGTAAGATTCAGCACCAGATCTGCTTACATCTGAGGCAAGTAAAGACATTTTCTGTCTAAATAGGTTGGATCAGAATGTTGCTTTTGGCGGGCATAGATTCACACTGAGCCATATGACAGCCCCAAGATGTTCATCAGCCTGCAGTGTGAGATTATCACTCTTCAGCATTATTTGCTGCGCCTCTAGAACAAAGCTAGCATTTTTATTGTGTGAGCATACAGTATAAACAGATTATTTGCATCCTGCTCTGGTTGTTTACTTGACATTTTGAAGACTTTCTAAGGTGACTATCAATAAGGTCTATAAATTCAGTCCTTTAAAGCTTTTCTTTCCCCCCAATCTCTGTCCTTTTCCTGTGACCCAGGTGAGGGGACGGGAGACCTACGAAATGTTGCTGAAGATCAAAGAATCTCTGGAGCTGATGCAGTTCCTTCCCCAGCACACGATTGAGACCTACAGGCAGCAGCAGCAACAGCAGCACCAGCACTTGCTCCAGAAGCAGTGAGTACCAGTGTGCTTGCAGTGTCAGTGCAGGGGGGAGAGAGGAGAGAGACACAGAAGGTTTCTGCACAGATGTTCACAGGGACGCGGTGCTCAGCTGAGGGCTGAGCAGTGGGACAAAGCAGTCCTGCTTCCCCCAGTGCATGTCCTGACTGCTGGCAAGGTCCCTCTCTAGTCTTTCATCTCACGTATTTCAACTTCTGGCCCTAGAGGGTGAATGAGGATGGGCTCAGTGCCTCGTTTGACTTCCAGCCAGAGCCCAAGGCAGAGCCATTGACAGGCTGTGGTCAGAACCCTGCTGTGTGTGCCCATCCCGGCTGGGGGATGGGTGCGCTCCTGTCCCATTGCTCATGGGAATGGCAGCAAACATGAAGCATCTCCAGTGCCTTCTCCAGGGTATCCATCTGACCACCTTGCTAAGAGTGTCAAGAGCTGGGACTGTGAGCATGAGCTCAGCTGATCTGTGCATTGGAGGGCTGGTGTTTCAGTGGTACAGCAATACTTCAAGTTGTTCAGTTGAACTATTAAACTGCCTAAAACAGGCAGCTGAAAGTTAAGAGCAAAGCTGAAACACAAAAAATTTGCTTTGCAGCTAGTGGACACTTCAAAAAAAAAAGATTCTATACACACTTTTGCAGTATTGTCACAAACTCACTTTGCCAGATGACTCTTCACATTGCTCACGAGAAATTTTCCATCCTTTCCGAGGTCAGCTGGCAGGGATTGCTCTGGGTGCTCTAAGTGTGAGGAGGATGGGGAAAAGAAAGGCCAGATAGGTGTCTGGGTTCCCAAAGCTTTGCAGTCAGAGGCTTGGGCAGAGAATGACTTCCCAGGCTGCAGTGAGCAGTGTCATCCATGGGCATTGCTTCACCTGCTGTCTCGGGTGACAGCAAATGGCCCTGGGCTGTAGGTGGCTGCCAGCGGCAGTGCTGGGATCTCATGTCAGGAGGCTGTGGGTATAACTCATTCCTCTGCAGAGGTTAGTGTGGGGCCAAGGCACCACATAAGTCCCACTTGAGCCTGTAGGGATTTATTTCACTGCCTTGGCCTTGTCTCAGGACTTCTGCAATACCACAGCTTTCTGCCAGATCTCTGCATGTGCTCACATTTCGGCCTGTGTGTTTTTAGTGTCAGCTGGAGTCTTGTGGAGGTGTGAGAAAAGCCTTCTGCCAAAATGTCTGGAGCATCCAGGGGCTCTGGACTCTTTTTTTGGGGTACTTAAAAATCTCATTATTGTTATTTACTTTTGTCAGTCATCTGAACTGTTTGTGTATACTATAGCTTGTGTTTACTAGCTCCTAGGCATTGTGGCATTTGTGTGCTCTACTGCTTGTCTTCAAAGCTTCACCTGAACCACAACCATTTCAGCTGAGAAATGGTTTTGTAAGCAGAAATGGACAGCAGCAGATGACAGCTTTCCTTTGGTGCTGACAGTTGGCTTTGCCATGATTACTTTTTTCATTCTTTCTATATCAGTAGAATAGGTTCCTGGCAAATGAGGTTGGTATTTGTGTTACCTTTAAGAGCAGCATGTAGAACTTCAGCCATTTAATTTAATGAAACTTCTTTTGGCATGTCTCCTGGCACTTGTCCAGTTATATACTCATTTTTCTCAGTTGCTGAGTGTGCTCATGCAGGGGAGAAAGATTAAGAGCCTTAAAGGGTGCCAGGAGCATGGAGAAAAATAACTTCTAGTATTTGTCCAGAGCTGCTGCAGTTGTCTCTGTCCACAGCCTGCCATCAAGCAGTGTTCTCTGTGCTGAAATGCATATTCAGGCAGTTTCTTAGGTGCACTTTGGGTTTTGGTGCTTTTTCTTTAGTAATCCATGGTATGGCTTAATATCTGAAGGAATGTGTTCAGGGCAAAGGGATGTTTAGGCTGAAAAGACTCTAAGATGCAATTGCACCTCAAAAAAGGAGCCTCAGGTGTCAATGTGAGGGTGGGGAGAGCAGCTGCTTTGTAGGGAATGGTTGGGATAAGAGCAGCCTTGGATGCAAGCAGGTTGCTGGGAGATGTCTTGCCACTGCTTCCTTGTCAGAGTGGCCAAACTCAGGAGCACAGGGGCTCCTTTTTGAGTCTGTTCTGGCCTTTCACTTTGTATGCAGGGATGTACTTTGAAATTTTGGTCCTGGTTCATGTTTGGTCACTTTCCCATGTGAAAAGTGGGAGCTGGGAAAGTGTGTATGCTGTGACCAAGGTGGAATGTGCTGGAAGCTGTGGGTCCTAGCAGGGATCTGTGGGAATGGAATGTTTTTAAGTCGCCTTTGGTTCTTCCTTCTCAAAATGAAGCAGCACCCACATGTGTTCCAGAGTAACACCTTGATGGAGGAACTACTGGATTTTTCAGTTTACTTTTTGGGGCAGTCTTTAACATAGAGAAGCTGTCTAGGTGTGTGGAAAGAGTTTTCCCTGTCACTCCTATAACATGAAAAGCTTCATCTTTTTTGAAGAGTAGGAAAAGTAAGGTTGAGATGATCATGGTGAAAGATTGTTCTCCAAAATGACAGATTAAAAACTACTGTATAATGGTTCTTGTGCACATACAGACCAGCATTGCATTTGACAGACCAGCAGACGCAGCTGTCTGACTGTTCTGGAATAGGAAGGACAAATCTGGTGACAATCAGAATTCTTGTGTCCCACTAGATGACCAAAACACTGCAAAGCTCCACATTGTGCCAGACCACAGTATTTCTCTGTCTCATCTCCTCTCTCTGCTTGCTCCTTTGTGCATGGTTTTCTCCTATTTACTATTATGCCAAATACCTTCATGATCATAGATGGGAAGTTGTTGGGTTTTTTTCTTTCAATTTCTATTCTTCCTTTTTCACTGTCAAATCCTTGGGTCCCTAGTTGAACTGCAGCACACACATTTATTTAGAGGAGTTCATAGTCTGCTACCATTTGTGTAAAACACAGATTTGCCAGATGATTATTCCTGCCAGAGAGATCAGAGGTGGCTCATGCTTTGGGGAGGGAACGTTTCCTCATTACCCTGAAATATGTTTGCCATCAATATTCCCACACAGCTACCTGCACAGTCTTTGAGGGTTTCATTAGGAAACACTTTTTCATGTAGTGGGTTTCACTCTGCTGAGCACTGTTTTCAAAACTATGTGTATTTCAGTTTCCTACAGCAGAGAATCACAAAATATTTCAAATTGGAAGAGACCCATAAAGTTCATAAGGAACACCCAGCCCCATTCCTGTGATTGGAGGGTTTTCACAGTGTCTTCCAATGGCTACCAAGAAGGGGGCTCTTACATCCAAGTGGGATCTTGTACCCAGCAAAGATTTCTTTCCTATCAGCAGGGCTGCAGCTAGGAGCCTGCTGGCTGCCTTTCAGACTAGTGAGCAGCACAACTCACTATCCAAATGAGAAGGAATTAACCTCATTAGTGAGCTGTGACTGAGATATCCAGTGCCTGGAGTGCTCCAGCTGAGCTGCAAGGATGCCAGTGCTTGCTGTTGTGGGAAGGGGGCTGGTGGGGAAGGCATTCTTTGTACCTTCACCTCATTATTCTCACTTTTGGTGTGAAAGCTAACAGTGGATTTTGCATGATTTGGTTTGGTTTTGTAGTGCTGTGCTTGCATGTGAACTCCAGGCACCTGGATAGTGTTCTCCCTACAGAATGGCCAAGATGAAAGGAACCAGGTAGAAAGAGGTGGTTTATGGGCTCTGAGGATGCAGTGCCCTCTGCATCAGCTGGTGGCCCCAGGGACCCCTCAGCTTCTCAAAGGAGACGAGTTGAGCTGTAATCAGTATGGCCCATAGGCACTGTTCTCCCTCTCTAGCACCAGCTTCTGAGTTTGAAGTGATTGTAGTTAGAAATGGACTCAATGGAAGCTGCTACTCCTTTTCCTCTTTGAGTGCTTTTATTCCTCCTACATTTGTCACTGGAAACATTATCAGGGCCTTATTTGTACCCATGAGACTAGAACAGCACCAGGTTTCTCTATCAGCTGGTTGTTTTCCCTTCCTTGCCAAGCACTCGCTTGTGCCTGGGGCTTTCCAGCTTTCTGAATCTCCGTTACATACCCTCACTGTAGGTGCTAAGACATCTGCATTTTCCCTCTTTGAAAGCCCATGCTGTGATCATGAAGGTGGAAAGTAACTGTTTCTCTCTTGGTGGCTGGCAAAGGGTCCTGTACATTCATCTTTTTCTTTTCTCTGGTTCCTTCTTTACAGTCTCCTTTCGGCCTGCTTCAGGAGTGAACTCATGGACTCAAGGAGAGACCCTCCCAAACAGACCGATGCCATCCTAAAACATTCCAGCCCCCCAAACCCATCAGTATATCCCTAAACTGAGCTGGCAGGGTCACTCTGCCCAGCTGGCAGGACTAGGAGCAGTGGGGCAAATACACAGCCTGATAGCAGCAGAGTGAATAGTGAGAGCAAACTTCTGAAGGGACTCAAACTTTGCAAAAACAACAGACACTTGTACAGACCTCTTAGCTGTGACCTATAGCTTTGCGAGGTCGGGAACCACAATTTCGTCTGTCTTGGTGTAACTTTTCTCCCCTTGGTGTAACATTTTTGTAACGTGTTAATACTCTTTCTTCTTACTTCTGTATTTGTGAAACTCAGCGGGGTTTCTCTGAGCAGGTCTCAATTTTAAAATGCCTTTTGTCTTGTTTAAGTTAAAAAATGTGTCCATGGACTGGGGTGATGGAAGCAGAGGATATGTGTTTAAATGGTCTGTGGTAGTCAATTTGGCCTGTTTCAGTGCTGGTCATGCACTAGTATAAGTAGCTGATGTATTTTGTACTGCTGGACAGGGAGAGGTAATAATTATATGAACTGGCGCTAGTAAGGTAACTTTTTTTTTCCTGCAGAAAAAGCCCTTGACTTTGGCATCATGAGTTGTTTCCACTTATTTCCACTCTAAAGGGTCTGATGTAAAGTACATCAGAATTGTAAGGATGGCCACGTAACCTTGACTTTGCACCAGCTCTGCTGACTTTGATCCAGCTTTATTGAACTTGGGAGTTCCTCCCAACTCTGTGGGCTTGACCCAAGTGGTGGGCTGAGCTGCACAAGTTGAATGTGTGGTAGAGTTGTAATGATATCCATCTGTGCCCAGTGTCCCTGTCCTTTTGCAGCCCAGGGTGTCCAAAACTCCCTAGTGCCCTAGCTGTGGAAAGGGGTTGGAGCTAGCCCCTCTCCTTACAGATGTTCAGAAGTTTAGATGTTGCCTTAACATTTTCATCAACCCTCCTATCTTTTGCCTGATCTCTCCAAGCCTCATAGCTCAAAGGAAAGCAGTGTCATCACATCTTGCAGTTGACTCAGCCAAGTGGCTTCAGGCCCTGTCCACCTTGCACATTAATCCTGCAACCAGAGGGTCTTGCTAATTGTGTTTGAAGTGCTTCTGGGTTTAGCAGTTCCTGCACAGAAGACTTTTTCTCAGCAAGGACTTGTAAATTCTCACACTGCTTTTATCAAACTCTGTCTCTGGAAAAAAAGCCTGATGCAGTTGGAGAAGACTCTTCTCTCTGACCATCACAACATCTGCTTCCAGGCAGCAAAGCAGGGATCTGAGCAGGTGATGAGTTGTACTGTCATCCCCTTTGGGAGCCATATCCCATCTCTGGCTATCTCCAATGCTGTAGCAAGACTTGCTCTACCATAGCAGTGTGGAGGAGGGCTGATGGAAAAGAGCCCCCAAAACTGGGTTTAAGTCTATAAATAACAGGTAATTAAGCACCAGAAGTGCCTGTTTCATACAGTTGCAGCTCTACTGTCGTTCCTTGTGTAAAGCTAATTAAAATCAAGTGCCTTGTTACCTTGCCTGGAAATTCCAGGAAGTTCTTTGAGATCACAAAGCAGATCACTATTATTCTGTGCCTTTTTATTTGGGAAAAGAAAGGCAATGTGATTCCTTTCCCTGTGAGAGGTGGGAACCTGAACTGTAAATGCAGCCCAGACATAGGATTATATTTGGCACTATTTTCTGTTCTTCCAGTGAAGGTTTATTCTTGGATTTTTGCTTTTTCTGCTTCTGGATGGCAATATGGAAGTACTGTGACAGGGATATACTGATCTGTATTTAGAGCACTGCTTCTGGACCTGTTCACCAGCGAGTTTGAGGAGGCATGCACAGCCTGCACTGGAAGATTCTGGTTCATCATTTGGTATGGCCTCTGGGAAATGCTTTGTACTGTAATGGGCAATACAACATCCCAGACTTCCACTGAACAAGAACGTAAATTATTTGGATCCTATTGTTTTCTGGAAAGCCTTTCTGATTTGTCCCACTTGGCTGTAAGAGGATGATGATTGTGATGCTGATCTTAGTGGTGACTTGATTTGCTTTCCAACTACCAGGTGGTTATATTAGAAGGTGCTATTCTTTTTTTCTTTTATCAAATACCTGGAGCTGTAAGCAATTTGAGTTGCTTTGTAGTCTGTCCTCTGCAGATAAAATGAAAACTTTATACCAGCTGTCTTTTCATTACTTCTTTGCCATCTCTGTGTCTTCAGGAAAATAAGCCTTTTCCTTTCAAGGAATAACCAAGTGGACTCATTGGGCCTTATCAGGTATACTCAGGTCATATCAGTCTGTGTCAACTACTTGATATATATCCACTCCCTGTACTACAGCTCCGTTCCCTGGAGAGCAGATTGCATGCATGGCCTGCCTTGGGAAATTCCCATACCTGAAATCTAAGGGGAGTCATTATTGCCACCTCTGGCCCTGTGCTGTAGTTCCTGTCTGCCCAGCAACTGCTGGAGCTCCTCCTTTCCCTGCTCCCAGCGAGGTACCAAGCCTTCAAACCACTGGAGTGGTTGAAAAGATGCACTGTTGTTTGCTTTAGAATAAGAAGCAGTTTGGGATGGGGGCAATAAGGGCATCTCTCTGTTTTTCAGGCCCTGATGCTTCATGGGCCTTCAAAGCAGAGGAATGGAACTGAGCAGCATCTGTGTCACTTGTATGCCCTTATTAGACTACACCAGTGGCACCCCAGTGTTACACAGCCCTGTGAGAAGCCTTGCTTTAAAAACCACTGTCCATGAGCACTTTGGCCTTGTGTGAACCTGGGATGTCATCCTTGGTGTGGCTGCTGAAAAAGAGGGCAGACACAGAACTGGGCAGCTCTGATTCTACTTGTGTGTCTGCACTGACTGGCTCTGGGTCTGCAGGGGCAGCAAACTGCAGGCACAGGGGCTTGGGTGAAATCTTAAACTCTGAGCCTGATCTGCCCAATTGCATTTAATGAACCTTTGATGTAATTTAAGGCTGCTGACATGGCTGTATGCTCCTCTAGCCAACAAGGACTCTGGTCTGCTCAGTCAGGTAGTGTGTTTGTCCCAGCAGTTTGCTGCCTCTGGTGAAGGGCTGGTATCCAGTGAGCTGGGAAAATGTAGAGTTATACGAGGCTGTGAACTGAACTTTGTTCATATATGGGACAAGAAAGTTCCTTCCTGACCTCTTGAGATGATCAGTATATGCCTTGAAGCATGAGAGACTGATTGCCCTCATATGAGCTTGCATAACTACAGATGTTATTTGCTAAATAATTACATAGCCTCTTGAAGAGAGAAAACTCAGTTGCAGAATGTGACTCAGTGCCTTTTGTATCAGACTGTTCCAAGAAGTATAATAGTCTCTTAATTGAAGCCCTTATACCTTGATATTAAAATGCATTTCATTGGCATTGATATCAAAGAAATGTTAATGCTCTGACTTCTAATCTTTCTTGAGACCTAGTAAGTAAAATTTTAATGAAAATCACTGTGCATGACATTCTTGTATCTGTTTTTAAAAATTGAGGAAAAAAAGCAATATATTTTAAATGGGTCCTCAAACACCATGTAGTCCTTGTGCTTAATACCAAAAACATTTTCTTGTGTTTCTAAGGCTCTTGCTATATTGATGTGTGACATTAATTTTCAATAAAATTTTGCATCTTGGTTTATCTTGAGACTTCTCTTTGGCTAGATGTCCTTTTAAACATCTGCTCATGGGATGGAATAGCTTAGTTGAAACTAGTGTGGGTACAAAGAAAAATGCTTTTGTTTTCTGTTTTACTCCCTTGAACTTGATGATGGTAATCTTGACTCTTATGAGTATGAATGAGATAAGCATGGAGTCCCTAAGCTATATGTTAAAGTATGCCTTTGTTTTCTAAAGTTTTGGTTGGCTTGTGTTTGATTGCTTTTTGTTTTTCTTTTACCCCCAAGTATTTTGTAGTCTCCTAATTAGCTTTGCTGAGATCACTACTGGTGGTGGAGAGGGCAAAGGTAGGCCCACTGCTGCCCTCAAACAATGCAACTCAGTGTCCTTTGGGAAGCCTTTGTTGATTTGATTTGGAATTTTGCTGTGTTCATTGACCTCCTCACTTGCAGATCATGCAGATTTTGCCTTAATAGACTCTTCAGGTGTGTGTTAATTTCAGCTGGAGCTTAAGATAAGTGCATGAACCCATGAAGTAAAATACTCATTGGTCCTAAATCCAGAAGCCTTTTGGGCTAAGGGCGGTGTCAGCTTGATTTTGAATTTCATGGCTGGCCTCAACTTTCATAATTGGGGAATTGAAATGTCAGATCTGAATCTTTCCCTTCACTCTGAAAAGTCAGGTCTGAACTTCATGGCTCAGTTTCACTTCCCCTTGGGAGCTGCTGCCATTGTTAATATTAATTTGTGAAGCTTCTTATCCTTTCCACTTCCTTGAGTCTGTGAAGTTTGCTGGATCTTGTCCTGCATCTTCACTGCCAAAGGACAGTTCACACCCATCTGCACCTCCTGTAATTGTGTAATTAGGTAACATTTCTTCAGGGCCTTAGATACTCTAGCCTGTTAGCATAGATGTTTTCTCCACCCAACACTGCAAGTCTTGAAAGTGCAGGAAGCTGGAGACAAAGTAATTGTGTGGAACTTGACCTTGAATGCTGAAGGTTTTAATAAATTGTCTAGGAATAAGCCTTTTCTTTCCTTTTACACTTTGCTTATTTGGAGTAATAATTATTTTATTTGCATAGAAGAAAAGCCAGTTCCCAGCAATTGGTGTAACCAGTTATACCCAGATGGGAACAAGTTTCCCAGTGGGAACTAAGATGGGAATGTGCCCTTGGACACTCACTGTGGGGTCAGTGTGAGAGGAGTGCTGGGCTCTGTGACCTCTGCTCTGCAGGGTGACCACAGCTTGAGGGTACTTGTGCCTGGGGAGCAGGCACATTCCCAAACCTTTGCCCAGGTCTACAAATGCCCCTGGTGTCAGAGAGAGAAATACCTGCTCCCTTGTGGCATGGCAGTGCTATGCCAATTGTGCTGTTGGGCCAGCTTTAATGCTAATTTTCTGCATGTCCCACATAGGACCCCACTGCAGATGGGATGCCACAGCTGTAACTCGATCTGGGAGCTGGGCTGCCCTTCAGAAGCAGCCCAGTCTTGGCAGTCTGGATCACTGACATGGCAGGATTGCAGCTGGGACCCTCGGGGCTGGGCAGCAGGGATTCTGGCAAGCCTCTCTGGCCCACTCCATGAGTATGCTGGGTGGAGTTTGGGGCTGGATGGGCTTGAGGGAGTCTAGTGCTGTTGTCAGGTGGTAGCAGGAACCTGATCCTCTTTGCAAGCAGCCTGCAGGGCTTGGATACCAGGTTTGCATTAACACCAGCAAAAGCTCCCTGTTGGCATCCCAGGCAGCTCTGGCCATCTCAGTAGTGGTCCTTGAAGTGCATGGAATCTGTCTTGAGCAAGGAGTCTCTGGCTGTTACAACTAGGAATTTTGGAAAAGACAAGGTGATAAGCAGACCCAAACTGAAAACTGTTTCTTCAGTCAGGTTTCAGAGGTGTTTAGGATGGTTTGAGATGGTTTCTTCAGTTCTTGTTCCTATGAAAAAGTTTTTGACTACAAGGAGAGTTTAAAATACTCTTCAAATCTTGGCACATGTTTGCTGGCATTCTGTTGAAGTGAAGGGAGTCAATGCTGATCAACAAAGATGGGTCATCTCCCTTCACTTCAACAGCACTCCATATATTCTTTTCAACTGAAAAACTTGCATATACACTTCTCCTTAAATAAAAAGTTTCAGCTTAAAATTAAGCTTTCCTTTTTTTGGTATTTCACTTTTTTAAAGTGCTGAGAATATCTGGGAAACCTCTTATTTCCTCTTGACTCATTTTCCAAGGATCTTTCTCTGTGATGATCCTGTGGTATCAGTGATTTCCCTGGCCGTGTAGCCCTTTGGGTGCATACTCTCAACAACCAGCTGCTGTGTGTGATCCCTGTCCTAACATCTCCTTGGTTTGCAGGACCTCCATGCAGTCGCAGTCCTCGTATGGCTCCAACTCTCCACCTCTCAGCAAGATGAACAGCATGAACAAGCTGCCCTCGGTCAGCCAGCTCATCAACCCCCAGCAGCGCAACGCCCTGACCCCAACCACCATCCCCGACAGCATGGGAACCAACAGTAAGAAACTCTTATTCCTCCTTCTCCTCCCTGCTAGTCTGGACAAGGAGACTTGGCATCTCCACATGGCTAGTGTGAAGCTGGAGAGCCTGGAGTCATTCGCTGTAAACCTGCAGAGCCAAATAAATATTGCTCGCTGGTGTGCCACAGGGCAAGGCCTCAGCATCCTGCTCAGAGCCGCACAGGGTGATCAGAGCTGCTTCTTGCTGCAGATCTAGCTGGCTGCACTGTCCTCTGGCTTTTGAGACTTGTTTCTTCTTCCTTTCCCAGCAGAGGAGATGCAAACATTGGCAGCATTTTTTCCCCTCAGTTAAATTAAAACCGTTCTTAATTTTAAAGGAAACATCTCACAGTTCTGTTCCTCCTGGCTGCTGCTGTGTGCTCAGCAGCCCTGTAAATTCAGGATGACAGACATGGTTCTGGGGCTGAGTTTTATTGGGGCTTTTTTTGGTTGGTGTTTTGTTTTTTAATTTATTTCAAAACAGCTGGACTCTTGCCCACACCTGTTGCTGAGCCCCTTCTGGTGCTCTCGCTGTCTCTGAAAACAAAGCTGTTTGGCTGCTGTATTGGGTTACTCTGCTGGCTCTGTCCTGCTCCTCTTCTGTGGCAGGGCAAGCCAGGGTTTCTATCCAGCCTGTCTTGGAGGGAAGGTGATGTGACAGTGGCACTTTCTTCTGTGAGGAGACGGCTCCAGAAGGACTGTCTGTCATCTGGCCCTTGGCTCTGCCTGAAACTTCTCATGAGCTTGTCATGTGCAGGGTTTTACAGGGGATTTCAAGCTGCTTCAGCTGTGGGTGCTGTCCTTGGGTGCTGTGCTGTGGGCGAAGCCAGGATCTGGGCATGCCTGGGTAACAATGTGCTCCTCCTTCTTCTCTCCTCCAGTTCCCATGATGGGCACCCACATGGCCATGACCGGTGACATGAATGGCCTCAGCCCCACGCAGGCGCTGCCTCCTCCCCTCTCCATGCCTTCAACGTCCCACTGCACCCCCCCTCCTCCATACCCCTCAGACTGCAGCATCGTCAGGTGAGCGGGAGCAGGCTGCCCGGCACGCTGCCCATGCCAAGGGAGAGAGCCCTGAATGGGTCTGGAGCCTGAATGATCCTGGAGCACCGGATCCCACTGGGCTCTTGGCAGTCCTGAGGCTGGTACCCTCTGGGCACCAAGCCTCAAATCCCCACCTCTGAGGAGCTGAGAGAAACAGGGATGTTAGGACTGTGAGAAAGCTGAGGGATTGCAGCATCTGTTGGACTGGTGGAGTTTGAGGGTGCCAGGCTGTCTTGCAAACATTTCTTTTCTTTTTTTCCCCTCTGGCCCCTTGACAAGCCGTGGCTGGGGTCGGAAGCCCCTGTGCCCTTTGTGAGGTCAAACCAGTTGAAAGATGCTGCTCGTAAACGAGGAATCCTTTACACTTAGAGAAGAATGTGCTGATTGGCAGTGCATGATGTGTCTGAGCCCTAGACCCCATGCCTTGCTGAAGCCCTCTGTGCATGCACCAGGCTGCCATGGGCTCAGCCACCTTCTGGGTGACATGACCTGGCAGGAGGGTCTGTGTGAGCCCTCCTGCCTCAAGACCCAGGCTGTGCAGCACTGGCTCTTGACTTAGGCAAGATGCTGCCATGAGGGCTGTCTGCTGGGTGCTGAGCTGAAGGACTCCCTCGTCTGTTTGATGTGGCAGCGATGTGGCTTGCTGGCCTGGGATATCTTGGAGGAGGTCAAGCCAAGGGTGAAAGCTTTGTTTCCTGTTGCTGCAGATTGGCTGAGTGTTTGGTTTTTCTGTGGTTTGGGCTGTTGCAGCCAGGGTGATCCTATTTTCTCTCTCCTTCCTTCCTTCCTCCTCTGCAGCTTCTTAGCGAGGTTGGGCTGCTCATCCTGTGTGGATTATTTCACGACCCAGGGGCTGACCACCATCTATCAGATTGAGCATTACTCCATGGATGTAAGTAACTCCTCACCATTTCCTTTGTTTGTGCTCTTGGCCCTGCTTTAGGAACAGGTCAGAAATCCAGACTCAGTACACTTTTATTAGTTTAATTTAAGGCTGTTGCACATAGAGAAGAGATGTTGTGAGGTGAAGAGAGGCTGGACTTGGGGCCAGCACTGTAACTGCCTTGCCTGGCACAGAGAAAGTGTCTCCCCTTCCCCAGCTCTGTCTGTCTGAGCCCCTGAAGTGGCCCCAGCCCACGCGCCTGTTAATTCTGCAAGGCTTGGTTTCAGTTTACACCTCACTTGCCTGCAGACAAGTAGGCTCTCCAGAAGTGGTCTGCAATTTTCCCTCCCTGCTTCTGTTTTCTGGCCTTACCTTAATCATCTTCCCTTGCCAGTGGCATCTCATCCCTGTTTGTTGTTTTCACTTTTTTACTCTTGCATGGCTTTTGCTGCAGGGTTGCTGCTTCCTCTCCGGGGCCATTGCTCTCTTCTGAGCTGGCTGTCCCATTATTTTTCCCCGAGACTTTGGGAGACTGTGGTGCTGTTGCTCCCTAGCATGGGCTGCCTTCCTTTTGTTGCCGCTCTAATTAGAAAAGCTGACCCAAATTAACTGAAGTTGGTGGCTAATTTTTTCAGAAGCTAATACTGTGTATCCCAGAGTTTAGATAATGCAACTCTCATGTTTTGCACCAGAAATGATGGGGCCTCAAAGTACAGGTTTTCTAAGGCTATGTGTCTGTTACTAAATTTGGTTATGTTAAAGTAATTAAGACAGTTCCTATAGAGTCACACCCAGAGCTCTGGATACTGGAACTCAGCCTTGGGTTCTAAAATCCTTTTACAGGCTTTGTAATTAACATGGAAATTTTCAAGGCCATTGGCCTTCAGCAGCCCAGCATCCCCCACCACTGACAGCCAGCAGATCTACCTGAGGTTGTCTTGGAGGCCTTGCAGTCCAGTTAAGCTTCTAGCTGTAGCTCACCACGTCTTATGCATGAACAAGTGTCTTGTGGTACTTAAAAATAGACTTTTGTGCCTTCAAAACAGGCTGTTGCTGCCTTGTGGCCACAAATGCCTACTTCCAGGAGTAGTGGTTTGTCTTCCGCTGCGCATCGTGCCCACCTGGGTTTTAGCAGCTGTGGTGGCTCTTGGTGGCACAGAGGCTGTGTTCGCTCCTGGAGCCCAGCTTGCCCAGGGACCCCTCTGCTAAGCCCTGCTCTTTGCCTTGCAGGATCTGGTGAGCCTCAAGATCCCGGAGCAGTTCCGCCATGCCATCTGGAAGGGCATCCTGGACCACCGGCAGCTCCATGACTTCTCCTCCCCTCCCCACCTGCTGCGCACCCCCAGCGGCGCCTCCACGGTGAGCGTGGGCTCGAGCGAGACGCGCGGGGAGCGCGTCATCGACGCCGTGCGCTTCACGCTGCGCCAGACCATCTCCTTCCCACCCCGTGATGAGTGGAATGACTTCAACTTCGACATGGACGCCCGGCGCAACAAACAGCAACGCATCAAAGAGGAGGGGGAGTGAGAGCCTCGGGCCCCCCTCCACCCCGCCCACAAACTGCTCAGCCCTTCATTTGTCTTCCTTCTGCTTGGTACCGCACCCCTGGATGGAGGGCAGAGGAACCTTCTTGCTCACTCCTGCCAAGTCATGCCCTGGGTGCTGTCTAGGTCATGCTCCTGGACTGCAACCTCCACTCCAGCTCTTGCAAGGGGAAGAGCTGAGCAAAGGGGGAAGGTGGGTGGTATTTCCTTGACTGCCATTGACCTTCTTGAGAAGGCCAACTTGTTTTGTGTTTTCCTTTGGGGAGAGGGCTTCTTTTCTTGTCTTTTGGATCCTCACACACCTTGTGGGTGCCCTGACCTGAAATATGCTTCTCTCACCCAGCTATTCCACTTTGTAAAGCAGGAAGGTTGAAATAAAATTCTAAAAAGCCTAAAAAAAAACCCCAAAAACCCTGGAAAAAACCACCAAGCACCCAAATGCACTGCAGCAATGAAACCAAATGCAAAAAACCCAAAGCAACCCAACCCTGAACTGACAGTCAATCTGAAAAATAAATGGGAATCAGTCTGCTGAATGCTGCACTTAAACAGCCTCTTCTCAAGAGCTGAGTGCTCTGTTCATGTGTAATATTCTCCAGCGGAGACGGCACATGCACTTTGCTGGGCAGGCCAGCGCTGACAGCACCTCCATCTGACTTTTGCCTTGTCCTTCACTTTCTCTGGAAAAACCAATCCAGCTGTGTTCCCTTCGTTTTGGGTATACATTCATACGTATGTCCCGGTTTGCCTCTTTCAGGCTTGAAAGTGTAAATAAAACTACTGGTCACGCCAATTGTCCCCACTGGATCTTGAACCGTATACTGTAATTCTGTACATATAACCATATGCCGTGATACTACTGACATTTAAGCTATAAAATTAGGCTTTGCCACACATGCAGCCTGCCTAGTTTAGCATAAGGATTTTTTTTGCCCACCTAGCCTCCAGTTAAATGGAGGAGTGAGAGCTGCACGTCAGTTTGTAGGACTTTAGCTGCCCTAAACTCAGGCTACCTTTTGTTTGGACCGTGCTAGATTACTTGGGAGGAAGCCAGACTTGTCTTTAGATGTATCTGTAAAAGGGATGGAATGGGTTGTGGTTGTTGCTATAGGTTAAGTGACAAACAACTACAAAAATAACCATAAGATGCCTTAAAACACGGATAATTTCTGGGAATTATGAGTGTTGTGTTTCTATGAGTGTTGTGATCGCAATAAGCCATGTTTACATGAGAAATTGATTTTTCTCTGTTTTTTTCCTTACTGGTTCTACCACAGTTGTGCTCTGAGGCATTTCCTCTGACTGCCAGTGGTCCTGTGGATGAATAACTGAACAACGTGTGTTTTCACATTTTTATTAGCCAAAGTACTGATACTTAAAGGTATATAACCTAAGCTGAGGAGCAAGGCTCTGCACAGCTGCTTTCAAGTTGGCTTGTTCTTTTTAACAGTAAGCCTGCCTTTTTTTTTTTAATTTGGCTGGGGAAAGATGTAAAAAGCAGCTTAAATGACTTGTTATCCTATCTTACTACAGCTAAATATTCCTGACTCAATGCAGTGGCTGTTTGTGGGCCCTGCTTTGTTGCGAATTTCATGAGTACAATGTGGTTAGGGTGCCCCGTCTGTTGTGCCAGAAGTGTGTTGCATTCAAAGACTGCCTTTTGGTGGCTCTGCAAGCCTCTTGGTTAGCTATAAATGATAATGCCACATGGTTTATTGTCAAGTTTGTATATAAATATTTTTTGTATGTGTATTTTTTTTGTTTTCCTACAGTGCGTCATGATCAGTTTTATTTCTTTTTGGGCGACTGGGTCTGACAGAACCACAATTAAATGTTGTTGTTTTTTTTCTGTTTTTTTAATTATTATTTTTATGCAGAAGGGGTTACAAATAATGTAATAAACAGCCAGTCACTGGATGAATAATTTGTATTTTTCATACTGAGATTACTGTGTTACTTTGCAGTTGAGGGGGGAGTGAGCACCTACTGAAAGCCTGTGGTATCATTTTATTTTGTAACACTTCAAAGAGCAGTGTCCTAGATTTCAAAGTATTTAACATGCTCAGTGTGAGAACTTACTATAGCTCTTTATTTTTTTTTATATGGTACAAAGCACGAGAGTCGTTCTGCTCTTGACTTGATGCAATGATTAATTCAGCAGGGCAGTGTTAGTGTGGGGAAAGAGTTAGAGCAGATACTTTACAAATCCCTGGAGGCGAATTAGGCTGTGCTCTTCTCACCTCCAAGATTTTGCATCTCCATTGTGTAGTCCTTCTGAGCTGCTTCAGTATTGTACATACATTGATGCAAAAGACACTGTCATTTTAGGATCTAGGGAGCTTCTGACTATAAAGGTTAATGCAGTTAATGATGTGCCCGGAATCGGTACAAGATTTCAGTATCTGCTTTTCAACTCAGCCAGCGAGATGGAGCTTTTCTGCTGCATCACTAATGATTCAAATATATGCTGTGAAAACCTTTCTACTGTATGCCACTATGGATGCCACTTCTGTATAACTGGAATCTTTAAGTGAGTTTGAACTGCTGTAGCTTTTGCCCTCCCCTGTAGAGCTGTGATTTTGTTTTGTTTTGATGCATCAAAGTGTTATGGCTTAATGGAGCTGAGAATCTGCCAATGCTTGTAGCAATGACCATGTTACCTGCACCAAGGCCCTCTGTGTTTTTGAACACCTTGTTGTTGAAGTGAATGACAATAAAAGCCAGAACTGAAAATGACACTGAATTCCCAAACACCTTCTTTTCCTTCCTGTGCGTCTTCTTGGAAATATCCTCCTCTGAGCAGCTGGGACTTTAGTGTCACCCTTGCCCATGGGTGCAGTATTCTGTCCCCACAGACTCTATGTCCTGAGGGTGTGATCCAAAGTGCCATCACACGTTCATCTGCTGCCTTTCTGACAGATGCAACAGGTCACCTCCCTAAGCCTCTTGCTGAACTGTGAGGTCTTCAGCCTTTGGCATGGCTCTTTTTTGGCCTTTCATCAGATTTATGTGGTTTTTTTCTGAGCTGGGCACCAGTTAGTGCCTCACATTCCATGTCCTGCTGGAGGGAAGGTGTGCTTGGAACAGACAGGGTCAGTGCTGTCCTCTGACATCCACACTTGGGAAATAGCCTTACACGAAAGGCTTTGTGCATCACCCTATGGATCCTAGCAAAGCCATTTCCTTCTCCTTTACATCTCAATTTTTCTTTCAAGGATTTGAAGAAACAGGTCAGAGCTGATGGGATGGTTGTCCTGAAGGGGATGGGAGTGGAGTCTCCTCCATCAGCTGGGAGCTTCATTCTGTCCATGGACCACCACATTAACATCCCAGCTTCATTAGTGGTTTCTGACACGGGCCCCATGGCTGTCTTACAGTTTTTATGGGTTATGGTTGGGGGATGATGCTTAGGAATGGGGAGAGTGGAAAGAAAACCTGTCAAAGGTCCTAATAGAAGAGGCTGCCCCAACCTCCCTTGGGAGCAGGTTTAATTGGGGTAGGGAATGCCTGCCTGATTTCTTTGGTTCTGATTGCTGTTGCTTTTCCCTTTTTCCAAGTTACTAGAGAAGTAGTTGACTCCAGATATCAACATCCAATGGTAACAGAACCCATGTTGTATTCTGGCAGAATGAATGAATGTGATATTAAAAATTAGTATGTTGGTCTCAAGAGAAGTGCTACTAGAACAGCTGTGAGAATTTGCTATTTCAGCTGATGGATGCTGCCTCTAGATGAGTGAATTGGATCACGTAAAACAAGATTTCAGTTTCCATTGAACAAGTAGGTTTCAAATATGGTTGTCATTTCTGACTGCTGAAGTGGGGAACCTCCACATTGCTTAGGTTACAGCAAGGCTTTCAGTGCTGAGGAATCCCAAGCTGCTGCTCTCCCTTTTGCCCTCCACCCATACCCATTGGAATTTTGGATATTGGGATGCTTTGTAGGCAAGCACAAAGTTTTCAGGGCAGGGACTCATGACAAGATTCCAGCTGTGTTTTGCAAGCCTGGGTGGACCTCTGAAGACATGCATGCCCTTCTCTGCTGTTAGTCCTAAGTGTGCTGAAGCTGGCAGTCCCTGGAATGAAGCTTACCCAGACACAACAAAACTTGGCAAGTACCTGCGTGGAGCCTGTGGAGGGTGTCTTGCTCATCATGTTCTTCCTGTCCTATGTGCCTTAGCAAACCCCCTTCCTGATGGCACAGCAGCTGCCTGTGCCGTGGGGGAAGGATTGCAGGACCTGCCTCCCACTCTGCCTCTTCCCAAGTTGTTTCTCCATGGGAAAACCATGTGGGCAGCCCAGCCCTGCACGGAGTCAGAGCTTGGGCTGTTTGCCCTTCTGATTCACTGAGCTGAGGAATGTGTACCTTGTGTGATTTGCTGGGTGGGGGGTGCTGGGGAGCCGTGACAGGCCCTGCAGGGCTGCCCTGCCTGGCCCCTGTGGGCTGTGCCTGTGCCACGGAGGTTTGGCAAACAGCTCTCTCTGCCTGCCAGGCTCCAGCTGGTGGTTTCTGGGTCCTGGGTTATTTTGCCTCCCTGTGACCCATGGCAGAAATGTCCTCCTGAGCACATAGCAGAAGGTGGAGGCTGGAGTTTTGGAGCCTCATTGTTGATATTTGGATACACTGGCCATGAAGGTCAAATAAACAGGAAGGAAGATAATCTTTATGCTCTGTTGGCAAGGACTGGCTGTGGCTTTCTCCCAGCTTGCTTCCCTAAGGTGAAGGAGCCAAAATTATATTCAGAGGTATACGATAGTTTTGCCCTGCTGCTGGGTGAGCGTTGCTATGGACTTCCTTGGCTCAAACTGGTCAAAGTCTTTTCTTTGGGGGAGAGTTTGGAAGATTAAATGGTTTTGTAAAAATGCTTTTACTTCCTTGCAAACGCTCTTAGTGTCATATGTTTTATTCTAAGGAACATCAGCTCTGCCTTCATGAAATAAACCAGGTGCCTGGGGCCACAGGTGAGTATAGGAAAGACTTTGTGGGATTAGGGGGCAGGAGATGCAGGAACTGGGGCAGGACCTGGGATCTGCAGCTACAGGTCCAGGGCATGGATGAGCACCAAGAGGTAACACTGAGGGTGCTATACAGTGGCTGTGTACCTGTAGCACTGAAGCCAAGGCCTGAAGGGTTTGCCACACCTGAGGACATTGATTGTGCCCAGTGTGCTTCTGCCTTGGTCACTGCAGTCACAGCAGTGCTGTGCCCCACCCTGCTCACACAGCCATATCCGTAAGAGGCCCATGAACCACTGCATTTTGATTTCAGTGCTCTAAGATTGTTTGAGAAGGGTCTCCATGGACCTTTCAGCTGATTTTCTCACCAGTGTTGCAGTGCCCTGCCCTTTGCCTTTGTGGCAATGTGGGCACAGCAGCCAGTGGCTTTTTGGCTGTGCCACTTCCCCGGATGATGGGGATACGTGCTGCAACAGGAGGTGTGTGCCTGCTGGCACGCTCAGCAATTACTCACCAGCAGCTGGGCTGATACCAACCATTACAGCATGCAAGGGAGATGCTTACATTGTCTCTCCCAACAGCCTAGGGTAGGAGATTAGGCTCTCTGCATCAGCAGTGGCAAGAAAGTCCCTGGGGAGCCATTCAGGGGATATTAGATTCCCACTCTGAATCATGCCCTGGAAGATGCAGTCTCATTATTGCCTGCATCAAGGCCAAGGGAAGACTAAGCTTGTTAGTTAATATTTAGCAGGGTGGCTCTATCCATACAATCAGCTTTGCTAAGTTCCAAAAGCTTGAGATACACCATCATGGCACAGCAAAGAAACTGGTGTAGGGCTACGGGGAACAAGGAAACAAATCAGCAGGCCTGGGTAAGAGATGGTGCTTTTCCTCTTCTGTTCAGCTGCCAGCAGTCTCAAAATTAGCATCTCAAAGCAGGCTAAAGCAAAAAAAAAAAAAAAAAAAAAAAAAAAAAAAACCAAAAAAAACCAAAACAAACAAACAAAACCAAAAAAACAATCCCCCCACCCAAAAAAAACAAAAAAAAAAAAAAAAGGAGAGAGAGAAATCAAGAGAGAAGAGAAATCCAAACATGTATTAAAAAAAAACCAATTGAGACAAAGTGAGAGCTGGCTGCCCAGAAGCTAGGGCTCTCCCGTGTCCCGTCTCCCGCCGCGTGGGTTCCATGTCGAGGGGATTTGCGGGGCAAAAAAATCACAAAAACGACGAAAAAGGGGGCAGAGCCCAGCGCGGTGCCGGGCAGGCAGTGCCCCCTGGCGGCTCCGCAGCCGCAGCCCGGGGTGCGGGCTCCGCTCCAGCCCCGCGGGAGCCGCGCGTCTCCCCCGGCCACCACCGGCGCTCACTGCGTGGGCAGAGGTTTATAAACCCGCCCCTTCTCACCCCCTGCACCCCACATGGAAGGGCAGCAACTCCTGTTTGTTTATTCTACACGGGCGGAATAAGCGAGTGACTTGTTGGTGTTGCAAAACAAATCTTCCTGCGGCCACCTCTTGGGAAAGCTGGTGCTCCCCTGCCCTTTGCCGTGCACACAGAGGATCCCCCAGTGTTGTGCCCATCCCAACCCACTCCAGCACAAATGGGAAATTCAGAAGATGAAGTCCAAAACCCACCACCTGCCAAAGCAGGAGAGATGACTCCTCTCACCCCAGGCAGTGAGCCTCTGCCCAGAGATGCTTTCAGAGCCAGGAGGCACATTGCAGACAGTAGCCCTGCATGGGTGCCCCGTGCTGCAGCTGTGCCGCAGCCACAGCCCCGGGCTCGCAGCACCGTGCGTGCCGTGCCCGAGGGCAGCAGGGGCGCTCCCCCTTCCCCTCACGCACACACACAGCGCTCGGCTGCAGGAGTGCTCTGCCAGAGCGATACATATCGCTTCTTCCAGCTGAGAAAACACCGGCGGGTGATTGCCCAGAGCACACGCCGCAGCCAGGAACTCCCACAGCAGCACCTGGCTGCAGCTCCCACGCCACAGCCGGGCTGGGTGGAGAGCCCGGCACCCCGCCAGGCCCGGCCCGGCTCCCGGCACCCCCCAGGCCAGGCCCGGCCCGGCTCCCGGCACCCCGCCAGGCCCGGCCCGGCTCCCGGCACCCCCCAGGCCCGGCCCGGCCCGGCTCCCCGGGCGCGCCTGTGCGGTTCCGGGCTGCTGCTGCCGGCGGCTCGCCCGGGGCTGCGAGCTGGCGGCCTCAGTTGGATGGTGCGTCTTTCAAAGCTCAGCCTGGCACCCTGCTCTGTGGCGGCCAAATGTGAGAAGAGCCCCCAGAGCTGGGCAGGCACCTGCTGCAGCTCGGGGCTGTGCCGTGGAGACGGTGTGCAGCTCCCAGAATGAAGCTGGGGAGCTGGAGAGGATGGCGCCCACCTTGGCTGGCAGGTGGAGAGCGGTGCTGTGCTGGCAGTCACGGGCAGTGCTTGTGTGGGGCCATGTCTCTGCTCGGCAGCAAGGCACCGCCACTGCTCAGCCCTGCCTCGGGCTCCAGGTCCCCGTTTTCCTGGCTGGGGTTGCCACAATGTTCAAGGAGCCTGGAAAGAAGTACTCATTTGCACTAAAAGGTGTGAGAGGGCTGCTCAGCTCTCAGGTGTGGACAGGCGTTTTTCAGGCACTGCTGTTCAGGTGTTTAGCATTTGGCCCAACCATATCCAGGCTTTACCCTTTTCCCCATCAGCAGCACCAACGTGAAGCTGAGCAGAAGAAGGTTTGAAGGGGAAGATGTTGTGGTGGCCCCTTGGAAGGGTTTTTCAGCTCTGTCCTAGAACAGTGAACTCTAGCAAAGTGTTACCCATTTTTTTAGGAGATTCTTTGATGTCTTCCAGTTTTTTCCTGAGATTCCTAAATGAAACCCCAGGAAATCTGCTGACTTCTTGTTTTCTTCCTGAGGTTGTTTTCATTTCTTGGCTGGTTCCTTTTTGTTTTTGTTTTGTTTTCCCAAATGTCTTTGTGAACCTCTGATTAACTCAGCTTCTGATTCCTTGGCAGTCGCCTCTGGAGACAACACTGAAGATTTCCACACGTGTGATCCATCTTCTTCTTGGCTGCATAGCCCTCAGTGCTGGAATTGGGTAAGAAATGTTACAACAGATCCTAGTACACCAGAGCAGGGGTGTTAGGAAACAAAATATTGCACAGTGCTGCGTGAAAAACTCTTTGATTAATTAAAGGCGTGGGTGGCTAGACAATTGCATCAAATTATCCACGCACCGTGGCAGAATGTGAGATAAAGGCATTGATTTCTTATCCCAAGGACACGGTCAAGCGGCTCTTGCCAAGCCTTCAGAGAGCTGCTGGCCTGAAGGTGAACAGCAGTATTTCCATGGAGATGTTTTCCACAGAAACAGGAGGTAAGGGATCACCTCCACCATGCTGTGCTTAGAAGGTGCCACAATGCCTGTGTGTAAGGAGCCCTGCCCCAGAGCAGTGCCCAGTGCCCTCCCCTCAGGGCAGTATTTGCCCCCTAAAGGCTGATGCTGAGCAAATCACTGATGGAGGCCAGTCCTCCCTCTCTGGGAAGCCTCAAACCCACAACATCCTTTGAAAATCCTGATCAGGGCTTCCCTTAGCTGGAGGAGCAGCCTGTGGTGGCTTCTGCCTGCCATTGAGGGTGATTTGCTCTCCTTAGAGAAACGTTTTATTCCAACTTTAAGTGACTGGGTAGCAATACAATTGCCTCTATTATGGTTTATATTCTAGTTTTCCTGCTGCTTAATTAGTGTTTGAACAGGAGGAAGTCAGTTGTTTAGGAGCTATCAGCAGGCAGGATAGTGCTGTGCATCAGAGGTTTAGGGCTCACAGTTAAAAAGCAAGCACCAGAACCACACACAAACCTGATTTTGCACAACTCTAACAGCAGAGACTCAGCCTACCCCAAAGAAGAGATGTCTGAACGTGTTTCACCTGGCCCAGAACCTTATCATTTAACCCAGGGGGAAACGTGAGCAAGTAACCAGTGGGCCAAGTACATTAGTCAGGCCATGGGCAGCAGCTGTCTCAGATGGTTTCAGCCTTGCCTCGGGGTGAGGAAATTGGACATGGCTAAAAGCCCTGCCAGGGATGCCAGCAGCCACATGAAGATGGGCAGGTGAGGAGGTGAAGGCACCCTGGATCCTGCACAGGCAGTGACCAGCTGCTGTCTGAAAAGGCCCCAGGAACCAGTGAGCTGAATGAAATTGGAGTTTGTTTGTTTGCTGTTGTTTTTGCAGTAGTGCCCCCATGGCCAGGAAGCAGAACAGAGATGTTTCACAGGAGATGAAGCCCATCCAGAGAATCTAGCTGGAAAGAAACTGTAGCTCTGGAGTCTCACATCTCCATTTGAAGTGAGGTGATGCTGGGCCCAAGGAGAGCACAGATTAATCCTTGCATGCCTGCTTAGGCCAGGGCATCTGGAATAGCTTTGACAGTTGAGACAGGCAAATCAAACCCAGAGAGGCTGCAGAAAAGGATGCCCAAGACAAACATCTCTACTAATTCTGGCCAATTTCTTAAGCCTGATTTTCTTCCTATTCATGCTGCTGTAGCTGGCAGTGAGCATCCCCCCTGCAAGTGAGAGAAGAGCAATGCTGGCTGGGGTGGCCAGGCATGACAGGGAGAGAAAAGGTCAATGTGATGCTCCCAGAGCTGGCCTGTGTTCCCAGGCAGCACTCTGCCCTTTCCCCCCTTCCAGAAGGGTAGAACAGGATGATCCCTTTGGTGCATTTATCCCTGTTCATACTGAGTGTGCCTGCAAGGCAGAGCTGCCTTCAGACTACCATGGCCTGGCACAGGGTGACTATTGGCTTGCAGAGCAACTGAAGGAGGAGAAAACAAAAAGTCCAGTTGGGTTTTCTCCAGAAGCTGTAGTATTTAGAAGGAATTAGCAGCAGCCATGTCATTTCTTGGGAAGGGTGGAAATGCTGGAAGGGAGATGAAGTTTGAAAGCAGCAGGGGAGAACCCAAGGAAGTGCCTGGGTGCAGCACACGGGTCTCCCCAGTCCTATGCAGTGCTCACAGTGGTAGCAAAATGGGACTGCAGCTCTTCCCCATAGCCTGGAGCACGGGCTATCCAGCAGGAGCTTCTGACCTGGAAATTTCCTTTTGCTGCTAGGCCCATCACAGGAGCAGGAGAGATGTTTGTTATCTTTGCCTGGTGGCGCCAGCAGTTGAGCAAGAGGAGTGGGAGGCTGGCTGCTGGTTCCTGTGCCCGTGCCATCAGGAGCTCCCACCTCATCCCGCTGGGTGGGGGACTCAGGCTCGGTAGCATTCCCGGTACGGTGCATCTCCCCTTTTGTTTCAGTGTGATTAGTGTGAAAAGGGAGAAAGGATGTGGCACCTTGCACCTCAAGGGGAACTAAAGGCTCATTAGCAGGGTGCGGGAGGTGGCTGCAGGGGCAGCACCGCGGCAAACAGGGAGGGAGGGATGTGCACGGTGCCAGCTGAGCAGGGCAGGGTGTGTGTGCTCATCAGCCAGGATTTCTCACTCCCTGCAGCGCCTGGCTTTGGTGCAGGAGCGTTTGCTTTCCCCATAGCCTCTCAGGAGGCTCCAGAAGGGTGGGCAAGCCCAAGATGCCAGGAAAGCCTTGTGGCAGCATCTTGTGGGCTTGTGGCTGGCAGGGTGGATCTGGCAGGTTGCTGGGCACAGAAGAGCACAGCGCATCATTTGCTTGTGGCTGAACTTTTGGAAGATGCTTATGAACATCTGACTCTTCACAGCCATGAGCAAGATGGAAAAACCCTCCTGGGCTGCTCTGCTTGCAGAGATGCTATGAAAGCTCTGTGAGTCACTTGGGGAAGCCCAGGGTGCAGCCAGGCTCCAGAGAAAGTCCAGATGCACTTCATCCCATCCCTGAGAGTCACTGGAACACAGTTTGGTGTGGGGGTAGGTATTCTGAGAGTGTTTGCCCACAACACCTCAGGGTGTCAACCACACATGGCCCAGGGCTTTCCCTGGGCACTTCAGGGACAGACCCCTTCCCTGCAGCTGTGCAAAATGAGAGCAGTGATCACCCCACTGCTGCTGAGGAGTCTGCCCCATCCTCTCCCAGGGCTATGGGCTGACTTCATTTTTCCTTTGACCCGCTGGCCAGAGGAAAGCAGGAGGGGCTCACAGGACAGCCTTTTCCAGTGTGCTTGGTGGGGAGAAAAATGCTGTGGGAGGTGGCTGAGAGCTCTCCCCACCTAGACAGGGAGGCCATCCACCCACACCCAGTTCTTCTGCTTGGAGGAGCCCGGCTGTGCTGTAGGCAGGTAACTGTCACAGAGTAGATAGACGTGAAACTACTCAGCTTCTTCTGCCTCACCCAGGGCCAGAAGGGTTTTTTGAAAACAAAAATAAAAGGGAAAATACAGTCTCCACCCTTCCACCCATTTTGGTTGGCAAATCAAATAAAACAATCTCAAAGTTGGCACCACAGGAGCAGTGAGTGCCAGCTCCCAGCCTCTCACATGAGGTGATGAAATGAAAGGAGATGAACAAACAACCCCCAGGTGCCTGGGGGCTGCAAACTGGTTTTAAGATGCTGGTGGGTTGTTTTTTCCTGTGTGGTGGTGGGAGCAGCTCCCCACAATCACCACATGACTGGGAAACTGCCCCCTGTAGCAACTTGGTCACGCCTGGGCTGTGGGCAGATGTTGATTTGGCTCAATGAAAAGGGCTGAGTGAGAAATGCATGTCACCACAGATGGTTTCCATGGACATCCTGGCTCGGGGCAATGCAGCCTGTGACAACATGGTGAAGGGGACATCAGGCTCAGCCATCACCTCAGGTATGCCCAGTGGTGGCAGGGAGCCCTGCAAGGATAAGCTGGGTGCCAAGGTGCTCCACAGGAGCTGGAGCTTCTGCCCTGGATGGATACACTTGGCCCACACCTGTTTGGTTGCTGTAACTAATACGAGTCTTTAAAATACAGGGCGGGGGGGTTCAGTGGTTTTACAGACAAAATTTCCCTCTTTAGGGCTATACACACTCAGAGGTGGCTCTGGGTTTGCCATGAACAGACCTTGTCATGGCACTATGAAGATTTTTTCAAAATTGGTCAGGGGATCCACATTCTCCTCTCTGGGGGTGGGAATGATAAGACAACTTCTCCACCTCTGCTACAGTCCAGTCACAGCACTGTGAGCAGCTGGGAGAGGCTCTGCAGGGCAGTCACACTTCATCACAGCTTCTGCCACAATGCAGCCAAATCCAACACTCATTCCTTGCGCTGGGGCTGCCCAAGGCACACTGGTGGCCAAGTGGTGGCCTCGTATCTCAGCAGTAAGGCAGGGACAAGTGTTTAACCTGATGCTGCCAGCTGACATCGGGTGCAGAAGCACTGCAAGGAGGGGATGTGACACTGGGATGTCCTGCCCTGGGATACCAGCACCACTCCTGGCACTGCCAGCATCAGGCTGGCCAGTCCCATGCAGCATTTTACCCCTGAGCTCAGGACGGTTGCAAGAAGGCCCTGTGTGGTGGAAGGGTGGTTTTCCCTGGTGATTTCCCCCCATGGCTCAGCTGCTGGGCTGGCATGCAGGGCCAGGCAGGAGGTGCTTATCAGCTCACCCCATCGGGGCAGCAGGCAAGGGTGCCCTGCCATCTCTGCTGCTAATCTCATTACAAATAAAGGAGGAGTAGAAGCTGAACTGAGCCCATATAAATTCCCTCTGCCCTGCCCTGCTCAACTTCAGGAAATACCTACTAGAATTGCCATTCTCATTATGCAAACCATCCCTGGAAACAATCATTAGCTGACTTGTCCCTTTGCCAAGTGTGTCTGCTCACCAGCGTGCTCTGTTTGCCCACAGGGCCCCCAGAGTTCCTGCTCCCACCAGGGCTCCTACACACTGCAGGCTCCTGCACTTGTGCTGTGCCACCACAGCCCTGCATGCTGCTGCCTGGCCAGAGCTCAGCTGCACCCTCTCCCCTGAAATTCAGGGGTGCTTTCAACCAGAAACAAGGTGAGGGTGGCTGGGCAGCTCTCCGAGTCAGCTGTTTAGCTTTCTCAAGTTCCTCAAGTGTGCTGCAGTTATTTTTGGTGGGGTTGGACGCTGGCCAGGTGGTTGGGACCTGCTGACATTTATGATTTTTCTTTTTCTGCATAACAAAAGTTTTGCTAAATGAGAAGGAAACAAACCCAGTCCCAGCTTTCATAATGTGTTTAAAACAAGATAAAAGCAATTCTGGGCTGGCTGTGGTATCCTCTAGAGCTGTGGAGACAGCAATTTCCACTGGGGGGATGGTCAGGTGCCCCACACATGCTGGGCTCCCGGAGGACACTGGGGAGCTCTGCTGCTCTCAGTGACATCAGGTCCATCTCAGTTGGACCTGTCCATGAGGAGCCCCAGGCCCCAAGGGAAGGCAGGGCTGTGCTTGGGGCAAGCAGCACTGCAGGATCTCACTGTGCAAGGCTGCACTCCGTTGGTTCTGGTGCTCTCACTGACACCAAGGCAGCTCATCCATTTGGGTGCTGATTTGGAAATGGAGTGGTAGGAGGGGAAGCACACATATTTGGGGCCATCCGCATGTGGGGAAGAGCACAGTGTCTTGGAACCTGGCCTGGGTCAAAGCCCAATGCACAGACAAGCAGGAACACCTCCCCCAGGAAAAGGTGGCTCTTACAGTGGGGTGTAGACATAAGGAGCAGTTGTGGAAACAAAAGACATACATACTTCTTTCCTCTTTTTATATAATTCTTCCCAAAGCAGGACTAGCCCATTTTTATCTCACTGCCAGCTGTTTTGTTCTTTTTTCCCCCAGGCTGGGCAAGGGCGTGGACAGGAGGAAACAACCTTTCTTTTTTTTTTTTTAATGACAGTTTTTCATGGGAAGATGTTCAGCTGCCTGTGAGTGCCCAGGCTCTGCCCAGGTGTAAGCAGGAAGGATGAGCAGGGCTCAGTGCAAACTCCATCTCCTTGCTTTGCCACTCTTTTCAGCTTCAGGCACTGAGGAGCTGCGATGCAAAGCTGACAAACCAGGGCAGGCTCTGCTCCCACCCATAGGCACAGCACCTCTATCTGTCTAGGGCCTGGGAAATAAAGAAGACATACAAAAAGACCAAACACCATATTTTATAAGCTTGGAAATAATGGGGTTTAGTCATCATCCAGTGAAGCTGCTGGAAACTGACTGTCCACATGGCTCTAAGCCTCCACAAGAACATTGGCAAGGTTCAGTTGCTTTAAATTAATGCCTCAGAAAGTCTCTCAGGGTAATGCCTATGGAATTTCCAGGTTCCTTTAGGCTGTAGCCACTAGACATATTTCAGCCTTGATTATAGATGCAGAAATTTGTAAGTAGCCCCAAGTCTTATGTTCAGGTGAGGTTTCAGGGGTGAACTTTTGGCTGGAGAGAAGCTTTCAGCAGCCACTTGGAGTAAGGCATTTACAGCCCAAGGGGGCTCAGCCTTAGGCTTTCTGCTGGCCTTTCTTGGAGGTTCTTTACTTACACAAGGTGTTTTCCATGCTCCTACCCTCTGCATGAGCATCAGGTGCCTGGCTGAGCTGTCACGACTCCTGTCAGCCACTGCTCCCCAAGCCTTGGTGCTTTTGCTGTCACTGGCTCTTCACACTCTGTTGCTGCATCCCTGACAGCAAAGTGCCATCTTGTCCTTAATAAAGGCATCATTTAATCTGCATTGTCCTGAAATATGATGGACTCCCCTTTGCTGAGACATGCCTGTGGCATAGAGCAGGCTCCCCCAGTGCCCCCACAACCTGCAGCACCTTTGTGCAAGGGCTGAGTTAACTTGGCTTGGGCCCCCTTGGACATGAAAGAAAAACAAATCTCCTTGGGAGTAAAGGTCCCCTGGCATGGATTAACAGCATGCAAGCTTCACTTTCCAAACCACATCCACACCCAAACACACACACAGAACCATCTGAGTTGTTGTTTTAAATACTTTTAAATTCCATTATGTTTCCTTTATGGGTAGGTTGTTTTTTTCCTCAAGGACTGTCATAAATCAACCCTGCTAATCCCACTCTACATTTATTATTATTATTATTATTATTACTACTAGGGAGAGCACAGCTGAGTGAACAAGGAACTAAGGCATGGTTCAAACACCTCCATGTCCATGTCCAAAACCCTTTTGCTGGTGATAGAACTGGGGAATGTACAACACATGGCCAACACCTAAATGGGTTGTGCTTCCCTTTGGTGGGCAAGCCTTGGGGCTGGCCTGGGAGCCATGAGGTGTGCTCTGAAATGCACATCAGTTTTGAGCTCAGTGCTGTGACTGCAGACACTGCCTCCCTGGGGAGCTACTGCATGATGGGGCTTTAGGAAACAGCAATTACCAGACTGGCAGGTCAGGAGAGGAGTAACAGTGTGAACCTAAGTAGAAGGAAACAAAAATATAAGTACTCTAGGTTGTCCCTGGGGCATATTTGACCAAGGAGGCGTGTATACACTCAGTACTGTTGTCAGCTTTCTTTTAGCAGGGATGCAGGTGCCCTGCAGGCACTCTGGATGTGACCCTGACAGCTCTGGCAGATGCCAGGCCCTACCTTAAATCCAAGAGTTAAAATCACTTCTCAGTCCAAGCCATCTTGGTGGCAACCCATCTCACTTGGATACCACAGATGCAAAAACCTATGCTGTATTTCGGTGCATACCCCAAAGAGTTCTGCAACTTGCTCCTGTGAGTCTACAGAGTGCCAATGAACTTGGCACCCACCTCTGCTGTTGCAGCAGAAATACAAATCCACTTCTGAGCTAGATTTTGCCAGAGCAGAGGGCTGGAAAAACAAACAAACAGGAGAAGTGCCTTTGACTTACTGCATTCCCATTTTGTGGCTTCAGCATGGCCCAGGCTGCCAGCAGGTTTCACTGGCAGAGCAGCATGGTGAAAGGCATGGCCTAGGCAGCCCAGAGTCTTCTCCTCCCTTCTTGGGGCCTGTTTGCAGTGAGTCCTGCAATGCTGCATCTTCCAAGGCTGCTCCTTGGCCCTGCAGCAGAGCTGTTCCACCAGGGCACCCTGTTTGACCCTGAACACCCAGCAGGGCACAGGGACTGTCCCTCCTGCTCACTGCCTGGAGCAGGTCCATGGCATGGAGTTACTGCACAGCTGATACACAGCAAGGCACAGGGACAGGCAGCCAAAAGCACACACACACACACACAGTCCTCACTGCTCCAGCATGGAGAGGGGGCTGTGCTCTCAGGTGTAAGGCAGGGAACCCCAAAGGCACAGGTACCATCATGAGACAGAGCCCAAACTCCCCGGTCTCTCCTTCTATTTGACTGAAGAAACACAAAGACAGGCCCAGATGTGTTCAGTTTATTTTCCCTGGATTTAGACACAGCTCTGGCTAACCACCACAGGAACGAACAAACCATGACCTGTGCCAGCCCCTGCACCTCACCTTGCAGCAGAAGCAGCTGGTGGCACCCCTGGGAGGGCTGGGGCTGCACAGGGGCAGCTCTGCAGGATGCACCTGGGCAGTGGTGGCTGGGGGATGGCAGCACAGGCCCACATGGAAGGTGCAGCATTCAGAGTCAAGCCTTGGATGCAGCAGCATGGTGCACGTGGAGGGACCATGAAATGGGGGCCAGCTCTCCAAAGTGAACCTTCCCTTCTTCTCCCCAGCTTGTCCTCTGGCTGTTTTGAAAAGAGGGATGGAGTTAAGCATTTACAGAAGAGGCACTTAAGCAGGGAAGGCTCTTCAAAGGCAGGAAACTTGGGCAGTTCTTTGGGGAGCCACCTTGATGAATCTTTTCAACAATCAATGAGGGAAAGGAGATAACAACAAAGGAATAAGCAATTCCCAGAGCCTTTTCCTCTGCAGATGCAGCATTGGATGAGATGCAGCAAATAACTCTTCCAGCATTTTCTGGGTGGTAATAGTTCCCTCTTCACAGTCTGGGCATTTATTTTTCCAGATGCAGTTTACCTCTATCTTGCCCAGGACCAGCTTTTGAGGAGGTCTCTACAGAAAGCCAATCCTTGTCTACAACCTTTGCAGTCAGTGACTGGATGGGAAGAGGGGGCTTCTGAGCCTGGGAGGTTTGAACAGGCAGAAGCTACAGCAGTAAAGAGAAAAGACAATTCTCTGTGGCAGATTTTAAGTCCTGGGAATGCCAAAACTGGCAGAGGGGAGAAGAAAAGGACAGATGAAAGAGCCAATGCAGCAGGGAGCTGAGCAAAGCAGCTCAAGGATGTGAACTCCAGCAAAAGTCCCTGTAGTGTTTTCTGGATAGCAGCCTTGCAGTAATTTCAGGTGAAGATTACTGAAACCTGGCTTTTAGGAACTGTGTTCCAGCAGCAGAAGCAGCTCTTGGGTCAAAATAAAAGCTGCCCTTATGTCTGGGACAGAAATCCTGTGACCCAGTGCCTGTTCTGACTGAGATAGGGGCTTCTCTCATCCCACACACAGGACTAAATTTAATGGTTGGGGAGGAATTATTTACTAGCTCAGCAGCAGTTACCTGACTACTTGCTTTCACTGCAACATCCTCAGGCTGGGTCAGAACTTCTCTGAGCAAACAGATACTACCACACCATGAACATCTGCTGCCAGGATGGGAGCATGCAGCCAGGACATCCAGAGTGCAGAGCTACACCATGACCACCCAACACCATGGCACTGTAACTTCCTAAGCTGCTTTCCAACAGGGACCCAGAAATTATGACTACAAACTCTGTGTTCCACCAGCAGCAGACTGGGCTGGAAACTCAAAGGATGCAGTGTGAAGCAGCATCCTTCAGTTCCCAGGCCATCAGCAAGAGAAGGGACTGAACATGAGTGACAGACCCTATTTCACTAGAGTCAGCTGCAAATCACATCCCTTCTCCCTGTGCACAGCTCATGGCCCTGCTCAGCAGCTCATTTCCAGAAGCTCTGCTCAGAATTAATGCCTAAACACCAGCTCCACATGCCTACAGAGAAATCTCCGTTTTGCTAGGACTTGGGTTTTCCTTTGTTTTTTTTCCCCTAAAAGGCATATTTGAAATGGTGAGAGACAGTCATAACTCCAGTTCTTCTGCTCCAGTTTCCCCCAGTAGGAAGCAGAGCAGGAAGACTGGTGCATTAGGACACCTGAGAGTTTTCTCTAGCAGATGCTAAAGAGAAGCAGCTACTTTTGGTTGAGAAAAAAAAAAAAAAAGGGCTCTCCAAGGGGGTAGAGTGGGCCTGAATGAGTCCTGAGAAGTGCTAGAGAAAAACAGGGAATGCTGGAAGCAGAGGCAGCCCCACCAGGAGGTGCTGGCACAGGGATGAGGGTTCCAGCAAAAGCTGTGCTAAACACAGAAGAGGCATTCCTGAAACTCCACGATCATATTAACCTGTTAATTTATACAGCATCTCTGTACAAAAATAGAAGGGTTCTAATAAGATTAACAATATTAAATAAATATTTAATAGAAAAAGTCTTTGGCCTAGTTCATAGCTCATCCTTTGGGTTGATGTTCATTTCACTGGGTCCTAGATGTTCCTGGTCCAACATTGCAATCACTTCGTCTGCCTGGATTCGTTCCTGCAAGAGGGGAAGGGAAGAAATGGTAACACAGAGCTTCAGTGCCTGCTCCAGCTAATTCAGTGAGGCTCAGGCTGCTGGGAGGACACACAGCAAGGATTTTATCCCAGAATCAGCAGTGTAGGTGAGAGGATGGGGGAGAGCCTGGGACTCAAGCTGGGGATTTGCTGGGCAAAATTAATCAAATCCCTTTCCACCTCAATGCCTGATTCCCTCCTCCCTGCAGGGCTGCAGTGGTTGGGGCAGAGCTGATGTTCTGTGGTTCCCTGATCACACTTCACTAGCAGCCACTGCCACAGCACACCCTCCTCCTGTCCCCTCTGCTTGTTGATTTCCAGACCTCAGGCAGGGCTGATCTCCCACCATACAGGCACCAAGCCTGGAGGAATTTCTGCTAATGCAAAAAACCTGAGAGACACTGATTTACATGTCTGAAAATAAGCTTTTCCCCAAACCTCACAGCCCACCTCCATCACAAGGCAGAGGAATGAGGGTTTTGCATTCTCCCTGCATTTAGTTTTGCTCGGTCTTGTATCTTTCATTTTTACAGAGCAGAATTGCTACCAAAGGGAGGCAGGGGCTGGTACAGCAGCCTTTTAAAACAGAATGTGGAGGGTGCCTGGTGAAAAGCATCACGGCCCAGATCTTCCAAGGCATCTTGGATGTCCAGAGCCATGGATTTCAAGTTGCTGAAGTGCTTATGGGAGGACTTAGCAGCAGGACTCACCCAGCACTCTGAGCTGTGGATGGCTTTGCAGGAGTTCCCCATCCATCAGGCTGCTGCCACTAGGTGTCAGAAATGGCCTTTCCACACCCCACTCAGCACTCCAGCCCAGCACTGCACCCCACGGGCCAAGGGCAATGCGTGCCCAGGACCAGGACTGGCAGGAAAAACCTGCCCTGGGGCCACCAGCTCCTCTCATGAGAGTGCTGCTGTGGGGGCTGTAATGGGAGGAAAACAGATCTACTGGGACTAGAGAAAATAAGATGGTCCTGGCTCCTGTGGGACGCTGGGTATGCCCCAACTCCCCTCACACAGGATGGAGGGACTCACCAGCTCTCTGTAGAGAGGGTCCAAGGTGAACCAGAGAGCCACAGCGCAGCGCTGGCCCTTGGTGACCGCCTTCACCCCGTGGGGGTTCTCGCCGCCCGACGAGAAGCTGATCATCCTCCCACACTTGGGCTTGATGGAGGCCTGCAGGGAAACAGCACAACAGGCTGGCAAGGGGCTGCACACGCTGGCCTGGCTGGGCTCACCACGCCCCAGGGCTTGGGACATTACTGGGCATCCCTCTGCTTCGCCCCAGGACCTGGTGAGCTGCCTGGGGGGACATGCAGAGCTCTGGGCATGGCTGGCAAAATGTGTGGGGTAAATAGGGAGCTGTGAAGCTTGCTCCTGCAGTGCAGACATTGTGCAGAAAGGACACAATGGCATGGAGTCTCTGGTAGTCTCTGACCACCTAGAGCACACTGGGGCCATGGCGTAACTCCAGGGAGGTCCAGGATAAGCCTGGCATGGCTGTCAAATACCTCTTTCTTCTCTTGGCAAGAGTCCACAAGAGTCCTGCAGGACCTTGGGAGGAGAACTGCCAACCAAACCAACCCTCAGGCACTTAAGTAGACACAATCTACCCTCCAGCTTCTCCAGAGACCCCAGCATAGTGCCCAGACCTCTGTCCAACCATAAAGTGGGTGCCCAGCTTCCTTAATGGCCCCGAACAGAGGTGAGGGCTCATGCCTGAGCCACATCCCTCTCAGGGTCTGATATCCACCACTGTGACCCACTCTGGAACAAGAGACCTGCATCTGTGTGGAGACACCACCTCATGTTTGACCACGAGATGGGGTGGCAGCTCAGCAATCCTCCAGGCCAGGGACAACTACCAGCCATCCCTCTGCCTGCACTGGGGGTGGGGAGAACCCCTAATCCACAGGTTTACTGCTTGGCATGGCCTCTAGGGAGGGAGCAGATGGTCTGTGCACCTCTGCAGCAGGATTTTGTATGGGCTGTTTGCAAGGTAGGAGCCACAGGCTGCCTGGGGAAGCCCAGAGCCCTGAGCATGGACTGATGAGGAACAGCTTTTGGCCCACAGCACCAACTCACTGTCACAGTTTTGGCGTCCATCTCGGTGAAAATGAACTCGCCGCCTTCAAAATCTGCGTTCATGTACAGGAGGGCACTGGGGAAGGAAGTGGGAAACCCCAGTTAGGGGAGCACTGGGGAGGTCTCAAGGCTGACCCCCACCTCCTGGACAGATCCCACAGTGCTCCACGGTGGGGACAGCCAGAGGGAGAGAAGTTCCTAGGGAGATTCCTTCCTACCTGTAATCCCGAAAGGTGTAGGCAGGAGGTTCCTTCCAGCACTCGTTGGCTTCAGGGTCCAAGAGGCAATTGTCAGCATGGATGGGATGGCTCAGATCATTCCTGCGCTCCTGCTGGCCTAGGCAGGGCCATGTGGAGGAGGGGGGAAGGAGAAGGGATGGATGAGATGGGAATGCCATGCTCTGTGGGGTCCCATCATGGGGTGGGAGCCTACCCTGACCCCACTCCAGGTGGTGTTCACAGGTGAGAGGAGGAAAGGAATGGCTGGGGAGAAAAGGCAACATCTGAGAACTCAGATCTGCACAGCTCTGCCTTTTTCTGACTGCGGGGAAGTGAAATGGAGAGCTGGGGCTGAGGTGGAAAGGAGAAGGGACAGACAAGAGAAAAGGGAGGAGAAAATAGAAGAGTTGCCCATATGAAAACCAAGAGACATCCCAGAAATTATTTTTCTGAGGGACAGCAGTGTCCACTTTTTGCTGCTGTGGGATGCTGACTTTGCCCAGCCTTGGCCACCCATTTAAGCATTAAGCACAACAGAGCTGCTCTGAGCTCATGAAGCCCCCCTGGAGGGCTGAAGCCCTCCCAAGCTCCCTGCTCCTCACCGGAGAGGGCGGTGCGGCACACCAGGTGTGTGTAGGAGAAGTAGAGCGTGGAGTTGAGCTGGAAATAGGACTGGACGATCCTGCGAGCCTTCTCACTGATGTCATAGAACAGTCGGGCACTCTTCAGGGGGACACGGCCCTCGTAGCCATACTGGGCAAGGAGAGGGGCAGGGAGAGGTCAGTGTCATGTGCTGACTGGGAGGGAGGGCATGGGAGAGGAGGAAAAGGAGGAGGGAGCTGTACCTTGAGGGCTTTGAGGACAGTGGCTCCTTCAAATCTCTCATTCGGGGTGTGGGGGGAGGTTTTACCCCTATAACCATCTCCAGCCAACATGATCCCCTGGAAAACAGGAATACAGATGAGGGGTGAACTGGTGTGTCAGGCGAGAGGGATCTGCAATGGAAGCACATGGCACTCTCTTCCCCAAATCCCCCAGGGCTGCATTCACTGGGCCAGGTGAGTTGGGGTGGAAAGGTGCTGCAGCTCTCTGTGAGCACAGATGCAGGATATCAACCACGCACCTCCCAACTGGGGATGTTCAGGCACCCTCAGTGCCTTGCCAAGCTCAGTTAATGGTGAATGAAAAGGCACACCCAGACTTGTGGATGAGCATCCTTTGGGTTATTATAACATGGGGAAAGAGCTCTTTCTGCACAGGCTGTGTCCTGCAGCCCAGGATGGAGCAGCAGCTCCCGTGCTGCAGTTATGGGTGTGCACTGGGGACAAGCATCCACCTGCTCTCCACAGGCACCCTGCCATCACCTGTAACACTCAGCAAGGCATGAACCCATGGTCTCCAGGGGCTGATCACACATTCAGCTGTCACACTGGGCCCGGGGACATTGCCCACTCACACTGGCCACCCTGTGCAGCTCCCGGCACTGCTCCTCCGAGATGACGTTATCCAGCAGCACTCGCTGGGTGCCATTCAGCTGCTGAGAGTTGTAGACAAACTTCACATCGCTGTAGAGAAGAGGGCCCCCTGAGGAGAGACACAAAACCATCCTGCTGAACATGCCCTGGCCTTGTGGACATCTTGTACAGAGCCTGGAGGCCAGCTGATGTCACCCAGGTGTGCTGACAGGCAAAGAGCTCCGCAGGAGAGAACAGCGTGTTATTGTAAATCAAAGGCAACTCCGACAAAGGGGAGAGAAAATGATGATGCATCTGAGTCCATCATCAGAAAGCTAATTAATTACTTTATTATACTACACTATATACATTTCATCTAAACTGAATCTGCCATACACTCACTCTTGCTCACAACAGCACAGAACTGCACTCCTCTCTCATTCTCCCATGACTGTCCCATGACAGTCTGACACACACACACACACCTGGCCCTGATAGGCCAAGGGAACAAAACATCCTCACTTTGGGTAAACAATCTCCATATTGCATTCTACTTTAGCCCAACACAGGCATACCAAGCGAGATAAGAATTGTGTTTTCCTTCTTCTCTGCTCGTCTCACAGCTTCTCTCTTTTCAGAGGGCATGTGATTACTACAGAGTGTGGCCTCCCATCAGTCACAAAAGAAACAGAAGCAATGGGCACACAAGAAGATGAAATCAATTTGATATAGGAGCATCAGCATTTTCTACCTTCTCAACAGCTACCTTGCAAATGCAGGGGCCACAGCCTGGAAACACCAAGCCCTAGTGGGACAGAGGGAGAGACAGGGACAGTGGCTAATGGCTCTCCAGCCCAGCTGTCAACACCCAAGTAGATTCCCACTGCATTTTGTGCTGTGTGGATGCTGCTGGCTTGGCATGCAAAGCCACCCTCTGCAGCTGTCATCAGTGTTTTTTGTCTGCCATACACAGAGAAAGCCTCACATGGTGCTGAGCTTGCAGCAAGCATTGCTCTCCTCCAAGAGGAGGGCAGGGAGTGGGTGAGCCAGAGGACTCTCGGGATAATCCTCCTCCACTGAGGCAAAGGAGCTGGCAGGGCTGTCCCTGCCATCCCTCACATCCTGCCTCTGAGCTGCCTCCCTCTGCTGCACGCTTTTAACAAGAGGTTTCAATCCATCCCCATCAAATCTGACTGATCCAAAAACCAGAGCAAGGCCCCTAAACCACCGTCTTTTGAGCCTCTTCCACACATCTCCTCAAAGAAAGAAAAGGAAAGAAATGGTAACAATAAAAGCCTAAACCAGATGTCTCTCCAGGAAAAAAATGAAATATATCTAAACTGTGAAGAAAATTATTTGTTGTCACAGACAAGCAACAAAATAGAGGAAAAAGAGCTGCAGAGTTCCTTCCCACCATGTGGCATATGGAAACTTCTCTGTGACAATGCTTTTTTAACTTCTACTTTTCCTGTCTGTTGAGTCAAAACTGTGTTCTTGGCAGGTCTCCTTGGCCTATGGAAGACACGTAAACCCCACAAGCCCTGTCATTAGCTCACAGCTTTATTTCTGAAGAGTTAAGTTTCTTGGAAATGGAAAATATGGGATGTTTCTGGTGTTCACTGTGCTGATTTTGTTGCTTGATAATCACACTTCTTGCAAATGCAGCTGGATCAGAATCAGAATTCTCAAATCCAAGCTCCTGGCATGCTCCAACACAGGGCTGAGTTCTCCAGCTCAGCTGTTCCTCCCCAGCCATAAGCACATGAGGGATGAACATGGAAGTTATTGCTCAACACTTCCAACATTTCTCCCGGTTCCTCCCAGGGAACAAATGGGGCAGCTCCGTGCCATGGGCACGGAACCCTTGTCCCACACTGACAGTGTGCTCCCACCTGCTTTCCTTGCCTCTGCCTGCTCTGAGCACCAGCACAGACAGACCTGTGTCTGTGCTCTGTGAAAAACACCCCTGAGAAACTGAGGAATTCTTTGGACTTTTGGGAGAGAAGGAATTGGCAGAAAGGAGGAAGCGGGGAAGGGTAGAAGTATAGAAGAGTACAAAATTAGAATGACTTTTCTCTTTTGGCCTTTTCTTTTTCCAAGTAAAAAGAGAGAAAGAAAACAAAAAACAACCAAAAAAACCAGTATCTGGATGGACAAAAATCCCAGTTCCTTTTTGATTGATTCCGTTTTCTTTGTAAACAAAAACATTCTGCAAGTAAACCAGAATAAGAGCATAGAAAGGAATAAAAACAGAAAGAAGGACTCTGAAATTACTGGGTTATAAACAGCAAACAGGCCAACAAATATAATTCAACCAGCTCTTGGCTTAAGCAAGATCTTTGGTATCTTCCTGTGGTATTTGTCTATTTTATGTACAGCTAGAGAAGGGATAACAACACTCTGAGCACAACACTGAGCAGCTGGACACAACTTGGGTTGGGGAAAGCTGTGAAATTCCCCAAAAAGAGCTACCACCCATTGCATTACAGTGAGGTTTAATTGCCTGCTGCTGTGGAGCTGGCTCACTAGAGACACAAGACATCTCCTGGCTTGAGACCCTGTTGTTTTGCAGCAAGGATTCTGCTTTGGTGCTTGGCTACAGTATTGTTTTTCAAAATTGTTAAGGGGAAAAATCCTATCTTTAGTAGATGTTATGGTATTTTCTGTGGCTGCCGAAAATGTGCTGAAATCAGATGAAATGTCTGCTGACAGGCTTATAAACAAAGCGATTTCATGTGAGCTAAGACATGAAATCATAAGCTTAGTCTGCAAAGAGAAGTGATTGCTAGTATGGTGAGATCCAGCACATTGAGCAAAGCATGAGGCTGCTCCCAGCACCCATCCTCTGTCCAGCAGCCTGGACAACAGGGAACACACTGATCTCAAAAGCACTGGGACAGAAGACTACTGTTTGCTGGTTTGCTTTCCCCATGGTGAGGAAGACCCAGCCTCCCAGCTCCACATCTCAGGGCTCTGTACTGAGTAGCCCAGCAGGTGGAAAAACAAGTCCAAGGGCACAGCAGTGCCCTGGGATCCACAGACCCAGAAATGCTGTGGCAGACTGAAGACTTGTCTGTCTCTTAAACAAAACTTGAACTCCCTTATATAGGAGTAGCCCTCACTACCCAGTGGCCAGCCTTTGCAGTCTGCAGTCTCTAGCAACAGGAAAAAAAATCCCAATTTTGTTGAGACATGTTCAACAGCCTTACCCTCCTTCAGCTCTCGATCTGGCTTTGGCATGGGTTTCTTTGTCAGGGACAGCCGGGGCCCATCCTCGGGTTCACTGCTGATGCTTGATGGGACACTGAGGAGCAAAAGAGAAAAGGAACATCATGACTTTGGCCACAAGTTCTTCAACTTGCATTTTTGCTCCCTTTGGAAACTAACACACAAAAACCCCAAGCAAATCAGTACTTTGTACAAATGTCACAGCCATACAAGCTGAAGCCCTGTCCTATGGCAAACATTGCTGTTCTGGTAATGAGAGCAACAGCTTCCACCAACAAAGCACAGACACCAACAAATCTGACCAGCACAACTTGGCTCAGCAATCAAGTTCCCTCTAGATCATTGCTGGTTTTGAGGCACTCAGTTAAAATAAGGTTCTTGTGGGAATGTTTGCAATGGCAAGGGGCAGAGGGCCCTAATTCAACCAGGATGGTGTGTTGGGTGGGTGGACAGTACACCTGAGTGGCAGGCTGGTACCCCACCATGATCCCACCATGGGGAATGGTGAAGCTGCAGCTCAGCTGTGGCTCACCTGTGCTCGTCCTGGCGGGCGCCGTACCTGTTCCAGTAGTTCTGTGGGAAAAGAGAGGACAAACTTCTTAATCTAATGCTCCAGCCAAAGCCAGGGCATTACCTGCTCTGCCTGACTCCCAGGGACATCAACCAGCTTCTCTGGCTCCATCCCACATAACTTTGGGCAATGGCCTGAGTTCACCAGATTGAAAATGTGGATGAGGCTGTATGCGCCTCTCCTTCACCCCAGGAATGCCTCCTTTGCTTTGCCATCCCTGTTTTCCTACAGGGAACAAACCAGGACAAGACCCAGCTCCTGAGTCACCCACAGAGGGCTGGATTGACGGGAGAGGGGCAGGGGCAGCTGTCCTAGAGCCGTGAGCTGCTGGCCCAGCACAGGCAGGCGTTACCGGCTCCGTGTAGGCGAATCCCAGCCCGGCCGCCGCCACCCGCAGCAGGTGGGACTCCAGCTTGTGCCGCCGCAGCAGCGCTCTGGCCTCCTGCAAAGAGAACAAAAACACGAGCAGATGCACGTGGCCAGCTTCTGCAGGACAGTGCAATGCCCCTCTGCTTCACAGGGGTTTGGTTTCCATGCAATGCTGCTGGTTTCTTTGGGTTGAGGGATGCTTGGGCCAACCCGAGGCACGAGGCTGAGCCACTTAATACATGACAGAAGCCTGAATCCCCAAAATTAGTAAGGCTGAATCCCCAAAACACATGTCCAAAGCTGGCAGAAATTCCTGAACACCTTGGTGAGCCTCGAAATATCTGGGCAAAAGGCTGGCCAGAGAAACCCCAGCTGCAGAATGAGGTCAAGTTCGGGCTGGTGGGGCAGGGACCCTGGCTGGGCTGTGCCTCAGTTCCCCCCATGGAGCCCATGGCCTGGCCCTGGGATGCACTCAGAATGCTTGGATAGGGGGCAAAGCTTAGGCAGCTGGAAATTGTCAATCAGAGGGCTTTATTTTGAATGAAAAATCTGCAAACACTGGTATTTTTCCTAGAAAACTATTGTGCAGACCAAAAATAAATTCATTTTTTTTAACAGAAAACTTCAAAACACTCTAAACTATTAAATTTTTTTGCCAACTTCAGAGTTTTTTTTCCTAGATTCATTTTGTGATGGAAAAGAACATTTTTTTCTTGTTTTCCTTTTCATAATTTTGCTTTTATTTTTTAGTACGTTATCAAATTCACCCTGATTTGCCTGGATGTCAAGGAATTCCCAAAGGAATGGAAAAAACAGTTCCTGCCAACACTCTGTTTATGGTGCGAGAGAAATGACTGGGATGGGATGGGATGGGATGGGATGGGATGGGATGGGATGGGAGGAATTTCTGTATGGTGAGGAAGGCAGCCCCAGGGCCAGAGATAAGGGCTGCCTAGACTGGAGAGGAAGCCTGTCCTGCTGGGTGATGGAACACACACTGTTTGGTTACTTGACCCCAGCCTAACCCTGTGATAGCAGAGCTACTGTCTGCAGAACAGGCTGAGCCCTGAACTCCAAGCTGAGAGATTTGAGAGTAATGCTGGGATCCCATCCTCCCCTGGGAAATTTTTCCTAGCCCTGTCTGAAGAGATGCTGCCCTTTGCTTGGAGTTTCATTGCATTCCTCCTCCATGTATCCGCCAGAGCACTGGGCAAGAGGAGGGTTCACACTGTTGGTCACTGCCCTCCCTGGCCTTGCTCAGGCTTTACTAGTTTGAAGTCCCCATTTAAAGAAAATCCTGTCCACGGGCTTCTCCCCTACACCAGTGACTCTGAACTTGCACGCTGAAAATCACCACCTCAGCATCACCAGCGAGCCCAGGACTTCTGCTTCTCTTTTTAAAGTGGTCCCACCGGGCCAAAGCTGCCAGGCTGCTTTAATTTCCACCACATTTTTTTTTTGTTAAAATCTCCCACCAAGAGCTCTGAGGTGTCACTCAGTCTCACCTTTCTGGGTTTGATGGTGGCTGGATCCACTGTGCCTTCCAAGAGACCCTCGTAATAACCTGCATTCTCCAGGACATCTTCATGGTCCGGGTGGAACAGCAGGTAGGACTTGGCACACTCCAGGGCTTTCACATAGTCACCAACTGGGGGGAACAAAGAGTGGTCAGGGGAGCACAGGAGGGCACAGGGGGCTCACACAGAGCCCAGGAGGGGACTCAGCCCCCACAGAGCAGGGAGGGAAGCACAGCCTGAGCTCCCCCTCAGCTGAAGCAGCAGCCCAGGACTTCATGGGGCTCTTTTGATGCCTCTTTGTCTTAACCACTTCACCAGCAGGGAAACTGAGGCACAGAAACAAGACTTTTCTACCATCATGCACAGACCAGATGGTGTCCCAATTACATCCAGATGGATGGGCAGGATGTGGACACTGTCTGGCATCAAACTGCCTCTGATCTGTGCAGCATTTCTCAGGGCCCAGGGGTTTTCACCCACCACAGCAAACCTCTAACTGGGCAGAGGAATAAAGAAGCCTGTACACCACACATGAACTTCTGCTTTCTTCCTGTTGTGATGATGAATCTTTATGTTTTAATAGAAATTTTGAAACCCTTGCACAGTTTGCCCTTTTCAATAAAAAGTTATTAGCAAAAGCCTGAGAGAGCAGATGTCTATTTTCTTTTATGTAACAAAACATAATAAAATAGCCCACAGAACCACACAACTGGCACGATATTTTAGCACTGCCAACCCCTGACATTTTGCCATGCTGCCAACTCCTGCAACTGCGCTGTGAATCCTAAAATATTTGGTAATTGTCAAAAATTGGCATCTTGGGATAAGCTTGAGCTAAGTCATATGTCTGTTATATATTAATTTAGAAAATGTATCAGTTCATTTCAGAAAATGTGAAACATATGAATCCCAAGGATTTTAATATTAAAAGGCAAATGAAATGACCCTAAAAAACCACGATTTATATAAAGAAAAGTAATGTTTAAGCTAAAGGTTGGGCTTTTAAAACCTGACTGATCATCTAAAACACCTTCATAAAATTACTTCACTGTATTTTAGTCAACCTGACTTTTGAAGAGACCATTTCCAGTATCCTTTGCTTCTCTTTCAGACCGTGCCTCTGCGTCGCTGTAGTGTGGGCACTGGGGGAAATAGCCTTATTCCCATACGGAAGAACTTGCACAGAATGAGCAGAACTCAGCAGTGCTGTGAGGGACAGGACTTTACCTCTGTAATAGGCAAACTGCAGGTAGTCGTAGTGGAGGGGCAGGAAGTTCTCGATGGGCGAGATGCGGCCCGAGCGCGTGGCCAGCTCCCGGACACAGTCGTGCTTGCAGGCCAGCACCTGCAGGTAGTGATCTGCCAGGAAAGAGGGAGAGCTGCTCTGAGCTGAGGGGACGGTGACAGTGCCCAGACAAGGACAGACAGAGGTTCAAACTCCTCAGCTGAGGGATGTGCAACTCACACTGCTCTGGCCCGGCAGGTGAGTGTGCACCGCAGGAAAGAGCTCATATTGTAAATCTAAGGCAACTCCGACGTTGGTGAGGGAGAGAGAATGATGCATCTGACTCCATGATATCAAAAGGCTAATTAATTACTTTATCATACTACACTATATACATTTCATCTAAATTGAATCTGCCAAGCACTCACTCTGCACGCAACTGCTCACACTGTACAGAATCCCATGACTGTCAGCAACAGTCCCAACACACACACACAGTTAGCCCTGACAGGCCAAGGACACAAAACATCCTCACTTTGGATAAACAATCTCCATATTGCATTCTACTTTGGCACAACACATGCACAGCAAGTGATAAGAATTGTGTTTTCCCTTTCTCTGAGGTTCAGAGAATGTGAATCTCAGAAATGCTTGGGAAGGATTGTGCCTTGCTCTTCCCTGTAAAATGTGGCGACAGCTCAGGCTCCCCCCCAGAGCCAATTGGACAAAGCTGCAGTTATATTTTTGCCTCCTTTAAGAAATGCCTTTCTCCTTCTCTCAACTGTAGAGGGAGCTTGAGCATCTCTTTGGTGTGGCAGGAGCTGCGGCGTGCAGGGACTGCAGGTGGCAGGTCGCACTTCAGCCCCAAGAGACAAATGAAAAAGCAAGCAGAGAGGTGAAGACAAGGTGGCCACATGTGCTGCCACATGAAATCCAGCTCCAGACTCCCTTCCTGCAGCTCATCCTTAATCCTCTCCTTTCCTGCAGCAAGAAAGCTCCAGAGGGCACAGGGAGGTTTAGCTAAGAGGGGCTGGTGCAGGTTCTCAGCACAGCCAAGCAAGGCCTGTCTGAAAGGTCTGAGGTGCAAATCTGGGTAGCAAAAATCCCCCTGTTTGCTGCTTCTCAAAGATGAGGCACCCCCCAGGGAATCACAAGCACGTGGTAAATACTTGCCATTAACAAAGTTTCTTAATTAGTGGGACTCCATAGTATAGACGTTGTACCAGCTGTACAGTTTCAAAGCCAACACTGACATCTGATTCCATTTTGGAGCCTTTGCTGCAATGTACTTACGAATCTAATTTGCTTGCTCTGTCTCTGCACATCATTAAAAACCTTAAGAAACAAACACAGGCTTGAAAATAATAATGTGCTCAGCTACCAAGGCATTTCTTAAGAGCTGCCATAAAAACCACCGGAGGAATTTGCAATGAAACCAAGTGGAAACTCAGAACAGTGCCTATGTGCTCTTGGCTCTTGACAGGTAGTCTGAGTAGTTTTCTGACTTACCATGCATTTTCAGGGTATTACATTAGGAAAAGCAAGAAGGGAAAGGACATAAATCATATTGTTGTAATTTAAACCTGTTTAAGCATCCTAGATCTGAAATAATCAATCCATCAATGAGAAGTACTGTTTTTTCTTGGTACTGTAATCAATTCACTGAAATGTATCTGTCCTTAGGGGAAAAAGGTGAGGGTGTTTCAACCCCAAGCAGCAGCAGAGCAAGTCAGTCTGGGATTAAAAAGATAAATGAGTTTTGAAGAAACCTAAACCCTCTTTTCTTGGTGTATTATGTGCTCCCACTCCCTACTGAAATGTCTGAGCCTGAGTGCCTTGGACCAGGGGTGAACTTTGGATTATCCTGTCCTGGAAGGAGCCACCTCGATTCCTACAGAAGAGCAGTTGCACCAAGGATCTTATTTCCCTCCCTCAGCTCCATGTTCCTTTGGGTGCCTGAATGTCCTGGGGTTTGGGGTAGTTATGGCCAGGCACACATGGCCAAGCCTCAGCCCTTGCAGGGACCCTCTGGCTGTTGTCCCCCCAGGTGATGTCCTGCCCTGAGCACCACCGTGGCCCTCTCTGTGCTCAGGAAGGGCCAGGCACAGAAACACCTCAGCCCACTGGGGCTGCACTCAGCTGGCACAGCACAGGAACAGTTTGTCCTGTCTGAAGAGCAGCAGCTCTCAGTGAGAAGGATGCTGGGCCTGCTTTGCCACTGAAGGCTGCTCTCTTGATGGGTGTCCTGCTCAAGGCTCTAAAAGCAGGCCTGATCAGCTGACAGCCACACTGGGACCAAGTCAGCCTTTCCAACACTTCTATTTTTTGCATGGTAAACAAACCCCACCAGGGCAGCTTCCCATCCGGTATGCTGGTGGTTTCTCCTCTTGGTTGTTTCAATTAGATTTCCTCTCCCGACACAAACAGAATTATGCAAACCCAAAAAAACATTCTGCATCTGAGTGAAGTATTTTCCACATAAGAAACAAGATTTCGGGGCTTGATGCAACTCCAAGACCATAAGCAGATAAATAAGATTTCTGTCACCAAACAAACGTTAATTTATTGCTCTTCCTTCCCTTACAACTAATTAAATGTAATCTCATTTCCAATGAGAATGAACTGTTTTAATCCTCTCTGGCTCAGAGCCACACATGCAAATCTGAAGATTACACAGCAACGTTCCATTCTCTCCAGAGATTTCAGTCAAGATCGTAATTAGGTGGGCCTCCACTAATGACAAATCCATCCTTTTGGATGGGGAGAAAATCCACGTTACGAGCTTTTTTGGCAACTTTCCTGGCCACCTGGAGCACGGCCAAGAGAACTCTGCTGCTCTCTTCATGTGCTCTCAGAAACAGAAAACATAAACAAAGGCCAGCAATGCCTGGATTCCAGGGAGGTGTGTGACACTGTGTACAGGGGAAATGGAAGCAGTTTAGATAAAGCACCTCTACTTCAGCTCTAACAGAAAGCTGCAAATGCTCCACGCATCTGGAAATGCAATTCTTCTCGCCCAGCTTCTGTTCAGGACCAAAATGAGATGTTCTAGCTCACTGTGCTCTGAGTCTGCACTTTCTGGGTTTCCAGGTGCCTCCTGCAGCGTTACTCACCAGCAGCAGAGGTGGGAGGGAAGACACTTCAACAAATCCAGCCAAGCCCAAACTCAATAACTAAAAACATTTCAGGGCCACGGGTGAGAACTCTAAAAATGCAAAAAGATCTCACCTGCAATAGCTTCGTAGAGACCAGCCTTGTAATCCAGGTGCTCGTGCTCCTCAAACCTCTGTGGTCCCTCGCACATGAGCTGGCAATCCTCATCCTCAGAGTAGTATCCTTGCAGGGCACGCTCCAGGAGCTCAATGGCCAGCTCGTACTCCTCCCTGTCGTAGTGCCTCACCCCAGCACTGTAGTCCTCCTGCAAAGCAGGCAGGCAGAACACAAACCATGAGCAGGCCATGCTGCCTGGAGCACAGCATCCTGCAGGGCTTCTCAAAGGAAGGTACAAGGGGACAGGGGCAGGGACGGGACAATCTCCCCATACCTATCAGATATAACCACTTGTACCAAACAATGTTTAAGCCATTGAAGGACTTTTGGACCAGTGGAACCTAATAAACCTGCTTAAAGGCTCTTCTGAATCCTCCATGCTTAGGGAATCCTTAGTATCACTCCTAGATCATGCATTAAAATAAAAAAAAAATTTTGGTTTTTTTTTTTTTTTTGTTTTTACCCTCCCACCAAACAACAACACTGAATGCCAAGAGAACAGATTGCTCATTTTTTTAGAATGGCCTCTAATAAGCACCTCCATTAATTACACCCAACAGCCATTCCTGCTCCCCTGAGTGTTGTGAAATTGGGAAGTTGGGGGTGGCCCTGGCATTTGACTTGGGCTTTTGCTTTCTGGAGGTGGAAGCAGCTGACACTCTCCTGCCTACCACTGTGCACCCTCACCACCACAGCCACACATGTGCATGTCCCCTGCCCAGGTGGGAGAACTCAGGTCAAAAGAAACACACAGGAGCTGTCCTGGAGGAAACACACAGGAGCTGAGATGTCATGGAAGCTTCCATCAAAGCTGCCTGCTGGTGTGTGTTCACAGCCATGTGAACCCCAGAGCACTCTGAACACAGGGACCAGGCTGGGGATGCAGCTATCAAACAAAGAGCAGAGTGCCCAGAAAAGGCAGGAGCAGGCTTGCCTTAAGGGAAAATGCTGACAGGAGAGTTTGTTTTGCTGTATTGGTAAGAATTTCCTCAGTCACAGATTAATCTCTTTTGGCCTCCTAGTCTCTCCTCTCCAAACTTCTTGATACTTAAGCTGGGCACCTCTTCAGCCTCAGACTCACCATGTGCTGCCTGGCCTCCTGGTCAATCAAGGCGGCCTTCCCTGACATGGTCTTGTAGTTCTCCAGGTCCTGCTGTATCTCCATGTGCTCAGGGTTTGCCATGAAGAAGGTGTGAGCTGCATTTGCTGCCTCCTCTAGCTTGTTCAGCTGTAACAAGGGGAGAAGGACCAAGTGAGACTGGTGATGTAGAACGTAAACACAGCTCTGACATCCTTTTGACACCATTAGATTGGGAAATGATGGGATAACCAAGGAAAACCTGAATGCAGAGGCTAAAGTAAAAAGCTGAATTGAGAGGAAAGCCCCATATAAGTGAAATGGAAAGAGCTGGAGCTCCTGAGAGCCAGACAAGTCCCTGCAACAGGGTCTGCTGGTGATGGGATCCAGCCTGTGTTCCAGCAGCACATCCTCTCAACTCAGCTACTCCAACCCCCTGCACAGTTCCAGGTGGAAAGATGCTCTCATGAGATATGAGATGGAGAGAGGAGGGGAAAGCAGTTGCAAACACTGCTCTCTCTCAAGCCTTGGAGGCTGAGCTTTGTCCAGGCTGAGGCTTCTGCTTGGAGACAGGGACTGAGGGCCATTTATTAAGCTCAGCTGCGTATAGCTGCAAAAGGCCAAACTCTGCTGATGGTGGCAGAGGTGTAAAGAGAGGTTTATTTTGATATACCAAATTATTTTGTGTTTAGAGATTCAGAAGGAGACCAGACATCAGTTTCACCCTAGAGAAAGCCTCATAAACAAACAGAACTGCTAGTGCTAAACACATCCATGGCAGCTGCTGGGAGCATCAGGAGCAGAACAGATGTTCAGGTGAAACCTCTTCACGAGCTAGCAAGAGAGAAGTCACTAAAACATTTGCTTCTGAAAGAAAGCCAACACCACTGGGTACCAGCAAGCTGCAGGCAGGTCCCTGGGAGACATCAGCAGCCTGACCCAAACCTGTCAGTCAGGGCCAGGCTAATGCTAGCCCAGGCTAGGTTGGGTGCAAGTGTTCTCCTTGGCAGCAAAACCCACAGCAAGCCCTGTGCCACTGCTGCAAGGCTGCTCCTGAGGCACCAGAGCCAGCAAGCCCTGGCACATCCATGGGACACGGTACAGCAGCTCACCTGCACAGGCACCCAGCAGGCAAACCCCAGCAGCAGGATGGGAACAGAGACCTGCAGGGAAGCATGAGCTTCACATCCTGCACCCTGCAGCAGGGCAGAGTGGCTCCAGGGCACAGCCAGCCCAGGAAACACACAGGAATGTCCCCAAAATGAGGGTGAGAGCCGCAGCATCCCAGCCCACCCCCCTGCACACCAAAGCACAGCTGTGCTGCAGTGCCCACAGAAACGCAAAATATTTGCCTTGTGTAAACTTCAGAAGTTTTTAAGGATTACCTCTGGACTGACAACATGTGCAGGGGAGCCAGATTTTACTGCAAAAACAACATCTATTCCAGTCTTTCATTTGGATTTTTCCAAAGGACACCACTCTCCATAATAATCCCTTGGCTTTCCAGCAGGCATGAAAAATGACTATAAGAAATTTTTAACCAGGGCAGCACATACAAAACCAAAACCCCTCCAGAACAGAAGTTTGAGTTGTTTTTCTTAAAGAGACATTCCTATTCAGAAACATAAATTCCATTTTGAAATAGATCATTTCAAATAATCCCACTCCGGAAAAGTTCATTGCAGCTGGACACCATCGGATGTGGGATAAAGGACTGACCAGAGCATCTCAAAGGCAATTCTCAGGTCCTGCTGAGTGTCTGTGGGAATGCCACTGCATCTGGTAATCAGAGACAGTCAAGATGGAACAAAAGGTTTGTTGGAGATGTGAGCTGCTGACCTGATCCAGAGGACTGCTAAGAAGCCACTGTTTGAGCTGCCTGGGGGAATTGCATTCTTCCACACCACAGATTTCACAAACAGCACCCTGCCTGTGCAGATTTAAAAGGGACTAAAGACCTCTCAGGAGGGGAAGTGGTCCCTAAAGACACAACCTGCAATAGTCTGCTGTGGGATGTTCTTTTTCCCTTTAGCTCTAGATCCTTTTCAGCAAACTGTCAGAGATTCCAGGATGGGCTTAATTCTTCTGGATAACATCCACCTCTGTGAAATAGGACAAGCCTGATTTCTAGACAACAGAAAATCCCTTTCAAACAAGGCTTATTCTATGTCTAGTCCTGCTGGCTCTACACAGCAGAGATGACCTTTGGAGTTTGCTAAGTGGACTTGAAGCAGAACATTTCAACTCAATGCTTTTCAATTTATCACGTTCCATATTTGCCTTAGAAACATTCAAGTAACATGAAGAAGCCAACAGCTGCTAAGGTTAGGGATAGTTTTTAAGTCAGTGAGTGTGTATAAAAGCAAAATTCCTAACTGGTAAGACACGTTCAGTGTCTAGCTCTGACATTAGTTATGAAACACTCTGGGGAAACTTTTGCCAAAACACTTTGAATTCAAAAGGAGCAGGATATTTTGGTGCTTAAAGGTCTGGGCTGGGACTCAGGACACCTGGACTCAGTTCCTGGCCCTGTCACAATCTCACTGTGCAGCCACTGGAAAAAAATAATTTTGTTTTCTTTGTGCCTGGTTTTCCATTGTTTTTAACTAATAACAATAAAAAATAATAGCATTTCTCCCACAGAGCAGTAATTTTGTTTATCTGGATGGCAAACAACTTGGGGGCCATAAGCATGTGCAAGCACATAACACAAGGAGATTTTGATCTTTGCACAACAACTGCTGAAGGAAAATAAGCAAGGAAAAAATGACAAATGTGCACTCACAACCTCAGTATGTGCTCTAAGCCCTGCTTGCTCACCCCACTGGAATGAGATTGCTGGACTCTTGCTGCAGCTTTGCACCAAACCCTGCGTATTTCAGCCAGAGAAGACACAAGAAATCAGAGCACAGCACTGAGAGAGCCCTGGGAACACCCTGTCCTGTCCATTTTGATCTTGACATACCAACACCTAGAGCTGAGAAGGGGAAAACAACACGTAAGTGCTGCGGGGCTCTGATGCTTATTTTCCTCAATGAGATTTAGGAGTGGTTCGTATAAAAAATATTTTAAGCAGCAGAACCTCAGATGAAAGAATTTGAGCAAACTGCAATGCTCAGTTTCACTCCCAGCTGGGACAGTGCTGGCCTGGGCTTCAGTGGGGCTGTGGCATCCAGCCTGCAGAGGTGGCCTGCACTAGGAAGGCTGCTGTGACTAGAGCACTGTGCAGGAACAAACACAGGCTGGAGAAAGGACCTGGAATGAGCATCTTGATCATCACTAGACAACTGAACCCAATTCTCACTGATAACCATTGAGAAAATCCTTTATGGAGCCTCCATGGGCTGCATGGTGACACACAACACAATTCTAACAGACCCTTACTATTGATTGCCATTCTGGTACCTGTCCAGGTATGTTTAAGCCAGCAAACTCCATGCTGAGCAACCTGATTTGTACCTGTGATGCCACAGTCACCAGCCTGCTGGGCTAAAGAACCAAGCTGTCTCACTGAAACATGTCTAACCTGCTGCTTGATTTTACCCCCACTTCGGCTGCTGGGTGCCCTAAAGAGAAACCCAGAGGATTCACCCCATCACTGAGAGCTGCCCAGACACCTCAGACTGGCTCAGCTCCAGGGCAGGCACATGCTCTGAATTCACACTTGCCTTCACCCCTTGCAGACAAATGAATTCTGACCAAAGCCCCTCTGGTGCCAGATGCTCAGCAGGCTGGCACAAACTCCTGTCCCCTTCCCCAGGGAAAAGGGCTCAGTGCAGCACCATGGCTTCAGCTACAACAACCCAAAGCTCACAGTCCTTTAGGTTTGCTCTCTGGAGCTTGGCAGTGGGACAAGGAAGTGGAACAGGCAGGGTGCCAGGCCTGAGACAAGCACTGCACAGCTTTACAGTCAGCTCATGCAGCCAGGGCTGCCCTCCCACCACCACTCTGCCGGTGCTGAGCACTGACACTCTGCAGCTGTAACCACAGCAACTACAGGTATTCAGCTGCTCCCAGCTCATCCTGAGCTTTCCACGGCAAAAAACAAGGATGAAAGAGGTGCAAAAGTCAGAGGATTTTAGAGAGAATGTAGCCAAACTGACTGATTGAGAAAAGAGGTCACAGGTATGATATAGCCAAGACCTTAGACTATTCTTCATACTGAGTTCCCATTGCATTGAACTTAATATCAGATATTGGCAGCTGTCATGCACATGTCATGTCTAACTGAGCTAACTCAATCTGCTTCTATATTAAGGTTTCTTCATCACATAAAATATAGTTTCAATTAAAACTTTTTTTTTTTTTGAGGGGAACAGAAGTAAGGTTTATATATTGGAAAACATGTCAGATCCCTCAGCATTTATTCCCATGCCAGGACTGGACCTACCTGCACATAACCTCAGTTAATTGCAGAGTGTATGAACCTGGCATGGAGCCTGTGATGAAAGATTTCAAACCATTCAGCTGACCTAGAAACCAAAGTTTCCAACCTCACAGACAATCCCTGGTTTGCTGAACAGATAATGTTTTTCTAAACTTTTCCACAGCTCCAGTGCTGCTGTGTTGTACTGAAGGTTCAGTGCACTGAGCTCTGCAGAGCAAGGAGGCTCTGGAGCCTGCAAGCACAACAAGGGAAATAAAAGGTTCAGTGCCATGAAGGATTAATCCTGTTGTGTCTGTGCAGAGCTTACTGCCCAGGAGAGAAGGAGCAAGGAGCGGTGAGATGGTTATAAATAGCATCTGACCTTATCTCAACTATTGTATTATTGCAAATAAGAAGGATGAAATTCTCCAGAGAAGTTAATTAGGAAATTTTCCTTCTGCTGATGGGTCACACATTTGCTGAAGTGTTTGCAGCCCACTATGGCACCAACTGTTCCCACAGAACCACCAAAATCAGGGAGCAAGGCAAGCACACAGCAGGAAAAGACCTTAATTGAGTGCAGGGAAGAGGTACCAGGAGCCAAAGGTGTGAGGCCATCTCTGAGTTCAGTTCCACACCATCCCCTGCTCTCCAAACCTGTTACCAGTTTCTTGTCTTCCAACTCAAGATAAACAGGGCTGCCTCCTATCCCTGCTACTGCTGTGTTGGAGGGCAACAATGATGCATTCCTGGAGGCTCCCCATGTAAATTTTCAGAGTTTTTTTCATTTTCAAAATGAAGACAACCTCCAGCCTGCTTTGGACAGTTCCTCTCAGACCATCCCAGCTGGTGTGCTGCTGCCTACCAATCACTCTGGTAGACTCAAATCCAAAACAAAACAAATTTGCAGAACTGACACAAGGAAAATCTCTCATGAGAAAGGAAATTTAGAAACAGCTTGGGGTTTTTTGGTATTCCAACAAGCAATTTTCAGGACACAAACATATGTGGATTGGTAGCAGCGTGGTCAAATGAGCTAACTACATGATGAATTTTGTCTTCAGAAAGTGGGAGATATTTGGAAATCTAAAACCAAACACCACTTCAATATTCTTTATGGAAAAAAGTTCTTTCAATTAATGAAGACGGAAATAATATTTTTTTTAATGAATCTCTCACTTGAGCCACGCTGGCATTATTTCATGTGTGCATGAGTCCATGCTGAGCAGACTGGCTGGATAACTCTGTCTGAAAGGGCCATTTGGCATTAAAAAAACAAATTAGATTGACCCTCACATTCTCCCTTCCTTCCCTCTCTGACATGCTCTTCTTGGACTGTTCCCAGGCATGTAAGAATGAAGATTTCCACACGTTTCTGGCTGTGCATTACATGCTTCAGTGCACACTTGTGTAACCAATCCTGCACAAGGAGCAGGGCATTTACTCACAGCAAAACCACTTCCCAGCGGGAAGGACCCTTCCCATATAAATCTCCAACACACTGAAGCATTGCAGGATTCATTTGCAGAGCAAGCAGTGGGAAATGTGTTTGTGTTTACTGAACCTTCGATCTGACTGACTGTGAAATACACTCTGAGCCACATTTTGTGCTGTCTAGACACTCAGTCTGCCTAACAAACCCTGAGAGCAGCAGCTGTGTGTGAAACGGTATTTTCAATGAGGAAAAGGTGGGATGCATTCAGCCCTCAGGAATCTGTGCAGGTGGTTACCCATGAAGTTCCTGCACCCCAGAGTTTTGTTTTCCTTGGCCAGATAATTAACCAGTTCCTTCAGAGATGAGTAGCACGGGAGAAGCAATACACTCACACACTAATGGCAACAAAAGGTGAACAGCATAAAACTAGCCAGGCTTTCCACAGCAGAATTTCTTCTTGCATGTCCTTCCTCCTGTTGTTATAACATCCCTGTGGCAGCCTGAGCTGTTGCTTACCTTGAAAAATATCAAAGATTAGCCTAGGCATTTTAATCTAATGAAATCAAGCAGCTAGGACAAGCAGGATATGACTATTCCCTCCCTGGACCACCAGCACTCCTATAGGCCACTGCCTGACAGACAAATAATGAGCTTTCATCTATATTATGACTGATAACTGAGAGGCAGGTGTTCCCCAAAGTCATGGGAATACCTGGCCGAAGAAAGGTGAATCTCACTCAACACACTGGTGAGGAGTGAGGGAAGCCTTTGCCATCAAGGGAGGAGGGTCTCGTGCTTTTAGGGGAAAACCAGAAAAAAACAAACCTGGCAGGCAGTTAAGAGCAGCTTTGCAGTTTAGATGGGAATTTTCTCCAGCATCCACACTGCAGCTAATCAAGCTGCACTGACTGATAACTGGGTCACACTCCTAACCCAGCTGTCTCCACACTGGTATCTCTATGGCAGTAATTACTAAAACACTTAAGAAAAACACAACAGAAAAATCTGAGACAAGCAGAAAAATTCCTACAGCAGAAACTTTCCTCCCTTTCTACAGTTTAGCAATGGCTCAGCACCTCTTAGAAGAGTCAGACATGATGAGCTGCTGAATGCCCTTTGGGAGCCAAAGTTTCCTGTGCAGATGTATGTGCTTGTCTGCTGCTACCTAACAACATCCAAACAGCCCCTGTGTCCCCAGAACACGCCCTTCTCAGAGCACACATGGCTTTCCACCTCCATCCCAGAGCCAGGAAGACACAGCAACCTGCTGATAAATGATACTTGTTTTTTGTAGCCCTTTCATGCTGTAAATGGAATTTTGTCAACAGGCTTAAGGCCTGTGCCAGCCTGAGGACTGCCTCCCTACCTTTCCCTTAGGCCACAGAAAGGTCTGCTGGAGAAGGAGCTGAGTAACCATGGTCAGTTTGTGGTATTAGCACCAGAGCTTTAGTTTGAAAAGCAGAGTGCAGAGCCCTGAGGGTGGGCTGCAAACAGGACTGTGCTATCTGAGGAAGAGGTTATCTCTCCCTGCCCTGATCTGTGATGGGGCAGCAAAGGGAAAAGCAAACAAACTATAAATTTCAACAAGAAAGCAGACTCGTGGCATATCTGTGCATTGTTTCTCACCCAAAACCTTGACAGTCTTCAAGGAAATGGTTTTAATTCACATTTTTTCCAGACACAATATTTCTTGAATACCTTTTCCAGGGCTCAAATCATAAACCAGCAAATAATAATTGACAGCTGCTGAATTCATGGAAGCCATCATGATGGTGATGGACATTAGGGCACTGCAGATCTGATTAAATAAACCCATCACATTCCAATCCAAGCATTTTGCAAAGTCTGTAGGAGATCTGCAGACTGGGGGTGGGCTGTGCTCACCATGAGGGGAACTGACTGACATCAAGGGGAAGCAAACTCAGCTTATGCCTTAGGTGGGTTTGAAGAAAACTGCCATAATTGAAGAGAGATTTTTGTGCTGATTCTCCACTACTGGGCCAGCACAAAGGCACTGCACTGGAAACAAAGTCTGCAGATAAAGGGAGAGAGTACAAGGAAGTGAAAATATATCCACAATTCTGCAATTTAATCTTGGTTGGTCTGCAAAGCAAAGCAGAGGTCCTGCCAGGAACAGTGCCTGCATGGGCTGCCAAGTCTAGTCCAAAGGTTTGATTATCCCAGGAATCTTCCCCCAGCAGTGGCCAGGGGTGGACACTTGTGGGCAAGCCATAAATACATGGTGGGTACACAGGGACCCTCACACACAGGGCATTGTCAGCAATGTCCAGCAGCTTACAGGCTTCCTGAACCAGGATTTGCCTCTGGAGCACTAAGTTTAAAAGCCACTGATGGCCCTGTCCTCCTGGGAGTTGGGTACTCCCTTCCGGAACTCATTTACACAGGCTGCAATAAATAAGGGATTTGGGAGATTTTAAGACATCAGTATATTATTTCCACCAGAGTACACGTTGGGGAGAGAAAGACCTACCACTAGGCTATGGCAGAGTTTTCAGAAAATGTGGAGCTGCAAATACAGGCTGACTCATCTGGGAGGCAAGAGGAATTGCAGCAGTGTTGCAAAACTCCTCAGTACCTCCAATGCTCGTTGTTCATAAAACTCAAACACATCCGAATACAACAGGGATAGGGTTTCCTACCAAAAGGCATCTTCTGAAATTAAGGGACACGAAACAGGGCAGAGGAAGGGGTCCACAAGGCATCTTCTCATCCAGGACACTGAGAGCGCATCAGGTCTCAAGGGCTGTTGACAGGATGAGTATGCTGGCATGGGATGGATTGTGTTGACTTCAAGCAGAGCAACCTCCAGGCATGTTCCCTGAATGTGACCCTGGAATTTCAGGGAAGAGGCTCCCTGTCATAAGGGTTGACACACAGCACTCTGAAGAACTCACTTTGTGCATTGCCACATTCAGTTTACCCAGCACCACTGCAGAAACGTGCATTTCATTTGGAGAGGATGTAACTCTACCCTTGCAAACGTGCTTCTTACCCTCCTCCAGCTCCCCCAGCTTTGATGAGCACTGTTACTGATTTGAGAGAGGAACTGCTGGCTTTGACAGCAGAGTGAAACCAGTCTGGGTGAATGGCAGCTCTGCCAGCCCAGGGGCACTGTTTGGAGATGTGTGCTCTGCTGCTCAGGCTCTTGGTGCTGCTCCAGAGGCTCCTGTGGACTTACACCAGGGCAGGTTTGGCTCGTGCTCCAGTGAGCAAGGCCACATACCACTGGACAATTGTCTCCATACATGACACACACCGCAATCTCAGCTGGATTTGCTGCTTCTGAAATGAAAACACTTTGCTTGCTTTCCCCAGCCTTGGCTTGGTAATCATTACTAAACACTTATCAGCTAGACAGCCTTCATTTCCTGAGAGCCTGAACCTAATTACACCAGGAAACGTGCTGCTTTTCCTTCAGACACTGAGAAATGCTGCTTTCTGAGCCCTTCTACTACACAGTTTAACTTTGTTCTGATTAGTAGAGTGTAGGGGAAGGCAGAAACACAGCCAGATCTCAAGAGGCAAATGCAGTGATCCTTCACAGAAATGCCCTGGCTTCACTCTACATCATTAATAGTAACAACAAAATGCCAGAGATATTTCACCTCCCCTCCCTCCCCTATTAATCTCAGCTGAACCCTGCGAGGCCCCTGCACAGAGGTATCGTTTTCCCTCAATTGCAGGTAAGGAGTCTGATGTCTCACAGCAAATCAGAACCAGACCTGGGGCTGCCTCCCAATGCCATTCCTCGAAGGAGTGAAACTAGCCCTGCAGCTCCATCCCTTATCAGGACATTCCATCCCCGGTGGGATGAAGGAGCCTTTGCCAAAAGCAGCTCTTTCAAACCCCTCCTTTGTGCCACGGGGCCCCACTGGGATGTTGAGTTACAATTGCCCACTTGTAATAGAGCCCAGACTATCGCCACCAAATCAAACTGTTGGTTAATTAGTGTATAAAAATCCCCCTACAAAAGCACAGTAATGGAGTTATAGAGCCATTAGCACCAAATCACAAGATCTGCTGCTGCAGCAGCATCACTTTCACCCTGTGAGCCGCCCAGGAGCTGCTGCCCATCCTGGAGGGCTGCCAAACATCCCCATCCAATGGGAGACACCTATGGCAAACCTGCTTGGAGAACAAAGGCAAGGAGACCTGAGCTAAGGGGTTGTGCTTCCCCTGACTGAGGCTTCCAGACATTCTCATTGATTCTATTCTCCTGGCTAGGTAAAGAACTACAGAAATGCAGAGTGGGTCCTCCCAGTGGTGCAGTTTTCCCTTCACAAGAATTAGTAGAATGACATGGATGGGATGTGTCAGCTCCCAGTTTGACCAGTTCACACGTGGCCAAAGGAGTGAGTGACCCAAGGGGAAGTGGGCACATGTCTGTCCTTGAGAGCAGGCAAGAGATGTGCCCTCTGCCAAGTGCTGATGATGAGCACATCCCACATTTCTGACTCTGGAGGCTCTCCTATGGGTGTGTACCTTCACCCTTCTTCCTCACAAGCTGGAAATAAGACACAGAGCACTACCCTGGGCAAGAGCAGTGCATGGAGTGGGCACTTGGACTGCGCACATTCCTGTACTGGGAGCAGATGTGGATAGAGCCAGGCAGGATGCAGGTCACAGCCTGGATGAAGTTAATAACACACAGTGTAAAGCTCCATCTTCTCACACCCTGGTGGTCCTGCTTGCTGGAAACCCTGTACAGACACACCCCTCCACAACCTTCTTCACATCAAGGGCTGGAAAGATCCGTGGTGATGGATGACCTTCACTGGGCTCCTACCCAATCACCGGCTCCTCAGTTCCTCAATTCTCAACTGGCTCTGGGAAGCAACATCCTAAAGGATGCACGTGTCACTTGAGGCAGGACACAGGTGTTTATTCCATCTCTGCTTGCACTGCTTTGCCTGCCTGAGATGGAGAAAGCAGCTGCTTGGTGCAGCTCCAGGGAAGGATGGCTCCCAGCTGCTGCAGGATGATCCACAGCCCGTGGGGAGCTGCACAGGAATGAGCAGGACACCCAGGGAGTGGTGTGTCCCACAGGGATGCTGTGGGGACCCCCTGAGCACAGGCTGTTATCACTGAAAGCCCTGCAGCTCTGTGCCCCTGCTGCAGCCCCTGCACTGATGTCACCCTGAGAGACAGCAGCTGCTGTCTGGGGCAGAGCTGTGCTCCACTGTGCAAAAATGAGGAGCTGCCTGCCCTTGCTGAGGACACATGAAGTCATGCTCCTGGGAGAAGTCAGTATTTTCCAAGCACTCAGGTTCTGCTTTCAGTTGCTGGCTCTGTTCTGATTTACTGGGAATTCTTCTGCCAGGCACTAAGCATCCCCATGACTCAGTTTCCCTGTTAAACAGGAGCACAAACCTCTTGGCTCTGGTTGCTGGGAGGCAGAATGACAGCATTTTAAAACCTCAGATGACACGTCAGGGCTTAAGACATTGCAAGATTTTTCTGTTGATCTGAAAATTACGCAGTGGACTCCTGTAAGAGCTCACTGAGTCCTTATAAGTGGCTCTTTGTCACTGTTCCCATCCACACCCTGGTCCCTCTTTGAAGGGCAAATACCATAAAAAGCTGTTTCCAGAGACCGAGATCTAGAAAAGAGAAGTCAAATAGGGTCAGGCTCTGGATGGCTTTGCTGCCCTGAGCTGTGGCCAGGGGCTGGCTCCCTGCTCCCACCCGTGACTGCAGGGAACACTGCCCCATTTGTCTGGGGAGCCTCCAACGTGGGTGGGTGGGTGGCTCCTGCCCCTCCACAAACATTTCAGCCCCACTGGAAACAGCTAAGACGGAAAATGTGGATGATGCCAAGATTAAGAAAGAGAATTAGGGAAACAGCAAGCATCCCTAATCAATCATGCTTGGACACTGAGGGTTTTATGTGCACAAAGACTTCACTTGAATTCTTTTTTTGCATTTATCCACAAGAAAGAACTCCAATAGAGTGGCTGAGGAAGTTGCCAGATGTTGATTCACCCTTTTGCTTTCTGCAAATGTTTTCATTTTATTGAAAACCTGATCAGCAAACTCAGAAACCCTTAAAAATTATTTATTTAGAAAATAAAACCTGCAAGCACCTCCCTGGCAGCACATGACATGGATGAAGGCAGAGGAACCAGTCTCTCTCTCACTGGTACCAAGTCTGGCTTTCCTTGGCACAGAAAAGATAAAGCTGAAAGAAACAGGGATTTTTAAAAGAAAATACAGCTAAGTATTTTAGCAAAACTTCTGGTAAGGATGCTAATCATCATCTGGTTCACAAAGATCCCTTAACTTGCTTAAACAGAATCCAGGGTGACAACACAGGTAGGCAGAGACAGAAAGTCACAGAGGGCAGCAGGCAGGCAAGATGTAATGACATTGCATGGGACTCACCCCAAACCCCTGAGGGGAAACTACAAAACCTCAGAAAAAAGAAATCCCATCAGTGAGAAGGATCTGCCACCACACACCCCTAACAACAGCTCACAGCATCCCAGTGAGAGTGCAGGAGCTGCAGCACTGTCCAACATTTATATTCTAAACAGAGATTTACAGCCAACTATTGATGGATTAAATAGGGTGAAGACTAAGTCAGAAGTCTGTTGTTAAATTTACTCAGCCTCTGGCACGTGCACCTAACCATAATACCGCATCTAATTTTGGTTTTGTTTTTTAAGAGAATCAATTTGGACTTAGTTTCCACAAAACTCTTCTGTTTGCCTTAGTGAACAACAGCTGTTCATTTCAAGAAGCTCTTGGAGAAACATTCATCTGCTCCCAGATCAGACTACTGTTAAAAATGCTGAGCATCCTTCTAACACTACCAAAAAAAAAAAAAATATCCGTACTTTAAAAAGTGCAAATATGAAGAACTTTTGAAAAATGTGTTTTGTTCATTTCTGAAGCTAATTCAAAACATAAATCCCTGCAGGTGTAACTTCACACGAAACACGTGGCTTTCCATCCAAAATAAATCTGGGGCACAGAATAAAATCTGCATGACCTAAATGGTGACTTGGCAAACCATGGGCAGACTTGCAGAGCTAGCATCAGTGCTGCATTCAGCTCTCTGGGTTATTATTTACAGATGCTGCCCATGACAGCAGCATCCCTCTCCTCTGGCTGCCTGGGAGCGCTTCCCTGGAGCTCACGGTGCCTGGCTGTGGCACAGCCACTCGCAGCAGAAACAATCCAGGAACGACGTAAATGTAAAAAGGAACACTGGTTCCCAGTAACAGCAGCAGAAAGGTCTCTGGTTGCCAGACCACAAACAAGCTGGAGGCGTTTTCCTCCCTCATCCTGCTTGACACGAGACCTGAGCCAAGCTCCTTCAGCAGCTCTGCGAAGGATTTGCCGTGAGACCGCCCGTGTGTCCGACTGCAGCTGCACAGAACTGCCCCTGCCCTGGTGAGGGGAGAGGCTCTGCTGTGCAGGACAGCAGCAAAAGCTCTCTTGTGATGGGGCAGGAGAGACAACCACCTCCAGTTTTCCGTCAGTCCTGGGCTGGATTTTGCCCCAGAACAACATCAACAGTAGCAGCTTTTGGCGGCTGGAAAAAAAGAGCTGCTCTGAGTGAAGCACCAGGAGGACCAAAGCCTCGGGAGCTGCACCCCTTGGTTTGCCCAGGACAGGGTGGGCTTCCCACTGCAGCTAGAGATTCAAACTCACATTCAGGTATGGGCTGAGGGCTTCCCACCATGCCCAGATGCTCAAACCAGGGCTGCAAAGCAACTGCTGTTTCCCAAGTATCATATTACACTTTTTTGTCTCATGCTCAACAGGTCAGCTGGCCTGCTGACCCCAGGCTGCCCAGGCAAAGATGTCAGACTTCGGTACCCATGAACTGCACTGAACAGTCCTCCTTGTCAGCAGATGAGAGCAGCCCAAAGAGATGGCTCAGAGCAGGGCCAGCGCAGCCCCAAACATGTACAAAAGGTGGGTAACTCCTTCTCTCACCTCACCCCAGAGAGCTCATGAGCAACATTCAGGAAAGGCACCAGAGGCCAAGTCTGGAGGAGGAGGACAACGAGAGCAAGAGAAATACAATAAAGTTTCTCTTTTGGAAAACAGATGGCACCAAACCATGCAAAAAGGCTTTATGATCCCTCAAGCAGGAAATAAGTGATGACATACTGTCATGTTGCTGTGTCAACAGCTGACACAACGCAGCAGGGTAATTTCACAGACTCCCACGTTAGTTTAAAAGCTCTCTTTGAAACCACAGAGCTGGGGCAGAGGCACTTCAAGTCTTGCACAGACAGCAATGGCCCTGCTGCTGCAGATTCAGTGCCTCAGGAGCCAGCCCTGCACAGAGAAGCCACAGCCAGCCCTGCCATCCACTGAAACCATCTGCGGCTCACCACAGACGGCTGCTGATACAAGACCAAAGCACCAGCCTCCCTTCCCTTTCCCCCTCCAAGAAAACAGTACCCTGACCCAAAGTGTGCTCAAAGGGTTCATTGTTGTCTGGCCAACACACACGATGCCTGAACCTGGCCTGCAAGTCCTCAAGGTTGTGAACAAAGTTCTGCATGTCTCAAGCAGGCCACAGCACTTTGAGAGCCTCCTTTATCCCTAAGAGGGCTTTTGTTTGCTTTAACATTACACACCAGAAACAAAATATTGCTCCCTCCCTCCCTGTCTTTCTTATTAGAAGCAGGCACTGGCATTTTCACCAACAAGATTGCCAGGCAGTTTTTCTAAGGGTCTGCATATTCACTTTCTCTGCTTTTTTTAGCAGTGGGGAGCAAGAGATGAATCCTTGAGGACTGGCCCACATGATCCTGCCATTACAGACACCAGGAGGGATATCTCCAGGAAACTCTGTATCTCACTGTCCTGCCAACTGGAACTGCTTTTCTTTTTCCAGCAGTGGGTCCAGCACAAGTCACATAGTCAGATAGCAGAGAGAACAAAACCCATGTTCCCTACAATCCTCATGGAAATCCCTAGTCAGCACAAATTCTGCAAAGCCCATTCAATCTCTAGGGAATATCTCCTTTTAGAATCCAGTTTCATTTCCCAGCCCATGATATTAGAGACAGCCTGTGTGCAGATGCATCTCCCACTGACTTTTTCTTTTGAGAGTGATCCTGCCTTTGGGAGAAGTTTGCTGAGGTTACCAAGTAAGAGTACACAGCGTTCTCCCTGGAAAGCAACACATTAGAAAACGGTCTGGGCTCAGATCAGAATGAGTGCTTTTACCCATTAACCTATGAATTTACCCCCTCCCCTGCTCCAGGTGAGTGCCTCCATGCCCTGCAGCATGCAGGCACTGGAGCATCAGCAGCAGCTCTGCTCTGCCCCAGCTGCAGTGCTGCTGGCCAAAGCAGGAGGCAGGATCCTGGGCCATGGCTGTGACTCACACTCCTGACCTGCCAAATAAGTAGTTTGGAGCAAGGAAGTAACAGGCAGACTCAAACCAGAAAGCTGGTGAAACAAAATGAAAGAAAATCCTCTTCAGCTCACCTTGCTTGCATCACAACTTAGAGCCATGACAGTCAATGGCAAAACTCCTAATGCTTAGGGGAGTCCAAAATGCAACCCCACGTAAATTGGCCCAAAAAACAGATGCTCCAGGTTTGCCTGTTTCTGAACAACTTAATTCACATCTTTCTTGGATGGTAATATCCAATCTGCAGATGGGGAGAGGGGCACTTGTGAAGTCTCCTAGGGAGAAATCCATGTTTCTATGACTTCACTTTGACCACTGTCATGAATGACCCTAACAAGACTCAATTATGTGTTCAGCTGGCAAGAAGGGGTCAGGCACAGCAGATCAGCATGAACCACAGCCCACAAATACCAGTGAAAGAAATCTGAACCAGGATGAGTGTCCTGCCCACAAATCACATTGCTGTGAAGAAATCTGAAGGCATGGTCATGATGACCCCTCTTATGTCCCTGACCCAGGTGACTTCCTACAGGAAAATACACTATATCCCGTTCCACACACACACTTTGGCCCAAAATCTTCTTTGCCAAGTTTCAGCCCACAGCTGAGATTTGATAGTCAAGTTAATGACTTCAGTGTGTGTCAGTTCAGAGGGAGAAGGATGACACAGTCAGCCTGACTCTTTCCCACAGCCTTCTGTGCCTGGTAAATAGGAAAAACACCAAGAAAGGGAGGAGGATGCTGTGCCACAGCCCTTGGGAAATCCTGCTGCATGACTGGCTGGGCAGGGTGGATCAGCTCTCAAGCAGGCAGGGCAGATATTGTCAGGGAGAGAAAAGGGCTGATTAGGCTTTCTAGCACTAATAATATCAAAACAGAATATTGCTTTCATTGGCAGTGAAGCAGAAAATGAAACGGTGCAAAAAGGAGAAGCCTCAGGTGAAGCGGACTGGAATAATGTCAGGTCTGGAGCAACAACAGCCCTCAAGTGCCCTTTATAGTCGAGTTTTCCTCTTGCACATCGGGAGGTCTGTGAGGTACAAGCTATCACCTCCTACTCACCACCCATGGGAACCCTCCCACACTCCTGCCCCTGCACTGACGGTAAATTGGCAAGTGTCTGCAGGCTAAAGCAAACCCCTGGGAGACTCGAGCCAGATGGTCCCACTGCCCACTCTGAGGCTGGGGGAAGAACATCCTCACTTGCTGCCTTCTGAGAACAACTGAGGTTCGCTTTCTTCAGCACAAAGGGGAGCAAAGATGCTTTTGCTGGCATCTAACTCCAATAATGAATTTTGGCTCACAAGTCTGACCCATGGCCTCTCAGCTGTTAAATCAAAACCTGCAGAGGAAATCTCCTTGCTGCTACACAGAATGACAGCTTAGACCTTGCCAGACTTTGGTGCTGTGGCTCTCCCATGCTGGGTCACTCACACTCCACCACCCCACAGCCCAGAGTCTGGGCTCTCTGGGGCAGAGAGGGTTTGCTAACACACCTGTACACTGATTAATAAACTGAAGCACTGACTTTCTGTGACTGCCTACTGCTATAGCATCATAAACAAAGAAAGATAAAAAGCAGGAGCACCAAAGAACAATTGAAGCAACTTACTGAAACTCTCTAGAATGTTCCTAACTATCTAATGAGCTTTTTTTTTTATTTTTCGTGCAGATCCTGTGCAAAATCCAGAGCACACACCTAGCAGGTACACCCCAAGTGGGGCATAAAGGCACTGTCAATCTTCAGGATGTTCCCAGGCCAAAGTCTCCTCAAGCATTAGAGCTCTTATCATCTAAACATACAGGCATGCTCACACACAGCAGCAGCATATTGTGACAGCATGCCAACTGTCTGCACACCTGCATGCACTATAATATGTAAAATGTAATATGTAATATTGTATATAATATATTGTACCTTATATATTTTATATTCATTATATATTATAACAAGGGCAAACTATATGCCTGGAGTCAAAGCTAGGTGGAAAGTATGAGTTATCAGTTTACCATGGAGCTGGCAAACCCCTGTGCCCTCCTCTTCTCCGGGATGCTCAGACCCTGTGGCTTTTGCTGCTTTCAGCAGTCTGTGCAGAGAACAGATGCCTTTTCCATACACAAAATGAATTATTTCCTTGCTCTCAAGGGAGAGATGCTTCCCTCCTACACATCCATCAGGTTAATGCACATTTACAGCTCCTCCAGGGGAGGGAAAGGCCAGGGGTCCCCACTGCACCTCAGATGTTCGGCACTTTGCTTCCAATAAGCAAAAACCCCTTTGCTGCTGGGGGGCAGCCTGGCAGAGTGGGAGGGCACTGATGAGGGCCAGGATTTGGGGCTATCTGATTTTCAGATAGGATTTTCAGCTGGCTGGGCCAGGAAGAAAAAAAAAAATTAAATCAGTAAAAAAAACGCCAGGAGGCTGGGGAGTTAATGTCATTAAGTATCTGACAGCTGGAAAATGTGAGCAGCCATTGTCTGCAAGCCCCCACAACTCCTCCGGCCAAACCAGTTTGCTGAAAGCAGCAGCAACAAAGCATAAAAGCCAAGACTGGAAACACTGACCTCCTCTCCCTGCCCTGCTGCCCTGACTGAGGGAACAGGACAGCTCAGAGGTCACCCTGCCCCAGCGTGTGGCCCTTGGCTTCTCTGCAGCCCTCCCTGACCCTGTCCCTGCTCTGGCAGCAGCTCTGGGGCCTGAGGAGGCCCTGGCAGCAGCCCTGTCCTCTGCCACCCTCCCCAAGCTGCTGTGCTCCATCTGCACACACACAGCACTGCTGCTGGGCTGGCACTGCCACCATGAGGGGAGCAGGCTGCTCTGAGCACAGCACTGCTGCTGGGCTGGCACTGTCACCATGAGGGGAGCAAACTCTGAGCACAGCACTGCTGCTGGGCTGGCACTGTCACCATGAGGGGAGCAGGCTGCTCTGAGCACAGCACTGCTGCTGGGCTGGCACTGTCACCATGAGGGGAGCAAACTCTGAGCACAGCACTGCTGCTGGGCTGGCACTGTCACCACGAGGGGAGCAAGCTCTGAGCACAGCACTGCTGCTGGGCTGGCACTGTCACCATGAGGGGAGCAAGCTCTGAGCACAGCACTGCTGCTGGGCTGGCACTGCCACCATGAGGGGAGCAAGCTGCTCTGAGCACAGCCCTGTCCCCACTCAGCTGCCTTGGGGAGGGAAGGAGCAGGCCAGCCACAGCCCACAGCACCAAAACCCCAAAAACATTGCTCCTGCCCCTTCTCCCACTTCCCCTGATGGGAGGTGCTACACACTTCAGGCCTTGGAGCTGTCACAAAACTGGTCCTCTGCAGCCTGACAGATCCTTGCACTGTTTCCTCAGTGTGCATGAATGTCTTAGCATTGGCTGTATGAAAACAGAAAGAAATCCAGAGCTTCAGGCACATGTAGCATCTTCCACCAGCCAGCAGTGGCCAACAGCTCTAGGGTACCAACAGCTTAACTATTCTTTAACCTTCAGGCTCCTTTCCCTTCCAGCAGCTGAGCCTGAGCCAATGCCACCTTCCCCAGGCACAGGCTGGCACTGATCTGCTGCCAGCAGCACCCTGAGCCCCCTCCAGTGTAAAACTGATCTGGTGCCAGCATGAGAGGGAGCATTCTGAGAGCACTGCTGGCAGGAACCTTGTCCTGGGGAGAAGATTTGATGGCAAACTGTGGGTTTTTCCCTTTAATGCTTGCAGAGAAATTTAATCAAAAAATCTTCACAGACTAGTTCTGAAAGTACTGAACTCAGGCACTGAAACTGCATCCCACTTCACCTCCCAGAATAATGGGCAAACAAACCAAAGATTCAGTTGCAGGAGGGACTTTTAAGCAACTCTAACTTATGGACAAATTTGTGGAGCCCCTTCTTCTCAGTCCAAGGACTGTAGCAAGCTTCAGGTTTTATCTGATCACAGGCAGGCATTGAACTCTGCTGTCCCACAGTCAAAGGACTTGAGGTAATTTTCACTGGTCCAGGTAATCGTCTCCATACTTGGACAAGAAATTAAGAATTGCTTCCATAGCAGTGTGAGAATTAAATCTGACCTGTGCTCATGCCCAGATGCTCCTTTTTACATACACACACTGAGGTCTCTCCTAAGTTACTCTGGTGCACCAAATCCTGTGAAGCACTGAAAGACACCATGCCCCTTGGCCTGAAGAGCTCTTTGCTCAGCACCTCATCAGATGACACAGCTGCAACAGATCTACAGCAGCAGCACAGCATGTTCACACTCCTACAGAGCAATAACCGAGATCCTAAAGACATCATTTCCTCACCACTTCCCCTGACAAGTCCCACGCACTTCTGCAACAAACAGGAGGATTCTGACCAAGGCAATTCACATGGGTGTCAGCCACGTTTTCCCTGGCATCTCCCTCACTGGATGCTCATGAACTCCAAAAACCACATGAGAGCACCTCACAGCAGCTTGTTCCAAAGCCTTTGTGTTCCCTTCCAAGCCATCTGCCTTCCTCTACCTTGCCTTCATCCAACTGGGAAACACATACTTAATTACATTCATTTATGTTCAAATAGGCCTATTGAAAAGTAAGTGGATTAAAAACTGGTCTGGAAAAAAAATTAAACTCTACTGCAGCACAGCACAGGCTGTGAATCTGGGCTGCCATGTAATGCAGGCAGTGGGAATTCTCCTCTGCAAGAGGCATTGGGAGTTTAATGTTGCAGCACAGCCAGTTGCAATGCACTTAGCAGATGTCTGAGACCTACAGCCTCATCCATTCACCTTTGATCTTATGTTCCACTCCTTCCCTCCAAGTCTGAACAGCCATTTAACCATGGCAGAGGCTCAGTGCACGTCTGCAGATGGATCTAAACTCCTCTCCGAGCTCCAAGGGCAGGAGCTGCACATACTCATCTCCAGGACACCCACTCATTCATACCCTCACCCATGCCACAGACACCCAACACCCACAGAGGGATATTCCACTTGAACATGACCCTTCCATTGCAGCAGACAGTTAATGCTGAAAACAGCTGGGAGCTGGTGACTGAGTCTGAACATCAGCACCTTCCTGTTGGCACTTCCCACCAGAAGGGCAGCCAGGACAATGCTGCTCAGCCTCCAGCACGCCAGGACAGGACCCCTGCACAGGCAGGGAAGAGCAAGAGATTATGCAAGCCTTTCCTACCTCTGTACACCCAAGTCCAGTAGTACAAGACAGTAAAATACTAAAAATAAAAAAAAAAAAAGACCAAAAAAAAACATGTGACATTAGAGATGAAGAGTGAGATGGGTGAAGCACCAGGCTTGGGTGCAGAGAAGTAATACAATCCCAGTGCTCCCAGCTCCTTCTGGAAACTCTGCTGGGGCTGCACTGCTCCACGCTGACTGCACTGCCACCCCAGATGCTGGCAACCATGGGACACCCACGCTCCACACACCCAGAGCAAACATGGGGGTAGCAGAAACAAACCTCCAGGACAGGCCATTCACACAGGGGTTGGACTCAAGGATCCCTGTGGCCCCTTCCAACTCAGAATATTCTGTGATTCTGGGACTTGTTAAGCCTAACACCTTCCCTTCCAACCTATACCTTACTAAGCTGCTGCCTCTCAGACTTGGCTCCATGTGGGGAAGAAGGGACAAGAGAAGGAAAAATTTTTAACGTTTTTTGCAGCCCAGTGAAAAAGTTCAGCAGTGTTTGGTAGATCATTAAGACCAGCACAAACCTACTATGCTGCAGGCCTCCTCTGAGCTTCCCCCTCCCAGCTCTGCTTGCCTCCCTTCCCTGGCACAGCCAAGAGCAGAGCTGGCATGCTCCTACCGTTAATTAAGCAACAGCAATTAGGCAACACATTTTTAAGCGGTTCTCTCACAGCCCAGCTTGGGAAAGGGCTGGCTTCAGCATTAAACCGGCAGCTGTGTACAAAGAGCCAAATCAGTGCATCACAACGAGGGAACTTGATATGTAAACAGCCTTGTCAGTAATTACCCCAATGCTTTCCAGTGAATTGCTTCACTCCATGAGAGCCCCGGCTTCCTGGGGGCTGAGCGAGCACACAGGGTGCTGCACAAAGCAGGGTTGGTCTGGTGCTTAAAGGGTTTGGTCTGATGTTTAAACCAAAGCCCAGGACACTTGACAGCAACAACCTTGCTGAATATTCAGTGTTGTACTGACAGAGCCATGGTGACCTGGAGTGGTCCCTGAGCACAGTCCTGGAGGATTTATCCATCTGTCCCAGGGGCTCTGGGCTGATGTTTATTGCAGCAGACTGCACAGGAGAGAGGCTGGTTTTCCACAGCCCCTGGGAGCTGAATTCACATATTGCTGCTCCCTCCTCTCTCTCTGGCAGATAACAGGGATGGGCAGGTTTCCATCCCACAGACAGGGAACTGGACCTGGCTTCATGTGATCCACGTGGTGCTGCCAACACGTTCCAAGATCCCTGAGAAAAAAGCTGAGCAGCTGCAGAGTGAGCAGAGCTGGGGAGCCAGGAACAAGGCTGGGATGCACCGGGAAGCACCACGGGAACAGCACTGCTGTGCTCTCTGCCTCCTCTCCATGCCTTTGGCATTCCCCGGGACTTAAGAGCACCAAATCTATGTGCTCAGTCAAGCCTCAAGCAAAATTTAAAAATATTTCCTGGGGGACTTTTTTTTGTTAGTTTGTTGGGATTTTTTAATAATAAAAAAGGCTAAATTTTTTTAGCCATTATTTTTAATAATGGCTATTCCTGCTCTGCTCCAATAAACAGGCGAAGGCTGCCAAGCACACCCAGTAAATCACACATATGCTCTGCTCCTCTCAGCTGAATATTTACAAATTTCCCAAGTGCTGAACCTCTTCAAGTCATTCAGCTTCTGCTTTCATCTGAAATATCCATCTCAGTGCTTCTGAGATTTTCCTGCAGTTATCCTAAATTAACGAGGATCGGAAACCAGGCTTCATCTGTAACCCTAAAGGTCAATCACATCATTTTGCTTCAACATGCCAAACAGACAAGACAAAAACAAACATATGAAGTTTCTCAAAGGAATATGAGTGAGAGAGTGAAGAGCCCTCTCCCAAAGGAGAGCAAAAACCCTAAGTAAGAAGGATGATTTAAAGTAGTTATTTCTATCTGTCTAGATAGTTGTAACACTATGCAATGCCTGGAGTTGCACCCCAAGCTATCTGGGTTTTCCTTCTATTTCCAAGAGATGATAAAAACACTCCTGCTACTTTATGAGAATGACACCACAAAAATTCTGCATTCAAATTTAAGCGCAGTTTCCTATATCTGAGGGGATTTTAGCAGCCCCAGGTTAGGCACAAGCAGTTTGTCCCTGCTCCAGCTCACAGCACCTGTGCTATGCTGCAAGTAGGCAGGAATCCCATCCCAGAGAAGAGATCTTCACAGGGAGATCTTTACAGCCTGAACCCCCTGGGAACACCAAATTGCAAGTTCCAGATTCAAAGCCACCACACAGGCTAGCCCTGATTTCACCAACACGGGCAACAGCGTGCACTGCACGTCCTGGGCTCCATGGGCTGTCCCATCTGGTACCACTCCTTGGGTTCAGCTCCCAAGGAGGCAATGGGCACTGGGATCACAGGGGACCTGCCTTAGCTCTGAGAAGATGGCTTTCACACTCCCAGCTATCCAGGGATGGTGAGATGTGCCCCACAATCTGCATGTCAAGGATCCAGAACCAGAAAAGCAAAGGCAAAGCCACATCTCCAGCTGATGAGAGTGGCTGGTTCTGCCCCTGCTACTTGTGCTGCCCAACAGGCTCTCACATTCCAAGGGAGCTGTCAGGAGGTCAGCTGAAGAGAAAAATACTGTCATTAACAGTTCTGAGCTATAGGGCTGGAGGTCCAAGCATGTCAGAATGACTGACAGTGGTCTGAAGGGACTGCACACAGCTGGAAGTTTGAGTTTTCTTGCTCCTGCCAAGGCAGAAGAAAATCCAGCATCCCAAGGTGGCTTCCAAAACAGTTTCTTTCCTTAACACCCCCATCTCCATCTACATGTGACTGGTGGGGAGAAGTGGCTGTGTCACCACTCGTGGCCACTCCTGAGCCCCAGACCCTGTGCAGGACCACAATTCCCACCAGCACTGCTCTGGCTCTCAGTGCAGGAGAGGAAATCACACTCCAGGTAAGTGTGACTATGGATTTAAACTCCATGTTTGCAGGCTTTCTCAGCAGTTAAAAATAACCAAATATAAAGAAGCATCATGAAAGCTTTTCCAGGGAGCTCACTTTCTAGCCAGCATTCAACTCTCAAATTAATATCCCTAATTTCTAATTAATGTACTGCTTCATTGCCTTTAATAGCACTTTACCCCAAATCTGCACTTTCTCTTCTGCCTAAAGCACTAATTTCCATTACCTCAAGAGGTATCAAATTCCAAATTTTTGTTGCAGCTTCAGGTTTTCACACTCAGGTTACAGACACCTCATTAGCCTCCCCACATCTGGTCCAGGCTACAAGGTGCTCGTTCTGTGACACGCCAGAATCAGTCAACACGACTGTCTGGTTACGTACAGGCTCCAAAATGTCTCATGTGTACGAAAAAAAAAAAAAAAGAATAAAATTAAATTAAGCAGATGGCCCACAGAGCACTGAGATTTGCAATTTTCTTCCTGGAAAACTTCTGGTAACCCCAGTTCCAAAAATAATACTAGGAATAGCCCTCCGTGTGGGAAGGAAGAATTTTCTAAAAATCTTTGATCTCTGTGTTCCAGAGAAGGGAACTGACACAGTAATCAGAATATATTGCTGAATGGGGTTACTCTCTCACACCACAGGGCAAAACCAAAGTGGGTATTTAAACACTGGTGTCCAGCTCCTGAAAGAAATTTACTGAGTTGGGTTTTTTTTTCTCCCTGGGATATTTTTTCAATTAACAAAGCAGAAACACATCAGTTCAACTCTTCCATAATCCCTACTATCATCTCTCCCCTAAGTCACTGCTCATCTCCTACTAAAATTTCTTTCTAACAGTTCTCACCCAGAATTTTATGCAGGATTGTATCTGGCCTTTTTTTATTATGTATTATTAAGTATGATGAAAATTTCCAAATATAATGAATTTATCCATGACTAGGAGCCTCATTTCACAGGTGTGCACATGGTGAGAGCTTTGGTGGTTACACTGAAGCGACAAATCCAGGTAGCCAACACTCCAGAACAACCTTGGAGCATCCCAAAACTCTGCAGGATAATGTCACCCACACACACATCTCTCCTCCCACCTAGGTTTCATTGCAATCCAGAATTTACAGGAAAATCTCTTTCCAGATGGGACCCCCAGCACACATCCCCATTTCCATAACTCATCACCACTCACAGGGGTCACATAAGGAGGGCACCCACACCTGCCCATCTCCTCCTCCACCTGATCAGTGGGAAGGGGCCTTGCTTGTCATCTAATTCCTGCTTTTAAGGAGGCTCCCTCATTTTGGGAACAGCATCTTCCAGCTCCCCTGGCCCTTCTCCCCACCCTGCAGCAGCAGAGCCCCTGGACACAGGAGTACAGTGCTGAGCTCACGTCCCCTTCCCAAACTGCCTCTGCCTGCAGAGCCACAAGCTGACAGCATCTGTTTGGACTCCATTCCTGGACAAGACCTGCCTTGAAGCATTTGATTTTCCCCACTTCTTCCACTTCCTTTCTGTAACATGAAGCAACACTTTTTCCCCTATAAAAACCGAAATTTGGAGCATGCAACCTAAATTTCAAGGTATTTATAATTTTTGGTCCGCGCACTCTCAGCATTACCCTGCCAAGCACTGCTTGCTGCTGGGAAGGCTGACAAAATGTAATCAGCCATAAACAAGTGAACTTTAACTTCATATAGGATGGAAAATGGAAAAAGGAAAAAACAAATGGTATCAAACACTTGTCACTTTTGCAGTGGTATGGGATGATAACCCTGCTCTGTGACAGCTCATCACAGACTGGAGTGCATTGTCTACCAGCAGGTTAAGGCAAGTAAAACGCCAGGAGGAAGGGAAGACAGGCTATCAGCTCTCTTTGGAGGTAACAGAGTGAGGAGGAGGGGTGGAAAACACATCTCCAGCTCCAAAGACAACTTCAGCCCAAGGAGCACACATTCTGTGTGGCTTTATCCATTGACATGATTGGAACAGACACACGTGTCAAGCTGCTTACTGGTGCTTACATCATATAGGAAGTGAAGGCATATAGGAAAGCAGAAAGTCTGCTACCCAGTTTGGATAGCTGGGATTTGGCACAGCTGTCTGACCTACATTAACTTTCCATCCACTGGAGTACTACTTGGAGGAGATTCTTAACCACTGTTTTTGTATCCTGTGCTTCTAGTTTGTAAAACAAGTTAATTCACAAAGAATCCGAGTTACCTCAGAGGAAGAGAATTATGAGAGACTTCCTCTGTCTGGATCTGATAATTCATAATCCAGTGCAGGGGAATTTGCTTATAAGTAAAACACTGAGGAACTGTTGTCTTCACCAGCAGTTGCAGCTTCAGGAGCTATGGAGCTGCTGTGAAGCTGGCTCTGACCCTCTGCTATGGCCTTATCCTGTTCACCAGCTCCCAGCAGGGCAGGAGGATCCCTGAATATCCAGAGCAACACCCTGCAGTCCTGCCCCTGCCCTCCAGACCCCTCCTCATGAAGCTGGCAGTGTTTTCCAGCCTGACAGGCTGCAGCACCCAGCATCTCCCAATTCTGCTGATGTGGGGAGCACGTGTGGCCACTGCACTGCACAAGGGCTCAGCATCATGAACTCTCCTGTCCTGGGAACTGCAGAATCCCCCTGAACAACAGGAAGCATTAAATCAGCATCTCCTCTGGAAAAACACTGCAAGAAACCACCCACGGGACTCTTGTGCTCTTGCTCTTTTGGCCCTGAAACCACCTTCCTCAGCAAATGGACCTTCTCTGACAGGAAACGCTGCCTTTGTCCATCCCATTGTCTCCAAAACATCTGCACATGCTGTCAGTGCTCTGGGGTGGGCACATCCCCCTGCTGTGCCAAGGAAGAGCCTTTTTACAAGCACCTTCCCTTTAACTCAGCCTTGGACCTACAAACACCAAGGCCACCCCTGCCCTGCCAGTGATCTGATTTCTGCAGAAAGGTAAGGGCCAGGATAACCTGAGGAATGTGGGCTGCCCTTGCAAAGAGCCAATCTCACAGTAACATCAGCCCTGGCATTCCCACTGCAGGGCACCAGAGCCAGAAATGCCAAGGCTGTGCTTTGGGGAAAGAGGAACCAAGTTAAACACACATCCAGCAGAGCTGGGGCAGGGACAGGAGGCATGAGAAAATTACTCTGGAAGGTCTGGTCCAGGACTGAAAGCAATTGGCTTTCTCAAGCTAGAATCAAAAACACAGAGGGGAGCTGAAAATGCACTTCAGATGCAGGCTGGCATATAAAAAGAAAGGTGGTGAGGAACCAGAGTACAGCCACTGGCTTAGTTTGTACCATGTGAAAATGTTTATCCTGGGTATCAGAAAAAAGAATACACAACTTCAAGGTCATTTTCCTTTGGGAATTCAGGATTGTCCTCAGCAGGATTTTAAAAACACATATAATAATAATAATCTGGCATGCACCCATCTCAAGCAGATGGCTGGACTACAGAAGGTTTTACTATCTTTCAATGCAGCATTCACACGAATCTATGATCTTTGACAATTAATTACAATTTCTGAAAGATGCTGAGCACTTTCAATTCAGAAAATTTGCCAGGCCAGATCATTTGCCCCAGTTCTCAATGAAGCACTGCAATTGCTAACTGCCTTGTATATTGAAAACAAGCATCCTGTCTGTGCTCTGAACATGTTTTTCTGTCCTTCCTTGAGTGCCCAGTGCTGGCCACTCTTGGGGACCTTTGTTGTAACTGGATACAGCTGCTCTCTGTCAGTTGCATAAGAACAAAAACCAAAATTAAACCTCCTCCTCGCCCATATCAATAATCATCTATTTTCTAGTGCACACAAATGTTACTAAGAGTAACATCAGCAATAACAAAAAGCCTGGGACAAACAGGTTTTCTCACTAGAAAATCCAAATGTAGTCTCTGCACTGCACTGCACGTCCATAGTCTGTTATTGCAAGGAGCTTCAAAGGAGCAGAATGGCAGGCAAGAGTTTGTGACACATCTGGTATTGGGCTCAAGTTTATCTGTGAGGCATCTTAATTGAAAATTCATAATTAAGATTGGAATCCCTAACAACCTTCCCAGCACCCAAACAGGAAATTCCAGGTAGGAAACTGTTTCTCATCCAACTCTGCCTCCTCCTGACAGCAGAATTCAAAGGAGCCCTGTGTGGGCCAGGCACCTCTGATTTTGTGCTGCCCCTTGGCACCCACTTGGACCCAATGTTATAGACATGGGAAAGGAGATGAAAAGGAGCTGGGGGACTGACATCATGGACATCCTTGAAAACAGAGAAGAAAATCAATGTGTAGAGCAAGATCAGTGTGTCAGGGACAGGCAGGCACTGCTTCCATGAGCCTTCTCCTCAGCTGGCACCTCCAGACTGATCTGCTGCTCCCACCCAGGGCACTCGGGAGCCTCTGATCATTTCCTCCTGCTGGAAACATGCCTCAGTTCAGCTGAGGCATTTATTGATTGAGAAACATCAACAAGTCACTTGATGAAATGTACATAAGCACTTGACACCTTTTAGGATGAAAACAGCCAAAGGAAACTGGGATTCATCCCAAAACACACTAGACAATCCACATTATTCAGATGGTGATATACCTATCTCACTCCCAGCCCTTCATCTCCTCAAGCAAGATAAATGACAAAGGAAACAAACCAACACCCTCTAAACTTTCCTCCCCCAAGGATCCAGTTTCCATGAGACTAGTCTGCCTTGGCTGTGAGCTGGAAAATAATAAACCAGAGCTCTGTTCTTTCTCAAGGGCCAAGATGAAGAAGCTGTGCACAACCAAGAATGAAAAATCCCATGACTCTGTACATTTTCCAGGCCCTGCTCCAGGCTGGCTGCTTATCACTGAAGCTGTGAAAGAAGCACAGCAGCTCTCTTCCTGCAAACAGACTGGTCACATGTCACAACACAGGCATCTTCCAACATCCTCCCCATCTGCCTTCCTGAATCAGCACCACAGCAAAATCCCAGCCCAGCAAGGCTTCCCATCTCTGAGTGCCACAGGAGCCAGCACAAAGCCCAAAATGTGACAGTCAGAAAGAGTCCCCAGGAGCCAACATCAATGTTTGCCTTTGGAACATCAACTCCTGCATGCAGAAGACATGAAAATCCAGGTCATTCCTCTGCTCTTTTCCTGAAGAATGAATCAAGTCCCTCAATTCTATTTTTAGCTGAAACCACAATGGGAGATCTGCAAGGGTGGGAAAGCCTGGGAAGTCTGAGATGCAGCCTACATCATGTCTGGGCTGCATCTGTGTGACTCAGCAAGCTGTGAGGGGGTAAGATCAGCATCTGTGCTAAACAACAGCCTCCCCTCTCCTTGCAGAATTGTGGCACAGCCAGACTCTGAGCAAGCACAGTATTTGGAGGTGAAATAAAAACACTTTCCTTATCTAGCAGATTACAGCCAGGCTTTCTCAGCAAGGAGGGTGAAATGTCAGCTGTCTCAGAGAAGCAGCTCTAGCACCACAGCTTTTATGGCGAAATGGTTTCCTGCATATCAGCCAGAGAGGGACCCAGGGGCAATGCCAGCATCCACCCAAAGACATGGCAAACCTCTGTCTTGGAAACATTAACAAAGACCAAGCGTGTGTCTCAACCTCACCCATTCACAAGCGTGTACACACCAAGAGCTGTTTCCCCTCACACCCCACTGTGGGTTTGGTTAGGTCTAACCAGAATTACAGGGTGGCCTGGAGTGGCTTTACCGATGAGCCTGACAGCATCTGGCATGGGGAGGACACGAATTGCAGGAGTCAGTTCTCAACAACAGTTTAGAGCAAACATTCACAGCTTGCTAATGAAGAGACAATTCCTGTCCTGCTGCCAACACACAGAGCTCAGCCCCCCTTGTGGTGTGCTGGAGCTGCTTTCCTACTGCAGTTACTTGCAATGAAAATGTGCAGAGCAAACCCTCCCACCTGCACAGGAGTTTCAATAGCTACACCACGGAAATTAATTAACAAATCAAGAAAGGGATGGATTTCTGGAGACGTTCATGCTCTCCAGAGCAGGGCAGAGAAGCCCTGTTGGTCCATTTCCCACTGCCACCCTTCTGGCATACATTGCTTTTTGGTTTATTTTTCTTAATTTTTTTCTATGGAAGGCAACTTACTGGGCTCTTTTAGTTTTTTAAATCAAATAATTCTAACAAGACATGGTGTGATCTGTGGCAAAGCACATGATCACACTTTAGTGCCTCTGTACCAGGGTGGTGGGTGCCTGATGCCCAACAGATTCTGACCACGGACACAAACCAAGAGTAGGAACTCTCCCTCCTGCTTTCACCTTGCTGAACATGGACACTTCCAGGAATTTATTTACCACATCTGTGCAAGCACTCCAGGCTCTATGAGATGAAAGAACTCCAAAAGTTTGTACACCTGTGACTGGCTCTGAGCATCCCATCCTCCAGCACAGAGCAGAATCACACACTGGCTCTGTGCAGATTGCACATCAAAAAATCATTAGTTAGAGGGGGAAAAAAAAAGCCATAACCACCATGAAAGAGGAAAGCTGTTAGATGGGGTTTTTGTGCTTATTCACTCAGCTAAGGTAAACTTCTTGCCTTGGATCTCCCACAGCACAGCCAGAAGCAACAGCTTTTCTTTCTCAGAACCGAGAAGTCTTCTCATCTTCTTTCCTTGCTTCAACAACTTTGGATTGCATATGAGCAAATAACATCAATCATTTCTGCCTGATTGCTACCTTGCTGTTTAAGGAACAAATAATGTCATTAATGAAATTTTGAGGGAGAAAACAAAGGCTTTACTAAACACAAAACATCAGCTAAGCACTGTGAACTTTTCTTAAATTCCCTAGAAATGAGAAGCAGCTGCCTGGCACCAATTCCCCCAGCAGCAGCAACTGCAGCATTTGGAGCAGCTCTGGGTGCTTCTGAAAATAGACAGGATCTTGTGCCAAACAAAATAATCCCTTAATTTTATACCTTAATTTTATAGGTGTCTGAATATAAAAAGGCTGAAAATTGGAGTGTCTGGGGAGGCACATATATTGCATTGCCTGGTGTCTAAAAAGGTCTTTCCTTTTCCTCTCCAAGCATCAGCAAGTAGAACTTGACTTGATTTAAACTGGTAAGTGTGGGGTTCAAATAAAACTGCTTTTCACTTGATGTTCAGTTCGCCACCAATTTCAGTTGTTTGGGCTTAGGTCAGTCAAAAAAAAAAAAAAAAAAAAAAAAAAAAAAAAAGCAAAAATTAAAATCTTTCCCAAATTCTAGCAGTATTCCACAGCAAGGAAAACTCATCAGCAGCTCCATTAGTGGCTGCTGGCAAATGTTTGTCTCAAATTTTTAACAGGATATTTTAGCTTCTCTACATAGCAGTGGCATACACTGTGGTTGTCTCCTTGGGTGAAACCAGATGAAAAATTGGCAAAAAATTACATTTTTTTATTCCTGGGTAACTCTTCTGATCTATGTTACAAATAGCAGGAGGAGTCAGGCTACAAGCAACCTGGATGGGGCTCAGCAGTGAATGTGGGAAGGGGATATTTGTGCTGAGGAGGATTTGCACCATTCTGGGGAGGGCTGAAGTTCCTCTGCCAGGAACACTGCCCCTAAGAGAAGGAGCAATAGAGAAATCTTCTGACTGCTCACACCACAATGCCCTGCTAAACCAATGGGGAATCAATGACTCAATACACAAGGCTCTGGAACAAATTTTAGAGACAAAGTAGGGAAAAGTCTCACCAGAGCACATCACGAAACTCTGGAGTTATTTAAAGCACAGAAAATACCAAGAATGGCCCATGAAACAGCAGCTGCTTGGGACTGGTCTAAGTTACTCTAAAATAAGTACTGAATATCCTAATTATGTTGAAAATTGTACAGGCCACCTTCCATATTTAGTACAGAGTGGCATAGAGACAGCCAGGGGACAGGACACATTTCTTCAGCAGGATGCCACCCAGATCCATATGCAGCCTTGGCCTTCTCCCCTGTTATTTAAACTACAATAAGCTGTGCTCTGCATTCAAGGAAAAAGGGGGGTGAGGGAATGAATCCAGACCTTTGTGGGGAAGGTTTCAGTGAAAAGCCTGGCTGCTTTTCCATGCTTACTGAGGTAATGAAACTTCAACAGGGCCTTACACAATGTCAGAGTGGAAGAAATTCAAAGCATCTACGAGAAGGGTTTCAAGTTACTCAAAAGCCTCACTGATAGGGTTTCAGAGCCAGCTACTCTGCTTGGACACCAACGTGCAAGTGAACACATCCTTCCAAACCACACGCAGCCAGGCTTGTCCCAGCCATTCATAAGCAGGAGTGTGAAGCAGCAGGGCAAATCAAATAAATGACTTCATTCCTCTGGAGATATGAGCAAGTGAGAACAAAGAGAGCAGTTACAAATTCAGGGTGCCATATTTTTGGCAAGTTTTCTTCTGCTGAGGAGCTAGGAAAGATCCAAGGAATACAGCTGTTCTACTCCTTCCTAAGGCTCTGCACTCACGAGTGCACATGAGTGTGTAAACACAAGCAAGCCTCAGGTCTCCCAAATTTACAAACCTGCCTGCCCAGCTCTGTGGAAGACATCAGACAGCAGTTTAACACACCAGCACTTGTGAAACTGGATACAAAGGTGTGTGTCTGGGGTAAAGCAGGGTTTGGGGTACTGCATCCCATACCAGGGAAGTGTATCCTCTTTGCTAAGGCAAAGGCCAAAAGCTCTTGGAAAGCCTCACTTTACAGCAGAAAAGGTGTTTATGGACAGGCTATGACACTCCCAATTGGTAACCCGGGGCCCATCAAAACACCAAACATCGTGAATTTTCTTCTGCAGCAATCCCTGTCTCTGTAGTTCAGAAAAGAAATGTGTCTATGCTTGCTGCTGAAGACCAATGTCCTATTGTAAATGTGAAATCTACTATGAACTAGGAGAAAAAGTAATAACAATTTTTTGACATGTTTCAGCGATGTGAAAACCCAATGCACACTACCTGAGAATAATCCTGGTTAAACCTCTCTGCCTGCCTGGCCTGGAGGATGAGTCCCTCCTGAGGAAGGGCCAAATCCCCTGTGGGACAGTGCTGGCTCTTCCATACACCTGGCACACGGGCTTTAGAGGTGAAAGCAGAGCTACAAAGCCTTCAAAACCTTCCAAAGTGACAAGCTGAGAGACATGACAGCAGCTGTGTGCTTTGTGCAGGGTTGAGACCCTGTGAGGGATGACCCCCAGCTCCCTTTCCAGCCACAGTGAGCCTGCCTGGCTGCTTCAGCCTCAGCAGGAGCTCTTGCTCTGGTTTTCCACAGGAGAAAGTTCAAATCCAACCTTTTGGCAAGTTCCTCCTTTCAAAACAAACAAACTCATCATTGCTCATCCTCCTCAAACCCTGGTGCAGGCAAGTGCCCCTCAATACAACAGCATCCCCATGGCCTCCTCCTCCAGCCTGGCACAGGAGTCTGCCAAACACATTTGATGCTGTGAATCCTTTCCCCAATCCCTTTGCCACTTCCCTTCCCTGCCCCATTTTCTTGCTTACTCTTCTCTTTCAGCTCTCCATGAGTGGAAGACAAAGTGAAATCTGCTCCAGAGCTGAAATTTCAGTTCACCTTGTGAATTTCAAATCAAGCAGAGTATCAGCTTTCCAAAACAAATCTCAGTGGATATTGAAATAATTATTTTTCCAGAATGATTTTTTTGTTTGCTTTAAGTAAAGCAATATGAAAAATAGATAAAGCCTTGCTAGAAAGGGAGAATCCCTCTCAGCAACTCTCCTCAAGCAGTGCAGCTGAGACAGGATGAGCTGTCAGCCCTGCTCAGCCCCATGGCTGATGGGTCTGACTCTCCTTGCAGGAGTTCATTCTGATTGCAGGGGTCTTGCTGGTGAGGTCCACCAGAAAGAAGCAGGGATGTGTGTAGAAAAGATTCACAGGGTAATTTATGGTGAGCTACAGAATGGGATTTATGGCATTGGGCCATAAAGTGGTGGGACAGAGGGATGGGATTTGCTTTAGGACATTTAGGACATTTCACCCTTCCTGCTCAGCCAGATGAGTCCTGTGAAATGAAAGCTGCTGCCCTGGACAAGGCAGCTGGCTCTCCACATTCAGTTCAGGTCCCAATCAGAAAATGTTTGTAACTCAGGAACCACTCCAAAGAAAACCCTTGAGTCACATTTTTTACCATGATCCTATCAGGCTTTGAAGGCCTAAAACAAGGACAGCCATTATTCTGCAGCCTAATGATGATTTTGGACTCCCACTCATCTGAAATGCTCAATTTCCCCAGATCCCAGGAATATTATCAGGTCTTGAGGGCCCTTTAAACAGCAGCAGTAGCAGCTTGAGGAGAAACATCTGGAATAAACTTACCAAAGGTACTGAAGTCTTTGCAAAGGCAGTAAGGAACACCTGGCTGCAAATGTCTGCTGTGTGGAACACAGACCCTGCTCTGCTGCCTGTGGAGCAGCTTTTACAGAGGGCTGGAAGCTGACCTGCCCTGGACCTGCATGGCTGACAGCTCGTGTCCTCTCTGACGTGCAGGACAGTTGTGACAGTGCATTGCCACAGCTGGATGACCGCTCTCCTCTGAGGGGACACTTAGCTCACACCCTGCTAATAGGCCAGGCAGCACTACTGACTCTGAGCAAGCTGCTCCATAATTGGCCTTTTGCAGAGCAGGACATCTTTAATTAATCTGCTACTGTTTGTGTGTGCTGTTCCTGCTGGAACTCCCTCACGGAGCACGGACACCACGCAGCGCATCCGACATTCCCCAAATATGTGATGTCAGCCCTGCCTCACACACTGAGTGCCTGGTGTGCAATTACTGCACATCAAACTCATTCCACAGATGGGCAAAGCAGGGCTGGGAGTGCTGGGCTGGAGCAAACTCAGCCACTGCTGTCCTGGTGTCTGGTCACAAGCTCCCAAATCAAGCACAGTTGGGACAATCAGGGGCTGCTGTGCCTGAGCCTGACGTCTGCCAGATCTCATCTGAGCTCTGTGCAGAACAAAAACCCAGCAGGCTGCAGCCAACACACACACTTCAATGCACAGTGCAGCTGTGCTTTAGTAAGTCATCAGGCATCAACCTGAGTCATTAGAACAGATGTGAGCCCACAGCAAATACAGGCACCACTTCAGCTCTTTTTCTTTCTGAATAAGCTGCATCACACTCCCTTCCATTTATCCTCCATCTCACTGCTTTCACATTAAAGGACAGACACACCTTCAGACATTTTACACAGCTTTACTGCTAATATCAGCAAATCTCAAATCCAGACACCTGTGAGGACTCTGCTAAACCCATCACCAATTTAAAGTGCAGTCCATCAGTCAGAGCAGTTGTCCTCAGCATGGACCAAGATCAAAGTGTGCAGCTCAGAAGGCTTCAAACCCTGCTATTTTCAGCAGCCTTTGGTACATATCTCTGTCTGAAATTCCCCAGCACTGACATCCTTCTGCTGTCACCCGTCACCGGTTGGACACAGTCTCTGATTGCACTCAGCAGCACCCTGGCTCTGAAACAAGAGATAGCTGAGTGCTGCTTTTTGGCTTATAATGCTAAGCAAAAGCAGATCTAGTTTTCCATGCTCAGGACTGCTAAAGCACTAAGGGTAGATAAGAGCAGAGAGCCAAGCCTACTGGCACATAAAAGGGAGAATACAGCACAGCCAAAATTCTACTGCAGTTTTGCAACAGGGGAATCTACAAGGATAACCTCCAAAATGCCTGATGATTGTCCTGACACAGAGAAAACACTACAAAAAGAAAAGCAGATTCTGCCTTGTCTTCCAACAGTCCTTACCTTTCCAACCCAAGGACTCAAGAGCAAACAGCAAAATTAAATACACTTGAACTCTCAGCTGTCTGGGCTTAGCTCTCCTCCTTCGATAGCAGAGAATAACTTCCAAAGCTGCCATTAAGTGGCTTAAATAAGATGGACAGTAAAGTGGTTGACATAATGCACTATTGACCCAGCTGTGCCATTGACCAACTGGCACTTGAACAGCAGGATTCACTGGGCACAGCAATCCTGATCACTTCCCAAACACAGGCCTTTCTAGGCTTGAGTACATTCTTAGCCTGATGAAATAATCCCTCACTCAGGGGCTAAGCACTGCAGGCTCTTACACCTGAGCATTCCCTCCCATCTCAGGTGGGCAAACACCAGGAGGGCTTTGCTGTCCATCTCCCCAGCTCCATGCACATCTGTGCACACACCCAGAGCAGGCAAGAGCTCAGCTGGCAATCCTACTTAGCAGGACTTGGTCATTCAGCACAGGTTGGCTGCAATACCAAAGCAACCCCAAAGAGCAGCACAGAAGATCCCAAAGGAACTGAAACCCTCTCTGAGCAGGGCTCCACCACTTAGGAGCTGGGTTGCCACATCCACCTGCAAAGCAGCAGCAGAGGGACAGGAATGTAAACAATAAGCCTGAAACATGCAAACCTTCACTATCTAATACTTCTCAAAAGCATAATGAAGGACACTATGGCTTCCACGCTGTGCTTTTCAGTATAGCTGAGTGTACTGATTGCTGGCAACTCAGTGACAACTTTAAGAGCTGTAACTTTCAAAGAGAAAGTCCAGATGAATGGCTATTCAGGTCTCTACCTGGTTTGGTTTGATTCAAAAAGGATTAGAAGCTAAAAATGGTTTATTTACGAGTCTGTCATCTAGCCAGATTTCCCAGCAAGGATCCAAAAATATATTTGGAAAACAGAAGCACAGTGATTAAAGAAACAGTGATTTGGAGTTAAAAACACCACTGTGGGAAGCCTTATGCTACAGTGCAAAAATCATTTTCTAGGGACTGTTTTGCTGAACTACCCAAACAGTAATCAGGTTGGAATGAGTCTCCCAAGATGGGAAAATCTCTTTTGTTAAGCTCAGATCTGAGTTTGGCAACATTCACAGAATCATAGCCTACTCCAGCTCCCAGAGCTTCAGCTATCACATGGAAGAATCAGCTGCCAAAACTGAACTGTCCTGCACATCCCAAGCCACCAGGGAGCTACAAGCCTTGTCCTCTACAAAGCAGTGCCTTGCAGAGCTGCCTCCCCTCACACTGCTTGCACAACCAGGCACTGATGACCCATGTTGTGCTTTTGTTACACCCTGAAATTCCCAAGTCAGGAATGAGACCTGAGCCCAGCAATAAAGCACTAAGTGTGGGTAGGATCTGCCCCTTTAGAGGGTGGTGAGCCTGGGCAAGAAGTGCTCGGGGTACAGTGAGGAAGATTCTGCAGTTTGGGCGGTGGAGAGCAAACTCCAGTAGCAGGAGGGGTGGCTGGGAGAGCACACAAAGGTCGTGCTGATGGCAGACAGGGGTGCAACAGCTTCAGCTCCCCCATGCAGGCAAAAGTGCTGCATGAAGCCAGTCTGAGCCTGGCTGCAGCTGGAACTCAGCTGGAGACACAGCCCAGACATGGGCATTACCTGGGTAACAGCTCTGGGGGAGCATGAGGAGTCCTCTCCATCCTCACACACACAGCACACACCTGCAGTGAGCTGCCACAGTCCTGCAGCCCAGCCCAGGATGCACAGAAGGGACCTGCACTTTGACAGCTGGGTGGACAAGCTGCTTCCTCAAGTGGCACATCACTGTTTTATTTGGTGCTTGCCTGCCTTGCAGCAGGATCCAAGCTGAACCCAAGTTTTGCTGGGCAGCACCCAGTGAGCCAATGTGGCTGGCTGCACGAGTCTGTGGCTGACCCTGGAGTGGCAGCTCCAGAGAAGCAGCAGAGCCACCTGGGGACCAGGGTGCAACACTTGTGTTCAAGAAAATGGAGTGGGGCTGCCAACCAAGGAACCACCATCTCCCAAAAGACATTTAAAAGATCTTAAAAGATATTTAAAGCAAAGGGAGCAGTGGTGACCAGCTTCCCCAGCAGCCCACAATGGGATCTGCAGTTAGAGCAGCATCCTGCAGTGCCTACACAGTGTGCTGAGTGTACCAGAGTAATTAGGAGCACAAGATGCAGCAGCACCTCTCCCTCAGCAAACCCTGCCCCAAGCAGCTGCTCTCAGCAGCACAGATCATCACCACACAATAAAAGCCTCTCCCAAAGCAGCATGAGCTCCCTCTACAAAAACAGCCTTTCCTCAGCTCCAGCCACCTCTGGAGCTCAGGGCATCTCACAGCTCTTGGTTAACAGCCTGCAAACACATCCCCAGCATCAGTGCTGCCCACAGGTAAGAAAAACTGCTGTCCATTCTCAGCCCCTGCAACAGAGAGAGCAGCAGCTCCATAAACAGGAAAAATGCAGATAAGACACAATGTTTTCCTCTCTTTCACTAAAATCTTCCTTTCAGACTATTTCAACAAAACTTTGCAGTTTCTCATCTGCTTCCAAAGACACAGAGTAACTCAGGTCACAGATGCCCCAGAATATATATAAACCTTAGAACAGGCAGTGCCTTAGCAAAAACCACTTTAAAGCAGCTTTCTAAGCAAGGGAACCAACAGACTGTGCTTCAGTCCCTGGGCAGTCACAGCAACACCTTCAGCAAATATTCTGAAGGATATTTTCCAAGCTCTTGCTCTCTGTGCACCACTGATCTTTCCTGGGAAGGAATATGGCTGGCTCCATCTTCAAAAGAAGCTGCACTCACAGCCCTGGGCAATGAACTTCAGCACATCTCCCCAGTGCACCCTCGGGGCCCAGCCCTGGCCTCAGAGGGCTGTGGGTGCAGGCAGTGCCTGACTTGCAATACTCTGAGCAGGATTTACCCACCCTTTTTTCCAGGCAGAAGGCTCTGTGGATTCATGTGCTCCCACCTCTAACTCTGACAGGACACAGCACAGCCTCAGGCTCATCTTTCTGCAGGGATATGGTGTGAGATCAAGGCCACCATTGCAGCTGCTTTGAAAAAGCCACGGTGAAAAGCAGCATGTTGGTGTCTAACAAGCATTTTTGTGATGTTTCTGATTTTTTTAGTTTGGGTACACCAGGTACATCCTGGTGGTGCAGACAGACAATTTCTGACAATATCCCTTCATTTTCCTCTCCTTCACAAATTTTCTGCACCCTCCCAGATGCTCCCATGACCCTTAATAAAACCTTTAGAGCTACAAAGACAGAATTTTCTTCTATCCATGACTAATCCACATGTAAAACCTGCTGACTGCTCTGCACCCCTGGTGCTGGTGACATTCTGTCTGCAAACCCTGCCTGACATGAGCAACAGCATTAGGGCAGGGAGCAGGGGACAGTGGCCACTGCTCTCAGTGGCTGTGAGGGGACGTGTTCCCTGTCACAACAGCACGGTCAGCGTGCTGTCCCACACCCTATCTGCTTCCCATCCCAGCACCAGCACAGACTCAGCCTTTCATCCAATCCTGAAAGAACGCGTTTTTCCCCTCTTTTTTTTTTTTTTTTTTTAAGTGAACAAGAAGCTACAAGTGAATATTTGGCCTTCACAACTTATGGGCTGCAGCCAAACCCTGCCATATGTTCCAGCTAATACATGTGGGCTTTGCTTCTCATCCAAGAAAGAAAAAAAAAGGACATTTATGAGTTGGGATTCAGCAGGATCGTGTGGGAAGGAAGGGGTGGGGAAGTGATGCTATTTTGGTTGCTGTAATTATTTGGTGGCCAAATCCCTGACCCTTGACGTCAGCCCTGGAGGGTCTGTTTAAGTGACCAGTTGTCATGGAAAGGAGAAGGATGTTGGGAGGTACAGGCTGATGAGGAACAGCTCTTTGCTGCCTGAACCCACCCACAGGCAGACCCCCTGCCTTCATTAGTCACCACCAGCTCATGGCCAAGAAATAAAAATGTCAATACCTCCTTGCTGATACATTGGCTGGAAACAAAAGCGCGCAGGGAAGTTCGTGCCCTCCTTCCTGCCATCCCTTACTGCAGAAACACACCGGCCAAGCCCTGATCTCAGCTTCCCCAGGAACTCCAGGGCCCTCAGCTGGGTCACTCCGGGTTCACATCCATTTATCCCAGCTCAGCCTGGCCTCACTCCAGACTCCACACATGGAAATGTGCCCTGTGCAGAGCACAGGGGTTCCTACTCCTTGGGAACAAACCCAATCACAATGACTAATTCATACCACCTCCAAAGGAAAAAACTAAGATAAATAACCCCTCAATTCCCTGCTCCAGACGTCCAGCAGTGCCTTGAGTCCAGAATCCTGCTAGCAAGGCTCCAGCAGTGCTCAGGAGGTTGGCAGTAAGGCAGCAGCTACTGACAGGATGGCTTCTCACCACTGCCGGTGCCATCCACGATGAAATCACCAGTTGTACAAGAAACTGGAATAATCCTTGCTGAAACCTCAGCCACAACTCAAGAGGACTGGGCACAAGTTTGCTTAGCAGGCTAAGCTGCATTGCTCATTCACATGCAGTCCATCATCAGCTGCCGTTTGTTATTCCTGTGGCCAAGGACAACAAAAGGGCCCTGCAGAAGCCAGAGCAGAGCTCTCAGACGTATGGATGAGATTTAACAGCAGCTCAAAAAGCCACTTAACAAATCCCAGCACACCACGGGGCATGGACAGGGCAGCTCAGCAGCAGGGCTCTGCCAGGGAGCAGCCAGCAGAGGAAAGTGCAATATCCACGAGAAGCTAAGGAGATGCAGGAGCAGGGAAGGGGCAGGTTCCTGGGTCCCATCCCAGCAGCAGGAGCCTGGGCTCTCCTGCACTGCTGGTGCCCAGTTTTGTTCCACTTGGGATATTAACCTGCACTGGGAGGCTTTTAGATCAAGGTCTCAAAAAATCCGCTCCAACCATGTGAGTCTCACCTGCCTCATCCATCATCCAAGCCACGTCACCAGAGATTGCCAAGAAATAAGGAGGAAGTCAGGGTTACCTTGTTTTCTCCAAAAGACTGCAAAATATTGCAGGCTGGGACCCACTGCACTGGGTCTATAACTAGTATGTTTTTCTATATTATTCTATTTAGTATAATTTGAAGCCCTGGCACAACTTCATAGCCATGAAGTGGGAAAGGGGAATTTGGCAAGACAAAAAGAGCAGCCCTGGCAAAATGGATGATTACTAGGCTGTATGAAATGAGCTTAGTGAGTCCAAGATCAGTAGGTGTTTACTGGTTGTGTCCTGATTTGCTGGGCAGTGCTGTGCTAATTTACTACCAGTTGAAATGATGTGGCAAACGCAAACACCTTAGTTTTGCTTTTGGATTTGCTCTATTAAAAAAAAAAAAAAAAAAAAAAAAAAAAAAAAAAAAAAAAAACCAAACACAAACAGCCAAAAAAGAAAAGAAACTAGCAGAAAAATCACTACAACCAGCTAGTCTAGTTTTTAGTACATCACAAGCCCATACTCAAGGCCAAAAAGTCAAGACTGACTCCTGTGAAGACACTGAGATACCTTCATGACAAAGATGTACCTAGGCTGCATTTGCTGGCAGCAGAATTGAACCACTGGGTCACCTCTTTCCATCTCTGTCAATACTTTCAACTCTAAATATTTTAGAAGCACTTCATTTGAAGTGGTCAGCAAGAACAGGAGCAGGGGCAGTTGGGTCAGTGTCCTGGGCTTAGGGCAGGACTAAGTAGCCTGTTCTAAACCCAGGACACTGACCCAACCATCAAGACTCAAAGTTTTCCATCCCCATAAACTGAGTTTATTTTTGTCCAAAATAATTTTAACTTTCTGAGCACTAACATTTACCCTCTGCTGAGGAGTAGGAATGCTTTCTCAGAAAATCTAAATAAAGAGACTTTCCAAGAGATTAAGTCTCAGATCTGTTTATTTATCCAGTATCTGAGTAATACCAATTCTCAAGATTGAAGATAAATAAACACCACTAATAGTAAAAATCCAAATAATAATGATTATCTGACAGTTTTACTATAGGTCTTCATCTGAGATGTCACATAAATCCTGCAAAAACAAGACCAACTGCACAGACAGACTTTGCAGGACAGGTGGTGCCTGTGGTGAGAAACAGCTGCTCCCCCAAAGACTTTAAAGTAAGAAGTTTTACACATTATCCTGTGTCAGTGCCCATGAGGTGCTGCATGTGAAACCACATCTCCCCAAAGGCTGTGGCTCACCCAGGACAGGACCCCATGACCTGCTTAGGTGCATGCAGCATTGTGGCACGAAGGAAAACTGAGCAAAACCTTCATGGAAAACAGCAGTCCTTGAGTGAAACACACCAAATTCCCTAAGCAACTACATTGATGTGAAACCACAATTGCTCCACAACCCCTAGGTAGGTGATCCACATACCTGTCACAGAGACAAAAGTCTCTGGCCCTGTGAAACACACAGAGGTGGGCAGTGATTAATTACTCGAGGTGGAAAGGATTTGGTTGAAGTGTCTCAACAACCACTACCCTGAGGGTTGGTACACTCAGACACCCAAATGTGGCTGTGGAAAGATCACACAAGCACTGGCAGAAGACAGAACAACCAGACTGGAGAGCTTAAAGGCCAAGGTTTACATACACAACTCTCCTCCCTTGGGTCTGGATTGTCATAAATAGGGAGTTTTCAAAGGCAGAACTGGAGTCAGAGAATAATCTTTATCACAAGTGTTTCTGAAGTCTGGCCTCACACTTGTCTCTCCTCTTTCTCTCCTGTGGTCTTTTATCAAGTGATTATTGTGCCTGCTGCATTTCAGACATCTTGGTGGTGTGGGTGGGCAGGACAGTCAGTGTGACCAAGGACACATTCCAGTGGTGCCTCCAGCACTGCCCCGTCTGCTGCACTGTGGAAAACACAGCACTGCAGATAAAAGTGGAAGCTCTCCCCAAACAAGACCTTGTTTTTAAAAAAAAAAGAAACACCCTTAAAGAACAAATAAACAGTCTCTCCTACAACTCAGAAAACCTAAACATTATTGTTTTATGCTTGCAAAACATGAAGTCATGATGGTAACAAAACTGAAAAACATCTCAGACATGGCAAAGGGGAGCTCACGCCAAGGACAGGATAAGCCAGACACAGTCAGGTTCTTGCCCCTTCTGCTCCACCTACAATCTGGCATTACTAAGAGAGGAGCAATGTCCAACATGCTGGGGACTTGTTTTATTTATTGTTTTAAACCCAAGCACAGGCTAAAAAGCTTTTCATCATCTAGATCCAAGGCTGGTGGTTGCAGGCTACATACATACAATTCCTGCCATGCTTCACCGATGTGCAACGGGGCATTCAGCAAAGTGGGGAGACAAGAACACTTCAACTCAGGATTTACAAACTGGGAGGAAGGGCTCACCAACAGCACACCAATATCCACAGAAAACTAAAACAGGCTGTAGCCATCAACCCTGCCAGCAGGCCAGGGAATGCTGCGGCTGGTAACAGGGCGAGACAAAGGAAAGAGACCTCAAGGGGAGGATCAGTAAGTAGAAGAGGAACAAGATTTGGTTTTGCAATTGACACAGTGATCAACTGTTCCAGGTTACTCGTTGTTTTTGGACCAAGCTGACTTGCAGAAGTTAGACTGGGGACTGGAAGCAATGCTCTGTCACAGGGTTCATGGCACACCATCCAGGGCAAGCTCCAACACGGCTCCTGAGTCAGCAGCACACAGCAGCAAACACTGCCACAGTGTACATTGTGTGCATTTCCTCCTCCACTCACTCTCAGAGCTAGAAAAACTCCAAAAAGCAGGGTTAGGAACATCATGGCCTGCAGGCTGGGTTTTTACAGCAACAAGATGACTACAGCAACAAAGCAAGGAGGACATGACTAATAAAATATTTAAGAGGGCAAAGAGATCGTACCACACCCACCTGCCAAGCCCAGAGGTTATTGCTTTGACAAAGACCAAGCAGCCAGCACAGAGCTGAGACTCACCAGCATTTGGCAAGCTGTCCAGCCCATGGGACATGGCAGCAGAAACCCACTGAGGAACCTTCTCACTGTGGCTGGAGAGCCCACTACATGCATTGCATGTTTTCATCTCCTTCTCTGCTTCCACACCTTCTCAAACTCACCCCACCCTAACTGCCTCAAGCAGATGCACCCACTCTATTTCCAAATTACCTGAAAACACCAGCTATCCTAGGAAAAGGAGGAGTCTTCTACTTAAATACATATTGAGAAGCCACAAAGTAGTATTGCAAACACACATGGACTCGGGCTGCTTGTTCAATGCAACCTGTCGGCAGTCTGTAGAGTCTGCAGTCAACGTCAGGAGCCTGATCCTGAGCCCAGAGCTGACAGAAACCCTTCGCTGAACCCACAAGCTGTCCCATTCCTGCAGTGCACCACAGCCTCCCCTCACATCATGGCAGAGTCACCAGAAACAGTCAGATCATGTCTGAGAAACAGAAAAGCGGTCTTCAGAAGAACACTGTTTCTGTTTCAGAAAAGTATGGATAAATGAGGAAATAATTGATAGGATGATGGGTATGATCACATCAAAGGCTGATAGAACGTGTTTTCGTAGAGGGATAGCACTGGTATTTCACCTACACACATCATCATCACCTCCCTGTCCCTTTACAGTGCTCTGTGCAGGAATATCTTCAGCATCTGCTCAGAAGCAGGAGCAATGCAGCCCAGTGCAGCTGCCGCTACTGTCCAGTTCAAAAAGCCCCCAAAAAGCTGAGCAAAAGAAGTCCAAAACTTCCAAATCTAACACCAGTTTTCCAGCAATTCACTGCAGAGTCTCATTCACATCATCACGACTGGGCCAGGCTGTGCTGGTGCTTGCTCTGCAGTGAGACCAGAGGCAGTGGGAGACCCCAACCTGAAATTCCCAGGGCACCAAAGGCAGTGGGGAGCCCTGCCTGCTCCCAGGGCATCTGGGTGGCTCTGCTGCTCCCAAAAGAGCAGAGGCACACACAGTGCTGGCCAGCGTTAGTCTGTGCATGTGTCCAGCAGGACTGAAAGCCTTTGCTTTTCCTACCCCACAGGAGTGGTGCAAGGATTACTTCATGTATATTCAGCACCGTTTTTCAAAGCACTGCACAAGAGCCAAACCCTTCAGTTTTTTTCATCTGTTCCTTGCTCTGTCACTCCCTCCTGACGGGATGTGTTTCTCCCCTCCTGAGAAACAAACAAGCACGAGGTCAGCAAGAGTGGGAGGTGGGAAGCACATTCCAGGCTGCTGCTCTTCTCTCAAACCACAAATGGCACCAAACCCTGCCATCCTCCCAGGGCTCAGCATCCCGGTCCCGTGATGGAGCCCAGGGAGGAGCTGGACAGGGCACACAGCAGGGTGTTTCACCTCATCCCATTTCCTCTTTGGGTTCAAGAAGCAAAACACGAGGGTGAAGTGGCCAGAGCTGTGCAGCCTGTCCATGCACCCACAGCAAGGCACAGGGACTCTGCACAAGCCCCACTTTGAAGCTCCCCTTTTCAGACAAAATGCTGAACAGCTGCTGTAGCCAAAGTCAACGCAGAGGATGTGGAGCTGATGCATCCCAACCCCCAGGGAACATGCCAAAGCCTTGGCACTCAGCCTTGGCATGAGGGGATGGTTCACATCCAAGCGCACGACAGCAGAGCTCGTGTTTGGTGCAAGTGCAGGCAAATCCCACACGGGGCATTTCCTCCTGTGCACAGACTTGTTGAGCCAGAGCAAAAGGGCAGTCCTGGGAGCAGAGCTCAGGTACAGGCAGCAGCCAGGTGAGGATGTGGACAAATCACTGCAGGGTGCTCTGAGGGCATGGCTGGTCACAGTGCTGCTTACAAAACCCAAGAGAATCGGACAGGATTAAAGAAAAGGTATTAAAAACACAAAGAAGTCTAATCAGAGAGTGGCTTCCCTTGGCTCCAAAGACCGACACCTGGACAGCCATGCAGATAACAAGAAGATCCACTACTCCATCTGAGAGCAGTGAAATCAGTGTTAGCATGAACATAAAATCCCCAGATGTTGTAAAAGCAAATTAAGATGAGTCACACATAAAATAAATTTTAAAGGGCTGTTTTCAACACATTGCTTTGATAAGCTTAGGATGCTGTTAGGAAAATTACCTCAGTCTCAATAGAAGCATACATGCAAGAACAGCCCACACCCCAAAATTTTCTGGGGTTTTATATATCAATTTTACTGAAGTGGGAGACAAAAACCCTATAATTTAATTTAGAGGAAAGTTCTTCAGTGAGATTGACATCAGTGAGTCTGAAAAAGGCTTTGAAATCAGATAAGGGAATCATTAATTTTTATCATGACAAATTTTGCGTCACTTCCCACAGATGCTGACACTACATAGAGTATCTTTTACAGTAAGGACCATCAGCTGCACTGGCACTGCACACAAGCCAAATTACAGGATTTCTGTCAGGAACTCTATGCATCACATGGCCACTACAGTTTAAGCCAATGGAGTTCTAGTCCCTGACTTGTGAAACGGACATTAAGGCAATGACAGAAAAGGAAGCATAGAAAAAGCAACGTAGCTATGATTTTCCACTAGGTTTCAAAGTGCTGATGGTTTGCCTCCTTGATGTTGCTGCGTAAGAACTGCATCACAGGCACCAGCACTGCCTAGGAAAGATGTTTGCTTCTCCACCTAGAAATGGGTTTCAGCAGAACCACCCTCCCTGTGCACCGCTAGGCAGGTCTTCACCTATTAAGTTGCCTATAGCAACTAAAAGGTTATGAATGTGCTCAAATAAAGCAGAAATCCACAGGGAGATGTTCCAGAAATGCTTTAAACATTCCGCTTGGCATGAAACAAAATTCCCAGAGTTTTTGTCCTTACTAGTCATGAACAGGAAGACTTACTACAGGTAGCTGGCTTGACAGAGCACAAGTCTAGAATGAATAAGAAAAATTCCATTATCATGGTGTGGGTTGTAGGAGGGGGTTGGTTTTTTTCCCTCTGGGTTTTTTTTTCTTCTTTTTGGCAAAGAAGTTGAAAGAATAACACCATTTTTTCTCAGGGAAGGCACCAGTTATAAGGCAGAAGTTACTGGGATAGGAGGATGATACTCAGGATGTCAGCAGCTGCTAAACACTGACTGCACACTGTTACTTTGCAGAAATACTGCAAAGTATTTCCCATCACATCAGGACAATGACCATCAGGTCCCTGGAACACAGGTTATGTACCTTCCAGCTTCACCCACAGCTCCAGCTCCAGAAACATGGAATCAGTTCAGGTTGTCTGCAAGGGAAACACCTCTGGCAGAGGGCGTTGAGGGGTTACTGAGGGGTTTCTGGGTTGCAAACTGAAAGCAGACAATTTTCAGAACTATTTTCAACACTGCGTTACATTAAAACAAAAACATCCTTTCCTAAAAGCAAATAGAAAAACCACCCAAAACAAGACAGGAAAAGCACAGATGAACCAAAACTGGAGAGAATCTACGTTGCCATCCAGGAGTCTCTGTCTGGGGAACTGGCCATGAACACTGACGGCACACACCAGAGAGAAGGTTATGGGGGACCACACCTGGTACGGCTCGGGAGAGCTGGCAGAGGGGGCACACCTGGGATGCTCGGGAGTGTGGAAACGCGGGTAACCCTCTGGAGAGGGCGGTTCGGGCGGTGCCTACCTGGATGTACGCGCGCTGCAGGTAGCTGTAGGGCACCCTGCGCTGGAAGTCGGCGCGCACCTCCTCGGCGGCGCGGTGCCGGGACACGGCGCCCAGGCGCGGCTCCTCGCAGCGCCGCACGCACTCTGCGCGCCGCAGCACCGAGCCGAAGAACCGCAGGTCCCCTCCGGCGCCCGGGCCCGGCTCGTCCAGCCGCACCTGCGCTCGGCACAGCCGCCGGCACCGCAGCCGTGCCGCCCGCAGCTCCCGCCGGCTGCGCAGCGCCCGCTCCAGGCACCGCGCCGCGCCCGCGAAGTCGCCGCCGTAGTACGCCTCCACCCCGCTGGCGTAGAGCGCATCGAAGGGCTCCAGCGGGCCGCCCTCCGCCGCGCACCCGCCGCCCGCCGCCGGCAGCAGCAGCAGCGGCAGCAGCAGCGGCAGCAGCCGGGCCCCCCCGCGCCGGCTGCCGGGGGCCATGCCCGCCGCGCCGGGGGCAGCGCGGGGCGACGGGGCTCGGGATGCGGGAGGGTCCGGGATACGCGCTCCGCCCGGCGGGCTCGGTGCGGTGCGGTCCGTGCAGCGGATCCCGGCGTGCTGGGATGCGGGGTGCGCGCCGTGCAGTCCGCCCGGCGGGCTCCGAGCGATGGATGTCGGTGTAATGGGACGCGGGTCCGTCAGCGGGAGCGCGGCTCGGTGCGGCGGGCGCCGGGGGCCGGGGGCCGTGCGCGGGGCCGGGCTGCGGTGGCGGCGGGGCCGCGGCTCCATGCACGCCCGGCCTGTGCCGCCTCCCGCGCCGCCGGCACCTCTTAAAGGGCCCCGCGCCGCCGGCCCGGCCCGCCCCGCCCGGCCCCGGCCCGGCCCCGGCCCGGCCCCGCTCCCCCCGCAGCGAGCCGGGGGCGCGCAGGGGGCGCGGCGGCCGCCAGGGCTGCTCCGAGCATCCCCGGCCCCGCGGCCGCAGGGGCTGGGGAGTGACGTCGGGAAATGTGAATCGTCCCGCGGTGATGTCAGAGGCAGCAGCGGCAGCAGGCTTTGCTCCCGCTTCTCCCTCCGCGCTCCGCACTCCTCCCGCCGCCCCGCATCCCCGCGCGGGCGGCACTATTCAAAGGATGCTTGGTGTTGTCTCCCTGCCAGGCTGCTGCTTGGAGCGTTTTTCGCTGGGTTCTCCACTCCGCTCGCCTTTTCTTACCCCGGCACCCTCCTGCCTTCGGGAATTCTGCAAATAAATAATCTGGGATGGGCACAGTGAGTGGCTGGCGAAGCTTTTCCAGCTCCCAGCTGTGTGTTTGTCTCGATTCCTCCAAGATTTCTTTCTTCCAATGCTGCAATGCCCTGCCCTGCCAAAAATGTTTTTTTTTTGTTTTTTTTTTTGCATGAATTTTAATGCTTTCTTGTGACGAGACGCTTGGCAATGCAGACTGGTGACACACGAAAAAAATATCTTAGTTGGCATTTTAAATAATCTCAGTGTTGAACACCTGTCACCAAGAAGTTTTTCATATTAACACAGTTAATTTGGCTGAAATCAGCTGTTCCTGACTGAGGGGGAGTGACCAAACCCTGGATTTGGCTAGGTGCTTTCCTGTAAGATGTGCCGGGCTCTGCTGCTCCAAAGGCTGTGTGTACAGCACTGTTCTCAGCAGGGTTTTTCACAAAGCATTGTGGCCTTATTTCTTTCAGACATTTCAGGAATATCTCCACAGATATTGCCTATCTTCTCATAGACTAAAATAGCTGGAAATGGGAGATGCTTGAATTCCGCTTGGTCCAGACTCTGTAACTGCAATAAGCCAGATGTTCTTCACGGTCATGCTGTGCATCCCCCTCTGCTGCTCCAGTGACTTTGATCAAATCATGCCTTGTTTATACTGCTGTGTCCTGGATCAGAAACAGGGCTAAACAGCCTCTCATCAGGCAAATGATCAGATTATGTAGTCAGTTTACCACGGTTTCACATAAAGGAAGTTTTTTTCCACATGACTAGAGATTACTAGAGTTCTTGGTGAAGATCTTTCCCATCTGGCAACGATTTCATAACAATTGTCCTTGTTGCTTTCTTGCAAATTGGCACAAAATGTTTTAAAGGTTTGGGTGTCCCTGCACCCTTCTGCCTGCCAGGCTGGCATGCTGGGGAGGGTATCAAACAGGAGAACCCAGCCCTGAAGGGGTATCTGCAGTGGGAGGGGTACATGCTGTAACCATCTGCCCGTGCAAAACAAAGGTCTCAGGTCCAGATAAAGCCTTTTGCAATGAAAAGTTTATCAGCACTCCTCTGGGAGCAGAGGTGACATTATAAGAGGGCTGCTTAAACCTTCTCAAGGGTTCCAGAGGTGCCACTGGTGACTGCAGAAGTTTAGAGCTGGGGAGAGCTCTGCCCCAAATCACAGGGATAAAATGCTTGGGAATGTTCTGGGTGAATGTTCTGAATGGTACATCTCAGCTGATCTGTTTGCAGAACTGCTGTACCCAATTCCACGTTGCTTCCAAGTCAGCAGCACCTCTGCGCTTGCAGTGGTAACTGAGGCCCTGCATAGGAAGGAATGCAGAAAGTACACGAGTGACTGGAGAGAGAAAGAAGTCAAACAAAATGTTTTATTTCACACTGCTGCATGTTCTGGTCCAGATCTTTATTGTCATTAAAAGTCCTTTTTGAAACAGTGAAGAAAAAGTTATTTGTTCTGACGCATTCTGCTGCCCATCTTGCAGGGTTTTCCCTGTAGGCACCCACTCACTTTAGAGCAGACACCAGACTGCCACCACCCCACTTGGCAGCCTCCCTGCCTGGAGTCACACTGTCTTTGTTCACAGACATTTGGCTTTCCCTCACTGTGGTGGTCTGTTGTTAGCTAATTGCAGCAAAGAGCTCAACAAGAGTTGGCACATACAAGGCTCTCAATCCAGTGTATCTCTCTGGCATTCAGGGCAGTTGCTTGAACAACCACTTTCAGTTTTATGAGCCTGCTCACTGCCAGAGCAGCAAGCAGAAGATGGAAAGAAGTTTGCTGGTCCCTTTATTGTCTTGTTCTTGCAGAAGATCTGCACCATAACATCCAGCAGTGCTGCTGCTACAGCCATCAGCATCACAGGCAAGGTAGGCTCTCCTCCGTGGAGCTGGAAAGGAACTGGCTTTGCTTCCAAAACAAATATAAAGAGAGGGTTTCACCCAGCACAGCAATTACTGGTTTAGGATGTTACAACTCTGAATCAGGCCCCAAGATGCATGAGATATCCCTCATGCCTTTAATGAAAGGAATAATTCTAAAAATGTAACAACTCAGCCCGTGTTCAGATGTTGATCCTGGCCCCTCTGCAGCTGTTTTGAAAAACCTTTTCCTATGTAAATTGGTTCATCTGAAGCTTTTTTTTTCTCGCTTGAAAATTCTGATATGTGAGTCAAACCACTGATGATTTGGCAAGAAGATAAGAGCAAAACTTAAAATGCCTTTCAAAATGGTTTTCCAACGTGCACTGTACAAGCAGACCCAGGTTTCAAGCCCTCTTTGTTTCATTTGTAGACTTGCTTTCATATTTAATATGGACAAACTTTATAATTCCAAATCAAACACAGATGACCCCTTCAGCCATGCACATTAGTGAGATAGAGAGCTTTGAATCAGACAGAAAAGTACAACATACCGTTAATTAGAAGGTTTTGGGTTTTTCCTCATGTACAAAAGGGCAAGTTAATTGAATATATCATATCCATTAGTTAAGTACTTCACGATTTAGACTTGAATCTATAGCAGAATTCCATAGAATGCCTCCATCTACCCAACACCTGTTTTATTCAAGAAGGTGTGAGAGTGGTTGTGAATGTCAGTAAATGTCAGGAAATTAATATCAAATGAAAAGATGCAATATTAATCACGCACCGTATTTTGAGACTCTCCTTCCGGGAAAAATCCATCATCAGAGTTGTATTATACAAGTCTGGGTTTGGGCAGAGTGAAAGGACGAGTGACCAAGGAGGAATTATCTCTGTAAATTTTAAATCTCGGTATAGCAAGATGTAGCACATTGCAACAGTGTAGAACATGGATGAGAGAGCACAAGGTGTCTGCTGGGGATGCCTCTGCATCTGCTCCAGGTTCTACCTGTTGTTTCTTTGCTGGTGGCTCACAAACCTGCTTCCCCACAGCTGTCCCCTGTATGTTTGGGCCTGTCTCTGGTGCATTGCTCTGCATGGGTTGCTGATAACCTGAGGTCAGCACAGGTGAACAGGTCTTTAATTTTTATTCCGAAGCATTTTAACTTTTACTTCCTTCTAGCAATATTTCTGTTGGCTCAGGACCTGGGAGCAGCTATCACTTTCTCCCAGACATCTGACCTGTGATCAAATGCCAGCTGTTGTTATTTCATGAGCTACTGCCTCAAGACCCTGGAATGTCCTCTGTCCTAGCAGCCCTCTATCCTGACATTTCTCCAATGCATGGCCACCTCATATCTTGCTGATGACAGCCTTGTTTTCCTTAATGACTTCCTCTTGACATTACCTCTGCAGGAGCACAAAATGATTGCCAGCAAAGCTTTGCTTGCAGTGTTGCTCTAAGTGCCTGACCTGCTCTTGTATCCTCACACAGACTGTCAAGGTCATCTCACAACTTCCTTTGCAGCATCCAGCAAAGTTGCCTTGGCACAGGCTTGTCACCTTCTCTCTCTGTTGCACACCATTATTAATACCAGCCTTGACAGCTCATTCTTTTCTTTGTCCTTGTCTGTCCTGTCTCTCTGCTGCATTTTATGGGATTTACTGTACCTCTGCCTATTTGGGACAGGGTTTTGTGTTCTAGAATTTGCCACTGCTTCTCCAGTGCAGCACAAACCAAAAGTAACTCCCCAAAGCCATCTCTGCAATCACCCCTCCACTGTGCCTCCTGAAGCTTTGAACATGTGTGCTTTAGTTTGCACGTGCTATGTGATACACAGAAACCCCTGTGTTGCATCTGCTATAAAAACCTTAATGCAAGAGCACAGACAGATACAACATAAGGCTTGCTGTTGGCACTCGGCAGAGAAATACAATCCCATAAATCACATAAGCAGAGGATCCTTGTGTCTTCCCATGTGTAGGCAATGGTATGAGCCTTATTGAATTCCAAGTGCCTTCACACTTTTCTTACTTGGAAACTTGAACTTGACTGCTGTTGTAAATTAAAAAAACGATAAAAACAAGTTCAAGAAGTTTAAAATACAGAACCAAAGGCACACTGGTGTCTTGAAGGGGCTGGCTCCATGCCTGTCACATTCAACCTCAGATTTAAAATACTTCTATGGCCTATCTTATTTGGGATGACAACAATTAATAACACCAAAGAATTATTCCATTGTGCTCTGCTGTACCATTGTACTCTACCCTTTTCCTCCACTGACAGACAAAAATTTTTACATAACTAGAGTTGCTGTTATGAACAGGAAGGCACCTATAAATGATATAAACTGGGAAAATTGAATCGGAGACTCATATGACACAGTTATTTTCAATGCATAGTCCGGAGTTAATGAGACGTGTGAATGGCTCCATTGTGCAACTGTCTGAACTTTAGCTGGGAGCTGTGGCAGTTGCAGAGCGTGAACAGGGTGCAATTCATGGCTGCTGTAATGGGACCGAAGTGGGTGACATTGCCAACAGGATGGGTCAAGTGCAGAGCGTGCGCTCGCACAGCCGGAGCCTGGCTCAGCCCCGGAGCTCACATGCATCAGTGCCTGGGGGTGACACAGCCAGCTGAGCTGCATTTGAGGGATGTAGAGACACCAGCGACACTTCTGGCTGATCAACTGCAGCTCTCTGTGGTGGTGTGTGAGTGGAGAAGAAAGATGGGATGGCAGAGAGGCCACAGAGACCAAACCTCCTCTTCGCCCAAAATGAGGTTGATGGAGATGTGTGTGTGTGCAGATGGAGAGGCCCAGACTCACATGCAGCTGGTGTGGATGTCTGCAGACTCACCACCAGCCTCCCATGAAAATCCTGCCCTTGAAAGCCTTTGGGGTAAACATCAGGTGGATTTGATCCCCAGGTTTCCTTGTGCTGGCTGCAATGGGGCTGGCCTGAGCTGCCTCACCTCAGCTGAGTGAGGACTCCAGTGGCATGGAAGAATCAGACTTTGTGAAAGTCAGATGTGGGCATTGAAGTGGGCCAACAGGGAAATACTCAAGGGTCTCTCAAAAGCTATCTGAAGCAGTCTGGGTTTTTTTTAGTGGAAATGGTAAATAAACCCTCATTAAAATCAATAAAACTACCCTTAATCCAGTATGGCCATATATTTCTTCTGTATGACCTCATGCTTATTTTTTGTATGCATTAATTTATAATCTGAGCACCTTGATGATTTTCTTTTTTTTTTTCTTTTTTTTTTTTGTTTGTTTTTTTTTTTGTTTGTTTGTTTTTTGAGGGTTTTTTGTTGGGTTTTTTTTTTTTTTTTTTGGTGTTTGTTTTGTTTCATCTTTTCGTTTTTTGGTTTTTGTTTTTTTTGTTTGGTTTGGTTTTGTCATTCCTCTTATCAGCTCTTTTCTGGTTTCAAAATATCATTCAGGACTCAGAAGGCATTTTAAAATAATATTATGCAGAAGCCATGGGGCAGCTGAGCCAGCTCAGGTAGATGCTGCATCCCATCCAAAATATAATTTGCAAACAGCAAGGATTTATCCAGAGAGCTTTCTGCCTGCATTGCCCAGCAGTGAGAGACTGTGACTCCAAGAGTAAATATTTGTCTTCCCCACAGAGCCCTCCACATGAGCCAGATCCCAACTTATGGAAGGAAGAAGGAAATGTCAGGCAGGGGGAAGAGGCCCAACAGGAGGGAATGGAGATCTCTCACAGGGGGAAACCCAACGTCCTGCCTGGGAAACCTGAGGGGTGAAGAGAGCAGCAGGGGAAGCCCAGAAGGCAAAGCCCACTGAGGAAATGAAAGAACAGTCTGGCAATGGCAGGACAGAGCAGGGAGGAGCTCCCTGGTTATCACCAGCAGGGATAACTGAGATCCATCCCCACCAGGACCACAGCAAACACCAGAGCCTCTCACAGCAGTGGCATGGCAGAGGTGTTGAGGGGACTCCTGTGTTTGCAGCCTTTCCCAATTTTAATTTTATGATTCCGTAAAAACACTGGGGGACTGAGAGACCATGAAAGACATTAGGCTGACTTCTTTCACAAGCACTGGGTTCCACATGGCTCACTTTTCACAGTCCATCTTCCTGTACATTAATGCAGTTCTGACTGAGCTGACCAAGAGGTGCAAATAACACCTACAGCCCCATCAGCTGCAGCACAAGGGAAAACAGAAGAAATTATGTACATTTAAGTATCAATTTGAATAGCTTTTGATCTCCTTAAAGACCTGCCCTGGTTAAAAATCAAAAACCTTCATGAGGGTGAAGTGCTTGCTGTTGGGGCAGATCACAGACACACTGCATGCAGAGAGGGAGGCCCAGAGGTGATTAAAGCTACACTCCAGAGCACATTTGGCTGAATCGTTTTTACTGCAAGGTGTTAGGTTTATATGGCCACAGTTTTCATCCTAGAGAATCCCAAAACGTTCTGCTAATGCTATACACATAAAACTCACTTCACTACAGCTGCTAGGCAGACAGATTGCTGGCACACTGCTTCCCACCCAGATGTGGGAAGGGAATAACCAACCCAGGACATCTCAGCAAAATCCTGTCTTAAGGGAAATTACTCCTGGGAAAGGAAACAGAACTGGAATTCTTAACATTTTGTGTAATGCAGAGTCCTCTGGGGGGTCTTGATCAGTCTTTACAAATGTAATACTGGAGTCGGAGTGCTGGAGCCAACTGTGTGGCCCTGGGGCAATGAGAGCAAACACAAAGATTTCAGAGCCTGCAATGGACCATGCCCAGATTCCCCTGGCAGTGGGTCCATAACACCTGCACTGCCATGCTTGGCACCAGGCTGGGAACACAGAGCACCAGGGGTACCCTCTGCCCCTCAATCCATGAGAAACCTCCTCACAGTCAGCTCCAGCTGAAAGGAATGAGGCAGCTGGGGTTCTGTGGCCAGCTCAGGTGTGCAGGAGATTGCAGCACCATTCTTCCTCTCATCCCATCCCCTGTGCCTGTGTCAATAACTGGGGAGAGCTGGATGCTGCACAGATGCTCTGCAGGGCCATTGCTGCTGGGGAAAGGGCTGGAAGGGGTGAATGGAGGAAGGAGACTTGGAAGGAGTGGATTAATGTCATTATTTGCTGAACTACTGCAGGCCAGTGGAAAACATTCAGTTTGGAAAAGATCCTGCCAATCCAAGCAATGACATGTTCCCTCATTCTGTCTCTTTCCTTCTCTTCCCCCATGGATAACATTTAGGCTTCATTAAAGCTGGACAAACCCCCTGCAGCAGCAAACTCACTCCGGTTTCACAGTGGTGTAAATTGCAGAAAGGCTGGGTATGGAAGCCGTGGGATGTGGTGGAGCAGCAGTGTAAGGATATGGAGTGACTCCAGTTTGCTCCAGAACAGCACTGTGAGATCAGATCTGCCTCAGGCTCCCCTCCTGCCCTTCCAAGGGATGCCAGGCTCCAGGGCAAGCAACTGCACCAGGCAGCAGTGCAGGCACAGAGGGTGGCTGTAACATCAGCTGTGGGACATATGGCAGGAGCAGCAGATCCAGATGTGATAATGGAGAGGAGCAAACACCCTGTCTCATTGGAGTGTTCCCTGTAATTACAGAAGTAGCAGAGTAGAAACACTCTTGAGGAAGGGGAAGGGAGATGGCCTCTGTGCTCCCTGTGGTGCAGCACTGTGTGAAAGCTGCTGTTTCTCTGGTTAGAGGCTGTTCCTCTGAGGGGAGCAGCAGGAGGCTGTGCAGGGAGCAGATTCCCAGCACACCACATGCTGGGCACCCAGGCAGGGAAGCAAGCAGCCTGAAATCACCCAGGCCAGGGGAGCAGCTCTCCTGCTCCCTGCAGGGGACACCCATTGCTGGTGGGTGAGCAGCCCAGCAGAGAGCACAGCCTGTGCTTCAGTACAGTTTTCAGTACAGTTTCTCTGGGGCCTTTTTTTTTGGCTGAGGATGGACTGGGCGAAGGGTACAGATTTCAGCCTTACTGTAATCACTAAAAATAGACCCTAGTGTGCATTTGCTCCCTCTCTCCTACATTGCATTACCTCTGGGACTTGTCCAAAAAAAGATTCTGGAGGGTAGCCAAGAGGAGATGATGTCTAAACACAGTAGCAAGGACTCAGTTTTCCTTAATTTTCTGGTTTCTGTTCCAGCTTTTAATGGAAAAGAAGTAAGGCACAGACAGTGCTGCTTTTGTATCAGCTCCCTGCATTGAAGGTCTCAGCTGTTAGAAATTAGGCTGTGGTTACTTCTCTGACCCCTGTCATTTCTGCAGAGAGCAGTGATCTGGTCTCACAAGCATCCCCTGGCCAAGCCTGCAGGACTAGGAGTGAAATCTGCTCTGTGTGCCAGGTCAAGAGCGGTTTTTGAAGTATCTGTCCAGAGAAGGATAGCTAAAAGCCTCAGCAACCTTTTGCTGCATTAATCCATCATACTTTGACAAGCTGATGGCTCAAATGAGCTGGATCCTTTATGAAAGGAGAAAAGATGTTTCTCATGAGAAGTGGGATTTTAATGGCAGAAGAGATATAGGAAAGCTTTAATCTTAGTACCAGGGTGTGTTTCTATTTAAGGAGATTCTGACCTTTTCTTGTCAGGAGAGATGGCTGTGAACCTCGCTTTGCAATGGGCCAGATTGAGTATTTATTCCTTTAAACAGCTCCATTGTTGTAAGCCAGGAAGGTCACTCAGAGCAGCAGCTGCTGCAGGGGCACCCCAAAGCAAAGGTCACTTGCAGAGGATTAGCATTTGGCTGGGTGGAGATGCAGGCCTCAAAAACATCTCAGCCCCTCAATATCTGTCCTTGGCCACAGCTGGGGGGGCACTCTGGGGGGCAGCAGGGATAATGCTGCTGTGATTGACTCCCAGCTCTTAACCAGCACATGCTTGGGTTTGCTGGGCTGATGGGTTTAGAGCAGGGGATGCACTGGGGAATGTGTTCTTGCTGGCTCCAGCTGCAATCCAGGGCAGTATTGGTGCCCCAGAGTGAGTCACCACCATCCTTTTTGCCATCCTGTGCTTCAGGGCCTCAGTTTGGTTGGCATCTCCAAAGGCAAAATTGAGCCTTTATTTATAGGTGGTGCCCCTGCTGCACTACCAACAGCAACACTCACAGCACAAACTGCTGCAGAGAGCAAAACACAAAGCTCAGTGTTGTTGTGGCATTTCCCACTGGAACAGCCAGCAGAAATCCTTTTCTGCTGAAGAGTGAAGTGCTGTGTGAGAACAAGAAAGGAGATCTACTCCACTTTGGGCTCAGACCTCTTCTTGCCACTTGGGTCACCACAGAGCTTTAAATCTCTCCTCTATGGCAGTCCTGAACAGGCAGGCCAGAGCATCCTTGTGGCCAGGAGGTCTTTGAAGCTCAAGACTCAAACTGAGGTAAGACACATGGCAAGACACTTCTGAGGGAACAGGGCTCTTCCCTGCCACAGTCTCCTGAATTCTCCTTTGCCACTACAGAAGAAGCAGGCAAAGCAACAGGAGCCCACCCTGAGGGCTCGAGGATGCTCTCAGCCCTTGAACAGAGATGCCAGAGCTGTTCAGAGGGCAAAAGGTCAGCACAGCCTTCAGAATTCTCTGAATGCCAGTGTGGGAAATGCCCTCAAATGCCTGAGCCCTGCAGCAGAGTAAAGAGGTAAAGAGGCAATTCCTTACATCAGAGGGGGTTCTCCAGCATTCCACACCACCAGGCTGGGCTCAAAGGGTGAGAGAGCCCAGAGAGAAAAGAAATAAGGTATTGGTGGGGTATGTGATCAAACCTATGCCCCTTTGGAAGCCTTAATAAGTAATCAGTCTGTTTCACAGACAGTAACCTGGCTTGGAACAAATCCTGCTGATACATTGCAGGATTTTCAAACACATCTTGTGCTGATTTTCCAAACTTCTGGGAAAAGGAGAGTGTATGGAGGATTCTGTACCCAGTCAATTTTATGGAGTGCATTGAGTAAGAGTGGATTTATTTTCTGAGCTAGACTTGGTTTCAAACCTGGCTTTGTGTTTCTTCATTGAGGAGGCAGGGTACTGTTTTATTGCCTTGTGTAAATTGCTTGTTGTTTTATTGAAGCATAAAAACACTTGGCAAGGCCACAGCGTCCCATTATCTTTCAATTGGGTGGGCAATAATTCCTTAAACAAACATAAGGCCTTATTAAACCCTCAAATACCTGGAAATCCAAACAACATAAGAACAGGGACACCCAATATGCTGCAGGTAACAAAGAAATGAATGTGCTGTTTAACTACTGAACACAATTAGACCTGGAAAACCACCTTGAAAGCTGAAATAAAAGCAATGTCTGATGTTAGCACTGTTTCCTTGTGTTTCTTTCTGCTCCTGTGTCTGCCTCTAAGCCTGCTACACTGCTGGGTATGAGCACTGAGCAAATCCCAAGGAACTGCTGATATTCTGCTTCCAGATGAGTTTGGAGGTATTAATTCAGCAGGGAGAGGTGGCAAAGGGGAGGCTGGCAGAGATCCTCAGCAGCTGGAGAGGGGTGTGTGCCAGAGCTGGACCCTGCACCAGGGCTGTTGTGGTGTCCCTTTGAACACACACAGCATGGAGACCAAGCCATCAGCTCACCCCCTTCTGCAGCAGCCCTGCTTCTGTGAGAGCTGACCTCATCCCAGAAAAACCTCAGCACATTCAGGAATTTGTGAGTCATCCCTGGGAAGCTCTTCTCCCTCTGCACTAACATCTGAGCAGAATAATTCACTCTGCACTGGCCAGAGCTTCCCTACCTGCTAGGGCTTCAGGGGATTTTCCCCAGCTCCATGAAAGCAGCTTGCAGTCAGGGTCCTGTGCTGTATCAGTGGCACTTGGAGTGGCTGTGCCCACAGCTTTTCTTTCAGCTCCTCCCTGCCCAAAGAGCAGCATCCTGGTGGAGATGACGGGGACAGCCCCAGGCCAGGGGTGGCTCATGGACAGCACAGCCAGAGACAGATCCTGAGGAGAGAAGACAGCAAAATCCATCTGTGATGGCAGTGCTGAGGGTTAACATTGACATCAGGGTCAGCACAGGTAGCAGCAACCCAGGGCCCCTCCCAGGGCTGTGGTTTTGGTGCCCACCCTCAAGCCCCAGCTGCTCTGACACTGTCATTCCTTTGGGCTCCTGTCCTCAGCATGGCACAGCTCCAGCCAGAGGACACCTGGCAGCAAAGAAACCAGCTTGGAGCATTGCTCCCCAGGCATGAGGCATCAGCAAGACCTGCTAGGAGCACTGTGCTCCAGTGGAAGTGAGATTTGTCAAGCTCATGGTGGTCAGGTTGACAGGAACACCAAAGGTCTGTGGCCTTCCTCCTCCCTCATCAGCCATGGCAGGGCTCTGCAGGACATTGAACATCCCAGGGGTCCCAGAGGACCCAGCCCTCACACCTGAAGATGTAGCTGAACACTGGAGAAGGACACATGTAAAACCATTATTCAGCTCTGGGACAAACTTGACAGGAAGAAATAACCAGCAAGTAGAGACCCCAAAGTAAAACAACTCTGTCCTTTTCACACTGGGGAGGTACCAAACTGCCCATCAGCTGGGGCTGGGTGTTCCCTAATTGATGCTGTGTCCATCCCACACAGACTTTCCACAGGGGAAACGATACCTGCTAAAGGAGCCCAAGGGAGGTGTTTGTTTGGTTTTCCAGGGAGATGGAACCCAAGGGAGGTGTTTGATTTTCCAGGGAGCTGGAGCCAGCATTTCATGTTTATGTTAAGGAAACTCCTGAATATCTGAAGCCATTGCCATGTGCAGAGAGGGCCTGCTCAGTCAGATGTCTTTCCCAAATGTAGCATTTAGGAAAAAGGAGGCTAATTCCTGCTCTCCAATGGGTGAATGGTGTGGAAGGAGTTCGGACAGCTGGAGGAAATGGCAGTGAAGGCATGAGGAATTCTCATAAATCATCTGTGACCATTTGGATGCTTCATTTTATGCTCATGCCAACATGCTCAATCTCTGGGCCAAACATCACTGATTTTGTTGGAGTTTCCCCAATGAGGCTTGGCTGGGATAAAATGGGACCTTTTTTCTTTAACTGTGTGTCCACTTTTTCATCACAAAACATCACAGGAACTCATTCTTTCCATGCTGCACCCCCAGCTTCGCAAACACACAAACATTCCTGTGCGAATAGAATGAGCTTCTGTGTTCAAAAAAGCAATACTTGAGGTTTTCCTGTGTCCAGCCCAAAAGCTATGTCAAGGCTGGGTTTCTTCTGCTCTGAACAATGAGCAGGGTCAGCACAGAAGTGGCCAGAGTTAGCCCCAAATACAAGATGAGGCAGCTGCTGCCAGCAGTGCTTCATCTCTGCAGAGGTTTGGCCATGGACATTTCCTCTGCACCAAGCACAGAAAACCTGAAGTCTGGGACATTTCAATGACATTCAGCAATGTGACACCCAGACAATAATTGTTGCATTTGTGAGCTCCTCTCAGCACGTCAGGGAGAAAGTGCCAGGCAGGGACCCATGGATGCAGCCCAGCCTCTTCTCCCAAGGCCTCCAACCGTCCTGGTTGGCTTGTTTTTGTCATAGCTATATTTTCACTCCTTTATCCAAACAGCTTGGACAGAAAAGACCAAGCTATCCCTCCCTTAAACATGTTCTGAGCTGTATTTTTGTCATGTATCAGTGCTACCCATAAATTTCAAAAAGGTTCTGCTGATTTCCTGTGAGCTGAGTGCTCTTGAGGAGATCTCCAGGGGATATTGTCCATTATTCACTCTTCCTTCCTCCTTCCCCCTCAGCACTGGGGTTTGCTCACACCACAGAGTAGGTGTTCATGTCATATGAAACAATTTCATGCTTTTTTTTCTCCTCTTCAGCTTGTAGCTTCAGTGCAAGTGTTTAAATGCTGCTCTGAGGACACAATTTCACTTTCAGCTTTTCTCTGTTTTGTGCTGTCTCTAAATGCTGCTCTGACATTCACTAATTTCTTTGTGCAAGAAATAAATACCATTAGCTCCACATTAGCTGTATAAAATGAATCCTCACAAAATGAAAATGAAATATAGCAACAAATTTTGGTGTGCCTACTGGGGCATCAATGTGCTGATTTTTCAGACTATGGCATATTTGTTCTATCTAGAGCACAATTTAATATTAACATCAGCCACATCAGTGAGCACCTGCAAGCCCCATCACACTGAGCAAGTGCGACAAGAAATTTTTCAGACACCTGTGACTTGTCCAGTTTGGGCAAAGCGATAAACCTCCCAATCAAAGTGGGCGCTCCCTGCCAAACCTCCAGGCTTGGGCAGCACTTGGTTTTCACAACAAACCAGAGGCAAGAATGCACAGAACTGCATATCTGTCCCAGATCTTGGCCACAGAGGACAGGACAATTACAGCTGAGACATTCCAAACCCAGGGAAGTGCCTGAGATGGACAGAGAACAGGGACACCTTTAGCTCACACAGAGCACAGGGACACCTTTAGCTCAGGGTGCTCACAGTCACAGAGACACCTTTAGCTCAGGGTGCTCACAGTCACAGGGACACCTTTAGCTCAGAGTGCTCACAGGGCACAAGGACACCTTTAGCTCAGAGTGCTCACAGAGCACAGGGACACCTTTAGCTCAGAGTGCTCACAGACACAGGGACACCTTTAGCTCACACAGAGCACAGGGACACCTTTAGCTCAGAGTGCTCACAGAGACACAGGACAAGGTCTGGGAGCTGGAAGTGCCCCCAGCCCATGCTCAGTGCCTGTAGGGACAGCTCTGCAGGCTGACCCTGCTGATGGATGGGGTCCTGCATCATGGCCAAGCCCTGGCACTTCTCCCAAGCCAGATGTGCCTGTGCTGCTGGGACAGAGCCTTGAGGAGCATGGCTTAGGCTCATTAAAAGCAGCGTGAGCAGGAGATGGCAGTGGAGCCGGGTGCAGCCTCTGCATTCTCCTCCTCTGAGGCTGAACAGAAGCCAGAGGGATTATTTTCAATATCAACAACTATTTACTGGTCTGGGAGGGATTCTGCAGGGTTGTGGCACAAGTTTTGCTGTCCCAGCATCCAGCCCCTGCTCCAGTGAATAATTAGAGAGTAACTGCTGGAAACAGGGAGAAATCCATGCAGAGTGGCAGAAGGGGGTGTGCAGCACGCTGAGCTGGGCCAAGCTCTGGCAGGGGCTGTGTGGGGGTGGCTCTGTGCCCAGACAGGGCTCAATGGGAGATGCACAAACAACTGTGCTGCCCTGAGCCCTTGGCATGGATGTAGAGGCACCGTAGGACTGGACAAGCCGTTTTCCCCTGAACTGCAAAACCACTTCTGGCCACTCTCACTCATTTGAAATAGCAAGTGTTTGAGTGCTGGGCAAATTCCAGCCTGGAGAGCTTCATTATGCCTAGTTAAATGGTCATGGTGGGTTTTAATTAAGCTCGTAATTCTTTTTGATTGCCTGCTCCTGGCATTTGTGCAACAGCACCAGACACTAATAGACAAGTGTGAGATGGAAGAGGGGAACTCTGAGCTCCCTATGGCCATGCTGCAATTGTCATTGTTGGGGCACCTTGCACAGCCAGGTAAGCAGTCCCTAAATCACCTGCACAGCAGATGTTTGCTGTTCTGACTGCATCTGCCAGGATGGTCAAGCTTCTCAAAGGAAATCTGAAGGGTGATGGCCCCAGAGCAAGCTGTTAGGAATCCTGCTTGGACTCTTTGCTCTGCCTAGAAACAGGGAGAAAAGACAGCAAAAATGAAAGTATTGGGCTGGTTCATGTTTGACTCTCAGGTCCTTTGGTGGCATTGAGTACAGCAAGGCAGAGTTCAGCAGTTTCCTGCACGGTCTGTGCCCGCCTTGCCCAGTGTCAGTGCTGGGCTCTCAGTGCTGCTCTCCTGAGCCCCTGGTTGGTTTTTTGCTGGCACTGCCTGCAGCAGCCAGGCTGGGCACTCCCTGGGCAGGGGCAGCTGCTCTGTGGCCCCACGGCAAAGGCACCAGGCTCTCTTTGCAGAGCAAGCACAACTCCTTCCCGATGTTCCTGGTTCCCATGGAGATCCCAAGGACATCACCACAACAAGGGCTTGAGATGACCCTTCCTCCTCCCACCCTGCACAGATCACAAACAACACAAGCAATGCCCAGCCACTGTGGGGCTCACAGCCCCACTTTCCAGGAGTGGCCTGTTTGCTGCATGGTACATTTGGGGCTGCGGAAAAATTTATGGAGTGTGCTTGTACTTGACAGCATTTTCCAGGAGGGCTTTGAGTTGTTTTCCTTCCAAGAGCCTGCATTCAGTTACAGCCCGGAATATGTGATCTCACAGTGTTTGTATTTATGCCTCTCACAAAAGCATTTTTACAGCACCACTATCTATAGGTTACTGTGAGGCACCCAGGGACGTCACTGCAGGGTCAGCTCAGGGTCTCCTACGTGCAGCACATCAGCCTGGCTGAGCACAGCCACAGCTGAAGCTGCTTGCTGGAGCTGGGAACTGAAGAAACACAAGCAGGGGATTTAAACTGATGAAATAACACAATGTGAAGGGAAAATGCACTATAGGGAAAACACTCTCCTGGCTGGGGTCAGTCATGAGCATTTGATAATGGAAGGAGGATTTTCCATCACCTGTTCCCACATTAGGGAAATGTGCAGTTCCCTGAGCAACAAGCTCAGAGGGCTGTGGCTTTCATGATTTCTTTAAACAGCCTTATGATGTAAAATATTCCATAGTGAGATACTTCTGTATCTAGTCCAAGATTCCAATATTCTCCAGGGAATATTCTTCCCATTACACAGGTGACACTCTTGTTACCTATCAGTGCGACAGAGGCTGTGAATTGTCATTGCACCATGCAACAGATTTGGCTCTTGCATGGAGGGCTCTTTTTGCCTCTCTGGACCTCTTTTCAGAGAGAAAAGAGTAACCTTCCTTTACTGGAAGAAGGGAAATCATCACATAACAGACCAGAAGAGGTGCAGCAAAGGTTTGAATCTCTGCCTTTCACTCCACCTTGCAGCCTTCCCTGGGTGGTTGAGAAGGAGGAGACACAGCCTTTGTGAGCTGAGTGCATGGAACACCCATGATGTGGGACAAAAGCAGCCCATGGACACTGTGGAACTCCTGGAATCTCCATCTCCAAGGTCCTCCTGCAATGAGCTCTGCTGCACACACAGCTGTGTGAGTCTGGGGAGTGGGACTTGGGCCTTGTTGTGTCATGGCAATGGGATAAACACAGGCCTTTTGGGTAATCTGGCTCATTTGCCAGATAAGATCTTTGCTCAGAACAGAAATACCAGGCTGCATATTCCCACAACGAGCTGGGGTTAAGAAACATCTTCATTTTCAAACTGATCCCTCCACTGAGATGGTTCCCAGTGCTCCAAATTCCCAAAGCTTTTAAGAAAAAAATGTTTCCTTTTTCCCTCATTCAGGACTTTGCTGCTGTTGTTGGGTTTGATCTGTTTTTATGGGACACCTGAGTGATAACACAGACATTTCCAGAGCTCACTGCTGCTGAATGTTTTATCCTGTGGAAAACCCAAGCCCTCCTTTACTCATTAAGGCAATTGAATTTATTCTGCCAAATAGCTCAGAGGCATTCCAGCACCCACTGCAAGTGGTGGTAGCTTCCCACTGACTTCAGTGTGCACAAAATATTCCCAAGACTGGAAATCCCAAATTACCTGCATCTGTTCTGCACATTTCTGAAGCTTTCCAGCTACTAACAAGACCATCGTGTTGGAAGAAAAAGTACAGCTCTATGAAACATTAGTGAGAATGTGTGTCTCAGCCTGAGTCCTGGTCTACTCCAGTTGATTGGAAAACTGCCATAAATAAATCAGGATTTGGCCTGACAAGTGTGCTGGAAATCAAGGCCAGATTCAGCACGCTGCATGTGCAAGGAGCAGCCCTTGGCTTGGCCTTCATGGCAGGGTTTTATCCAATGTTATGGTTTCTATGGTTGCCCCAGAGTTTGGGTGTTTGTCCACAGCCCCTTGTCCTCGTCTGCTTGGCCAGGATGGGTGCAGGGGGCAGAATGAGGATGTGGTGCCCTGTAAAGTGGGACAGTGAGAGTGGCTTCCCTTTCTCCTTGGAATGGGAGGCAGGGCAAGAAGGAGAGTATGGGAATGCTGAAGTGCAGGACTGTACAGGCTGTATTTTGGGAGCTGGGGGGTAGCAAGCAAGCAAGGGGTTTGTATTGCAGAATAAGTTTGGGATGCAGTGAGATGCAGTGAGATCCTGGGCAAATCCCTTCCTCCATCCTGGGCGAGCTCCTGCCTCCATCCTGGGCAAATTCCTGCCTCCATCCTGGGCAAACTCCTGCCTCCATCCTGGGCGAGTTCCTGCCTCCATCCTGGGCAAATTCCTGCCTCCATCCTGGGCGAACTCCTGCCTCCATCCGGGGCGAGCTCCTGCCTCCATCCTGGGCGAATTCCCTCCTCCATCCTGGGCGAGCTCCTGCCTCCATCCTGGGCGAATTTCTTCCTCCATCCTGGGCGAGCTCCTTCATCCTGTGCGAAGTCCTGCCTCCATCCTGGGCAAACTCCTTCCTCCATCCGGGGCGAGCTCCTGCCTCCATCCTGGGCTAATTTCTTCCTCTATCCTGGGCGAGCTCCCGCCTCCATCCTGGGCGAATTCCCTCCTCCATCCTGGGGCGAGCTCCCGCCTCCATCCTGGGCAAACTCCTGCCTCCATCCTGGGCGAGCTCCCGCCTCCATCCTCCGCGAGGTCCCTCGGCCGAGCCCGGCTGACAAACGCCGCTATCCAGCCGCACAAATGAGCAGCACACGGGGGGCTGGCTGCGATGCGGTGCAGTTTCGGGGCGCTGGGCTCCCTGCAGCCGCAGGCACGGTGCTCTGCAGGGCAGGATTTGGGGGGAAATCCCGGGATTTCGGGAGGGGATCCCGGCACCGGCTCCGCTCCCCGGGCCCGCAGCGCGCCGGGCCCGCAGCGCCGCCTGGCGGCCGCTCCCCGCCACTGCAGGCTCCGCGGACTGCCGGGGGTGCGGGGCAGATCCGCAGGGATCCCGCTCGCTTCGGCACCCTCCCCAGCCCCCTGCTTCCTCACTGCCCTCTCCTGATGCCTTAGGTGGTAGCTTTCATGTTTTACAGATCCTGTATTGCATTATTATTGGATTCTGTATACTACTGATACCCTTGTAGGTCAACGAATTTGCTTGTTAACTGACACTTGCTTTTATCTATTATTTTTAAACAAAGTGCTTGAATTTTATGTATCCATCTGCCCTCAACATTTACCACAGTCCCTTGGGTGAATTTCTGCTGCTTTTCTTTTGGGACTTGCACAGCCCACTGGGTAGGACGGCTCTGACAGAAGTGGGAAGAAAAATTTCTTTATTCTGCTGGCAGCCAGTCATTCAGCCAGGTGAGCAATGTGTGAGCTACTGCCAGATCAGCATCTCATGAAACCTTTCCATGAAAGAGGTATTACATGGAGCCTATGTTCCTCAGGAAGGAGTCTCAAAACTCAGAGATGCTCTTCCAAATGCTACGTATGATCATCAGATTCAAATACAGCAGCTCAAGTGACAGAACAGCCACAGTAGGTCAAGGAAGCCTACAGAAGGAATATAGGTCGGTGCCTCAAATTTGGAGATGCTTCAGAAGACCAAGGAGTTGTACTGCAGACAGCAGCACTTACAGTTAGGGACCTATATGGTAGCAGAAAAGAAAGGGCAGAAGAATAAAGGTACAGGCATTCTATACTGCATTCTATGTGCATTCAATACTGCATTACTATATGACTTCGAACTTCATATAGTGTTAGCACTTTGTATGCTAAGAAATCCGGGCGACACATATATGTTTTTTTACATATAAAACATATAGGTGTTGCCCTGATCTTTAAAGATTTTCTGAGCCTTCTGATTCTTGTAGCATTCTTGTAGCAAACTTTCTCACACACTTTCTGTAAATAACTTATTGTGTTGCATTCTTTTATGGAGGAGGAGAAATTTGGACTCTCGGTTGGTCCAGTGTCATTGGAGAGGTGGCACTGTCACCCTCCAATCCACTGTCACTTTTGGAAAACTATGGATGTTGGAGTCGGAATATAAACTTCCTTTTTCTTCACCTTGAGAACAGTGGTGTGTGCTTGTGTTGTTTCGTGTCCTATAGTGACATATATATATAAATATACATATATGTCACTATAGGATATATATGTATGTATATATGTATATGTAAATATACATATATGTACATATTTGTATCTCCTCACAGTTCAGTTACACAAAGCAATCCTTTTCCAGCCTGAGAACCAAGGACATCACTTGGTTCAGCAGCTTCAGGCTCAAAAAGAACAAACAATAGCAAGCTGAGGAGAGCAAACTGGGAGGATGGGACTTCATAACCTGAAGCTGTAGTTGGACATTTAACCCCAATATGGAAATGGATCAGAACTTATAAAAGTGCAAAAACTCATTACTTGGACTTCATCTCGGCCAGGCTCTTGCACTGCCCAGGGTGTATTCTTTGAGGGCCTTTTCATAAATACCTATTTATTCCTTTAACTCTGCCTAGCCTCTGTTCTAGGCAGCCTCACGAGGCATCACTGCTAGCTCTGAAATGCTCGAGGCACGCTCTGCTCCTGACAGGGCTGCTGGAATTTACCATGTGGGGATGTGTGAGTGATGCTCTTTTTGTGCTTCCTGCCAGCTTACTCAGGATGGAGAGCTTGCAAACCTGCAGGTGAAGCCAGTCCAACACCAGCCTGGCTGTGCCAAAAGAGGCACCAGGTCCAGGGACCTGAAATCCCAGGTGTTGGTCTCTGCATCAGACACGTGAGCTGATGAAAGAACTGCTCTTGCCTGCTAGAAAAATGAATGGGATCACAACAGCTGATTTCACAGAGACTGGTGTGTCAGTCCTGACAAGGTCACATACACAAGAGGTTGCAAAAACCCTTCTGGGAGTCTGAATGAGAGCAGTCTGCTTTAAGTTCTCAGGTGAAGTGAACACAGTTTGCCTGTGTGAAATTCAGTAATATAATCATCACACTTCGGAGACCTACAGCATTTTGCAGGATTAACTAGTTAATCCCCACATCCACTCTAAGCAACTTTTGCTGAGGCATCACTACCCCCCATTTTATATACCACAAGTAGCAGAACATCTCCAATTCCAAAATTGAGAGCCAGCAGTTCCCAGACTCTAGGCCAGTGGTCAGCCTACCTGCCCTTGCTGCCATCTTCTCCAGACAGGGGGATGAGCAAGGCCCATGCACGTAGGCACAAGAGACAGGCTGCAAACTACTCATCTGTCAAGCTAAAAGCCTTGCAGGCTGGTGTTCCTCTTTATTTTATCATCTTGTACAACAGCTTCCTGAATTCCTACTTGACAGTGAGTCAGCCCTGGGCAGAGGATCCTTTTTCTTCCTGGAAAGTAAACCCAGAGTCTGCTCCAATATCTCAACATTCCCACTTGTGCAGAGTTTGCCAAGCTCTGCCCACAGACATCTCAGAGCAGGTCTTCCACAAAGCACATCCAACAGGACATGAATTTCCTGTGTAAACCCCACACTAGCTTTTGTAGGACTTATGTTATTAGTAATGTGAAACCAAAGGCCCCTCCTCAGTCATGACAGCTCCTGAGGTATCACTTTGATCTGGAGATGTTCTTTGTGTGTAAGGCCTTCTCAGCCCTCATATCCTCTCCTTGTAGATCCTAACCTGACTGTCCAACACCTGGATTGATGCAGAACCCTGTGGCTGTGGTTTCAAGGCTGTGCCAGAGCCCCCATCACAACAGCTGCAGCCAAAGGAGCAGCAGGAGGCTGCTCAGAGCTGGGACAGGCTGCCCAGAGCTGTACAGGCTGCCCAGAGCTGTACAGGCTGCACAGAGCTGGGACAGGCTGCTCAGAGCTGGGACAGGCTGCCCAAAGCTGGGACAGGCTGCCCAAAGCTGGGACAGGCTGCTCAGAGCTGGGACAGGCTGCCCAGAGCTGTACAGGCTGCCCAAAGCTGGGACAGGCTGCCCAGAGCTGTACAGGCTGCCCAAAGCTGGGACAGGCTGCCCAGAGCTGGGACAGGCTGCACAGAGCTGGGACAGGCTGCACAGAGCTGGGACAGGCTGCCCAGAGCTGGGACAGGCTGCACAGAGCTGGGACAGGCTGCCCAAAGCTGGGACAGGCTGCCCAAAGCTGGGACAGGCTGCACAGAGCTGGGACAGGCTGCACAGAGCTGTACAGGCTGCCCAGAGCTGTACAGGCTGCCCAAAGCTGGGACAGGCTGCACAGAGCTGGGACAGGCTGCCCAAAGCTGGGACAGGCTGCCCAAAGCTGGGACAGGCTGCTCAGAGCTGGGACAGGCTGCACAGAGCTGGGACAGGCTGCCCAAAGCTGGGACAGGCTGCCCAAAGCTGGGACAGGCTGCCCAAAGCTGGGACAGGCTGCTCAGAGCTGGGACAGGCTGCACAGAGCTGTACAGGCTGCCCAGAGCTGTACAGGCTGCCACTGTCCCCTGTGTGCCCTGGGGAGCACTGAGTGCAGAGGGACACTGGGATAATGAAATGCTGTCACAGGCTCTGCTTTAGCTGCTGCTGGACTTTGCACTGAGGCCAAACAGCCCTTCCTGCCTCGCCAGGGACAGCTGCTGTGACACAGGGGACGTGGGCAGATGGGAACAGGAGCCTTGCACACTGCCTGCACCATCTTCCCAGGACTTGCTGCTGTGGCTGTGTGATCCTGTTCTCCAGAGACTGTTCTCACCCAGCAATGAGCAGAATAACTGCTGGACAGTTTGAAAATGTGGTTTTCAGCAAATGGGTCACATCACATCAGGAGCCAATGTCCCAGCAGGCATGGGAGATAAAGATTCCTCCCCACACCCTTCCTCTCCTCATAGCTAGACAATGAATTTCCCATCATTGTCCTGGAGAAATCATCTCAGGGGAGATCTGGAGGAGGATAAGAAGGATCATACAGACTGGTTCAAAGAGTATGGAGGCAAGGCATGAGAACACAGCGCGCGGAGAGGCAGACAGTGGGGCAGCCAGCAGGAGCGGCACCCCATGACGCAACCGAGGGCAGGAACCCGGTGCAAAGGGACAGACAGCGACAGACCGTGCAAGCCCAGCGTGAGCAAAGCAGTCTGGTTGGAAATCCAGGCTCTGGGGAGCGGCTCAGTGCAGGCACAGCCTGGGTCAGCACCTGCAGATGGAGCTGCAAGAGCAGCAGCAGCAGCAGCAGCAGCAGCAGCAGCATCCCCTGCCTGCAAAGCCCTGTGTGTGGAGGGTGAGGCAGGCGGCCAGGCAGGGCTGGAGAGGGACACAGAGGCTCTCACCCTGTCAGACTTTGTCTCAGGAAGGTGGAGGCTCACCAGGCTGGGAAATAGTCGTGTTGAGAGGAATCGCTGGTGCTCTGCAACTGGTTTCCTAACCAGGGTGAGAAATCTCAGAGATGGGGATTGGACAGAAGTGCCCTGGCAACAGCAGAAGCACCCAAACCTTGTTAGGGCATTTGCTGGGAAAATAAGCTGAAAATGGTGTTCAGCACAGTTTAAGACAGGGAGTGGGACTACCATACCACGAATCTGCAGAGCCAGCCCTCACCTTGCCAGGCTTTTCAATTAGCATAAATATCCAGTATTCACTGACCCAGAAAGACTGACCCTGTCCCCAGGGCTGGCTATAGGAAATCCTGCTAGACCTTACTCAGATTTTTGCCTTTTCCTGCAAGAACTCCTCTCAGAGGAGAAGGCTACATGTCACCTATTGTCACTCAAACCACTTTTGTGGAAAGCTGTTCCTGTGAGCCCTCTTCGCCCTCAGCCTCCCCTGGAGCAGTGGCCAGAACAATGTCCCCCGGCTGTATCTTGCCCAGGGGGCACACAGGGCTCCCTTTGGTGGCCCAGGGCCGCTCCCTGTGCAGGGCAGCTGCTTGGGGCTCTGCAGGGCTCTCAGTGCCAGGTGCCTCCCTTGCTGTGCAGTTCTCCGGCAGCTCGGCTGGCTGCACTCTCTGCCCTGCTTGGGAAGCGGCTCTGCTGGAAGAGAAACTCAGCTCAGAGCCATCCAGGAGCAGCAGGTTCCTGCATTCTTGGTAACAGAGGGAAAAAAGCCCCAACAACCCAGCAATGAGCAGAGGTGGGGGAGTTCAGCTGTAGCTACGTTTGTGTCCTGTCACAGACATCTTTGATGAAAAATCTTTTCTTTAGGATTTTTCTTCTTGAGAAGTTGAGAGGCTTCAAGAACAAAATGTAAACAATTATTATCTGCTGCTGTGGAATGCAACAGGTAGATCTTTGATTGGCCCATGTTAGTTGTTTCTAATTAATGGCCAGTCAGAGTCAGCTGGCTCGGACAGAAAGTCCAAGACTTTGTTATCATTCTTTCTTTTTCTATTCTTAGCTAGTCTTCGGATTAAATCCTTTCTTCTATTCTTTTAGTATAGTTTTAATATAATACATATCATAAAATAATAAATCAAGCCTTCTGAAACATGGGGTCAGATCCTCATCTCTTCCCTCATCCTAAGACCCCTGTGAACACGGTCACAGTGTCCATGGAGGTGGGGGAAACATTGGGGTGCTACAGCCCCTGTGGAACACTCTGCTGGCTGGTAAAGCAGTCTCTCTAAGCCTTTGCACTTTGAAAAGAAAGTCCATCCCTATGCACCCCTCCTGGATCAGGCACTGACCCCATTTTACCCGGGAAATATCTATTTTTTGCTGTAATTTGGTGTCAGGGCAGCCCAGAAGGGTGGGGGTGTACAAAGAGATGGTCAGCAGGCAAAAAAGAAAAAAAAATGCTCAGCAACACAGAACAATGTCTGCAGCCCAGTTCATGTCTCAGCCGAGCTCCCCACAGCCCTTGGAGCCATCTCCTGGTGCCAGCAGCAGGATGCTGCTCCCGCTGGGATGCAGCCCTACCCACGGCTTCATTTCTGAGCTGCTCCAAAGTGACCCCGGGAAGGGGCTGCTCAATCCAGCTATCTGGGAGGCCAAGCAAGGAAAGTCTTTCTTGGCAAGGAGAAGGACCTGGGAGGCCCCCTGGGCTCAGGTGACCCCCCCGACCCCCATGGCAAACACTGTAAATCCTCCCACTTCCCACACAGCATTCCCGGGCACTCCCCCTCGCACTGGAGCTGGGCCTGGCCCTGCAGAGCATGTCAGTGCTGGCCAGCCTTGGAAGGTAAATATGCAGCTGGCTGGCTCACTACTGATCAGAGGGTTTTTCTGGCTGAGAATGGAGCTGGCTTTAACCAGTGCATGGCAGAGCTGGGCACAAGATGTCAGGTGGGCTTTGCCCAGCTCCCTGCAGGACCAGCTCTCCCAGATCCCTTTATCCCTTCATCAGAGGCTCAGTGTGGCCCTGACAGGGACCCCAGGGGTGTGAGGGTGGCACAGGGCACACTCAGCCCCCCGCTGGGACTCACTCAGGCTCTGCACATGCTGCACTAGTGGTGAGCAGTGCACTTCCATGGGCACAGGGGGATAAGGATCAGAACTGGCACCGGTATCCCCCAGGGATGCACTGCCTGCTCAGCAAGTCTTTAGAGAATGGCTAATTTGATAGAGATTAGCTGAATCTCCCTATCTATCCTCAGAGCCTCCCCCACCTCTGTTCATTTGCAACAGAAAGCTGGAAACCAATCTGCCTCATTGCCCTTCCTCCACTGGTTTTCTCCAGGCTCCATCCCATCACCCCAGCAAGGCTGCTCTGAGAGTCCCCACGTTCCACTGTCACCTCCTCACCCCACACCTCCACCAGCCTTCCCTCCCCAGCCAAGCCTCCAAGCACTTCCCCCTCTCCAAACCAGCCCTCCCTTCCAGGATCACCCTGCTCTACCTCCTCCCCATCCCTGTCTCTTGCTGGCTTTTTCTCCCTCCATGTAACCCTGCCAGGGAGCTTTGGGTATCTGCTCCCCACGCTGGGGAAAGCCCTCTGGCAGGGCTCTCGCCTTGGCTCCCTGCCACGCAGTTTTGGCTAGCCTGGGGCAGGGGGGAGCCCACGGGTGCCCCTGCCAAAGCTCAGAAAGGTCCAGAAGCTTCCCAAGCCTCTGCCTACGGTTTAATATCGTTCACAGGTGCTCGGTACCCTGGAAACACGGTTTATATAAGAGATTGCTAATCGCCACCACGGGGTTTACCCATGGTAATGGCACATGAATCACACCCGGAGCAGGTTTCAGCTCATAGAGAAATGAAATGCACAGCTGAGATCTCGCAGATAAGAGTGACACAAACTTGCTCCTGTTCCCAAGTGCCACCAAGGGATCACTCGTGCAGGAGGCGGGGTGCTGCTCCGTGGTATTCACATGCCCTCTGAACAGAGAGAAGCTGTGAGACGAGCAGAGAAGAAGGAAAAAACACAATTCTTATCTCGCTTGGTGTGCCTGTGTTGGGTTAAAGTAGAATGCAATATGGAGATTGTTTACCCAAAGTGAGGATGTTTTGTTCCCTTGGCCTATCGGGGCCAAGAAGTGTGTAAGTGTGTGTGTGTGTGTGTGTGTGGGTGTGTGTGTGTGTGTCGGGACTGTCACGGGAGAGTCAGAGATGAGTGCAGTGTGAGCAGCTGTGAGCAAGAGTGAGCGCAGGGCAGATTCAGTTTAGATACAATGTACCTAGTATAGAATAATAAAGTAATTAATTAGCCTTCCGATGATGGAGTCAGATGCATCATTCTCTCTCCCCTTCGTCGGAGTCGCCTTTGATGTACAACACTGCTCGGCCCCGCGGCTCTGAGCAGGAGCTGCCGGCAGGGCGGGCGATGGCAGCGCTGTGCCCGGGCAGCAGCAGGGGACAGGTGGTGGCACTGCGGTGACAGGCAGGGCAGTGCCGCACAGCGGGACACAGCAGGGGACAGGTGGTGGCAGTGCGGTGACAGGCAGGGCAGTGCCGCACAGCGGGACACAGCAAGGTTCAGGTGGTGGCAGTGCGGTGACAGGCAGGGCAGTGCCGCACAGCGGGGACAGCAGCAGGGGACAGGTGGCATTGCGGTGGCAGGCAGGGCAGTGCCGCACAGCGGGACACAGCAGGGGACAGGTGGTGGCACTGCGGTGACAGGCAGGGCAGTGCCGCACAGCGGGACACAGCAGGGGACAGGTGGCAGTGCGGTGACAGGCAGGGCAGTGCCGCACAGCGGGACACAGCAGGGGACAGGTGGCAGTGCGGTGACAGGCAGGGCAGTGCCGCACAGCGGGGACAGCAGCAGGGGACAGGTGGCATTGCGGTGGCAGGCAGGGCAGTGCCGCACAGCGGGACACAGCAGGGGACAGGTGGTGGCAGTGCGGTGACAGGCAGGGCAGGTGGTGGCAGTGCGGTGGCAGGCAGGGCAGTGCCGCACAGCGGGACACAGCAGGGGACAGGTGGTGGCAGTGCGGTGACAGGCAGGGCAGTGCCGCACAGCGGGGACAGCAGCAGGGGACAGGTGGCAGTGCGGTGACAGGCAGGGCAGTGCCGCACAGCGGGACACAGCAGGGGACAGGTGGTGGCAGTGCGGTGACAGGCAGGGCAGTGCCGCACAGCGGGACACACAGCACACCCCGGGCAGCAGCGCTGCGAGCGGGCGGAGCGCCGGCAGGTGCGGTGAATCACGCCTGCCTTCCTCCCAGTTTCTCCCCATCGATTATGGAAGGAGCCGAGATGGCTGCTGCAGATACCGGGGTGTGGGTCCTGTCCCCCTGTCCCTGGGCTGCACTGAGACCCAGGCCACTGAGGATTTGTAGCCCCTGACACAGAGAGCCAGGATTTTAGGATTTCTGAGATGTTTCTAAGATGTTTCTGGTACTTTGGTTAGGCAGCGTCACTGCCTGCTCAGCGCAGTTTGCAATGCAAACACCACACAGGGACCACTTCCTCTGGTGCCGCCCAGGGGAGCCAGGACCTGCTAAAACTCACCATCGCTTTTTTTCTTCCCCAGCTCAAGTCCTTAAGGCTTGACTGCCCATGCCTGATTCCCAGCCAGCTTTCTGAGATTCAACAGTATTATCCCTGGGAGTCTGAAACTCAAATACATAAAAAAGTCACATGCAGTTAACCTAAATAACAAGCTTCGGGTTTCCAAGTGACAGCCTTTCACCAGCCCAGCCCAGCTACCCAAGGTGTGTGTGCCTCAGTGATCACACCAGGTAGCATCTGGATATTTGCCACCAGCACCAAACCTTTCTATTGAACCATTTTCTGGAGCTGCAATGGTTCATCACGTTCCTTTGTTTTAAATGGATGGAAGGAGTCATGGCTCCTGTACAGGGGAGTGTTCCATCCCTCACCTCTTTACCCTTGTGCAGTGCCTGCACTGGAGAGCAGCGTCCCTGTGTTCAGACATTCTTTCTCTCTGATTTTTTTTCCTGCTTCAAAAACCATCAGTTTCCAGTGGCAGAATATCCCCCTGCTTTTAGGCAAGACCTGTGCTGAGAGCTATTTCTTAGGGGGTGCCAGCTCTCAATTGCTCCACACTTCAGTCAGGAATGTCCTTCATTCTTTCTTCTTTTTTTATTTTTTTTCCTTTTTTTTTTCCAGGAATGTTGTAAGTAAATTCACAGCTGAACAACAGTGGGAATAGAAGCCCTCAGAGCTGAGGGCTGCCTACGTTACAGGTATGGTAATTCCAAACTGATCCTCCTTTGTGCTGATAACAGGGCTGGCTATTGTTTTCCTGAAGTCCACATGTCTAAAAACACCGCAGGCGTAGATAATTGCAGTGAGCATGTGCTTTTGAATCTGTTTCTAAACACGCCTGGGATTTAAGCTTTTTAAAAATCATGACCCTGATTCTGCTTTTTTCAAACTCAAAAGCAAAAATTCCCTTGGCTCGAAATGAAGAAGGGTCTAGCTGTTAAGTAAAACTTACAAAGGGGAAAACGTGCCCCTCTTTTTCTTTTTTGTGATGAAAGAACAAAGCCTGAAAGCTTTCAGCACTTCCCCAGCTTCTTTCTCGCCCCCACTCCCTTTAATTTTACTTCCATTTTTACGTGTAGAAAGTCAGATCTTATCTGAAGTGACAGGACAATTTGAAACTCTCCTGCTTTCATTTTTTTTATCTGTTGATGATGCTCATTAGGTTAAGCTTTGTCTTTGGCTGTAACTGGTTTCTTTCAGCTTCTGGTTGGGCACTTGGCTCCCAAGAGCCACCCTTTCACCCTTTCATGTTGTGCCATTGGACAGCTGAGACTGGAAACTTCATACAGCTAAAGAAAGAAAACAAGTTAGGGATAGCTGAATGAGCAAGATGTTCCCACAGGCTATTTTCTGGTGATAACCAAGGTACCTTTTGGTTTCTTTATTATCTAACAGGGTAAAAGAGGTTTGGAGAGCATTTGCTTGGGCTCTGAACTTTCATTTTACTGTTGTTGGATGTAAGCTATTGCTCTGCAGTTCCTCCATCACTGACACACCAGCAAAACACATGACATGCAACAGAAAACATGGGAAAAATCCTGAATAAATTGTTCTTCAGTTAAATATTTCTAGGATAGGACACATGAAAGGAAAAAAGAAAATTTGACCTAAGTACCTGTGTGCCTCTTCCCTATCTCCTCTTACACCCCAAATAATTTTGGCCTGGCCAAGGTATAAGGTGCTCAGAGTTGCATCATTGTGGGGCTGGCTGAGCCAGGACGAATAAGAAGTTGTAAACAAGCTGTTACACAGGCCAGTTCCCCCTGGTGCAGCAGGGCTTCATGGCTGATGTTTGTGTCCTGGGTGCTTGGCTCCTCCTGTGTCCCAGCTCGGAGGGAGTATAATTACATCTCACCTTACCGATCTTTTTGGCTTGCCTGAATTGCTTCCACAGACCTGCTCGACTTGTTTGGCTGCTGCTTATTATTCAGCACAAGCCCCCACCCACTGCCCTTTCATGTACGTTCATGTTTGTGTCTAAAAGCCACAGAGGGACATTTTTTGAGAGGGAAGGTGATGAGTGTTTGCTGCTGCCTGGACCCCCGACTCCCCAGAATCCTGGGGCCAGTCATGGGGCAGGGGTGAGTCCTGTGCTTGTCTCAGTGCCCAAAGCAAGGACCAAACAGTGGCTGGTTTGGTGAGAGCGACTCACTCCATTTCAAAATAGGGAAAATCTAATGAGACGCTTCCTGAAACCTGAGTTTTGCTCCCACAAGGCACAGGACAAAACACAAACCAGGATGCAGCAAGAAGCTAAGGTGAGGGTGTCAATACAGACTCCATTAGGGACAGAGTGGGTCCCTTCCTGCTCCCCCACTTACAACTTCAGGGTGGGTATCACACAGGCAGATGCAGGTGGAAACAGCCTCTCCAGGTAAAACCTGGCTCTCTCCAATGATTCCAGGTCCCAACTTCACACTGGCTCGGACACTACCAGTGAGAATCCCTCACTGAACATGGGCTGCTTTTTCACTCTAGCCTTGATCCTACCTGTTGCAATTATGTGTAGAGGAACCTGATAAGGGTTAAGGATGACACAGGAGATGTCAGACTGCTCTGATTCTGTGTGAAGAAATGGCTGCACAGCTCCATGAGCAGTAAGGAAATGGAGGGGGTTCGTGCAGCAGGCATCTCACCGACTTTGCATTTTGACATTGCCCTTTAGAAAGTGACCCTGGCATATGGCCACTGTTAAGCTTGCACTGAAATCCATAAATTCTAGAGTGACTCTTGATCAAGTGTCTGATTCACCTGACTCTGAAGTCACACCATGATTTAGAAGCTGCTCCTCAGTAAGGTCGAATGGGAGAGCTGGGCTGAGTCAGGCACCAAGACTGCTGATCCACTGGACTCAGCTGGGAATGGGATGGGCTCCTAGCCTCTAGTTCCTCACTTAGGAGTGTCCTTGTAGCCATCAGGATCCCAAGCTTTCACCAAGCTATGCCAAGGTGTCCAGGAGCTGAGCCCCTTAAAGGGAGCAGTTCAGGCTGGACTCCCTGAAGAGCTGATGTGCATTTCCCCATCCTCTGACCTAGACAGGCTCAAAGCCAAAACCAGGGCCACCTTGAACAAAGGCAGCCTTGCTGGTGCTGACCTTTGGTATATCCATGTGAAAGAGGGAAGATTGAATTCATGTTCCTGCTCTGGTCAGTTGGGAGGCTGCACCTGTCCCCTCAAGGCAGTGCCCTAACCCTGAGGTGGTGGCTTCTCTGGGTGGCTTCCTGTCCTCCACTCCAGCTGAGGAGTGTCTGGGTGTGAAAACACTCATCAGGGACTCAGGACAAACTCACATGCTCCTGGTGAGTCAACCACCACTCTGGACATCTGAGTGACTCAGTATCTGCACCCAAAGGCTGGGCTCCAGCAGGTGCCATCCCTCCATTCCTGATCCTCATGCACTGCGTTGGGCCAACACTGCTGCAGGGAATAGCTTCTGGCTTCTGGCTTCTGTTTGGATGGCTGGACACAGGCAGAGAGGGGGAGAAGGGATCATTCAGGTTTCATTCTGAGACACTGCTGGCACTGGAGCAAGCCTGAGCATGACTGGAGTGAGGCAGTTGGGACAGCAAATTCCAAGGGAGGAGAAACTGCACCAGAACAAAGGAAGTTTGTTTGGGGACAGAAACACAAAGAAAAGTCCTCATTGTTGCAGCTCTAAGAGAGAGATTAAACTGTTTCTAAAGTTAGGTGACTGCTCCCTGCCCCTAAGCCATTCCTCATTTGTCACCCAAATTAAGTTTAGACCTGGGGCAGCACCTACCTGTATTAAACTGAATTATTTGCATCCGAAAAGAGTTGTTAAAAAAGAAGATTCAGGCAATGCAACTTATCTTGCTTATCTGACCTCCTCTGACATTATGGTGCTGTATCTGTGGCAGAGGCAGATGCAGAAAATCCTTCTCCACCTGGACACTGCTGCTGGTGCTGCCAGCTCAGCCTGGAGCTATGACCAGGCACCTACTCCCTGCTAAATCTTCTGCTGACCTTAATGGAAAAGGGGAGAGCCTTTTATGGTGACTCACAGCATTGAATATCATGTTGGGAAAAGAGCGGTTGAGATCAGTAAATTAGCTTGCTTTCATTTACAAGAGTGAGTGTTTTGTTGGATGGGAACAGGGAGGCAAAGGGTGGATTGTTTATCCAAAAGAAGAAAGGACTCAGTTTAAGTTTCGGTGGCTGCTGGAAGTCCAGAGTCAATAGCCGAGGATTGCCTCAGGGCACTTCCAGGTCGGAAAATCTGATGGCATTTTCAAACAGTACAAGTCTGCAGAGATTGTGATCATTTCTGGATTAGAATGATGTGAGCTCCCGATTGAAGCAAGGGTTCACCACTGGTTTTGTCAGCGGCTTGTCACCCACATTTAGAATGTTTTATTGTAACTCAAGGGCTTCCTATTCAATCAGCTGCAGTCAGAAGCTTCTGTGATCAGAATCAAGGGAGGCCCTTTCCCAGTGGGGTCCAATCCATCCCTTCCTGCTCCAGCAAAAGGAAAGGTGAACATGTTACATCCTCAATCTGCTGCCTGCTTAATTCAATCTAGATAAAAGCTGGCTCTAGCTTGTTACTGTTTACTGAATGGTAGCCATGGACAAGCTCTGTTGGTTTGAATATGGATCTCAACCAGATGAGAAAAGGGATATGATGCCAAAGGTAGCTGTTCTAGCAGGATAAAAGGAAAACCTCTTCCCTTCCTGTGTTCTTACAACAAACAAATGGACTTAATCTTTTCCCAGTGGGATCCCCCCGCAAAAATAACAGAAATTACCCCACAAATGGCAGCAGTTCCAGGCTTTCATTACTCTTATGATACCGCTAGAAGTCTTTTCCAAGCAGATGCTGGAATCACATCTAATGTTCTGGCACTGGTCTTTGCAAACAGTCCAGTGTGTGTGTGTGCCACCTACACACATGCATGCTTGCATAAACACACTTTTTCTCCTGCTGGTCCTAGTCAGAACAGATCCCCATTCTCCCCTCTACTGAGCAGTTAAACTTGGCTCTGCTGGAAGGCTCCCTGTGCTGGGCTGGGCTATGTTACACTGACACACACACACACACCAACTTTTCCAAAAGACAGAATTACCCTGGGAGACTAACTTCACCAGTCAGCTTAAAATTTGACTGCTCATCTGTAACAGAATCTCACTAGTTGGTTTTAACAAATGAACAAGAACAGCTACTGCTGCTTTTTTTTAATTGCTTCCATCAAGCCTAATGGGATGTTGGAGCTGAATGAGTGTAAATACACAGAGGCGGGTGTGGGAATGTGTCCCAGGTTGCACCCACCACATTCTTCTGGTCTTCTCTGCAAGAAGATATCATCACTACAGTAACAATCCTGAGCCATCCCACAGGTTCTGGGATGGATGGAGCCCACATCCTCCCTTCCCCACCTGCCCCAGTCAACCAGAGATAAGTTGTGGGAAGCTGACTCTGCGCCCAGCCCGTTCCTCTGATCTGTGCATGCAGCTGCCTTCACAAACAGAATTAAAGCCACATGAGAAACATCCAGCAGGAAAAAATAAATCTCTGACATGGAGGAGATTGCGCTGCCAACGGGAGCCCCAAGGATCATGGGGATGCAGAGTTACTGGTGTCAGAAGCAGACCCATGCTTGTGGGGAGGGACATCTTCTGCCATCCCAGGCTGGGTGTGATGGCACATCCAGCAGCAAGTGCACAGCTGGTCTCCACAAATATGTGCAGCCACCTCTCCTGGGAAGAAAAACACTGCTACTGGCACCGGGCAGAAACAGGCTTTCATAGGAAATCGCCTCAATTGCTCTTGAGAGGAAAAGCTATGACTCTGATAGGAAATTTTCCATTTTTTATTAGCTACATTGTAAGTTGTTTTGCGGTTGAATTCCATGGAAAGAAGGAAGAGTGAGTGTTTAGGTTTTATCAGCATTTTTTTCCCTGAACTTCTATTAGTTTTGCAAAAAGATAAAAACTCAAATGTCCTGAAAGAATCTCTTGTGGGAAGTCATGGATGTTGTAATCACTCTTTTAGCTCCCGTTTGTCCAAGAGATGTGAATCAAAATTACCCATGTCACAGGGGAGTCCCAAACAAGCCTTTATCTAAATCTCATCATGGAAGAGATTAGCAGATCCACTGCTTCACTTGCACATCTCTGCTGTAGCAGGAAGGAAGCAGAGCTTGCCCTGCACTTAATGTGCCATCTGTTCTTTAAGAAATTATTAAAGTGAACCTAACAGGGACAAGACAATGGCGAGTTCTGGGACTCTCTGTGCTGTATTTGTCCTATAATTTTCATAGGTATGCCTTTTTTAAAATTAGTAGGAACAGCCAAGTTATGGCCCAGAAAGGAGTCCAGGTGCTGCAGGCCCAGGGACACTGAGCTCAACCCTGGCTGCCTCACTGGAGCTGTTACTGCACTCCAGTCATGCATGAACAAGTTGATTTAAGTGTATATATTTGGTTCTGTCCCACCCTTAATATATTATGTATTTTTCCAAGCTCTGAGCTGTTTGTATGGCACCTGGCACAGCTTAGCTGAAGCCACTGCTCAGAGGGGCTGAGGGCTGACACCATTTATGTAACATGGAAATAATTTGGGTAGAAGTGCACCAATGGAAACCTCTGTAAGTTTGTGTGCCCTGTGTGCCCCTTTTGCACAGCACAGATTTCATTACCCAGGTGAATAATAGGAGGAAAGGGAGGGCTAAGTTCTGAACACCAGGACATAGATAAGCAAGTTTGCCCATATTAGAAGGGGGTAAGCTGGCTTAGAATAGGTACTTTACAAAACTTTGAATCTCCTCCAAAGCTCTTGTATTTTTGGGTCCAAGCAGATAAAGCAATGCAATCCTTCAAGTGTTCTTGGTGTTGACACACACTGCTGAGCTCTGTGTATGCCAAGATAAAGAGGCAGCCTCCAGTAGTCCATTATTCAGTGCTAGACAACTTGATTATGATGGAAACAAACTACTCTTTTGCAATATTGACATTGTGATCTATGGCAACAAGTTCTAAAAGGCCTGTCACATTTTGAGCTACTGCTACGGCTGTAATTAATGTTTTTACCTTATTTCAAAACACCTGATATGTCTTCTTTGGAAAGAGGTTCATGCTGAGTGCAGTTCTGTAAGAGCAATTTTCATCTGCTCTGGACTTCGGTCTTGATATCATCATCTTTCAAAGCTGACCTGAGCCTGGCTCTGGGAACAAATTGTAAGGAAATTCCTATTAAAACATTGTCTTGCAGTGATAAGAGCTGCTCTGAATCAGGACTAACTCTTGCCTTCAGCAGAAATAGGTGTGTGCAAGGAAAATTTCATCATTCCTCTGAAACACAGGACTCCAGGCAGACTCTTACCTAATGTTCCAGTTTCTGAGGAATTCTGTGGCAAGCCTGGGAGCTTTGCTGGCCTGCCTTGCCCAAGGAGTCACTGGTGCCAGAAGTGTGGTCCTACCCCAGCACTCTGCTTCTCTCCTTTGCCTCTGAGCTGCAGGCTCTCAGCCCAGTCCCTGCCTTCTGCTGGCCTGAGCACCCACTGGAAAACCCTGCAGAGAGCTCCTCACTCAGCTCAGTGTGGGTGAAGAGAGCCTAGAGATGGCAAAAAGAAGGACTCAAGAACACATGGCTGGCAAGGATGGAGCAAGGGAGACTTCCCCCTTTCCAGGGCAGCTTGAGGACTGAGTGGTCCAAGTTCAACCTAAGTCCAAAGCCTCCTGGATCTGCAGGCACTTCACTTGGTTTCAGGCATTCAGGGTTCAGGGCTATGGTTTGCCTGCTGCCCATCTGTAAGCAGAGTGAAGACACTGCCCTAACTCACTGGGGTGCTCTGAGGATGATGAAGAATTTAGGTGTGAAGAGCCATGTAAGCCTTGTGGAGAGAAATACTTGCTCTGGAGTTAGCTTGAATTTCAAACAACTGTTTCCTATATCTGCAGGGCTCAGTCCTGCAGTGTTACCCTGAAAGATGAGCAGACAGCCTGGAGCAGTCCCATGAGCTCAAGCCCTGCACAGGTGTAAGCAATTACTGCTAACAAATCTACCAGGCAAAGAGAGAGGCGTGTTTGAGCCAAGACAATGTTGTATCCCAAAGCAGGACCTGATCAGAGCAGTAATTATCTGCTGTCTGTCTAGTATCACCCTGGCACCCCAGTCTGTGTCTTGAGATAATTTTTATTGTTTCTGCTATCACTGTTGGTACTGGCAACAATATTCTCACCTTCACTCCCTGGACTCAAAAAAAGCATGAGCTAGAGGAAAAGTCATAGATAGGGGGATGGAGCTATATTTTCTGACACTGCAGCCAGTGATTATGGGCCAGTTCAAAAGCATTAGGGAGATCCTGCCTGGTCCTGTGCTGACACCTGAAGTCCGATTAACCTTGGCAGTAGCTCTTAAGGAAGAGTGAGTGTCACTGCAGCAGGTGCTGGGCTGTCACATCCCACCTGGGTTTGGAGGGTTCAGGGGGCTGCTCCCACCCAGGAAAGCCCCAACAGCTCAGCCCCAGCTGAGCTACTGCCCGTTATTTTCACGGAGATGGCCCAGCCCCAACCCTTTGTGGAATTATTTTCCATGTGGATGGAACACACCACAGCTCCAATGTGAGTGAACACAGTAACATCAACACAGCCTTCTCCCCAAGCTAAACATATTACAGCATCAGCAAATTACAGGGCACTGTAAATTAGACTCCCTCTTGTGCAGACTCTGCTCGCTGGGCCAGGGCCACATCCCTCCCTGAAGGAAGGCAGCAGCCCAGGGTTTCATTCCTCCTCATGTCCCCTGCTCTGTGCACAGGGCTGCCTGGGCATGGGCACATTGCTGCTCATGCTCCCAGAGCATCCATCCCACGCATACTTCCCAAAGGATGCCCTTGTCATGTTACAATATGACAGTGACCAGTAAATCTCAACAAAAGCAACTACCCATAGGTCTGGGTCAGTTCTGAGGCATTTTTACTCATTGGAGGGGAAAGAACATAGGAAGGGACTGGCTTCCCCTTTCTGTCCTGAGTTTCTGAGGACCTGAAGTCAGGAAAGGCTCAGAGAAGATTTCAGAGCACCTGTGTTGAAATCCAGGAGTCAGGTAAACAAGCAGACCTGGCTCTCTGACAGATGTGTTTTGGCCAATGTGTTTTTACCAGACCTTTTCTAGAGAATGCAGTGTGGAGAAATGTTATCGTGCGTCTGGGAAAACAATAATTAAAAGGAACCGTTGAGCTCTTTTCCCTGAAAAAACAACAAAAGCAGCCCACACTCTCCCATCCCCCTTAGCGCAGCTGGCAGCCTTGCTCGTAGGGCTGGCCCGGGGCTCCCAGCTCGGGCTGGTGGGACACAGCCCTGCCAGCCCCGGGCTCGGGCTGTGCCATGCACACCTCAGGGCAGCCACCCCTCCACAGGGAGCTGCACTGAGCGACAAAAGCCGCCAAAGAGCAGCAGACACAGGTAAATGATTATTTACAGCTGCTGCCTGGGGAGTGTTGCACAAGGGAGGGTGGAGCGCGTTCCACCGCCCCTCCCCGGCTGTGGGCAGAAAAGCCGATCACCGCCGTGATGTTCCTACTCCCCCAAGACGCAGTTAATGCTGTTTACCTTGTAATAAGAATGCTATTTCTTGCTTTTTTTCCCTTGGCCGAGCTTGTTTTCAATCTCCCCGGCTGCTGTCCTGCTGGGGCAGCTGGCTCCAAGGGCAGCCAGGAGTGCTGGGCTGGGAGCAGCAGCATCCCACACTTCCCACCTGCTGAACCTTGCTGGGTGGCTCGAAACTAAAAGTCAAAGCCCTTGGCTGCAGTGGGAGGTGAATCCGTGGCAGGCGAGAGCACTGGTGCAGCACTGAGCAGCTTTCACATAGCTGGGACTTTTCTAGGAGCTTAGGAAGGAAGAAAGCTTGGCACTAGCTAGTTCATGTTGTTCTTTCCTCACTTTCTCTCTTTTTTTTTTTTTTCCATTAAAACCCACCTGCAAGCTATAGGACATTGGCAAAGGCTGTCTTTGTACCCCTCAGTCTTGGGGATCCTCTGCCCTGATGTGAAAACGCAGTTTTTTATGTCAGTCACATCCTTCACCTTCCTGGACAAAAGGCAGGTGTGGAATTTTATGATGGGGTAGGTGAAGTACAAAAACACCATGGTAAGAATGCAGACTTGTGCAATGTCCCAGAATGTGCCACCCAGCCTGGCTGTACCAGCCAGCAACAGCCTGGGATGGTCAGATGGACCTGCCTGGTGATGAAAACACTTTTCCAAACAGTCCTTCTCCTAGCAGGAGGGACAACCTGTGCAACTACAGTGAATCAGGACACAATGGAAGCAAAGCCATTCTAGAGCAAGGCAAACAATATGGGAAACATCAAAATTCCTGTTTCTGACATAAAACCTGCTCCTGGGCCTGGCTGATGAACCAGATTGGAGTGGAGGGTGGCTTCTGTGCCTCACGGCAAGCCCAGCAGATGTGTTATCCAGGTGTTGCCCAGGGCTTGGCCCCCAGCCCAGGCAGGACCCACCAGCTGAAGGCTCCTTGTGGCCCCTGTGGCAGCACAGCAGGAGCACCCACAGGCTCCATAGCTGAAGGGGCTCCTGGTATCCACAGCAGGTCCCTGCAGGAAATGTAGACCCTAGGAACTCCAAGTCCCCAATGCAGTATGCTAGGAATCCAGGCAGGGCTTTTCTGGAAAAGCTGTAGGAGTTGGAATGTTTTCCAATCAAGCACATGAGGCTCAACAAAGGAGTGTTTTTCCCTTTCTGCTCAGTGATGCAGATGCCTGAGCACAGGACTTCAGGAGCTGCAGAAAGGGTCAAATGCAATATGCTATAGAAGAACAAGCTCCTTGTCACAGGCTGGACTTCTAGAAGCAGGGAAACAGCTACAAGGCAAATTGAAGAAGCAGTGGGAGTGGAGGAATGAAGAGTGTAATGAAGGGGGACGGGGAGGACACCCTTGCAATAGTGTTAGTGTTGCAACCCAAAGGGCAGTTTGGAAAGCTCAGCCCAGTCGGATGCAAAGCCCTGGCTGAGACACGTGGTTGATGTCAGCCTGTGGCTGCTCTGCTCCGTGTGACACCAGCCATCTCCTCTGCCAGCTGGTGGCTGCTAAGGTGATGGGCAAACAACATTGTGGGCGACTAATCCTGATGGGATACACACTAGCTGCCAGGCTTTGGCCACTGGTGAGGTGTGACACTGCAGGATTTATTGAAATGTCCCCACCCATTGCAGGGGCATGGACAAGGTGACGAGGAAAGGTCCCTTCCAAGCCAGGCTGTTCTGGGATTTGACTGCAGCACTGGCACTGTGCAAAGAGCTGAGCACAAAGTAACTTTCCAGGTACACTTAGGTGTAAGACCCTGAAAGATGCTGCTACCATTGGCAACTTTTAGCTGTCCTTTGTGGAAAGACTGAGACAATTTCACATCACTGTCACTTCACTGGCTGCCCCAAAGTTACTCCATATGTCTCTATGCTCAGGACAAAGGCTCAAGCTCTGTCAGTCTGGTTACTCATCTAGATTGCAAATCTGCTGCTTTTGAGCAGCTTCAGAAGGTTAGTGACATTTCTGGGCTTTTCTCTCGAGAAGAAGTCCTTCATTAACTTCTTTCCCTCAGTAATGACATAATTTCTGCTTCTGCCTTACATTAAAAAGATTCTGAGCTTGTATAAGTGTTTCACAAACAGCTGTCAACAGCTGTCACTAGGTTGCTTTGCTATTTCTGTGATCTTAATTGTCAGTTTTCAGTGCTTTAATACTCTTTAGCTATGTGTTCAGAGCAATACAGAAAACAAAGCCAATTTATTACAAGAAGCTCATGTGCAAATCAGAAACTGAATCTGAAAAAGGCATTGGGCATGATTTCTTAAAATTCAGTTGGAGAAGCCAAGAAATCCAACAGGCTGATGCTATTCCAAAAACATCTTGAGGTCTCTTACTCCTTCAAAATATCTAAGCAATATAAATGAGCATGTAATTCCCACTGACAGTGAAGTTCTCTGCATAGTGTACAGAGCTCTGGCACCATGTGAATAATAAATATGATATGGAAGAAGGTGCCAAAAAGCAGTCAAAGTTCCTATTGTCTGCAGACACAAATGCCATCATTTCATTGCAAGATGGCTTTAGCAGCAGGAATGCCAGTCATGTGCAAAGACTGAAATCCACTGAGAAACTCCCCCTCAACTTTCAACCCATGCAACTCCTTTCCTATGCAAACTACAGCAGAGATGGCCAAAGGCTTGTAGGAAACATGGCCAAGTAGAATTGCATGATCATGGCAGAAAAGGAGAGGAAAGGAAAGTTTGGCTTTGAATTTTGTCCAGTTAAAATATAGCAAACAAACAAACAAGGTAGCCTCTGGCTCCTGCCTCTGTGCCAGCCTCACACACAGAGCTGCATCTCTTGCAGTGCTGCTGAGAAGTCTTAAGTGACCATTTTAGAGCTGGAAATTGCTTTCCTCTTTTCTTCTGCCCAGGAAACCTCAGAGTAGAAGTTGCAAGAGTCCTTGGAGAGGGAGAGAACATGAAAACATGGGAAAAAATTAATCTCAATGGAAATCCTTGACTAATTGACAGGTTGGAATAAGAATGACCATAGAGCCCAAACTATGCCAGGCAACCAGCCTGCTCCAGGCACTGCAAGCTCACTCAGCCAGCCACATGCCTGGCTGTTTTGCTCTGCCAGCTTTACAAGGCCTAATTAGCTTTGTTCCTATTGTTTGTAATCACAAAAGCAAACAGCCCTTGGAGAGTGAGGGACTAGAGGAGGCAGCTCCTTGACCGAGCTTAAGAAAATTTTTTAAATACAGTTTGCCCCTCATCACAAGTACTTAAAAATATGAAAGGGATGAACTCAAAACCCTGATGAACAGAAAAAGGTTTCCAGGGCAGGTAGAAGCAGGGGGCTAGAGCTTGGGGAGGTATCAGAGCAGGTTGTAAGACCCCATGCCCAACAGGAACCATTCTCTACTTGGCCTGCAAGAAAGGTTGTGCTGTCACAATAGAAGCACACACAGTACACTCCCTGAAGGGCCTTAGAGTGAGATGAAGGAGTCATACATGGATCAGCAGAACTCTCCCTGCTCTGAAGGCAGAGCACCTCTCCTGGGAACACCTTGGCTCCATGTCCCATCCCTTCCCCATTCCTGCAGCTCCCACTCCCCTGCCAGGGCCAGTCTGCCTTGCCCCTGCCCCTTCCTGCTCCACCCAGGGTGCAGCCTGCCTTGCCGAGGAGCAGAGCAGACCTTCTGGTTTCTGGGCTGCAATCGGAGCAATTACTGGGTGAGTTTCTGCCAGAGGCCACAACTGCCTGACTCACTGCAGAAGATCTGTCCCCACCTAAGTCTGCTGTAGATACACACAGCTAAACAAGCTCCATCCTGGCAGGCAGGCTCCCAAAAGCCCAAGTCCCACTTTTCACTTCCATGTGCACTGTTCCAAGTTCTGCTCAAAAACAAGAAATGAAGTAATAGTCTGATTTTCCTTAAAAAAGTCCATTTATTGAAATTGTTTAAACACTTTGTACAAGTTCCCAGTACAAGCATCTGCTCCCTGGCTCAGGGTTAATGCAAATACAAAAGCACAGACTTCAGCAGCTCTTTAATGTGACCTGAGCTGCCACCTCCCAAGACAAGAGGTGTCCCGAGGCAGCTGCTGTGCACAGGCAATTCCCCATGGAGAAGGGGAAGCCACATGGCCCAGCTCCAAGTACAGGCCCACAGCAACTCGAGCCTGAAGCAAATGCTCTGGTTGGTTTCTTTTAGTAACTTTATGCTGCAGGAGTCAGGTACAGAGGTACAAGGTTTGTACAGACCACCAACGTGGTACACAGCTCAGCCAGAGGCTCTCCCTGTCTATGGAAAGAAATCAAGAGATCTGATACCTCTGAACATACACACCATTATAAAGCCTGGTCAGAAGTACCAGTTTCCTTCTGGAGCTTTGGAGAAGTGGCACCATCCCTCTAAGAATCACAAGACTTAACTCCCAGTGTCAGCCAACACCAAGTGACTGAGTGGGTGCTTCAAGGGAAGGGGTGGGAACCTTTGATGAACAGCATTATTATTTTTTTAGACATGATTTAATATGCAAGGATGGCTATATCTTTAAAATGTTTGTTTCTTCCTCTTTGGTGAACTTGGATTACAAGCAAATGCCATAACCTTTGGGTCAGTTTTCTTGGAATTTGCCTTCATATCATCACTGGAAGTGTTTACAAGAAATAGACAGGATGGAATGGCAGTGTGTGAGGTATCCTTGGGGAAACATCAGGGAGTGGCAGTGCATTCAGTTTGGTTTTACACAGCTAGCTGCATCAGGCAAACAGAGATTGGGAAACTAAGCCCAAGTGAGAAAGCCTTGAGGAAAGAGGAGAGTGTAAAAGGTGACCTGTAACAGACACAGGGACAAAGCTGAAGCTCAGCTGCCAGGGTGGGAACATGGAGAAACAACCACTGGCAGCACTCGGTGTCTAAGGAACAGCCACAGCCTCACCATAGACACACAGTGAAAACAGAAGGCAACCCTTTTCCTTGAGCTCTTCCCTGGCACCAGGGAAACCTGCAGATGCTTTGGGAGTCTGGTAACTTTTGTGGTCTCTACCTTACACTGCATCTTCCATTAGCCAACAGCATGTGCATGGACAATGTGGATTTCCACTTAAGCCACAGCAATTTGTTTCTGACCCTTTGTCTGCATGGAAAGGAGGGTGCTGAAGATGATGCCAATAAGACAGTACAAGAGCATTTTACATCTCCAAACATTCTTACATGTAAAGCCTTTTCCCCAAAATTATGTTTCCCCTTAAGCTATTGGTTTCATCATTCTGTATATAATATAAGTTCCTTTAATTTCTACACACACCACACTGGGCTCTAACTTAATGGGATATGGGACTGAATTGTTACCATCTAGTTAAAAAAAATAAAAACAACCAACTAAAAAAAGCACCAACATCCGTCTATAAAAACAGTATCATTTTCCCTTTTACTCCCAAATGCTAAACTTAACCCAAGCTTGGAGGTTTCATCTTTCCAGTGGCAATACCTATGAATCTAGGCTAGCCTTCCTCCACGGGCTGGGAGAGAAAGGAGAAGTTACGTCCAGTAGCAAAGAGGATTACAAAAATATACACATTTTTGGGAGAAGAGGAAGGCAGAACCTAGAGCCTGGACTCTGCTCAGGACAGTGGCATTGTAGTGTCCTCTCCAAAATGCTTTCACTACCAGTGCTGGTGGCTCCTCTTCTTTGTTTCCTTATACATAATCCTTCCCTGTGGAGGAGGCATTTTTTGGGTAGCCTCGGGTGGGGGGATATGAAGTTTCTCTCCGTGGACAGGAGCAGCAGAGGAAGGATCCCCCCAGTATGGCCAGAGATGAAGCTGCCCAGCCAATAAAGAGAGCTGACCCAAACTCAAATCTGGAGAAGAAAGAAGGGAGAAAGTGAGAATCACTGTAATCCAGAGGTATTACTTGCAGTTATACATTCACACATAGCAGGAGGAAGCAGAAACTGGGATGGATGTGGCTTCCTACAAGGCAGCAGCTTGGAGCAGTCAGGCTTTGTTGACCCTCAAAGCTCAGAACTGGGTTTCTCCAGTATTTTGGGTCACCCCCAACAGCTGTAGGCCAAGCTCTGTGTAAACCAGCCCTTCAGCACTTAGTGGGGCAAAAATTACAGAAGTCCCAGCTGTGAGATCTCTGGCGGTGCTGTTACCTTAAAGCCAAGACCTAAGAGCCACATGGATAATGAGATCCAGTCACAGCTCTTTCTGCACAGCCTGAAGCCAGCCCAGCTACTTCAGAAAATTCCTTTCTTTGTTTTGAGTGATTGCTACCCAAACCTAAGCCCTGTGACTACTTGTCATGCTAAACCATTGTGTGTTACACCAAATGGGTCAGTACCTGGTGTTGACAGGGGTGAAAGGATCATAGAAGGCCCGAGCCACCCTGTTGCCATACCACGAGGTGGCCACCAGTGCTGCCAGACCTGCAAAGAGAACATAACGTCATGGTTTAAGGGAAAACAATCAGCAAAAATATCACTGCAAAAGTAAGAATGCAGTAGAATCAGAATCTGGAGTAAAGCTGAGCTGCTGCTACCCTGGAAGTTCTGAGCTGTTCCATTTAGTGCTGGTTGGGACAGAAGTTAAGAGCAGACTTGAGGCTTCCTGCAGTTACATGCAGCAAAGGCAGGACTGCTCTGCTGACAGCCTTTTCTCACTGAAGCAGGGTCAAACTCAGCTCTGCCAACAGATATGGAAAGCATGAAGTCCATATGGAGATTGTAATGCTGTGCCAAGGTGCCTCAGGTAGCCTGAGCCAAAGTCCTCTAAGGAGTTCCCAGACCAAAATGCTCTTGGAGCAACACATCAAGCCCTCCCACATTCTGCATAGGATATGTGCCACCTAGGAAACAGCACACTCAACTCAACACATCTGTGTGTTACCAACCTGAAATGATGAAGATCACCCCACCAAAGACAGCCATCCTCATCTTCTTCACCTGGTCATCTTCCATGCACTTCATGCATTTCATGCCTGTCACAGCAACAAACATTCCAACGAGCCCCAGGAGTATTGAAGCCACCATCAAAGCCCTTGTGGCCTGCAGACTGCCTGGAAGACAACAGGATTTGAGTTACCCACAAAGTAAAGTCAAGATACAAATCAAAATTCAAATTACTGGGCTCAATCTTCTATCTAAATATTCCTGCTCCCTAATACACAGGATACAGCCAAGCAAGACATTCCTTCTCAGCTTTTAGTCTCAAGGCTGCCATGCATCAGGATCAGAGGGCTCTCTGCCTCTTCTAAAATGCATGGCAAACAAGGGCATGCAAGGCAACGGACCTTTTGCAGGAAATGACCTGGGAATTGCCCCCAGACATCTTTTGTTCCTTGATCATTTGAATCCCAATTGGAAGGACATATCTGTTTATCAAAAGAAGTATTCAGATTTAGGCTCTACCTTGACAAAGTACTTAAGCACATGTTTTAATATGAATAGTGACATACATATGAATAGTGCTACAGCAGACAGAGAGGCCCATTTACTGCTCAACACTTCCAAAACCTGTCTTTTATACAAGTAACTCGGTGCTGATTCAGATGTTTTTGTGCTACATTCTCAGTTTGAGTCTCAGAGGGTACAAAAATACAATGGCAAAAGAAATAGGACTTTCCCGGACAATTGAAAAATACCTTGTTTTCTTTTCTACATAAAATATTTAGCTTAACTGACTCAGACAATTAAATGCTTTAAGAGCTTCTTGTGCTTTTGAAGAGTTGGAACATGGAGTGATGCCTCTCGTAGTGAGTTCTCAGCAGACAGACTTGATGTACCTCGGGATTTGGTTTTCATATGGAGCCATCTGAAGGCATGAGGACACATTAATCCTATGAATGTGAGCTACTGAACTTAGATTTTCTTGATACCAAAGAAAAGTAGTAATGTAAATCAAGTCATTACTAAAAAAACCCTCAGGTGACAAAACACCTGACTAGCAGTGAAATAAGAGCCTGAGCTTCATTGTCTGGCAAATCAGGTTTGTTTGAATAGAATGAATTTTCATACACAGCCCTGTAAAGCCCTGAGAACAAACAGGGCTAGTTAATAAAATGAATAAGCTCCAGGGAGCATGCTGTTACCAAGGCACAGGTGTCCCCTGACACAGAATCTCAGTTCTGAAGCTCACCCCTCAAACACCCTGACTGCATCCTGGTAGAGCTCTGCAAAGCATTTCAGGCTTGAACTGCAAGATTTAAGCCTTCAACAGAGCACCTGCACACTCATGGTGAGCCCATCTGAGTCCCTGCCCCAACAATGGGCTCTGTGGCCCAACCTGAAACTCAGAGCCCAGACCTGGCCAGGAGGAGAGCAAAGCCACCCTCTGCAGCTTCTTTACTACACTTTGTCCCACAGAGCTGCTGGTGCAGGAAAACTCCTGTGACCCATACCAGCACCAGGCTCTAATTCTGCTCTAAAACAGATCTGGATCTGCCCCTGCACACAGCCTTATTGTTCTGTCCACACATTACGAAACCAGTTACAAACAACACAACAAAAAGACCATCGGAGCAACAGGAAGGAACACTTTCATAAGATGAGTGTTGGCTTTCTTGGGAAAAATTCCTCCATCAGCTTGGCTAATATCACCTCTCACTTCCTTCAAAGGGGAAGGTGACACACCTCTGCACCACCCATGTGTTAATCAAAGCCCTTCTGCTGCATGTACAGAAACCCTTTAACAAAGCCAGTTGTCACTTTAGCATAAATCACCACTGTACTATCCAAACTGGTTTTTAATTGATTTATCTCCAGTGTCAGAGATTACACTCCAAAAGTAATTTCTACCTTACAACAGCGATGCCAGTGTTCAGAAAGGCTTCAGCTGACAGGCAACCAATTCAGCTGCCATACAGTTAAGGCTAAACTGTGCCCTACAGCAGAAGCTCTGGAGAGGCCCACAGCTGAGTACCAGCTTGTACTAGGCATGGGAAGCCCTATGTTCTGCAGAGGTACCAAAACTGTTTTATCAAGACTACGGGAAGTTTGGCACAGTCTTGCTGCAGAAGAAATCACTTTATAGGAGAGGGTTTTGAAAGAGTTCTTTCATGAAGCTCAAAATAGGCAATGCTATCTCTAAAAACTAGAAAAATAGTTATAAGGGTAGAAAAAAACATTTCACCTTCACACACAGTGCCAAGGGACAAACAAAGGAAAATGCTGGAAAAGGTTTCTATGACCTCTAAAGACTCAACTATGAAATGCACCAAAATCTCAATATGTGTAAGTATTAACTGGATGCATGCCACAACAGCTTTGCAGAAGCAGCTGAACAAAATACAGCATTGTGAGCATTCCCCAGGGCTGCCCACTCTCAGCAGATGCTGCTGGGACAACTCCTGGTGCCCTCGCCCCCTCCTCATGCATGGCTCACAAAGGGACAGAAACACGGAGGAAACTTGCAGTGGGACAGCAGAACAGGTTCTGCCCGTGCAGAACGTTCTGTTCCTTTGTCCCAAGAAGCTGAAATGTGACATGGCTGTGTTAGCCAACCACCCTCCACCTGCCCTGTGCTCCCAGCACAGCCTGGGAGGCAGGGCTTTTGTCCTCCGACCACTTTTGCAATGTGTGCAGTGCACTGGCCACAGTTAATCATCATACAAGCTAGCAGTTAGTAACTACACATTAACAGGCACGCTGTCAATGGAAGCTGCACATCCAGGGGCTGGGAAAGCTACTTTAATAATAGTCCTGCTGTTCACACGAGCCTTTCCAGATGCTTTAAAAATCCAAAATTATACAAGTACAATATTGTCTCAACCTGCTAAACAGGACAGGCTGCTGACAGCAAGTAGAAGTAATCCACAGCAATTTAACTTTACAACTTCTACCATATTAGAGGGAAAACAGGATTTCCCCCACACTCCTTGCTGCTGCAACTGTCTCACCAACAGGAACAGAAAAACCCAGGCAGCCCTGGGAGCCCTTGAGGAAAAAACAGTCCTACACAAGGTAAGACAAAGTAGCCTGGCACTAAACAAGAGCTGTCAGATGGCAACAGTATTTTGTCAATACAAACCAGTATTCACTCTGAAGCCAAGCCTTTTGATTGCTGGTTAGCAATGAGAGACATGGTCTGAAAACCCTGCAGCAACAGAGCAGCAAGAACTGAAAAACAGAAGCTTAAAATGCCTGATGACAATTACAAATGTGCATTCTACAGGGCATAAAAAACCTCAAAGTCCACAAACATGCAGCTGCAGCTCACACCTGTTTCACCCACATCTTTTTAAAAAATACCAACAAACTATTCAGAATTATTGTTAGTGGTTTTGGACACAAACAACCTATTCAGTTTATCTGAGGCCTAAGTAATATGCTTTCCTTCCCACAACTATCATTAACTGAGACAGGAGTAATTGCTGGTAACTGCTTAGTTATATAAAAAAATACTTCAGTACTTCACCTGCAGATGTTTGAAGGTCTTTTCTATCATCCCATTTCCTTATTCAATCTGTTTATGTCACTTCATATTACAGAAAAGCTGTTGGGAAAGTGCCATGGGATTTTTGTAACGCCTGTTTGTAAGGCAAAATTGCTGTAATGGCTTTGTGTGCAGATTATTCTCTGATATAGATGCTCATCAACTGCCTTAATTTAAAATAAGGACTTTTCCTTCCCTTCCCATGGGCCTTCATCCAACTAACTGATGACAAAATACACGTGAAACAGATGCTGTGCAGTTCCCTCTAATCTTTATGAAGGAAGTTCCCCAGGAGTTTCAAGCACTCCTACAGTACATGAAGCATGTTCCACTGTCCACCTCCGAGAGAAGCCAGCAGCCTTCAAGGCCTTCCTTCCCACTGGGGTTTCATGAAAGCTGGATTCCCTGGAAGGAGCGAGAGCCGAGATCCTGCAGGTCTGCCCTGCCAGCATGTGAAAGTCACTTTTGTGCAGTAGACAGGGGACTGAAGATCTGAGCAAGCTTCAGAGGTGGCCAGCAAACATCTCTCTCACACTTTGGAGTTGTACTCAAAGCTGCTAATGGCTTGGAGGCTTTCAACCCCCCTACTGGACCCTGCAAAGGCCCACCTTGCATACCCAGCAGCAGACTCTAGTCTGGACACTTTCACATCACCTCCCTACAAGTCTAAAAGACCATACCGAGGTATCCAGGCAGGACAGGGACTCTGGGTCCTGGGGTTTTTTACAAAATGGGACGGTTAGGAACTCCCTACTGCATGTCCAGTACACAAGAGGCAAGTTCAGTAGGTAACAGTGGCCTTGTACTCTGCATATCTGAAAGCAAGTAAGGTTCGATGCCCTCCTACCCCCACTGATAAACAGAGATTGGTAGTAAGACAAGCATGATCCCACCACTTCCAGATTCCTGGGCAGAGGAGACCTGGGCAGCCTGTTTTCCCACAAAGCCTGGAAATTCCCTCACCAAGAGATTTAGTAACACACAGTAACACCAGCTACTGAAAACTGCTTAGAAGCTGCCTGTAGAGCAATAAAGCCAGTGTATTGCGACAGACTCCATCCATCCCCTCCTGCAGACACCAGGGCCCTGCACAGAAACAGCCTCGGTGGCATTCCAAGTAACCCTCTACCTTCTCAAAGCCGGCACAAATGAGACTGTTTTATCACTCAATCGCAATTTTTCATCAGGAAGGAACAAGGATTGAGAAACACAGTAGCAAATTAACCCTTAACCCACATGAAAGCACAGATACCAGCAGGTTCTGCCCGCTTAATCAAGATCTAAAGATGGAGAATTGGACACATGTCCCTCATGCTTTGTCCCTCCCTGGGCCACCATCCCAAACTCCCCTACCACCAGAACTGAGCAGCAGTAACCTGAGCTTGAACCGTTCCTTCCCCCCACCCATTGGAACAGGCTCAGCCAGGGAGGTAAAGGTGTAGGAGGGAAGATTTCACATTTCAGCCATGTTGCTTGACCCAGAGGGCATTCAAAACCTTGTTTATTTTTTGGGCTTGGGCACAAAAGCTCATTGTGGATGTACTAGGTTTGGTGATGAAGTGATAGATGAGTCTCAGCTTGTCTCAAACACAGAACCTCTCCCAGCAAAATCAAACAGGTCGATGAGTATCTTCAGCTAAAACAGCCTAGACAGGATCCAGAACAACATCTGTCCTGAACAGAAGAATGTGGTTAGGTGGGGCTGGAACCTTTCAGAGACAGCTACCAGGAGCCCTACTCCCTCCTGTCTGGGACCATCCCCCTGAGACCCCGAGGAGCACAAAGCCGGGCTAAGCTCCATGGACCATGCTGGAGGGCCACAAGAACAATGCTGAGGCTGTGCAACAAAGCCTCGTTGCAAGGGTGGCATTTGTTGCCTCTATGTCTGCGTGTGGCCACGCACTGCTTTTCACGTAAGCCAGCAAAACGCAGCCTTTCTGTTGCCTGAATAGGAGCAGTGACATAAGCCCTCAGCTGAACGCAGCTGCGGGAGGAGTGCCAGCACGGGTGCACTCCAGCAGTGTGCCCACACGGGAAGCTGCAGGCCCCTCGCTTGGCTAATGGTGCTCATCAGCTTGTGCCAACCCCATCTCTGCCTTGCAGCCAAACACTGACACATCCAGGGGAACGGCAACAGCTACCAGATGTTCCAAAACTTGCTGGCAAAGCCTTCCAGCATTCCCACAACACGAGTTACTGCAGGTGCAAGAAGGTTCAGTCCTTTCTACGGGGACACAGTAATTACAGATCTGAGCCTCTCCCATCAGTGCATGCAGCTCTGCCATGTGGCTCAGAGCACCTGGGGCAGATGAAGCCCTGGCAGGAAAGCTGGCCAGGCAGAAGTTCTGCCCACACAGCTGTGCCACCTTCACCAGGACACAGATGAATGCAGTAAGGGAGCTCTCAATTGCACTTGTCCTGGGGTGTGGCTGTTGATTTGGTATAAACGGTTTGGGGGGTTTGTTTTTTCTTGGCACCTCCACCCAAACCAGAATGGCTGGTCCCGACCCAGGCCTATGTGACTGCAAGACCTTGAAGGGACACCAGGAGGGAAAACGAAAGATAAGGTGTACACCCCCAGGCATGGTCTGCCTAAAAGCAGGAAAGGCACAGCCTAAGCAAGCTGAGGGCGCACAGAAATGAGGAGCCCTTTTGCCAGCCCTCACTGAGGATAACACACCCTATGATCTCCCTGGTATCTGAGAATTCTCAGGCATACCGTCCTGCAGAGCTCGGTGAGAACATAAAAGGTCGCCACAAGCTCAGCCTCAGTCCCTGTCACTCCCTCCCCTGGAAGAGAAGAGCCCGCATTGTTGGCCAGACAAAGGTGAGGGGAGCAGCTGGTTTCGGTGCTCGGCCATGAATGGCCAGGTCAGGAGGGCCTGGGGCAGGTTTTGGGGAGCCTGTTCAAGGCGGGCTCCATTTACAGCACAATGGGCTGCACACAGCCCCCGAGGCAAGGTTACCTTTCGCAAGCCATCCAGGGGGTGGATGGAGATTCCTCAGCCACTGCTAGCATCTTCGCCCCCCACCCCCAGTGAGAGATAAGAGGATTGAAGCTGAGCTGACACATAATTAGCACCCCGAGCAGTCCGGACTGCGCGCCCAGCCCTGCCCCGATCAGCACGGCCCCGCACCCTGCCAGTGCCGAGTGGGTGCGAAGCGCTCCCGATGGGCGCGACCCGCACCTCCTGCGGGGCTTTGGGGCAGGGAACAGCGGGACAGATGTGGGCTGGCCGCGAAGGTGGCTCGGGCTCCACCGCGTGACACACGGGAAGGAAGGGCTGGTGGCAATCGGGACTCGGGGACACTCCCCGCCGACATCGGTTTACGTGAAACTGCCTGCTCACTCTTTTGGGAAAGAGAAGGTGACCACGGTGGCAATTATTATTTTATTAATTACGGAGGGATGAGGGTGTTCCAGGACTTGCGATGAGACAAGGGATATTGAGAAAGTAGTACATTTGTTTTAACCCCTTTCGGTCTCAGCCTGAGTTATCTGCCCCGGCGCTCTAGAAACAGCCCTCTCTGAGGCTCCAGCTCGGCTTGAGCATCCGAATGACCCCCGGCCGGCCAGGCTGGTACCCCCCGTGCCACCCCCGGCCGGCCAGGCTGGTACCCCCCGTGCCACCCCCGGCCGGCCAGGCTGCAGCTCCTGCCTGCACACCATGGCTTCACTGTCCCAGGACAAGATAAGAGACCCAAAGATTATCTCGCCATACTGGCCTGCCTAAAAACTCCAGGCAGTGCTACCTGGGCAGAAGGCCAGCTCACCTGCCAGTCCTCAGCTTAAAAGCCCCGCGGGAGCAGCAGCGACTTTCCCAGAGAACAAAAGACCAAAACAGCCAAAGGCAAACAGGACCCGTGCTTCAAGAGCCCACTCCGGCCACGCTGCTGAGCGCTGCTGCCCAACGAGGGCAGCCCAGTCCCTGGGCTGGACCTCTACAGCCAAAAGCACTTGTTCGCAAGCACGGCGCTTTCCGGAACGCACGTACAGAATCTCACCCTTCCTCCTCCCGGGGCGCTTCTGGGGGGGCGGGCAGGGGGATGCGGGGCAGCTCCCGCGCCTGCCCGAGCACTGCCCCTGGAGCGCCCCGCTCCTCTCCCGGGGAGCCCCAAGAGACACGCATCCCACCCCCGACAGGATGAGGAGTCGTGAAAGAGATGGGGGACCCCGAGCCCTGCACCTTCAAGCCTGAAGGGACAGGCTGAGTAAATCCAACGGGACAGAGACCGTGAGACCCGACAGCGACAGGCACCCGGGCGGGGGCGAGGGGACGACAGCGTAGATGGGACATTGGACGTGCAATAGGACTGGCAAGCCCAGTCCAAAAAGTTCACCCTGAACTTTAACGCGACCGACACCGGGTAATGACCCTGCGGGACTGGTCCCCTCCGCCCCGACCGAAACCAGAGGCGCTGAGGCGGAGGGGACAGCCCCGACGGGACGGACACCTCGACACCCTCACCATCTTCCCAGCCCCAGCTTACCTTCCAGCTTGAGCAGCGAGTCGTACACCTTGCACTGGATCTGCCCCGTGCTCTGCATGGCGCACGACATCCACAGCCCCTCGTAGAGCGCCTGGGCCGTGACGATGTTGTCCCCCGCGTAGGATGCCATCTTCCACTGGGGCATGGCGGTGCTGATGATGATGCCGATCCAGCCGAGGAAGGCCATGACGAAGCCCAGGAGCTGCAGCCCTCCGCTGGCCATGTCTGCGGGCTGAGGGGCCTGAGGGGACGGACAGACGGAGGGCGCGCGCCGCTCTGCCCCGCGCGCTGCGCTGCTGCTCTGCCGCTCGCGCGCCGCCCCGCGCGCCTCTTGAACCCGCGCCCAGCGCGCCCCCTGCCGGCCGCGCTCCCGCCCCGCCCCGCGGGGGCCGCGCAGCCCCGGGCGCGGCCGGGAGTGACCCTCCCTCAGGAGAGTGACCCTCCCTCAGGAGAGTGACCCACCCTCAGAGCCTGTGACCCTCCTCATCGCCCCGGGCGCGGCCGGGAGTGGCCCTCCCTCAGGGCCTGTGACCCCCCGCACCGTGCCGCATCGTACCGCGCAGTCCCGGACGCGGCCGGGAGTGACCCCCCCTCACGGGAGTGACCCTCCCTCAGAGCCCGTGACCCCCCCCCACTGCACCCTCTCCGCAGAGGAATGATCCCTTCTGTCCCCCACAGGACGGCTGCGTTGGTACCCCTGGATGTTTTGGCACCTCGAAAGGGTGCCCTGTTTGTGCCCTGGTCTGCCCCCTCCTCGCGCTGGGGCTGCTGAGAGCACGAACCCCTCCTTGCCTTCCTTGGGACTGGCACCCGCCGCTGCCCTTCACCTGCTGGAGCTGTAAACCTGGCTCTCCGGGTCTCCCTCCGTCCCTCCCGGAGCCAGCACAGCGGGCAGGGGAGTGGGGACAGGGCTGTGCCAGTTCCACCTGTGCTCTGTGTGTGACCCTCTTCCCCAGCCCCACTCAGTGCCACCGGGCAAGGCAGGGGACATTTTCTCCCGGCAGATTCGCTGCCTGGCTCCTGGACATGCAGCACGCCTGGGTAACCAGCCACAGAGGAGGCAGTAGAGCAGCCATGGGAATTATGAGCACTCTGATTTTTGAAGGGCTTTCAGAGAGGCAGCTGTGCAAACACTCATCATCCACGAACAAATCCAAACTTTTGAACCTACCATTTTAATAAGGACAGTACACCTCTGCATTACTGGGAGAAATTTCTCTTCAGTGATTTGCTAAGGTTTATTGAACCAGGGGATTACAGACCAGGAAGGAGTGTCCTCTGTCTTGGGTGTGTGTTTGTCCAGTTACTCTAGTTTCCCTTTCTCCCGCACGAATATTTGAATATTGACGCATCATAGCAGGCAAAGTGAGGAAGGAGTCTCCTTCAGAGGGCACAGCATGGGCTGGGTGGTGCTGCCCGCCCTCACCACAGGCTGGAAGGAGGGGTCCTTCAGCCTGGACCTGCTGTAATCCCAAACTCTGAGATAAGCAGGTGATAATTCCTGATAAAGGTCCTGCTGGAGGTAGGGATGGGGTTGCATTGTTTTGACACCGTGTTTTGCTGCATTCTGATGACTTAGGAGATTTTGCTGGAGCTGCTTCCTGAGATTTGCAAACAGACAAACAAACAGACTCATGATTACCTGAGCAGTCCTGTGCAATGCCAGGGGGGTCAAAGGGGAGAAAAGCCACTGCAATCTTGCTCCACCGGCCAGAGACAAAGCAAAGCTGGTTTGCTCTGAAAACATTTGTGGCTGTGGGTCTCCAGTGTCCAGGCAGCAGTGCTGGTGTGATGAAATCCACCCCAGTTGCCTGGTAGCAAAGTTTTCCAGTTATGCCTTTTTCCACTTTTGAAGGATTAGGGAGCTGTGATTCTGCATGTGAATAAATGATTTCTGTGGACCACAGTTTTATACTTCTGGGAGTGGAGAAGAAGAAAGCAGCTAAGTTTTCATTGGCAATGTAGAGATAACAAAGTAGCTGGAATTATCTGTGTATTCATGAAGAACTCTGATACAGGGAGCAGGGGAACCAGCATGGTGCTTGCTATTTGAGCTGATTCCTGTGAGGAACAATTCCTTGCCTGGTAAAGAGGCAGAGCAGAAATTCATGTGGACCTAAGGAGAGAGGATTTAGGAGTGTCTGGATTTGATTGTTAACATCTGCAGAGTCATTTCAGTCCAACAGTGTCCATCTGCACAGGAATGTGCAGGGCTCCTGGTGCTTCAGAGCACTGAACTGATTCACCCTTTTCCTGGCCCTCCTGCCAGCCCCTACCCCGACAGATTGGGCAGCTCCTCACTGACTCCTGCAGTGCAAGGTCAGCTCTGGACAGGGTTAAAAGTTACCAAGACACTTTTAGAAGGTTTAGATCCTTTGTCTACAAGCTCTGAGCAGCCAGGAGGGGAAACAGAAGGAGGGATGGGAAGGTCTTGGACTTTATACTGAACCTTCTAGGAAAGTACAGGGAGGAGTCCTGGGTACCAATGATCTGATTGCACTGGTACTGGGAGGCACATCAAGACTGATCTTGGGGAAATGCATGCAGCCAGCATGTGATGCATGTTGTAGCACCCTGACCATGCTGCTAGCTCTTGCATGGACTGAAATTCATGGCCACGGTGTCCTTGGGAAAATTTGGCTTAGGATTTATCTTCGAATTTATCCTGGTGGCACTCTGGGGACAGTTTGTGCCAAAACTGTTGTTAGAGTGAGTCTAACTGCTTGCTCATATTGTAGGGACAGCATTTGTGCTCAGTGTCTTCCCCTTCCAGAAGGACATGGAACTTAGACTGGAAACAGCAATATTCTGTGAGGATTACTGTGGGATTGCAGCCTGGAGATGGATGCTGTGCTCCTGAGGGGCAGTGCAGCCATCCCATTGCTCCTCTGTCCCTGATGGTGCTGCACTGGGCAGGGCTGCTGGCTAACAGAGTGGCCTTGGGTCAAACAAAGCCAATGAAAGGCAGTAAGGACACACATCCATGTGCTCTCAAGATCTCCTGCAGCCCTCACAGGCTGCAGCACAAGTTGCCAGTGCTTCTTTGACCACTGAACATCCCTGACAATCTGTACACAGAGTTTTACACAGTCCCCTCATGCACAGAGCCAGCCTCATGAACACCCAATTTGTATTTTGCTTTCTAGGAATGATTTGAGATTGATACTTTTTATTCATGTTTCATGAAGATTTCAAAACCCAGAAACTATTTCTGTGGAATCATCACAAGGAATTTACATAGCAAGATAAACACTGAAACTCCACTTTTCCCCTTCATCATTCATCAATGTTCTCAGTGCTCTGGAATTTGCAGTGGATTTTACAGTATCCCTAAGAGCACCTAGTTTCCTCTTCTGAACTTCCTTCCTTTGAGTCATGAAATATCTGATTTCTTTTCTTGGATGATTTTCTGTTCTGCCTCAATGGGGAAAATAAAACCTCTTTTTACTCCTAGTCACTGTCTTTCCTCCTCTGCCTGAGGCTCTTTTGTTTTTTGGTTTGTTTTTGTTGGTTTTTTTCCCATTGGAACTCCCGAAGAGTTTTCACCTAGTTTTTATACCTGACTTTTGGGAAATACCATTCCTTCAGATCATTAATCTCAGCTGAAAGACCTGGGTTTATCCAAGATGTTGCAATCTCCTCTGTATTCTTTAGGCTAAAGGTACTCCCCTAGTGACAGTCCTCAGTGATTGGCCTGCTCTTAAGTAAACATGCAAGCTGAATTTTTGTCCTTTACAATAGCACGACCAAGTGAGAGGAGGCGTGTGTACAGACAGTCCGTGAAATCAAACTGGGATGTTTCTGTCTGCAGGCAGAGAGACTCCTCTAATTGTTCAGAGAGATTGCCCTCGTGTGCCACAGCCCTGGCCAAATGCTCAACACCTTGGTCATGTCACTCCCTCGGGGGGTGTGAGTCAGAGAGCAGCCTCAGCGCTGTACTCAGCACAGATCTCAGCTCTGTGGGTAGTAAACGATACCTGTTTCCTTTTCTGGCAAAAACAAGCTTCAACACTTGCCAGGACTTGCAGGTGAGCAGCCTGGTTTCCTCTTCTCTCAGACATTTCTCGGGGAAAGTCTCACTGTGCGTGCCTGTGTTTGGGAAGCACGGGCTCACGTGTGGTTCTCTGTCCTTGCATACCCTAAAGCTTGCCCCCAGACTCCCGTGAATTCATCCTTGAGCTAAAATTCATGCACATGGGTAAACACCTGATTGTAAGTTATTCTAAGTATGGGCAGGTGCACAGAGCAGCAGGTGTGCAGAGCAGGCACACACAGCTGCATTACTCTGGTTTCAGAGTGAAGGCACAAGCTTCACAACTGGACCAGAAAATGGGAATGGCCAGACAGCAGCACTCCAGCCTGTGTTTCTGGTGGCAGCTGGTTGTAGAGCCAGGAAATAATGCAAGAACAGTGACCCTTCTCCAAAATGCATTATAACATGCCCTGATCCATGTCTCAATAAACCCTGAGCCCGTGCCAGTACTTTAATTTTGTTCACTTGATTTTCCCTCCATAAATCCAGCTGTTTGTTTTTTTAAACTTCTGGTGCTTGCAGCATTCTACAGGAAGGAGTTTTGCAGATTTACTCAGTATTTCACAGGAAAGAGGAACACCTTGTTTCTTTTGAACTCTGTGACTTGCTGTTTCATTTGAAGTCCCCAAGGTTCTGGAGGAAAAGGGTGGACTGGTAGGACCACATGCGTTTAGCTCAGGTTTACATTGTCTGGAAAAACCTCAAAAAGACTTTGTTGTTTTCTGCAGGCTGCTTTTTCTTCTCTCTCTCCCACTTACTCCTCCATCCATCCAGGGGAAACACCCCTGCTGAACCTTAGCTCCGAGCTCTGTTTTGCAGGCAGCGCCCAGATGTCTTTGCCCAGATGTCAGGAGGGTCTTAGATCCTCCTGCAAATCTTCCCCAGGATTAGTCAGGATTGTGTCCAGCCTTGTCTGCAGACTGTGTTTGACCATGGTAGCAGCTGAAGCAGCCAAAGATCACAGCTTTCAGGGCTGGAGAGGGCAACAGCACAAGGAAAGTTTAACCCTTCATCTGCTGCTTACTCCTGCAGGGCTGCCATTCAGTACAAACTTTTACAAAAATGTTGTTGGAGAAGACTTCCTTCAAATGACTGCCATTGCCCATAAACCACAGGGCAGTGAATAGCATCAAAACCAGAGCTTTTACCTACACAGATGAATTGAAACCATCATTTCCGGGAGCAAAGCTCAGATTTCCTCTTTGTTGTTGAAATTTGTGCTCGATGGAGGTAGCATTTATCGAAGGCACTGACAGGACTTATTTGATACTGATTACACACAGGGAATTGATTCTGAAAATATGATTTAAAATAGGCTGTAGTAATTATTCATTCTCAAATATTGGGGACAGAAAAAGCATAAACCGATCTATGTTTGGTCAGCAGACATGACCTGGAATTCCTAATCATCTGGAGATAAACCAAGCTAATAATCAACCCTCTTCTTGCAGTCATTCAAACATTCATATTTTCCCACCAGTTTTAATAAGGTTACAGTTTTGGGAGTAGTTTAATTCCACTCCTCACATGATGGATTTCATCTGGCTGTAGCTAAAATGTGTTTACATATAACACACTGAAGTTGTGTGAGGCTGGCTGAACTCCTGACTTCTCCTCCAAACCTCTCTCTAGTGAGGGATCTGAAAGGAATCGTGTCTCCTCCCCAGCTTCTCAGTTTTCACCTGTTACCTTTGTTTTTTCTTCTCTTCTGAATCAGCAACCAACAAATCACTACAGGGCCTGAGACTGTGCCTCAGAAGCCTCAGAATGCCTCAAAAACACTGGAATCTTTCTCATCTGTAAGTAAGTGGTTTTGGCATGTGTAAAGCTGTACTTTGTGTGTCATTACCCACAGCTCTCAGATCTCAGGGCTTGCCTGTGCAAGGCAGTGAGTTGCCAAGGAATAAAGGTGGTCCTGCACTTGGCTGCTCGTGTGTTGTTTCCCAAAGCAATACTGGAAGCTCTGATAGAGATTCCAAGGCACGAAAACCAACCCCTGGAGGCCAAGAGATTTGACCCGTATGGTAGGATTTATTTTGTTTTCAGTTTTTCTATTTTAGTATTGTTCTTTCACTGGACATTCTGTACCAGAGGCCAGATAGAAAACAAAAGTCAGACACAATCAAATTCCTGGAAACAATGAGTTTCATAGTACTAGAGAGGTAATGGTAGGAAAAGCAGGGAGTTAAATGTTGTAGATAGAGGGCAGCTTTACATCATATCAACAAGAAATGCAATTTTCAAAATGTATGAAACTAATGAGAATGTCACGTTGGGACAGGTGTGGTGAGGCATCTGGGAAGAGGTTCAGCAGTGATGTGGCAGATGGAAAGTGTGCCCTGTCAGAAGTGTGGCCACTTTCCCCACCATGTGCCACTAGGAACACCTGGACCACAGCAGTCCCAGGGCAGGAGAGGGGGGAACAAGGAGAGTAAGTGAGACCCAGACTGACTGAGAGCAAGGCAGGTCCATGTCTGTGTGAGAGTCATGCTCAGTGCATGAGCCATGAGAGATGTGCACCAAGGTCCTGACAAGATAAAAATCATCCCTGGTACCATCCATGGAAGAGTTTTCTAAGAGCATTTCCAGCAGATGGGCTCTGTAAAGAGCTAGTCCTTGCCATCTACCCATCCTGTTGTCTCTCATTCCTGATACTTCCAAGGTCTTGGTCAAGATCCTCCAAGATAATTTATAGCAAGAATCATGTTTCTACCCAAATCTTACCAAGTGTCCACCAGGAACTCAGTGATGGATGGTGCCCATGGTAATTTATGAACTTGATACCCTATTACGAAATTAACTTCCTGAGACTGGCAAGAATCTGATCACCTTCAGAATCACCACTGAAAAATTTTCCTCTTTGGAATAACCTCAGGTTGTTCTTGCTGAAATCAGATCAAGGGAGGAAGGAGGCATTGGAATGGTATTACAAAGAGATGGGGAGGAGAAAAGATGCCTAATGACTTCATCTGAGGTGCTCTGCAGGAACTGCTGTTCAGGCAGTCCTGAAGACAAAGTTACCTCTGTGAAGTCAGAGTTACCACCATTGACATTGCCCAACCACTGACCAAGTGAGCCATCAAGATCAAGTACCTGTGAGTCTGGTTTTGGGGGCAACCTTCACACCAAGGAAAAGCCCAAGCTGTACTCAGCACTTTAGAAATTACTCAAAGATTCTCATCTCAGGGTATGGCTATGTCTCACCTTTCTGTGCCTGGACCACAACCTCTGCCCTTTTCCTAAGCCCTTATGACATGTCAGATAATTAGTGCTGGGAAGATAAAGTGATCCAGTGTCCTTCCTAGAAAGGCTCTGCCATAAATTCTTGCCAGATTTCTAGATCAGACTGTTATGGGCAATTCAAAGATTAGGAAATGAAGTTTCGTGTCTTTTTCAGGTTGCTGAACTTAGTCCCCTTCACATGCTGCTAGGAATTCCTCTGGGGATCAGTAAGACCAAACCTATTTGGGATGTCCTTGGACACTGGAAACATTCAAGATGCACAGATTACTGTGCTGTAGGAAATCTCATGACAGGCCAGAAACAGTTAACAACTGCTCAGCATCCTCAGAGGCACACTGGCGCTGTACAACCATCTTCCAACAAGCAGTTGTCTTTGGAAACTGAGAGGAGCAGAAGGATGGGATTTGTAAGTATTGACATTCAATGTGGTCAGTCCTCTTTAAGACACCCAAATCAGAGCCAGGTATTTCTGAAGCACTCACTAACCCTTGCCATGAAACACACGGCTGGATTTTTCAGTGGGGAGCAGAGTTTAACATTTAGTATTTAAATGTGGCCGGTTAAATTCTAATGCCTGCAAGGAAATGAAACTCTTGAAAAGCCTTGGCTACGTGCAAGACCCGTCTGCACTGAAAGCAGAACTGTGTTGGCAGAGGAGGAGGGAAGGAGTTTCTTCCCCGGACTTTCCAACACACCCTTTATCGCTAGGACTGGGAGAGCACATTGGAAACCCAAGGTCATATTTCAATGCCTGGAGGGAGTTTAAAACCCCAGTTATCTGGCTGGAGGTCAGAGGCTGGGGGTGTTTCTCTCACAGCTGTGTCCCTGCTGGTGAAACTCTCCCTTAAGCCCGATGTACGCAGAGGCTTTGCCGATGGGTGTTTCGGGAGCGCTCCGTGAGCCCACGCCCTGTGCTGTTGACAAAGAAGGTGCAAATGAAGCTCTAAGCCTGAAAAGAGGGGAGGGATGATCTCCTTCGGGAGAGCGTGGGTGAGGAACAACACATCTTCCTAAAGAACAGAAACTGGGCCCTTCATGAACCAGGACCACCGGGGCAGAATAGGGAATAGGGGCAGGTGAAAGAAAGAGGGGAAAAAGGACATGCTGGGCTTTCTTGTTTTAGTGCGCAGAGAGACTCCGATGTGGAGGAGAGACAGGACAGTGAGTGTGTCGGTACGGACAGATGGCAGGCAAGTGGGCAGACACTGATTTTAAGAGAGTCACAGCCCCAGAGCTCTGCAGGGAAACTCCTTGCAGACCCTGCACCCAAACCTGGCCCCCACTCATCTAACCAGATCTCAAAACTCTCCTGCGTTCACGGTCTGTGAATCACAGCAGCAACTGTTCTCTCTGAGCCTCAGCTCTCGTCCTCCTGGGCTTTTTATAGCAGACCAAACATCCTGTTACCAAACTGTGCATTTCTAACCCTCTAGTTACTTTCATCCCTTTCTCGATGAGTCTCCTAAAGGGTTTTTCGTCACTCTGATAAGCAGGTTGGTGAGTATCAGCGAGAGGCACAGAGGTCTGAAGCGGATGTTTCCTGTGAAGTGAGTCACAGGGGGGGCTGGATTCCAGCCAGGAGAGCCCTGCAGGGCCAGGCTCACCTACGGCCCCTCCCGTGCGCTAAGGTGTCCCTGAGGAGCAGGACACGACACAGAGCCCTTCCACCGCGGCTCCTTTCTCCTGTGCTTTTCTCTGGACTCTGGAGAGTGCTAAATGCCCACGCTGCTCCCCCTTCCCTTCCCGCACGATTGCTAGCAGTGGCACGGAGGTTGTGCTTCACTTGCGTTTAATCACCCTGGTATCAGCGCACGGGAAAGTTCAGGCTCATGCTGGGAAAGGCACGCTTGGGTGAGGATGACTCCGCAGGGACGTGGCAGGGCATCAACAGCCCCCGGGGTGCCTGGGGACGAGGGCTGTGCACTGGAACTTGTGACATGCCGAGAAAAGGTGTGTCTGCTCCACTACCCAGCTCCTCTGCCAAAACACACCTGCGTGCAGCTGGTATGCAGCGAGGGCAGCGCGTATTCTGCGGCGGCTCCCGGGAAAGCCGAGCGGTCACACGCGTTCTCACCGATAGGGATCTCACCACGCCCGGGTAGGGAGTCCTGCCCCGGCGCTAAAGGGGAGCGGGACTCCTCGCTCTCCATCTATAGGCACTGAGTCAGGGCCTGGTTTGCCCCAGCTCTGAAGTGGGGTTAGCAATACATCATTGAGATGATGTGTTTCTCAGGTGTGGGATTTCATAGGCAGCCATAAAACTAAATTTATTGTACTGAGGAGAAGATGGTACTTTGAGAACCTGAAAAGACTGTAATGAAATGCTTGTTTTAGCATTTATTGCTTTGTAGTGACTAAAAAAGCTGTTTTAAAGGAGTGTGTGCAAGCATCATATCTATGAGTATAATATACAGACACACACAACCACGCACGTACAAACAGAGTTTTTACTTACCAATCCTTTAAGCTCTCATCTACCAGAACATGCCTTTGCTTTCCTATTTTCCTTTAATCTTATATATTGCCTGCTTGAAAAATCATAGGCTGCTCAGAAGTCTTACTATTTTCCTTGGGGTTATTGAGCTAAAGCCAAGCTAAATCCCAAGGTTTTGTGACTGTGTGAGCATGGCTGAAGGGGTACATTACACACTGCTCTGTAATTTATTTGTGTACACATCTCACATCCCAGGAGCACTGCTCTGGAGCTGAACACACTTAGAGGCCATGGTGGAAGTGTGTGAAACAGGAAAATGGAGGTGGAACAGCCAGAAGGGAGGAGTGGGAAGGGTTGGGCAGACAAGCCCATGGAGCAGAAGGGCTCTTAGGGAAACCCTTTCCAAAGCTCTCCATCACCTCTGACTCCTGAGCCCGTCCTGCTGGACAAGCTCTGAGCACAAGTCACGTCATGGGTGCCTGCCTGTTTGCAGAGAGGTCTGTATTCCATGCATGGATGCACAGCATCACCACTTCCTTCTTGCTCCAGGCCCTCTGCTACACTGTGTATTAGACACTGAGGAAGTAAAGGCAGAACCCCACCCTTCTGTGCTCACGGGACTGCAACCTCAGGGGGGTGGTGCTGCAAAAATGGTTCTGTCAGTAGACTGGTGGCAACCACTTCCCAAGACTGGCAGTAGCTTCTCCTTCTCTAACATAAAATAGCTTGGCTTTAAGAGAGAGCACAGACCACCTTGTGTTAATGAGTAATAAAAGCAATCGACCCATGGTGCATTTGTCCCTGAGCTGGGACTGAGTGTAGGCAAGGTGATAAAACTCTTACATTAGCAAAGTTTTGCTGCATTGATACCACACAGAGTGAGAGCCCCACAAGGCCAAGCTTTATCAATCAAATATTAGGATACTCTAATGCTTTTGTTAGTGTCAAAGCACAGTTAGCATATGTAGTACAGCCTACAAATTCACTGGAAATCTACCCTGCATCATGTCAGCCAGGTTTTGGGCTATACAAAGGCATCTTGGGAGGTTATTTTGGGAGAGCTGTTTTCTGAAGCTGAGGGGACATCTGTCATGCAAGTTAGGAAAGCAGACCATGATGAGAAACTGCTACAGACTTTGCTTCAAGAAGATGCTGACTTGTTCTAAGTAAAGAATATTAAACATGTACATTGCCATTTTCTACTAAATAAAGAATATTGTATTCTTTCTAGTAACTACAGCAGATTCCATGGCTGTGTTTGAAGACACAGACCTAAAGAGGGACCAGATATTGGATTGGTCTCTCCACCAGGTGAAAAGCCATGAGCCACCTTCATTGTGTTTTGCACACTCTGGAGCAGCCTCACACCAGGGAAAACTGGAGGATCCTGACCTGCTCTGCTGTCCAGGCCAGGATGCTCCAGAGCCCCAAGCTAGATGCAAATGGCTGGAGCCACTTCCTGCCCCCAGTGACTCATGGCCAGGGAAGCACTGGCATCCTGCTCCAGGAAGGGTCACTCACCTGCCCTGCCCTGCAGGGAAGGTGAACACAGGGATGTGGAAGGAGCTGGGACAGCAGCACATTGCTGGGCATGCGGAAAATAAACATCACCAGGACCACAATAACAGCTGGGGGGAGATGGAGTGAAGCACAGGCAGCACTGGTGCCTCATATGCTGCCTCCCCCCCTTGGTGGAGTTTGCCTCATGGTCTGACATCCATGGGCATTTCATCAGCTGGGCTGGAAGAACAGAGTATGATGTGCCCATCACACAAGCTTAGAAACACCTCTCTGGCTATTATCATAGGAGATTTTCACTTCCTACCTCTGTCATGCTTGTATAGAGACACTTCCACCATACACCAAATAAGAGAAAATGTCCCCTTTCTTTCCACTGGGCTTATCCTCTCTGAAAGTGAGTACAGGACAGAAGGAGAGGGCAATGGCAATAGTACATTTCATATGGCTGTAATACATTTCCTGGTTAATCCAGGCTCTGTTGCTGTCAAGCTCAGGTCTTGACACTGATGAGGACTTAATGCTGATTGTGGGAAGGCTGTCTCAGATTTTTCAGGCCTTTTCTAGCTCACCACACTGCTTTTTCTGAGTTGCCACTAATAACAACTGACTAGGATGCTTTTTAAAAATGGGTGCAGACAGAGGTTAATGAGCTCAGAACAATGCAAGTACAGGAAGATGATGTGTGTTTTCATACCTGTCTCAGACAAATGCAATCTATATACATGTATGTGCTAATGAGAGTCACGATCCTTTATGGGACTTGTGTGGTCACTGCCATGTCCCCATGGGTCAGGACTGTTGAAAACACAAAGCTACCTTTATCACAGCCATGAAGTGAAAATCATGAAGGTTTCTTTGACTTATCCAGACATTTGGATTCCAGAAAACTCAGCAGAAAGCATCATATCCACATAACCACATCGGGACCTGCATCTGGGAAAGATGGAAGAAGAAAAGTTTCTCACTTGTCAGCTTCTACAAATGGAATTAGGAAACAGAAAGCTGAAGCAGCAGAGCCTCCTGCATACCCTGGCCTTATGACCTGGGACTTATGTTCTCCACTTAAGCCTCCCAAAGCATGTGCTGAGGACCTATTCCACAAGGTGACCTATGAGGAGTGGAGTGAGCCTGGCATCGAGGGTAAAAGTTGTGATCCCTGTCGGCAAAACTGTCCCATGAGGTTATGATTGGAATTATACGGGTTATCTGTTGTGAGAATAAACTTCTCATTGCTGTGGTATTTGAAGGGGAATCCCGGAGAAGCAGAAGCTTTGAGCAGTGCTGTAAAGGTGCCGCTTGGCTCCATCTGGAGGTGACAGCTCAGATGACAGACACCGCCAGCTTGGGCAAGCAGCTGGAAGCAAAGCTGAACGCAGAGCAGGAGGCTGCTCCTCTGCCCTGTGTTGAATATTTGTCCATTCAAGGCAGCTCTTCAGCCTGTTCTTCATATTCAAAAATATTGATCATTGGGGATATGATGGTTTCTGTGCTTTTGTACCTTTGGAGTGGGAGCAATTTCTAGCTGCACACCCCTTTGGTTCTCCTGAAAGATGCTCTGGAGCCCTGATGGCTTTCTCAGCACCGCACGAGAGGAGACACTGAGAAGCCTCTTACACAGGCCCTGCCCCTGGCAGCCTGTGTGACCCCTGCTCACCTGCAGAGCCCGGCAGGAAAACAGAAGTTTGCAGTCAGAGTAAGCAAGCAGGGAATTCCAACCAACTGAAATCCTCCAGACTGGCACTAGTCTGAAAACTTCAAGATTTCCACATGGGAGGTGTACTCATGCCATGAACAAATTAAGGCCTAGGCATGAGAGGTACCAAAGTTTGACTTAAATTCAGAATGTAGAGTTCTGTGTCTGGGATGGGGGTGGATGTTGGCTCTGAAGGCCCATGACTGCTGCCTTTTCCTTTTCCTTTTCCTTTTCCTTTTCCTTTTCCTTTTCCTTTTCCTTTTCCTTTTCCTTTTCCTTTTCCTTTTCCTTTTCCTTTTCCTTTTCCTTTTCCTTTTCCTGTTCCTGTTCCTTTTCCTCCCTAGTGACATTTCTGCATTGAACTAGATCATCACTGCACCAGAGACCAACAGGGTAACAACCAAGGGGCCTGGGATCTACACCAAGACACTTAATAATTGCTCCCTGGTAAAGCATAAATAATTGAACAAGAATAAATGTGTGTGTGCACATGAGAGCTCCTCTCTGTATCCCTCAGCAAGGCTCAAGACTTCTGCCCTGGAGAACAAGTTTTGATTCTGTTTTCTAATGCCTATTTTGACAAAACCTGCCATGATAGCTGCCTCCCCTGGCAGCCAGGGCTGCAGTTACCTGTCCCTTCAGCCCCATTTCTCTTCAGTCAGGCATGACAGGAGCCATAGCGGGGCAGGGCGGATTGGCTGCAGCAGCTCCCGTGGGCGCTCTCACCCTCCTCCTGACCCCTGGCAATGAGCACTGCCCTGCAGCCATCACACCAGATGGCACCTGCACAAGAGAGGAGGTCCTGCTCTTCATGGTCCCCGCTGGGCCTCTGGCACACTGACACTCTGTCTCTGCCCTGGCTTTGGGAACAAGGCTGGGCGCTGTTGTTTGCACTCCCCTGGGTGTGCTGAGCACCTGCTGGCATGAAGTTTTTCCTCCAATATGTGGGCTTCTTTTGTGCTTTTTTCTCTGCTGCGTTTTTGATAATATCTACCTGGACAGACTGCTGGATGGTGAATGCCGATGACTCCCTGGAGGTAAGACTGGGGTGAGGAGAGTCTGATCACCAAAACCAATGTGTGCTAGAGAGAGTTTGTTCCTGGTGTCATTGCTCCACTCCACTCTCATGTTCTTTCTCCCTGTTGTGCTGGATGAAAGTGGATGAGAATGAAAATAATTACTGTGGCAAGAGCAGGAGAAAAGTGGTGTTTTGTGATATTCTCTTTGCCAGACTTTTTTATCCAGACTGTGCTCTTACTTAATAAGTTCAGGAAAGATCTACAGGCTCTAGTTTTACATGTGCATGAACTTGAGAAGACTTATCCTGTACCTCCAACTGCATGGATATTTTGAAGATGTCTCTAGTTCTGTAGTTCAGCCTTCTTGGTGGAGACATCCAGCATGTACAACTGTTCTCAAGTCTTTTTCTGGCCAGCCATTGAGCTACAGGGCTACCAGAAATTTAAGGGGAGCATGGGGACTCAATATCTCCTGGAACTCATGTGGACAGTAGCACTCTTGTATTAGAGAAAGATATTGACAAAAGGTAATTGCAAACAAGGGAGCAGATTGCTGCTTACAGGCAAGGTGTGCCCCAAAGACTCCAGGTCCAAAATCATCCCTGTTTCTCCAGCACTCAGTACTGTGAATTTGTAATTTTCTTCCCAGCACAGCCGTTCATTTCTGTACATTTAAGCTGCAGGTCCACAGCGTAGGAATCTGCTCTCTGGCAAACTGTATCGTTTAGGCAGTGAAGGTGAAACACCTTCCAGGATAGAAAATTTGGCTGAAGTTATCAGGAGGAAACTTTCTATCTGCTATCCAGCATATGAAACCACGAACTCCTCTGCACTCAGTGGTTGCAATGCAGCATTTAACTGCAGCACGTGAAGGGGTGAATTATCCAGGGAAAGAAGGATAAAACTAATTACAAGAAAAAAATTTTTCTCTACGCCACAAGAAATCCTGACAATCTGACTGTCAGAAACCCTGAAAGGTGGATGTAAGTGCCAAGGTGATGATCCAATGCAGTGCAGCTCCTGGTGGTCAGCATGTCTGCTCAGTGAGCCGCTTTTCGGGATAAATAGAGTGCACCCAGTGGTGCTGGATAGGATCTGACATCTGACTCTTCATTTGGGAGATATTTCAGATTCCTATCAGAAAGTACTCAGATGAAAGTATCAGTATACTCAGAAGGGCCAAGGGAGTCAGTTGTGGGGAAAACCAGATGAGAGAAGCCCAGCTCCTGAGTGAGTCCAGTAAAGAGCTGCTCCGTTACCTGAGGCTGTGTAACCTTGTCTTCCTGGGCAAAGGCACCTGCGATGGGCTGTCCGAAGTGCTCCATTAACACCCAGTTTGGTCATTAGCAACCACTATTCTCACATTCCGGCTCTGAGTGTGAATACTAAATAATGGAGCAAAACGCCCCCAGCCTTAATACGTGACCACTGATCTTAATGACCCTAATGACTCACTGCCTCTCTAAATAGGGAATGTCCATGGCCAGAAAGGCTAGAGTCCGCAGTTACTCCTGTTTTCAGCTGGAAAAAGGGTAAGTTAGGCAACTTTGGCTCCAGAAGAAGGGAACTCCATCCTTCAGCATCTGCTGGATCGTGGCTGGTTGCTTGGCTTTGACCCTGGTCCTTCACAGGTGGGGAGGATGAAGCCCCCACTGTGGTCCCAGTGGAGAAGAGCATCCCAGGAAGAAGAGGCCAGGGAGTGCCAGGAGCAGCCACCTTCAGATAGGCTGCAGGGGCCTGACTCAGCTCTCACAGCCCCTCACCTCCCTTGAGAAACAACAGGTTACAGAAAGTTATTCAAGTTAGTGACTCCCTGTGAAGCATTAAGACAGGGCTGGGTCCATTTTTGCGGTAGTTTGTAGTGGAAAAAGCCCATAATCTGCTTCTCAACGAGGGCTGCATTGTGTAGACAGTCCCTCCCTGTTGCAGGTGGATTATAAATACCACCACTACTGTTAAATGCTGCCTGTTTTACACTCAAGCTGGGCTTGTAATCATTGTCTGCTGGCACCTTCTCAGAGTGCAGTAAAACACTGTGACTAACATCGCTTACGTGTTTGTCTTCTCCGCTTTCCCCAGAAGGAGAAGCGTGCGCTTGTTCTGTAATTTTCCTTTTTTTCTGTATGAGAGTTATTTTAATATTAATTATACATTATGAATAGGATATAATTATGTGTATTACAGTCATTATGCAGTTCATGTTTTACATGCATACTTGTGTTAGGGAAAGCAGGTCGTGTTTTGTAATCCGAGTGGAGGATGAGGAGCATGGCTGTGATTTTGGCTGCTCTGGGAGTCCTCAGCTGGGCCAGAGAAGCTGGAGCTCATCTGCTGTAGGGGGAGAGAAGTGATGGGGAAATTAGTGCTACCAACATGGTGCAGGAGTCCAGCCATGGATGGGGAAATCCATGTCCCCACATGGTGCCCCATGCCCTGACCCCTGTCCCCTTTACAGCAGTGAGTTCCCGTGTGCCTGAAGGTCTGTGCTGACAGCACAAGGGAAGATGCTCAAGGGTGGCTTGGGAGCAGATTAACAACCAGAAGGATCAACAGTACACAAAGCAGAGGGGAGCAAGTGTTGGCCCTTGGCAGCAGAAAGCAGAATAGCTCATCAGCAGCTGAGAGCAGCCACAGGTCCCCACAGTGACACCTGTTCCTATCCCTCCTGCACCAGGCAATGGGACAATTATCCCTGGCTGTACAGAGGCTGTGTGGAGATGGGCTGGCTCTTGCTTTGCCCAGGAGTAGTGACAACTGAAACATCCCAAGAAAAAAAACATTAAACAAATTTTTATTAGTCTGGGAAGGGGGTTATTTCACAAGCTAGACCATAACTGTTGTGCTTAAGACCTCTGTTTTGCTTGGAGGGTGACAAAGCCTGGAATCCTGTTAGTCTTCTTATAAATAATTTAGATGTAGATACTGCTTGTAAGATTTAAAAAACAGTAATAATATCAGCAAGTGAGGAAGTAAGTGACATGATTAGCTGAATGCAGAGTAGTATAAATAAGCCTATGGTGGTTTGGGAGGAAAGAGAAATTATATAAACAAAAGTGGAATAAAATGTAATTTAATAAAAATATGCTAATTTCAAGTACAGCCTGAACAGTGGTGAGTTAAGACAGAAGAGGACCTGCAACTGCATTAAGAGGGCCACGGTAAAAATACATTGAATGTAAACATAGCAAATTGTTTTACGAGACTCTGTTCTCTTGAAAAGCACAGAATCAATGAAATTAGTTTTTTCCATCACTGCTTCTCATTTTTCATCATATTTTTCATTAAATATGCCCTGAAGTTCTCAGAAACGTTAAGCACTTCTCATCTTCATGAAACAAAACATGTAGATTATTTTCATTCAAATATAAATAGCATCTCTTCTGCCAGTCTGAAGCAGCGAGTCATTTTTCCTCCCCTTTGATCCAGACAGCACTATCACAGAGGAGGTGCACAGCTTGGCTCAGACATTGTGTTGTGGAGAAAATATTACAGTTGGCTACAGATCTCAGTACATCCTGAATAAGACTTTATTATGTGCCCGAGATATGTTATTATCTGCTTTGTGATTTACACAGTGCAAGAAAAATGAATTTATTGCATCATCCAAGAAAGCCTGGTCCCCTTCCCCTGCGTGAAGCTCCTTTGCTGGAAGAGTTTCTCTTTCCATTAACTGCAGCGGGTGTCGCTGGCAGAAGTGGGCGGGCTGGAGTCCAAGGCTGCACCAACATTAACTCTGCTCCTCCTATGAGCAATTCCAGGAATATTTTAAAGGAGCTTGTTGCCATATTTGCATTGGAAATGGAAACGCCTCCTGTATTAAAGTGATTTATGGAAGGCTGGGCTGGGAATGGTATCTACGGCTGGAGGACAGACGATTAACCACGATGCTGCTGCCTGGCCTGGCCCAGTCTGCGTGTCTCGGTGATGACTGCGGCTTGGGCACGCGTGGTCCCAGGGCTGGCAGCACAGAGGGAGCCCCAGGGCCGGGATCAGCACCCCCAGGGCCGGGAGCAGCAGCGGCTGCCTCTGGTTTTCCAGCCAGTGTTTACAGCTGAGTCATCTGGGGGCAGCCCTCCCCAGGCTCACATCCAGACTGCTCTGCACTCCTCTCCCACTCTCTGAGCTGCTCCTTAGCCATCTGAAGGATGGTGTAAGGAAGGGGAGCACAGGCAGCAAAATCTCGGGTTGTCTGGTCCATAGCCCTGCCCAGCTCAGCCTAGACAAGAGTTTGACAATGAGTGAGCAAACCTGCTCTTAGATCTTTCTGGTCAGCCACCCCCCAGCTCCTCCCAGAAATTTCCTTAAAAATTTTTATCCTTACTAGGCAAGGCTTTTTTTCCTAATGTCTAGTCTGAATTCTTTTGCTATAATGTAAAAACATTAGTAGGGACATAGAAAACATTGTCCTTTCTCTCCATATTTCTACTTTTTCTCTTCAAGCTAAACATTCTGGTTTACCATCATTGTACCTGGACCAGGATTTCTGTTGAAGGACTAAGACAACCACCTGCTGCATTGGTGGATATTTTAACCTATGGTCTCTTTTGTCCTCTCAATCCACAGGTGAGTACGAAATGCCGTGGCCTGTGGTGGGAATGTGTCACAAACGTTTTTGATGGGATCCAAACTTGTGATGAATACGACTCCATCTACGCCGAGCATTCTGGTATGTAAGAGTCAGAGATGTTTCTGCAAGTGGTGGGGACACTTGAGTGCAGACTAAGAGTATCTGTTCCACTCAGTGACAGATAATTAGAGGCATGTTTCTTTTCTCAGTCAGGTATTACTGCCAGGGGAAGCTGAAAAAAGCTGAACACCAGAAAATAAAATGTTCCCGTGGGATCTGACCCCATTCCCTGCCCACATTTCCATTCCTTGTGCACTGGAATGATCTGCTTTTGTCCTGCAGTGAAGCTGGTGCTGACCCGAGCCATGATGATAACAGCAGACCTCCTGTCAGGATTTGGATTTCTCTTCCTGGTCCTGGGACTGGACTGTGTGAAATTCCTTCCCGACGAGCCGCTCATCAAGCTGCGCATCTGCCTGGTGGCTGGGGTTATGTTGCTCCTTGCAGGTATTTCCCCACAGTGTTCCCCTGCTGCTAAAGGGGAAGGGGAACACTTTAGCAAAGTGGGGAAGCATTAAAAGCCTTCTTTTATTTTGGCTGGTGATTTTCTGTAGGGGAAAGGATCTTTATTTGATTTATTTGTGTAATGCAGCTTCTTCTGCTCACCACCTGCCTTAAACAGCATGTAGCTGAGTTTATCTGCTTTCAGTTCATGTTTTGACCAGGTGAGTTGGCTTTGCGTTGACTGACTTCCATTTATTGCTGTTTCACTGTGGAGCAGTTGAGGTTGTTGATACAGCAAAGAGATCTTGCTGTGGGTCTCTAGACCAGTTGCTGAAAGACTAGAAAGTCCTGGCATCCTGGTTTGGTTCCTGGCTCTGCCACAGATTGTGTGACCTTGGGCAAGTCACTTATCCCAAAATCTCTGCAGCTGATCTCTAATAAAAGGATAATAGCATGTCTGTCCCTTCTAGGTGAAAAATACCCAACTGGCTGAGGTGCTTTGCTGTTACAGCCAGTGGGAGAATTTGAAACATGAAAATTGCCAACTAAGTACCAAATAATATAATTTGACTTTATGCCGATATCAAGCAGATATCTCTTCTTCAGTCTAAGCAGATTTAATAACTCACCCCAGCCACTGGGAGCACATGTAAAACACATCAAGAGGCTCTTTGAAACATCTTCCAATTCACCTCTCAAAGTTTGTCTGAAAAGCACATCATCAAAGTTCTGAAAATCAGAAAAAAACAAATCAGAAAATTGAATTCTGGAGACAACTTTACAAGCAGCTGAGATGGGAGGAGTTTCCTGCCTTTTGCTGCAGAAATCTGAGTGCTGCCAGTGTGCTGGAAGTGTGTGTGAGTGCTGAGCCAAGAGGTGCAGCCTCTGCCTGGCAGCACAGGATATCAGCAGGAGCCAGGGTGAATCCACCTGAGCATGGACAGGGGCCAAAACCTGCTGTCCCAGGAAGGTCTTCCCACCCTGCAGCTGTACTTTAGGTCTGATCCCCCATGGTTGTGTGTGGCCCCTCTCTGCAGGTCTCCCTGGCATCACGGGCTCCGTGTGGTACGCCGTGGATGTCTACGTGGAGCGCTCCTCCCTGCTCTTCCACAACATCTTCCTGGGCATCCAGTACAAGTTTGGTTGGTCCTGCTGGCTTGGCATGGCGGGGTCACTTGGCTGCTTCTTGTCCGGGTCCCTGCTCACCTGCTGCATGTATCTCTTCAGAGGTGAGGAAGCATGGCTGAGGCACAGCTCAAGGACAGAGCCATTGCTCAAGGTGTGCTACAGGGTGGGGAAAGTCCTTTGGCATGGTTGCTCATCATCCAGGGGTGGTATTTTCAGCTGTAAAATGGGAATAGTCTTAGGCAGCTCCAGAAAGAACATCAAGGTCTTCATGTGGAGCTGGGGTGTAAGGATGACATAAAGTGTGTTGTTGTTATTATATCACATATCATAACAGTGCTGCTTTCCCTGAATAACGAAACTTTGCAGCTGAAAGTCACCAAGCACTCATTAGTAGTTCCTATTTCTCTCCCTGTGCCTCACAGAGACCAGTTCTGGAAGATTCCATTCTGCCTACTCCTTGAGGAAGGGCTATTCCTCAGCTGCCACCTTCGTAACAAACGTGCATTTGCCATCCTCCCAGACAGCCACCTCCAAAATGTATGCGGTGGACACAAGGGTGTGAGCAGGAGGTAAGTGCTCCAGAAAGAGCTCTGCTTTAATTTGTAGTGGATTGCACAGAGACTCAAGCTCCTGTGGTTGTGATACAGATGCAGTTGAATTTCAAGGATCTACTGTATGCTACGATGTTTGCATTATGAGAGCTTCAAAATACCTTTCCTTCAAGAAAGTAAACTCTGAGAAGATCCTGCTTTCTGGAATCCTCTTGATTTGAGTGCTGAGACCACTTGTATAAGCACAGACTGAAATAACCAACACAAACTCGTTTCAGCATTTGTCTCAACAATATTGGTGGAAATGAGATAAACCAGCCATTCCAGAGCACAGTGTTTTGCATGAAGACCCCCAAACTGCAAGATGGATCTGTTCCATGTCTGGCAATGTGTCAACAGAGGAGAAAAGGAGAAAATCCTGCCAAAGGGAGGGACTGACTGCCTGACCAACATCTGGACCCCGTGCCCTCAGCAGGGGGGTCTGCCCCTCTTACAGGCAGCTGGGGAGCTTTTCAAGAGATAAGAGCTGTGTTAAATGTCTGATCCTCTCTTTGGTCCATGAGTCTGCAGTGAGAAATGATTGTAAATGCAGGTGCATTCTTGCCTGAAAAATACAGTCCTTCTCAGTCAGTGTTAAAAGGTACACCACTAAACTCAGTGAAATCTGGAAATTGCCAGCTTCATTCTGCTTAATAAAAACATTTATTGGACAAAGTGAGTGAAGATCCAAAATCTGAATTGTGCATTACAATTTATCTACATTAACTAGAAGCTAGGATAAATGATACTAAAATCTATTGTCCCTTTCCATCAAAAGGTATTTAAGCCTAGTTCAGGACTGCTGTCCCTGGCTGCAATCCAGGCTGCCACAGGCTGGATGAGGTTAGGGCATCAGCCAGATCTTCACTAGGGTGGGAGATGAAAACCCCTGTGTGGCTTAACATGTTCCATAAGGATGGATGTGAACATTTTTCATGCCTTTAATAGAGAGAAGCTGAGACAGACTTTTCTTAGGGTTGATAGGAACTGTCCGAATCCAGTCCTTTCTGACCATGGGCACCACACCACATCATGGCCACTGAGGGTTGAGAATAATCTCCCAGCACAGAGATTTATCTGCTATGGGGCAGTGGAGAAACAAAGGTGGAGTCTCAGCTGGGTGTGAAGCACTACCAGAGGGAGGCTTCCTCCATGGGCTGCTTGATGGGGAGGCTGGATTTCCTTCTCCCAGACAGCATGAAATGAAACTTTATCTTATGTGGGCCAGAGGGAGATGGGCTGGCTGAGGCTGGAGTGAGCTGCATCCCAAGGAGCACTTCTGATAACTCCTATGATGGAAGATGTAGGGCTGAGTCCTCTGATGGGCTCCCCTGGAAGCAGCACCTTGTGCTGCAGCACAGAGCTGACCAGCAAGGCCAAAACATAACCCAGCCCTGACATGGCTCCAAGCTGAGAAACACCCAGGGCCTGGAACAGACAGGACAACAGCAGCTCCATATGGCTCTGCTGCAGGCCCAGGCACCTGCACAGGGCTCAGGGCACAGCACAACCATCTCAGCAGAGCCCTGGTGGCAGCTCTGCTGCCCAGGCAAGGGAGGCTCGTGCCTGCAGAGTTTGTGCCTGCAGAGTTTGTGCCTGCAGAGTTGGTGTCTGCAGAGTTCGTGCTGTTGGGCTGGCAGACGTTTATGTCAGCCAAACTGGGAGCAGGTTACTGCCAACAGATGAGCTATATCAAACAGATGTAAACACAGTAGGAGGGGTGATGGAGGCTTTTTTACAAGGTCCTGAGAGACAACGAGTACAAGAGTTATGAGCAATGTGATGAATTCACAGATTGTACCAAGAATGCACAAAGAGATCTGGAGGTGACAGGAATTTTGGTCTGTTATTGCAGGAAGCTGGAAACTGCATTCGGAACTTGGCAGTTTGGTTTTTTTTTTTAAACTTTTTTACAGCCCCATCAGAAATGTGTTTTCTGTGGGTCTTTGGAGCAGGAGAGCTGGCACTGCTGATTCTCTCTGCCAGGGCAGGGAAACTCTGGGAACATTTTTGGCTCTGCTTCCTGGGCTGTGTCCCTGCTGCCCTGCTCCTTCAGAGACACAGTGGGAAGGAGATGGAGGGTGAACACACCCCAGAGGCAGAGCTGTGCTCAGTGACTGCTCCACTGCCCACATCCCCGCTCCTGCCCAGAGAGGCAAATGCTCCCTCAGCCTCCCCAGGGGAGGAGAGATGCTGCAGGCAGCCTCAGCCCAGCTCACCCCGCTCAGAGATTGCTCCTGGGGAGGAGGTACCCAGCAAAAACATCAACTCTGCATTAGAAACTGCCCAGCCTATGCAGCCAGCACATTATCCCTCCCCACAAACACTCAGGGATGCCTGCCAGCCTCTTGCTGTTGTTTTCCATAGCTGTTTCTGAGCACAAAGGTTATTTCTTGCCGTGAAGATTTATTTCTTGTTAAGCAGAGAAGAAGTGCAGGTGTAATTACAAATCTCAGATCACTGATTTCTCCTGTTCAGTGATAGAGGAGAATTTTTGGCCTTTATCTTGAATGGCCTTCAGTTTGTTTCAAGGTGGTGGGAGCTGTTTTGTGACTTGCAATGTGTGGGTCACACCAAGCAGTGGCTCAGTGGGCACTGAATGTCTGTGCCCTGATCAGGGATAAATATTGAGGATTAGTTTCTTTGGTCCCTCCAGCCCTGTGTTCCTCCTTGGGAAACACAAATACTACCTTAACTCATCTTCCTCAAATACACTTCAGACACAAAGAATTCATGTACAAATATTCTTTGTATATCAAGAATATTGCATCAACACTTGTGAGCCTCTCTTCTTCAGTATGTGTATAGAATAAGAGTTAATTCCTCAATCATACTTCTATTGTAGCCAAATTCTATGGTAGGTTTTGAGGACCCATCTCCTGCACAAGAGGACCAGGAAAAGGTCACAGCAGCTCTTAGTTTTGCTAAGTTAATGTTTTGTAACCAGTCCAGTACTGCATTGCTTCATTATTCAAATTCTGCTGACAGTCTAGCTGATGTTTTGATCAGCTGTTAATATTTAATTGTTAATCCCTGTTTGATTTAATACTGACACTGGTTTCATGACTGCAGGATTCACTCCTCATTAGCTCATTATCAGGTCACAATGCAGATCTATTCTCGTTTAATTATATATTCATTAGCAAGAAACCTCCCAGAAAGTAAACACAACTTATTTATTCTTTCAAAATCACAACCAGTCCCTAAGGCTAAAGATGTATCAGGTGAGCTCGGTCATTAAAGTATTTCCTTAATACCTACCTGCATTCCATCAGCAGCAGCTCACTAGCAATGACAATAGACTGATTTTCCCCTCCTGATGGCCATTGATGGCTTACCAAGGCTTTTTGCTCAATTGCAATTTCCAGCTGAGCTGAGGCCCAACATTTAATCCATCAGTTCCAACAGATTTTTAGGTTTCTCCATATTTTCACTAGCTTACAAGGGGCATTTTTCTATGGTTGGGCCCCTCTGTTTTCATTTCCCGGGGCACAGGGAGAGTCAGGGATGTACTGAGAGCAGGGAGCAGCACCTTTCCTGCCTCTGTGCCTGCCCCAGGGTGCTTCCTTGGACTGGGGCTCCCCGTTGTCCTCTCCCTGACATCTCTGTGCACTCTGGCAGGGCTGGCTGCAGGTTATGGAAAGCAGTAAAGTGTTTAGGTAAGATCTTTGCTAAGTTGATTCCATGCCTTACAGATAACTATTGATTTCCCATTTTCATACAGGCAAGTGAGGGAGATTAGAAAATGACACCTGCAATGGCTGTCCTTTTCTGCCTGCAGCATCTCGTCCTCTCCCTGCCCAGATCAGCCTTGCTCATGAGGCTTTTAACATCTCCAGCTGTAATTAGTGCTCACTCTTACTATGACCTTGTGAACTAGGCTATCTTCTTCTGCAGCTGCATCAGTATTTCCCAGGATATGTATTTCCTGCCTTTTCACAGACATTGCCATCTAATTTTGGTGTGAATTCGGTGGATCTGAACAATTATTTCCAGGAGACAGGAGCAGCAGTGCAGAACTGTGTTTTCCTTACAGGCTGTAACATCAGTGGGATACAATAAGCACAGTTGCCTTTGAGTGTTGTGTGTCCCTAACCCGCATCCAGGTTTTGCTCAGGAGCTGTTTTGTTTTGCTCAGGAGCTGCTTTGACTCCTGTGGAGGGAATCACTGCTCTCCTGCAAGAACACACAAAAGGCAGCAGCACAAATGGGACCAGCCCTTGGGCATGGGGGATTGATTTTGGAGGCTGCCTGGACCTTTGCTGGTAGCCACAAAGCTCAGGCCCCAGGACACACCTGCAGCAATGCATCTGCAGTAGCTGAGGACTTTGTGTCAGCGTAGACACATCTGCTTAGAGTCATTTCCTAAACTTTCCAGGAGAGAAAAGTAAAATTCCACCAAGAGTGCAAGGTTTTCTCTCTCAGCTGGGGCTGGACTCCCGCAGTTTGTTCTTCTGCATCTGTTAAATATTCTGGGCAAGTGATTAATGACTGAAATGCTCTGTCCAACCGCCGCTACGGCAGCGAGAACTATTTTCTCCTGTAGCTGCTAGGTTCCTGCTGCAAAATGCCTTTGAGCAAGGAAGAAAAGAGCCAGAATTGTGCCATCTAGTGACCCAAAGAGAGCGGGCATCTGTCCCCAGCCCCGTCCTCATCCTCCCTGCGCAGAAGTCTACAGCCCACAATGCAGAATTTTGGATCACAATTAAAAAAAAAAAATAAAATTAATGAGCATTTAAATTATTTCCCCATCTTTCATGTCCAACCCTCCTGGCATTCCAAACTGATGCCCTGTTATGGCTCAGCTACCTCTGGTTTTGCTCTATTTTGCCTGAGAGCCGCTTTATGAGTTTATTATTCAGCTCTTAATCTGCAGATGTCAAAGTCCAGCCCTGTGCCCACCACATTCCCTTTGTCCTTTGCTTGGTCACCAAGCAATTGGCAACTCTGCACCCCTCCCATTTCCCTCCACAAGTCTTGCTGGTGACAAGTTCCCTCAGAAACACATCTGCCTTCTAGTGTTTTCTGCTTTTTTCTAGAGCAGTTTGCCATTTCTTGTCAAAGTCAGCAGGAAGTGTAAACCAGAGGATGAGTGGCAGCCAGAGAGTCACAGCAGGACAAGTGCTTTTCCAAGGTGAACCCTACTCCTAAGGTGATGAATTATAAGGAAATGGTTCTTCTCTCTTTGCAATTCTGGAAACATCAGCCAAACTGCTTTAACTGCCCTCATTAAGAGCTGAGTACTTATAAAAATATCAATTACCCAGCAAAATCTCTGCTTGTGTAAGAATGGGAACACAGGTCTGGAGAAACCTTGTCTGTTCTGCTGGAGAACATGGGAGAGAGGTGGCAAGCTGGGACAGGCAGCTTCCATAGATAATAAGGGGTTGGTGGGGCCACCCAAAATGCTTTTATAGAAGAAAGAAACCCATCTTCTTCTCCACTCCATTGATCAGGAAGTCAAGGATCAGGGCTCTGAGCTCCTTCTCAGGGTACTTCCCTTCCTTACCCCAAGCCAGCAGCAATATCAGTTTATGTCCTCCCCACAGCAGCTCTGCATGAGCTCTTTTTTACAGACACCTCCTGGCTTTCAGCTGTTTTTGGAAGCTCCTGTGGTGTTGCACAGGTACCACAGCACACAGGTTCACCCACGCTGGTGACTCCAGATGGAGCCTGACTTCAGGACAGGCACTGGCTTACTTTACTGTGAACCACTTGTTGCAATTCTGATGGAAAAATTTGATTCCTTTTGTGCATAATTAAAGCACCTCAAACATGAAACTGAGCACACTTGAATGCACACAAGCAGCAGGGGAACAAACCCCTTCCCTCGAGTGTTTTTTGTGCAGAAAGTCTTGCTTGCCCTCTGTTGGGTGGCTGGGGAAGGATTTACACCTCAGGAATCACTGCTGCTGGAGAAAGAGGGATGCAGAGGGATTGGAGGCACTGAAACCTGAGCAGTCCTTGCTTGTTAGCCTCTCCAGCCATCTGATTAGAAAGGTGACATTCAGTGAAATCAAAGGCAGCAATTTATTTAGAGCCAAGCCATTAATAAGCAGGAGGCAGTAATGTTTTATGCAGCACATAATGCAGACAACCTGTGGAGTTCTCTGCCATGAAGGGGTCACTGAAGCTAACAGTGTGTAGGTGGGAATCAAGTGACAGCTGATTTAATGCCCACTAACAGGCTATGCAAGCTGCAGTGACAAACATAATCAAATCTTATGCTTCAGGGCATAAATTGAAGGGGTTGAGTGGTGGAAGCAGTTATGTACGTGAAAGATCTGATCCTGAGAGGTGCTGATTACCTGCAATTCTTACTAAGTTTAGCCAGCAAAAGGACACTCAGAAGTTGCTTGATTTCTCCCCTGGCTGAGTCCGTACTTGCTAATTTTCCTTATTAATAAACCCAGTAATATTTTAGCCTGCTGGCACAAACATTCATTTGGCTACAAGTGACATTTATTTCCTTTCACACAAGTGTCAAACATTAAAGATGCTTCTAAAATAAGATTTTAGGGAGATAATTTGCAGTGGTTTTGGCAAATAATTTTTTCTCAAAATAAGTTGCAATTCTTTATCTAAAAAATGTACTTACATAGAATCATTATGAGAATATGATAACCTTTAGTGCATTTATCTTCCCAGTTTCCTTCCTGAGCACTGGTGCTAGCCTCACTCTACAGGTGGGGAGGTGCTCCATGAGGCAGGCTGTGGACTCCCATTAATATTTTGAGATTCTAATCCCAGATGGACCCAGCAGCCCAAACTGGGCTCATGGCTCCATGGCAGCACAGGACCAGGGCTGACATTCCCTTCTGCAGCTGGAGAGGTCTGACTGCACCCCCAGCCCTTGCCACTGAGAGAGCAGAGGCAGAGAGCCCAGGCAGGCTGAACTCAGCCTTCAGTGACCTGCCCTGCCCATGACAAACAAAGGGGAATCTTTGCTTTCATCTGGAATCCAGCTAAGAGGAAAATTCAGCATCTTTCTTCAATAATTTGAGAGCTAGTTAGGCTAATACCTCTGAGGAATGGCTTTGGTTGAGATGATCCTGTGTGGGTACAAGGCAGTGTAGATGGCTTCTTATTTTTCCATCCTGTCTGCAGTGATCACCTCAAAGGAAATGGCATTCTTTATCCTAATAGATTTCTGTAGCTAAGTATTCAGTACCTAAGCCCCTAATTTATGTCTGTGGGGAACATCCACATGGATCCTGGGCCATTAAAAGTCTTCTGGTCTGCAATGCTGGGGGAAGACTAGCTGAGGACCGTCATCATGAAATTAAGAACAGCTCAAATGAGCAAACTCACTTTTTTTTAAGGCACTGTAACCAGCTCCTACTCCTGCTACTCCTACATAATCCCTGTCTCTTGTTTTCTCTTCCCTGGCCATAAATTTGCTGCCTTTTGCACTAGACAAATCTGATATGCTGTGCTAAATATTTTAAATGTGGCAAACGATCCTTCATCACAGAGTGGCATGATTACATTGCAATGTATTAGAACAACATGACTTTGCCAGAGGGTGTTTCTTGGCACGGTGCCGAGTGAAGGAGGCAGCCCAAGCTTGAGAAGTAACTACCAAGTCATTTATCAACATTTGGTCCTAAAATACATGGGGTTGCACCAGCTCAAGCAGCCTTAGAGAGATAAATCTAGAGGCTGAGCCAGAAACCCCAAATGCATTCAGGCCTTTGAGGAAGCTTCTTGAAATCCAGAGATATCAAAATGTCAAGCTGCACTCCTGTGACAGATTCAACACATACTTTTGGCATTTATTCTGTTGCATTTAGTCTCGTCTTTCAGGTTCAGATGAAATTTCTGCAGCTTTTCAGACTCTCGGCCGACCTGTGGAAAAGGCTGATTTGATCTCACACTCCTTCCATCCAGAGATGGAAGATCTCTGATGAACCAAGCAGGATCCCTGAAAGCCAACATGTGGTATCTAGAGCTTGTTTTCCTTCATAACATCCTCATAAGATGGAGGCAATTCAGTTCCCCCGAGGCTGAAGCATGAGGCAGGAGAAGAGGAAATCTCTGCAGTCCTGCAGGAGCTCAGGGATCCGGAGAATGGGCACGGAGGTGCTTCAGCAGCTGGGGAAAAAGCAAAGTCACCACTGTACAGCAGACAGGCGTGAAGGGCAAGTGTGGGAGGGAGAGGGGTGAGCCCAGGAGGAGCTGCCAAACCACTTGGAAACAAGAAAGGCACCGATGTAATTTTTGAAGGATGGCATCACAAAGTCTTTCACCACAAACTACAGATACAAGAAGTTGGGACAGAGGAATTTGGGTGGGTTTGGGTGGGTCCTCCCTGTGGAGACACTGTCTGTGACCACCCAGCAAGCAGGTAATATGTCCTCTGGGAAGGGCTTAGCCTAATGACAGGATTAGCTTTATTTTTCTTGGAGGGATGTTGTCTGGCTCAGCCTGCTGATGCTGCTTGCCATACTCCAGATCAGTTCTGGTTGCTACACAGTCATTACAGCCCAGTCCTCAAAATCTGGGTGCTCCCGGGGGAATATTGAGGGTGGCTGCCTCAATAATGAACAGCACCCACCAGGACAATCTTTTGACAGATCAGGGTGTGTTAGCCAGTTCAGCTGTACTGGGGTTGCTTGAGTTAGACCAGTACAGTTTTACCTGAGTGAGAAATGAAGGACACACGCTGGAAAGGGCTGCCTGACCCCAGAGCCTGTGGCTGCCCCAATGTCTTGGACCACTGAGTGGCCTGGTACCGAGGAGAATGTCTCACACACCTCCAGTGTTTGCCTGGTCAAGCCCCAGGTAGGCACCTTTGGGACACATGGACAAGATGCCAGAACTGGGCGCTCTATTGTTCACCATCAATACAGCCCCAGGCTGCATCCCAGCTCCCAAGCCTGGCTGCTTTTTACTGGTTTATGGATGGGCCACAGGAAGGCCACCAGGGCCAGCAGGACCTTGCAGCAGGGACAGGACTAACCACAGAAGGCATCGGAGCTGCTGAGGGCAAAGACAGCCACGGTGCGTCGGGGCAGGCGGCTCCGGCGCCTCAGCCAGCACTGCAGGCAGCAGCAGATCCCGCAGGACAGGAGCAGGGCCAGGAAAAACAACACCAGGAACCTGAGGCAGAGGCAGCAGGGGAGGAACAGCACTGTCACCATCTGCGGGCAGCACCGACAGATGGCTGCATGTCTTCAAATTAACATATTCATTAACATCTTTTTGCAAATAGCCCTTAAATGTTGTGTTTCCCCACCAGCACGCTGGACATGATCAAAGTCCCCAGAAACCAATGTCTCACTCCTGAGTGCTCAGCAGCCAGTGCTGGCTGGAAATTCAAACATTTCTCCCTGACACAATCCATCATTTTTTCCCGGCTCAGTTGTCAGCGTACAGTGAGGAGGATATGGATAAATGATTTCCATTAGTTTGTAAAGACAGAACACAGGGACAGCCCAGGAGCAATGCTCTCTAGCTATCACTCTCTCTTAATGCCTTTCTCTCCATATATCCATCAAAGAATATTATTTGCCAGTTTTTCCCCTTAAAGCAGATCTGAGACTTACCACACATACCAGCTGCTAGAGTTTTCATCGCTCTGTCCAAGGCACCTAAAAAGGAAAGAATAAAAAGGACTCCCAGTCCAGTGTGAGGGGGCTGCTGTATCCACCCCAGCACATCTACCAACACAAAGATAAGCACTATCAGTAAGTAGAAGATTGAGAAGTTTTCTTCCATTAAGGGAGGCCCTTAAAAATTTCTCTATGTGGATGGGAGCAATGCAGATGATGCAAGAAGCAGAGTGCCACTGGTTTGCCTTTCAACACTGGTGCCCTCCACCAGCATTTTTGCTGAAAACCGAAAGGGTTGCCAGCCTCTATTTCCTCTTTTGAAAAAAAAAACCAAAACAACCCTAAGTGGCCTTTTCCTGAAAGTCCTCATTCCTCAGCTGTGCTGGTGTGCCAGGCAGGAGCACAGCACCCCTGAAAGAGCCTGGGTGAGAGAATGAAGCCACACTCACCTCTCGCCAAGCTCACAGTCCGACCCGGAGTCTGCTGACTGAAAACACACATATAAATCAGACAGGGCAGGTATGTTTTGTTTTTCACAATTTATCAGTATAATTACTGTTCTTAGAGTGGAAAATTGGAGAGGAAGAGCAAAAGGAGTGCTGATCCTGCAGGGTTGAAACCAGACCTCTCCTTGGGGATCTGCCTCTGTGGGGCTCTGCTTTGAGCCAGCCCAAATCGAAACCAGCGGAGAACCTCACCAAGAGCTCAATAAATTCAATAGCTTTCAGATGAAAGCTAGGCCAAGGAGAAAGCATTCCTTTTGATGTGAAAGAGGGAAAGGCAAGAGCAGGGAAACACCAGCTGGAGTCTGAGACCTGCTTGCTGCACTGGGCTTTGCTATTCAGAAATACCTGCTGAAAATGCCCATGACCAAATTCTTGTTCTGTGGCTCATTTTTTTTTTTTTTTGGGACCTAATTGTGAATGCAGCAGTAAATTTGAGTTGTTTTGACCAGAAGTGTGCTCTACCTGGCATTTTCCTCTTTTCAGATAGTGGTGGTGCATCATTCCCAGAGTCAGGTTTCAGGTATTGCAAATATGCCAACCTGAAACTTGTTTTTCAGGTATATTTTCTATTCTCAGCTTAAGCCAGTTTATTTTTGCAAGCCTTGTTGATCTTAGCCTCAGTTTCATATTATCTGTGCAAAAAGTAACCAGAGCAGTTCATCAGTATAATTGAATCCAGTTCAATAGATTCTTTTGGCTGATTGGTGTCAGGTGTGTTATTACAGTTGTCCAATGTTGCTACAAAAAAATTCAGATCGGGTATAGAGTTGTGATAACACTGGAAAGCAGAATGAGCAAGATAGAGGAATTTAGATTTGTTTCTCGGAAAAAACCTATTAGAATGTAATTTGTAAATAATTACTTTGGATTTCCCTCTGCATATATCCAAAAGACTTAGAGATTTTTGACTTTGAGTCAAACTGAAGGCTCTGTTCTGAACTAGAAATTTGTATCAAATATGCATAACTGAAAAATCTCTTTTAAAGTCTCTAATTAACAGGTTCTTTTTGTTATGCAAAGCTCAAGCCACTGTAAACAGTAAGAAATGCCCCCTCAGATGTCTATAATGTGTCTGATCCTGTGCACACACTGCCTTTCAGTCCCAGTTTCACCAGAGGTTTTTGGGTACAGCAAGTCTTTAATATAAAGCATTATCTGTGAAATTTTACAAGTGGCTGAAATCCAAATGAGGAATAGAGAAAAAGACAGAAGCTTCAACTCTTCCAGATGTGTCCTTTTAAAACTGAGGTAATTTGCCATGTCACACATGCACCCTGTTGCAGAATATTTTAATTCCTTTGGGGTTTTTTTGCATTTCAACTGATTATTAAATAACAAGTCAAAAGCAGATAGCTGATTGCTGTGATTACATGTATCCTGAGTATTCTTCATGGCTGAATGACAACCTCTGGCCTCTCTTTTATCATCCTTCAAACCAGCTCAGCAGAGCCACCTCAGCGTGGTTAAACTGCAGCAAAGTGCATCTGCTCTGAGGCAGGAATCTGTCACAGCAGCCAAACACCCACCCGTGCTGCTGAAGCCCCAAGCTCTTCCATCTCAATGGCCACAGACAGAATAAAGGACAAAGGCAGTAGTGTTTTCTCTGCATTAATTGGAATTTTTGCAAGCATTAAATCTTCCCCAAATTCATTAGGTCCTCAAAAAAAAAAAAAAAAAAAAAAAATCCTTCACAGAATAATAATAAAAAAAGAAAGCTGCTTATTAAATTCTATAAAAGTTGGAACCTTCCCCTCCCCCTAATAAAATCCCTAAAATCAGCTTGGTCCCAGTGAAGGGTTTGGTTACCTGGAAGAAGGTTAAACACAGAACTGCAGTTCCTGCTGTGATCCATGAAGTTAAACACAAAGCTCCAGGTCTCTGCATCATTAATGTGAGAAACATTGGAAGAGCTTTGTTTGCAGCAGTGTTTTACCCTCTGTGATTTGGTGCTTTTAAAACTTCTCTGCACATGGTGCCTGCAGCCAGAGAACACGTTACCCAATGGCTTCCTGCCCCTCAGAAATTACCGCTAGCCAGGGAGTGAATTTGGGTTTGCAGGGACACAAACAGCCACCAGAAGTTAAAGGAACACGGGTTTAAGGTCAGCACCTTGCAGTTGTTTCGGTATTTTCCGAGCTGTTCACAAATTCCTGCTGCTGAGGCTTAGTTCCATATTAACCCACGGCTGCATTTAACAGGAGCTGCTACAAACAGAGTCACTGGTGTCTGTGTAGTGGGGCCACGCTTTCATGGCATGCTGCCTTCAGATGGAATAGTGGCATTACAGAAAAAGCAGAGTTAGCTCTAACCATGTCCTGTGCACTGTGCCCACCACCTCAAACCTGCACCAAGGATGAAGGAAACCCTTCCCAGCCTGAGGCACTCAGCACCAGCACCAGCACTGCTGTTATGCAGCTGTCAGGGTTTGCCAGGAAAATGCAGCTTAAAACACCCCATACATCCTAATGATTCTTACAAGGGACACAAAATTTCACTGCACGTTCAATTCCTATAGAGCCACCCAGGTGACGTGGTTAAACAGGGGTAGAAGATGGTTTGCACCATAGCCCTGATCCCCTTGGAAGGGACAGTCCCAGTTTGTTCAGCAGTCAGTAATAGGTTGTCACTGAAGTTTACAGCCCGTGGCTGAAATGCACCATTAACTGTGGTTCTTCCAGATTTTAACACAAAGGGTGTTGCCATGAATACGTTTAGCTGTCACTCCAGAGTTAAGCATTATGTCGGGATGCCATTACTTCTGTAATGATTGACAAAGCCGAGCTGCTCTTGAGATGTACCTCTGTGGCTTTGCTTCAGCTGAAAGGTCAAGAAGTCTGACCAGCTGTGATATACATGCACAACACGGGTTTGTTATTTAATGTTCAAGTTTTGCATAAACCCAGCCCAAGCCCTGGTGTTCTCTCATGTTTACTTCCAGCTCAGCACTAATGAAAGGCGAGTCCCTGAAATGATGCTCGCTGAGAAAGCATCTCTCATCATGGTGCTAAGTGCATGTGCTACACAAAATAAATGGTCTGAACATGCTGTCCTGCTTCAGACCAATCCTTTTCAGTGCTGCTCAACAGTAAATTGCCAAACCAATTTCTTAGCTGTTTTCTTAAAGTAAAAGCTCCTGCAGTATAAAAATGTGCACAGCCTTGCTGGGAACTCTTGTTCCTTGTGTGACTCCTACAATCTTACAGGCTTCAGTGAGGTCATCCATCATTGAACTAATTTCAGTTTTCTTCCTCTCACAATTACTTCCCTCATATCAGCATCCAGGGTACTTTCAATTCAGAGCCACCAAATGGATCAACCCTGGTATTTCAGGGGGCAGGTACATCAATGAGCTCCTGGTACTGAAAAATAACATGGGGCCTCTGTTCTGGATCTATTTCCAGAAGAAAAGGGAAATAATTGAATTCTATCACTGCTCAGCTCCTGGTCTTGAGGCAAACTTCGATGTTTTCTGCTGGTTGGACCCATACAGGGATTCCAAGGGATGATAGCAATTTGTGAAGTCTATTCTGCACTCTCTGTAATGACGTCAAAAGGAGACAGAGTTGCCTTAAAGGGGGTCCATGAATAGCCCAGTCTTTTGCTTCAGGAGTGATTCCAATTCTGAAAAGAATCACTGCTTCAGCAGGACAACTCTCCCTGTCCATCATCAGCTGAGCAGCTTGAATACATGAATGCCATAAAGAGCCTCGGCTGTTGCTCTAAGACAGTCAGGACCGGACACCAAAAACCCAGAGAGGTTTGGCACCAAAATTCTGGTGGGCTGGCACCCTCCTGCTGCTCCCTGCCTGCTGGGGCACTGCTGCCTTTGGGTTTTGCAAAACTGAGACCCAACTTCTGGATAGCTCTGTGTCTGAGGGCTAGCTCCAGTCTGAGGGATTTCTGCAGGGATTTTATCAGCCCCCCACAAGGAGATACATTTGTACACACACATGAAGATAACCTGTGCTCACTCCTCCTCCACTTATGGATGACAAGTTTGGTATCTCTTTCCTCCTCAATCCTATTCCCCTGATTGGTGGATTTGGGAGGCTGCTCCCTGATGGATGGTAACTCATGGCCATTAGATTAACGTGCTGTTATTTCTTCATCACCTTATGTCGTTGCTAGGTGACAAATGCATCTCCCAGGCAGCAACAGGAGCTACCAAAACATAGGGCAATTTCTGACTGCCCATTATGGCTTTCCTTAAAGGGCCTGCTCCTTCCAGTGGGAAGAGGGACAGCTCTAGGATCACTCAGAGGGTGACTTCCAGAGCTGCCACAGAAATCACCTCCACTGGGGGCTGGGTTACATGAAAGGTGTGAAAGGGAATGCAAGATGGGGAGACAGGAGGAATCTGGGAGGAGCTGATGCACCTCATCGAGTCTGAGAGGGCCAGGGTTGTGTCAGGGGTCTGAATTTCAGGAGATGGGCTCCAAATTGTATTTGTGTGCACTAGAACTGATGACCTGTGTTTCACTGTGTGTCATACAATTTCAGATATGCTTTTAGACTAAGCCAAAATTTCAGGGAACAACCTGGGGATTTTTGGATCTTGGTAAGAGTGGGAGGCAATTCACTGGCAAACAGAAGCCCACATAAAACACCTTGCAGCCTGTAAGCACAGCTAGCAGCTTAAATTTGTTTCAAGCTCTTTCTAGGCTGCCTTCAGAGCATTTGGTGGTTGCTGGGATGACTTTTGGAAAAGCAGTCACCTTGCTAAGTTCTGATCGCCCTCCCAGAACAGTGCAGAATAAGACTGTCAAAGACTCAGAAAGAGAAGAAGGAAACTGGCAGCAGGAGAGGTGGGACATGGAACAGAATGGAGAACACACAGAGATGTGGAAAAGAGACAAGGAACATCAGGGCAACCCTGCTCTCTATATTAAGGTCAACTGACAAGGGTTAGGCATGTGTTCACTTTTTTATGCTGCAGTGTTTTCACATCACCACCACAATCAATCCTTGCTCCAGTTCAAGGCCACTGGGATCTCTCCTCTCCCTTCTTGACTGCACCACCACGACCATCTCAGTCTTTGCTTCTGCAGCCACAGCTCTGGCATCAAGGCTCTGTCAGGCTGCCTCCTGGCCTGGCCTGGGATGACTCAGCAGGCAAATTCCGTTTATTTAGCCCAGGAGAAGACCAGAGCAATGGGGAGGACTGAGCATTTCCTCTGTGCAACGGGAGAACGAAAGCAGCTTCGGTCTCATCCTCCGTGAATGGAAGCCACAAGGAGCTGCTCGTTCCCTACACACACACAGATGATAAATCCAGCACTGGGGAGAGCTTTTTAAGCTAATGGCCAGTGCTGGCACAGGAACAAATGAGAGCAAACCAACCATGAATAAACTGAGGCTGGAAAAGCAAAGAAGGTTCACCCCATCCAGAGCAGCAAGGTTGAGCAGCAGCTTGTCCGTGGGAGGAGTGTGGGCATGAAACCAAACAGCTCCTGGGACACAAGTCAGCGAGCTCCCACACAACATGTAACCACTTCAACAAGGCTTGCTGACCCAGGCAGCCCTTTCCCCACCCCACAGGGTCCTCAGACCCTCAAACCCCTCCACGTGCACGAGAGCCAGCCAAGGTGGCCCTGGCCTTGAGTAACTGAGGAAGGATGAACATTTTAAACCAAGGCCTGGAGGAGCTGGCAGGGCCTGTTGTCTTTCAAAAGGATTATACCCATTTGCTGGTCCCTGATGAATGCAGCCCTTTGTGAGCCCTTGAGGGGGATGTGCTGCAGGGGAAGGAGAGGCTCTGCACAGGGGTTGAAATGTTGAATGCCAACAAGGGTGACTTTGTTCTGCTGCATCCTCCCCAGGGACGGGGCTTCGGAGGTCACCCCACAGATCTGCCACCTCCTCGTGTTGGATGGTCCAGAGAGCCTTTTTGTTTGCCTTGGTGTGTCAGCAGGGAAAATCCAGCAGAGAACGGGGTCAGTGAAGGCTCCTGCCTGGCAGGAAGATAAAGAAAAAGAATCTCCTCTAGGTTATGCATATGAGATTTCTCCTATATGTGCATGCATATACCCTGCTGAGAGCTACAGAAAACTGAACTCAATACACAGGTGTTCACATATTCAGGGAAGTCAAAACTTTAAAATGATCTGAAGTCCCAACATTGAGGTTTTGTGAGAAATTGTTGTGATTTGTCCAAGGACTGCTGTTCCAACCTTATAATGAACACCTGGAATAAATACTGTAACAACTGAAATATTAAGCTTATCTGAAAGGACTGAGGCAGGAGCTTTCTTGGTCTGGAATTCTTGCACTTTGAGAATGTATATTTCCAGCAAACATTTTGTGTGTGCTGATGACTTTGGTGCTGCTTCTGCTCCCACCATTAAATACAGAAATCAGTATGCAGTGATTTCCTGAGAGCTGTGTTGTGTTGGGCAGGGTGAAGCTGAAAGTTTAGAGAAGTGGCTATTTCCTTTCCTCTTCCAAGCAGAGTTTTGTCTTTAAAACTCAAGCTGGATCCTAAAAAAATAAAAGGTGCCAAAATAACAGGATTTGCGTAAGCCTAGCAGTTGTTTTGTTGTGTGAGAATTCAGAGCTCAGAATAACATTTTAAGATCTACTGCACCTGAATGACAGTGGGGCTTCTCTTATTTCCAGCTTGGACATCAGGGCATGAAATAATTCTGAGCTTTATCACTGACTTCCCAAATATCCATGAAATTCTGTGTGTTACAGCCCCGCTAGAAAAAGATTTTAAGAGATCTTTCATCTCAATCTCTCCAGATACCACTGTACCTCACACAGAGCATGTCAGAAATCAGTTCAAAGGGCTGAATAATCCTCAATAGTTAAGAAACACAAAAGCAGAATTAAGCTTAAAGCTGATAGAATTAAAAGCAGCCTGAAAAAAGAGAAAGATGAAGTATAGTAGAAATACAAAGTTATCACCAGCAGAAATTTTTCTCTTTTCATTTTCTAATATGAAATTGAAGCTGATCACAACTACTTGAACTCTGAAGCCTGCTGCTGTTTCTTTGTACTCCAACAGGTCCTCTTACTTTTAATCAGTTAAAATTGTACGTGGATTTAATCATTAAAAATTATACTTAGGCTTTATTACTTTTTCATAATATCTCTCTTTTTTTGTTGTTATTCAGTTGCCAGGGGCTAAGAAATTACAGTGAAAAAATTAAAAGCCTTTAGTATTTTCATCCCTGTAATTTACTTAGCTGCTGGATGTAAAAAGACAACAAGAGAATAAATTGCTTGAAAGCAAATAGAGGCTTCATTTTCCTCTGCCTTTGAGTTACTGATATCACATTGGACACCACATGGGAGGTTTTGGCTGAGAAATTAGCATGAGACTATCTGGCACATCCTGAAACACATTTTCAAGGCAATTTTCCAGGCAGAGCCGTTTAGCAGTGAATGCAGAAATACAAATGAATGCTGGTCATTATCAGCTGGCACATGTGCTGCTTCAGCAGGAAACCCCGTGGTCCAGGGGCTCGTTCTGCAAGAGGGCTCACGTGGCACAGGGACAGGGACATGTCCCCTGTGCCCCCTGCAACAGACAGAATCCAGGCACCCCGGGGGCACCCTGTGCTTGTCCTGAAGTGCAGGCACCTGCTGACATTCCAGCCTAAGATGATGAACCTTCCTCAGCTGATCCAAATACCTTTACATTTGATTGCTTACCAGCCCCCCATGCACCTTGAACTCCTTCCAGGTGCCCTTTCTGGGTTTATTTGGAATTGTTGAGGGGGCCTCAGGTGCAGCCTGTCCCCTGCCAAGCATCCCCACCCACCTGGGCTCCATGCAGGAAGGGCAGTGATTTCTGACCCTCATTCCTTGCAGGCAGAGTCAGTTCAGAACAGGCTCTAGCCAAGCTCCTGTGTGCCCAGAATTAGTGAGGGCTGGTACCAGTACTTATGGATTCAAGAAACATGGGACCAGCAGGCTGCTCTCCAGCTTCCTCTTGTGACAGATAAAATGCCAAATGCTCTGCCTAGGAACAGGGAGCTGATGCTGGGGTGAGATGCTCTGTACATACCCACCTCGTGCTCCCCAAGGATGTTGCAGCAACGTGTCTGGGATCAGGGTAAGGATGAGACAATGAGGCTCCTCTGGGCTTGCTTCCCCTCCCCATGAGCCCCAAAGCCCTGTACCATGGCCGGGCTGCCCTCTGGCCACCCAATTCAGAGCTCACCTCCTCTCCAGGCTGGTGCCAGGATGAGAAACAACGTCTGGAAGACCAGATGGAGAGCTTGCATCTTCCTCCCCACTCTGCAGGAGTTTTCTGCATGTATAAACAGAGAGAGATATGGGGGATGCTTCCAGGGCAGACAGGGACTGCAAATAAGACCACGCAATAGGAAGGCTCAGCTTAGCCCTTTCTCCCCCTCAACAGCTTTACTGTTTTACTTCATCTCCCACTTTTACATCTTCCCCAAGAATATATCTGAAAAACACACTCCTGTTTATAATTTCAACACAAACAGCCAGGCTCTTCACACTCCTTTCTTTTAACTCACCCTTTGATTTCCTCACCAACTCCTGCTTCTGCTCTCTTGATTTCCCTCTGGCCAAGAAAAATTGTCCTAGCAACATGAATCTTCCCAAGCTCATTTTCCCTTCTTAGAGACCCACTCAAATATACCAAAAACCCTTATCTTACTCTAAAGCAGACTTTTAGAACCTCTCCATCTCCCCCAGGTCTTTGCAGCTCTGGGAGCAAAAGGTGCAAACAGTCAGAGCTGCCCTTGAAATGGTGAGGGTAATCCTGTAGGACCTGTTCAGTAGGAAGGGAATATGAATTCCCCCCTTCACTTGCTCTAATGATAATCTCTGTCTTCAAGAGCAAACTCCAACTGGCCAACTCCTTCCTTGTATTTGTGGGGGTCCTTTTTGTGAGCAACAGCACTTAGATGTGCAGGGTGCCATGGGCTGCATAAATGTAGGGATCCTGGTACACAGGAGAGTCCAGATGCCAACTTTCCAACTTCCACCTGGAGGCAATTAGATGCAGATCTATTTTTTAAATCTCCCCATTCTTACAGGAGTATTACCCCTGCATCAACTCTCCACTGTGCTACAGATATCAATAAGCTCTAGTCCTATGAGAGAGGAACAAAATATTTAGCTTCATTCCCAGCTGTGGTCCATGGACACGTGGTTTGTGTGACAGGACAGACTTCCAGGGTCTGAGTGGGAGTGCTGAGGCTGGAACCCACAGTGCTGAGGTTCAGCTGTTTTTGTGTTGTGTTTAGTGTAGCAGCTTCTACTCCTAAAAGGTACCCCTGAGGAAGGTTTTCTAGGGGAACATCCTTACAGCAATGCCAGTACAAACACTGAAAATCCCAGCTCAGACACTCCCCTCATCTCCTGTGCACAGACCTCTTCTTCCTTGATGTTCTCATCCACACTCCTGTGCTCTCCTTACTCTTGCAAGCCCCGATGTCAGGGACAGAGAGAATGGGCCCAACCCCATGACATGCAGAGTTCCCAGAGCCTGCAGGCAGGGTGGATGGTGCTGGGTCATGCTTGGGGTGAAACCTGGGCAATCCAGTCCTGCCAGGCAGGACATTGCACCAAGGGCCCAACACTGTGCACAGTGGGCCCTGAGTGGAGCATGACCATCTGTGAATTTACTATTCCTTCTCAAATGCTAATTAGTTATTTACATAAAACTTTGGAACATTTTAATTAGTTGTGTTAATTTAGAATTCACAGAAGAGAGCTATAAAAGTCTATTATATGGGACGCTTATTCAAATGAAGCTTGAAATGGCACATGGTGATGTACTCACAAATCTCCTGCCAACACAGTGAGAAAAATGAGAGGGTGGCCAGGCTTTGAGTGAGACAGCAGGAGATTGGCATTTCTGATGCACTGGGTAAAGCTGAGAAGCTGGTCCTGGTTAGGGAGATGGTCCTTTCCCACTTGAGGTCTCAGTCTGACAGTTCCAGATTCATATTGTCCCAATGTTGTTGCATTTGATGTGTCCTCCTCCTCCTCCTCAGGGGAGGATTAAGAGTTCTCTCTTTTCTATATTTTCTATATGTCAACTACTTTTTTTTTTTTTTTTTTTTTTTTTTTTTTTTTAACCTGTAGGAAGTCATGATTAGGTTTGAGCTGGTTTGGGATGATTCAAATCAGGCTAAAAATTGGCTGACAGTTTATGGAGCCAGAGGAATCAGACAGATGGACATCAGCTCATGAGTCATATGTCCAAACCACCCTCTTCCTTTAGGAGATTAGGTGATGCAAACAAAAGCACCTCAAATGCAGAGTTGCCAGGGCTAGAAGCCAGGTGTAGAAGCACCACTTGCTCTGCTTCAGGTCAGACTCTGGGACAGGCACCACAAGGCAGCAAAGCTCCCTCCTGCTCTCACAGGCTGGGAGCACCTCCAGGCAGCACCACTGCCATCCCACTGTGGGTGCTGCACTGGCAAGGCAGGCAGTGTGCTGGTCCTGCCTCAGCTTTTATTCTTTATCTATAAAGGCCTCAGGGCCTTTATTCTCCAGGCAAGTGGAAAAGGCTTTCTTCATCAAGTTCATCATTTTCACAGCACTAAACTCAATTAAAGCAAAGATGCCTGTAAGCGGCTGGACTGATAACTCTGTAAATCCGGCCATCTCAGGTTGCTACAGAATCTAAATTACCCCATCACCATTAATCCCAAGATAGAAGAAATGTCCAAGCAGCTATATAAAATGAGGCACTCTGCCCTGAGATTTCATCTGGCAGGGAAAACCATTTTCTGTATAAAATACGGCCCACTTTACCTCTTGAGGTTTAAGACTTGATTCAATAAATATGGAATTACGCTATGGAAAATCATCTTCCTTGATGGAAGGTAAGTGCCAGTATCACATCCAATTGTGACAGAGCTGCTGTCTGCCTGAAGAGCTTGAGGACAGCATGGAGCAAGGGAAACACAGTGGTCTATCCAAAACGCTATAAACAGAACTCATGGGTGGTGTCATCAAAAGCGAGAGGAAACCACAAGCTCTTGTGTGGTCCATGACAAAACACCTGCTTTCTTGGTGCTCACAAGATGTCTAGGAATATTTTTATGTCATATTCTGAAAAACAACAGAACAGTAGGAGCATTGCGCTAAAACAGATCCACCTCACTAAGATCAGTGTGTTAGCTGGGCCTCCTGTGCTCATCTGGGGGCCCCTGCTCTGGTGCTCTGCAGACTGCTGGGCACACAATGCTAGAAAGGCCATGTTTGCCCAACCGAAGGAAGGTTTGGGCTGCACAGATTCCATGGATATCTATTATTCTGCACAAACATGGAAAATGTGATTGTGCATAGCAGGGAGAGATCACAGGACTGCCACGAGAGGCAAGAGGAGACTGCCAGGAGCAGTGAGCTGCTCGTTGGTCTGCGGGTGATGCTGGCAGAATAAGAAGCAGAGATAAGTCCTGCTGTAAAAGCTGCTAAGAAGGAGAGTGGAGGACACGTGGTGAAGTTCAGCTTCATGTTGTGTGGGAAAGCACATGGAGCAACCTAAGGATGGACTAGTTCACCTGGAGATGAAATAACTAACCTGGAGGGGTGTGCTTCCATCTCTAATGGCTTCAGAAGAGAGGATCAGGTCACACCTCAAGACTCTGCAGTCCCATAAGAGTAATTTGTTTATTTGATGGAGGCCAGCCTGAGATTGTTCAGTCTTTACCAAAGAAGATACTTTTAGAATCACCGCCATGATCAGGGCAAATTGGAAATAATCTCTGGGTAAGAATTTGCGTGATAACAACAACAGAAAGGAGTGAAGCTGGAAGGCACTGTCAGCCAACTGGCAGGTAGCTCATGGGTGTCAAATCCTTTAATCCAACCTTTTAAAACTCATCAGAAAATTTTATAGCAAGTGTATAAATGCCCTGTGAAATCCAAGGCTGCTGGAAATTATTTAGGACAAGAGCCAAACATAATTCAGAAGAAAAATTGGACATCGCTATGGAAAATTTGCAGAACAATATTTTTTGGGAAGCTTTTCTGTTATGATGCATAAACTAGATTCACACTAACAGAGGTGCAGAAGAAACATAACTCATAATTACTCTCTTACTTTCCTCTGGCTGTAGTGGGAGCCAGGACACCAGAATTGTGCTCAGCAAAGCAATCCCTGTTTCCAGTTTGGAGCTCTTACTGTTTATTCAGAGCTCGCCCATTGACCCATCTTCCTGTCACAAACGGATTAAGTGCACATGTCAGAAGGATTGCCAGCAATCAACAGCAATCACTGGAAAAGAAAAGGGAGCTGGAGGGCATAAAACAAGCAGCTTTTCACTAGTGACTGCATGGTGAAGGAGCTGGAAGTCATGGCAGGCCAGTGGCACATGTCAGGATAGCCCAGAGGAAAGATGGGAATGCTTGGGGAGCTCAGTCAAGAAGAAGTGCCTGCAGCCTTGCCTTGACCTGAGCGTTGGTCCTTTTCTCCAGGTTCCTCAAGGCAGGCTCCCAGGGTGGCCTTGGGATGGCGGGCACAGCATCACCTCTCTGTGCAGGAGATGCACCCTGCTGCCTCCACCCCCCAGAAATCTGCCTCACACTGCCCACCATGAAAACTTACATGGAGGAGCAGCTTGTAGGAGGCAGGACATGCTGCCTGTCCCTCTGAGTGGACAGAGCAGGCTCTGTCTCACCACCAAGAAATGAACAGGCTTAGTCTCAAAGTCTTCCATCTGCTGGATTGAAACTGTGGTTTTAATTAAACCAAGGAGGAATGGTAAAACAGAGTTTGGGGTGTGGAGGTTGTGATTTTCTTCTGTTTGTAAGTTCAGTATTTTGTGCATGAGAAGAGGTGGCCCAGCATCGTGGAAACAGGTGCTGGAGTGAGTTTGTCCACAGCATCGGGCTGGGACATCATCTCCTGATGTCCTTAGGGCTGATCTGTGCCTCGAGGGACACCTTTGACATCTCCCAGCCTGGCCAGCACTTCCCAGGACTGCAGGCAGGGTGAAAAAAAAGATTTTACAAGGGGTACATCTTTCCTCATCAGCTGGGAGGGGTGAGTAGATCTACTCTTCACTTCATCAGAAAACAGTTTTTCAAAGCTTGTGTACCCAGCTGATGAAGAACTGCACTTGGCAGACAGAAAATTCACAACACATCCTGTAAACCTTTCCTAAAAGGGCATCACAAATTAATCACTCTGATTGAGTTCTTAATTTTTTTTTTTTTAGAGCATCATTTATCAGTTTAATTTAACATTACTTCAGTTGCTAAGGAACAATGATTGCCAACCTCCACCAAAGAGGAATTTTGAGCACTAGTGTCTGGTCATCTAATTGGAAAATATTACAAAACTCAAGCTGAGGTCTACCCTCTCCAGCCTCACTGCACAGTGAGACATGGAAATGTTCTGTATTATATATAATAACACTGTTTATTAGTCAAGACTTGTAACTGTAGGAGAGAACAGCAAAATCACAAAAGGCTCAGTAGAAGAGACTTGCAAATTAGACTCATTACTCTTGAAATTGAACTGCTTTCCATGCTCCTGGCAGAGATACCTCAAGGATACTGAGATTGCCTGTGTATTGCATTTCAGATCATGATCATTCTGCTTTACACAGTAATGTACTAAGTCTCCATCAGGCCAGTGATGGGAAGGGGGATGTTTACTTAGTGATGTGTGAAATGATGAATAAATCTTCAGGAATTATTTTGGGGGAGAGGGCAGTGAGGGAAGAGCTTTATTACATTCCTGGATCACCACCAACTGCAGAAATCCAGAAATTTTGCACATCTTTCAAATACTAAGCATCAAATGTGGGGGGGGGGGGGGGGGGGGGGAAAGGAAGGTTCAACTCTGGTTCAAAATTCTGCACTACCAAAAATGTTCCTTCATTTCAATTAATTCTTGACCTATTTTTAATGAAAAGAGCCTGCTGTGTCTTTCTGCCTCAGAAGACTGACATTGCCAGCAGGATGCTGCAGTCCCTGGTCCCAGCTCCCTGGGGATGGTGGGGGCTTCCCTCAGGCTGTGGGGATGCTCTGCTCCACGGGGCCATGGACTGCATCCCACACTGTCCAGAGCCCCCCTCCCTCCCCACTGCCATCCCTGCAGGGCACGCACCTGCTGTCACACGGGAGCAGCACCTGGACCCCTCAGAATGAACCAAACCCTTCAGCTCCAGCCCAGGCCTGGCACAGGCTGGGTCATTGCACTGGACCCACTGTGGGATCACAAAAAGGGACCTGAGCTGGCACTGAGAGGGACAGGGCAGATAGACAGGTCAGTAATTTTTCTAGATGAATATTTTCAAAGAAAAAAAGATAGACCTATCTTTTGAATATGCTGCTGTGACATAAATAATAAATAAGCAATATAAACTGTATACACTGACTTACACACATACATGCATGCATTATGGAGAGCTCTTTTTTACTCATTAATTCCCTCAGGAGTTAGGAAATCACAGCTAAAAACAATCATTTGTATGCAGAGATAGACTGCACAGAGAGACAGAATTCTCTGTTCTTACCAAGACAATACTTTTTGGAAAAACCCCAACAAATTAATGTGAGCCATACTCAATAATTTTGTCTAAACAAACAGCAGAAGTGATATTTTCAAAAAGTAAGGAAATAAAAAAACCTGATTTTTATATTTGTAATTTCATAAGCTTTGATTTTATAACACTATTCTCAATGCCTGAGCAATTCAACCCTTGTATGATACTTCTGAAAATCTGAGTGTTTATTTCCCTAGCATGAATCAGGGACAAGTACTCACCAGATAAAAAGGTAGAACTCCACATATTTGATTTTAAGAGTGTTTAGAACAAATCTTTCCACTTTTTTGATTCATTACCGAAGCCAAAAGGTTCCCAGATCTCCCAGGGAAACTCGTGCGCCTGACAAGTGGGCAGGTGAGCCCTGAGCTTCAGCTCTGCTTGTCCCTGCTCTCACCACCAGCCATGGTGGGCACAGCCAGTTCCACTTCTGTCCTGGCACTTCCACCTCAGGCTGCATCTTTAAACCACAAGGCATGAATCCTTGAGCAATAACATTGGATCTGATATTGCATAATTTCCTGAGCATGTAAAAATTGGGATGATTAGAATAATGGCTACCACCAGAATGAGTTTGGTGATACTGACTGATTAAAAAAAGAACTATTAAAAAAAGAAATGTTTTCCCTGGACATTGGGAGGATGAGATGCTCCCTTAACACTTGATGGGGCTTTGAGTCACTTTTCCATGCTTTTTCCTGGCTTTTTTGCAGCATCCCCCTGACTTTATTTCTGATCTTGAACATTGAAGGTTTAATCAATCATTGCTCCTCCTGCTTCTGGAATCTAAGTAATCCACTTGTATTTACTGAATGTCATTAGGCCACAGTGATGAAGTAGCTCTGCTTGGATCTTTAATCCACTCCTTGTTATAAAAAACCCCATAAGACTGAGCTGTTTTTACCTAGGATCAATTCAAGCCCTGGACACCGCTTGGAGGGGAAAAGGACATTCCATGTTTCTCTTGGCTAATCTTAAGGTTAATAGAAAGAGGATAACAGATGCTTTGTTAATTACTGCTTTGCAAATTAAACCTTCTCTCTTTGTTGAAGACAAGGCTGGGATGTTCCTTATTTTGTTACAGAAACCAGCAGTAGTTGACTTGATCCATAGTACCACCAAATTTTATCTACTGCACGCCTGGAGAGCTGTTTCAGGAGGAGCTGACAGATGCTGCCAGCAATAACAAAAGCACAAGCCCTTTGGATATGTAACTGAAATGCAAAAGACTTGCTTAGCTGCTTCCAGAGGCACAAGCAGACCTGGCTACAGCGGGAGAGGCAAACCACAGAGCTGTTCCCTGGGGGCTTGAGCAGCTCCCTCTCCTGCAGGCAGGCAGGAGGCCTGTGGGATTCACCAGCTCTCAGCTGGGTGTCCATGCTCTGCTGTGGGCAAGTCCCCAGCAATCCCCTCAGCCTGGTTTTTCACTGTACAGAACAAACCACAGTGAGGACTTGTGCCGTGGCTTTTCAGAAACCCAGTTCCACAGAGCCACAAAACTTCACGGTGCCAAACACTCCCATGTTAGGGCTCATCAGGAGTTAACTAATGATAATATCTGTCATAAATACTTCTGGGAATGGCAAAACATCAGACTGCATTGCAGTTGTGCCTCATTCTTTGTAAATACACACTGAATATTTTTAACAAATAATTATTACACTTCAGACTCTCCCCTTCAAGATATTCCCCAGCGACAATTTTTGCTTCACATCGAAAGAAACTGCTTCTTCATTCAACAAATTAAATGCTTGCCAGAATGGCATATTAAGAATCATAGAACAGTTTGGGTTGGAAAAGACCTTAAAGATCACCCAGTTCCAACACCTCTGCCATGGGCAGGGACACCCTTCACTAGACCAGGTTGCTCACAGCCCTATCAAACCTGGCCTTGAACCCTTCCAGGTATGGGGCATCCAGAACTTCTCTGGGCAACCTGTGCCAGCTTCTCACCACCCTCACAGTAAAGAATTTCTTCCTAACATTTAATCTAAGAGAAACCAAACTTTCTGCCCCTCTACTGCCAGGCAGGTGGAAGGGACCCAACAGTACATCAGGCAGAACTGCCCTGAGCCTTCCCTGAATCCCCAGCAAATAATCCCACAGCTGTGTTGCCTTGAACATCTGGAACACTTATTCTGTTTGGGCAAGCCCTCAGTAAGCATTACCTTACCTATATGTAAAAGAGCACTTAAGCTTTTCCTTAATTTGCATATTCCTATTTAAGGTTAAACTCATGTTTAAACAACAAGCAATTCTTCTTCTTTTAATTAAGATTTATACAGGTTCCCATGTGTAGATGAAGCAATGAAGTCCTAATGAGCAGAGAGTCTAATTATGATCATTCTGTAATTGAAATAGTGGTGTGCCTCAGAAGAAGACTGTTACTTTGCCAGATAATGGACTAATGAGCACCAAAGAAGTAGTAAAAAAGGTCTGTAAAAGACTCTTGGCGGTTCTTATGAGGACAGGCCAGTGTGTGAACACCTCCATGTAGCATTCAAACATGTATAATGGAATGTATAATGCAATACATCCAAAGATTTATATCAAAGTGTTGGAAGTGGCTAAAGGTCAAGGGCATACCAAAAGCAATCCAATTAATTATTAATGCAAGACAGAAGAAAATAAGCCAGAGACAGCTGCATGAAGTGATTTAGGAGACAGATTAAAAATATAAAAAGGGAAGTCAGTGGGAGGCAACATCAGGAAAATGATCAACATCCACCACAATATTGGTCCCATCGGCTGAAACCAGCTCCCTCCACGTTCTGATTGATGAAATACACCAGAGCCCGATATTTTTTCTTGCCTAAATGACCAGCTCTAATCATGAGCTCTACACATTGCTGCTTTCTTCATCGTTCAGCTGGTCAGGAAAAAAAAGATAATTACAGAATGTTTGTTTAGTAATTGTCTGCTTCTATTTTGGAGTTTGCTTCTGGTGCTAACGAATGCGACTCCATTATGTCATTTATCATGTGAACAGTCAGGTTGAGGAACATTTTAAATCAGGAACTATTTTGGTTTGCATGAGAAATAACCTCACAGAACAACTGACAGCATGTGTGAACAGAAAAATTCCATGTCTGAGAAGGATAGGTTAGGTGATTTCACCAGATAAAAAGCTTAAGGAAATATCTTTTCACCAGTGGGGCAGAGTGCTCATGGAGAATGGAAGAGTTGCAGCCCCATATTTTTCCTCATAAGGAAGTCCAGATTTGAAGTTATTTTACCTGACTTGCCAGGTAACATTCATTTTCTATTACCTTTTCTCCTATTACCCTTTGCAAAGGAGAACTTTCATTTCATTGGATGTGCTAAAAATTGTACTTTAAACCTGACTTATGTGCAGGTAACACAGGTTGTAATTATATCTCAGGTGTGGCAAGGGCAGAAAAGTGGAGCTAAAGAACCAACCAAAAACTACCCACAGATATATCTGGAAAGTAATGGGGACTCATAGCTTATTTATAAACAGCTCCTCCCCTGTTATCTTACTGCAGAAGTTCCATATCTTGATGATTTCTCATGGTCACCTCCTCACAGCACTGGTTCCTTCTTCACAGTACAACCAACAAACTCCAGGTCCCCTCTTCACCCAGCTAACCCACTCTTTTGTGGCACTCATCTCCTTATTGGACACAGCTGTGACCTGTTAAGGGCAGGCCTGTTCCTAATCTCTGGTGATTAGTACAGCTGCAACTCCTCAGGTGTGAGATTACCTTCTGCACTATTTTCTTACATTCTATCCCTCCCCACCTCCCCATGAACTTATGTTGATATCCAAAACACTAAATTTCCTCTGTTATACTGTAGCACCAGCACATGATATTCTCCTGACTTTTCAGCCCAATCCCATGCACTTGTGTCCATTAGGGTGGGATCTCACACACATTCCCCATCCACATTGTCAGGTGTAGTTCTTGGTGAACCTCAACATGGTGGCTTGGGCTCAGGCAAAAGGCTACTGGGAGCACAAAGCCATGGGAGAACAAACTGGAAATTTCCTCCAAGGGTATTTTTCAACCTCAATTTGCTAGCTGATTTCACAGCTGTGGGTTGAGAAACCTGTGTGAAGTGACTGGCCAAATAAAAAACACCATCCATTTAATAGGGTGTTCTCTCAGCAATAATGGAACAGGAGTTTGTTTGACAATACTTTGAGTAATGTCTTGAAGACTGTAGATGGCTAATAATAGCAGTTCCTTTTTTGCCAGAAATATGAAAGTCATAAAAATGATGGTTTAGAGGCACCAAAACTATTTATAAACTGAAGAAGAATTCAGTGAAGAGTTTTGACTAAAAAGGAGTGGAGGGGAGAATTTTAATGTGCTTGAAATAGAAGTCAAAATCTTAAAGAAAAAAATGCAAATCTGAAGTATTTTAAGTGGTTTAAAAAAAAGTTGAGTGGCTCAAACATGAAAGGACACCTTTTGTTTCGGATCAGATGAAGATTTTGTGTTTACCAGGATGAACAACCTTGATTTGAAATGTCCTCTAAGTTCAGCCTTCCCAGGGTGGGCAGAGGACTCCAGTTCATCCAGGATCTTTCATCCACGCTACATACAGAGAAATAGTAATACAGAGAATGTTAACTGAAAAAAAAAATTAGAAGTTCTCAGGAGCATTGACTTCCATCACAGGGTTTATTGTTCATTTCCTTTTGGCCAATTACTCTCTTCAGAAACGTCTCTGGCATATCATGAAGACTGAGTGCTAAACCTGGGAGGTCGTTTCACTTGCAGCCTGCCGAGAGCGTCTTTCCATTGCTGGTTAACGACTTGTGAACTTCATTGTCAGATGCTGCTCTGCGCCTTTGCATCTCCCGGCTGATGGCTCCGTGCCAGAGCCGAGCAACTGCTGGGCTCCGAGGGCGCCTCTCGCCCTTGCGAAATTCGAGTTCATCCTTCTTCTGCTCCCCGCGCTTTCTCCCTGCAAATTTATGACTTGCTAACAAATGCGTTGCTCTTGATTCCCTCCTCTTCAGTGATCTTTAAGATCTCTCATTTCATAAGGAAGAGGCAGGTGGGAGATCTGCTTCCAAAAAAAAAAAAGAAGTTTCCATAAGCATGGCTTGTGGAGTAAGGCTGCCTGTATATCCATCCAATTTCCATTGACTTAATTCTGTCTTTTTTTGTCAAGTTGCATAGCAATAATTTACTGCCCTAAACGAAGTGTTTTCCTCAAGATGCCCACATTCCTGTGAGAGCTGGAGGTTTTACCCACACATGCAGGCAGCAGCCTTTCATAATTCTCCACATAAATTGAACACTTCCTCTGCTCGCCTTTACAGCTGTTCTCTGAACACCATCCACAAAACTAATGAAATATTCCTGTGGCTCACCCATTCCTTCAAAAATCTTTGTCCAGGCTTGTTTTATCCTGGGAGGCTAACAATATTTGTTGCACCTTTACAGTGGCACAGGGCTGCATTGCACTGATCTGGCACCTGGGAATCAATAGCAGTCAGGGTGGAAGGAATTACAGTTCCTAGTAATTGTGCAAATGCAAATTTATTACTCCAAAATCCTCTCTAATGTAAATCCAGTGAGGTCAATAGAGGCAGAGCAAAACTGGCCATTCTGCTTCATCTGTTATCCTCATTTTTATAAGGATGGATAGCAGCTATTAAGAGAAAGGAACTTTCAAACGCCCGGAAATACACTGACCTGGGAAAAGAGCTGCAAGGGTGCCAGGAATCACTCTCTGTGCAGATGGCTATTCTGCCTAACCAGAGCAATCAGCACTGCCAAAACCCTCCACCAGTGAGAACTGCTACATCTCCATTAGCAGTGCTGATTAACAGGAGCAGAGGGTCCTGCCCTCTGGTTAAATCATGCCTGCCTGTTACAGAGGAATTCCCCATTTTGGCAAGTAACAGCATCTCCGTCCATCAAGGTCTTGCTAACCTGCAGCTGCCCTTTCCAGTGATTGTGTAAGGCTTTCTGCAATTTCTTGAGTTTCTCCTAAAATCTTCCGTTGCTTGTGTAATCTTTTTATGAGCTACACAAAAGAATTGTTTTCCTTAAGAAATCCTGAACATATGCACAGATAAACTCAGAGTCTAAAGGTTAATGTTGCTTCATCACTGCTGAAGTGAAATCAAAGATTTAAAAAGTCATTCTGCAGAATGATCTTGCATTTTTAGGCAAAAATAAACTGTTATTGACTATAATAATAAGATTTTGGAATATGCTAATGGACTTTTTTTCATTTACCACACTTGATGCTCTCTTTTTTTCCTTAACCATTCCAGTTTATTATCAGACAGTTACAGTTCTCCAGAGAAGATGGGTTTTGTTCAGAAAAAGAGTGTTGAAAAATTATTAAAGCACCAAAACACCTGTATAAACCTATGTCAAGACAGGAGGAACTCTTACAAATAGGTAGGATAAAAATACACTGCATTAAGCCTTTTCTTGCTTTTATAAGATCTTTTAATTGGCTCCATTTACCGAGGAAAGACAATGTGTTAATTTAGTGCCTTTTCCCTTCTGCAGTGGTGTCAGCAAACCATCAGCCAGAGAAGCCAGGAGTTTGAAATCATCTCCAGAGACCACTCCCTGTAGAAATACCCATCAGAAGGGAATTGCCTCGAAGCCAAGGCTGTGTTCAGCCTATCCAGCTTTATTAATCTGCTGACAGCCTGCCACTTCTCACTGGCATCACTGAGCAAGCCAGGTAAACTGCAGCCTAATTAATGGCCAGGCTAGAGGCTTTCTTCAAAGACTGACTGAGACAGATGCTGGTTTTTCCCAACAGAAATGCCAACCCAGTTTAAGTGTTCCTGCAACCTCCACAGTCAGGCAATTTACACAGATTTGGTGTGTTTGAATACACTGTGCAAAAGGATGTTCAGGCATCCTAAACACAAACAGGGCCCAATGTTTGTGTACTTGTGGGTCAGATACCTGCCAAAAGCCAAAGCCTTCAGTAGGATGAGAAGATATTCCTCTCCACCACTGTTTGAAACAGCTTTAGTTTGTATGAAACACAGACTCATAGGACTGGAAATATCTCCGGCCTTAGGCTGCATCAAAACATGTGTGACAGAGATTTAAATGGACTTGGATGCAAGTCATGTAAGGTCAAGTTTCCATTTAAGAACCATTTGCATTAGCAGTCCTACCACTGTAATAGCACAGGAGAAGAGACACTAATGATATTTAGCATATTAACATGGACAAAAGCTATTTGCTACATCCTCAGGAATAAACACAGATGAACTCACAACAAAGCTGTGCTTCCAATCCTCCTCGTTGTGCAGGGCTCTTACAGTGGTTCACACAAAATGCCTCACTGGGCAGCGAGATCCAGGATGTGGTTTGGGCATAGCCAATGCAGCAGAGAATACACAATCCCCGTCAGTCAGGCTCACCTGACACGTGCAGTTGTGACTCCTCATGCATTTTGGTGAATGTGCAGTTCATACCTGTCTGAGAGCCAAGCCTGCCTGCTGAGCCAGGCACAGGTTCCTCGCTGCAAAATGGTCTCAGCAGAAAACGCTCAGCTCCATGTGGGTAACATCAGCTCCCTTGACAGAAGCAGATGGGAGGTCCATGTGCTGCTATGTCAGAAATATCTGTCATTCTCCCATCTTTCCTGTGTCCTGTGTCTTAGGTTATCAGGCGTGCTCCTCTCAATGCCAGTTAAAAGGCAGGTGTCAAACACAGAAGGCACGTTCATTTATAACTGCACAGACTATAATTATATGTAGTCTAGGGCTTATTTCCTGAACTAGGAAGGAGGAAAAATGGGTTAGGTGGGTGTGAGTAACAAGCAAGAACATGTCTTTTAGAGGTTATGAAACTACCTTGATCTCCCAGTATCAGAAATGCTGGCTAAGAACAAACAAATCAGAAAACTCTGTGCAGGCTGAGAGTTGGGACAAAAACAAGGGAATTGGGAACTGACAAGGGAATAGTAACAAGTCTCTGATCAAGGCTGGGAACTTAGTGCTGCAAGCAAAAATGGAGGAGAAATATGAGGTCACCACTACAGCTTATTTGCAGAAAGATAAATGCAATCTTGGGATTACCAGATGAGATATTTCAGTGAGAAATGGGGACTTTAATTTCAGTGTATGAAGCATCAGTGAGACCTCCTCCCGTTTAATACTCTAACTACTTTTGGTAACCCATATGAACTTTGAGATTAATTGACACCAGAGCAGATGGAGGGAAGAGGTCTGAGGTGAACTGAGAGTCATTTAGGAAAGAAGATTGAAAAGCCAGTCCTCTGCAGCTCAGTGAGAAAGGTAGACAGGAACCATCTCCATAAAAATACCTGAGTAAGGAGAAGTGAGCAAAGCAGCTACTGAAATGACAGCCAGTGCTGGTGCCAGAACATGTGGGGAAGGGTTCCTGACCAGCAGGGACATGGACAGCCCAGGAGAACCTCACAGAGGGGCAACAGGCAAAACCACAGAATTGTTTAAAGTGGGAGCATGGTCCTTTCATGAAAAAGACCATAAACAACATTATTCCTGGCACAGCAGAGAACTGGGCTCTATGATCCGGGATCCTCCTGTGCTTGTAACTTCAAATTGCCTAACAGGAATAGAACAGGAGCAAAACAAAGCCTTTGGCCACTTGTTACTGGAGGTCTGTGGAATATTTTCACAGCAGTTGCAATGCCAGAAGCTCCAGTGTCCTGGCTCAACACCAACACATTCCTCTGCTATTTAAGTCCCCCCCGTGGTTTCACTTAGTAATGCTACTCTTTGCTCCCTGTCCAAAAATTGTGGAACAATGCTGCCTTTTTGAGCTTAAAAATGTTTTCTATTTACTGAATTGCTCTTCAAAACATAGTATAATTCACTCTAGAGTGTAACTGTGTTGCATTTTAACCTGCACAGAAATAGCATGTGCAAGTGTGGAGAGAGGATGGGAGAAAAAATAGCAATACAAAAATATCCTTATGACAACACTGAGCCCAAGTGAGAAATATTACCCTTATTTTACAGTAGGAAATTTTTGATTCTTTCAATCCATAAACAAAAGGGCTTGAAACCTTTCCCATGAAAACACAATAAACAGGTGTGGTTTGGGGCTTTGCTATCAGCTGTAGCTTTTAACCAGTCTCTGGAAATTTGGTCTTGAATCTTTTTTATGAGCCTTTCAATGAAGTCTAAAGTTGAATTCTGGCTTTTCATCAAGATTAGAGAAAATTAATGACCCTGGCCTAAAGACCTAATTTGCACTGGCAGGCTTGGAGTTTGGAACAGTATGAATTTCCCAGGGGGTGTGTGTTGGTGACTGTTAACCTGCATTACCAGTATTGCAACAGTGCTGGATCCTCCCAAACAACAATCATGACATGTTCTATCCTAGATCTGTATCTATGGATGGCAGATATTACCTAGAACAAGGAATCATTATTATTATTATTATTATTAATTCTTATAGCAATCACCAGACAGCTGAGCTACTCCCACAGCTGCATTAGGTATCATGACTAAAATATGCAACCCTTTTGTTATTTCATCTTCTATGAGAAAAGTGGACTGTCATATTTCAACAGATGATTTTAAGCACATATTTCTCAGTAAGTATGTTGGAAAATACAGCTCATAAAATGTGCCTTGCTATTCCAGTTTTGCCTATATTCAGTATTGCAGCCAAGTTATACAGATACCTAAAGTAGCTGCAGCCAAGATGGGGTCCTGGAGCTGTGGAGGTCGCATGGAGCAAAATATGCACCAATCTGCCCTTAGAGTGGGGTAAATTAGTCTTCACAGAGCTCTGCCTTAACAAGTTGCTTTAATATTTGGATGGAATTGGGTTAGAGATGGCTTGAGTAGAGCTGATTCTAAGCACAAGCCAAGTAGGCAGATTTTCAAGGGCATTCACCACCAGGACACAGAAGCTGCTGAGATAAGAAACTTTCTGCCTAATTTTGCTGTGCCAGAACCCCGGGAAGGGAAGGAGAGAGAGGTACAGGAGGAAGAGATTTCCTGCAGGAGCTGCAGGAACAGCACTGGCTGCCACCACAGCTCCTTCCCAGCCCCTGGCACAGCCAGGCTGCAGCTCCTGTTCCCCAGGGTGGGGAGAGCTTCAGGTGTGCCCACCTTGGAGGGGTGCTGGGGCTGCTGAGGGCAGGGACCCCCTCTCACAGCAGCCACGTGTGCAGCAGTGCCTCATGCAGCCCTGCAGAGGGATGGGGGCTATCAGTGGCTCCGATGCCTTGGCCAGACCCTGCACCCCAAGACAGGTTTGTTGCAGAGGAGCTTCACGGGATGGGGTGAAATTTCGTCTCCTGGATATCCTGGAATCACCTTCTGAGGATAACAACTGAGGTGTTGAACTCAGTCCAGGGGTTGTAGCCAACAGTGGTAAGAAGCGCTGCAGCACTTTGAGCAGACAGGAGTTTCCTTAGCACCACAGGCTTTGTGTCCAGCCATTTCTCTCTGCTGTCAGCCTGCCAAGATGTGATAAAAGTACCAATAAGGGCAGGTTGCTCACTGCCAGGATGGAAGAGACTCCAGGCCAACCTGAGAGGACAATGAGCTTTCCTGGGCAAGGGCACTCCTACACTAGGGGCTGCACTTAAAATCACTGGCCACATTGTCCTAGAGCAGGTGCTGGCCCAAATCTCTGCAGAATTTTATTCCACTCCTCAGACTCCCTAGACTCCCTGACACCGCCCTTGCAATCCGTTTCAGGAGCCCACTCCTCATCCATCAACAATTTCAGCCTCATCAAGGCTGTTATCTGTGCCAGCGACAGAGCAAAACCAGTGCCACTTCTCTGGGACGAGGCGGCATCAGGATGTCCAGGGAGCCCTGGGAGGAAATTACCAGGAAGGAACCCCAGCACACCAGAGAGGAGAACGGGGAAACTTTACATTCCCAGGGGGCAGGTGGCCCTGAGTGCTCAGGGGCTGCGGCAAGGCTGTGTCCGCCAGCCCGCTCCACCCAGAAAGTGTCCAGAACGTGTCCAAGGGCTCCGGGCCGGCTCCAGGGGCTCCGGACGGGCTCCAGGGGCTCCGGGCCGGCTCCGAGAGCTCCGGGCAGGCTCCAGAGGCTCCGGGCGAGCTCCACGGGCTCCGGGCCGGCTCTCGCCCGCGGCAGGACGGCTCCGGCCAGGAGAGGGAGCCGTGGCCCCGCGCACCCCGCCTCGCACCCCGCCTCCCCCGGCCCGAGCCGAGCCGGCAGCAGCGGAGGGACGGAGCTGAGCTGTGCCTGTGCCCGTGCCCGTGCCTGCTCCTGCCCCGGCCCCGCTGCCCCGCAGTGACCGCGGCGGGACCGCCCCGAGCGCCCCCGGAGCGCGGCCGCGGGGAGAGCGGCGGGCGGGGCGGAGCGGAGCCGGGGGCGCGGATCGGCCACGACGGCGAGGAGGCAGAGGAGGAAAAAGAAGAGGAGGAGGAAGAGGAGGAGAGCGCGGCGTGCCGGGCACAGCTGTGCGCTCCCCGCGCCCTCAGGTGAGCCGCGCTGCCCCGAGGGGGCGCGGGGGACGCCCGTGTTCCTGTAGGCGTGGGCAGGGACAAGGGACAAGAGACAAGGGAGCCTGTCCCGCCCCGCCCCGGCCGTGAACTTCCCCGCACGCGAAGGGAAAGTTTGTGTCGGAGGAGGCGGATTCCAGCCCCGGCGCGGGGGGAGCCGGGCGGCGGCGGCGCGCAGCCGGCAGCGGCCCCCGCTCCTCGGCTGGCACGGGCAGGGGAGAGGAAGGAAAGAAGAGGAAGCGCTCGGGAGAGCCCGAGGAGCAGCGCCCGGCGGCCACGGGCGAGGGAGGACAGGTGGGCACGGTGGCAGCGAGCGGGGATGGGGGCGCGGAGCGGGCGCGATGGGACCAGGGATGCGGGAGCGGAGCGGGCGCGATGGGGCCGGGGACCTCCCGGACCGCGGGGGACCCTGGACGGTCCCTCGGCTATCCCTCGGCGATGCCGCGGTGTGCGGGGACCGAGCCGAGCCGCGGGACCGCGGGTTTGTGTCCGCCGCTCCTGCGATGCCCCGGTCCCCGACATGCGGAGGGATTCGCTTCAGTTCGCTCCCCTGGGCCGTGGAGATGCCGTGGAGATGCCGTGGGGATCTGGGCATTGCTGGCTGGAGCGCTACACGCGCTGGGAAATGCAACTTTAATTTTCATCCGGATCGCAAATTCTTGAGCCTCTGATAGCTGCTCTCTGCTGTCAGACGGGTCTCTGAAATGGAAGTGGGGAGAGGAAGGGGTCAGGCTTAAGCCGTAGCCGGGAAATAAAGTGAAAGAGACATGTGCAAGAAAACAGACTGGAAGCGATTAGATGCTGGCAGCAAGATGGCCTTTGCTGTGTTTGTTGGGGGCAGCTGCCCCCTTATGTGAAGCACGTTTTCTTTTCTTTTTTTTTGGGGGGAGGGTGGGGGTGTATCTGGAGGCAAACTGGATGGTTTCCTAAAAAAGAAGGGGAAAAAGGAAACCATCAGTGCTTCACTATTTCAGGTGTCCCTTTTCTGTGCCAATGTCGCTCTTCCCTGTTACAGTGGCAGTGCTTGTTCCTCACTCTGGGCTGGTTTCTTGCAGTGTGTCTGTATAGTGCTTGGCACAACAGAATCCTGATCGTGGGGCCTTGGGATGTCACAGTAAACTGGATTATAAATGCCCTCTCACATGCACACTCTGTCTTTTCATCCTGACCTCTGCTTTGTGAATAGCTGGTTATAGTGCTTGGATAAAATTCTGGTTGGCTTTACAGATCTTTCTTTTCTTGTAAAATGATGGATTTTGTTCCATGCATTCCATTTTTTGTCCTAGGAAAGGCTTTTCACTTCTGGATTTGTGAGATTGCAGCAAGCTCCTTGTATTATAAAAACACTTATCTCCTTCATAATTAAAAAGTATTATTTTCCTGACACTCCATTTTTAACTGTGCCCCTCTCGGGCAAGCAGAAGTGTCACCCAACACACGCTTCCAGGATTGTGAGGTGTTATTTATTAACTGCACTGTGGAGAGTCCATATCTCATAACTTAGAGGGTCATTTATAACAGGTTGCGTTTGGCAGCTCTGGAAGATTTACTTGCTGTCTTGTATTCCTTGCAGGAAAGGCATCCCTTGTTTTCATGGAGAGCATCACTCCAGCCCACAGGCTCTCGGGTGGGCAGGTTGGTGCTGGAAAGGCTCCTGCTTTCTGTCTCCACTGCCTGCCTGTGGTGAGCAGGAGAGGGCAGGCAGAGAGGATTAAACTCTAAAATACAGATATTCTTCCCTGGAAGTAGGCACGGTTGTTGTTGCTGGGATCACCCTGTCTGGAGGAGCAGCATCCTAAGCATGTAGGATAATGGGGGATGTGGAGAGCAAGCCTGAGAGGACTTGGGGTGGTGGAAGCCTGCAGGGCACTGCAGTGACTGGAAATGTTGAGCTGGGAAGGTGGGAGCTGCTGCATGGAGCTGCAGGAAGGGGCTGTGGGGTGAGAGGCTGTGTTTCTGACTCCATGCACAGATGCAAGGCAGAGCTGCATCTAGACAGCCCTGGGATTGCTTTCCATGTCCCTGCTTCTAGCTTGAGTTCAAAGTGTCTGCATTGGATATGATGCTTGCTGATGTCTGTCCATGGCTCCCCAGAGTCCAGAGGGTCCTCTCATCCCTCCAGGGTGTGGAAGGAAAGCTTGTGTGTGAACACTTCTGGGCTCTCCCTTTCCAGACTCTGTTGGTCTGTGCAGGTATTCTGCATTTGGGCACTGCCCTGCTCTGGGCTCCAGCAGCCTCATCCCCCGGGTCAGGTAGCACTACCCCAAAACACCTGGTACCACAAAGCACACACAGATAAGAGAGACTTAAGAGGAGTGGTGTAGCAGCCTGGATACTTGGAGGTGTGGGAAATGCCTCCCTGCTGGCCTCAGAGCTGTAAATTTTAGCTCTAAAATAAGCATTCAGGAAGAATGAGGCAGAAAGATTTTGTCCTAGCCTTATTCCTTCAAGACCTGCATGAACCAGATGCCAGCTCTAGGGAGGAAGAATTATATTCTTTATTCAGAATAAGAGTCCAAAATTTGAGTTTTTATTCCTCCTTCTCACTTCTGCTTGGATTTCTCTCTTGGTTATTTTGGCAGGCACATGATTCATATTTCTTTCCCCGTGTGTCCTGGGTCCCCTCTCTGGTCAAGTGTCCTCCCATTTCAGCAAGACTGACTTGGAAAAACTTGCCATAAAGCCCTTGTGACTGCTGGTGTGGGAGAGCCCCAGAGTGCAGGTTGGCCAGGTGGACACTTAGGAAGATATCAGCATGTGAATGCATTCATGTCTTTTTTTTCCCTTATCCTACAGTAATGGGGAGTGCTTTGGGAATAAAAATAGAAATAGGGAAAAGCCTATATAAGCTGAAATCTGTGAACAGCGCCACGTTATCTGGGAACTAAAACACGTTCTACTGTGCAGCTCTGCTCTCCTCCTCCTTCCCCTCTCTTTCTCTTGACACAGCTCATGGATTTCAGTGCCCCCATGAGCAGAGCCTGTGTGCTCTGTGCTGGTGGCAGCCCTGTACCTGGAGCATCTCTGGCTGGGCACAGTGGGGCAGATGCAGAGGCAGAGCTGGCTCAGGTGTGCCATGCCCTTCTCCCAGCTGGCTCAGGTGTGCCATGCCCTTCTCCACACCCTGCAGGAGGCTGGGGGGCTCTGTGCAGGGGGGGCTCTGCCATCCAAGGTTTGTGGCTGCTCTGTTCTGCTCCACCACCAGCAAAACGTGCGCCTGAGGTTCCCTGCTAAACTGGAACAAAGCAGCCGCTTCTTTTGGGAGTATTTTAGGATTTGTCCCCCCCACAGCAGTGCTTTTGCCAGGCACAGGGCTAATCTGACGTTTCTCAGCCTCAGTGCTGGTCTGTGTGAGGCTTTTGCACGCGATTGAGCCAGATGAGCTCAGAGAGAGGGCAAGGAGGGAACTGATTTGGGGAAATTGCTTCAGTGGTGCCTGCCCTTTGGGGAATTTCAGTCTTGGCCACTGCATTTACTGTGTTCAGCCTCAGAAGTTCCAATAAGACACATGCACAGAATATGATATTCATAATTTTGGAGTCTGATTTTACAGAAAATAAAATACAGGAAAACGAGTGTACAAGTGTGTGTTTTGTTACAGGGTTCTCTAAAAATAGTTGCTTGTGAAACAGTATTTTCACTACAAGTGAAGAATTGTGTCTTTAGTCAGTCCTTTGTTAACCTAACAACTCTCAGTTTCATCAAATGGGAATATATCCCCAGGAATTCCTCTGACAAAGGTTTCCCCTGAGTCTGGATGATTATCCAATTACAATTTAAAGAAAATTACAGCAAGGATAATTGGCTAAAGATAGAAGTATCTGAGAGCGTTAGGGAAAGAGAAGGAGAGAGCGAGAAAGTGAGAGCTTCACTTTCTCATGTGAGTAAATGAGAATTATTTCAGTCCTTAACTTTTGCAGTGAGTGGATTCAAGGTCCCTGGTGTTTGGATCTCCCTCCCTCTTCCTCCCTCCTCTTCTCTTCCTCCCTCTACTCTGCCTTCTTATGTGTTGACTTGATATTTAGATGAAAAAGTTACATTGATTCTTGTGGAATCTTTTTACATTTACATGTGTTAACAAAATGGGGCTGTTAACTTAAACGCTCTATTTGCAGCAGAGAATGAGACGTTTCCATGAATCCTGGGCTCACTCGGGGAAGTGGTAGGTGGCTCCTTCTCCTGGGAGCACTGGGAAGGTGCCAGAGAGCCATTAGCTTGGAAATCCCACTCAGAGCAGGCCATGAGGAGCTCCCAGCCCTGGGTGCCCAGAGAAGGAGCCCCAGGGCCGTGCCTGGCGGGACCCTGCGTGCCCAGCGCTGCCATCCGTGCCCATCCCGGGCACTGAGCTGCCATGGCACGGTTCCCTCCTGCTTCTGAAGCATTTAGGCTGCCTGCAGGGCCACTCGCTCTTTGCCATTGCTAGCAGCTCGCTCGGGCCAGGCTGGGCAGGCTGTGCTGTTTAACCCTTGCAGCGCCGGCCGTGGCTCGGGGGCTCTCTGGGTGCAGGTGGCGCAGCCTGGCCGTGCCAGGTCAGGGCATGGCACTGGGCTCCCCAGGCAGCTCCCAGCGCTGCTTTGCCGAAACACAGAGCTACACCCTGAATCATTCGCTTACACAGATACTTAAGGAGCCTCTTCAGCTTCACTCAGCCAAGGTGTTATCAGAATTAGAAGAGGGCTTTAAAAAAAAAAAAAGATTAGGTTTTAATACTTCTCTCTTTATCTGGGAAAGCTGCTGGGTTTGCTTTTGTTTGTTTGTTTTCCTCGCAGTTTTCTTTAATCCCTTGCATTACTGAAATAAAAGTGTGGTGGAGTATCTTGCCTCTCTTAGGGCTGATGCTGTTTGTTTAGAGGGATGCGAGATTTTTCCAGCGTTCTGAGGAAGATTCGTAGGTATTTGATCAATTTCTGTGTAAAGGCTGGCAACACTGTGACTTAAATGTTTATCCTTAGTGCTGACAGGATGTTCTGGAGTTGTTTAACTGTATATTTGTAACAATTATGATGCTTGGCAAGAAAGACATGTTTTCTTCTCAGAGGGAATTTTTGTTGGTTTTCTTTTTTTGGCCTTTTTCTGCCTGTGAGTTGTGGTTATAGCTGCCTTTCTTTATCATTTTACTTTTTGTTGTAGATGTAAATAAAGAGCTAATTACAGTTAATCTCAGTGCAAAGGAATGAAATTTTAAAGCGTGAAAAATAACACCCATCTGTTGGATTTGCAGTAACATTTTGGGGTTTGCCTTCTACTTGGAAGGATGCCAAAACTTATCTTGCTCAATTTAAAGTTTTCTTTGCAATATTTAAACTGGATTTTTAATAATTTATAAAAACAAACAGAAAGGGAAATAGCTTTTCAAATTATGTTTGGTCATGTTCTTTATGTGGTGGCTGCTAAAATGTGAGCAGCTCTAACTGAAATGAGCCAAATTCTGTAGGAACAGGTTGAAGACCTTTTGGAAAAGCGTCCATTTTTCATAATAATGCATTGTATTTCTCTGTTTCCTGCTTGCTGGGGCTCAACTAACCAGCCCCAAAATTACTTGTTCCAAGGGACCTGTTCCTTAAGTAGCTACTATTTAAGATAGGCTCAGAACCCTGGTTTTTTGTGGTGGGTATGTGTTACTTTTAGCTCCATCAGCTCCACTGACTGTTGAGCTCAGGGAATTAATCTATACTTTGCACTCATATGTTATCTTTCATCTCAGCATCTCTGAGCACTTTAGAGATATTAAGATGCACTGCTGTGGTGTGAGATTGGGAGAGGCTGTTCTAAATGTGGCTGGGGAAACAGAGGCACAGATTTCAGAAGCCTCTGCTAATGCACTCAGTTCAGGGGCCAGCCATTTATAAGTTCTCTAATGCCTGATTATCAGGGAGGCACTACAGTTTTTCATATACTGCATTTGGTGATTGATGCCTATATACAGATTTCATGTTTATTAGCCAGAAACTCATATTTCTACTCTAAACTAGAGACTGTTTTAAAATCTTCAACCTTAGAGACTTACAGGAGCCTAGTAAATGGCAGTGTAAGGAGTCCAAATTCCTAGTTATTTTTTCGCAGGTTAGTCCTGTTGCAAAAAGTAAAACCTCACCTCCCTCCCACCATAGTAACATCCAGAGCCCCACCTACATGAATTTATTAGCAATCTGTTGAGTCAAAGCTCTGAGATGTGTAAAAAATACTTAATTTGTCAGTGAGAGCCATGCAAATTCACTCTAATACAAATAATTGGATTTGTTCTGTTGAGAAATAGCCCCTCTCCCCTCAAGCACAGATACCTCCAGCCCTTGTTTTCAAGAAGGGATCTGGGTAGTGGGAGGAGGATGTTGCTGCCCAGCTGGCAAGCTGTGGAGGTCTTGAGGGCACCCAGCCTCTCTGAATGAACACAGATGTGCTGCTGGATCCCAAAATGTGTTACTGCAGCAAATTGTGCTGGTTGCATTTGATTTGAGCTGATGTGTTGGGGTGACTGAAGGACAGAGCTCAGACTCCACCGGAATAGCATCCCAATGGACTGGGATGGGATTTCCCCCATATCCATTCTCTTGAAGAAATAGCCCCAGTGCATTTACCTTTCTCCTCCTTCCTTGTCCTCTCCCATGTTGCTGTGTGGAATTTTGGGAGCCTGGTTAGCTCTGGATCCTTGGGAGGTTTCACACACACAGACTGCTGACCCCACGGAGAGACAGAAACGCTTTTCTCCAGGCTGGCTGTGTCTTCCTTTTCTCCCATTGCACAGGGGAGCTGTACCTTGCATTTCAGCCCTCTTGAATAGTCCAGGAGGGTCATGTTTCTCCCTTAGAAATGTTTTTTGCCCCCTTATCTGTCAGGTGCAGTGACTCTGTAGTTGCTGACATGACGTGTCAAAGAGCAGAAGGGAAACTCAACCCAGCTGTGTTGGTTTTTGCATGGCCCTGTCTCCCTGTGCTGTTGGTGGCAAGGAGGGGAGGGGCTGGGGGGAAAAAAGTGTTTTAAGGGCTTTCTTTTACTTCTCATTATCCTCTTCTGGCTCTGCTAGTAATGAATCCACTTTGTACCTCTAGGCTGAGCCTGTTTTGCCCTTGGAGTGTTTTTTTTCCTGGTCCTTATCTAAACTGATGAACCCTTCATTAATTTCTCCTCCCTTCTGCCCAGCTGTGGCACAGGAGGGGAGGGTGAGTGAGCAGCTTTTGAGGGTGCCTGGTACCGGGCCAGAGTCAAACCATGACACCAGCTTCCCAAAGATGCTCAGAGATTGCTTCCTCTCAATGCAAAGATGGGAGCCAGCCCAGGGCTGGGGTCAGCACAGGTTTGAGAATATGAAGGCATCTACTTCCTGGCATTGAGGGTGCTCAGAAATGAACATTTCAGAGGCTTTTCAGATTTTTGGCTCTTTGCAGCAGGACTTCAGTGCAGAGCAGCATTTCCTTGTGTCTCTGCACCTCGTAGCCTTTGGAAATGTCAGCAGTGCATGTATTGCCTTTTGTTTGTCATTCAGCTGGAGAAATGAATTCATTGCCCTTGTGAGATCAATCATATTCTCCCCAAATAATTCATATTGATGACAGTCACAGCATACTGCTGCCTGCAGCTCCATCTCAGCTTTCCCACTGTGTGGGTGCTGTGGGTCACAGAGCCGGACTTTTTCTCTCAGGAGGCTCCTGGACTTCAAGTTTCAGGGTGCTGTTCTTTGAAGGTTGAATTTCGAGATGCACTGATGGGGCCAGTGCAGGCAGAGCCCGAGCAAGTTCCCTGTGATGGTGCAGCCAAATATTTGCAGAGGGAAATGTTAGAGACATGGGGAGCAAAACACATCACAGGGGGGGAAGGATTGTCTCACCCTTGTTTCTCTTCTCCTCCTTTTTTGTGTGTGTACACAGCTTTTTCCAGTCCCCTTTGCAGAATGCAGCTGTACTATGCTGGCCAGAAGGGGACAGGTATGCAATAGAAAGCTGCTCTGATAGTCACCAGGAGGACCAGGTGGGTGGGTTGGGAATGTGGAGGGCTGGAAGGACCTCCAGAGAACTGCTTTTAAGTGAGGTGCTGACTTGGGGGAGGCTGGTAGCTCCTGGGCCTTCTATTTTTATATTGCTTTAAATTGATTGATGTGTAAAGCACCCTTGGAGCAGCCTATCTGAGCTGCAGGACAGGGATTGAAGCATCTTGATGTCTTATTCTTGTTTGCTTTTACTTGTAAGGTTAAATGGGATTAAATTAACATGATTAATATAAGTACCAGGTGTGGAAATGCTGTGTGGCCCAAACTTGACAAAGAAAATCTCTTCTGACTGGCTTTTACCCTTGAATATTTTGCTCATCCCAGGATACCCAGAGTCACTTGAGGGAATCATTCCTCAGGGGGAGCTGGGCTTCCCCACTGGCAGCAGCACAGGCAAACCTGGTAGTGCTGGAGACATTGAGGAGTTTGTGGCACCACAGGAAAGCAGATTCCTGGGAAGGGAGGGGAGAGACAATGATGTGCTCTGGAGCATGGTGGTGCTTGGAGGAGTTTTGCCTGTTGTGTCCCTCTCTGGAGGAACAAAAGGGGAAGGATGTTGTCTGAATATGGAGCAGCCACCCTGGGAATCTGGTGCTCAAGCACTTAGTGGGAAGGAGATGAAGGAGCAGGTATGTAGCTGCCAGCAAGGGCTTGAGCTTAAAAAGCTCTTGGAGTGATTTTGGCACTGAGAGCCTGTTGCAGGTGGTGCTGAGCAGGGCTGTGTGCAGCCCCTGGTGTGGCAGGGCAGATGGACAATGGGGCTGCCGGGCACTGGTTGGACCAGGCTGGGCTGGCCAGGAGACGCCTCCTGGGAAAGCTGCTCTGGGTTTGAGAGTCCTGGGCCTGTCCTGAAAAGGCATTCAGCCCATCTGAAAACCTGCTCAAGTCTGCATTGTGTTCTCTGGATTTGGAGACTCGTGCTGAGCTGGCTGGGGCTGCTGCTGTGCAATGTGATGCACAGTGTGGATGTGCTGCTGTGCCCACTGGGGCAGTGGAACACCCTCCCAGGGAGGGCAGTGGAGCTGCTTACATTGTAAAACCATTACAAAGGTCAGGAGGAGAATGTATAAATTAAATCCTTGTTCTCAGATGTCTCCAAGTGTTCCATGAAAAATTGGAATTTTTCCACTGAGGGGGGATCTCACTTTGGATTCCTTGGGTCTTCTCAGGTCTTTGGGCCACACTGATTGCAGATTTCCTTTTTTCTGTGCAAAGATTGGTTTTTCTCAGTTTATTTTGTGGCAGCACACTATTGTGTGTGTTTCTCAGAACTCTCCCTCCACTATAACACAGCTGTCCAAAATAGAAGCATTGTGTCTGTCTTCATGGAAGATCTCAGCTCTCTTTGAAGCACTGTTGGAAACTTTTCATTCCTTGGCTATTCACACATGAAAAATAGACTCTCTTAGCTGGATACCTTTCGCTTGAGCACAGAAGTGCTCTTGTAGCTCAGTGTTTGAACTGCTCAGTGGCCAGTGTGGATCCATTTGTAATCCATGCTGTTTGATTTTATAGCTGTGGCTCTGCTTGCCCCTTTCCAGCCCACTCCACAGATCTCTAGGCAATAGTCCCAGCTGCCTGTTTGACTTGTCCAGGTGTGCATATTTTGTAGAGGTGACAGAGAGCTCGTTTATTTTGGATGTATGAAATGTAGTGTGCTCTGCCTGCTAAATTGGTGGCAGAGCATACTCAGTGGCACCCTGGACTCCAGCAGAGCAGTGTGCAAAATCTGTAGCATTTCTGCTTTTCCAGGTCCTGAGAGGACCCCAGGAGAACTGCAAAGGGAAGCAGGGGATTACAAATTTCTTCAGGTACATTTTCAAGCCCCCCCCCTCCACTTCTCTCCACATGCCTAGATTGCACTTCTTTCTTTTGTCAGGGTGAAAAAAAACCTCTGAGTTCTCATTGTTAGCATTAAATCTGCTGAGCCAAAAGGATGCCAGGAGATGATGTTTAAGTGCCAATAGCAAATCACAAATTCCCTGCCTGGAAATCTCACCTTCATGTCCCAAACATTGGCACTGGCAAATCTTGCGCTACCAAGGAAGCTCCCAGGAATGACTCACTGTGAATGAAAGTCTCCACGCTTTTTCCCAAGCCTCTGAGCTTGAGGGGAGGCTGCTGCCAGCCCTGCCCTGGGGAGCCCTTGGTGCTCCTGGAAGGGCAGCCTTGCTTCTGCAATTTGTGCTGCTCTGCTGAAGGAGAAATAGCTTGGGATCACCTCCCACGGTGACTCTGGAGCATCAATGCTGAGCTTGTCCATCCCCATGTTGGGGATTCTGTAAAATGTCTTTATTAAAAAGCCATCAGGCTGCAGCCCTTGGCCTGGATGTGCAGGCAGGGAGCCAGGGAAGGGCCATGGTGGGTGACAGGCAAAGGGAGCCAGCTTGGATGCCTGGTGTCGTGTCCTGAGCTGGCTGAGCCACTGGTTAAGAAGACTGTTCCCAGGTTTTCTTGTTGTGTGTTTGGTTTTGGTTTGCTATTTTTGTCCTTCAGGGTACTCAGTAGCTCTGGATGTAAAGCTGTGTGCCAGTGGCCAGGTCTGGCCAAGCAGGGCAGAAAATCCTTTGTGCTGGTGACAGGAGACACCTCTCACCAGGGCAGCTTTCCATCTGACCCCCACTAGTTTAATTCTTGTTCCCCTCTGCAAAGCAGGTGTATAATATCTGCCATGATTCTAGCTGATTAAAAGCTTTCAGGCTGCCCAAATTTCAGCATTTCCTGTGGTTCTGATGACATAAATGACTTTTGTAATAGAAAAATTTCAGAAAAAAATTCCTCTCAGCCTGCTGTGATGTCAGGCAGGCGATGCCTGGTGAGTGCAGCCACCCTGGCACAGGGGGGACTCCAGCCCTGATTTTGCAGGTCCCTGCCTTAGGTGTGTCACCATTATATGTAGTGACTGGGTCACACCTCTGGCTCCTGTGATATCCCTGACTGCAGGGCAGGCTTCAGCTCTGCTTGATCCCTGCTGAAATGTGCCTGGCTGTTTGGAAGCTGCTGCTGAGACAAATTGGGCTCCCTGCCCTCAGGAGAGATGTGAATATTTTATCCAAGGACAGCACTGGGCCCTCTGGTCGCTGTGCTGTGTTTGAAGTGATGAGTGTGGCGTGGCATGCACGAGAGCAGCGAGAGTGCTGCCAGCTGCTCTGGGTGCTCCTCATCACACTGCTCTGGATCCCTCCCTGCTCTCTTCCTGGGAGCTGGCTGGGGATGAAAGTTGCCATTAATGTGGTCGTTCCTCCTGGGCAGTAAAGGCTGGACTTCCAAAAGCTGTGCCCTGTCTTCCTGCCTGGGTGCCACAGTCTGTTCCTCTGGAGGGCTGTCCCTGGCACTGACCAGTTCTGGGCAGGACACAGTGGCACCGTGGGCACCACAGCAAAGGGCAGTGCCAGGCAGTGCCCACGTGGCCTCTGGAGGAGATGCAGGCTCAGAGAGACACTGTGCAGGCTAAGTGGCACCAAGATGGTTCATGCTACAGTAATTCCTCCTTTTGTCTGACTTACTCCTGCACATACTGAAAAGCAAAAGTGTTTCCTGGGGGGCTGAAGGGCCTTTTCCCATTTTCCATTAGTGTTTTTGCTGTTACTTTTCTGCAGCTGCTTTTTCAGGCAACCCTTTGTCTGCCTTTTGGATTCTTTGAATTTACTTGAACTGTGCATCTATTTTTCCCCATAAGAAAACCCAGCAGACTCATGGAGCAGCCTGCTGCAATGCTGCAGTGGGATGGTGCAGGGACCCAGGGCCTGTGGGCTCCCTGTGAGTGGGAGCAGAGAGCTGAGCCCCTTTCCTGAGCACCAGCTCTGCTCTGAGCCCATCAATCAACCTCCATCTCCAAGTGGCACAGAACCAAAGCATTTCCCAAGCTAGCCCACTCTGGATTTTGCCAGCCTTCCCGTGTCTGTGTCCCAGTTTTGGGGCTCTCAAATGCTTTTGAGTTGGGACAGAATTACAGAGAGAAAATACTATGCAAAATGTGCTTTGGCTGAAATTTTTTATTTCCTCTTTCAGAAACTGCTTTATTTTATACTCCCTTTCAGTCAGAGCACTTAGTGGCAAGGTTCTGAAGGGCGCTTTTGTTCTGCAGGCCCTCGTGTGACTTCTCCATGAAAAGCAAAAAACCTATCAGCTCTCATAGAGGCTTCTGGTTAGGAGGGACAAAGGCATTTTTCCTGGAAAATGCAGCATTGTTCTGTAGAATTGGTACAGTGTCTTTGAGAATAGGTGTGCAGTAGTTACTCTGAGTGCAGTTCTCTTTGTTAATTACTTGACATCTGTCTTTGCTTTTATAATTGCTGATAGAGTGCGTGGGCTTTGCAGAGTCCGTGCTGCTAAAGGCAGGAGGGATTGATGCCTTGCTGAGGTCTCTTTGGCAAGGGTGTTTTGTTAAAAGGTGTTTTAAATAAAAATATACATGTTTTTTTTTTTTTTTCTGACAGAAAGGCCACTTGTGACCAGTATAAAATGAAAAAAAATCAGACTTTTCATCCCCTTTGATGTTAAGAGCATGAGACGCTTCCATGATTGTGCTTCCCCCCACCCCACTTTTCTTTGCTCGTCAGCAGACAGAAGGTGAAAGTTTAAAGAAAAAGGTGCTCCGGAAGGAAAAGGGAACAATTTCTGATTTGAAACAAAGTGAACATTTCAAGTGAAGTTCCTGAAAAAAAACTCTAGCAAGGGCTGTGATGGATCGTTTTTCTAAATTATGAATTATTATTAAAATGTTAACTTATGGAGACATTAAGAGCACCTCAGAGTATATTGGTCTCGTGAGAAGTTCCTGGAGTGCTGAGGATGTATCAGAGCTCTCCAGCTGCCTCCTGGCTGCTCTGATTGCCTGCTTGCTAGCTGCAGTGTGATTTCTGAGCTGGTAAGCTCTCCTGCTCACTGATTTTATTCTCCTTTTATTTTTATTTGCACTGGGTGGATGCAGCTGGGAGGAGCCTTCTGCTGCAGCCTGGGTTTGCACTCCCTGGCCTCTGGCTCCTTTGGTGTTTGGTGCAGTTCTACAGGATTGCACAAGGAGTTCATCAGACAGCGCTGGAATTGCATCACAGGCAGGAAAAATGGCAACATGCTCTGTCCTGTCACGAAACACAGGCAGGTTGCTGGGAAAGGTTGACAAAACTCTTCTGTTCCTGGCAAGACCAGGGTGGGTTGTGGTCCTGTGGTTCTTCGGGGCATTGCAAAACCCACCCCTCTCTGCAGCAGCATGCTCTTCTCCTGTGTCACCACAGGACTGCTGTGGAAAGACCTTTTTATTTGGGGGGATATCACAGGTTTGGGGCTGTTTGGGTTTTGGAGTGTTTTTGAGTAATCCACAGGAACAGAGCTGAGCTGGCAAATTCTGGCATGGTCAGGGCATCCAGGAGGGTGTGATGGCTCCCCTTGACCAGCCCTTGACTCTGTGCCTGTCCCTTCCATGGTCCTTTGCATTTGTGTAGAGTGGGAGCAGCCAGGGCTGTGGTCAGCTGTGTCCCTTCTCTGTAATGGAGAAATTGCTGTAATCTGACAGGCCCTGTGTCTGTCTGTCTCCACTGATAAGATCTCTGGAAAGCCTGGAATGAACCAGAAGGAAATCACTCTGTGTGTAAGGCTCCTGATTTTATAGCTGGGTAGAGCAAGAAAAAAAGGATTTTCCTGCTAGTATGCAGAGCATGGAAATCTTGGATACCTTGCTCATGGGAACCTGGTGGCTCTGTGAGACAGTTGAAAGGAGCATGTTCCTGTGAGCACAGCTAATAGATGTAAATATTAGCTCACTGCAGAGTTCATGTATCGCCCAGTGAAATGTAGTAGTTTATTTTGGCCTCAGGCCACGCAAATGGCCTTGCTCAATACAAGGGAAACTCATCCAAAGTCCGTGGTAGTTCCTGCTTGCTTCGGGGCTTGATGCAGTCTGATTTGTGCAAAACACAGGAGGGAGTCGCTGGAAAATAAGGGTGAGTTAGGACACGCTGTGCATTTAGCTAATGACAAATGGAGAGGGAACCATGAGGGATCTGGATTATGGGAATGATTCCCTGCCACTCTTTACACCCCCTTTCTTCAAGCATCTCAATTACCAAAAGTTCCTTAATTCCTACCAGGAGTGCAGCATGTTGGATCTCGCTGTCCAATCTGATGGCATAAAAATGTTTTATCTTTCTTCAGCATTTCCAAGGGGTGGGAGTACTTAACATTGTTTCTTCCCTATGGAGTCTGAAGTAACATTGGGAGCTGGTTGTAGGTGGCAATAGAGAGAGGTTTGATAAGCAGCTGGCATTTCAATTTGGAAGAAGTGGTAGGGGATGCTCAGCCCTCTCAGCTGGACTCCAGGGAAAAAAACCCCCTCACTTCCTTTCTTGCTTCTTGGCCATTTTTGAAAGCCTGATGGCTTCAGAGGCAGTGTGCAGCCCTTTCCATGGACTGTGCAGGGAAGAACAGGCATGCTTCAGATTTCCTTTGTCTCTTTGAGATGAGCGCAGCAGAGGGAAGGCATCGCACAAAGGCTTTTCAGATGTAAGCCCTGAAAAGGAAGGATTCAATATCCGCTGCTGGGCTTTGAGTAGTGCAGTTCACGTGTCCCGTTCTTGTTAATCTCTGCAATCTGTGCAATCTTAGGTGTTCTCTGCCTATGCTCAAAGCCCTTCTGTGTACTGCATATATTCTGGGCAGGTTTTTGAGGGAGATGTTTAAGGGAGCTCTGTGGCTTCTCCCCCCGCACTTTTAGCACACCCCGATGGAGCAGGTTTCTCTGTCATCTCATGAGCACATTCCTGACAGTATCACCATGCTCATTACTGCATCTGCCTGGCAGAGCTGAGATGCTTTGATGAAGTTCAGCCTTTTAACCATCTCTTCTCCCTTTGTGATGTGACAGCACACAGGAATATCAAATGTGACCTTAACCCCTTTAATGAGAGCATCTAGTAGATGTCAGTTTTCATGACTACCAGCTTATAAATTGCATCCTGAAAAACCTAGAAACAGAGGGATATTTAATTCCAGTGAGTGAGCAGCTCTGAGAGCTGAATGCCAGATACTGGAGTGGGCAGCCAGTGAAACTCTGGCAGTGTACATTTATCTCAAATTACAGGAAATTGTGTTCTGTAGTGGGAATGGAAAAGTTTGGGATTGTTTTTTTGCTTACCACTGCTGCTTAGAAAGGGTAAGCCTTTGTTTAGATCCTTTCTGAAAAGTGTAGAAACCTGGCGTTCGTTTACTCCTGAGTTCCAAGGAGGGTTTGACTGGGAAGGGCTGGTGAGGCCCTGTCTTGTCTGCACTGCCTGCAGGAGAGGCTGAAGCCGGCTGTGGCAGCTGGCCCCTTTGCAGGTCCCTGGCAGCACACCTTGCCAGCTGGGACTGCTCTGGTGTGGTGTCCTGTCAGTGTCAGACACACATTCAGTGCAGATGTGCTGCAGCCACTCGAGCGCTCTCTGCACTTGTTCTTAGAGGTGACCAGAAGGAGGTCTTGGCAAAGCACCTTCTTTTGGGAGTCAGAGCTTGGGGTTTGTAGCCTGCAAACATCCATTTGACTCCTTGTGCTCCTGATACAGACTATTCTGGTGACTTGTCAATGAGCTGGGCTGTCCTCTTCAGAGCCATCATCTCCCAAGCTTGGCGAGCTGCCACAGGCAGAGTGAGGCTGCCATGAGGGTGCTGTTTTTGAGGAATCTTAATGAAATAAAAGAGGGGCGTGCCAGAGTTAAAGGGTCACAGGGTGAATGGAGGAATAAACACACAGAGTTTAGAAATGGCCTGCAGTGCTAAAACAGTGTCAGATAACCAGGTCTGTGTGCTTTGTCTCCCAGGATGAAGATGGTCAGTGTCCTGCTGGTTTCGCTCTGGCTGTCCATGGTCACCCTCAGCAGAGGCTCAGGTAAGGACATGGCATGTGATGGACCTGCCCACTTCTGTGCAGAGAAGAAAACTGTCTGCAGTGAGTTTTGAGCATTTGCAGGGTTTCTGGGTTAAATGGTTGTGTATAAAATACTTTAGTAAAATGCATGAACACAGTGTTGGTTCTGGGGCGCTGTTGTACAATGGTCTGTGTAGAGATGACCAGTGTGGTATGAAGAGGTGCATGAGCAAAGAGCAGCAGCACCTCCACCTAAAAGTGCTTTCAAACTCCATCTGTGCCCTGTGTCAGTATCATTATTGCCCTTCTGTGAGGGGTGAATCCAGGGCTTGGCCCATGGAGCTGCCTTGTCCCTGAGCTGCAGGAAGGACCCAGGCTTGAACCTGAACTCTGCTATCCCTGGCTGGATCCGGAGAGGACCGAGATTCAGCTCTCCAATTCTGACTCATGCCTTAGCAATGCAAGGGGAGAGGGGAACTTCTAGAGTAAGAGGAGCTCTGATACCAGTCTCACTGAGTCACTTTCCTGACAGGAAATATGTTGTCATGCTCGCAGCTCCTCTGGCACTCGTTCAGCCCAGCTCTTGTGAAGAGGCAGATTGTGCATGTCTCGGCTCCGGACTTCCTATTTGGGGGTGGAAGGAGACAGCATGATTTGCAGGAGGCAAGTGGAAAGGGGGAGGGAGGAAAGAACAGGAGCTGGTTTTATGGGGGGAAATGCTCAGAAATAAGGGCTGTACAGGGGTTTGACGAGTCCCCCCATGAACTCTTGTCCCTCTGCAATGCTGGCAAACAAGCAGTTGCAATGTACCCCGAGCAGATGAACAGCTCTTCTGTCATTCTCTCTTGGACCACACTGAATTATTGTGGGCCAGATTCACAACGTGCACTTCAGCAAGGTTCATCTCAGTGCAGGGTTCGTGGCACAGGCTGAAGCCTGGGAGGTTTTTCTCCTTGGGCAGCCCAAGGGCTGCAGGCACTCACAGTGGGCTGTATTTTAGTGGGGCATGTCCCATCCTCGCTGACAGGGGAAACAGCAATGGAGAAAATATATGGCCTAGGTCTCCTCCAGTGAGCCCCAGGCAGTAGGAGTGTGTGGGGAAGGAGGGGCCCAGGGACATGGATCTCAGCTGCTGGCTGGGAAAATCCCTGCTTTGCTTGTGCTTCTGGACGAGCTGTTCTGCTCTCCACCAACGCAACATCCTCCTCCTGCTGAGGCAGCATTACAACACCCCACGTGCAGTCATCTTGGGATTTTGCAGAAATGAGAGGTAGGTGCAATTGAATCAGGATTGCCCAGGAAATGTTAGAGCAGCTCTGGAAGCTAACACAGTTGGCTGGGAAGAAGCTGATTTCAGAAATGAGCACCCTGGCATTTGGGTCACACAGGCTCGTGCCAGTTGATTTGGCAGAACCAGAACCCTCCATGCATTTCTGCAGGGCATTTAGTACTTTTTAAACATACCTCCTTTAGCAGAGATTTGTTGTACAGGGTGGCCAGAACCCTTGTAGAGTGCTGCAAGAATGTGAGTCAAGTCTCAATACATGAGACACGTAGTCAGTTAAAATACACTTCTCCTGCAATTCCACCGCAGTGTGTGCATTTAATTTCCTGCAGGTCTGTGGGTGTCAGATGCACTCTTCAGTTCAAAGCTTCCTTTTTGTGCCATGGACTTCATAAACCGGTTTGGGCTGTCAGAATGTCCTTTGTTATTCATGATGGGCTTGGATGGCTGTTTGTACTTGGATGGAGGGGCAGCCGTCTGTGCAGCCCTCTGTTTCACTGCAGGGTTTCCTGGGACTGGCACGAAAAGGAGACTGGAGCTCGTTTCACCCTTGCAAAGTCATAAATACATAGCAGTATGGCAGAGTGGCCTTGTTCTGGAAATGTTACAGCATTTGGGCTTGCTTTTCCTTCTTGGAGCAGGGTATATGGGTGGGGGGAGCAGAGCTGAGCTTATCTGGAGTGAATGCAGAAGGGCTGTGCACAGTCTGCAGCTGCCCTGGTGGTCACCTAACATCAAGCAGGGCCATGGAAATGGGCAGCTCTCACTGGGGAACCTGGTTCCTGGGATATTTAACATGTGTGACTTGGTTGGGATTTGTCATTTCAGCTGAGTCCTTTTCTGTGCTTTGAGCATTAAGTCATGTAATGCTGTATGGTTGGGACCAGCTCTCTCTCCAGCCCGGGCTGGGCTGAGGAAGGCTGGAGGCAGGGACAGGAGTTGTCTCGTGGTTTGCTGCCACTTTTCCTGCTCTGCCATCCTTCCCAGTGGAGCAGTCTGGTCAGCAATAATGACCTGGGACTACCCAAGCCAGGGCTACCAGCTCTGCTGAGTCCCAGGTTCTGTGAGCTTACAGAGGGGGTGAGGAACCATCACTTGCTAAATTTCAGCTCCCAAATACCAGCATTGCTCTGGCTGCAAGTGGCCTTTCCATCCAGTTAAGCCACTATGGCTCTCAGTCTCTCTGGCAGTGTGTCAGAAAGCTTTAGCATTACTCTTCCCCCTGCTTCCTACTGGAGAAACAAACCCACAAACTTTATTTCCCCTCCACATTTTGCCTGCAGCACTGTGGCTCTAAACATCTCTTCTCTGGGCTCTGCTGTTTCTGCTGCGTATGGAGGCTGGTGCTGAAACAAAATCAGTCGCTGAAAGGGAGGTGCAAGCTGTTTGAGGGAAGAAATGTGATCTGAGTAGTGTAGAGTAAGAGATGCAGAGCCTGAGACTGAACTGGTGCCTGAGTCTTTGTTTGCTCATGCTGAACATGTGGGCAAATCTCCTGCTCTTGACAATATCCTGACCAGCAGTGTATGGAGTGCACGAGTACATCACTCACCACCTTTGGGCCAGTGTTTACAGTGGTAGTCAAGGTCTCCCTGCCTAGCTAAGCCATCCTCAAGATGGAATTCATGTTGTAGGGTGCTTCATGAACCCAGATTTTCTGATAGCCAGGGAAAGATAACAAAAACCCATGGACCCGGGTCTGGTTGTACAATACTTTCTTTGGCACTACTGAAGTCATGTAAATATACACTGGCTCACAAGAGATGAAAAACCAGTCAGACAAAGAACATAACAGCCACTATGAATACAGAATAAAGTTATCTTCTTGTTTCTGAATGAAGCTGCCAATGTTAGATACCAACTTATAAACAAAATGTGGCTGTAATTGTGCTTCTTGTTCAATTTTTCCCTCTCTGCTAACCAGGCTGCTCTCTCACCCTCCAAGAGCTTTTGTAGCATGAGGGCTGGGGAAATGACCATGGCTGGGAGTACTGTCTTAGGGGATTGCAAAAGCAGAAGAATATTGCTGCCAGGAGAGGAGGAGCAGCCTCATGCTGGTTATCTAATGGACCCATGTGGTGTGAGCAGGTACCTGCTATGCATAAACAGCCCTTTGGTGGGGGGATCATCATGTGTGCATAGGAAGTGCCTCTGTGGCTCCCTTGGGGGCTATCAGACAGGCTGTGTGGTAGGATGAGCCCAGGACTGGGCCAGAATGATACCCCAGCATGGCAGGCAGTGGCTGGAAGGCAGCCAGCAGTTTCTCTCCTGGGAGCTTTATTTCAGGCTTTGCTGTTATTTGCTGGATTGTCAACATGTCGGTTTACACTCCCCCATGTCAAAGGCTTTCAGCTACTTTGGTTTTTGATGATTACTGATGTCATCAATGCTTTTGGGTTCAGGTGGTAGTTGGAGCAGTGGAGTTGTGGCTGCCGTGAGAAAGAAAGACAGGTCTAGCTCCAGAGGTCAGAGCCACTGCCTGCACTGTCTCTCACGAGTGCTGAACTGCACTGTGGATCTCATGCTTAGCAGAGAGGCAGAACAGTTGCTTTTGGCCAGGGGAAATTTGCAGATTAATAAATTACTGTCTGTAAAACACTTTGAAGATGGAAAGCCTTGTGCAGCTCCTCAGGATTATTGCTATATGGCTCTTACTCTACTGATGGGGCTCCAGTCGCCTTATTTTCCTTATGATTTGTGACAGCCCCAGAAGCTGAGAAGCTTCTTTTAGTGTGTAAAGTCAAAAGAAAAACAGATTAAACTGCATTATTGTTTTCTAAAGAGACTAAATCCCTCCCCCACCATCATCTCCTGGGATTTCCTGACTTCCTCCTACTCTTCCAATCTCAGCTTCTGGCTGTCCTAATTTAGGACGTGATTTTATAACCATCCATACCCATCTGTGAGCTACTGTGGTTGTAGAAGTTTATGGCACTTGGGGGCATGAAGTCATTGACACTGAGGGTGTTGAAAGCTGCACAGCCCTGGAATGGATGGAGATAAAACCCGTGGAGCAGAGCTGACCTGGGTGCAGACGTGTCCCCACAGCCGCCAGCCTCCCTCCACACCAGCCAGAGCCGTGCCCACTGAGCAGATAAAACCTCAGGTCTGCTTCTTGTCAGCTGAGGAAATGGGTTGTGAGGGGTGAGCTCTGTGCAGACATCATGGTGTGACCTATCTGCACTGAAGTGCAGGAGTGTGTTTAGGAAAGCAGCCCTTTCTGGGTGTGTTGCTGATACAGGACTGAACAGTCACCTTTGCCCCTGTGTGTGTATCAAACAGGGCATCAGGGAGCTGTCATGTCCCCCTGTCACAGCCACAGCGCTGTGCTCTCGCTGTCAGAGCTTTTGTGGCACCCAGGTGACTCTGCTGGACTCTCGGTCCCTTTTAGTTCATTTTGCTGCCTGCTGTGTTTGTTTGGTTCCCATCCTTGTCTGGGGACAGCTGCTGCAGCATCTCTGTAGTGCAGACATCCCTGTGGGATGGGCAGGGGACAATTGCTGACTGTATTTTAAAGCAGGCAGCAGAGCACCTGGCTGAGTGCAGGGACTGGGCTGCTTGGGTTTAGCTAAGCAAGCCTGTTGGCAGAGCCACGAGTTCAGCCTGGGCCTTGTCACGTCCCAGTGTGGTGTCCCAGGCACACAGGAGCCTGCCAGCTTAAGCACAGCTCAGCAGTGATGCTGATCAGATAAACCCCCTTTTCATGCTGCCTCTCCTACTTTGCAATGGGGTGTTCCATTTCCTGTACCTCTCCTCTTCCTTTGCTGCTCTGCTTTGCTTCATGCATAAATTTTCTCAATGAAGTGAGATGGAAAGTAGCTGTTTGCTCTTCTTATCCTTCAGGGAAGCAGTTCATGCCCCTACCTTTATCGTTTTGATCTCAAATTTAAAGAAAGCCTCCAGAAAAATATGTCAAGCTTGCTAGAGAAATCTGAATATAAATTTTTTTTGTTTTTTCTCTTTGGCCTAGTTGCTGGGAGTAACCAAAATACTCTGCCACATGCAGTAAACAGCTTTGTGCACAGATAGAGAGTGAAGTCACAGAGCTCACTGTGGAGGAGTTCTAAGAGACACAAATAAGGACTACCCAGTGTTAGAGGCTGTGCTTGATGAGATAAGGCGATTCAGAGTCGGAAGCTCTGGGCTCCATTACAGAATCACAGCTTTTTGGATGTCTTGCTTTGGCTGCTTCCCCTGAAGTCAACAGTTTATGCAGTCAGCTTGTTTTCTATGGCTTTGGCAGAGGCAGGTTTTCACACCTGTTCAAATTAGAAATTCAGGGTCTAAAGTTAATCAACTGCCATGTACAGGTGCTTTTCAAAACGGAGCCATTCTGCAACAGAAGGTCCTTTTCCTTCTTCTTTTCTGAGCTGTCCTACCTATTCAAATTATAAAAGCACTTAGGGGGAGAGAGAGACTCCATCCTAGAGTGCAGCATCCAGATGAGAGGCTTTGTGAGGGCATCACAGCTCAGTGGCAACAGAGGATGAATATGATGGAACTTGGAGAAGTGTAAAACCATGTCACCAATGCCATCACAGCAGAGCTACATGGATGTGGTTGGGCTGTGTAGGAGGTTTGTGCCAGGACCACTTCCACCTCCTTGCTCTACTGGAGAGGCTGTGGGAGGAAGGCAGTGGGGTTATGAGAGGCCTCTTTGGATGTGTTTCCACTGGAAGTGAGATTACAAATTTCTGCAGAGTTGGCACAGCCTCTAGGCTGAGCCTCCAAGGCAGCATTCAGCTACAACCAGTTTTAGGTGTTCTGTGGCCACCGTCACTGCTGCAGAAGTAGTGAGAGCAAACAGTGAGAGCCAGCTGATCTTGGCTGGGCCTCACCCAGCTCCTGTGTCATTCCCACCCATCTCAGTGTGTTTTGGTTTGTGCCTCTTCTCCCAGTTAAGGGCAGAGCTTCTCATTTGTTTTTTGCTATGCTTCTATTCTTCTACCCTGTTGTATGGTCAGATGGGATACTGCTGAGCAGAGAACACAGCCAGGGGTGGTCTCGTGCAGGGTGGAAAAGGAACAATGCAGACACAGTGGGGAGAGTGGGTGCTCCTGGCACTGGCATAAATGGCAGATGCACCCACACATGGTGCTGGCCACAGCTGGCGCCTCCTGTGCTCACAGCATGGCTTCTCCATTCAGCCTGGCTTCCTCCCCTTCCTTCTCACCGACTGAGCTTGAAAGATGGTGGTGAGGAAAATTTTTTTAAAGGTAGTAATGATTAATTCTTGCTTAACTGCTTTGTGTGATCAGCTTTTTCTGCCTTATTGATGCTGATCCGTGCATCATGGTAACAGGCTGGCCTTGCTGTGCCCCTGGGTACAGGCTGACTCATACCAGCTTTGCTTTAACGTAATGCAGCAGGGACAGATGAAGAAAGTAGGAAGCTGTTGAGATGTGATTTGGCAGCCCCAAAAAGCCAACTGTGTCATGGGTCAGGGCAAAAGAAGTGTGGCCAGGAGGTCAAGGGAGGTGATTCTGCCCCTCTGTTCTGTTCTGGTGGGACCCCACCTGCAGTGCTGTGTTCAGCTCTGGGATCCCCAGCATCAGTTAGTTGGAGTGAGTCCAGAGGAGCGCATGAAGTTGATCTGAGAGCTGGAGCTCCTCTCCTATGGCTGTGAGAGTTGGGGCTGCTCAGCCTGGAAAAGAAATGGCTCTGAGGAGACCTTAGAGCGCTTCCAGGACAGAAAGCTGCAGAAGGACTTCTCACAAGGGTGTCTAGTGATGGACAAGGGAGGATGACCTTAAACTTAGGGAGGGTAGGTTTAAATTTGATATTAGGAAGGAATTCTTTGCTGTGAGAGTGGTGAGACACTGGAAGAGGATGCCCAGAAAAGCTGTGGATGAGCTATCCCTGGAAGTGCTCAAGGCCAGGTTAAATGGGTCATTAAGAAATGTGGTCTAGAGGGTGATGGCCTGTGCACTCACAGCAAGGGTGTTGGAACTGGGTGATTTTTAAAGTTCCTTCCAACCAAATTATCCTTTGATAATACAGCCCCATCTGATGCTGCAGCTGAAGTGGTGTGAGGAACAGGGATCAATAATCTGACAGCACTCACTGATGGCTTTGTGTCCTGCTGCCACTGCAGGGTCCCTGTCTGCATGCACGGCAGGCCCCCTCAAGGCACATGAAATCAAGGTGGGCATCCTTATCCTCACCCTGCTGCCCTGCCTGCACTTTGTCTTCCAATTCTGGAGATGGGTGTTTGTGGCTGCATTTCTCTTCACAGAGAAAAGCAAGGCACAGCTTCCCAGGGATATTTCTGGAAATCACAGCGAGGAACCTCAGAGAAAGAAAAAACAATTCTTATCTCAGTTGCTGCTCCTCTTGTTCACAAGTGGGGAATGCATTGTAGATTATTTACCTGAAGGGAATTAGTAATTGGATTCTGGTGTGAGTGTTTTGATTCACTGACCAACTGAATCCAGGTGTGTGTGTTGGGACTGTCAGCTGACAGCCACAAGATTCTGGGCAGTCGAGTGCAGTTGAATGCTTGTGCAGATTCAGTTTAGATGTAGTGTAATGTAGATAATAGAATAATATACTGTATATATAATGTAATATATATAATAGAATAATATAGTATAAATAAAGTGATTAATTAGCTTTCTGATATCCATGGAGTCAGATGCATCTTTTCTCCCCTTCATTGGGGATTGCCCTGCTTTTACTGTAGGTGTTTCCTTCCACCATGCAGCCTGTATGATCCTCACCCCTTTTCCTAAGCAGAGCTGTGCAAACAGGACCATTTCTTGCCTTTTCTTATTTTATCTGTCCCAGGTAGGTGTTGTGGGTCATAGGCTCACTGTGCAATTCCACAGCATTCAGCAGTGAGAGGACTCAAGGGAACTGCAGTGCTCTTGATTGGTACTGAGGACAGGGTGGCTTCTTTCCAAATCATTTTGCAGAGGCATTTCTAGGAAGGGGCATTTGTGGGATGGTGTATTTTTAGAGAATTTTACTGTGTCCCTCAGGTGTATGTGTAGTGCTCCATTTGCTGCAGCCTAGAAGAGAGGTGGAGTTGGATATAGCTCCATCTTCTCACTAGTTTCCATTTGTTAGGGGACCTCAGGAGTCACAGCATGAATGCTGATCCCAGATGATTTAATCAGGAGCTGCTCTTAACTCCAGCAGCTGTTTTGTGCAGGAAACATTTCAAGAGAGAAGAAACTCACTTCTGAGGCTTAGCCAGTGAAAACAAGTGTGAGTTGCTACAAATGGGCATACCACCATAGAAGTTAGTGCTGTTTCTCACAATTGGAACTGGATCCTTGCATCCTTTTTCTGCAGTGCTCCCTCAAATCACATTGTTGCTGGAATCAGGATATATCAATATGTGCGTATATTTTTTTTCCTAGTGGGACTGCTTTATGCCAATGAAGGGTCAGTCATGCCATTTATTCAGGCTATCTCCAATTTAGACTGACACACAAGCAGTTGCATGCTGATGTTAGCAGCAAGTGGGCTTTGAATATCCAGTAGACCTTAAAATAGTGGAAAGAGCACAAAATGTCCTGGGGAGCTGTTGGATGCAAATAAAATTATAGCAATAACAATGTGAGTATCCCCTCTACTTGATGGATGTGTGGACATGCTGCCCCATCTGCTGGGCTCTGCTGCAGGAGTGCCACCACAGCAAAGGTTGCTGTTGCCACAGGGAGGAGAGCACTGTCACAGCTGAGGAGGAGGAGGCTCACAAAGGTGTGTGTGAGGGGTGCCCTGCAGTTCTCACACATTATATCAGGCAGAGCCCAGCTGTATTGGAAGTAAAACACCCCAAAATGTAGAAATAGCAGAGTAACTGTCAGCATGGCACAGCGGGGAGGGAAGCTGTGCAAAGCACCCCAATTTCTGTCCTCGGTGTTTTGTGTGTTAAGGACATTTTGCTGCAGCCTGTGGTGCTCCTGCCATCCCTGCTCTCAGTGATGGGTCATGGCAGCACTTCCTGACCCTCGGGGTTTGCTGGGTGGCTTTGCCCTGCAGCCAGGAGGAGTCCTTGCCTTGGTTGGGAGGCACAGCCTGGGATCTCCCCCTGCACAGCTGCTCCTGTGCTCTGGGTGCAGCTGTTCATTGCCAGCTGTGTCTGGGGTTCAGCTCAGAGCTTGCAGCACCCCAGGGCAGGGCATGTGGGGAGCCTTAGCACCACCTGTTTGCTGTGACACTGTCCCTGAAGCCAGGCCAGCTCTGAGACAAAACCTCCAGGTACAGCTCTTACAGCAAAACAATAACAGTCCCTTCTTCCCAAGCCAAGAAGGCAAGGCCTGGGCATTGTTTTAGAGAAATGCAGGAAGAAAAAAAAAGAAAATAGTGGTATTTATTTTCAATAACTCATTCAGGTTGAACGGGTAAGTAGTTTTACAGTGCTGATTTATGGGCTGTTGCAAAATGCAAGAGCTGCTCATGATTGCAAATTTCATTGATCTTGACTCCAAGAATTTCAGTACAGTAATGTTTTATATAGTTTCTTCTCTCCCCAGTCCTGCCATTTGAAGTAATAAGGGTGATTTGCCTTTATGCAGCCCAAGAGGAGATGCAAGTCAATGCTTGGAAGAGAACCTGGGCATCCTGATTTACAGAGCCAGGTCTGCTCCTTTCAGAGGGGAAGCCTTTCTTTACAGAAAAAAATGCCCTGTCTCCATGAGTAACAGTCCCTGCTATATCCTGCAGTCTCTGCAGGCTCATTTGTCTCATTGCCACTCTAAGGACACTTGACCATGCCTGGTTCATGGCCCCACCAGCATAAAGCAGCCTGCTGGTTCCAGTTTGCCCTGATCAGGATGTGATGGGTCATTATGCTCCTTCCTTCTCAGGGTGTGAGGCTTCCAGCAGTGGTTTAGTCTTTGAAAAGGAGCCTCAGCACAGTCTGTGGTAGCAGCCATAGTGTGTGATACTTCTGAAAGATCTGTATGATTTCAGATGATGAACACTCTCCAGATATTTGGGGTTGGGGTTGCTCAGAACAAATGCTTGTGTTCTGGGTAGCTTCACCACCTTTTCCTAGCCCAATTCATTCTCTTCCTCCAGAAGCAGCACTCTGTCATATGGGTGTTTGGCATACTGCAGGAGGAGCAGTGCAGCTTGCATTTACATTTATGTGTAAACCTGCCAGAAAACATTTCTATTCTTACTGGCCCAGATTCCTCCTGCCCATGACTAACCATTGCTGAGCCACAGGAGTTAGCATCACTGCCTTTAAGTGCTGCAGGCCTGTCTTCTCAAAGGTTTATCTCTGCTTTTTTTAATTAAGTATGAATTTGGGGGCAGGCTACATCCCACTGTCTATTTAGGGAAGAATAAATGCCAGAAATCCTGCTTTGGGCCTGTGAAGTCAGTTCAGAAGAATTTAGAAGAATTGGGCTCAAAGAGCATATTGTATTCTGTTTCTCCTCTCAGTCTGAGTTCTCCTAATATCCACAAATGGGAGAGGATTTGCAGTGTTGCCTCTGGTGAGCCTGTGTGTGATGTGCCGAGACACTGCTCCCAAGGACTGCTGCAGGCAGCACACCCCTCTCCTGTTTGACTCATTTCGGGCTCTCAGACGTCAGGCTGCCCTAGCAAAAGCCTCCCAGCAGCTCCAAGAGAGGCACTGGGAAGTGTGCCACGCTGTGCTGTGCCTTGTCAGCGTGGGGAGCAGGAGGTGCAGTGACAGCAGCCTCCCCGTGTGTCTCAGTTGGCTCTGACAGCGCAGGTTGCTCCCAGGTTTGCTGACACCCTGGCACTGTGCTTTGCTTGCACTGAGTCCCTGCCTGCCTGTGCATCCTGATGGGTAGGAGGAATGGAGTGGAGTCCTTGGAAGAGAAATGGGTTTGGACTGTGCTTTTTGTGGTGAAATTGTTTGCTAATGACAAGAATATTTTTTAAAGGAAAGTAATTAAAGAAAAAAGTTCTATACAGCTTTGTCTCATGCTGGTTGTTTTCTGTGTGAGTCCAAGTCTGCTGTGAGCCACACTGAGCCACTGCCTGTTGTTGAGCTGTGCTTGGGGTTTGCACCTGAGCACTGCCTGGAAATACAAGATAACCTGCTGATACCTGTTCTTTACTGTTCTTTTGCCTTCTAGGCTCCAGTTCTAAACTTCACTATCAACAGTCTTTCTCTGTCACTTAGTACTGCTTGTACTCTTTGTATTATCCTGATGTGCACGGCTGTCACATGAATCCATCACAGGAAAGACAGTCCTCACTTCTGGAACCCACAGTCCAGCTTCTTCTGGCAGGGAACGTGACCCACAGCTCTAAGGGAGGGTTGATGTTTGATTTCTTTTTTTTTTTCCCTCCTATTTCAGTACATCTATTTCCATCTTCCCTATCATTGTGTGTGGATGCACACACACCTCTGGCATTGTTGTCATCCAAATTTTGTCTTCCTACATAAGACTTTTGTGGTAAATTTTCTTGGAGCTCTGTAGGAAGCCTAGTTTTATGCAGGAATATCCTATTCTATTGTCCTGATGAGAGATAAATAGCTTGGCATTTATAACGTAGGAGGTGTACAAATGAAAACAGAAGTTTCCAGGTTCTCTAGAAATGAACTCAATGTTCTTGCTCTGTTTTATAAAAGCTCAGTTTGCTTTCACTGAGAACACTACAGTTTTGTCTCTGATTTTAATGTGGACAGAACCAAGGGCTGTGGGGGGCACGGGCAGAGCTGTTTTCCCCCTGCACACTTGCAAGCCTAAGGCACCTTGTTCTTCCTGGCTGCAGAGCGCTGTGATGACTGGGGTGTGGACACCATGAAGCAGATCCAGATTTATGATGGGGAACCTGCCAAGATCAAATGCCCACTTTTTGAGACCTTCTTGAAGTACAACTACAGCACAGCCCATTCTGCTGGCCTAACCCTGATCTGGTACCGGATCGCGCAGGACCGGGATCTGGAGGAGCCCATTAATTATCGTCTCCCTGACAATCACATCAGTAAGGACAAAGACACCCTTTGGTTCTGGCCTGCACTTCTCAATGACACTGGGAATTACACCTGCATGCTCAGGTAGGTCGTGTGGTGCGGTTTCTGTACATCTTCAGTACAATCAAAGGACTTTTGTGGAGGTGGGGAAATGATGCTGTTAGCACCAGAACTTCCTGTGGGGAGACTACCATTTACAAAAGCATTAATGGGAAAAGAATGTTGCAATTATAGGACTGCTCAGTGCTGAGCCAATTTACATGGCAATAATGCTTGGAGCCTTGCAGACACTAATGAGTGTGCCTCTCCTTGCTGCAAGTGTCCGTGAAAATATTATTGCTGAGCCCATGGCAAAATCCACAGGCACTCACCATTAAGAAGTGATCTGCATGTCTAGAGTAAAAATAGCTTCAGGTGCAGGGGTAATGTTTTGACTGCACGCTAATTTGGCAAAGATTCATGAGATTCAGACTTCTAGGAAATTAAAAGTGTCTCTAACTGTGGTGCAGAATGAACGTGGCATCTGCTATATGTAAGAGCTCTTTTTGGTCTTCCTCACATTGTCTTTTGTCTGTGTCTTTGACCTTATGATCTGCTTTAGCAGCAGGAGAGTGGATGTTGCTTGTTAGTCATCTTTATAGGCTTTTGTGAGCTTGTGTGGCCACCTCTGGTAGGGTTTTCTTTCCCATTTACAAATGAGTCAGCTAAGGCTGTACGTACCTGATCAGCCCTATGATGCTTGTTATTGCAGATGTAATTTTTATTTCATTCCATTCCACTGCTGTAGGAGTAAACAAGTTTCACCTAATCAGCCCTGTTCTTGCCCACCCTTAGGAACACAACCTACTGCAGCAAAGTTGCTTTTCCCTTGGAAGTTGTTCCAAAAGACCAGCACTCTTGTGTGAGCCATTCCATAAAACCCACTGAGGAGATGTTCTACTTGGAGCATGCCAATCAGAAGATCACATGCCCAGATATTGATGGGTTTTACCCTGCCAGTGTGACACCAACTGTCAAGTGGTACCTGGTAAGAAGAACTTGCTTGGGCAGCAGGGAGATGCAGTGGTGTGTGTGAAAAATCACTGGTTGGCATGGCAGTTGTGGAACTGCGTTTCAGAGTCTCCCCAGTGATGATACTGTTAATGAAGCTTTACTAATTTTAAGAGCTCTGCTTCCATTTGGTTCAAGGGTAAAACTGCTCTTGGAAAGAAATTGAGAGCTAACACTGAAGCTTTTTTGACCAGTGTGCACAAGTGAAAAATACTCCTAGGAGGGATTTAGGTGGCTGAGTTCAATTATGGGCAGTGTGACTGACCTGCTGTGTGAGAGCCTCTCACTTTCCTGTAAAGGAAACTGTCATTCACATTCCCTCTTTTTCAAAAAACCCCACCTGTTAATGAAAATTGCATCCTTTCCAAAATCCTCTGAGGTCAGGAAGTGAAGTAGTACATCAGGCTGTGCAAGACAATGGGTGTCCTGTTTGACACAATTCAGCAAACCTCTTTTCTGAAGACTGATACATCTCTATCCCACCCTCCATACTTTTCTGATTATTAGACTGTCTCCAGCCATCCTCAGGCTCTTGCCTACAGAATTACTGCTCAATTTTCTTAAATTAGATTTCACTCTTTCTCTCTAGGTGGATGCCTTTAGTCAGTGGAGAATAAGAAGTCTCAGGGGATGTAAAGTCTGAGAGTTATGGGAATAAGTTCTTCAATAACATTCTATAAAGTACTTTTGTATTTCTAGACAGAAGATTTTGTATAAATGAATTTAATAATAAGGGAAATTGTAAACAAATGTATCTGCTGATTTAAAAAAGAAATTAAAAAGACCCAAAAGGAAAAACCCCACCTCTAAAACCCTACAGGAAAAACTTCCTCAAGAGGAGCCATTTCACTCCAGTAGTTTAAATGCTTTACTTGTATCATTCATTGAAATTCACATCTCAGCAATCAATTAGCAGAATGAAACAAAAAGCCCCTTGGAAGTAATTTTTCAGACAGCAAGTCATCCCATGCCTAATAAAAACCATTAAAAATGGTATATGACCCCTGTCCTAAACTACCCCATTAGGATGTATCAGATTTGGAAATGTATCATTCAAAAATAATCTCTTAGAAAATGTGCACATCTTTGGGTTTTATGACAATCAAGATGTTATCTGCATAACCTCTTTCTGAGAAGGGATCTCCAGCTTGGTATTTTGGCAGTTTTCCTTCCCTGCCTGACAGAAAGAGAGGAGTTATTAAGGTTTATGTACTATAGATTCTCGTTTGCTATTTTCAAATTCTGGGGTCTCATCCTCAGCTGAAGGCAGCCAGGAGAGCTTGATTAGTCCCAAAAGATGGAGATCAATGGGGTACATGTCCTTTAGTCCTGGTATCCATTTGTGATTACGTCATCATTTTCTTCTTAGCATTTTTTACTTTGTTCTTCCCTCTGCTGAGGTGCTCACTTTGATTGCCAACGTACTTCTGGATCAGAGATCTCTCCTTTATAAAATTGTCTGTATTTAAAGTGGGATAAAGTTATTAGGGTGATCTGCTTCATCACTTAATTTTCAAGGTGAACATAGCAGTCTATACTCCCAACATGCTCGAAGTTCATGATATTTAGATCTGACCTACATCATGATCCCAAGTGTCACATTAACAGTTTAATTCAGATATTCATAGAGGCATTTAAACCAATATCTGCACTTTTGAGTACAAACTCAAGTATTTTTCTGCCTGACTCCAGAACTGCAACTCGGTGGATGGCTTCTATGAGCGATATCCCCAGGGGCCCAGGCTTGTCATTGGCATTGTCCGCAGTGCCTACAAAGGGAATTACACTTGCATTGTGACATTCAAGGACCATGGAAGAACCTATAATCTCACCAGAACCGTAAAGATGAAGGTGGTGGGTAAGAATGACTTTAAAATGTGTAAAATGCATGTGGGTAACTGCAGAAGTGGCAAAAACAGCTGGAAGAGTTTGTTGCAGGATCCATTTGTGGTTGTAGTCAATCTGTGTTACCCAGCTGACCCGATGGTTTTTTTCTTGCTGGGGTCAGACTTGTGTGGCTGTCCAGAACATACTGCAGTAGATGTCTCTCCTACCACCTTGTCAAATGCCCCAAACACAGAGAGTGGCCAGCCTCAGGCTGGTGAGGTTCAGCCCATGAGATGGCCAGGGGTACCCTCTGCTGGCATGTGAATGCATAACTTTGGCACTCCTGCTTGTGGTCTCCTGTGCCCTTTGCTCATCACTGTTTGTGGGATTGTCACTTCATAGCCAGCTTGTCTTGGTCTTCTTAGCATCTCAAAGCCATTTGTGCTGGGGTTGAGACTGCTAATCAGCCAGGCAGAGCTCCAGGTGCCCACTGCTTGGACACATCCATCCCAGGCACAGAGGCTCAGCCTACCTGCCAGGGAATTGTAGAGTTAAAAACCTCGTCAGCTGTAGGATACATTCCGAGTTCTACGGAAACAGCTTTCTTAAGGGTTGAAATAGATATTGGTGACACAAAATGAGGTTTGTATTTTGTTTTTTAGAATCAGCAGTAAAAAGAAACTGGTGCAGGTTATGCCTTGTGGGAGATGAGAAGGTTATGGAGCTTTTCTCATGTGAGAGGCCCAAACTACCTTACGTAAACTTCGGGTGAGCCTTAAAATCAGGACCTGGCCCTGAGTTTGTGGATTAGGATTAGATGTGTGTGTGCATAGAACTCTGCAGCAGGAATGCCTCACGAGTCAGACTGGGGAACGTGCAGTGCGGCGCGAGGGCATCAGGAGTGAGGCTGCAAGGATTCCAGGTTTTCATGAAGTCTGGGGCCCCATGGGGCTCTCTGTTGTCTCCTGCAGGATCTCCAAACAAGGCCTTGCCACCACAGTTCACCTCTCCAAATGAGAAAGTTGTGTATGAACTGGAAGCAGGTAAAGTCCAACGCTCGCAGTATCCCAGTGGGACAGCCAGGCACAAAGCTCTCCCCTTCCACTGCATCTCTGGTGCTTTCCCTCACAGAGGACTGGAGCTGCCACGGGTTGCCTGGTAGACAGTATAGGATGCCAGTTTTTGATAGAGAGCACAGCTTTGAAAGCTGATTTTTTGCAAGATATTCAGGCGTGATGATACAGAACTGTAGCTGCAGAAGCAGATGAAAAGGGGACACTCAGCTGCTTAGGAGAATCCCTGTAGGACCTTGCTTCAGCCCTGGCCCTGGCTGTGGTTTGCCCCCATCCTCCCTCATTCACCCCTAGAGTGGCTTTAGTATTCTAGCCAATTCTTGCTCACCTCCCCTTTTACTAGCTGATGACTTCCTAATTAATGCTGACCTCGCATCCCTGAGTAATGGGGTACCACACCCTTTCCCTCACCCCTTCCCCCACACCATCAGTTTTGCCTAATAGCTTTTTGGAGCAATTCCCTATATCAAATGGATTGTGTCCCATTACATTGCTGTAATAAATGTGGTGTCAATGATGATGATTGGCACCAGAGTCTTCACTTTAAAGAACAGCTCTTTTGGCTCAGAAGGTCAGATTTCATCCGTAGTCCTCTGTAAGATAAAATCACTTATTGATCACCAAGATATTCACACTCCCAAGTCTGATCCTGGGCAGAAGTCAAATTCCTGAAGAAGTATTTCCAAACCAAAATGCTTTTGTGGAGCTTGAGCCATCACTTTGTGGCATCTGTCCCCTGTGCAGTGGGATTGATTAGCACTGCCTGGGTTTCCAAGGAATTGGTTGGCATGGAGCATGTCCCTTTGGGTGGGTCACTTCATGCAGTCAAGGAATTTGTAACACATTTGAGGAGGCAGGACATCTTTTTCTATTTATCTGTCTGTCACAAATCCTCATGTCCAGGGATGTTAAGCTGTTATTACAGGTTATGTCAGAAAGTGGATGTTGGCCTCATTCTTTCCTGAAGGGACACAGAGCTTAGTCTGGTAGGATTTTGGAAAGCACCAAAGTGAGGGGGGTGCTGTTCCTGCATTGCAATACCTTTTCTCCTAGGAGATGATGTTCCTTTCTTTGCAGGTGATGACCTTATCCTGCCCTGTGAGGTTTTCTTCACATTCCTGAAGGACTCCCGGACCGAGGTGTGGTGGACCATAGATGGGAGAAACACAGATGACATCACCGACCCCAAGATAAAAGTCACACAAAGGTAATGTCTAATGTGAAGCTTCATTTCTGATCCCCTGGGTCCTGTGTGGGTACAGGCATGTGACAGTCCTAATGGAGTGTGTAGTCTCCCTGTTAATCAGAAGCCCCTGTGTCTGCACCATGCTGTGATGAGCACCAGGACCTCCAAGGAGAAGGCCTCCAGACCTGGACAGTGTCACATCTTACAGATGGATTTGAGGGAGCTTTGGTAACCAGTTCACATCATCATTTGTTCAGGTTCTGGTAGTGATGCCAACAGCTGCTGTTGTTATAGGACTTATAAAACAGGGGCTGACAATTCTATTTAGAGGAGTGTGCCCAAATAGCATAGGGTATAAAAGTGTTTCAGAAAAATAGAGGCTGAAAACAAAAATGTAATATTATACATAGTATGGATTAGGAAGAATAGATATTGAATCACATAAAGAACCCAAATGAGGATCAAAGTCCCATTTGCTGGATGCTGAGTTACAAGTGGAAGGCAGTCACTGCCTCAGCTGATTTGCAAAAACCAATGTAGAAAAAGGAAAGGCAAAAGGAAATACTGTATCCTCATTTTGCAGACGGTCAGTTCAGGCAGAGAGAGACAAAGTGACTCATCCAGGACTGCATAGGGAATGTGACGTGAGCTGTGAATCTTGAGTTCATGAGATCTTCTTGTTTATAGGCAAGAACTTCCATTTCCTCTAAAAGGCAATGTGGCACAGCTGCAATGAGAAAATTATGAGTGGTAAAATAAATATTAAGGAAAATCAGATAAAGGAATAGCTGCAGCTGTATTGCAATCTGAAGTGTATATTGATTTATAAATATCAAGTAATGTGTTTTGGCCTTTTTAAAGGAAGAGGTTATATCAGGGAAAGGAATACCTGTCACTAAAAACTTGCTGCACTTTCACATGTGTAATGCTCTAATTATTCTCTTACAGTGAAATTACCAGAGATTTTGAAGACAAGACTCTGATGAGGACTCTGACAGTGGCCAAAGCCACGGCGGAGGAGCTGAAGCGGAATTACACTTGCCATGCCAGGAACGCCAAGGGCGAGGAGCGCAGCCAGGCCGTGGTGCGCGTGAAAGGTGCGGAGCCTGCAGGGCTGGGGGCGCTGGGGGCTCTGCTGCTGCCTTCAGCCTTGCCCTGAAAAACAGCAAGGGAGTGCCCTAGGGTGACGTTATGGTGTTTGTATCCCCATTCATGTGTGCTGTTTATGCTGGATATCATGCTCTGTGCCTTCAAGACTGGCTCTGAAGAGTGAAAGTTTTGCTTTGATTTCTTATCAGCCGCTCCTCCATTGCTGGCGGGACACACAGGGCAGTACATGGTGCTGCTTTTGCTTTTTTGCTTTTGCTTTTTGCTTTGCTCTCACTTTTGCTTCTGCTTTGCTTCTGCTTGCTCTTGCTTCTGCTCATTAGCTACTTTAGCTAAACAGTCCAAATTTCTTCCTGGACTGTTTCTCCTTTCCTTTTTTTTGGACCTGCTTGCACCTGCTCTGGACTGGGACCTGGGAACACTGAGGGTTTGCACCTTGTGGCTGCAGCAGCTGCCCCAGCACCGGAGGGACTGAGAACAGAGCGACCACCCCCAAGAGAGACTTTCTGAATTTGTCATCTTTTTTCAGAGCGGTGAAAGAGTGATCTCATCTGGTATTGTTCATTTTGTGTGCTGGTGGGTGCTGTGCCTGTTAAATAAAGAGGTTCTTTCCACTTCTCTCCGAGGAATTCTTCCCGAACCAGTTGAGGGGAGAGACCACATGGGTTTGCTTTCTGGAGGGGCCCTCCTTTGGAGATTCTCTCCCAAATTTGCCCTAAACCAGGACAGGGAGCAAAGAGTTCCATCAGGCCTTTCTGCCTAACACAGTCTGTTCTGTAGGCACTGCTGGCATACTGCTGCATTTCTCAGAGGCAGGGAACAAAGGGCCCCCCCATGGGCAAGTTCATGGGTAGAGAAAGGACAGATCTGTTGTCCCTATCCCATCTCTGTACTGTTGAGTTCGTGAGGTGTCCAGGACAAGGTGAGAGATGGGAATCTGACTCCATGTTCTCAGAGGCTGATTTGTTATTTTATGATATGATAAGATATTATATTAAAGAATGCTATACTAAAACTATACTAAAGAAAGGATACAGACAGGAGGTTTAACAAGAATGAATAATAAAAACTCGTGACTGACTCCTCAGAGTCCGACACAGCTGATGGTGATTGGTCATTAAGTAAAAAAAAAATTCACATGAAACCAATCCAATATGCACCTGTTAGTAAATGACCTCCAGCCACATTCCAAAGCAGCAAAACAGGGAGAAGCAAATGAGATAATATTGTTTTTTTACTCTGAGGCTTCTCATCTTCCCAGGAGAAGAAATCCTGGCAAAGGTATTTTTCAGAAGGTATGACAGTGACACTGTATCACAACTGAAGCTGAGGGCACAGGCTGCTTGAAATGATTTCAGGTTATTTGGTTGTGTGAGGGTTTTGCATGACACAACCTAGCAGTTGGCATCCTCCAGAAGACAGTCTGCACTCGCTGGCATTGCTCAGGGGGTGAGACAGTCACACCACGGTGCTCTCTGGTTTTACTCCTTGCTGTCATGATGCTGCAGTCTAGATACAACCACCTCAGCATGGATGGTATAGACTGATTCAGCTCTCTTCTGTGTGGGTTTTTCCAACATCTTTTTTTCATCAAAGATTTGGTTCTTGTTTCCCAGACCCACCTCTCAGTAATAAAAGCTATGTGAGGCTTCCTGATTAAGGTGTATTTTTCTGTCTCCTTATCAGCCTCATCTAGAGCTTCAACACCTGCTTTTACTGTAAGCCAGACCTCCCCTCTCCCACAGGGAATGCTGCCATGGCTTGTGTAACTCACACCAGACACCTTCTTCCCTCTACTCTGCATTATAAGCATGAGAAAGCTCTTGGAGGTCTTTACTGGAAGATCTTTTTCTTCCTGGTACTTGTCCTTCTATTTTAGTCTCATTCCTTTGAGACAAACCTTTTCTGGATTGTTAGGGAGGAACAATAGACCACACACAAAACTGAGAAAGGCTGAAACCATCTGTCAGTGAGTTCCTACTCCATATATAATTTTCTGGGGTGATAATATTTGTACATGTAGCAGAAGTGTATCTGAAATACTCAAATTCTTTCACTAAATATCAGTGCCTGAATACTGTTTTCTAGTGGACTGACCTGTACTATCCTCCCTTTTCCTCCCCAGGTCTGTTCTTGGTTAGTTGACTGGGTTTGCTCTGAGCAGACATGGTTACCCACCACTCCTCCTTCCTGCTCTATTCCACAGCAAAGTCCAAGAGCCATCCCTAGCTGCTGCTGGCAGAGCAGCCTTATCTAAGCTCAGTGCAGCCCATCCCACTGCACATCCATAGGAGCATCTGGCATGCCAGAACCCAACCCCTCAGCACCTGGCTTTTAGCAAGTGGCTCTGTGTGTTGGCTCCAACTCTTCCATTACATTAGGTCATATACATTTCTTGCTTCTTCTGGATGATTTCCCTCTCCTTCTCATGTACTTCTGCTGCTCATCACCTAATGAACGTCGATAAATTCCTTCCATTTTCGATTTTGTAATTCAGTTTTATTAGCAGCTTATTAAATATTGGAATGTGGTGGTGTTTCCACTCCCTGTTGTTCTGTTATTGTGCAGTTTGCCAATTTGCACATCAACTGCCACCAACAGAGTTGCCCAGGGATACAGTTAGAAATTTTCTGTCCTTAGTACAAAGAGGCAGCAGTGGTGTGACAGACAGTGCATGAGTTGGAGGGGGCCTGTAATGTTCTGGCTTGATGCCCACAGGTTGCCCAGTTTGTTTGCAAGCATTTCAGCTTTTCTGTAAAGAACTCTGATTCTTCTTTCATGGTAGAAAAGAGTCAGGCCATGGCTAGTTAATATCCTGGGTGTCAGTCTGGGACAAGCCACGAGACCTGTGTCTGTTTGATGGGGAGGGAGAATGGTAAACATTGCCTTTATTTTGCTGCAGATGCTTTATCTGGATCTCTTAGAAGTCAGAGCAGTTGTGTTCCCCCAAGAGTTTGCTGATACTGCTGCGAAGGTCATGTTCCTGTTCTGGCTTTGGCCTGCACAGGTTTCTTCCACCAACAGGTCATTCTATCACCAGGGCCTCACTCAGAGACAGAAGTCCAGCCTGTGCCATGGACTTGCTCTGCCAGCATAACCAGAGCTGATAACCCAGACTGGGGCTCCAGGGTGGCCAGCCATCACGTGTTCTGTCAGAAAAGCCTTGACTTGATCACCTTACTCTGAAGGGGCAGCTTGGCTCCTGGCTGTTCCTCTGTGGTGTTTGGCTGCACATGACACAAGCTTGTTCTGCTCACCTGAAGGTCCCACCTGTTCTTTAACCCTAACCCCCTGTCTATTTTTGTTCTCAGTTGTAGCACCCAAGTACACAGTGGAGCTGGCCTGTGGTCTGGGGGCCACCATCCTGCTCGTTGTGGTGCTCATAGTCATCTACCACGTGTATTGGCTTGAAATGGTCCTCTTCTATCGGGCTCATTTTGGAACGGATGAAACCATTCTAGGTAAGGAGTTAAAATGCTTTCTTTCTTTTATTTATCCTGCTGCAGGCCCTTTATTTTCATAGAGGAGTTTTCCTATAAGCTATTTTTAAGCCTCTTCACAGCATAATAACATTTTGACCTTCCATTTCTCTATCTACGTGCAGTGGTGTGGGTCATTGCTCATTAGAGCAAGAGGAGTCAGGTTTTTGGCTCAGGGAAAAAGAGAATGAAGTCCTCTGTATTCTCTGCAGAGGTGGAGCATGGACATGCCAGGCTCCCCAGGGCCCTGCCCTGCTGATCTAGCTGTATCATCCAATCTAGAGATTGTCAAGATACATCATCAGGTTTCAATAAGTCCCTTCTTTCCCTGGTGGCTCTCTGTAAAGGATTCATGATCTGATCCAGAGTGATCTGCTTTCAAATGCGGGAAGGCATCCAAAAGGATGGATATGGAAACCACCGTTCTGTCCTCAGTTCTTCCCTGTGTTACTGGGAGTTCATTGCTAGGGACTCTGAGGTGAGATTTCTCCTCTGGAGGAGGAGGAGGGTGTTTGAGCCCTTGCAGCTTGTGGTGTGAAGCTGCCACGGGGCGCGGCAGCTCTCGGAGGGTGTAGGCAGGGTGCAAGTCTCTGTCTGGTGGGGCTGCTTGTGCGGATAGATGGCAGTGAGAGGGAACAGAGTCTGAGGTGTCAAAAGGCAAAAGAAGCCTGGACAGAATGGCTTGGTCTGTGGGAATCTGTGTTGTGGTGGTGTTTGCAGGGGTCCCGGGACGAGGGAAGAGATGAGAATCTTGACTCCATGTTTCAGAAGGCCGATTTATTATTTTATGATATATATTATATTAAAAGAAAGTTATATATTCAAACGATACTAAAATAATAGAAGAAAGGATTTCATCAGAAGGCTTGAAAGGAATAGAAAGCAATGGGATGATAATAAAATCTTGTGACTGCTCACAGCCTCGACACAGGTGGCTGTCATTGGTCATCAAGTAAAAACAATTTCACATGCTGGGTAAACACTTCTCCAAATCACATTCCAAAGCAGCAAAACATGGAGAAGCTAAAGCTTCTCAGCTTCTCAGGAGAAAAGATCCTAACAAGAGGATTTTTCTAAAATATGTCTGTGACACTACATGCCTTAACCTGCAGTGCCTGAGCTCCGAGTGGGCCTTCCTGCCTGCTTCTGTTGCAAGTCCAAGGCCCAGCATGGGCAGTCTCACAGGTGTCCTTGTGCCCTTTGTGTCCCCTGTGCTCTCACGCTCAGACGGGAAGGAGTACGATGTGTACGTGTCCTACGCGCGCAACGCCGAGGAGGAGGAGTTCGTGCTGCTGACGCTGCGCGGGGTCCTGGAGAACGAGTTCGGGTACAAGCTGTGTATCTTCGACAGAGACAGCCTCCCTGGGGGAAGTGAGTATCTCACAGGGGACTGTGCTCCATGCACGTCCTCTGTATTGTTCTCTGAGGTATTGATCATTGATTGCAACGAGCCTATCCAGATCATGTTTTGGTTTTTTCCCTGTCCCTGTTAATGAACTCTTTTTAGTGTCTTCTAATGTTTTTGCTTCACATGACAGTGTTGCAGATGCTCCAGGCTGCCAAAATGGCTGCTGCGGGGATGGTGTTGGTTGTTTCAGTTGCTCTTTCCAGGAGTGAGGTGCAGGAATGTCAGCATGGGAAACCAGAAAACTGATCTTCATGCAAGCCCTCTGAGCTGCCTTAAAAAATCGGATAACGTCAAGGCTAGAAGAGGCAGGGAAAGTGTTATACTTGATCAGCTCACAGAGGGTAATGGAGAATCCTTGTAAAAACCAGGAGTGTCTACTTCAGGAAGGAGTGGAAGGTGTCAAAGCTTCCAGTGAGAAGATAATGTGCATCCCATTCATCCTCATTAATTAGGGAGTTTGTGTCGAATATGGCATACAATTTAGCTGCTACAATTTCGTTGCAGGTAGTGAGACTCATCTCTTCAGTAAGATGTAGTCCTTTTTTACTGTTTTGAGATAAACCATACAAGGTTCTGGACATAATGTCTGCTTCAGAGAGGCAGGGAATCACCAAGAATGGAAGTTTGTGAAGCTGTCCAGATACACATACTTTCACTCAAGTTCCACAGCAAGGGCACAAATCTAGACAACACTCTTGATTTTTAGTTTTTTGGAGGCTGAGTTGGTTGTATCATCCTGATGCCTATTAAAAGTTCAAAGTCTGAATTTCTGCCAGTGCAGCCACCCTGCTTTGAATTCATGGGCTTTAGCTCAGGACCTCAAAGTCCTTTTTTTTTTGGTGACAAAACCTGTGCTGGGAAAGTCCATTGGAGTGTCCCTTTTGAGTAGGAACGGGGGGAACTGCTGGATTCTCAGCCCACCTACCTGACAAAGGGAGCAGAATCAGTCTGGGTTCTGTTATGTTTCCTTTCTAGATTGTTGCCAGGATCTAGGAGCACCTTAAAGTTTGACAGTAAATAAATATGTGTCTCAGTGAGGCAGTGGCAATCCTGGTGCTGTTCCTCCTTGAAGACAGCCTGAATGATGTGGCATGGCACTTCCAGACTCAATTTCCTTGATGCCAGTGTCAGGCTCAGAACAGGTTTGCTCTGAGCCATTTTCACCAGATGTCCATCTCCCTCCTGTTCCCTCTGCTGCTTCTTGCCCTGTTCACTTTAGAGGGTGTCATTTTCCTCCCAGCACTGCTCTCCTGGGCTCTGTGTCCCTCACCTTACCCCAAAGGTTTCCATCTGTGCCCCCCTCAGTCCCTGCCAGCCCTGGCAGAGTGCTGCCGCAGTGGTTTGTCACTGCACTGCCATCCGTGATGCTGCTGGGGCTTCCCCGGAGCTTCTTAGCCAGGATTTGACTAATCTCCTTCTCAGGAAAGCACAGGGGCCAGGAAATAGCTTTTGGCAGCTGGTGTCATGCCTCCAGAGCGTGCATCTGTGTCATGGGTAGAGAGTTATGTTGTCCTTGATGAAGAAACAGTGGGAGATGGATTATCCCGTGAGTTAGCTGACAGGAACTAATCAAATGTGCTTGACAGCTAAATGAAGCTGTCTGTCAGCATTATTTTACTCTCCATTGTAATTTCTGACCAGTCAAGAGTGTTCCCTTATCAAGGAAGTGTGGGAGATCCTGCAGCAGAGAGTACAAGCACCTAGATTCACACTTACAAGGGATTTTCACATTAATTATAGATGATGGCCAAGGACAGTCTACCTGCAGATGTTAGAAAATTAAAGAGGATCCACAGTTACCATGACATTTCTCTAGCTCAGAGGATGTCATTTTTGGGACACTTCACTGAAAGTCCTCAGAGTCAGTTCTAAAAATGCTCTAATCTGCTTTCATAGATGACGGCAGCAGGAGCAGATGGATGAGTAACGGGAGTTAGGATGGTAGCACTACCAAAGCAAATTATCCCATGAGGACACTTGGGGACGGTGTGAATACTTACTTTGTGTGGGGAAACTGAGGCAAGAGGAGTGAAGGGAGTATCCAGAGTCATTCTGGACATCTGCCAGATGAGGATGTTAGCACAGATATTCAGACTTCCTGAAGCCTCTTCAGGGTGAGTCTTTCCCTTGAGTTCATGTGTTATGCAGCTGGCAGTTTCCCTGCTTTGCTCCAGAGAGCCTCTTTTCCCCCCTCTCATTAGAAGGAAGCTAAATCTCAGCCTGAGATCAGAAGCCCTCTTGGCCACAAGGCATCCTCACAGCACTGGGTGGTGTCACTGATGTGTAGTACAGTGACTTTTAGGTGTAGCTCTCTTGGTTATCTCTGTGTAGCATGGGAGGAGGACAGGCATCTATAGGTAGTCTGGAGTGATGGAGAATATGCCACTGGATGGGGTAGTGGGAACCAGCCCTGGTGTAGGAAGTCCCACCTGGAGTCACTAACGGGGTTGGGAAGCACCAGTGTAGTCTAGAGAGAGCCTCCAAGGGATTTATTGTCCCCTTCAAGAGTCACCTGCTGTCACAGCAGCAGCTCAGCAGCATGTTCTTGAGCATCACTAACCACCTCAATGTTTCTTTCTCCCAGTTGTCACAGATGAAACCCTGAGCTTCATCCAGAAAAGTCGGCGTCTGCTTGTTGTCCTGAGCCCCAACTACGTCTTGCAGGGGACACAGGCCCTGCTGGAGCTCAAGGCTGGCCTAGAGAATATGGCCTCCAAGGGCAACATCAAAGTCATTCTAGTGCAGTACAAAGCCATCAAGAAGAGCAAAGTGAAGGAACTGAAGCAGGCCAAGGCAGCCTTGAATGTCATTAAATGGAAAGGAGAGAAATCCAAGTTCCCAAAGGGCAGGTTCTGGAAGCAGCTGCAGGTGGAAATGCCAGTGAAAAAAATTAGCAGGAGTTTAAGCCTTGATGGGTTGATGCATATCCCTGAAAAATGTTTGACCCAGTCAGAAAACAAACCAAAACACAAGAAAACAAACTCAAAAATCCACAAGTTAGGCCAGGGAGTGGGGAGGAACTCAGGGTTTTTTCCATGAAGGACCATGTCCCAAGCATTTCAGAGGATAGTCATGTTTTCCCTGCAGCTTTGATATTGCTCTGTCATTAGAAATGAAGATGCAAACACCTGCTTTCTACAAATGTATGTCCTTGTTATCAACCACACGAGCCCTGGGCTTAAGGTTTAAATTTGCTATCTAGGTGGGATGCATCCAGCACCTTGTGATAGCATGGCCAGTACTCCTAGATCCAGTTCCTATGGGACCTTCATTAGCATCCAGGACAGAGCTTCTTTCCAGTCCTAAGTAACTTCACTCCTTTCTCGTCCTCAGTCCCCGTTGCAGAGGCTGAGGAACAATTTGCAAGGTGGCTCCAGTGTGGAGCCTTTCCTGCATGTCCCAGGTCTGTAGTCCCAATCACTTGTGGGATCACAGACTCCTGCTGCACTGTGGGGATCGTGGAATTTTGAAGCTCCTCATCTCTGTTCCCCAAATTTCCTTTGAAGCAGATGCATCCAGGTAGTTTGGCAATGGGAAATGGCTGTTACAGAAGTATTAAAAAAAAACCCACAACGTACTGGGTGCTATTTGTATTGTAGCACATATAGGAACAAGTGTCCCAATCTCTGGGACTCTGCAGTCTCACAAGTGCCCCAGATCCTTCAGAGCTGCTTGTAATCCAGGGAAATCTCTCATGAGTGCAGGCTGTGGAGCATGTGGGAGATGTTTATTTGTAGAGTAAACTCAGGGACTTCACAAGCACTACAAGGAACCCCAATGTACTACTGAACCTGCCTACTCTCTGTGCCACTAGCTGGGGGAAAGCATCATGCAAGGTGCTTCCAAGGTCTTTGGAATAACATGGATATAAGTACAACTCAGAAGGACACCCCAGAAACTTACTTGAATTTCCTAAAAGCTACTAGTTCTGTCCATGTAGGTAAGACTGTGAGGACAGGCTGAGAAAGCTGGGGATGTTCTCCCTGGAGAAGGCTTTTTGTGGCCTTTCAGTGCTTAAAGGGAGCTTACAAGAAAAGTGGGGACAGATTTTTAGTAGTGCCTTTTGCAATTACCCCTTTATGAACAAGGAGTAATGGTTTTAAACTAAAAGAGAATAGATTCAGACTACATTGAAGGAGGACATCTTTTACAATGAGGGTGGTAGAACACTGGCACAAGTTGCCAAGGGAGGTAGATGCCCCATCCCTGGAACCATTCAAGGCCGGGTTGGACAAGGTTGTGAGCAATCTGATCCAGCTGAATATATCCCTGCTTATTGCAGGGAGGGTGGCCTTTGAAGGTGCTTCCCAACCCAAGTTATTCTATGATTTTATAATGACTCTCTTCAATGCCTGGTTTTGAACAACGTCGCCACTTCTAATCCAGGGTTTAGGTTTAAACTAGCTTTGGCTTTACAAAGCAAGTCTCTCCCCATCTTGATTCTAGCCCAAAGCTGCAGAACAGAGAGTGTATCTCAGCTTCTGCAACATTTGCACAAAACAGAAGCACAAAACCCCGCTGTGTAGGTGTCCTTGCTTCAGCAGGAGAGGGCATGGTGAGTTTACCTCCATCACACAGTTCATGCTGAGGAGGGGAGTTTAATCTCTCCTGTAGGACAAACCAAAGCACAGCGGGGCCCTGGCATTGACTGGTGCTATGGTTCACAATGTTGTCAAATAAAACTTCAGGCTCTGGAGGTGTCTCCACACTCCTGCAGCTCTTAGTGCAAGGACCTGCCCACTTAATTGTGGAGTTCAGTATTACACACACCAAGTGCATACTTATTTTTATTAGTGATGGTTGCTCCTGAGTCACCTTTGACTCATGCATTTATTCTCTTGGTGTCCAGTGGGTGAGGCATTAGCATTTATAATGGTACTATAAAAGCACTACAATTAGGAGTCTATGCACTATTCACCCAGCTGAGCTGGGAGCTTTGAGGGCGTCCCAGTAAAAAGCCCAGCCTTAAAGGTGTGGGACTGAATGGTGTCAGGAAAGCCTTTTGCCCTTTGCAAAAAGCATTTTAGGAGTAATAATGTTATTCCAGGGCTGCAGGGAGCTACAGCCCCCCATGCCCTGTGTCAGGTACTGTATGTTGTGTTTAGGAGTGGTACCCCACAATTCAGGGCTCCCCCTGAAACCATGTGCCCCTTATTTTCCCCCTCTCCCTTCTTCTGCAGAGGGAGGGAGAGGAGAATTGGAGGCACAAAAGGTAAAGATCCTGCCATGAGATAAGAAAAATTTACTGGAAAAAATAATGTGATAAGAAAATGAACATTAACAACAACAATATTGGTGATAGAGGGTACAAGAAATGAATAATTTCCATGGACAAACCCCCTGATAATTTACCATTCCTTCTGCTGCCTTCACTGGCCCAGCTGCGCTATGCTGGGACCCTTTTTCTCCAAAAGAGACCCCCCTTCCCTCCACCCCTTGCAAATGCAAGGTGGTGTAGAATAACTTCAGTGTCCTGGACGTGCCCCCTCCTGACTACTGCAAAAACTAACCCTGTCCTGGCTGGAACCAGGACACTGTACAGATGTCTAACAAATAGGGCTTCTTTCTTACCGTCCTCTTCATCTTTCCCACCCCAAGTAAGCTTTGATTTAAGCAGGTAGAATTGCAGTCAGCTTCACTGGAGGCAGCGGAGCTCCTCATCTGCTCAGAGGTGCTTAAAAGTTTTATTATGAGCTTTTCTACTGTGGTTGTCTGTGAAGGGACAGAGCTGCTTCCCACACTCCAGAAAACTTCATTTATAAGAGATAGCACCCAAACCTGTGCTCGGCTTTGTGAACCCATTGCAACCCTCTCATTGTGCCCAGCTTCACCTTTTTGTTTGTGTTTTAAGCATCTCTGTAATCAGCTGCCAGATCTGCAGGCAGAGGGAAGGCCCTGAAGCCAAACAGAGCTGTATTAGGTTCCATTTAATTTTTAAAAGATCAGCTCCCAAATACTCATAAATTGAATTGACATCTCAGACCTCACCACATCATATCTCACTTTTAACCGAGTTACCAAGAGGTTTTATGCTGATGTTTTAGTAAGTCTGATTATTTTAGGAAGTTAAATCCTCCTCAGGTATTTTGCTGATTTTATTGGAAGAGTTGTCCAAATTAATAGGCCTGGACTTTCTCAGGCATACACTGCAGTGGCCTTTGGTGTCATTGCAACCCCAGAGCAGGGTTACTGAGAGACATCAGCAGAGCAGCCACAAGGCAAAAGGTGTGATGGTTTGGAAGGGGCCTGAGAGGTCAGAGGGAAGGAGCAGTGTGGAAGCAACAGTCCAGAAGCAGGTCCCACTCACCAGGAGCTTTACCACTGGCTTTGCTGGGTATTTCAGGCCAAGGGTAAAGCCCAGTCCCAACTGTAAAGTAAATGTGCAAGTGCCTCAGGTATGCCTGTCATTTCATTCTATTCCACATGCTGTTTCCATTGTGGGATTCTGTCAAGTATCCATCTGAATCAGTTGATTTGAGTTTCTGTGCTCTAACCTAACATTTATCAACATGCAGCTCATGCGAAGTTCCTCATTGTTTTTTCATTGGGAAACAGCGTGGCACAAATTGGAAAAAATATCTTCCCTTCCTGTGCTGTTTGATGTTGTACAGCTGTTGCAGAATTTTCCCTTTTCTGTATGTTTTTGCCTTTGTGTGATTTGGTTTGTGAAGTGTCAGTATTATTTTATTTTGCTTTTCAATAAAACATTTTCATTTTTGCATTTCAGTCCTTGTGCATTTCTCATAAGTACCATCTTCCCATTACGTCTGCAAAATGCTGTTAAAGAAAGATGATTGTGGGTAGTCCAAGCATCAAGATCATTTGGGGCTTCTCCTTGGAATGGGACATTTTCCTGGCTGTTTCTTGCTGTGCCTGCAGAGGCACCTGAGCTCCCAGGACCACCCAAGCAGAAACACAGTGACACACAGCACTCAGATGTCTGACAGCAGTGCACACGTACACACAGAAAGTCTCTGATCTGAAGAGTGCTCACTTGGCAATCACCAGACAGAAAGATGGGAAGGCAACATAATCTCTGCTTTAAATATCAAATCAGAATTTTAGAAATCTGCCAAACCCACAGAAATCAAACTCACTCTCAGGCTACTTTGCCCATCAGTTTCTAGGTTCAGTGAGATTCGTATTTTCTCATCCAAGTCACTTTCTTGCCCATTTCCCATGTTTGCCTGCCTGCAGGTAAGTTGAGAGACAGCCCAGCACTTGCAGACCATTAGCAAAATGAGTACCTGTGACCATCTTTGGATTTGAGGTTTATGGATATGGGATCTGTGACCATAACCCTTATAATCTGTTACATCTTTGGGGTGAACTGGGGAGACACAAGTAAACCAGTAAAAATAGGCAGTGCCTTTTGTAAACATTTAGTAAAGATGGAAGGTTTTGTAGTACAAAGCAGATAACCAAGAGTATTGAATCCCCAGGCCCCTGCAGTATTATTGCTGTCTGTCCCATCCAGTGCTGTTTCACTGAGGGGGAAGATCCTACCTGCACACTGTGAAGTGTCTGCTCAGGATTTTTCCTGAGCTGGGTAAACATTGCAAACTGAACGTCCCAAGGTATCCTGGTCAGCCAAGTCTAAATGCATTCCTTTCTCAAAATCAAATATATCTTTGGAAATTTGAACACTTTCCTTGCAAAAAAAACCAAACAACAAGTCACAAAAAAAAAAAGACTGTCGAAAAACATGAGTGTCAAAATTAAAAGTCTCAAAAAGCGTTGCAAATTCAAAATTGATAAAAGAAAACCAGCACTGTCACCTCAATCAAAACATTTCATTTCAGCAGCATCAGAGTCATTTATGTTAATTGAACCTGGGCTTTTTGAACAGGCAGGTAGACCTCCTAGGGGCTGCTCCTGCTTACATTTTGCTGTGGTTCTGTGATTCCAGTTTCAAAAAGAAAGACCTTTCAAACAGCAAAAGAGCTTTTTCTTTCACAAACTGTTGAAGCCTGGCTGTTTTCAAAATAGATTTCAATCACTTGTAGAAAAGTTTGAATGAGGTCTGGACTTAGGAATTGCTGCCAATTCTTTATGCCTTTGAAATAAGGTGGTAAAAACGTGTCATGATGGTAAGTGACAACTCTGACAGAACTGACTATCATCTACTTTTGGTTTCAATGAATCCGAGTTGTCCCGTGTGTGTTGGGGGTAAAAATCCCACTAACCTTTTTATACAAGAAGAAAAACCCCTCAAAATAATTTGATTTTAATTCCAGTATTTTATTATCCCAACAGTGCCCTACTTTCTCCATTAGCATTTTACTGTATGATCATTTTTTCTATCTGGGTCTCCAAATAATCTAGTGACAATGAGATTTACAGCTAGTCATACTTCTTTGAAAAGTACTGCTCTGTACCATATTAAAATAAGGTACATTCAGATGCAACACAGTGCACCTTTTGCTGTGAGATAAGAGACGGCCAAGTGCTGGGAGAATCAAGAGGCATTGCCATTGCAGGGAAGGAACAGTATTTTTATTCATATAAAGGAGCAGTGTTCCACTGTCAGGGAGAGAGGAGAGTCTCCAGCCTGAGGAATGAAGGCTTTAGCAGTGTGAAATGGAAGGGAATCAGGAGGTAGCTCTTCTTCCCAGAACAGCTCTTTGAAAGACACTCCTAGAGGCAGATTTTTCTCTCTGAATGTGCAAGAGCTCTTTCTCTAATGATCCTTGTCTTGCTTGAACACCAATTTGTCCTTGGGTCCCCTCTCATCTCAGGCACCAGCACTTCGTAAGTGTATGGGTTTTTAAAGTTTTTTCCTGTTTTATTACTCAGCTTTTGTTAAAGAGCTGAGTGCCACAGCCATATAGTTCCCATCCTTTCCACTGCTCACCCTTTAGCCACTACACTTTCAATATACTTTCTGTGTCCCAAGCCACAGGTAGAAGTCCAAGGACATCCTTCAGGTTTGCTGCTTTTCAAAACTGGTAATAAAAGAGATGTTGCTCTTGCCTGGCACCATTTCAGCTAAGCTTCTTCCTGAGCTTTACAACTTGCAATTAATCCCAAGAAATGCTTTGAAGGACAGTATTTCCACCCCCCATCATGCTTAGGGGAACTGGTGGAGGGGTTTAAGGCTGACATTTTTGCTTTCTAAATTTGGAGGTTTCTTCTTAAAGGTGAGAGAGCATGACAGGGGCGAGGTGGGTCAGCCCCTGCAGTTTGAGCTGGGGCAGGATGATGTGATTGCTTTGATCCCCTAATGCAAAGAATTGCTCAAGCTGTGGGCAGGTGGTTCCCAAACAAGACCTACCCTTTATCAAACGCCTGCACTTCTCTGGGCGTGACCGGCGCTGTGCAGAAGTCAGAGTACCATCATGGCATATCCTGGCTTCTCATTTACCTCCTCAGCCTTCTCAAAAACCCTCTGCACGGCACAAATACTGCCAGCAGGAGAGTGGGCAAGTTGAAAGTCACAGAGCTTGTGCCAGGTTTCCCTCTGTGGGAGGAGGGATCTGTGCAGGTATGCCACCAAACAGCTTCCTCAGCTTTTCTCTCCCCACTCCTTCCTCCTTGTGCACCCCAATTCCTCTGCCCTTGTACTCTTAGATACCACTGAAGCCGTGTTCGACTTCATCCAGAGGAGCCGCAGGATGATCGTGGTCCTGAGCCCCGACTACCTGACAGAGAAGAGCATCAGCCTTCTGGAGTTCAAGCTGGGCATCATGTGCCAGAACGCCATCGCCACCAAGCTGATCGTGGTGGAGTACAGGCCGCTGCAGTGCACCCACCCCAGCATCCTCCAGCTGAAGGAATCCGTCTCCTTCGTCACCTGGAAGGGGGAGAAGTCCAAGCGCTCGGGCTCGCAGTTCTGGAAGGCGCTGCGGCTGGCGCTGCCCCTGCGCAGCCTGAGCGCCAGCGCCGGCTGGAACGAGAGCTGCTCCTCGCAGTCCGACATCAGCCTGGACCCCGTGCAGAGGAGACGGAGCCGCTTGAAAGGGCAGCCCGAGCCCCGGGGCGCCACTCCTGTGACTCTGACCCGCGCAGGGACGGCCTCGGCCTCCGAGTCCAAGGCCAAGCAGCGAGCCAAGCACTTCCTGACGTGCCGGTGCTGCGGGACCTCCTGCAATGGCAGCAGCAGACACAAGCAGCAGGCCGTGGCCGAGCCCAGGTGGGACAGTCACCTCTGCAACCCGGGCTCGGGCCGGCCCCCGGCACAGGGCCCTCAGGGCAGGGGCCGAGCCGAGCCCCCGCCGGCGCAGGGCCCCGCTCTGGCCCTCTGCCATTACAGTGACCTGTCAAACAACAACGACTTCTACGTGCTCTGACCCTCAGGCCGAAGCACTGCTGGTGCTGGCCCGCTGAAAGGAACTCGCTGCGGCCTCAGGATATTTTTGCCGTGTCACAGGCTGGCACGGTGCCACTGTCACTGCTCCGCCTGCATAGAGGACTGCAGCAATGCCACTGCTGGTGACCTGGGCCAGGGACCTGCAGCCACGCACAGAGCAGCGGCTGGGGCCTTCCTGCCCGGCTGCTTCTCCTGAATTTAAATTACAAAGTGGAGCTGAAAAGGCGTTTCTCTGGCGTTGCTTTTCCACTCCGTGGCTGTGTTTGCAGCAGGGCTGCTGCAGGGGTCGGGTACAGGAGGGCAGGGCCCGAGCTGGGGCCTGGGCGGGAGGGAGCAGGGAGAGCCATCCTGCTGGCAGTAACCCCTGGGGAAAAGGCAGCCTGCATTTTGCAAAGTCAAAAACTTTGCTAATGAGGGTAATGGGAGCCCCTGCCACTGCAGTTATGCACTATGGTCTAAAAGAACTTGCTCAACAGTTTCAAGACAAGCCCTTTCTCTCGAAATAAAATTGATTTCTTTAACCTGCTGTTGTGAAAAGTTCCATAGGAACTGGTAAATGCTGTATGTTCACCAGGCAGTGCCTGGAGATGTGGTTTGCCCAAGCTGGCTGAGGTCACCTCCTGTTCCCTGAGCTTGCAGTGTGCTCCTGGGCTTGCTCCCTATCTCTGCCTCACCATATGAGGAATTTGTTCTGTCAGTTGAGAGGCCTTCCACACAGCAGGAAAGAAAACCATTACAGGGAATATGATTAAAAAAATTCTGTGAGTAGCCAATGAGCCCAGGGATAGGAGCAAGACCTCAAACGCTCACAGAAAACCTCCGGCACTGAATCTGAGGGGTCAAAACTCAACCACACTTCATTAAATAACCAAAAGAGCCTTTGAACAGTCTCCCTGGGGCTGCTGTTTCATCAGTCTGTTGAGCTGGCTGTCAGCAGTGTTTCCCATTCTTCTCCTGCACTGAAAACTTAATTTGCCTCATTCCACATTGTGTAAGGACTCCTCGCCCCACCAAGGAAGGGTGCTAATCCTGGCAGCCAGTTGCTCGCCTTCAGCTGATGCTTTGGCATGACAGATCTGCTAATACACTGCATTTGTTTCCTTTCCCTGAGACCAAAAAAGGTCTCCTTCACCACTCTAGTGAGTCCAGTAATTGTGTATCAGATTGACAAGTAATTATTTTTCTTCTGCCTTGAAAATATGATCTGAGCCCTTGGGCTACAGGGTGAGGTGGCCTCAGGACCTTTATCTGATGGCCTCAGGTGAACTTGCTGGAGCTGTGAGGAAGAACAGGGCCATGTCTCACCCATTTTAATAGTGCTGAAATCCAGTTATAATTCATATATCACTTTCCTTCCCTCAGCAGACCCTCTTCCTCAGTATTGCCCTGACTTTTTCCTTTCCTTTCCTTCTGAGATCAAGCACAGCTGACAGCTCTCCTGTTAGAAGCCTCTGTGAGCTGAATCCTAACAGCCTCCCGCAACAGACTGAGAAATAGGAACCAAAAAACCTGGTGCTGAGTCAATCTAAATAAAAAAAAAGGCAACAAACCCCTACCAACTCATAGGAGTTAAAAATTCAGATACTGGAGAAGTTTCCAGGTGTGGATTTCTCTCTAATTTCCATCGGAAACATTGTAAATTGCTCAGAAAAGCTTTGTCCATATGTGGCTATTCTCAGTAATCAGAGGAGAAGCAGGAATGAGATATTTGGAGAGCAAGCTGACACAGTGCAGGATGTGTTGTGAGACGTAATCAAAATGCCATGAAATTACTCCAGTTGCTTACAATTAAATGTGGGATGGTACTGTCAGTGAGTCTGGTAGTGATGAAAAGTGCAGCTACAAAATATAAATAATTTGTAATCAATCAGCCTCCAGAGTCAACATATTTGTTATTTGTTGGCATTTAATCAGCTTTTATTTATGGACTTTGCCCTTATTTGAGTGTGGTATTGTCTTGGTTGACTACAACAATGGATAGAGGAAACAGCAGCTGGAGCTCCTCACAGATGCTAAAAATGGCCAGATGCAGCCTTTTGGGGCAAACTGTCATCTCTTCATGAAAGAACAAATGCAAACTAGTAATGACCATTGCTTTTCCTGATGCTTCAACAGAGCTAGTGCAATTTTACCACTTCTTTTCTGACTCATCAAATGGATCCAGGGTCTTGTTTGCTCTCATAACAAATACTGAGACATGGTGGATTTCCAGTGTGTGCAGAGACCCTGCCTCCCAAGGCCAAGGTCCCAGAGGCCAAAGGCACATCATGTTGGAGGGATGTCTGAGCAAGGATATGGTAAGAAACCCTAGAACCAATTTCCATTGTGTTTGTCTCTCATGCTGAGGAAGGTGTTAGAGATACCCTATATCTCATCTCAATGTCCTACTTTAGGACCAGAACAAACTCATTGCAGTGTTGAATTCTGCTCTCTGAAAATCTGTAAAATCTGTTCATGTCCCATCTGACACCGACTGGTGCAGAGGGACTGTATTCACTGCTCTCTTCTCTGATACCCGTGCATTTGCCAATTAAATACAAAGATGTCATCATTTCCAAAGTTAATTGGCAGCACAGTATTACAACCTCCTTCACCCCCCATGGTTCTTTCAAAAGAACAGTTCAGCAGGAGCAGAGTTAGTATATATGTACAATTTCTACTCTATCTTAATATAAAAACACTTATACAAAGTTGAATACCTATCTAAGGATGCAATGGTAGAAGGCTACCAGGTAATGATGTGCAGAGCCGTTTGCACAATATTTCCACTGCTTTCTAGAGGTTTTTAAACTGTAGAAGGCTGGTGCTGTCAGGAAGACACTGAACATGGGTAACTAAACAGTTAGGGGGCAGAGAGAAGCCACATGGTCCATCTCAGCATCAACTTGTCTTCACTTTAGTGACTGCAGTGACTGTCCTGCTGCCTAGGAGGTCTCTCCCTCGCAAGTGCCACTGGACATGCCAATAGTGGGCTGCTCCTCACATCTGAAATGCCATATGAATCACTAACCTGCAAGAACTACAAGAAACTCTCTTTCTAACATCAAACAGATTTCTATTCTCATCTGTTGCACTAGATGCTGATCTCAGAGCATCTGATTTAAGTGTATTTATAGCAGACATTTTTCCAAACAATGACAAGATTGTGAAGGAACCAACAGATGCCAGAAACAGGGGGAAAATGCTTCCAACCTTTAATCCTTGCTCCACATTTATATTTTATCTTCTGTGGTTGATTCACCACCAATATCTATGAAGGGCAGCACCACCTCTAGGATGGTGTTTGCCCTGTGTGACACACCCAGCCTAGGAGTAAAACCCAGAGCCATGTCAAGCAGGGGAAGGCAGACCATATCAGGGTCTATAGGGGGATATATGTGCTCCCTGCTCACCACCCAGGCATTTGGCCTCACTGGACATCCAAAGAAATGTGGTGCTGTTCTGGAAAAACGCACCATGCAGGCCCCTTTTGCAAAGGTGTTAATGACACATAGAGATGCTACAGAACGGTTTGCAGAAGAATATGACTTGAATTCTTTGTAGCACCAGACACAGTAATGGCCAGACATCAGGGGACACAGCATTTCCACTGATGTGCCTGTAATCAGGCTAATGATTTGTACTTCACTAAAATGTATCTGCCACCAACTCATTTGGCTTGAAAACGCCAATGAGTTTCCCAACTCATCAGTATTTGTTCAAGTGAATATTCAGCCTCAGCCTTAATATTGTGTCTGATTGTTGTGTAACCTGGGTTTTGCTTCCAGATGGGGTGATGTTTCTACGCCTCTGCTGCAGCAAAGAGACTTTTCAGGTATTTTTCTGTCTGTGGGAGTACTTGCACTCTATTGCCAAATCATCTGACAATCCATTGCCCATGAAAGGATTTTGTTTTCCAAAAGATTTTCTTCCTTTTCTTTGCTATTAATAATTTTCAGACCATAGGTGGCAGAGTGTCTCTCCTGTTGCCTGGGCTGAACAAGGAACTGAAGTCCCTGACCTGCAGGAATCCTCTGCTTCCCACTGACTCTCTTCTTCATCCCACTGCATCTCAGTGGGAAACTGGAATTGATTGCCTGTTGTGTCCAACACCTTTCCCAAGGAAGTGCTAGGGCTGAGGTGTCTCTGGGCATTCCACTGGCATGGTCTTAGATGAATTTTTGTTACAGTGCTCTGTGCCTGCTTGGGGCCAGTTCATCAGGCAAGGCAGATCACGTTGCATGCTTGGTGAAGCGGGAAATGGTGATGACAGGCAATCCTTGTTCCATCTGCCGTGGTTATTAGCAAATGATGTTTTATTTATCTCCAGATCAGCCATGAAGACACTGAGACACTGACTCCCATCAGAAACTTGTTCAATAACGAGTTTTTACCTTCTGAGATCTATAGGTTAATGGATGAAGAACCAAAAGCCTACTATTAATGTGTGCAGGGTGATGCTTACAAAACATTACCACATCTATGTACCCACAGTTACAGCCAAGCTGGAAGTACTATTGATGGAAAAAGGTAATTTGGGAATATCTGATCCCATTGAGCTATTTTCACTGGCTACTGCTGATTACAGTGACACCTTGAAATTCCACATATGGGCAGTTACATATTGACAAGTCTGGGAATGAGCCTGCAGTGAACTAGACAGAATCACAAAGAACTTGAGTTTTCCATTCACAGCAAATCCCTTTTCTTTGATTTTATTTTTTTCCCTCCTCTTCTGTCTTCAAGCAGAACAAAATCAATGCAAGACATCAAAATTTTCCATGAAAATGGAAAATGTGTGATTGCCATTTAAAATTATATTTTATTTAACATAAACAAGTTTTGGAAAGTTTTTAAACAAAGCTCAAAATGTGCTATACTGAGAGTGTCAAAATCAGTCTGGTATTTCACTTCTGTTTGCTTACAGCATCCTTTGTTAAGACTAGTGCCTTTTAAAACATTTCAACTTAAATGAAAACAGCATTTTCCTTTGGAAAGCAGATTTCATTATAAACACATCAGATCTGCATTAGTTATAAGTGCCCTTTTCTACATATTGGCTCAGCACTCTCAGTTTTCAGGGTCTGCAGTTTCCCACTCTGTTAAGATTTATTAAAGATGTAGGTCAGTGCTGCCATGAGCTCCCTAACCAGCCCTCTAGCAATTGAAAAGCCTCAAACTATATTCTTACAGCTTGCTGGAAAAAATCAACATGTTTGCATATCAGATTATATCAGCTCCTCAAGTCACACTTATGTTTGTGTATCAGGTCCAAGAACTTGGCTGTGGATAATACCTTAGTAGCTCTTTCCTCTGTACACTGCCAACACAAATGGGGATGTATCTGCAGACAGCAATCCTTGCCTTCTGCTTTGCTCTCACTCTTTCTGTGCACACTGTTGCCACTGAAAGAAAATTCCTCCATTCATGCTTACATTTTAATTGCCTGCTCCTTTCTGGAGGCAAGCAAGAGTAACATCTATCATTTTGTTTCACATCTCTGCCTCGAAAGCATCTGCTCCATTTGGGGATGCAGGAGGGAGCAGCTGCTGGCTCCCATTCAGTGTCAGCCTCCCTGGCACATGTTCATTTACCTGCATTAAACATCAAACAGCATTTCAGACACTCCCTATCCATTTCAGATCTGCATACATGAAGAAAAAACACCCCAAACCAGCCAACAAATATCTGATGTTTCCCCCTGATACCCGCACGTTTTGCCAGGCTTCATCCACTCCAGCAGCATGATACTGTCAGAGTCCTATCTGACACAAACAATAGTTTGGGCTCATTTGTCACCAATCTAGACTTGAATGAAGAAAAGTGAGGGTATCTGGGCTATGTTAACATGTAGCTACCACCCAGCTCCTCAAATAACCATCAGATCCCCTGCTAGGCTTCTCTGTTAGTGCTGAGTTCCCGGTTTTCTGCTGGCTTGGCTCGATACTTGTAGTTCCCTTGAGGACTTCAAGGCTACAGTTTAATAAATGCCCACAGTGTCATCAGGATCCATTCATATCACTAATTTTAAGCATTCATTATTGCTTTTATGGGGGTTAGATAAGAAGACTTAAGTGGCTGGGCTAAGTTACCCTTTTCCCTGGGGACACCCTGCACTTCTGTTTCTTTTTGTTGTTAGCAGTGAGCCAGACCTCTCCCACATGCTGCCTCTCACTCCTGCCAAGCTCCTACACACAGACATAATTGGGAAGATGCCCAGAGCTCGCTCCAAACTTAATGCTTTGCTCAGTCCAGCTCAACTGCTTGCAATTCCTCTTACATGAATTTTATGCCAAGGGGGACCCAAGGTCACCACTTTGTAAAACTAGATCAAGATGATTTAGCTTCCCATCTTCTTTTCTAATTTAGCTACTCCTCTGTCTTGCCTGTCTTAATCTGAAGCTTCCTGATAACCATTGCCATGCACACAAGCAGCATCCAAATATTTCCAGCTGCTCTGCACACTGCCCTGACTATTGGAGAGGGACAGACTCAGCAGGTGGCTGGGACTCACCATCTGGCTCTACTCCATCCCAACCTGCTTGCTTGCTTTCTTTCTTATTCTTTTCTGAAGGACAGCAGTTTATCTCCTGTTCTTACACATCTCTGCTCCATCAGTAGCCAGATATTTCAGTCTCCAGCATATTCTTCCTCTCCATCCTCCATGGCTAAGGAACAGTGTGCCAGTTGCTGTGTGGATGTCAGGTGACTCCTCTAAGGGACTTTACTTTTATTTTGTGCAACCCCAGCTGTCTGACAGCAAACTTCCTCAAGGTACACTAAATTTGTTCAGTTTGGCCCTGCTTGCAGTGCAGGGGTCAACACAACAGATGCTTTGGAGCGCTGACTTCATCAGGAAGCCTGGCCCACGTCTGTGTGCAGACGTCTGTCTGTCTGCCAGTTACACAAAATGCGGGAGCAGCCGGATCGGAGCAGCCTGCAGGGTGTCACCTCCTGTCACCGCCTGCTTCAGCTGGGTGAGTGGCTTATATTTAGCCTCTAGTAGGTGATCTTATGAAAGGATATGGGACAAGGAAAGATGTGGCAGAGAAAGTAGATCACATCATTCCATTAGTAGATTCACATTCCATAAGTAGATCACATCATTCCAATTAAAAAATTGTATTCATACTGGCATTTCCAGCTGTACTTTTATAATTTTATTTATGATAGGTTTATTTTCTTCTTTATTTTTCTTCTTTTTTTTCTTTCTTTTTTTTTTTTTGTTTTTTGGAAATACAGTACTTGGCAGGCAAATAGCTGCTCTCCATTATACTACTACAAAGTGAAACTGTCACCAGTCATTTCATAGACTAAAGGCAACATTTATTATTCTCTGTTTAGTCAATGCTTTTACAGAAACACTGGAATAAGGAGAGAATTGCTCAAAAGCAAGCTGTAGGGCTATTGTTGAGAATTCCCAGCTGCCTGGCTGACACCTTAGCAGCATTTCCCATTGTCACCTTTATCACTGAATTGGACCTACTTCATTATTTGATTTTTGTTGCTTTCCTCTCAGGTTGATATTTGGCCTTTCTTTCAAAATACCTTGTGCTGCAACCTCCCTCTTGTAACTAGGGAAAGTTTGAAGCTCTTGCTATCTCTCATTCCTGTCTGCACAAGCAGAGAAGACTGGATTAATATTAGATAAGTTACATTAATATTTTCCTTCATTTTTGAAAGGTAGAAGGCACCAAATAATTAAGTAACATTGCTAGCAGGTAGAAAGGAAAATCTTTGCAACAAGTCCCACCTGTAACTCCTTTACTGTCTCAGACAACTCTCTTCAGATCACCTCATTAAATAATCAGTCAACATTTATTAATCACATCAGCTGTGTCTGATGAATACAGCTAGGCAAGCTAACCCTCACAGAAAGTCTGAGAAATGGATTGAGATATATTACCAGAAAGTCACCAGAGATCACTTCTCCTATGGTAACGTATGGCTTATTACCTCCCTCGATAAAAGGTTCTGAAAGGTGGATATCTGAGTGCTTCCAGATACCTTAGTCTAGGTAATTGCCCCTGGTTATGTGCAGACTTCCTAACAGAGAAAGAAATTTTTGCAGCCATTAAGCTCAGTTTGTTCAGTTGAAATGTGACTTCTGTGTTGTCTCTGTGGAAAAACTGAAGGAAAATGTGCTGGTGCTTCCTGCCAATTTCAGGAGAAGCTCCTTTGAGTTTCGGCGATGCAGACTCCCAGGAGCTGCAGAGTGCACTAGACAAGATTGCTCACTCACATATCCTCCTGTCCTATTGCATGCCAAGTGTATATTTTAGCTAGAGAGCTTCACAGCCTTGAGTGTTCTTGCTCCCTCTCCACGTTTTTGGTGAAGTTAACCCTATTTATGAAGCTCCCCTTCACTAGCAGTTGCAATGCACAGGCTATGGTGGGCAATCCCAGTCTGCCTCAATCCAGACTATTTTTGATCCCCTCCTCCCGGCTTTTGTACTACTCCTTCTCTCCTGACCTGTTTGGTGTTGAAGAGACATACACAGAATCTTGCCTGGCACTGTGTTCATGGCTTGCTCTGCACAGAAGAAGTCAGAAAATCAGTAATTCTAAATACATGGGATCTGTACCAATGAGCACCTTCCCCACTGTGCCATCAGCCATAGCCAGTAGGGGCTGTTTTACACTTTCCTGAAGAGCCTCTGGGGTGGGGAGAAAATGTGAGAAGGTGACCTTGTCCCGTTCTGCATTTTCAGGGATCTTTGGGCTCCCAGTAGAAGGACTGATGTGTGAAGGGTTCATTTTGTTTTTCTCTTGTAGCTGGAGTCTTCTAGCAGCTATGCTTCCCTGTTAACCCTTGCTATGTGTGCACTCATCTATAGAGATTAGTGGTGTTGTTTATAGCTGGAGTCAGACAGGGCCCTTCAGGTGCAGAACACAAGGCAGGTTATGCCCACAGGGAATGCAACCAGCAGTTCCCTCTGCATTAAGCACATCAGAAAGGTCAGGAGATGCCTTGGAGGGGTCCCTTCAGACAGGCTGGCAGCTCAAGGCTTGCCTGGGGATAGTCCTGCTCAGAGCACTTGTGCTGGCATCCACCTCCTGTGTACACTGGGCTCTCATTGATATTTCTGCCACAGCCCAGCAGGCCTTGCCACTCTGATAAGGCAGCTCTGGGGACATCTTGCCTGCTCTGGACACTGCTGGGTGGAGGCGTCAGCTCCGGCCGCGTTATCCTGTGCATCGGGAGCGCTGTGATATTTGCTCTGTGCTCCCGATGGGAGCTCTGCTAGCTCCCCCCTTCTCCTTCACACACAGATACACACACTTCAAGCTGTCCAGTGTATTTCAAGAGAGCAGAAAGTATTTGCTAAAAATATTTATGCAGAAGTTATTTATGGCCTGGCCCACATCAACCCTGTGGCAGCCGTTACACAACGCGGCACAAAGGAGCCCTTATCTGGAGGAGCACACAGCCAGTTCTGCAGTCCTCGAGTCTCCAAGAAGCAATTCCAGTGGCTTTTCAATCAAATCAGGAACTTGAGGCCTGGATGTTCAATTTAGATGTCAAGTCTTGTCAAGCAGGCTCTGCCAAGCTGCTTTCTCACGCTTCCCAGTTTGAAGGGGACTCTGGTAGAGTGGATCAGAAAATGCTGTACATTTCAAGGACTGGCAGCTTTTTCTCAAAAAGCTGGAGGTAGGCAAAGCAGATCTCTCTAGATGGAATTTAGTTCAAGATTAGAATTATTTTCTCTCTCTGCTTGCTGTAGAAAACATCTCAATAGCCTATAGAAGGGAAAGGAGCCTTACCCCATGGCTGACAGTGGGCACAGAATCTAGTTCACAAATGCACTCTACTGCTAGAACAAGAATTTAGCCAAGGTGGCTTTGGTTAAAACCCTAATAAAGGTATAGGGGATTTTTAAACCCCTTAATTATAAAACCCCACAAAACTACACAAAATTCAGTGCAAGGGAGATCCAGCCTTTTGTCCTGTACTATCTCCACCTTCATATAATTTTTTTGGACTACATTTATGATCTGCAGTGGCCTCATGGGTGCTGATCTTTAAAGGTCTGTACTAAAACTCCCAGTGCCATCAGTCATGGTGGGGACGTGAGACGTGATCTTGTGCAGGTAATAAAGCAGGAGATACTCTCAGTATAATGAAACTGGTGGGACACAAATGTACCAGAGGAATGGCAGGAATATCAGCACTTCCCTGCCCAGCTGCTCAGTGCTGTGAGTTAGAAGTGATTACAGCCCAATTCCTCAGTTAACATATGAAGGGAAAAATAATTGAAAGCCAGGATCTCCAATTAGGATCACACACATTGGTTCCCTCTTCTCCATCAGGTCACTAATCTTCTCACGGAATTCAGGTTGATTTGACATGCTTGTTTTCATCAAACCCCTGCTGCCAGGTCTTTATGGTTTCATTATCCTTTCAGTACTAAATGGGATGCTCTGTAACCACTCTCATGTCCTGTATCTTGGAAAGGCTAATCCCAGAGCCTCTCTTTGCTCTCTTCTTCAGATAAGTATTTTGCTTGCCCTTTTCCATTCCTTTGAGACCTCTGATGCTGTCTTTGCTTCCTCAAATGCAATCACTAATGGTTCAGAGGTTTAATTAAGATAATTCTTTCTATAAGCACTCCAGGGGGAATTTAAGCAGCCCTTGCCAGTTTGAATACATGGAGTTTTTTAAAGTCTGGATATTTCTTGAAATCCTTCTTTCACTATGCTCCTTCACAATAACCTAGTCTGGTTATACAATTTGCCCTGCTGGAATTTACTTGTTTTTGAAAAATAGAACAGGATTAATTTTGAGTCCTTCAGTTTTAATATGCTTTTTTTCAGATATTTGCACTTTCCCCCCAAAAAAGCAGTAAGTCAGTAGCATATTTTGTCACAGCCTATTCCTCTTTCCCTTGCACCTCCAACTCCCTCCTTTTGGATCACCAGGCCAAAGTGCTGCCTTCTCAGGACTCTCAATTAAAAAAAAAAAAAAAAAAAAAAGAGAGGGACATGAAGAAACCTTCAGAGTCAGAAAATCAGGTGGGATGATGTATATGCTGATAACACCTGTCTACTTTTGGGAAAACCTTAAGGGACTGCAAGACTTTATCAGAAGCACTTGATACAGGTGGACAACTCTGAGGAGAGTTTGTGCCCTCTTATGCATTTGCTAATTTTAGTGTAGTTAGATCTGCCCTGAGTAGATTTCAGCAGTGTGACTAAACTTGTCTGTGTTGTTACCTGGTTCCCCAGGCTGAGGGGAATGCCATCCTTGGAGTTCCCCCAAGGAACCTCAGTGCTGCCTCAGCTGTGTCCAAGCCTTTCCTATGGCTCTGCAGAGCTGGAGCTGCCTGGCAGTGCCCATGGCTTGGCCAAAAAGGACACATCTCCACATGAAATGGGCATGAAACTGGGTCACTTAGGTACAAATATGGGAACTCAGAGAAGAAATACTTCTGTTTAACCCATTCTATTGCTTCCTGACACTCCTGAGCTGGTCTGCAGGACAGCTGTCACTGTTCTGAAAAGACCTACACATTCCTTTCCTGATGCTTTTTCTGCCTCTTGGAGATGTCAAGAAGAGTTAAGAACTCTGATCCATGAAAATCAAATTATTCCATTCAATTTTTCAGGTCTAAATCAGTTATGAGCTACTAAGATCAGTAGCAAACTCACATGCAATAACAAATTTGTGCCAGTGACTATCAAACATCTGCTGCTGTGGTTTTCCTTCCTCTGAAGCACTTGGTTATTATCAGAAGCAAGATCTTGAACACTTGGTTATGGAGTAGTCACACCTCTGTCTCTAAAAGGTCAAAACCCAGGACATAGTTTTTAAAAGCCTCAAAATCACTATTTCAGACTCAGCATTTTCCAGCTGATCTGAAAGAGCCCCTCCTTGGGAAGGACTGTCTGCATTAGTGTTTAGTCCTCTGGGATGGTAAAGCCAAGCCTGGACAGACCCTGCTGTAGATGCTGGTGAATGCAGGTAAACAATCTGCCCACATGAGAGCAGCCCTTGTGTCACAGACACCTTTTGGGTGTCCTGGTTCTAAAGCTGGTTTCTAACTGACCTGTAAGAGCTGCTCCAGGGTACAGCACCTCTCTGCAGGCCATCTGGTGGCTGCTGGGGAAAGAGCTCTCAGACAGCATCACTGGATTCACACAACAGCCCAGCTTTGGGATGTGGGCATTGCAAGCAATGGTTATTCTTGGAGGAATAAAGTTAAAGTCAGGTAAGACCACTCTTAATCATCTACTGGCGTGAACCAAGCCACCAAATCCATGTCAGACCCCAGCATAGACATGGATCAGCAGAGTTTGGGCAGCTGTAGCCTAGAAAACCTATCAGAAAACCATTTGTGAAAGTGATTTGGGTGTAGAAAAACAAGTAAAGGAGCATCGTTAAAAAACTACAGATGCTAATGGGAAGCTCTGGGTATCCAGTATGGATGTGGAGCTGACAGATTGACAGTGGTTTCAAATATGATTACAGACTTTGTGTGAGTCTTTCCCAGTTCCTTCTAAGTCCTGCAATATCTCCAAGTGATTTAACAGCCCAAGCCTAACATTTTTCCTCTGCCAACAGTATCCCAGCTGATGACACAGCTTTGCAAAAAAATCTATTTAGGATTGAGTTCTTAGGCACAACTGTAGGTATTGTAATAGTCTAATGAAATTTGTCTAGAAATCAGTGACTGAGCAAGTCCTTGAATGCAGCCTCTCCTCTTTCATTCACAAATTAGCTGGGATGGACTTTGTCTTTTGTTTTGTTCTTGTTTTGCTTTGTGTGTTTGGTTTATTTCCTCTCTCTAGTCAGTGGTGTCAGAGAATGGTTCCAGCCTTCTTGAAATATTCCTGTGAATCAACCTTTGCTTAAAAGTTCAAGGTTATTTCTGGGCTTAAGTTTTCTGTTAAAATTCATTTAGGTTCCCCAGGCTTATTTTATTGAATGAGCATTAGAACACAAAATGTCTGTCTTGTATTTGTGAAAAAACTAATATCAAAGCATCTAGTCTGAATTTGAGTTTCCGTAAAATACTTTATATATAAATACACAGGAAAAGTGCATTTCAATCACATGATAATAATAATCTTATTTGCAGTCACAAAAACTGGCTGAATGAGAGTCTCCAAATGGAAGTTTGATTTCTTTTAATTTCTGTGATACTAAGGAATTTAATTCCATCTGCATTACTGGATTATCTTCTGCTGTAGCAAGTCTCTCTAATTTAGCAAAGACAGACAAGCATCTTAAAAATTGAAAAGATAAGAATCTATTCTTAAATGTAAAGTAAAAGTTTTCTCCACAGTGTTTTCCAAGTTTGCTTTTCATATAGCACAGCAATTGCAAAAATCTAGATGTCTATTCTAATCCCTCTTTTCCCTTGCTACTCTTTAAACAAAGATCAGTGTTGTTATTTTTCCAAAAACGAGCTCTTTTAATAGTCACACAGACCATATCTCACTATGTCTATGGCCCCATAGATCACAAAATATGAGCTCATGTTCTGATGAATTGTCAGTTGTTTGCAAAGAGCTCGTAGGCAACATGGCTTTGGAAAGGAATTTGGAGCGACTATTTTTGCTTCCATTATTCTTCCATTTCTTTTCCCCCCAAATAGTCTCTTTTCTGTTCCAAGGCATGTGCAGACTAGAAATAGCATCAGCCCCGGGGGATTTTCCTTTACCAATCCCTTGAACATTCATTTCCCAATTTAGGGTATCTGTTCTCAACTTTTCTGAATAGCATCTCCTTCCCTTGCTCTATCCTGCATGGACAGGCTGCCTCGGGATAGAAATATTCTCAATTGGGCCAAACAAATTCAGAACAGCCCCACTGCTTGTCTCCCAGCCAGCTGATGTAGCTGGACATGAATTTTATTGATGGGAATAGATGGTACTTGATTTCCTGGTTATCCTGAACAGTCACTAGAGGGCAAAGCAGGTCTCCATAAAGCAAAGCTGCAGCCCTCAAGGGAGGCTCCCTGGCTCTTGCCTTTGTCTCATGAGGCTCTGGTGTGGTTCTGTCTGCAGGGACAGAGCTGGACAGTCCCAGCCTGACTGCTGACTTACCTGGTTTGGGATATACCCAGAGCCTGCAGTTCTCATGTGTTTCTGGTTTTAGACACAGTGTTGGCACCCGTGATAATGTTTTGCTCGTATAAAAGCATCTTTCAAGGTCCTTGCTGTGCAGCTTCCATCCAGTCTTGCATTTTGCTACTAGGAGATGCCAAGGGTAAACTTCACTGAGCTGTTTTCCTTAGAATGTCCTCCCAGCCAACTGTGTCTCAGATAATTCAGGATGCAGAGCTCAGACCTTTGTAGGTCTTTAACTTCTGATTACTTTTTGCATCCCAGTAGCCCTTAGGTATTTACAGTGATCTTGCACTGAAGTAGTGAATTTTGCTTGGTTTTGTGTGAAAAAAACACCTCCTTTGGTGTGTCTTGAACATGCCTGATTGCTTCACACCATGTCCTCCCAGGCTGATATCAGAAGCAGAAAGCTGCAGCCACCTTTTCATCCTCAGCAAGCTCATTGTGAATTAAAGTAGCTGTGCCATGTTCTCACCTATTATTTTTCTCTTCTGGGGTGAAAGTTCCTAATGTAGGCAGTGTTTTGGACATTGATTAAGTCATTCATCTTGCATACCAGATCAGAAACCACTCCTGAAGTCAGTGTGAAGCTAACTGGGGAAAAATTGACTGGGAGAGCAAAATATAGAGATGACAACTCCAGGGCAACAAAACAGTTTCCTTTTGAAAAAACATGACTGCAGCCTCGACATGTGAAAACCCACCTAAGCCAGGATAACAAGAGATGCCAATGAAGCCTGAAGTATCTCATGTGTAGGAGTAAAATCTGTTGACATTTTTCCAAAAGTAAGCTGTTTTCATGTTGGTGTGCTCTAAAAGGCCTTTGGAGAGTGTTTATGCAGCAAGAAGCCCTGACTGTTTAAACATGAGACTTGTGCTGCTGAACTTCATGGTTCTCAGTATCTTGGTGAATATTAAACCTTCTGAATTAAAATCAGATATGTTTTGGTATTTCAGAAATAAATGTTGGGCTTCAAGACTTGCTGCCTGGAACATATTTTTCAATCCAAAGTGTTCTAAATTTGAGTGAAACACTTAAAAAACACCTTCCACTGTTCTCAGTGACCTGAATCCCCATTTTTCAACCAATTTACCTGGAAGTTTTTGAGTACTGAAATTGAAATCTGTGTCTGCAGTCACAGCCTCCTTCACACTATGCTCTGCCAACTGCTAAATCCCTCTCATGTGGAGAGTCGTGGTTGCTGTGGGCCAGCCTATGTGGCAGGGACAGTTTGGCTGATGGCACCTGGTGATGCAGAGGTGGATTGAGCCTGACGTGGAAAAGCCAGCCCTGAGCTGACAAGGGATTCCATATGAGTGTCAGGGTTTCCCTTTCCAGAGTGCCAGCCTGTTTTCTGCTGTGCAGGAAAGGCTTTTCAGTCCATAGATGTGATGGCAAGCTCATGAACAGCACCTCAGGTGAGTCAGTGTTCCCAATTCTGAGCCAAAATCAGCAAAGCCTGTGCTCAGGCCTGGCTGCTGGGAAATGATAATTGCTTTTTGAGTTGTGGATGTGTCTTACACTGGGCCATTTAGCTGAGATCTTCTATTACCCTGAAATGAGCAGAGAGGGTGGGATGGTCAGGGAGGTCTATGACAATCCAAAGGATTTTCCAGTCAACAGGATCCCAGGTTTGCTCCCATGGGCAGCCAGCTCCAATGGTGCTCTCAGCAGAGACTGGTGAACCAGTGGTGAGCAGCACATGTGGTGCAGAGAGGGGCCAGAGCGTGCAGGAACTGCTGAGCCACTGCCTGGTGCTGCTGTGCTTTTGGGAAAGACCAATTCTCCCAGGTCACACCGGGAGTCCCATGAAAGTCAGTGGGAGGAGGTCTTTTATTCTGATGTATTGATGTTTGATGTTGCTGCAGGAAGGACAAGGATCTAAGACTTGAGGGGTTTTTTTACTTTTGCCCCTTTAAAGTGGGGTAGCTGAATGCCTAGTCTGGATTTTTGTTTGCAAAGCAGCCACAGCTCACACTGAGCACAGGGATAATTGTAAGTTCTCATCACTTCTGGAAAATGGGCCATTAAATAGGTCATTAAGTATAGCATTAGCTGCCTCATTTCAGCCACCTAGGCTGAAGAAATGGGGCTGTTGCAAGGCAAACAGAGGCTCAGGCTGATGCTGGGTGCAGGCTGGGTGGCCATGCTGCTGTCTCCTGCTGCACCACAGGAGCACAGGCAACCTGGGACCCTTCAAACAGGGGCCATGAAGTCCACACTGGCATTTAATAAACTCCTTTCTCAGGAGAAACTAAACTTTTCCTGAAAACATGTTTTCAGAACACAGAGGAGATCCACGGTCCCACAGGACCTCTGAAAGTGGCAATCAGAGTTTTATGCTTTTAGATCATTGATTCACAACTAGTTGAGGTTGGAAGGTTGTTCAAACAGTCGCTTTTAGTATCCTGCTGTGGAATGGGCTGACTTCTGTCCCTTTAGGAAGCTGTCCACAGGAGAATGCCCCTGTGAGGTATATCCCATGTCAGTGGTCTCCTGTGAGCACAGGGGTGGCCATTCCACCTCAGTCCAAAGATCCAGCTCTTCCAGTGTTCTGTATCCACTAGTGGATCCATGTAAAAACATGTAAGAGCATGGCAAGGATATATGAATCTCCCAAATGCAACTATTTGCTGTTTAGGAAGGGTCAGAGCCAGAAGGAGTTTCTCTGCCTTGAGCAGCTCTATACATTTCTATTTCAGGGAGTTTTTCTGTCCTCTTCCTTCTCCTACAGACCTATTGCATCCACACCATCCCTAGACAGGAACAAATCAATCTGAGAATTGAATTGCAGAGAATAGACATGAAGAACAGTTGGAAGCAGAGTGAGAAAACAAGCCAGCTTTCCTCTGGCTCCATTCCTCCTTGATGCAGCTGTAAGGAAGCCTTTTCCCAACATGCTGGGTCTTTGCCACAGCTTTGGATTTGCTAAACCAAATTTATGAAGAATCAGAACATACAGGAAAAAAATCATTAGTGAGGCATTTAGCATGAATGTGAGCCAAATAATCCAACAGTGGGGCTGTGGGATGACCCCACCCAAACCTGCACGTGTTCCATGGGTCCCGGAAACAAACGTGAAGGCTCAAATGGCGTCATTGTGCTACACTGAGCTCTCTTCTTTGAAACATTTCATGATAAATGTTTAAACAGCTGCCCTTGTAGGATTCAGGTAAGGAGAGCAGTAAGGCATTGTCTTGTATTAAAGCCACAAATGGACTTCAGCCAGAACTTAGGAATTTGGAGGTGACATGAGTACATTTTTCATGCATTTTGCTGAATCCCCCGCATGGCGTAACTTTCTCCGTGGGAGATTTCGCCAAACAGTCTGAAGAAAAGAAAGAAATGTGGACAAACCAGCTTCTGTGATTTATTGCCTCAAAGCCATTCAGTAGAGATTGTCCCAGCTGGTCATAAACTACTTATTTCCTACTTCAGTGGAGGGGAAGAAGGGTACTGGATGCATATTTTGCCCAGATAGAGATCTCTATTCTTTAATTTATCTCACTCACTTAGGAGAAATGAATAGTAGTGTTGATCTTATCTCTTAATTTCTTGTTTATTTATTTATTTATTTTCTCAGCCCTCTTGTCCCTCCCTTTTTTTCCCCCACTCCCTTCAAGATGAGAAGTTTTTAACATTGGCTTTATGTCACTGGAGAGTTGATAAAACACATAAATTAATAACTTTACTAACCACAATGCCTCATCTGGTGCGATCCCAGAGAATAGAAATGCTTGAGGACTACTAACTGTGTTTTCCTTCCCAAATATCAATTGAGATTACTGATCCATTGATTTAGATTGCTGTGAAGCCCTGAGTGTGTGTCTGCATTGGGATTTCAGTTGAGATCAGGAGCTCCCTGTAAAATTAGTTTGGTTTGCATTGTGGTGCCATCTTAAGGATGCTTGAATTACTGTCCCTTTGAAAGAAACTTGTGTGGAATATATGGTTCCCTAATCCATTCCAGGCACCACTGGGAATCAGCCTGTGGGTGGCAAGAATTAAAAAAAAATAAAAAACCAAACAGCAAAGCCTCAAGCAATAAACCAAGAAATGCATTTACTGTGGATGTCAAGTCCTCAGCAAAAATCTTCCTAGTCCTTGGCTCTGCTGCTCTTAGTTAATCCTATTTGCTAATGCAAATGTAGTCTTAGAAAATCCACAGGTGATCCTCAGTGAATTTGAAAGCTTCATGTCTAAGCACTTCCAGTATAACCATAAGTAAATGTACAAAATTAAGTGAGTCCAGCAGTGTTGTGTGTTACCTGTCTGCCTGCAAGCTCTGTGAAGTGCAATTTTTTCTGTTGTCACAGATGGGAATTGTTCAAAATATCAGTGTTCTTTATTTTATTTCCATATAGATAAGATTCTTATTTCTACAATATAGTAAATTGCTGGGGCTGGGAATTCCTCATTGGAAAGGGAGCAAATCTGTGATTCTTCTGATGGACCTATATGTGCTAAGGGACTTCAAGAGCAGCTCTGAATTCTACAAAATTCCATGCCAAAACATTTTCCACATGTCTAGAAACCTATTTATCATCAAGGTTTTTTAGTCTTTCTCTCTGTCACAGATACTTGCACACAGCACCCCACCTCCTGCTCCCCACATTCAAGTAATAAGAGGCAATCACTTTACCTGCAATTTTCTCACCCATAAACAATGCAGTTACCATAAGTATTTAGGGGGAGGTTCATGATGATGCTCTAAGTCAAGACCAGATTTGATGTCTAGATCTGCAATACATTTTTTATTATAAATATTTTGTAATTGGAAAAAAATGATTATGTAAAACATCAACAGTCCTGCTCTTTTGCTAAACAGCCCTTTGGCTGAAAGTTTGCTCTCTATTAAGATGTGTTACTTCTTCTATAATCCAAAACTCTAGATATTCTTTTTGCAGGACTGTTAAGGAAATTATGAACAATTAAAATGTAAAGGATGAACAACTGTGACAAAACAATAACCTATTGAATTTACTTTGTTCCATTTAATTTTTACCTCTGTGAGGCCTCATACACCAAAATGCTGTGTCAGCAGCACCCAAGACACTCATTTATGGGGTTTTTTATGTGTTATACCCTCTCTGGTGTAATCTGCAGAGGTCAATGGATGTAACTGCACTTGCCCTTTAGCAGATGTCTGAATTTTGGGATCTATCCTTTTCCAGACCATCTTGGTAAAAGCCTTGCCCTCTTGGCCACTGTTTTACGAGGCCTTTGTGAACACAAATTTAATGGAAAGAAAACTGATACAGAGAGAATTAATCAGCCAGCTGTCCTTACAGACAAGAGATCTGCATGTGGAAAATTCTTACAAACACAGACTTGGAACTCAGTGCAAGGCTTTGGGATTTAAGGGCACATTTGAACTTAGCAAAAAGAAGCGACTCAGTGACTATGAATAGTCACAGCCTCCGTGTTTGCAGCTTATGTATCACTTCTGCAAACACAGTGGTTTATAATTGACTGAAAGGAGAAATACATCTTGCAACACCCACCAGCTCCTGCAGCCTGGGTGATTTCCCACCTGAGCACCTTGCTGGTCTATTTTTATCCTGTCAAGAGGTTACAGCACCTTGCTGGCCATAATTTCCTTTACCTAACAGGTGCTGGTCATACTTTATTTTGCAAATGAGGCATCTTGTGAACTATCATGAGAGTAAAGTATTACTAGAGCTGAGGGGGTGGGGGTGAAATGGAAAGAAAAGGAAGGAGGGTAAAGAATGACTTTGCAGACAAATCCCCCACACTATTGAATCTTTGTTGGCACAGAAAAAAACCCCCAAACATCAGAAAAGTCATGCTTCAGTTCTCTGCTGTTGCATTATCTTTTTTCTTTTCTTTTGCTACTTCAAAATACCTACAAGTATGCTGCCCTCCTTGAAGGCAGCTCCTTGAAAATGAAGTGTACGTTTCAAAGACTGTGTACAGTATAACTCTTTGTGTTTGGCTTGGAGAAATATTTGTTGGGTGGAAAGGAAAAAAGGAATTTAAGTAGTTGGTAGTAAGCAAATGTTCCTCCAATACCTGCTCAAAACACCTTGAATCTAAGGATATGTCTTGGCCATGCTGGACAGAAGTTGCATCTTGTGGTGCTAGAAGACAGTTGGAGCTCTTGACAGGGAGTTGCAAAATTAAACACCCCCAAAACCTGTGAGGTTTTGGGGGTGTTTAATTTTGCAACTCCCTGTCAAGGGAGTTTAACTCTGGTGTTTAAAAGGGTGTTTAACTCTGCACATGTCCAGAGAGAGGTAGTTTCACACTTGTTGGGGTGGCAATGCCCATGTGGACATGACAGCAAGGACGGGGTGCCTCAGCATCTGTCCCCAGTCCAGGGCAGGTCCCAAGCTCCTGTGGCACATCTGTGCTGCTGGCAGGAGCTGGTTTGAAGAGCTCCACATCCACAGTGGAGCAGCAGTGAAAATATCTCATCTTGTCTGGCATAAGGCCCCTGGAGCAGCAATAATGGAGAAGTCTGGGACACTGTGTTAACTTCCCAATTGTTTTGCTCTCAGATAAAAACAAAATATTCTCGGTCATTTCCCTGAAGTGGGGCCACAAAGAGCACATCTTTAACATCAGTGATGGCTGAAATTGGATGAGGTTGTTCCTGTGTTATGGCTATCAATTCAGCCATGTTAGGCACTGCAGCTGTTAAAGGTACTGTATTGGCATTTAATTTCCTGTAATCCACAATTAACTGCCATTTCCCATTCAACTCTTTACTGGCCATACAGGAGAGTTATATGGGGAATGAGTGGGAACAACTATTCCATCTTCCCTTAAGTCCAATGTCACAGGGGAAATCCTTCTCTGGCCCACAAAGGGGGATTTTACATTAGTTACATTTGAAGGAGTGGGGGTGGCAGCTTGCAGCAGGTGAAGTGATGAAAAATCCAAAGCAAAATCACTGCCTGCCCTTATCACCAGTCCAAGACCTGCCCTTTGAGATATGTAAGCCAAGCCCCTTTATTGTCTCCAAACTTCTCTGAGCCGGAAAAATGTTGGAAAAATGTGTACAGATGGGGACCCAGGGCCCAGAGGGAAAACTGAACACTGCTCAAATAGTGCTGCCAGTTTGTGTTACAAGTTGCTCCACTGAAGTCACCACTGGTGAAAGAATGAGAGGGTCTTTAATTCCAAATGTGACAGTTTAACAGTTTAATAGTAAATCTCCCTCTTTTTTTTCTTCCCCTTGGATGCACACATAACCCCAAAGCCTCTGAAACAGGACTTTTGGTGAGCTGGCAAGAGGAACAATGATGAATTCACCCCCCAGGTGACATGGTCTACCTGCTCTACGTTCCCCAGGGAGCGTAGAGGACTAGGGAGGACAACTGAATTGGATCACCTTTTGTTTGCTGAGCATGTACAGATGAGATGATTAGCTCAAATAAATGGGCAGGACTGAACTTTCTTAGCATTTATTTGTTCTATCCTCATTTCTTTTCCTTTGGACTCAGGTGCCAAAGCACGTTGCCACAATGAATATACGAAGGCCTTGGAAAATTAGAATTAAATATGTGTATTTTTTGTAAGTTGAGACATCACAGAAAAGAGAACTCTAAATCTAGTGTAAATAGCTATCAACATACTTCTGTTTGTTTTTCAGTCCAATTGTCTAAGTGTGCTATAGCTCATGTTTTAAAATAATACTTGAGCTGAGCTGATGCTAGGCTGCATCTCTTTTCTCTCTGGATTCCTAAGCAGCACGTGCTCAGCCAAGGAGAACAGGATGGGCACCTGGGTCTGGTGTCCAAAGCTTCCATTTACCACCCACCCAGCACTTCATGGCTGGGCCAGGGGTGAAATGCATCAGGATTTTGTGTCTTGCTTGGGCACTAAAACGCAACAGAAAAGCTTTGCCATGATTTTGTGTTTTGTTTTGTTTTCTTTATTTGTTATTTTTTAAATTTCCATTTTGTTTTCCATAATTCTCTGTGAGTTAGCATTCCCTGGGCATATTTTGGGGTTAGCTTAATAAATTTGGGGTTGCTTGAGCCAGGACTCGAATTCTTTCATCTATATTCAGAGAAGCTGGAAGACTTTTCCTAAGCTTTTTTGAAGTCTCAAGTTCATGTAACTACCTAAAAGAAGCTCATTTTTATGCATGCAGAAGAGGTACCTCAATGCTTGAAATAATTTCCAGAGAATGATAATTTCTCACAGATTGTTTGACCTTCATCATCAAACAGTCAAAAAGTTGCTCAGGTTTTGGCTGATTTTGGCCTGAAGCTATCCCACAGCAGAACTGAATATTCCAGGACAAGTCAGTATTTCAGCATATTTTGAATTCCAGACTGAAAACAAATGTGGCTTCCCTTGAAAGAAGTAAAAACCCAATTATTATTTAATATTGAAAGACAATTTGGAAATAAAAAATTTAAATGTTGTGTCAAAATTCTTCAGTGGCTTAGAAAAACATTATTCTATTTTTGGCTTTTATACACTGCTTTTCCATTTGGATGAAAATGATATTTTGGTTGACAAGTAGCTCAGTTAAAACCTCCCCTCTGGCTGTCTGACTGTCTTGGTACTCCTCTCCTGTACAAAACATGCCCAGCAGAAGGCACAGGAGCAACATCAAAAGCATCGTCTTGATCTGTCCAGGCAGAGCCTGCATCCTGGGTCCATGGTCTGAAAGATGCAGCTCCTGGAATCAAAGTGCTCCTTTCCTTCATACCCATTCCGAAGGATTTCCAGTTAACACAAGAACAGCAACCTTCCTGCCCAGAGACCTCTGAAGCGAAGTATTCCTTGCTTGCTCCCATGGGAAATAGAGGAAAATATGGCCAAAGAAATAAAAAAAAGTCAAGGTCAAACCTTATTAGAACTACATTTTCCATTGCAGGAACAATCAGCCTGGGAAATGAGTGTTATTTGACATCATTATGGTCAAGAATACCACAAAATACACAAAAAGTCTTGCACTTGAGATGAATGTGCATCTGTCTCTGCCTGGACACACACACACATCTCCAGAGGTATCCTAAATCATTCTAAGATATTTGCACATAATATTGAGCCTTCTGCCACCCTGTTTGTGCCACAAAGATATTTAACCCTAATCTATAATAAAGTTCCTGTTGAAGTCTAGGAGCGCAAACAGGCTGAAAGACCCTCCTGTTGTCCTGCTATGGAATGTGCATTATTGCAGCTCAGTTACTGTGGCTGCAGCCTTGAGCAGAGGTCTGCTGAGCTAGCCTTTATGCTCTTGGAGATTAAAATGTGCAAGAAAAAAAGCTGCCCCCCCAGAGGCTCATTTTTGTGTGGAGGGGTCCAGGGTGCCCACACACCATCATGTCCATAAAGCAGCAGGTTCCAGTGGAGTTGGGATAGCTGGGACCTGCCAAAGGTTGTAGGAGCTTGTCCAATTTGCAAGTTTCAAAGCCATTGGGAAGCACTGAGTCAGTGGAGTGATCTGATAAGTTCTTTGTTAGAGGCTTGTCCCAGTTCTAATTAATCACATTCAATAACAATTCAATTAGTGCCGTGAGTTAAAAATTACCAAGTTAGCTGCACACACTGAGATGGACACATTCAGGGCTGAGACAAAAATAGTCTGGCAGAAATGAGAGGCATTGAATAAGGCAGTGATCTCCTGGGACATTTCTGGAAATTGTTCACGATCATTTTCCATGTCCTCATTCTCCAAATGCTTCTGGTATTGCTTTCCCTCCCTGGCCTGGGCCCTCCATGGCAGATCTCACTCACATTTCCTCTTCTAATGGACAAGAGTGGAGACTTCTGGTGTGAGTGGGTGCTGTGGTTAGACAGCAGACTGGAACCTCTCTTAGAAACTCAGTCCACTCTGCTAAGATCTCTCTGTAAGTAAAATGAAAAACCTTGGGAAGATTAACACAGATGAAACAACAAGCAAAAGGAATACAATTTATTAGGATCCATCTTCCTGAGAGCCAATGCTCCCAGCAGTGCCAGCCCTCAGCCTGTTAGACACCACACTCACATCTACCAAGAGAAATTCACTGAACATCACCATCCCTTTGGCTTCTCCTATCAGCCATTTCTTCCTGTATGAATTTCTTTTCGTTTCATGTATTTAATCTCTTATGGTTTTTAGAGCTCTTGGATTGTGTTCACTGCTTATATTGCATCAAATACAACAGGGTTCTGACTTGGACATTTTGGCTGATAAAAAAGGAGGTGAAGTGAAAGTCATCATTCCATACTTTATAGCATTTAAAAGTTACTGATGTTAGTATGCTGAAAATGCAGAGAAACGTCTATCAAGAGGAAACAAGAAGTAACAGAATAAAAATACTCAGTGATTCTTTTAATAAAATAAAAAGTGAACACTAGAAACTATCTTTGGCAAGCTAGGTCCATAATTTGCCCTGCATCTTTGAGGTGAAATGCCTTTGGTTCCTTTCTTAGGCATTTCTTCCTCTATTTTCAATTTTTTAAGTTCTTTGGGGGGTGTTTCACCAGAGGAAAAGGGAGTACAATCAAAAATATCATGGAAATCTGAATTGTTATGTACACACACACACATGCACTGACATCTGAGCCAGCACAGCAGCAAGGTGTCATTGCTGTCTCTATATTCATCAAGCTGGCACAGCTCCTACAACACCTGCAAGCAGACCTGGGGAGCAGATCCCCAAAAGCTGAGAGTGTTGCTGGATATTTCTTCTGGTCATGTTAAGTCAGTTTTCCTTTATTCTGGCCTGGAAGTTCTGTCATGAAGATTCTTCCCTCTTTTAATTTCAAGAATTAAGAGCACTTTTTGTTTCAAACCAAACTTGTCTTGCCTTTACCTGAATATCTAACTGGTGTGTAGACAGACAGGCCTTTGTACCCAGTGTGTCTCCATTTGGCACTTCCTCAGCAAGTCAGAGTATTTACCTCTAATCTCATTTTGCACAGAAAAGTACAAACAAATTCCAGTTCCAGTCAGTCAGAACAATATATACCATATTGGACAAATGGTTTGGAAAAAGAATTACTGAGAGCTGTTCTCCCATATGTCATCAACTGAGATACAGCTGGGGCAGTGCTGCTGATGGGGCTAATGCACAATATGGGTGTAACTAATGAAATGGGAACTCTGAAGAGGGAGCAGTGGCAAAAATAAACCTCTAATTCAGCAGCTAGATGAGGAGTGGGAATGATTTTTTCAGCACACACTGCCTCTGTGGCTCCCAGCACAATAGGTGCTGATGTGCTGTTGCATGATGATTCAAAGTCCACTCCAATAACAGGAAAAGAGCTTTCTATTAATTTCTTTGAGCTTTCCATTCTCTTACAGAGGCAGCTGTTTATGGCTCAAGCCACAGCTGCAGAAGGCTCTTTCTAGGACAGATTAAAATGGATGGGCACTAAGCAAGCAGGAGGCTGCAGAACCCCCCAGAGTAATTCCACCACTTGTTTTCTAGTGGCCAGTGGCACTGCTGACAAAAGTGCCATCACAGCCCATGGCTGCTGCTTCTACACAGGTGTGGGGGCCCTGATAGCACCAACAGCTCCTCATTGTCCTGATCAGCCTCACCTCTACCCTCAGCCCTTGCTCATCAACCCAGGGATCCTATTTAGGCTCGGACGGGGGCCCTGAGCTCTGGTTTGAGCTCTGCTGCAGGATTGGGGTGATCTGCAGTTTGGCCATGCACTTTCCTGGCCATGAATCCCACTGATCCAGACTCCAGTGCACACAGTGACTCCTGCCCTGGCTCTGCATGTGCCTTCCTGCTGTGGATCCACCTGAGCCTGACCTGTGGTTTGACTTCAAACCTGCCTCATTCTCCAGCAATCTGAATTCTCAGCTGGGCCTGCCTTGCTTGGGTATTGTGGATGGGCTGGTGAGGCCCAGTGCTGCCAGTCAGTCCTTGCAAATGTGCTGGACACCTTGAATGAAGAAGATTTCAATGCAGTGGTTGAATTTCCTAAATCAATTGATTAAGCCATGGAATCGTCCAGGCAGTTTTCACTGTGGGTAAGTGCATCAGAGATATGCCTTTAATTGAAGGGTTTCCTCTCTATTCTGACAAAGGAGGAGTAAGGAATATTCTGCTCCTGCACCCTCCAGGCCTTGCTCTGGAGAAGGAGCAGTTGCAGCAGCCTGTTTTCAGCCTCTGCCTCCTCTGCAGGCTCCTGAGCTGGGTGCAGTGCAGCAATCTGGCCCTTGGCAGGACCCTGCACTCACTGCAGCCAGCCTTGGCACAGAGTGTCAGGTCTGTGACCCTTGCAGATGTCAGTGGTAGATGAATAGGTGTGACCAGGACCCCATAGTATGCCAAGTTTGTAAACTCTTTTTGTCAAGGGTTATCTTTTCAGTGCATATGGAACACATACCTTTGTGTGGTTTTGGTCATGATTCCAGGTGCTGCTGAAATGTAAATAGTTACTAGAGTAATATCCAAGCTCTGGCTGCTTTTGTTTTGCTTTTCATAAGCTCACATACCAGAGAAGGCTGGAATTCAGGATTTACCAATAATAGAGCCTGCTCTAAAGGGGATGCTGTTGTCACTGGCAGTGTGTAAAGGTGGGTGAGGTGTGTTAGCAGATAGACATGGTTACTCTTGGAATAAATAACTAGGATTGCTTCTGTGAATGCCTTGGGAAATCTTTAACTGTCCTGCTTGTTGAAAAAACTTGAATTTATGTAATCCACTCGGTTGAAATGATTTCTGAGATCATCAAGTCCAACCTTTGATCAAACACCATCATGTCAAGTGGACCATGGCACTGGGTGCCACATCCAGTCTTTCCTTAAACACCCCCAGGAACAGTGACTCTACCACCTGGCTGGGCAGCCCATCCCAATGTTTAATCACCATTTTTGTGAAGAAATTCCTCCCAATGTCCAACCTGAATGTCTCCTGGTGCAGCTTGAGAGTACATCCTCTCATCCTGTCATTGATTGCCTGTTAGGAGAGCCTGACCCCCACCTGGCTGCACCCTCCTTTCAGGGAGCTGTAGAGAGGGATAAGGTCCCCTCTGAGCCTCCTTTTCTCCAGGCTGAACTCTCCACAGCTCCCTCAGCCATTCCTCACAGGATTTGTGCTCCAGACCCTTCCCCAGCCTCATTGTCCTTCTTTGGATGCACTCCAGCCCCTCAATGTCCTTCCTGAATTGAAGGGCCCAGAAATGGACACAGCACTCAAGGTGTGGCCTCACCTGTGCTGAGTACAGGGGACACATTGTCCAAGTTCCTAGTTCTTGAAAGAGCTGCGGGGTTTGAAAAACTAGTTTTTGTTTCAAAATCTAGTTTGTCACGTGATTTAAATGAGTTATTTCAGGGGAGAAAATTCCTTCAAATCAACCTATTGTATTTTGAAACAAAACCAGAGCCCTTGCTGTGCAAACAATAGGGGCTGCATTGCCAGCATCTCCCTTGCCTCAGCTGCAACAGACCATGCACTTTGTGCTGCTCGACTAGAATCCAAACTGTCGTGGCTGAGTGTTCAGGACAAGCTGGTTAAAGTGGTCTGAGATCAGAGAACAAGGCTGAGGGCTGCTGTTCCCCAGGGAGAGGGATGAATCCTGGGTTTCAGGGTGTCCTGCTGGCTCTGGTAACATGTGAGAGTTGTCACACTCTTCAGTGTGCTCCTTCAGGCAGGGCTTGCACAGCTATCCCAGGTGATGCCAGTCTTTAATTCAGGATCACACACACTAATATCCCAATCTGTCATATTTGACAGAGTTGCTTTGTGAGGGAGCTCATTTTTCATGAGCTGCTGCTTTATCTCTCTCTTCCTTTCCCCATTTTCTTCTGCTTCATCTTCCTCTGACTTCTGTTTTATTTTTCCCTCTGGCCAGCCTGCCTAATCTTTAGTTTTTGCTTGAAAGTCTTTTACTGTCTGAAAGCTGCAATTGTGGAGCATATGGGCACTTAATGCAGGCCACCTGTGTGCATCCAGGGACTCCACACAGTCCATGAATTGTCTGCTTGACAACCTCAGTGTAAAATGTTCTGCAACCCCAAACAGCAGATATGAGTCAGGCTGCTGCCAAGACATGGTGGAAACCCTAAATTGTTGTGATTCCTTTCTGTCCTGTAAATGTTGTTTATTTGCATAAATTCAGAGAAGCCTCCTGGATTGCCTCAAAGCTGCAGCTGTTTCACTGAATTAATCTCAGCCACCTCAACTGGTTTTTGCTGCAATTTTGCCAGCACCCACTGCAAGCACAGCTGTAGGGTACAGAAATTTCTTTCCATATGTTCTTCACACAGCATGTGTAGTAGCACCCAATGGTGCAAAATAGTACTAATGGGCCAGATTCAAAACTTTTAGATCTATTTATTAGGTGCTTTGAGTCTGGTCCTACGGCATTATTTTGTACACAATTTATGCAGTGGAGCTTAAACCTGCCAATACAATGCAAGCAGCACATAGTCCTAATTATGGTGTTAATAAGTGGTGTTTCATAAGTGGTCTCCTGGCAAGATGTGCTGTGTAGGCTGTTATGCAAGCCATTTCTCCTTTATTAATTGTTGCTAATTATGTTTTCACTGTGAATGATCCATTAACTAGCTTAGCATGGCAGAGCTGAACAAGAAAAAAAGTATTACATTTGCTCAGAGAATAAGTAGAGAAAACCATAACTCTTGGCTGGGTCTCTCACTGCTACTTGCTCCCCTCAGATGTGCTCCTTATCACTCTTTATTGCCTTCCAGGCCTCACAGGCTGTACAGCCTGTAAAAGGAGCATTCAGGTGATATCATCTGTTCCCTTTTTCTAGTGCAAGTGATTCAAGGGCTAACTTTTAATTCAAAGCAACCCAGCTTTTGCTGTGTGTAAAAGCATATTATAATGATGGCCAAGATGTGATTTGAGTACTTTAACGAGTAACAATGGCATCAGTCATCCACTTGGAAGGTGGAGTTGCTTTCAAACAAATCTGGACACCTTTCCTGGAAGTACTCATGAAAGAGCTGCTGCAGGCTTCTCTTATAACAAGGAGTTATTTTATGGAGCTTGCATACAATTACTTATCCAGAAAAGCAGTGGCACTAGTGGGTAAAAATTTCAATTGAAGACTGATGTCTGCATAAACATATACAAGAGGCCTAATCTGATTTGGTTTCAACACCCTAATAGTATTCTAAAGTAGTTACTGAGTAGAACAGACTCTATAAACAAATACAACTATATGTTTGGATAATCCCCATCTTTGTCTACTGAACAGTTGAAATAATTAAGAGGGAACCCAAAGGGAATATGGATTTATGAAGATGCTTTTTTGCAAAGCAAGAATATACAACATATTGTTCTCAAATCCAAGGCTCAGAGAACAAATGGGTCTTTGAAAATAAGCCATGGTAAAAGAACATGAGGAAAAGATCAGGGTGTTAACCATTACAGACAAGTGCTGAAAAGAAATTGCAGTTCAGTTTAGCAACACAGCTGGGAAAAGAGCAGCCAGGCTGAGACCATTGAAGACTGTCAGCACTGTCACAGTTGCACATGATGGACAGCACAGGATTTGGAAAATCAGCATGAGCAGTGCCCTCGCTGCCAGCCTGTGCTGATGCTCCACAGGAAGGACTTGAAACATCTACAGAGAGCACAGGGAAAAAGGGCAGTGTGAAGAATGTGCAATGCAAGCATGAGCAGAATTCCAGTGCTGTGCTCTCTGGGGAAGAATTGCAGAGCCTCCCAGTGCACCTGGAGCAGCTGTGGCACTCCTTGGCTCAGGTGTATTTCTGCAAGAGGAAGAGGGAACTTGGTTATTGCAAATAACCACTGCTATGATGCTTGTGGCTTTATTCCTTTATCCTGCTGCATTTTATTACCTTTGATTGAACTTATTTACTTACTTTGTTCTTGTTCTTCTATTTTAAATTCCCAGTTAAACCCTCCAACTTGTTTAACTAAAGGCTAATGACAGCAGAGGTTAGGGATTGGTCAAAAATTGTCAAAATTCTTATAGATTCAAGAGGTGTGCCATGTGTAAATACACAACTGCTTCTCCACTGGGGTGTCACTCCTGGCCACAGGGCAGGTGCTCCCCTACAAGGGTTGAGGCAAGCAGAGGGAATCCAGATTTGTGCTTTGTCCTCCCCTCGGCAGGGAGAGCTGGAAACAAGCTCTGAGCACTGACTCTTTATCTGAAAATCTGGAGGGATCCTTGTGTGTGTTTTAAATGGCCTTTAGGTGAAACAGCTTGGGATGATGTATTCAAGATGGGAAAATACTGGGAAAGGTGATTATGAGCAATGCTCTTCCACAATGATTAAGAGAAAACTGTTCTTTGCTAAGAGTAAGAATCTTTCACTTGTGCAGGTGATTACAAAGCAGGAAAAACTAAGGACAGGGACAGTCACTTCCCATCCAGTTGCCAGATCAGTTTGATAGTGGCCAATCTCCTCCACATCACCTCCTATCTCTATTTGGTGTAGAAACATAAACTTGCAGGCTGACTGGGACTGTAACTCTGAATAGTGGGGCAATAGGTGCACAATCAGACTGCTCCCAGATGTGTGGTGCATTTGTGCCAAGCCTAATTTGGCCTCTGTATCAGAAATAAATGGTCTGTTATTGCAAGTATTGTTCATTGAATATAGATGTACTAGCCTAGCCCCAAAGATTGCAGTTTGCTGGAGGACAGTGGTTTGGAAGAGATTAGATTAACTAAAGAGTGATTTTTAAAGCGTATTTTTCCTTTAAGCATGTTGAGGGTGTTGAAATGATTGATAACCATTTTAATAGAACTAGAGTCTGAGAAAGAACTTGGTGGATAAATGCCATTTCAGATAAAGGTTTCAGGGAGATTTGCTTTCAAATACTTTCAAATGTATAATTTTTTACAGATTCACTTCTTGAGCAGCTGTTCCAGCTGGATGGTGAATCCCAGATATCTGCTTTCATACCCTGCCTGTACAGCAGCCCAAACTGCAGCCAAACCAGGGCTGCAATTTGTGCATTGCATCTTGCATTCCTGTGCTCTACACTGCAGCTTGTTTTAGTGAGAGAATACACTACACTGCTCTGGCCAGAAGGTGGCAATGAGAAATGAGGTTTTACGCTTTATTTTTTTATCAAGTTTTGTACTGTGATGCTTCAAGCTGATCACAGTTTATATGTCAAATCCTTCCAGGCAGATTTTTTAAAAAATAATTAAAAGCCACAACTTTACTTCTACACAGACAAAACCAGCAGTGGGCTGTGTCTGAGCACACCCAGCAGGAGGTGCAAGTTTAAAGTTTAAAATCAATTGTCTCTTAACTGATCTTTCAAATCTGGTTTCCATGGAGCACACAGTGGTTGTAAAGCCCAAGAAACATTTAGCAGCTGTGTTTCAAGGACTTTGGGAAGACCAGATGGCTGAAGAGTCACTTGAGCACTGGAGCCCAGGGTAGCTACTCCCCTGGAGCTTCAGCTGAGAGGTTTTTAACAGTGTAGGTGAGATTTGTTAGGATGTGTTGATTTCTAAAGCAGGAATGTAGTTTTAAGACAAAGTTCATTGCCAGACATTGCTCAGCACCAGTGAAATTGAAGCTGTGTAGTTGCCCTTCAGGAGCCAGAGGCTCAGAAGTATTATTACACACCTGTTCCAGGGACATGAGAGTGTTGTTCCTGGTGTGGCAGCTCTGGCTCCATCACCAGATGTATCCCCCAGAGCACTTTGTGCTGCATTTCCTCTGGTTTTACTCTCAGCTCAAGAAAGATCTTGGTTCTTTATACAAGATAAGAAGTTCGTGGGACTCTTCAAAAGATGATTATTGCCACTAACTCTTGGTATTATTTTTATCATGCTGACTCCTAATACCTATCAAAAGCAGGAGAGTGGAGTTGGCAGAGGCAAACTCACAGTGGCAGAAGAGGAAATTTCCTCCTTTAGTATTTCCATGCTTAACTGCAAAGCTGAGTACCCAAAAGCAGAGGGGTTTTACTACTGGGGAATAACTTAGAACCAGGCAGTTCTTCTGACCTGAGTGAATGACCAGTTATTTCAAACTTCCCCCTCAAACAGAAACAAAGACAGTAAAGTGTTTGCAAAGTTTGCACAGTGTCCTTTGCTGATCCCCAGAAAGTGAGATGTGTTTCCAGGAGGAATATGGACAGCAGGAGAAGGCTGGAGAGATCAGAAGAGAAGTAAAACCACCAAGGGACAAGGTCAGAAGTTGGTGTAAAGAGCCAGGCTGACAGCTTGCCCTATTGCCTGATCCATGTGGATTCCCTCAGGTGATCCCTTGAGACAGGAGCTCATACCCCACCATCTCACAGTCCTGCTGAGGTGTTTTCAGCCACCCAAACTGCCTGTAGCTCCTGGACCTGCTATTCTGCATCTCCTTTTTGGGTCAGGACAGCATTCAAGGCTCTCCCTGCAGGGGAAGGGAGCTCATCTGTGGTGTGTGTTGTGCACCATGACGGCAATCTAAGTGCAGGTGATTAATTTTATCTTCCTTGTTTGCTCTCAATTCAGCAGTTACAATGAAGGCTCTCCAGTGTCCTCTGCTGTTCTTTAACAACTCAACCAGACCCAGAGTCAACAAGGAAGCAGCTGATCAAGGGCTGCTGGTGTAAATGATCAGACCCAGGAGAGCACAGTTAATGCACACGCCTCCACAGGTGCCCCATGCCCACTCTGTTTGCCTTTCCTTGGTTTTGGAAAGCCATCCTCCTCCTCCTGTGTGGGCTGGTGATCACAACCCCCTTGTTTTATGGCACTGGAAGTATCTGAGTGTACCATTTTTTCTGCTTGCTATCATTTGCCAGGCTGAGAATCAGATTTGTTTAGGGACAGTCTGAAGAGGTTCTGTCCCCAGTGGGAAAACTTTGGTTAAATAGTCCAAATTGGTTGGTTTGTTTCCTGGGACACCTTCTGACACCCCAATTCATGCTTGGGGAGGGTTGACTGCAGTGATATATGGCAGGATGCAACATGAATGTGTTCATTCTCCTGAGTCACTTCATGCTGAATTGTGATTTTTTGGAATGACTCTGTCCCTCAGTGCCTGCTCAGTGCTGGGATTGCAGGAGCAGATCTGTGGAGCCAAGGCAGTCCCTGTTTGTGGTGAAGGCTCAGCCAGCAGCATGATGGATGTGAGGCAGAGGCTGAATGCTTGCTGTGACAGCAGGGCTGTCTGTCAGAGGCAAGGATGGCCATCCATCCCCTCCTGCCTGTTCCCAGGCACCACGGACAGGGTGTGGGGACAACAGCTGCAGATGAAGGCACAATCAGGAGCTGTGTGTTTCAGGGTGTGTGTTCAGTTTGCCCTTCTTGCAGACAAGGCTTGTCCCTGATCTTTGACCCTGGCACATTTTAGCTGGGGGCTGTGTGGTGCTGGGCTCTTACTCTACCTTGTGTAAGGCTGCAGTGAAGAGGCAAATCTGATCAGGGGATTTCTCTGCTAAGGAGAAGTGAGCAAAACCAGGGACAAGTGCAAAATGCTGCAAATATAGGTTAATTGATAGAAAAATACTATAGAAAGGTAAAATACTGTCATTTCTGTCTTTGCATTTCCCCATTTTTTCCCACTAGTTTTTCTCTAGTTTCTGTTTCTTTACTGCTTATATGCCTCATTCCAGGCTTTCACATGCAAATGTACTTTAGTAGGAGGTGTAGAGACTCCACTGAACTGACTGAGTCCCAGTCCAGCAGAGTCTTTGCTGAGAAGTTGAGTCTGCAAAAGTGAGTCTCAGCTATACAGGACATGCAGAGAGAGCCACCATGGGTGGATGCTTTCTTCAAATTTTTTTTTTTTTTTTTGACAGAAGAGAGGTGCCAAGCAATCAAATCCTGTTTACGCTGTGGCAAGTAATAAGTCAAGGCTCTGATATTTTAAGCAGTGGGTTGTGTAACATTCATAAAGGAAGAATAGGAGTTCTGCCATCCATGCTGGTTATTCATCATCTTCTCCATCAGTTTAGCCAGTCTCAGGTATTCAGGTTGTTTCTTCCTTCTTTTTATTTCTTAGTAAGCATTACTTTATTTTCTAGGGAGCACAGAAATAAGAATGGAGAATGAACATAATGATGACAAATGGCTGCTTTGGCCTTCTCTGGGAAGACTGTGATAACCTTGGTCTGGTCTTTGTGTGCTCCTCCTGCCTAGCCATATGAGTTCACTGAGGTGGCCCTGGACTGGCAGGCCTCCAAACTGGCGTGTGTCTGACATTGTTCAGTGGGAACACTCTGTGCAGACCCAGGCACGCTCCTCTCCTTGGCATCAGAGGCAGGAAAACAAAAGGCCTTGCTCCCAAGTTTGTTGGCTTTATCAGCACACGTGGTTGCCTCCTCCATCTTCCAGAAGCTATTTCAACCCCAAGACCAGATCATTGGTACTATCTGGCAAGTCCCTCATTACCTGCAGGCTCTAGACACTTGGCTTCCTTGGAGCTGTTGAGCAGTGCTTCCCTGCTGCAGGCTGGTCATGAGCGTGGAGAAACAGTTGAACATCCATAAATCACTAATTTTTGTCTCTTTGTCCACTTCCTTGCTCAGCTTAAGCAGAGTTTTTGTGAAAAACTGATTCTTCCAGGGCCTTTGTCTGTGAGCAGTTTGATCTTCCAGATGAGAGGGGATGTAATGGATATTACTGATTTGGAGAAGAGTCCCAGTTCAGCCATAAAATGAACTGCAAATGTTCTATTTCCAAGCCTTTGATGCAAAAATCCTTAGTTTTCCTTTTCCAGTGATTATTTTTTTTCCAAAGAGAAAACAAAGGGTATAATGTCAGTGCCCAACATGACAGAATCACCCGTTTTCATCTTTAGGGAGAATCTGTCAATCTGTAATGGTAAAAATTGTTATCAGATTTCTCAGGTTGCTGCAAGGGATGAGTTACAGTGGAATTGCAGAATAATGCAGTCTGAGGAGGGGCTTGCATCCATGATTAGCTGGTGCTTGTAAGAATTATCTAAAAGGAGAGGCTTCCAATTGTTCAGCCTTTCCCCCATGTTGAACCTACTGGTTGAGTGACTAGTTGGAAAGAATTAAGTTGGATGTAAGCATCTGGTGCCTCTGATCTGTGTTAATGGGGGATAGCAAGAGACAAACTTATTCCACTCACATTAAACATTAAACATGAAAGAGTTGCATTAAAATGCTCTAGGAGAAAGGAATTACTTGTGTCTTTTTGATCAGTGCGTGGTTCTTCAAGATTTGACATTGCATGTGCGTGACTTGGTGCACCCAACTATATTTTTGAACAGCAGTAGGAGTTAAATTATCCTTTCAAAAGGGAAAGAACACCCAGCTGGGGTTAATGCAGAAACATCAACAAAACACTTTGTGCTTTGAGATGCCTGGGGAATAGCTGCAATTTTTGGATTCTGCTCCCAAATGCATTTGGACAAAGGTAGAGAATGTGAAAATAAAAGCAAGAATCCATAGTCCTATTTTATAGGGGAAAAAGGCAAGTGGTGGACTGTGCTCCAGCCAAGGTTGGCTAGTCTAAGGCAGGTGAGTGCTGACTGAGTTTCATTTGCATGTAGATAGTACATCAAGAGATGCTGATCAGATCTGGATTCAGAGTCATTGAAATATTGAAAATATGAAGGTAGAAAGAGACATACAGAGGTTTTCTGCTCAACATTTCAGCTCAAAGGGGTAACCTCAAAATGGAATTGGGTTGCTCAGGGCCTTGTCCAGCCACCTGCTGCCTATGTGCAAGGATGCACATGAGCTACCTAAATACTTGCTTTTATTGTGAGGAATTCTGTCTTTTTGTGGAGATGTATGTATCCTTAGTTGTCTCTGGGTAGCATAAAGAGAATGGGGAGACAAAGGCCAACAAAATGCCTCTGAGGGTTTCCTGAAAGGGACTTGAAACCCTTCAGGAAAGAAAAGAAAAGAACAATAAGTGAATGTTGATGCTCAGGAGATGAGTTTCAGCTCCAGGGCAAATAAGAATGAAAGGGAAATATGTCCTTCCCTTGTAGCTAAATAAAAAAGAGCTTAAGAAACCAAGAAAATTAAACTAAAATAATCAAGTGCCTCTCACCATTCTGTGCTGTTTTTCTCCATGAGCATTACTTAGCTCCTTGCTTGCCTGTCTCCTGGTTTCCTGTTGCCTTAGAGTCACAGAAGAGAGGTCCTAGGGAAGCACTTGAATTCCATTCTCCACTTCAGGGCCTGCCAAGGAAGGCAATGGGCTTCCAGCTGCCCTGGACAAGGCTGGTTTGCTGACCCCATGGGCTAGTGGCCAGTACATTTTCTTTGTTTGTTGTAGCCTCCGTTGGGATGCAGAGAGAGTGCCAGCCATGGATTTCATTAATTCCACCATCAGTGGGTCTGAATTCATTGCCACTAATACAATGCCTTTTTTCTATGTGCTGTGCCAGGGGTATTTTTTTTTTTTTGACACCATGTGTGACCTCCTGTTATTTCTCAACAAATGTTGGCAGGCACAGCACAGCTGGCAGAGCAAAGCAGCACAGTGTGTCACAAACTGCTGAGTGCATCCATGCTGAAATGAACAGCCAATTCCAGAGTGCACTGAAAATTAAATCAATAAGAAAGAAAAACATGCCACTATTGCTCCCCTTTACTCCAGCCTTGACTGCTGCCTCCATTGCATGTTAACTCCTCTGACTTGGACTCAGGCAATAGCCAGAAAAAGGCTATCACAGAGTTTTAGAGTTATATTTTTTATATCTCTTCTATCCTTCCAAAACTTCCCCAGACTTCTGTAAAACAGGTGTTTCTAAACTGTTCACATGTAACTCAGCAATTAATTCCTTTCTCTGAGCCGATGTTCAGACTTTGCTTTTTTTGTAAAGATAATGGGGATCACCCAACCACGAAGCTCTTTGGCTCAGGGTGGTTCATGGATTCAGCCCTGTCCCTCAAGGTGGATAACACACAAACACATCTGGGCTCCTGTCTTATGACATTTATTATTATATCTATTGAGTAGTTTTGTTTTATTATGGTGTACTTAATTTGACTTGTTTTAGGATGACCATGGTGGGAGGCAAGTGTCCATGGGGCAGGTTTCTGCTGGGACACCCTCTGTCAGAGCCATGGGTATAATTTTGTGTGCTCAGTGTGGCACACTGGACTGGAGAGCAGGGGGATATGCTCCCTGCCAGCAGGCCTCTCGAGATGGCAAGGCAAAAAGAAATAGCTTCAATACAACTATCCTGCAAGCCTGGTTCTTCAGTGGATTGTCATTTTTTTGGCACTAAGGAGAGCATTTTAAGCTGATGAGAAAATGCAATAGACTGATTTACTTGGATGCTTTCAATGTTTCTTTGACTTTAGCCAGGGGAGCCCAAAGGGGGGGTAGAGAAAACCAAAATATAATGCTGTACAAGGCTCATTTGTATGCACTGGGGCTTGCAGGCACTCGTTGAACTTGTACCTGCCCATGGGCCAAGTGGAAAAAGAGGACAGGCAGAGGGAATTCTTGCTCTTGCTCAGATTAAAAACCACTGCCATAAGCCCCAGGTGAGGCCATACAGCTTGGAAAAGTTGAGAAAAGTGTGTATGGCTTCTACCTGCTGTCTTTGCAGTCCCACTGTATTGCAGAATTTCTGATTGTTGTTGTATCTCTGCCTCACCCTCCTCTTCCTCCCCTTGGGGATAGGTCTGTGGAGCTGGGCCCCCCTCCCAGGTGGCACTGATGGGATGAAGTGTCCTGCAGGCAGGAAGATAAACCTTAAGTCTTAACTGGTAGAAATAAACCCATTTCTTATCTTTTCATGAGCAAATCTTGCTCTTCTCTCTGATAAAGAGCCCATTCCAGAGCAAAGCAAAAGGTAAGCAGAGACCCTGTCAGGTGCCCTGGGGCAGTGATGTGTTGTCAACAGGAGCATCCCATATTTTCCCAGTAGAAGCATCTCATTCCTACTCTATTTTCTCAAATTTTCTGGTGTCTTGTCTCCTTGCTGTCCCTTTAAAGACTGCAGAAGGTGTCTGTAAGCCACTTGGGTGACACTAACTGTTCCCCTGGCTGAAGTGTTTAGATGGCAGAGGATGGGACAGGAAGAAATGAGGATGTGAGGATAAACATGTCCTGACAAAGCAAGCAGTTGTATTGGTGGCTCTTAGAAATGAGGAAGTGTGACCCATCCTTGTGGACCCAGGGCTGGCACCAAACCTTGTGCATCAGAAGGCCAAAGAGAAGGAATTGCAGTGGCATTTCACAGGATAATGGTGACAGAGACTCAGTCTCTGGCTGCTGCAGCTGAGCACCAGTCTCTGCACTTGCAGTTGTTATTCTCATAGAAAAAGCCAAGTCCAGGAAGAGTTTAACTTTCAATTTGCAGTGCATTGATGGAACTCGTGTCCCTGCTGTGATGGGGAGCCCCCATCACTGTTGCATCTCTGGACACACAGCATGGCTGTTTCTCGTGTGGCAGCTCCAGAACATTCATTACAGCACAGAAACCCGGATCAGCCCCTGCATAAGGACTGGCTGGTCTCTTGTGCTCCATCATGCTGCTGCTTCTAATTATACTCAATCCTATCTGATTGAGACCAGAATTACTGGCTACTCCTTTTCTCTGCTGCTTCTGTCATTAATATCCAGGGGCCCAAACTCAAGAGCACCTGCTTTTGCAGCCCCAGATGTTTCTGGTCATATTTTCTGGAGAACTCATCCAAAGGTTGGGTGTTGGCAACTTCTCCCTTCTTGGATGATACAGTAAAAACATCTGGAAGTGCTTCAGGTTTTTGGAGTGTTGTGGTACTGCTAATCTTCCCTCTATGAATTCTGGATTAAATTAGGACTTGCTTTACAGGAAATTTTAGGTAATGTCTGCCTGTATTCACAGCTCAGTCATTTATTTGGGTGTAGCCCAGTAGTCTGAATAGCCTGTGATTTACTGCCACCAGTGAAATGAAACAGAATCACTTTCTCTGATTTATATCCTCTATTGTAGTTAAATATTTACACAGTATCAAGATCTTCATAATTGAATGGCTTACAGATAGGCAGCAAATGTTTATATACCTCTGGAATGGCCACAGGGCCATTGAGGTAATGATATTTCATTTTGATAAAAGTTCTTTTACTAAGAAGAAACTTAAAGCTCTCTCAGCTCCATTTTATTCTCGGGGTCAGACTTAGCCTTGCTGATTTCAGTGGGTTACTGCAATTCTTATAGACTGTAAAAGTTCAGAAAGATCACTTTTGTTGAAATGAAACTGTTGTAGTGGAGGAACACGGCATCTTTCCCCTAGCAGTGTTGTGGATTTGTTCAGGTAGGAAGGCAAGAAAAATTACCAGGCTGATATCGTGCTCTGAAAGGAACTGAAGCTGGTAGGTTTGAACAATACTACCAGTATTAACTCAGTGTTTCTCCATTCACTTGCAGAAAAGTATCACTAAGTATTTCCCATGGGTAAGCAAACCCATGGGTAAGCAAAATTAGCCCTGTTTCCTGAAGCAAGAGGGGATCCTGTCGTCCCTACTTGTTCTGTTTGATTCTATCTCCAAGGGAGGGAGCTGGAACTCAAAGCAGTGCAACAATTACAGCTGAGTTTGAATATTGCTGAGCTGATCTTTGCTTTACAGCAATATTCAGAACATGGGAATGAGCTGACTTGGATTACACTGTTGGTGAAGACTTTGTCTAGACTTGGACAAGAATGTGTATTTCTAAGAAAAAGGAGTTGCTTCTGTCTTGGAACTGTGTGGTTTTATTACCAAAGGAGATGTCAACTTTTCTTAAAACCAGAGTCTCTCTAGAGGCTTTCCATCAGCATAGTTTTTCCTTTTTTCATCACTTTTTGATGTTGTCAGATAATTTTGAGCTCCTGGATTTCAAATTGGACTGGATGAGCAAAAAGTAGGAGAGCAGCAGAAAGGTAGTTATTACTATATTCTGTTTCTTGTTTACTGAAAATCAATTTTGCAGCTTTCATGTAATTCTGGAGTGGATGTTAGAGAAAAAACAGAAAGGATATATGTATATTTTAGGTGCTGCTTATAAATGTAACTTGGAAAAACCTTTTAGAATGTGGGAGGCTGTTGGGAATCCTAGTCTGAGGTGAAGGAGAACAAAATTTACTACAGTGTGATTAACATTTGTAATATAATTTCCTATATAATGGAGCTCATATTCCTACCTGGATAGTCTAAATAATCCTATAACATAGAGTGATGATTATTTTAAATCTGTAGTAGCAAATGTTTCTGTAGAATCAAACAGAATGCAAAACATGCAATGCTTTGGAGGTGAGCATCTTTGCTTGGGTGGAGCATCTTTACAAAGATGCTCTTCTCAAAGGTCACAGGGATTTCTTGGTTTTTCTGTCCCGACTGGGAGGCAGTAGATAACCTCTTTATTCTGTATCTGGGATAAACTGCAGTTCATAACACTGGTACAGGGCAGCTTTCCAGCTGACACAGCCTCTGCATGCAGTGATATGGAGGCTCAGGATACTCTGAAATAACCCTGCTGCCTCACAATGTGGGCAGAGGAGCCCAGCACTGCTTGTACCTGCAAAGTGTCACTTAGATACCAAGGATGTAGCCCCATGACCGTGGTATTTCTCCCTGCTTCCTCACTCCAGTTGTGTTGTCAGGTAAAGATTGCCTTGAGATCAAAGCAAGTTCATTTTTCTAACCAGTGCCTGTTAGAGAGGATGAAATAAGAAAGCTTTTTAAATATGATGGCTTAGCAAAAGATTTTGAGAATATAGAAATTATAAGTGAAATTGAAATGAAAGCAACTTTTGAAATACTTTAGTTGTTGAAAAACAATGATGTGACTAGTTGAATGTAATCTTTCTTAGAAGAAACAATTTTCCTTGCAAGCAAGCTCTGCAGTTTGGCAGATGGGGCCCAAAGAATAAAATTTAAAGTTTAACACATAAACACAATATAGTAATGTAATAATTCTTATAAGTTGTGTAAAAATGTTATAAAATATACATACTGTAGTAGATTAATTAATGAGAATCTGCATATTCAACACTAAAGATGATTTATTGTATTGTAACGAGAACTTCGGTCTCTTTTGCGCTCTCTTATCTCTTTGCTCACTCTCGTGCTCTTCTTCACGCCCTTTTTCTTTCTTTGTCTCTTTGTCTCCCCTCTGCACTTCTTCACCCCTTCCTTTCTACATGCTCTCCACTCTTAAACCTTTGCCGTTGATTCTCTTACACTTTAAGCCTCTCTTCTCTCGGCCCTGCTCCGAGCTGCGGCTGGCAGCTCGCAACAGGGCCCTGCACCCACGCCCTTTGTAATAAACTGCAAGTTATACGACTTAGCTTCAAAGAGATCTCGTCTCCGTCCCAACCGTGTGACCCCCGTCATTCCTACAAGTGCCATCACGTGTGGCAGCGTCCTCGGAGCCCTGGTAGGTGCTGGTAAGGGGACAGGGCTGTCCCAGCCGTCGCACAGGTTTGGGTGGGATATCTCAGCTCTCCCTGCTGGGGGCCCTTGCCCGCGCTGATGCTCTCGCAGCCCGTGCCCGCAGCGCGGCCGTTTCAGCACCTTGGCCAGGGCCGGCGGCTGCGGGCGGGCGGTGCCGGGAGCCGGCAGCGCCTCGGGGGGCACCGGGGCCCCCAGATGTGCCAGCCTGGGGACACGGCCCCGCATCGGCAATCGCTCCACACCTCTGGGTGTAACTGGCCTCGGCTGTGCGGCTGCTGCTTTCTGCACATCTGGGACGCTGACAGCACATTTGCACTCTCTATTGGGCAGTCACGTCCCCATTCTGCACGGGTGGAATCTGGCTTTGGTTACGTTGTTTGTGTTCCTGAAAGCATTACAAAGCTCCCAGTTCTTGACCCTGTGTTCTGTGATCACTAACGGAGAATAATGTAGTGATGGAAGATGACACATGCAATCATTGTTTGGTGAATGAATATTTAGAGTGGTCTGACTAGTAACAGCTTTGGAGGCAGCAGTTGTTGGGAGTTTCAGCGACCCATATCGGTACTGCAGCCACCCTTTGAGTGAGATTTTAAAAAATAAATTAAGGAAAATGGGGACCTCATACCTCCCAGCTCTTCATACTCATACTGATTTTTATAATCTGTTCCTTGTGAACTATTATTATAATGATTTCCTTGGGCTGCACAGTGCTTAAGCATTCAGCCTTAAAATAACTCAGTGATGCACAACTAATGAAACAGAAGAATGACTGGAGAGATGGCATTTTAGGTGAATCACAGCTCATTCCTCAAATTATTTATAGACTGCTCTCCCTTTATGACAGGGCATCAGCTACCCGGCACCAGGCCAGAGTGTTTATGAATCATCTCATGGACTTAGTATGGCTTCAAGATGAGGGCAAGAGAGATTAAGGAAGGTTCACTTTGTGTCTTTTCATAAGCAATAAGCCATCTCCATTCCAATGAAAAATCTCTCTGGTCCCAGCTGGTGCATGGTTACCAATAAACCAGCTCATGTACAGAAGGGAAAGTTAATAACAAACACAGCTTTTCTTTGTTGTCACGTAGAGCTAAGTAAAGGTTTGAATTTTTTAATCAGGCTTTTCTGTCTCACCTCCAGTCTCTTTATGTGACACCTCAGTGCCATTTTGCAATTCATCATTTCAGAGTCAAAATCAGGAGTAGTGAGAGTACTACAATGAATCAGGTTGTCCTGGATCAGGATGCTCAGCTGCCTGGGAAGGTGTAAGAGAGAGAGCCAGAGGCTGCAAAAACAACAGACTAAAAGCACAGTATTTCCCTCTGTCCTTGCTGTTTGGTAGCACGGCATCTATTCCTGACTCAAAGCAATAATGGATCACTGCAATGCTGTGCAAGCCCAGGCTGGAAGGAGCACACCTGTGGTGTCGATACAGCTGGATGTGGTACCATAAAACATGGCATGTCCTTGTGTGGACACTTGTGAGTGCAGGAAATAAAGGTGCCTTTCAGTGCTCTGGGGAGATACGTAGGTGCCAGGTGGATGCTGTGCTGTGTGAACAACAGCTGCATGGTTTAATGGGTGCTAAAGTGGGCAGAAAGAATTGCATCATTTGGATGTTAAGTTTTATTAGACATAACTTAGTGACAGTGGTAAAATTGACATTTACATATCATCATGGCCATTTTAAATCACAAAAATCAGGAGCATCACCATATTAAGTGTTAAATTAACTTCCATTTCTGTTAGTATACCTTTCTAGAAACATAGATTATTTTAAACTATGCAGCTGCACATTACATTCACATAATAAAGCAAACTTCAAATAAAAAAATAAAACTAATTATGTTAATACAAGATGAATATTTACAGACAAGGGAGTTCACTGCTGCTCAAAGAATCACCCAGGGCCCTATGGCCATTCAAGTCATAGCTCCCCATCCTAGAGTTTTATGGGCCTGGTACTGATCCTTGGCAAGAGGGAACTTCTTGGAGTTTGCAGCAGCAAGAGTTGTGTTGTCTTGTTAAAGAGCTATAAACTGGTCCAGTGGTGAATTCCATAGAATCCAAAGCACAAAAATCAACTGTGACATCAGAGGCAGCATCAGAACCCAGAACTTTTGCCTTCTGGCTCTTGTTTCCAGCTGTCTGATTTTTTGAAATTAGAAATACAGTACCAAGCTGAAACTTGTCTCTGCTGAAACTTGTCTCTGCTATCTCCTGGCTACCTCGTTGTGATGGCAGTGTGAATAACTGGATTTTGTTTCCGCTTTTTGCTTTCCATGGGCAGCAGGGTGGCTTTGAACCTCTTTCCCCCACTGGGAATGGATACAAAAGGACAAACAGGGAGGATGGAGCACAAAACAAGACTGAACAGCCATTTCAAAGCCCCACCTAGGCTTTGTACCAGCAAGAGCTTTTCCCCCACATCTCTGCAGGGCAAAGAACTGCACCATGCTAATGCAGCCTCAGTGCTTCCAGGCCCAAGGAAATCATGGGGACACAGCAGGGTAATCATCATATCATCAAACCAGCACCAGCTCAGGCAGTAACTGTCCTCACATCCCACCATGTGACAGTAATCTGCCATGAGATGTCTTCAGCCTCTTACTTATTTTTCACACCTATTACACCTCTAGGAAGGCAGGATTTTCAGAGGAACCAGGCAGTTTAGGGTGAGGTAGGCTGAGCAATGGCTTTCTTTTGGCAATAGGGGCAATATTTATCTAAAGGAATGGTTTGCTCACTGCACTGATCTGCTTGCTGTGGGTTGGTGTTAAACAAACCCTGTTTCTATTCTTCATGTAACTCAGGAAATATTGCTTCAAATGGTGGTGTCAGGGTAAAACAAATCACTCTTACTTGTTAAAATGCTTTGGGGATTTTTCTGTTTCCTTTCCAGTGTGCTCCCTGTGCTCCAGTGCCCAGCAGTATCATTGTCACAGAGAACTTTGCTCAAGCAGCTGCCCACACCAGAATTTTAAGTCTGCATGTGCAGATCAGGAGCATCCATCAGCTGACAGGAGCAGCACCATGGGATCCTCTACCCAAATGAACTCCAGTGAAGTCAGGCTCAGAAAAAAATCTCTCCAACAGGACTCAGATCCTTCATATAGAGTAAAATTCAGGAACCCACTGGAAAAGGAGAGGATTCATTCAGGTAAATTATTTCCTCACATTCATAATTTATGTGCAATGAGACAAAGGGTCAGTCACCCCTGTACAAAAGGCTGGCAAAGGCTCAAGCATCAGTTTGTTCCTACTGAAACCAAAGATCTGACACTTTTGTTCTGGCTCTCTGCAGGAGAAGTTCTCACATGCAGTGATATAAAATTGTGGAAAGCAAATGTCAGGAAAATGGAAAGCTTTTCTCTCTCTTCAGAGAAAAAAGCCCTGATTTAAGATTTGTTGGTAGCACAAAAGCACTTATTAGTGCTGCTGACTCCATAGCATTGAAATTCACACATAATAGCATCCTATAGTGTTAGAAAACACAGACAGATGTTTCTCTACTTCTGTTTTACAGCTGCTGTGAGAGATGTGGCATCTACAGCTGTGTTGGGTGTAGTCCTCTGGCCACACTGCCTTACTCCCAGCTTGCTGTGCATCCTCCACATCACCTGTACCAGGGGTTCCCATCACATACTCAGGTTAAGTTCAGGCATTTTCTACACTACCACATGCATCAACAAAAACTCCAGTGATAGGAGCATTTTCTTCAATGCTCTCTTACATAGTGGGGTGAGGGGAGAATAATAGAAAAGAAATACATTGAGAAAAAAATGAGTTGTTTTTAGGACAGGATTTTTCTTCAGCTTTCACTGAAAAGCAGAAAGGTGCTACAGAAACAGTGGCCTTGTCTTCATCAATTTACCACAATTTTATAGAATACAGCAAGCTCTTCAAACAAATACTTGTATTTATTCAATGAACGTTTTTTGGTTTGGGTTTTTTGGGTTTTAGTGAGTTTTTGTCGTGGTTTTCTTCTGCAGTGGTTGTTGTGTGGGTCTGTGGTGTTTTTTGAGTTTGGTTGGCTTTTTAATCCAGTGAAATAATGCCTACAATCAATGGTTCCATATTGCCTGTTCTGGAAGTCTGCCACAGTTAGTTTAAAGTAACTACCCAGAAATATAGTTTGTTTATTTAGAAGTCCTTTGGGAAATCATTACTGCTCCTGATGGAGTGTCTAAAATATTGCAATTCTAAGGCACAACAGGCTATTAGAAGATATTTTTATCCTCTAAAAATAGAGGAATATCCTGTTTTCTATATGAAAATAAGCCACTGAAAAAAACAACCCTCTGTTTTGGCTATTTTTACTTAAGTCCTTCCTCAATGTCTGTGGCCCCATTCTGAAAGCAAGAATAACCAAGTCAATCTATTTTGGATACTTAGGCATCAAACTGCTGTAGAACTGAAAACAAAGGTAACAGAAAATGTTACTGGTGAACTTCCTTCATGCCATTGACTTTGTATCCTCAAATATTCATATCATTTAGTAGCACTAGTGGCAGTTGAGTCCTGTGCAATGCTAAAGCACCTTCACTTAGAGAATTTTAAAGCATTCTCAAAGTAATGCTGGTCTTACCCTCAGCCCATCCCAGTCTGGCAGACACAGAGAGGCAGGAGCTGGCATTGAAGGCTAGGGTTCCCAAAGACCCACTCCAGCCACTAAGTGATACTGCCTCCCCACATGTAAACTCCCTTTATTGAGAGACAAAATACCTTTAAAACATATTAGTAAACACATCAGTCTATTAATTACACCTTAGGAAGATCCCCTGACCTTGCTGAATCACTTGTAACTAAGTGGCCTCCAGGCATTAGAAGTAAATCCTGTTTTTATTTTGAGGCATCATCAAAGAACGTGATAGCACCATGGAACTGCAGGTAGGCCAGCCTTGTGCTGCACCTAAGGCAGCCATGGGTGCCTGTTAAATCCAAGGCTATCTGTCTCAAGAGAGATATAAATCACTTAGAAACTGCTGATCCTCAGCCTCCAACCTATACCTCCTTTGTTATCTGTGGATATCTGTGAGATAGGTGCTATTTCCAAAGGGAGAGAGGTGTATTCCCAAAGTGCTTTCCTGTTTGGTGCATGTGAAAGTGATCATCAAAAGTGAAAGTCCTCCAGCCTGGAAACTACCAGTAACAAGGAGGAGCTGATGACAAACCCCCAGGAAAGAAGCAAAAGCAGGTATCTGAATACAGGCACAAGAGAAAGGAATCCAGTTTGAACATCTGGGGCAGAAAACTGTTCAAGTGCAATCTGGAGTCAGATCTGTGAAAATCTGTGAGGGAATGAGGAGTGGGTTAGTGACAGGGTAGCATTTAAAGCAGCCCAAAAGGGGTCCCTTTTTCTGTCTGATGCACAAGGTGAGGTGTGACTCCTCCATCCTCTATGGCTGGCCCTTGGCCAGGTGCATCATTCAGGCTGCTTGGGCACCCAGGTGAACCTCCAGCCGCCATCGTCGTCCCTGCGCACGAAGGCCTGTCCCTGGTGGAAGCTGTGCGTCCTCACGTTGCGGTGGGGACTCAGGCACGTGGTGAAGGCCACTTCTGTTCTGTTGGGTGACAAACCACCAGTCCAATAAGGCAACCCATAGGCTGGGAGGGAGGAAACACTCGGCACTGGTGAGGAGATGCATGGTGCTGAAGAAAACTGAGGAAGGAAGGGAGAATCCTGGCTGCATGGATGGGTGCTGCTGCTGCCTGGGGGCTCATGGCTGCAGCTGAACACTGCTGCTGCTCCTTCCCTGTGCTCACAGTCTGCTGCTCCCCCAGGGCTCAGGCAGTACGTGTCTTTCCCAAGGTCTGGGGACAGGGCACTGTAGTTAGCTGAAGCTTCATCAATGGTGTTCACATCTTTTAATCCTAAGGTCTGCAAGACCCAGCTGTCCACAGCAGGGCTGGCTTGCTCCTCGCAGGCAGTGAATTCATTGAAGAGGTTCCTTCTAGCTTTGGAAGCATGAGGAGTTTCTTGAGGAACAAAGCAGTGGTCCTCTTTTAATCTCCTCTTGGTACTTTTGAGGATAGCACAGGTTTTTTGCCCATGGTCAGACAGTAGTTTCTATTAAAAAAACCAGGACAACAAGGTGGAGACAGAAGATTAAAATTTGAATTTCTAGATACCTGAAGGCAACATGCTTCTGGCTTCAGATGCACAAGATGGTTACTACTTGATTACCACTGTCCTTACAGAGACTTTTTTTACTCTCTGCTTAAACATATGGGTATGACCAACTATTTTGTATCTTTACAGTGTCTGCAAAACCCTGTTCCTGAACGAGAAGAGTGTGACCATGTCAATAAGACCTGTGCTTTGATGGCATTCCCAGCCCTGAGCTGCCACGTGTCTCTGTGCCAGCAGCACTCTGCAGGTGAGCAGGGCATGGGGGGCACAGTGGCAGCCTGACAAAGAGGGAGCATGTAAAGGTAGCTCCTGCTGGAACAGGGAGATCCTGACAAGGCAGCGCTCAGAGCAGCAGCCTGAGTGGCACTGCACTCATCAATTCACCTCCGTTGTCATTATCCCAAGGACAAGGGCCCTTCAGGCATCCAGCTATGGTCAGATGAAGGCAAGAATAAACAAGGAAGCTCCCCAGCATGTCATGAATTCACTGCTCCACACTGGACCCTTCTCCACAGGACACAGGGAGTGGCCATGTCTCCCTGCTGTGCCCAGTGAAGGAGAACTTTTCTACTGCCAGGAGCCAGGTCTGGCCATGGGAAGGAGGACATCATGCTATCAACTCATCAACAGGATGGAAAAGAAAAGTCTCCCATGTCCTACATAGTCCTACAGTCTTTTTTACCTCATGCTCAATCCACAGAGTTGAGCAAATAATCAACAGTTCAGTTTCATGGGCAAGGTTGGAATAGCAAAAAATGTCTTTAAGCTGACAAGAAAAAAATATTTTCTTTATTTTTGTTTAGGTGAGAGACAAAGAATCCAAATGTTAAAAAAACAACCCTTCATACTTAGTTTAACAGAATGTTTCATCCAACCTGAAATGTTTAATTTTGTATTTCACCATTTAAAAAAACCCGCACACAACTTTTTAATCAATAAACTGAAAAAAAAATCCTTATCAAAAGGATAATTGACAAAAGAGAAACATTCAAAATATATATATTGAAATTTGAACTTTTTACTGAAAAAAAGCATTTAGAGGAAATAATTTTACCTTGACTATATAATCTTATCTTACTTATAGCTATCTAATAAATTAAACCTAATTATCTCAGGTGCTACACTGTCTCCACAGTCAGAACCTGACAGGATATCATTCCTAGAGCAAACTGTCACCTTTGTGAATTTAAATGTGAGTGTGGGTTCCACTGCAGGTTGTCTGCACTCTTAGATTTTCCATACATTTTACTGGCGTGTACCTAATCAACCTGTTCCTCCTGCACACATTTGTCTGACAGGTTTGAACACAATACCTTGGCTTTTTCTTCTAAACACTTAATCAGGGCAGAATTCAGGTATTGTCGGAGGTTATTATTTTCTTCATGTAACCTAGCAAGTTCCTCTTCCTTCTGAAGCAAAGTATCTTGAAGCTGTGGAATAAAGATATTGATGAATAGATGTTGACTCTGTAACTTAATAGCAATTGCCCTCTAGTACAAGCTGCTTGGATTTGATTATTTGGGTGTTTGCTTTGTGAGCTCAACCCACCCCCTCCAGCCTCTTGTCTCTATAAATCTAAGTGGCATGACTGTTCAGTTTTCACTTTTGACTTCCTTTAATCTTTAAGTGAGTGTTTGAAAAGATTACTCTGAAAAAACCTGCAACCACAGAATAATAATAGAAATGAATTACAAGTAGCCCTGTGAGCAGCCAGAAATGGTCACGGGCATGACAGCAGCTTCAGGATCTCCTCTTGAGCCACAGCAAACATCCCTTTGCACCCCTCCTTCCCATTTAGAGCTGCCTGGTGAAAAAAAAATGTTGCAAGCTAACAATTTATGGGGGTAGAGTGCAGAGGAAGATGCAGTTTCCATTCTTTATGATAAAGTAGCACTCAGTGATCTCTTCAGTTCTGGACCCTACTGTGCCAGCCCTGGTAGATGTACAGAGTTGACATAATCCCTGGTCTCAAAAGCTGAACAGGAATGGCAGACACCTAACACTTTTCCATGGGAAATCTAAGAGTTTACACATAGATTTTTGGCTCCTGATCATAGCTCTGGAGACTTCTTTGGAAGGACAAAGAACCTGCTGCCAAGGATCACAGGCATCTTCTAAGCATAGGCTTAGTCAAAAACAGATTTAAATGATTGAGGCAAAATCAAAGAAATAAGTACACTGACATCTGGAACTATGGTTTGATTCCAGGGACCTTTAAGATAATATCTGAATTTTCACTGACTTGACTATGTCAAAACATCATTCCAAGTACTTGATCATAGTCATCAAACTGGAGTACCTTCACTGATGACAGTTCAGAGTTTCTCTTGTTGGGATTTACAAAAAAATGAAATATAAGAGAAAATAAAGTAACAAGGAAAACCTGTTGGTCAAAACAAAACGGTTGATCTTCCATGTAATTAGGCAATTCTGCTGCAATCATTTCCCATGAAGTTAAACCTGGTGGAATCAGGAGGACACACTCTACGTACTTTTAGCCAACAGCATCATCACAGCCTGAGGCCCCCCTGTTCATGCCCCTGGTTTTCTTTAGTGCCAAGACTGCAGCTGCAATATGATGTAAGAGGGGAGGAATGGACAGGGAATCCCACCAGAGTTGGTCCAACTTCACAGGACAACATGGGGGAGAAAAAAAGTCCAGCAAGGAACAACGGTTTTGTGTCGCTTCTGACACCCGTGCCAGTGACAGGGAGACATGCCATAAGCCAACCCAGAAGGTGCAATCCGTGACACAAAGCTCAGGAGCCTCGTGGGGTGAACCCGGGCGTGCTGGGGGGCGCGGAGCCTTTACCTGCTTGTTTCTGTAGAGCTGGGAGGACAGCTGGTCGCCCTGCCACGCCGCGTCCTGGGCACGGAGCAGCGGGCTGCAGACCTGGCCTGCGGATGAGAGCCAGGGTTATCCCGGCCCCGTGGGGCTCCCAGCGCGGCCGGGCCCGCGGCGCTGCGGCGGCGGCTGAGCACTCACTCACCCTGCGGCCGGCCCTGGCTGTGCGGCGGCTCCGCGGCGCAGACGGCGGCCCAGGTCTCCTTGGAAACCCCGGCGGGGGCGGACCAGGGCCAAGCGCAGCCCGAGCCCCCGGCGAAGTCCGGCTGCGGGCACGGCCGGCCGGCGCTCTGCGGAGGGAAGGGCCGAGGCGATGGGGCGCTCGGCGGGGCCGGGGGCCCCGAGGGGAAGCGGTGCCGGCCCGGCCCCGCCAGAAGCGCCCCGGCGGGGCAGCGCTCTCCCCACTGCCGTCCGGCCGGGCTGTGCTCAGGTGCTGTCCCGGGGCAGCGGCCAGCCCTGACCCGGTGCCCGCTCCCCGTTCCCCGGTGGCACCGCTCCGTGCGCCGAGCGCGGGCAGTGCCGCCCGCCAGCCCCCGCAGCACGGGGCTCCGAGCACCGCTGTGCCGGGGAGGCGGCTCGGCTTCCTGCAAACCCTGGGGAAGTGCTACGGTCCTGAGGGCGTTTAGGGTGAAGGGGGTTCCAATGCTGTCCTTGTTCCTGCCACCAAGGGTGTTCGACTCAGCTCTAAGCAGCAGCACAGAGCCAGCAGAGTCCTGGCTGCTCGCACTCTCTTCTGCCCCTGCAGTCCTGCAGGAGTCCCAGACCGCAAAGCCTGGGGTTGTCCCCTCCAAATAAGCCTCATCTGCAGCAACTCTAAATCTCTGCAAGGAAGGCAACGGCAGAACTTGGAGTCTCAGTCAGGGAGCCTGCCCACCCATGGGAAGGCACAGCAGCAGAGACTGCACTGGCAGGTAGAGAAGAGCCCTCTTCCTTTCCCATCTTAAGAGGGCACAAAATCTATTGCACTCCCCCAAGGGAGAGACCAGCTTCTCCTCCTCTGCCTCGAGGTCGAGAGAAATGCAAAGAGCACTTACCATATTAGTGGCAGAATGAAATGCAGGTCTTGGGAGCACGTTTCTGTTAAAGCCCCAGAGAGGTTTAAATGGCTCTGAAGGAGGGGGAGAGGGGGGAGACCGGGGAGGCGAGTTTAATCTAAAGGAGCTCCCAGTGACGCCTCAGAGCTCTCCTGAAACCCAGCAATCTGATTTGGTGTAAAGCTGTCAAACTTGTGACGTGAATAAACAGCAAACTTGCTGAAATCAAAGTCATTCTGGTCCCACAAATCAACACAAGGAAGGAGGGAAAAGAAAGGAGGGAGAAGGAAAAAAAAAGCTTCCACACACTTCAGGGCAGCAGTGAACTGGTGTGTCTGAGTTTCACTCCAGGAAATGAACAGGCATCCAGGGAAGCATCCCACATGTTCAGAATAAGGCTGCTGGTGAGTTTTTTGTTTTGTTTTGTTTTGTTTTGAAGACTTGTTTGCAGTTGTAAAATCCAGCAGGAAGAAACAAGTCTGTCCAACCTGCCTGGCTGACAGAGTGGGTTTTGCCCAGCTTACAGAGGTGTGTAGAAGCAAATATGATTCAGAGCACTTCTGTGGACAGTTCTGGGAAGCAAAGTGCAGGTTTCAGAACAACAGAGTCTGCAAGGACAAGATCCTGCAAATGTCTCACTATATCGAGAATGTTTTCTATCAAGCCCCAGACTTCCAGAAGATCTTAGGATATAAATGTGGCAGTGGTAAAATATTTATTATCATAAAGAATTGACTACCATAATGTTGCAAAAGCCATGGACAGGTGTGTCAAGGAAAGGCAGAGATTGTCTCCATATAGTCACTTTTGATTCATATCAGATTTACATAGCAATCAAAATACATGGATAAATTTGAGATTTTTCCAGAGGGGAACAAAAAAAAAAAAAAATCAAACAAAAAACCTTCACTGAGGGTCTGCCTTTGAATAGCATAGGGGATGGCAGGAATGAAGCAGTTTTTCTGCCAGGATCCTGCCCCTGCCATGGCGAGGGCTGTTCCAGGTGCTGTCCCAACCTGTCTGCAGCCAGCCAGGATGAAGCTGGGCCGAGGGCAGGCCGTGCTGGTATAGGGGATGGTCTTTCATTTCTCCCTGCAGGATGCTCAGTGCTGTTCCCCCACCAGCAAGCCTCAGGGACCATACCTGAGGGACAAACCAAGAGGACCATTTGCTTCGCATTCTTTTATTACTGGCTATTTTCCTAGGTTGGTGCCCAAGATAAACTGGCAGTTATACCAAATTAAACCCCTGCCATCTCCTGCCTTATGCTTTTTTCAACAGAAGCGTTTTAAAAAGGCTTCACACACACTCACTCGCTCGGCCCCAGTGCTTGGGGTCACACTTTAGGTTTCTTAACCCGCAGCCCAGCATTTGATAACTGCTGTGATAACCCGCTCCCTTCAATGCCAACCCCTCCTGCACGTCTGGGTGCTCTGTTGGCTACTAAGGAACTGCAGCGGGGTGACACACGCCCAACACCTGCCAGGGCCCAGCTCCCCGGCCGGCTCTGGCCCCTCTGCCCGCTGCTGAGGCGCCGCAGGGCGCGGTGGCACCGGCGGCTCCTTCACACCGGGCACACCCCGGGCAAGCACCGCTGCTCTGGGGCCAAGCGGGCGGCAGCGCGCTGGGTAACGGCCCGGCTGAGGCGGGTAAAGCCGGGAGAGGAGACGTCCCGGGGCGGGCAGGCTGGAGGAGCCCTCAGCGCCCGCAGCAGCCCCGTGCGAGAGGCGAACGCCCCGTGGGTCCCGCCGGGTCCCGCCAGCGCCTCCGGGCCCCGCAACGCCCGGACCGCGGCCATGTTCGCGCTGCCCAAGACGGCGTCATCAGCCCGCGCCGCCCCCGCCGTGCGGGCATGGCGGCGGGGGGAGCCGCGGACTGCTCTGAGGGCCGGGAGTGACCCACTGCCGGTGCCCAGTGTGCACCACTCCCGGAGCCCAGACTGCCCCATTGATGGTGCCAGGCTGCCCCACTCCCGGTGCCCAGAGTGCCCCGCTCCCGGTGCCCAGCGCGCCCTGCTCCCGGGGCCCGGCTGCCCCACTGCGGGTGCCAGGCTGCCCCATTCCCGGTGCCCAGCGTGCCCCACATGTGGCCCGGGCCACCTCGCGGCTGTCTGTCGGGGCAGCAGTAGGGAGAGGAGAATGAACAGCACATCCAGGGGATAACTGGGGGTTGGAACAGCTCTGTTATGAGGAGAGACTGAGGGAACGGGGCCTCTCCTTAGGGGATCTCATTAATGCAAATAACTACTCAGAGGTGGGGGTCAAGAGGCAGGTGCCAGACTCATGTCGGTGGTGCCCAGTGACAGGACGAGGAACAATGGCCATAAACTGGAACACAAGAAGCTTCACCTCAACATCTGGAAGAACGCCGTGTTGAGGGTGCAGGCAGTGTAAGAGCTGCCCAGGTGGTGTGGGGATTGTGGATTCTCCCTGTCTAGAAACATCTCATACCCATCTGCCAACCACGGTTGGGTCTGCACAGATGGTGTGGTGTTGACTGGGGGCTGACAGTGCTTGGCTTTCTGAGCTCAGGGCATTCAGTCAACTCACCGAGACTGATGTGCTGGGGAGTGAAAGGTGGTAATGGGTAAAGGACAGCCAAATCATAGCCCTGGTAGGTTTGGGGAGATACCCAAACAGATATGCCAAGGAAATGAAAATGCTGTTGTAGGAGAGAAACACCTCGTTTTTAAAAATGGGGCATGGATGATCACACATGGTGATGGAAGAGGTTGAAGTCACAGTAGCAATCACATTGATGTGTGTGTGTAAAGCAAAACTAAGTAACAATCATCAGCTAATTTTCCTCTTCATCCGGAGCTTTTACTGCTTCTTGCAGTTAATGATGGACCTCTTTATTTGGGAATAAATTCTGGGGCAAAACGATTTTTAAGACTACAATATTGCTTCAGTGGAGATTTCACTTTGAATGTCATAGCAGCTCTTTTCTGAAGTTCTGGGAACACACATTTAAGTGTATTGCAGTGTGTTAATTACTGTATGTTCTTTGTACCTATATTTTATTTTGTAATTTCTATGATGTTTTTTGTTTAAACAACAGTGGTGAAGCTAATCCTTCAGATTAATATTTTAAAAAAATAAAAACAAACTTTTTTTTCTGGTTTATCCCTTTTTTGTGTAAAAATGGCCTTAAAGTTGCATTTGCACCATAGTGAGTGGGCTCTCAGAAGGGATAGTACAGAGAAGAAAATAATACTTACAGATTGTTTAATACAAGTTTGATACCAGGCTTACAACAGTTACAGTATGGGTTACTTTGAGTGCTGGTACCGGCACTAGTGTCCAAACCCACCCCAAATCCTCTTTACTTGTCCTGCCATGTTACTGCTGCAGTGCTTCTTATCCACGTTGAGTGCTTAAGTGAACCAGTGACAAAACAGAGGCTCACTTATAGCTCAGGATGTTAACCTATAGACAGGTACACACAGGTCCCTGGCACTTCCATGAATTTCTGATCATGTTTGTGAACCAAAGGTGTGAGAAATTAAACCTGATGAGACTGATTTGCAAAAATGCTTTTGAAAGGGAACTTGTGCAGATACAGTTTCTGGCTGTTTTTCTGATCAGTCTTCCTCCTTGAACGCAGGACTAAAAGGCACTTCCCAAATCCAGTCCCCTGCTGTTGAGACATTCTTAAACTTTTCAATCTCCCTCTTAAAACTAATTAGGTTATTTTCCTTATGTTATTCCCACTGTGAGGCTACCCCGTACTCTGAGCTCTGATGGCTGGACACTCTAGTTTCAGGCTGAATGTATTCATAGTAGGTATAATCCCTTTTGTCCTTGTGCCAAACTCTTGCTCTAGTTTAGACACTTCATCTCCCTCTCCAGTGTTTGGCCTTGATGTCTTTGCAAAACACTGTGACAAGTTGTCTTTTTCTTTAGGTCAAAGAAGGCAGGTTCTTTTACAGTCTTTCCTAACCTTAGGAACCCATCTCTGAAAATATTCCAGCTGATATTAACCTGTTTCTCAGATGGATGACCAATGTTACTCAGGTTGCTGTGTAACACACCATTGTTTAGAGAAAAGCATTTCTCTTTTATATCTTCCTGGTATATTTTAGGGCAGTCTTTACCTTTCTCATCACTCACACCAGTTACTAGTCTTGAAATCACTGTCAGGTGGCAGTGGGTTTTATTATGTGGGTTATTTAATACACCTGTGAGCTTTATTTCCAGTAAAATGCAGTTAACTCAAACTGAGTGTTCAGTGCTGTTGGGCTCCAGCTCTCCCTTGCTGATGCTTCTTGGTACTGTGGAGTTCCACAAGTTTAGAATGAAGAAAAAAGCTGACTACAAGATGGAAAAATTGCAAAGCACCTTTCTGGGTTTATCTGCAGTTTTTCACAGCAAGAGTGGTGAGTCAGTGACTGGAGGATGGAATTTTTCTGAAAAATTTGAAGGTTTTGTAAATGGATGATGGTACTTTTACGTGACTTGCTCTTGTGATGCTGGTACTGATTTTTACTGTTCAGAATTTCACTCCAATTTCCAATCTGACATTTGTGGCTTTAGCTTTTTCTGGATTGCCCTGTGTGCCATTTGATGTGTTACAAACAACAATCTATGCTGTGTTTTTCTGGGTTTGTGCAATTGTGTTTTTGTTTGCCAGCCATCTGAGAAGCACTCCTCTAGATTGCACTTGATTGCAGCCTCAGGTACAAATATGAGGTTTCCCTGAAATGGAAAGGCAAATGGAAAAAGTGCATGTTTTATGAGCACAGAATATATTGACAGAATTCACTGCTTGCAGAATGTCACTGAGAGTGAGAGGATAAAAACAGAATGAATTTTATAATTCTTGTTTTTCTTTTGAATGTTTTCCTTAATTCTATTGGGTATATTGATATTTTGTCAGAGGAGGACATTAATTGCACTTGTTTAGTATCCTATGGACGTGTTTCTCAGAATCCATCCCAGGCTCTATTTATTGCCTGTTTCTTGCCCTTTCCTTTGACTGGAAATGTATCATAAAAGAACTCTGAGGTCCTGATCTTAGGGCTGGCTTTTGATGAGGGGAGAGGTTCTCCTGAAAACTGCAGATGAGAATTTGTTACTGTTGCCAGTCTGATTGGCATATGGAAGAGAAATACGTTCTACTCCTGTCTCTGATGTTGTACAGTTTTATAGTAGCACTTAAATGTCTGACATTTCAGAACATCACCAATTTATGGTATAAACCTGAGTCAGTCTTTGCATTTTTGTTTCAGTTCCTCATCTGTCAGTCTGGTGTGTCTGCTTAGATTTCACATTTCTGTAATAAAAAATATCCTCATGTAGCCCCTGGCCAAATGAATCCCTTTGTTCTTGGCTGAGACCAATTGGCACCAGATGAGCAAATTAATTGTGAACTGATAATTTTTCATGACACTTGGGGATTAATTGGATGGGAGCTTTAATATAAACCATGATGTAGTTATGGAGCAAAGCCTGTTCTTGGCTGGCATCAGCAGCATGCTGCTGCTGTCCGTGTCCCTCATTCCAGAGGTTCCCACTGCACTGAGCTGCCATGCTGCAGCTAAGTAACCCTTACACCATAGAAAGTGATTCAGCAGTGCAAACAAAACCCTGAGGTAGTCCCAGGGTTAAATAACAGATGGCAGAAACTGTTTTTCTTGAGTGTGCTCAGAGTGTTGACCATCGTGGTTTGGGGGAAATTGTTGCGTCCACAAGAGAAAGAGCCGTGTGCTAAAAAGCCATGTTTTTCTCCATGGTGTTTTCTATTGAACTCAAACTATTTTGCAGGGAGGCATGCCAGAAAAGCTTAGCTCACAGGTTTAGTCCAAATTAGGATAAATTTTCATGGGACCAGATGCAGAGTGGGGCTTCGTGTCTGATCATCCACTGATGTGTGCATCTGCCTGCTTCTAACCTGGCCTCTGAGCTCCTGTGTGAACGGTGCTGCCAGCCCAAAATACTGGGCTTCACCTATTGAACAGTGCTTTTCCTCTTGGCTCTGGCTCAGGAGTTGGCAGTCTGGCTTCTCTCCATCTTGCTTTGGGTGCAGAGCTGGGCACTTTCCATTCTTGGCTGGCAGTTGGGATGTTTGGCAGAGATCTCTGATCTGAGTAAATATGTGTGAGGGCATCTCTTCATTGCAGAGCTGTATGGCATTGCCTTCCCTAATCAATAATGAAAGAAAGATTCTAGGACGTGTGTAAATGTGCTGGAGGTCAGAAGGTGAAGGATGTTGTTGTCATGAGCTGAGAAAGATGTCAGGGTTTTTGTGCATACTTTTCAAATGCTGAGTTAAAGCAATAAGTCACGGGGGAGATAGCCTAGTAAAACAGCTCTGTCTGTATACACAGAATTTCCAGCTCCTAGTCCATGCAGGTAGTGTTCGATGAACTGGTGATGAAAAGGATTTAGTTGGCTGGTAATTCATCTAAAAGATTGGCAGAGGATTTTACAGGCTTATACCAGGGCTGGCTGGAGACAATAATCTCTTTTCTCGAAGAATGCCGAGGTCCTGACGCCCAGCTCGTTGGAATGAAACCTGAATGCTTTTTAATTCTCTGTGAGAGATTTTTTTTCTTTCCCCTCTTTGGTTTTTGTTTTTAGCAAGGAACAAAATGTTTCATTGTGATTTTGTCAATTATTTTGATATAATGGATTAAAAGAGTAAATGTCTTCCAAATCCCAAGGCCTTTTAAAAGAATTCCATTCAAAACACATCAGAGCTGTTTTCTTCCCTGAATTTTTGCTGAAATTTAATTTTAACCAAAAGTTTACACACTTCAGTGGCAGCATGACTTCCCTTGTGGGAATGATGTGCATTGGTAATAACTGAGACAGGATTTTTTTTGGTCAGGTTATGTTTTATGCTATCCTGAAGGAGAAAGGGGTGGGGGGAGGTTTGTATCCATTTGGCAGCCTTGTACTGTGCCAAAGCAATGTAAAAAGGCCTGAGAGTGAATAAGAAACAAGAGAAGTATTTAGTTTTTAACTGCTCCTGGATGAGAGAGCAGGATTCATCCATGCCTTACTGTAATTTTGCAATTCCATTGCAAACTGTTATAGGGAAGCAGGGAAAGAAAGGAGAGGTTAGTGCAGTGCAACAGAGCAGGCTTTGGAGGGGATATGTTCTCCTGGCTCCAGGTTCTTGTGTCAGTCTCCTGAAGTGACTGGAAGGAACAGAGACTTTAATGGCAGCAATTGAGCTGCCCAGAAGCTCATGTGGATTCTGTATCATCTCTCCTTTCTTTCTAGTCAGACAGAAATGAGACCTCTTGCCACCCACAGAAGTTGCAATGAAGTCTGTCATGCATGGCCAGCACCAAAGGTCAGCAGACTCCTGACATGCACATGGGGACCTTGCTGGCTCTGGTCAGTTTTCTGACCTCCCCCTTAGAGCTAGAAAGGTGTAGTGTTGTTTGAGAAGTTGCAGCTTCATTTGAACTGAACTAATTTCATCTGTGATTATCAACTATTAGCTGTTGGATGTTTTGCAACCCCACAAATTTTAGGCGAGTGTTATGTTCAGGGACAGGGCTTAGATCTTTCTGTAATCTCCAGCACCCAGGAGATACAAATCTACAAGGAAGAGTCTGGGCAAGCACCCTTGGTGCCTTGGGCACAAAGGAGTGGGGCCCCTGGAACAAAATTCTTCACTGGGAAACTGGAAGACCCTACAGTGCCCCATTCTGGGTTGGCTGCCAGCCTGCAAAGTGCCCTTCAATAACTTGCTTTTATTACTTTGTTTCTCTTAAATGTGTGATGAGGAAGATACTATGACAGATGTTCTTACTGAGGAATAGCCCTCTGTAATTGCTGTCAGTTTTATTTTCAAGAGGAACATTAATTACAGACTTTATTCTTTCAAAGATTGGTTTAGTATCATGAATTTGGAGGGTTAGCTTATTGCTGAGAATGTTTTGGTTTTCATGCACTCCTGGACCCTGGGATGTTAAATAGAAGGATGTTGCAGGTGGACACTAGAGGGCTTGCTAGCATCTCTCCCTCTGCTCCCACCCAGGCACAGCAAGAAGGTTCAGCTGAGTAAATCAGAAAGCCTTCACTTAGGATCTTACAGCTGGATTTAAGTTTTGAGGATGGGGGAAACTGAGAAACACGGGGGAAAGGAATTATTTTGTGCTGCATTTTCAAAATTCCATTGGCTACAGAAGGATGATAGCACTTACTCTGCCTTTATGGCAATGACTTTTCAGGTGCATTTTCAACCAGATAAAAGTTGCCAGTGCAAGGTCAGGCTGTTTTTCAGTTAAACATCCAGCCAGGCAGAACAATCCCAGGATGAGTTAAGTACAGGCACACTCACCTCAAGAGCTCGTGGTGTGTCCAGCCAGACTTATCCTGGCACCATTGTTGCCTATTGCTCTGCTTTACCTGCTGCAACTTCACAGTGACTGGTTAAAAAACAATTATATCACTATGTTCCCCCTTCAGCTTGTGCTAAGAAACCTTCAATCACAGTCTGGGCAATAGAAGGCAGAAAGGCTCTTATTAATTAATGTGCTGCCTGCAACCAGCCTTGCAGCAATGGGTTAAGCAGCACCGTCCCTGTAGATGGTCACTCACCAAACTATTTTTTGGGTTGACCTGCTAGGATTTCTCCCTTTTCTCCCTCCCCTTCCTCTTCTCTCTCCCTTTCTTTCTCTTTATTCTTTCCCTCAGGTCTCTTGATTTCATGCTGGCTTTCTAAATTGAGGATAAAGTTAATTCAGTGCACAATGCCACAGCTGGAATGAAATATGGCCAGTTGCCCGTGTGGAGGGGAGGGCCCCGTGCTGGCTGGTGGTGGCTTGTTGCATCTCCTGAGGCCACTACGGGCTGTCACTGATTTATTGATAGTGCTTCTAGCTATAAAGCAAGAAGTTAACTAATTATGAACATATGGTTTAGCTCACGCTTGACTCAGCAGCCACCTTGTTAGCCTGGAGCTGCCTAGGTGTTCAGAGCAGGAGAGGAGGGAAATTTTGGGTTGAAGGTGTGGTCCAAAGTCCCACTGACAAGCCAGAGGGAGACTTGATTGATCTTAATCTATTCTTTTTGTTAGGAGGCAGCATGCTGCTGTCAGGAACAGCTTGGTAATAACAGATTTGGGGCCTCTAAGTCCTTGTGGTTATAGCCAGCATGCGACACTCGGTCAGCTCCTTGCACGCTCTGTGCTTAATTGGTCTCAATGGTGGGGTCTGAAATGAGACTGTGGTTCAAGGTGCAACACATGCTGTACCTGAAAGTGCAGCCTGGGAGCTGCTGCACAGATGTCAGCTTTTTACCAGTGGGCTTAGCACTGGGGACCCGGAGGGTGCGCACAGAAAGGGACCAGGGCTGTCTGAGAGGACCCTGCCGATTTTCAGTGCTTAATGTGGAATTAATTAGAGGAAAACTTTAGAGAGAAGGAGTGTGACTGGAAGAGGAACAAGGAGGGAGGCGCAAAGAACTTGTTAGGAAGTTAATCAAGGTGGATTGCAATTTTGCCTGCATTGAGTGGTCAGCATGCATAGTGTGGACACAGGAGAGTCTTTAATGGGAATTGATACCAGCCAGAGGGGGGAGGAGGGTGTCTCTTTCTGTCCATCTGTTGGTCTTTCACAACTGAATTGGTCTATGCCACAGGATTCAAAGCAGTGTAGTTAGAGACTGGTTTTTTGTGGGCATACATGGTCTGAGGGAAGAGTGAGTTTATTTCTGCCCAAACTTTTAAAACAATTTTAGGGTTCTTAGACTTCACTTAACTGCAAATGCTGAGTGTAGAAACAAGACAGTTTTAATAACAGGCATCAAAAAGAACTCCAGGGATTAGTGATTTGACACAGCCAACAAAGAGATCGTTTTATGACTACCTAGACAAAGCAAAAGTGGGCAGAGGGGGCTCTCTGTGTGCTGGGGTGCATTAGCAAGACAACAGTCAGCAGGCTGAGGGAGATGGTTGGTAACCTCTACTAGGCAGTGGTAAAACTGCATATGAGGTACTGCATCTGCTTTTGGTCTTCACAATGCAAGAAAGATGTTGTCAAACTGGAAAATCAAATAGGAAGGCCAATAAGCTGGTCAGGAAGCTGGAGAATGTGCGGGTGAGGGAGCTGGGCTTGCTTAGCTTGGAGAAGAGGGCTAAATGAATCTGATGAGAGTTTTCTGCTGCTGTGGGGATATATAGAGAAGACAGAGACCAACTCCAACATGCACAGTGAAAGCATGCAAAAGCTGGAGAAGTTATATTTCAATTAGATATGAGAGGAAGGAAAAAAATAAAGAAAACCCAGACATGACAAGCTAAAATGGTGATCATAAAATCACCATTTCCATGTTTTTTCACAGAAAAACTTGCCTGGGCCAAGTCTTGAGCAGTGTGGTCTAAATTTGGAAGGAACTCTTTAATTTTCCTATGCTCAGGCTGCAGCTGGAGCACAGCCCAGGGCCTGGGACAGAGGCACATGGCTCACATTCTGTTGGGTGCTGCTGTGCTGGCTGGTTCGTGGCTCTGATGTCACACCACAATGCTTATGGCAATTATCATTGTTGCCTTTATAATGTAATGACTTAGGGCAGATAATTAATGGGTAAAGTTGATCTGTACACAATAATTTGGAATATTATTCACCCAGATAAAGCAATAGCTTTTCTTAGCAGAGGCTGCTTTCAGCTGGGATTAGCTGGTTAGAGCTGAAGTTATTTTTGTGCCTAAATAAGTGCCTATCCTTCATCTATTTCTTATCTGATGTGAGAGGATGCAGAGGATCCTGAGTTGAGGACCAGAACGTGAGTGGTCCCTCTGGGATTTTATTTTGCTGCTGAAGATGGTTTGAGTTCACTGGGTGGAGCTGCACTGCTGCAGGTTGGAAGCAAGTGACTGATGTCACTTGTACTACAGGTACAGGCTATTGACAGGTCCATCTCTAGTCATGCTCATCTAGAGAAGGTGGAGGAATAAATTCTCAGGCTATTAAATCTGCTCTTACAGTATATTTCTGGCCAAAGCCTTGCTTTGTGTTTGCCTGCAAGGACCTTCTCTGGCTGAAATCTTTGGTTGCTGTGTAACCAAATAGGAATAGTTACATTAAAGAAAAGCCTAGAGACTAAATGTTCAGCCCTAAATTCTCAACAAATTCTTATTTGTATCACTCTAATAATGTGAGAGGGAGAAATCTGAAGTAATGGGCACTTAATCCCAGTGTAACACTTTAAAACATGTCTGCATGGTGCAGAACACCTTTGGAGGAAAGAAGAACCAGGATTTGGTTCTTCCCTATCTCTCTTGGGAACAGCTCTGCTGTATTTCTTACTCAGAGATGCAGTGTGCTACAGTGGAGATCTTCTTGAGGTAGTGTTGTCATTCCACACTGCAAAAATCAACCACTGCCTTGGTTTGTAGCAAATGCAGGTTATTTAAAAAGATGAGACTCTGGTTATGAAAAATTCAAATGAACTTGGCTCAGATTTGAAACTGGCTGGACCAGTTTGTGGTTTTGTACCTAACTCAAAAAGGTAGCTGCGGGTAAAAACTAGGATGTAGATCATAATCCCAAAAATACTGTAAATACTCAGAAATGTGCGAATTGGAAGTCTAATTTCAGACTTGCTGCAAGGACATCTCCTAGTTGTCAAGTTAGGAGAAGCTTTCCTGACTGAAGTTTGAAGTTGTTATGCTGAGGCAGACCTGTAACTTAGTAGGAGCAGTTATTAGCTTTAGCTGGTGCCAGGTGGAAGTTGGGTAGCAATGATCATACTTTTCTGAGCACTTTTTTTCTCTGGAGTTGGCCAAAGAGGGGAAAAAAAAAATCTAAGCAGAACTCACAGTGCCAATGAATGAGACCAACAAATACAGATCAAAGACCAAGGCATTCTGCAGTGAATCCCTGCAAACTGAAAACCACTGTTCTCTGCATGAACACCATGTTCCTCCTCAAGTATGAGGAGCTTCTTTGCTTTGTGTTGGTAAAATGACTTGTTCCTTCATGCAGGAGCTGCAGTACCTGTGGTTTTATACTCAAAAGCTTATTTCTTTGTCAGAGAGACCTTGACATCACTCTGGGTGAGCTCTGTAGGTGTTTTCCCATATAGAATTCAGTGATATTTCCCCATCTGCTAATTTATTTTGGCTTCCCAGCTGCAGCTGGGACCCGATCCCTGATGCTGCTGTTTCATACCCATTGCTGCTCCCTCTCCTGCTGGATGCAGCTGCAGCCATTAGGGTGACTTTGCATCCCCCTGCACGCCATGTGCCCGATCCTTACCTTACAAAAGTATTGTTTAAAGGGCTCTGAACATTCTGAACAAACTGGCCTGGCAGGGGGACTTTCAGCTTCCCTTCCTTTATGGGCACAGCAGCCTGTGTTTGTAAACAGAGCCTTAGAGGAGTAGTGGGAGCCACCGGAGGACTGTCAGCTGGTTAATTGGATGTCAGCTCCCTGCCGGGGATGGGCTAATGAGTCATCCTGCAGAAGGGGAATGGCCTTGGGAGAAAGGCAAGGAATTGGACAGCAATAATCACATCCACAGAGCAGCCCAGAGCCCACCTGTTGGGATGAAGGCAGAGCAGCATTTGGGGACGCAGTGCTCCCCTGTTTGGATTTTGTTAAACAGAGATTAAGCGGGCTCTGAATTTGTAAAGTTGAGATATTATTGCTGGAGCATGTGTTAAACAAGTGCATGGACAGTGATCTAATATGCAATATAAACACTTTCAGTTTATAGGTTTTGGTGACCTTTGTTTTTAGAAAAAATACCTAAGGAAAGAAATAAAAATAATATGTTAATGGGGAGTTTAATGCAGGAAATGTTGAGAGAATCATACAAGGAACAATGAAATAACTTCTTCAAATGAGAAAGTTTATTTTTTCCTTTGAAAACATAAGTTTTTGCTGAAAACTGTATTCTAAAACAGTGATATTTTTTTCCATGAGAGCCTATTGTTAACAGAAGTTAAATTTTTTGGCGTTAGTGTTATGTACATAAATTCACTTTATTCCAAAGAACATTTTGATTTGAAAATATTTATCAGTGTAATTACATGAATAAATAGAGGGATTTTATATCTCTTTCAAGAGGGGAAACACAAATGAGAAAGATTGGATATTGCTATTAAGTCCTTAAATAAGGGTGTGTGTTCCCATTTAAAACTATTTTTGCCAAAGAAAAAGTTAATAAGAGTGAAATGGGTAGACACGATAAGGAAGGTAATATAAAGGTTAAAAGAATTTTTAAAAAGATAGCTGTAAGAAATCCTGGTGAGTCATCGTGTCTCTCTGTATGCTCTAAAATGAGCTGCCCTTTAGCTGAGCTGTCTCTGATGGGTGTTTACCTGGCCTGCTCTTGAAAACAGAGAAGAATGGAAGATCCCTTGCCAACAAAATCCAGCATGCCACTGTTCTTCTTAATGCAGAGATTTTCCTTGATATTGAATTTGTGGTAACTTAAGTTCATTGCTTCGTGTCCTGCACTCCTTGAACATAAAATAAATTCACTTACCTCTTCCAGCAGAATTTCCTATATTTGATACCTGTCTTAAATCTTCAGAGGAAACACCACATTTTTCTTCTTTCATGGTATCCAAATCACTAATTGTTCTACTGTGTCTATTTGGTTTTTATTATTTGCTGAGCAACCAAGAGAAGTAGGGGAGGAGGAAAAGTAAGACTGGGCCCTTCTGCAAAGAGCGTTTGTTACCCAGGAGAACTTTTGTAGGTAGGAGCCACCTGCTGACTGGAGTGTAGAGGAATGGAGTCAGTGCTGGAATAGCCAAGCCAGAGTTGTCATCCTGAGGTCTGAGCACATCTCAGCTGTGAGTGGCCCACCCTCACAAGCACTGAGCTCCCTGATCCTGGTGCAGCTCATGGCCATAGCACCAGGAAGACCTGAATGCCTCAGTGGCCCCCAGACATTCAAAAATGGACATTCATGGGGCAGACAGCCAGCAGAGTAAAGGAGGAATTGGCTTCCATCCCAATTTATGCCACGTTCTGGTTTTTATCGGGGCTTCTCTGAGGTTTTCTTTATAGACAAAAAAGCAAATGGACAAAGCAGTGTTTCCCTTGCTCTGCTTTCACCTGTAGAGTCCAGACCTCGTCTGAAATGGTTGAGGCAAAAATTAATTTAGTTTCTAAAATTGCTTAAATAGTGCATAGTGGCCTGGAACTGGGGCCTTCATGGATAGGAAAACTCTTCTTTTGAAAGCTGTGGATCCCTTACTAGTGGTGACATTCACAGGAGCTCCTGTTTACCCTGGACTCCCTCTTGTACCTTCTACAAGGGTGGCTGTTTTGAAGATTAAGGTTTCTAATGAGCCAGGATGTGCAAGAAAAAAAAAAAACCAAAAACTTGCAGAGATCTGTAGGGACAGTGTGGTTCCAGTTACCCAAGGGAGGATGGAAGTGCTGTGTCACCTCCTTGCACATGGACAGCATGGCATATTTCCCTGGCTGCTGCTTCTGCTAGATCTGATCTGTGGAGTAAACCAAAAGGCTGTCAATCCTGCACCAAATTAAAACAGAATCATGAGAATTAACATGCTTTATAAATGCAGGTTAAGCACACTATAAGCACATTGTAATTATAGTCAGCTGCCTGGCTGCTGCAACCCAGTAGCCTGGGCTTAGGAATTGACTACACAATTAATAGGAGCTTATATTAAAGGCATTAGTAGAGTTACAAAAGCTCTGTAACAAGAGTGTGACCCAGCCTTGGACAGAGACAATGAGGGTTTGTGTTCTATAATTAGCACATACAAAACCTCCCCATTAACTTGACAGTTTTTGATTTGCCTTTTAAAGAAGTGAGCAGTGCAAAGCACCCTCAGCCCATCAGAGATGGGAGCTGTGCAGTGAGTATGGGGGTTTTGGGAGCTCAGTGTTGTCTTTCTTTGGTCAGTAATAGCTGGCAAGCTGAGATACCTGGTGAAATAACTTATATACAAGGGGAAACTCTGCCCCCACACTGAGTGCCAGTACCAACAGGCAGCTCCTACCAGCCTCTGAAGAGATGAACCTCCTTTTCTCTTCCTTGCTCACCTGAAACAAGTGGTTCTCAGTGCTGAGAAATATTTTGACCTGTTGCAAGGCCTGATGGTTAAAGGAGAGAAGCAAATGCAGTAAGGAAGGATTTTTTTCATATATGAACTGAAGTATTGGAAGAAATCTTGCTTTGAATTCAAGCCCAATGTGTCAGTATTTGAGATCTGTGACAGCTGGAATCTCTGAGGTCGCACTGCAGGTCTAGGATAGAACTGGAGAAGGATTGTGGGAATTAAAGGTAACAAGCTAGAGAGGTGTCTGTAGGAACAAATTTATGTAGAATATCTGAACCTGAAGAAAGGCAGAAAAACAAAACTTGAACACTAATGGAAAAATCCTTTTGATGGAAAGAATATTCAGCAGCAGTTTATCTGCTTTGAATCCCAAATGCATCTTGAAATTCAGATGATGCTTAACACAGAGTCCTTTTGGACAATTACCTGTGTGACCAAGGTGGAGTCTGATGGTTAAGGAAGAGGAAAAGGATTAGTGTTCATTTTCAGCTCATGTGTAAGTGTGCTAATTAGCTCCAGAGGTGCTCTGCTCAGGAGATTTGCATCCCTAGTGCTGCTGCTCTTTGGGACAGGGCTGGCAGTGTGTGCAGAGCCAGTGAAGGACATGGGGTTGCCCTGCAGTTGCTGAGGTTCAAGGAATGCTCAGATCTACTCCATTCATCCACTAAAGACTGAGTTCTTGCATGTTTCTCTAGGAGACTGTGATAAGGTTCTTTCACACTAAGCAGGACTTCCCCTCTTAGGAGAGGAGAGGTGGCTGAGATCAAGTGAAATGCACAACAGGGTCTTTCTGTGCTGGGACAGCACCTCTGAAACTTGGTGGGCAGATACAGAGACAATGCAGAGAGCAGCATGCAGTGCTTCTGCCCAGCCATTGACTCTCAATTTCTCCTATTTGCTGGATGTAAAATACTGTCAGTTTCTGACCAGAGGTCACGGGAGAACCTCTTTTAAGATTTTTTCACATTAGGTTGACCTGTTCTTCCCTTTAAGGTTTGGTTTACATCTTATACCCCTCCAAAGCTCATCTGTATTCCCAAGATCAACTCTTCTCTGTCATTTTTGCTGTCATCCTACAGTTTTGGGGACCGGCATTACCTAGAGAAAAATAATTTCTGTTAAAACTTTCCTGATGCCTGACTTTGTACATGGATCTAAACAGCATTCTAGTGCTTACCTGAGGCAAGGTGCAGCCTTTGCTATTTAAAAAAGCAATCATCTTTTTCACTCACTTTTCGACATTTTGCTACTGTTAGAAAAATTTCGTTTCCAAGTGGTCTCAAAGAATATCAGTCATTGCATAAAAATTATTTCCTATTGCTTGCTTTCTCTTCTTTTAACTATGCAGTCTGTGCTGGGGCTTTGTATAAAGCACACATTGCTGGTGGGCCCTGGCTTTCCTGTAGTGCCCTAATATGTAATACAAATGACATCTGTCACGTTTGATTTGTTCTGGTGCTTAAGTTTGGGGAAGAATAGCTCTCACTTGTGACGGGAGGTTTTGAGTCTCTCCCTCTGAGTTAAACTGCCTTGCAATTTGTTGTGGTCAGTAAAGAGGGCTGCTCTTTGCTGAGGCAGAAATAAAGTCCTGCTAGTGCACTGATCACTAGTAGTAAATACAAAGATAATGCTTCTAGAAGTTCCTGAGCTTGAAATGCCTCATAAGTAGATGAGTACATGGCTGAAGCAGTGCCCTGCTCTTGCACGCTTTCCTAGACAACCTCTGCTAGCCACAGCAGAAGACAGACTGTAGAGCTAAATGGATTGGTGCTGTTAAATCTACATTTTCACAAAAAATGACTTTATTGTCTTTTACTCCTTCTCCTCAAAATGAGGGTGGATTACCCAGCTATGTGGTGTCATGTTGCTTAAACTGTCCAATATGTACTAGTTCTTACCCTAAACTTGGCATAGCTGGAAGGTTAATGTTTTCTGGGGTTATGCCAGTGATGACTTAAAAAAGATGGTTTAAAATAGTATTGCAGCCTAGACAATTGTTTGCTGTCTTATTGTTGTCTTGAATGGTGAAAAAGCTTAGAGCATCAAAATTCTTACTGAGTGACATTTTAAAAATTAAATTAAAATTTTAATTAGATTTCCCGCTTCTTTTGGTGTAGACCTGCAGACCTCGTCCCCGTTGCCTCAGGCTGTGTCCATTGGTGCCACCTGGTTCTTGGTTTTCTGTCATGTTGCTCCCTGCCCGGTGTCACAGTCTGTACTTGGGGTGCAAAGGCTTTGTCTTGTGCTGTTCTTATGACCTGAGGCTTGCCTCATGACTTTTTTCCTTTAAAAGAATTCTTTTCCTTGAACCTTTCAATTTCTGCTAATTCTGTCCTTTGTTCTTTAGTGTTGACATAATGAATAATTTTATAAAGCTGTGTGGCAGATGGTTTGCATGAAACATAAGCAAATAACTTCTCCTTTGCTTATAATGGTAGGGGAAGCCATGTTTGTCTAGCTATACTCTGGTGTGTCTGCACTTATTCTCTGAGTAGGGTTTATGTTTTTAACGTGCATGTATGGACACAGGAGTATCCACCCAATCTGCTTTATCACACCCTTGTGTGCACTCCTGTTGTGTGCCCTGAGTCCAGATAGATTTCATACACACAGCCTGACCGTCTGATCGTTGCTATTATGCTTCAGAGTATGTTTTCAGAAATAATTTCCTGCCACATTCCTGACTGTATTTGTAGGCTGAGTTTATCCTGTTCCCTGCTGCTCCATGATCTGCCCCTAGGTTACTAACAACCCCAACAGACAGCCTGGCTCATGCGACCTGCTGCTTAGGCACAGATTAACTCCCCACCAGCCATATGGGCTACCAACTTCACAAATTCCTCTCCTTTTGCTTTCTGCTCTCAGTAAAGTTAATGGACAGTTTGCTGATAAAGAAAACATAAAACAAAACTGCAAACCTGTGACCTAATCACCTGGGTTTAACACAACTGGCCCCTCCATCTGCCTTTGCACTGGGATCTGTGCATATAAAGCAGGATCTAGTGCTGAGCATGATGCAGGTTCATCCTGGTGACTTTCCCTTATGGCACAGGTACTTGCTTACAATACAATGGAATTGGACATAGGCACTGTGTGTATATTGCACACACCTAACCATATGTAATTGTATGTTCTTAAAAAGATCCCGTTGTTTTGATGGGCTTTAGTTAGTAATGGCTCTTGTGGTCATTTCTTAAATGTTTTTAGACTGGCAGATCACATTTCAATGTGATTTCTCCACTGACTTTGCAAGATACATATTTGGGGAGGAATGCATGAAGGGCCAGAAACAGAGATTTTATCAGAAAGCTGAACCCTTCAGTGCCATGTGCTGACTTGAGGATGGTCTTTCTAAATATTATTTCCTGCCTGGGTCTTAGATGTAGGGTGCCAGGATGCTCAGGGCTGAGTCTCAGCAGTGCTCAAACCAGCATTAGCAATTGTCAGTGGTGTGCTCTGCCCCAGCCCTGTTGTGCCTACGGCTCCTGTCGAGGCTGTCCTGACTGGCTCTGCTTGGGCTTCTTGCCACCTGGGACAGACAAGGACATCCCAAAGAGAAGGCAGCATTAGTCTGTGCTCTGGAAGACATGCTGCCCATCTGAGATGCAAGTGGAACTGCCTTAAGCCACCTCAGGCAATCACCAATCACTTGTGTCACTGAGGCTCCCTTATATTTAAGGCTTGGGTTATAGGCATGCTGCAGCCAGTCACTTGTGAATTACATTTTTTATCAGTAGTTTGTGCCATACCTTTATCTGCAGTGTGTGTGTTCATGTACAGGTAACCTGATCCCTATAAATATGTCAGATTATCATCTTTATAGCTGTTGCTTGAATAGTTGGTTTTTGCTAAAAGCTGGATCCTTAATTTAAACCTGGAGCTAAGACTTGCTTTGCATCTTAGATTGCAAGCATTAGTTTATACAGCCTTTATATTTCTTTGCTAAAGGCCTAAATGGTTATGGAAAGAGGAGGAATTCAGGTAGCCCAATGAATTATAGGATTGGTGAAACTGCTGTCACAGTTCCAGCACTCTGTATTTACAAATATGTAGTTTCCTAAATGCTTCTGGAGGGGCTCATTCTTTGAATATTTTGGCAAAAAAAGGAATTTAAATCTTTAAGAAGAATCAAATGAAAAATAAAATATAATATAAACTTTAAAATGGAAATAGATTTTCTTCAATGTTCAGTGACTTAAATATGAAACGTAAATATTTTTAGTCTCTGACTTTTCCATATGTATCGCCATAGAAATTCAAAGGTAACTTATTGGACCTGATCTGACATTTTACAGGCTCATCCCTCCTCAAAAATAAAATGTTTTTGGTTTCTCCAAATTTTTCTATCTTTGGAAAGAAGGAAAAAACAAGCCTTCTCAAATTTAAAAGGAACTAAGTATGACCTCTCCAGTGACAGAATGCAAATTGGGATAGAATGAAAGAAAAGAAAGACACTCAAGTAAATGTAGTTCTTATTTTCTGAGTGATTGAGAAAGGTTAATAAAAAGACTTCTATTACTTGTTTCTGGAAAAAAAAATTTCTTTCCAAATATCCCAGTTTATGATCACCGTTTTGCTTTCATACTGAAAATCTGTAGAGGCAGGTATCATGTGTGAGAAATACTGAAAAAAATTTGGTAGTTCCACATTAGATGGTACATTTGACTTGTCTGATGCTTTGGTTCCTGCCTTGAGCTGTAGTTGCTACTTCAGAAAAAAAAAAATTGCATAAAATTGAAGCCAGAATTCATGCTTTCAAACAAATGGGATTTATAAGTGATTTTTGACATGTGCTGATTATTCTGAAGGAATATATGCAATTTTATATGCTGTGTTTTGTAAATGGAACTGCCTTTAATTTATCTGTACAATCAGAGGCAAGTCTTTCTTCTGATTTTGTTCAAGTTGGTAGCAGAGAAATGAGATGAAAGGGATGAGCTGGTTTCCATGTAGATTCATTGATTGATTCTTCTGGAAGTGTTACCTGAGGACAGGTAGAGCTATCCCTTATTACTGGGCTGCTGGGGAGCTAAATATCTGGGAAAACCCATCTTGACTTGCAGGTTCTGTGACACAATGTCATTCTTTGCAGCTGGGTGTGTTTAACTGTGTGACTGACCACAAGGATCCTGGCTTTTCTCGTCTGAGCTTAATGGTGAAAATATCTCACTTTCATCTCAAAACTAGATTGAAGATTTGTGGTGTTATTTGGAAGAGCTGGGACTGTCTTTTGACTTGCCTATTTTGAGTCAAATGGATCTCACCCCCTTGGATCTGTTCTGGCTGTCTGAGGATGCAGTGCAGAGGCAGGCCTGAGGGCAAGGCAGGTTGCAAAAGAGAAGTTACAAGGGTCTGTCTTTGGGGTTTCAGGATTTTTATTTATTTCTAAGGTTTGAAACACCCCTTCATCAATGAGGAAAGTCCATAGTACCAGCCCATGGTGTGGCTCTGCAGCCAGAGCAGAGCACCTGGAGCTGGCAAGGAGCAGGAGCTCCTTTGGGTATTCCCTGCAGGGCAGTGCATGAGCAGAAGGGGTTGTTGCTGTTTGCTGTGCTCTGCAGGGTTGATGTGCACCCTCATCTGACTGATGCAGACTCAGAGGAGCAGACACCATGTACAGTTATAAGGTCCTTGCCTCTCTGGTAATACCCATTCATCTTGAGTCCTCTGTCCCATCCTTGTGTAATGAAAATTTCTCAGCAGGACGGTGATTTGTGCTCTGGCCCCAGGTCCTTGGGAGGAGGGGGCAAAGGGGGAGGAAGAGATTTCTATATTAGCAAATACCTTGGAGGTGGATGCAGGATATTTAGGGAGCACGTGCAAGCCGCCATGTGAGCAACAGGGAACCAAAGTCTTAATGAAAACCTTGGGCAGGAGGGTAGGGCTGGCTGCCCTGGTCACTGGCGCTGAGCTCTGCTGCAGACGCCAGCCAGGCCCTGCTGACATAATCCTCTTAGGGAGAGAGAGAGTGGAAACCTTTCCATTTGCTCCATGTTCTGTTGGGATGCAGTGTTTGCTGTGTCCAGGTCTTCATTTCTCCCTGTCCTCTGTGTCTGAGGCACAGCAGGACATCTCAGGAAGGGAGAAGCTCTACAATCAAACCCCTCCTCAAATGGACCTGGATGGATTTGGGATGGAGAGCTATGAATAGGTCTGCCTCCCATAAATCACTTTGGGCATGGAGTGGCTTTCCTTACAGCCTGCATTGCTGCCTCTGTACATCTCTGCTTTATTCCTGCTGGTTTTCTTCTCCGATGCTAAACCACATTGTTTTTCTCTTGTTGTGGTTGCCTCCTTAAAGATCTCATGTAGAGTCACTCTGCTTTCCACAAGCTGTCTTCTAAAATGTTGGTTTTCTGCCTCTTGATTCTGGCTTTCTACCTCTTGAGACTAAACAGATGCTGAGATCAATATTCCAGGATACTTCATTTCTGGTACCAAAATTCCAAATCCAACTACCTGTTTTTTATTGTAGCGAAGAAAACTCTGATCTAGCTCTGAATTTTGATAATCACAATCTGAAACAAATGTTCTTCGCTTTTTTAAAAGAAGGAACTACAAAACCAGATTTGCCACCACATCTGGAGAGCCTGAGCAGATCTTCTCTCTAACCACTATGAAACAGGCCTGGAGTGATGTTTGGTGCCTCAAAACTCTCTCCAAGGAAAGTGTAATACCCCAAACCCATGGGTAAGGGTTTGCCATCCTCAGTCTAAAAGGAAGGGTCTCTGCATGTTCAGAGAAAAATCAAACCTTTACAACCTGTTCTTGCTTCCATTCATGATTTTTATTTTGATCTTTTAAATGTTTTTCACAGGCTTTGACATTTTGTAGCACTAAATTAAGAGGTTTTTACATACCTAACATCTGTGGTGCACTGTCTTCTTGCCATTCTGGGAGAAGCTGGCCTTAGACATGTGGATTTTGGTCTTTGCACTGGCCAGGTCAAGTACAGGAGCAGCATATTTATTTCAATATTAAGCTGTCAGCAGTTTATACCAATATATTGTAAGGAAAAAGAGGTTCCTGAACATTATTAAGTCTTTAGTTTGGGATTAGGAGGTTTTAAGACAGATTTAATTAAACAGAGCAGGGACACCTTTATGAACCTGAAGTTGGGGTTAATTCGCTCCCCTAGTGCTCTATTTCTTGATTACACAAAGATAAAACAAATTCCATGTCCTACCTGGGGAGCCCTGGATGGGAATATGAAGTTTCATCTCCAGACAGTTCGGTGCCCTGTCAGGGAGGCCATGATTAATAACCATGTCAGGGGACTCTTAGTGCTGGGAAGAAACACGCTGGAGCCAGTCTGACAGCGAGCCAGTGCCGCACTGGGAGCTCTCATGGAGATCGTGCTGCTGCCTCAATGGGCCTGATAAAAGAGGCCCTTCAGGGCTGCAGCAAGACGGGGCAAGAGCAAAGTGGGATCCAGAAGTTGTCAGGAGGTCATGATTAATGGAAGCAGAGACAGACAAATTTAAATAAGCACCTTTGTGCTTGGCATCTCTTGGACTGTGATGAGCTCCTTTTCAATGAGTCAGATGTAATTGGAGCTCACCCCAACTGCCACTGCCACAGTAACCAAGCACAAACAAATCCTTCTCAGAGCTGTCTTGAGTTTCTGATGGATTTTCACTGGATGCTTCCCACTTTTGCTTATTTCTGGCCCCCATGTCTCAGTGTTAAAGTGGTATGAGATTTGCAGAGGAGAGCACTGTGACAGTCTGTGTTACACCTGCAGAGCTTTTCATCTTTAAACCTCTATTCATACAGACATGGACCTGACATTGGTGAGTTTCCTGCTAGATGCATAATAAAAAATTCAGGCATGAGTGTATTTTGTTAGGAGAAATGAATGAATGAGACATCTGGGGATATTGCAATGAATTAGGTTTTGTAGAATCAAGTGTTTACAGAGCTTGAAACCCAAAAGGGACCACCTTGCCTCTGACACCATATATAGTTCTGTCAGTTCTCTTAGTTCTTTCTACACTGGGGTTTTGTATGAGGTTAAAATATCCTTTTCCAAAAGGCACCTGCCCTGATTTTGAAGTACTAGAGGACAGTGTCACTGTGTGAGGGACAGTGCCATTGTGTGGGAAACAGTTCCAGTGTTTAACTGCTGGTGTTATTTGAAGTCTTCCCCTTCTTTCCATTGTGAGTAGTGGCTTCCAACTATTGAATGAAAGGTCCTTATGTTACCTGGAACTGGAAACCTGCTCACATGTTAGTTTCATGCTACTCTTCTCTTTTACTGGACTGAACAGACAAAAAAGATGTTTCTCAATCCAAATACACTACAAGTGTTGGACAAAACCAGGGAAAAGCTGGTTCCCTGTTCTGTAGTTTCATTCCTCTATCTGAAATATACAGCTCTCAGCTCTCTTTAATTAAAAAAAATAGCTTCAAATCCTTAAAGTTTGTGTGAACTGAAAACAGATGAACCTGCAAACCATATTCCTGTATCCTTTGCAGTTACTTTTTCATTTCTTATTCCAAGCATCTGTATGAATTTGATGGGAGTTCCTGCTGTGGGCAATCACAGCTGAGCACTGAGTCAAGGATACAAATGAAGTCCAGACTTTTAAAATGTTATTTCAGAAGTCCTGTACAGTTAATGCACTAAAAGCCTAACAGTTTGGTTTTTTTTTTTTTTTTTTTCAGTCAGGCCACTTTATACACACAGTATTTGGGGAAAATTTAAAGCAGGAAACAGTCAGGATTTGGCTGTGTCTGGTACTCTGAATGCATCTTGGTACGAACTTGGTTTTCTCACTGGGTCTTTTTAAATTGTTTTGTGCTGTTTCTGGAATGCCAAACGACGATGTTGTAGCGCTGTTGACATGCAGATCTGGACTGGGGCCCTGCAGACAGTTAAGGAAGGGCAATAATGCCACCTTATGTCCTGATTTGTCACTGCCGAGCCAAGTGCTTGGTTCAAGTCAAACACGTTCTGAGCAAGGGGTGCTGTGTGCTGAGGCACCCCTCCTTTTGGAGTTATTGCCACAAGGCCAGAAAGAATCTGAGATGACTGGTGTTTTGGTAGAGAATCACCTCTTGCTTCACATGAGTTTGGGAGCATGAAATTGTGTGCAAAATGAAGACAATTTAACTCCATAGTGTTAACATCAAAACCTGTGAATCTAATGCTGCAAGCTTTCAAACCTATAAATATTTGCATTAGATGCTTCCTGAGTTTTTAATTTGCACTATGAATTTAAAAGATTTTGAAGATAAACGACACTAAAAGTGGAGCTGCATTGGAAATAGACATTTAGAGGCAGTAGGCTTCTATTTGCTTTTGACTGTTGCCTGTTCTCTACAAAAATTTGAATTTTTTAGAAAATATAATTATCTGAAACTTAGCAGGACTGTATTTTATAAAAGTAGTTCCAGTAGTAGGAACTATTTGAGCATCAATATGGCCAGATTCAAAATTAGCATTTAATAAGGGTCTCTGTTTATTTGTTTGTAGTCCCAGTCATTTGGAGGGGGAAAAGTGTGGTTTAAGAATTAAGGAATACAGTGTTTTCACAGAGTTTCTAGTTGAGAATGATGTGGAGGGCAATCTGCTGGAAAACCATTACTATTTTTCTCACGTGAAGGGAACATAGTCCTGCCAAGGGGATGTTGTTGAAGTCACTGGCACTTACTGAAATAGGCAGAATTGAATATGATGCTCTCAGAAGATAGGTGGGCAAATAAAGCTCCTTCAGGTATAAAGCAAGACTATTTTTCCCTATAAAGACTTTCTGCCCTTTGGTACAAATGTTTTCTCCATGTTATTAATTTTCTGTTGGGAAGTTGTTCTGCTGCTCCAAACACAGGCCCACTCAGGGAGTAAACAGGTTTAGAACATAATAATAAGCCAGTAAAAGTACAAAGAGCCTGATGCTTAGGGGTGCCAGAAGGCCATAGCTACAATTTTGCATGTATGGGGCTTGCAGAAAGTATGAATTTGATAAAATTCTGTAAAAGTGTTGAGAGCAGGCATGTGATCACACTGGATCATGGCAGAGGAACTTCTGCAAGGGTTGGTGACCTTCAGAAAGAAGAGATGTTTCCTGTAAGGCAACAAGTTCAGTCTCACCAGGGGACAGGTGTGTGCTTACCTGCTGCACATGTTGACACACATTTAGAAATTTGCCACTGTAAATCTTACTAAAAATAAGTTAGTGAACTCACAGCTTTAGTAATCAAGTGAATGTTGTTGCATGGGTCAGCTGAATGCCTCAAAAGATTCTCTGGTATCAAGAATTTATACAGGATCCTTAATTCAGCAGAACTTCAGAGCACCCAAAGCTGTACTTCCAGTTACAGCTGCCCGCTCTTCTTTCTCTCTTCCTGTTTTCTAGGGCCAGCATGCCTGATATCCCGCAGCATATATGGTCCTTTTCTGCAGAAGTGAGTATTTAATTTCTCTCAGCCAAAGGAAAAAGCCCCCAAAAAAGCAAGCACAACCCAGGTTTTGATCTTCCTGTTACTGCAGCATGGATTTGTTTTCCTTCATGCACGGATCGCATGGGGGGGGGGGGGGGTTGCCGTTGTCTAAGCAACTTCTCTGGGATGGAATCCTTTAGAAAGAAAGGAAAAGAATCCACTTACTCTCCTGCTTTTGTAATCTCATTCCAGGGTTTTGGCATCATCTTCCTGTGTATCTGTTGTACAGATTAGAGAACATTTTACTCTGCCTTTGCTATCTTTATGCCCTTATGGGTTCCTTTGTAGGCAACACCTCCTCCTTGGATCAAGTTCATTTCATTTGCTTTCCTCCTGAACCCTTATCTCCTTGGTTAAATAGAGTGCTGAAATAGTTGGCAGACTTTGAGCATCTTTAATTATCATTAGCAAATTGTTGAGAACACAGCAGACAATTGACAGTCTGGTCTTCGGAGTGCCATTAAAAGAGATTAGAAAAGACTGTTTGTGTGCGTTGTACAAATTTGTTTGTTTTGTAGCCCCGAGAGTATAATGGAAATGTCCCAGCCAGACTGAGCTGTTGCTGTGGCACCAGTCAAAGCCTGGGACATACGAGTGAGGCATCGTTGTTCTGGGTTACCCAGGACCTCTGGGTTACTGAGCCTGGCCCTTCTGAGCAGAAGGCTTGCAGGGCAAAATGAAATCCCAGTGCAGACTGACTGCTGCCCCTCCTCAGCTTGCTGGGCAATGTCTGCCTACATGGTACTTGCAAGAGGATTGTGGTGCCACTTGTATATAATGACATCACTTAATTATATAAATTGGTACTGTAAAGGGTGAATATCTCAAGTAGATAAGTGTATAGAAAATATCAGTAAAAATGCTTTAGTTAAGAATAAAACAGAAAAAAATTACAGTCTCTACCATTGTCAAGGGAAGTTTGAGTTGGAGGTAACAAGTGTTCAGCCTGTTCTCTGATGTGCAGGAGGTTAGGACTGTTTCAGTGTTTATTTTGTTTAACATAAAAAAGAATTCTCATTTTACGTGTGCAAGAATTCCTCTAAACTTTTGTTGTCACTAATGCCTTATGCTTGAGGAGTTTCCTGGAATAAACCTCCCCAGTACCAGAGTGTGTAGAGAGAGATTGGTGAAACAAGGGTCAGAAGGATGAGGCTCTGCTGCTGGCCATGTGTCTCCTGGCTCAGTTTAAATTACTGTAGAAAGCTTTCTTGGTTATGTGTGTCCAACAGAAGAGATGCTGAAAACAGCCTTCACACTTTGCAGAAATTCATCTGGCTTTCCCCTTTTTGTTACCAGTGTGTTTCTCACAATGAATTTGTCACTTCATTTTTGCAGTCACACATGAGTTTGAAATATTGAAGTGGAGCTTAACAAAATGTCTTAGATTTCTCACTTTCATCAAAATTCTGAGTGGTTGCATTTCAAATCAGTGATACTTTCTCTCAGGTTTCCTTGGAAATATGCAGACCTCTAGGAAACACTTACAAATGTGCCAACTTCAAGCTTCTCAAGAAATCTGGTGGGGTTGATATGATTTCTCACACTGTTTTGCTGACAGATTCACAGTTATCATGGTTGTGCGGATATCACTGTCCAAGCTCTGCACAGGTGGATACTGTAGTGTAAGTTGGAATTAGGAAGTGTCTGGAGAGGGATTCCAGCTGCTCTGTGGAATATGCTCTGGGATCTCTGATGCTGAGTTTTGCTCAGCCACAGCTCATCCTATGAGACAGCTTGGATATGCCAGAGATATGGTTCTGATTTCCCCACCTGTGGAGTGTTAAACACAGTTTTTAACAGAGAAGAGCTGAGAATTTTGCAGGCCCTGCAAACCACCAAGTGATCATGTCCATCACTGCCTGATTCTTCAAATTAACCCCTGAAAGACATTCCATGTTAGAGACTGGAGTCTCCTTGCCAAAAAAAATGTTGTAGGGACTAAAGTTGGACTTGTGTTCAAGGGAAGACTGGAAAAGTTCAGAAAGGAGAAATCCAGCCAGGGTTACCAAACACTAAAAATGCCTCTCTGACTTGAGAAGTTCCTGGGCTGAAAATAGTTGGAAAGTGGAGGAATTTAAGGGAGCAGTATCATACCTTTGTGTGTGCTCTGTCTAGCTACTGAGGCCATTGTTGAGGCTGCTGTCTTAGGGAGGTGTTCCCTCTGATCCAATGCAGCAAAGGCTGTTTCTGTATAAAATTTCTTTCTATTAACATAATTTTCTCCTATCTTTATAGCCTCAGTTTTAGTGAGTACTGAATTCTCAGATAATTTGAGTGTTAATTATTTCCATCCAGAGCTGATAGATGGAACCCTGTGAAGCTGCAGATCACTGGGCACAGAAGGAAATCTAGATTTCTTGCAAAGATTTTACTTCCTTAAAAAGTACTGTACTGCTGCAGAAAATAAAGTTTATATTTGGGGGACAAAATTAATGGGATGCTTTCCTGTGTAGCTGCTATGCTTTGGGCTCCAAGGGAAGTCCCTGTGTGAATCCCACAGAAGAAGTGGACAAAGCTGCTGTCTGCGGCTCTGTGTGGCAGAAGGGCAGCAGGTAACAAATGCTGAGCATCCCTTTTATCCACTTTTCCAGCCTGATATTAGTTATCCCACTGTTAAGCCAGATTAGGATGTGTGTGTAGCTATTGCAGTGACAGAGATGAGGGCATGTTTCCCCTCTGCTGACCTGCTGTGCAGGCAGGGTCTCCAGCTGGAGATCTGAGCAGCTGCTGGCCTGTGTGTCCTTGCTGTCCCCTGGGAAACCACACTGAGGGATGGTGGAGTGGCTTGATGAGACAATAACAGCACAGGTTAGAATATTCTGATTTTTCAGTCATGTCATGGTTGACTTTGGCAGAGAAACTGTAACTGTCAAAGTGAGCTTCAGAGATGGGAAGAAGCTCAACCCAAACAGGTTGAGAAGTGAGTTTTTGTCCCTCCCTGCAGGTCTTTAGCCCCATTGCTGCAGCATGTTTTTGCCCACACGCTGGTGGAGCAGTGTCTGTTTTCACGTGGCACTGCACGTGATGCAGTTCTTTGGTTCTTCCTCCTTTTGACCCCCTAATCAATTTTTTCCACTTTCATTTGGGAAGAAACAAAAGGTTTGGTGGGGAGAGAGAAGCAATTTCCTTTTAATTGCTTGTTTGTCCTTGTCTGTTCTCCCATCTTTTCAGATTTCTCAGAGCAGGGTTGGGAGTGTTTTGTCTCTCTTATTTTCTCTGGTACCGATGGAGAAGAATGACATTTTCTGCTTGGATAGAAACCAATCACTTCCCCAGACCCCCTTGAAAAACCTTAATTTGCTCAACTAGTCAGTATTCCATCTTCGTTAAAAAGTCCCAGACTGGAATTTGGATTTAATCCTTTGACTCACATTTTTCCTTCTCTCCTTTGCCTTCCACATTCCCACTACTTTCCAAAGTACTTTGCTCACCACATTTTTTGATTGGTGTGCACTCAAGTTACCCTTAGCTCAGGAGGGAAAAGGACAGAAAAATACTCCCAAAACAAAAGCAAATAAAAAAGCCCCTCACCAAAGTAAATAAATAAGTAGACAGAAAACAGGCTGCTAGTTCATTTTCTTCTGCCTTTCCCTTGAGGCATGAGGTAATGCCAAACTATTCAGTGTGTGATGCAACTGCCTGATGGACATTCAGCGAATCCCAGCAGTGGCAAAAACAGTTTACCCAAGTGCAAGTTGGCAGTGAGACCGAGTTCTCCAAAAAGAGACTATTTAAAGCCACAATGTGATGCATTTTTAACATTTTTATCCAGCACAGGATTTAATTGCTCACTGACAAACCACCTAGACATTTGTGCCTGGGTGTTTGTGACTGGAATTGTTTGCTGTCTGTGGCTTGTTTCAGAGCTGTTCAGGCATCAGCTGCAAGACTGGTGCAGGAATGAGAATTTGTTCCCTTAGCACTTGCTGCTAAGGGTTTTATGCTATGGTCTCTTCAGCTTTTCTGTAGTTATTTCTTCCCAGCAACCTTTACCCTTCTGGTGGATGGCATAGGAAGGTGTCCTTGGCTGTATTATCTGCACCTAGAAATGTGAACCTGTGGCAGGGAGAGGTTAAGTGTGTTGCTGAAGGATGTGGAGGTATCTGTGGTGTGGAATGAGGAACAGCCACAGCTCCTGACTCAGAGCCACCAGGATGCCTGGTTGTGCAGGTGAGCTTTGCATCAGGGGCTCAGCTGGCCTGGCAGAGCTCTACAGCTCTCCCTCAGGCTGTGCCCCTGTGGATTATGCTGCTGACACAGCCACTGTAGGCATTTGACCACTATATGCATACACCTTGGTATTCTAAGCCTTGAAGCAATGTCACTTTATACCAGAAATGTGTTACATACACTCCCCGTCAATGGCAAACTGTGATCCTCGATCATTTGTGCATTTCTGTCTTTAATGCTCACCTGGTTCTTGAGGTGGATTTAACCTTACCAATGAAAACCCACTAAAAAGTTTTAATTTAATTTAAAGTGCCTAAAAAATGTATTGCATCAAAGCCAACTCATTGTCACATGGGACTCACAGGATTCACAAACTCTCCTGAGTTGTGGCCTTGCCTGCTGAATGTTTTGACATCTTTGGGCAGAAGTAATTTGTGTAAGCCAGTGAAGGGTGCTGGAGTTGCACACACAGCCCAGCAGCTTTATTTCATTAGAGCTACCCAGGCAGTTGAACCCTAGCAGTATCTTTTCAGAGCTGTCAGCAGTGAGCTGGTATTTTCTGCAATGAAAGCTCCAGAGTAAGCCATTTGTTTGGGAATCACTGTGTGTTCTGAGGTCTCAGTTTCCCCTCTTACAGCAGTGATGGTTGTCCTCCTTTGTGAAGCACTCTAAGGCTGCTGATCCTGGGCTCCCTGCAGGCAGGCACTGCCAGCTCCTAGGAGCTTGCTGCAGGTACTGATCATCTGAATATATGGGAGACAGGAGGAGAGCCCAAGTAATTCCAGAAATTCCCACTCTCAGTAGCCTCCCTCCCATCACAGCACAGCTTTGGGTATGCTTTGCTTAAGTATTAATTAACAAATGAGCCAATGCAGAGGACTTAAATGATTGGTCTGGTTGGATTGTTGAATCCCTTGGACCTCCTAGGCTTTTTTTTTTTTTTTACCCTTTTCAATCAAGGCAACCTGTTAAATGTGGTGACTGTGTTGACATTGCACAATATAGAACCACCAGCTCCCGAGTCAGATCCTTTTGCTGCCCTTGCATGGGAAGCCACTGCAGAAACACTTTGCTGGGACATGGCACTTGATGCCATCTCACTGCATGGCAGGAGTCCAGGCCAGCACCCAGGAGTGAGTCCGTGTGTGAGATTAGTTTAATCCTCTCTCAGAATCCTGTGATGGGGAGGGGAAGGACAATGACCCAGTGCCAGCGTTTATTTTGTCCACAGGTTCAGCTTGAATAGGGAGGAGAAGGTGGTGTTGGTGAGGAAAGGAGAGGGGAAAAAACCTTCCTGGAGTTCATTTGGTCTGGAGAGGTGCCAAGCCTGGGGGGTGACTCACGAATAGGGAGTAAAGAAAAGCAGGGAAAGAAGAGTGGAATGATGATTAGAAATCACAAATGAAAGAATCTTGAAGAGGGGGGTGAAGAAAGAAAACAACCAAAAAACTTCTCTGCTTCTCTGAATATGTGTAGGGAGGAATAAAAAATTCCTTGCCTTTTCTAAGAGTTCTATTCATTAGTAAATGCACTTGCCCTGCTGCCAAGGGAAGAGGAGCACTCCGAACAACCTCCTTGGGAGGCACCTGCTGGCTCAGCCTTGGTGAGAGAAAAATACTGTGTCTGCTGAAGTTTCTCCTGTGTTCATGTTTCTAACAGGGCTCTTTGGTCTCTTACCTCCCACTCCAGCCTCCCATCACCATGCATACATCTCTAGGCACCCCAGAGACCACTAAGGACAGCCCCTGCAATCTGCTCTGCAGTGTGGAATCACAGGGGATTCTCTCCATTGCCTCACCCCTGCCTATTGCTGCCGGTGTGGAGCTATTCCACACAGACCAGGTGTGAAATCCCCTAAATGTACCATCCAAATGTAGGTGGGACTTCACATCCTGGATGTCCGGGTCGTTTGAATAACCCTCACCCTGTGGTGTGTGCCTGGAGCCTGGAACACTCAGCTGACCTGCCCAGTGGGACAGGCTGGGCTGGTGCCTCATGGCTCTGATCATCTGAGCTCTTCCTTCTTCTGCAGAAACCCTGGATGTGATCAAGCATCGAGGAAAGAGGCACAAGTGCCCCTGGGAGGAAGCGGTGGGGTGTGGGTGGAATCTGCACCAGATTTTGGAGGCACTTAAAGGGGCTGCTTTACAAGGGGGCTGTTTGTGGCTCTGCCTCTGCCACAGGAGCCCCTTTAAGGCCAGGAGACATCTGCTCCAGTCTTGACTTTCTTATGGAGCTATTTGATGTGCATTTCACTCATGGTTCTGTTTTGCAGGACAGCCAAGGACTGTTCTGTACACAAGCCCCCATGTACACCATGTGCTGTCTTCTGGACTTAACTGCACTTTATTTTTCCTCTTTTCCATATGCTTCCAGCCATTTCTAGTCCTTTTATTTTAAAAGGGCATTATGTATGTCCTGCTCCCTCCTTTATGCAAAAAAGCAGCTTTTAGATGGAACGGCTTTCCCTGCCAACGGGAATATGGGCCGGCGGGGCCGTGTCCGTCTGTCCGTGCGCACGGAGCCCCCTCTGCACGGGCCGGGCCGTGTCCGTCTGTCCGTGCGCACGGAGCCCCATCGACACGGGCCGGGCCGTGTCCGTCTGTCCGTGCGCACGGAGCCCCATCGACACGGGCCGGGCCGTGTCCGTCTGTCCGTGCGCACGGAGCCCCATCGACACGGGCCGGGCCGTGTCCGTCTGTCCGTGCGCACGGAGCCCCATCGACACGGGCCGGGCCGTGTCCGTCTGTCCGTGCGCACGGAGCCCCATCGACACGGGCCGGGCCGTGTCCGTCTGTCCGTGCGCACGGAGCCCCATCGACACGGGCCGGGCCGTGTCCGTCTGTCCGTGCGCACGGAGCCCCATCGACACGGGCCGGGCCGTGTCCGTCTGTCCGTGCGCACGGAGCCCCGGCTGGGCCGTGTCCGTCTGTCCGTGCGCACGGAGCCCCATCTGCACGGGCCGGGCCGTGTCCGTCTGTCCGTGCGCACGGAGCCCCATCTGCACGGGCCGGGCCGTGTCCGTCTGTCCGTGCGCACGGAGCCCCATCTACACGGGCCGGGCCGTGTCCGTCTGTCCGTGCGCACGGAGCCCCATCGACACGGGCCGGGCCGTGTCCGTCTGTCCGTGCACACGGAGCCCCATCTGCACGGGCCGGGCCGTGTCCGTCTGTCCGTGCGCACGGAGCCCCATCGACACGGGCCGGGCCGTGTCCGTCTGTCCGTGCGCACGGAGCCCCATCTACACGGGCCGGGCCGTGTCCGTCTGTCCGTGCGCACGGAGCCCCATCGACACGGGCCGGGCCGTGTCCGTCTGTCCGTGCGCACGGAGCCCCGGCTGGGCCGTGTCCGTCTGTCCGTGCGCACGGAGCCCCATCTGCACGGGCCGGGCCGTGTCCGTCTGTCCGTGCGCACGGAGCCCCCTCTCGCGGCACACGCGGAGCGCAGCGCGGCCGGGCACTGCCGGGGCTTTCGGGGACAGCGATTTGTGTTTTGTCGTTTGGGCGCAGGGGGGAATGGTCCAGCCTGACAGCCCTGGGAAAAGAGCTCCCTCCTCCAGCGAGCAGCTCCGGCAGGAGGGAGTCATTTTTACAGTGTCTGAACCCTCCCCTGGCTTTATCCTGTTTGCCCTATAAGACACACACTGCTTTCTTTGAAAACATTTTGTGAGTAAAAATAGAAATGAATAGAAAATATATTATCTAAAAAAGTACTGAATAAAGGTAAAATACAACCTACCCCCTGGTCTGGAACCCCAGGGGAATGCCGATCTCTGTAAGTGTTATGTGTGTATGATTGTTTTATTTTCTTTAAACCAGATGTCATGTTTGGACTGGAATTCAAATCCGGATCTGAATTTCCTCACAGATCAGGTTTCTTTTGTTCTGGGACCCCATTTTAATTTGTGGCCAGCCAGAGAGGCAGAAACACATGTTTCCTGAAAGCAGCCTGTGTGATGCTGGATCATTAGGTACCAACAGAAATGACTGAAATGCCACATGTGAGTGCTGAGCAGGTACAGTTACACTTGTGGAAAGCCTGTACTTTTTGAGTGCTATGAGGAGTAATTGTTTAATCTAGCAGGGGAGAATAAGTGTATTTGGAAACTAGAAGTGTAATTGATGTAGTGCCTGTTCCTACAGTTCTCACCTCAGTGTGCCATCAGTCAAAGCAAGCATTAATTTTTACCTGTTCTTTTAAATTATTTTTTACTACTTTCTAACTCATCGCCTGGGCTCTCTGAGGGTCTCAGAGCTGTGGGATAAGGTTTAGTGGTGAGCTGTCTGATGGAAGAGAGAAGACTGCCTCGTTTTTCCCAATTTCCCTTGCTGTGTTCTTTCTGGTACCCACTCTTCACTGGCAGCAGGGTCCTGTGTATTTCCACTAAGGGGAATGAGGACTGCAGGAGCCATGAAACCCCAAAGAGTTTGCAGAGACTTTGCTGCCAGCAGCCACGTTCAGGTGCTCTTGCCCATCAGGAGTCCCTGGATCTCCATCCCTGGCTGATGGGCCCATGTGCAGGAACACTTAACTGCAGCACAGCCGAGGGTGACAGCACAGGGCTCAGCTATCCTGGGTTTGCAATTACTGCACAGGAAGCTGTTGGGAAGGAAATATTCCTGGAGCAGCCCATCAAGTTTAGAGTTTAATTCCTCTGTATATTTTTCTAAAGTCATCTCAGAGTATAACTCTGAAAAGTGGAAATCCAGGGGGTGAAATTTGCTCTGCAGTATAGAATATGTCAAAGGGGTGAAGAGAGAATTCCATTTGCCTTACACTGCTCTGCTGCGTGCTGAGAGCTGCCTGGGGTAAACACAGGTTTGAATTGTGCAACATCTCATTGGTACTCAAACCTGAATCACTGTTCTGGTAACTTTCTTGTGTAGGAAACACATATTCAGGGATCCTTTTGCTTTACATTTACGTAACTGCAAGACTGACTAATGTTAAAATATGAATCAGATTTCATCAGTTTTAAAGCCCTTCCCAAACTTTGTGCTTGGCTTGTCCTCATTTAGCATCCACATAATTGCTAAAGCAGTATTCCAGTCAGTGAGGAATTGCAGGAAGTGTGAAGCTGCAGGTTTGTTTTTGGAGCCATTTGTAGAAGCAGCATTTATAGTCAGTGTAAAATTCCGCACAAAACGCAAACTGTAATTTAGTTCAAACACTGTTATTTTATCTATAAGCAGACGTACAATAATTCTGATTAGCCAGCTCACCTGAGGGAAACTGAGGCAGGAGCATGGATCCATTGTGTGTTAAGGCTGAGCAACAGACCCATGGGGAAGACTCTGTGGCTTTAATATACTGCAAGCAGCATTTTGTATTATTTAACCTATAAATACATCTAACTGGGGACTGGCTGAATATCCACCTCTGTTTTCCTGCTGCCTTGTTGGACAGTCTGCTCCAGAGTGGGATGGTATCTGCAGCTGTGAGTAACTCAGCCTTTTCTCTGCATGGCAGTAGTCTACTGCAATGTGTGTCACTTCTCTCAGATTCAGTGGCACAAAGCATAATGCTTTCTTGGCATGCTAGGCACCTGCAGACCTCCTAATCTGCCATGGTAATAAAGACCTTGCCTGCATCCAGCTCCAGTGAATGATGGGGTTGGAGTGCTGGGACTGGCTGCAGATGCTTTGTTGCATGTTTAGTGAGGAATGTGTAACACTATAGTGTTGCAATCATTGTTTTCTATTGCTGTAATTACAGCCAGGTCATTGCAGGGACTTGCTCTGAACCTGACTGAGTTTTGTAAATGAAGGTGCAGCTCATTTATTGAGGAAGTTCTTTGACTGAAGTTCTTTTGAGTGCATAAAACACAGAGAATTCTGGTTTTAGGCTTTTGGTATTATTTTTGTTGTTGTTTGATGGTTGTTTTTTGATAACCACGCATTAGATAACTAAGATATCTTAGGTAACACAGCTCTGCATCTTCCCAGCTGAAAGCCACAAGCCTTTATTTGAAAAGCAGGTCACTGAGAAGTGGTTATAAGGGCTCAGATTGATTCTGAGAGGTTGTGCAGCCCTTCCTAGAGCTCATTAAAAACCTGCTGCACAAAGGGAGTTGCAGCTCTTTGAGGAACCATCTCAGAACTGTCACAGCTTAATGTGAAATGTCATGTATTATTTAGGCTTGTGAGTGATGGAGGAAGAGAAGATGTGGAAGTGGGAAGGGGTGTTCAGCTAAGGCAAACTATGTCCTGGGCTTTTGGCTGTTCAGGGTGTTAAGTACAGGTCATTTGAAGGCTGTTAGCCTGGGGGGTACCTGCAGGCTACTGAAGAATAGCAGCATCTTGGTAATTTAAGAGAGTTTCAGTATCAATACATGAGCAGTGATTAAAAATGGGCTGATGTAATTCCAGGAGCCTTCAACTGTGTGGCTGGACTGGCTTCAGGAGAGCAGCATTCTTAAAAACTGGAAAGCACTTATTAGTTCAATGTGGGAAGACTTCCAGCCTGTGTTGAATCTTCACACATAAGCACACACATATATTTTAGCAAATTTATTTTTCTGTTCTGTATTTCACATTTATGTAATTGATTTCAAATTTATTAGGGGTTGAAAAGCTGTCACTGGACAAAAAAAATTCTTTGGTGCAGACAAATGAATGTCAGTTTGATTTAAAGTCTGTCATGAGTGAGTGTTTGCTCCCTACAGCTCCTATACAGGCAGGCAAACATAGAATTATGTGGTAGAGATACTAAATGTTTATTAGTTTTTCAGGGCTAACCACAAAGTGGAAATTAAAACCAGAAGTGGAATAAACTCTTTCTTGAGGCTTTCCCCTGACTAATGGAAGGAAATGTTTCTGGGCTGGTTGGTGATTCACTGTCCCAGCCTGTGAGCTGTGGTTGGAATAATCTGTTGGATGGATCAGATCTGGCACTTCCTGCTTTCCTTACCACAGGGTGCCAACACAGAGGCACTGTCTGCCCTTGTGCTCTGAGCTCTGCTTGCAGCTCCTTCCCATTTAAAGCTCCTTCAACATTTAAATTAAGAAGGACTTCCATTTCGTATGTTGGAAAAATTGCTTTAGTCTGTTTTCTTACTGAACTGCCATGTCTAAGGCAAAAGCTATCAGGTAAAATATATTTTTTAAAAGCAAACAAACAAACAAAATAAAAAAAAAACCAAAAACCAAGGCAGAGGTTTGACATATTTAAAGCAATCACAAGCAACTGCTTCTTTGGCATCAAGTCAGGAAATTGTTGTGACATGTTAGTGACTTACAGTGAAAGAATCCAGGTCTGAGAGAGAGGGTGATGAGATAAATGTATGCTTATGATGGAAACAGACCTTGTTAACAGCATGTGGCATTTGTGTTCCCCTTGGATCACTGGTTTAGGATCAGAAGCTCTCCAGTGGGAAACACAACTGCGGTTTTTCAATGAACACCTGACAATGCTTAGTTTCAATGACTCTTTTTCTGGCTCTCTTGCATGCTGTATGTTTTCTTTTGGGAATCTCACTTGGTCTCTGTGTCCATTTCCCGTAAAGCAGGGATCTCTGTGCTCTTTTATGAGCCCCTGGAAGGGTCTGGTGAGGTTGGAGTGGATTCACCAGTGTGAAACAGCAACACGTATGTGCAAATCGCTGTCCTGTGTGAGCCACAATTCCCAGCAAAGGTTTCTTATGGAAAGGCAGCAAAGCTCAAGTGTGAGTTGGCCAAGAGGGGTCTGGGATCTGCAGCACTGAAGGTATCTGGATCAGGTTGACCTCCTAGGATTCCTCCTAGCCCTTGTTTATCTTGGATGCTGTGAAACTGAGACAAAGCGTGATTAGCACAATGAGGCCACACCCTTGGGTTTCCCTGCCTTTACCATGGAACAGTTCACAAATGGATTTTCTTGAAATACTGGGCTTTTTTCTTGTAAACTGAACCCAGCACAGGTTATTTATCATCATTAGTTTTTTATGGGTATTTGAGGCTTCTTTTAGTCTCTAGGGAAATCCACAGATTAAAGAGCTCTGTACCGCTGCAAACTTCTTCATAACCTGATACTATTCTTATCTTCAAGGTAATGCCTACCTTTAATAACAGTAATGTCTGAAATCAAGGAATGCAAACAGAAATTTTAACCATTAGGGAAGAAATTGTTGGTGAAAAGTTCATGGCTTTCATTCAAGTTTTGGATAAAGATTCAGCTTCATCCTCTTTTTCGTTGAATGTGTCCCCACCCTGACTGTGACAAGAAAATCAGGCTCAATGCAGAACTTCAGGTAGACTAAATTCAGTATTGCTGTACTATCTGATTGATCCAGAAAATAATTCCTCTGGCCTCATCACTAGATGGGCACAATATGAGAAAGTTATAACTCAGCAAGACCCAAGAGAACCTTCCACTAATTATTGTCACTTTGTTTCTGGCCATGTTCTTCCTGTATTTTTTTTTAATTATGATCACATATTTTATCTCCAAGAATTAGTTTATAATTTCTGCTCTGCAGCTGTTCTGAGGAGCTTGATGGAGTTGTAATAATTTCATATTTTCTGCATCAGAGTCCCTATCTCAAGACATTCAATTACCATTCTGTCTTGGCATTATATTCTGAAGCCATGCCTGTCTTGATGCAAACTCTGGTAGCACGGATGAGGTCTCTACCACACCATCCATGGAAGTAAAGAAATATGCCTTAAAAAAATTAAAGTTTGATTAAGAGCAAGTTCTGAAATAGTATCAGTATTGCCCTGTGTTTAGTTGTGTGTCAGGGCTGTTCTTGTTCCTTTCAGCTTTGGTACAATCAGTTCCTGTATGTTATCCAACAAATTTTAGGGGATTATAGGAAGTTTCACTATCAATAGACAGCATCTGGATTTCTGACATTCCCGTCTGCATGAAGTAGGATCTGTTCTGCAATTCAGGAGCATCATTATAATATTTATTTTACTATTTCACAAATATGTCTGTTCATTTTCAGTAATTCTGCAGGGATATGCACTGTTTTCATGGTGTTTTTCAAGTTGCTGTGGTTACAAGGAGATACTCCACTTATTGTTTTCCATGTGCCAGATCTGTGCCCTGGCTATTGGCCCAATTCTATGAGGTATTTAATACCTCCTGAAAGTATCAGGGTGCTGTCAACTCATACATAAACCAAAAGTTACTGAGGGCATTTAGTCAGCCTCGCTGTCTGTGTGTTTGCTGCCAAACATGGAAGATTTCCAGTTTGATGCTCCTCTTTGGCTGCAAGTGATGCAAGTGTCAGCCTGAGCAGGAACAACATGTGGGAGAAATCAGGTGAATTGACCTCTCCAACAAGAGAAACAGGGAAATCAGCTTCCACCTTTAATATCTAGCAGTTCTTTGTTTCTCCAGTCCCATAATCCGTACCTGGATTTCTTTGGCAGAATACCTGAAAAGGTGAATTGTGTAGGAGCTCTGCAGTTAGAGCACACTTGAAATCCAGAGGTAAGCTCTGAGTATGGTCTTTGTCTCTAATATCATCTGCAGTAAGTGCCCTGGGCGCTCAGTGTAAATTGGACAGGGTGCTTGGCCGAGTCACCCCATCTCCTTTTGCTGCAGTTCAAGCTGAAATTGTTTATCCCTTTTCTGCAGAGCTGCTGTTCATGTGCTTCCCCTGTCATGGGTCCTTTCTCAGCAGTGTGGGGTTTACTGACAGCAACAGTGGCTGGCAGAACTTGGGGGTTAAATTCTGCCATACCCAGGCACACAGAGAACTGTATATCTGTAGCAACAGAGATCTTTTCCATGGAAATTCACTCCAATTCCACTTCATCCTGTCAGGCATTCACTGCTCAGGGTAACATTTGGCTGCAAGACTCCCCAGCTCTGCCTGTGATCAAGTCTTTTACCAAAGCAAGTTCTGCTGCTGCCTGCAGGACGTTATTGTGTCAGTAGTGCTGCTCCTTCCCAGCAAAGGCTGAGACTCAAACCCCTCTGCACCCTACGTTTGTGTAATTACATCCCATTGCTGTAAAGTGCACTGAGACCTTCCAGCAAGAGCTGTTATTATTATCTTTATAACAAACATACCATGCACTGTGTGAGCATCACAGGTGCTGCAGCTCCAAAGGCCTGGAGCCCTTCATGGACAGGACTCAAAAATTATCCTCAAGCCATCATCACCTGCTTTCCAGTTCAACCTGGTTTCCTGGGTGTTTGCATGGGAAAGAATGGGCTGGGCTTCAGTGATACACAAGTTTGCTGAGATCATGTCTGAGGCAGGCACATGTTGAATAAAGATCACCAGGGTCACGTTTGGTTTCCGTGGTGATACTACAAACAGCAAGAGCAAGCCAAAGGAGATTGCACGAGAGCACTAAAACTGCTTCTCTCCAGTCCTGAGGGTGTGAATGTGTCCAGTTTGGCATGCGGGTGCAGCTCCAGGAAAGCATTAAACATGGCCATGGCAGGAGAGCAGCACAGATGGCCCAGCTGAGTCCCCTGAGCCTGGGGCCTCTTGCTCTGGGTGTGCTCCTGTCTCCTCGAGATTCAGATGCACAGAGGAGTTTGTTGTGATGCTTGTTCTCTGTAAGAGAAATGGAAAAATAAACTGAGAGTCCACAGTCTGGTAGGACATAGATAAAGTAGAGTGAAATTAGACATATGCAGGAATGAAAGCATGGATAGGTGGCATTGGTCCAAGTCTTCAAGAGGTTACAATACCGTGATATCAGCAATTGTTATTTCAGTACAATTTTTATCAATTTTTAAATTTTTGTTGGTTTGCTTTCTTTTTTTGTTCTCATGGTCTTTGAAGCTCCTCCTGCTCTTGTCTGGGTGGATGTATTAATCATCTCTTCGTTGTGAGACTAATGAACCTATTACAAGAAATTCTGATGATGACTTGGGAAAATCAATTAAATAAAGGAAGACTGTTAGCACACTACCTTGGAAGGTCACTGCTAACAGAAGTAATTATTTTCCTCTTGTCAATGGTATGGCTGGAAGCTGTTAATGTCATGCAGCACTGTGCTGCATGAAATGAGTGATGTGGAACTTGCCAGGTTTTATTCTAAGGGCTGGTGTCTGTATCAGAAACCTTGCCACTCCAGTGCACTTATGGGAAGGAGTGGAAAAGGAGGGAAAATAATTTTTATACAGTGTTTGTGTGATTGGTGTTTTAGCAAATTCTGGGGTTTTTTTTTATATGAATTGAAATATCAGCAGTGCAGCCTTGGGTGTTCAAACATTGGCTGTTCTCTGCCAATGTAAGAACAATGCAGGTGTTTTAGGCAGGTGACCTGTGGAGATAGGGATGCTTTCATGCTGCTGTGCAAGGAACTGGTGAAACATCTGGAGATGGAACTGCAGTGCACAGCAGTAAAACTGCAAATTATTTGAGTGTGGGCTGGCAGTGCTTGGGCAGTTCTGCAGGTCTGACTTGGGCTGTCAGAGCAAGCAGCCTCCCGTGATGTTTGTCACAAAGTGCCTGTGCAGCCCTGACCAGATCACCCTGTGCGTGCAGCGAGCGCTGCCCTGCGCTGCCTTTGAAGGCGCCTTTGGCAGGAGAGCCAGCAGACACTGCAGGAATGCCCCAGGGGCTGTCCTGCCAGCCTGGGGACATCAGGGACAGCAGAGCCACCCAGACCACAGCTGGCTGAACTGCTAAGGTCTCTGAGGCTACAGTTGCAGGACAACTGCCCTGGAACCTGGCAACTTGACATCGTATTTGGGTAGTCTGCTGGGCTTCCTGCACACCTGTGTATTCTCACTGAGCAGCATGAAAGCCTTTTGGCAAGCACCACAGGTAAAAGTTCCCTCCTGTTACTAATATTCTTTTTCCTGCATTTTAATTTAATTTCCTCTATCATTTCTTCTTTTTCCACTGCACGTTTCCCCTTGAAAGCTAAGATTGCATGAACGGATGGATATTTTTTTTCTCCCCAAGTGCATGTAGCCTTTTCTGCTGTTTGAAGAAATGAACATTTGGGTTGAAGTGCACCTGCAATTCCCATTAATGTAGCAAAGTGAAACCAGCCCACTGGTGGAAGGGAATAAGCTCTGAACTCTCTTACTCTGACAACAGATCTTGTGAGGAAAAGAAAAAGCCCCAGAAGATGGCAAAGTAATCTGGTTTTTATGCCTGGGCAGTTTGTAGAATGTATGGCTGCTGATGGAGGCTGCATGCCATCAGGAGCTTTGCTCTGGACAGGAATGCAGTGCAAACACCCACAATTTAAGTATCTAACTGTACTGGTATCACCCAAAGATGTGTGACCCTGATGGATGAACTAAAAACTCCTGCAAATGAAACTGTGTATGTAGAAGCTGTACAGGTTCTAGGAAAAGGAAAACTGAGGGTATGGGGTGAGGGGAAGGAAGCGACTTCTTGACTTTAGTTCTTCTGCTGAGTGGTAGGGGGTTAGCAAGCAACTTTTGCTGTGGTTGTTCATGTCCTGATCATGTAGGGCACTTTATATCTTACCCTGCAGTTGCATTTTAGGATTTCTGTTTCGATAGAAATATGTTGCATACCAGTGAAGAAGGCTAAAACAGAGAGGAGGCACACAAAGAGGAACAGCAATTTTGTTCGCTCTCAGTTGCAGGGACTGATGCAGCAATGCAATCGGGTTTGCAGTTTCTAGATCAGGGCATTTACAGACCCCAGCAAGCCAGAATGGAGGATCTGAAAGGAGAACAGGGGAACCGAAAATTGAGAATGAAAAATAAATCACATGGTCCGACTGCCAAATGTTCCCAGGCCACAATTGTCTTTGGCACCCCTCCACCCCCCAAGGTCTCCAATTACTCTTAGGCCTCCACCACGAGAAAATCAATGGTTTAAAAGGACAGTAATTAAAGAAATTCTTGATGTCATTTGGGTTTGGGAGCATTTGGACATTAGTGTTGTGTGATTGTGTTTGCATACGTACACCCTGCTTTGCTGAGCCTGAGCTATGCAAGGACTGACCCCTTCTACCCTGGGAGAGAGGGAGGATGTGCCCACCTGTTCTCACTCTGAGAATCCAGGAGCTGGGGGGATGATAAGGCACTTTTTGTGGAAGAGCTTTTAAGGTGACAAGTGCCCCCTTTGCTTTGTGCCAGCCCCACCCTGCTGGCCTACAGTGCCCTGGTTCCTTTGCAGGGGTGAATGAAATGTGTACTGCACTCATGGCAGTGACACAATCAGCTTGACCCTGGTGAAGTTGCTTGTGGCTCCCTCAAATGTGTTCAGGAGCAGAGAGGTGATGGGGAGAGCTCTGTTTGTGCATAGCTTGTGGAGCAGACCCAGGCAGTGTGCTGGCCTGGAACCTCCCCTGTGGGAGCAGGAGACAGCACGTTCAACAGGATCATTCATCTGCTCTATCCAAAACAGTCTCGGCTGCAGAAGGGATCCCTTCCCCTTCCTGTCCTGTTTGGGGTTAGGAGGTGTGCTGCAGCCTGAAAGTGTTCTTACAAGATGAATGTGCACTCCAGCGTGCTGCACTTGAGCTGTGATCAAACTCTTACACAAAATCCCCACCACTGGATCTGGGTATCACTGTAACTCCATTGCTTCAACTGTAATTGAACTGGATTGGGCTAAAGTATTGGTAATTTTCTTCACAGTAGCTGGGGTGGGGCTGTGTTTTGGACCTGTGCTGAGAAGTTCTGAGAATTCCAGGGATGTTTTAGAGCCCTGATGCTGAGCAGCACTTCCCCATAGCCAAGGCTTTTCTGTCTCACCTCTGCCCAGCAGTGATGGGGGTGCATGGGAAGCTGGAAGGGGACACAGCTGGGACAGGTGACTCTGGCTGACCCAAGGGATGTTCCAGACCGTCTGACATTATACTCTGCAAGGAGCTAGAAGGTCAGAGTCAGGCAAGGCTGCTCAGGGAGGGCCTGGGCATCTGTCAGTTGATGGTAAGCATTGTTTTCATTTGCATCACTTGTCCTTTCTGAGCATTATTTCTCTCATTTTGTTAATTTCCTTTTCATTAAAATTTATTATTGTTATCCTATTTCAATTATAAAATTGATCTTAGCTCACCAGTTTTTTCACTTTTACCCTTGGAAGTTTCTTTTTCCCCTGCTGGATGAGGGAATGAGTGATTGTGGTTCTTTGTTCCTGGCTGGGTTAAACCAGGACAGCAGTGAGTAAAGTGAACACGCGGGAACAGCATGGGCTCAGAATAAAGACACAGACCTGCATGTGCTTTAAACAAAGGATAGATTTTTCCTTCAGAAATGTGGGTCTAAAGGTTAGAAAATCCTGCTTGCACTGTTGTAGGGTATTTCATCATTTCAGACTGGTGTCCCGCATGTTGAACTCTTTCTGCTGGCCAGCAGCAGCTAGGCTCTTTACTTTCTCCCTGGATTAAGTCCCAGAGGTGGAATTTTATTAACGAGTAAATTGCAACTCAAGTCCAATTTATGACAGAATACTTGATGTAGAGGGTGCTGAAAGAAAACCAAAGAAGTGAGCCTTCAGGAAACTTCAATATAAAATATTGCTGCTCTGCAGACTGGTGTACAGATTTATGTACAGTGGTGCCAGACTGCACTCACATACACTGACTGTTTATCAGGGATGGATGCTGTGTACCAGCTGTTGGTACCCAACATGCAATTTTTAAAATTTTAAAGTCCCTAAGAAGTTATTAAAATGACCTCAAGAGCAATTAAAAATGTCAGTTAGATATTTTCTCTGTCAAATGCCAAGCCACATAGCTTTGTTTAATGAAATCAGTTTCCAGTAGAGTTCATAACATCATCAGTGACCTAAGCAGTGCACCTGACAGCTTGCCTGCCATCTCGAGCTGTAAATCTGGGTAACTAATGGTATATTGAAGAAGAAAAGGTCAATAAATGCAGAAATGTGGAGAATCTAATCTTTCCCTGGCACTTGTTATTCCTCCCTTCTCACTCTCCTTTCATTCTATAATCTGTCACATTAAACTAGTCATGCTTGGCCAGAGCCTGAGCAGGACAAGTTCCTGATAAAGTTGCATCTGTTCTTGCCACACATATCAGATGGACTGCAGCCCTGGAAACCTCTCTTCTGGAAATGCAGTTTAAGAAGGAGACATAAATGTATTTAAATGAATTAAATCTCAGGAAGAGAAGGGAGAGATTACAGAAGTCACTCATCTCTTCATGCACAATTTAAAAAGTTTTCATGGGCTTGGTTTTGCTGTGAATAAAACTGCTACTGTTGAGAACAGAAATGTCTTAGCCTTCTGAACAGCAGAGCTGGTAGTCTTCCTGTCTGCCAGCACATTTTTTCCCTGCTTTGCCCACTCCAGAAAGAAATGACTCAGTCAAAAGGACTTCCTTCCTCTCCCTTAGGTCATTATTCCACAGCCTATTAGGTCTCCCCATTAGGAAATATCTCCAGCATCATTTTCCCTGCACTTACTTTTAAAGCATATTCTATGACTACGAATTATCCTAAACAGTGCCCTTCCATCATTAGTGTTTCCATTTCTCCAGTGCTTCTCTGTGGCTATCACATGTCCTGCAGCATTTCACTGGTGTTTGGTGTTTGTTTCACTAGCTGGGCTGCAGATGTCGAATTTATTTAACCTTTCCCTGTATGCCAAGCACAGGACTGGCACCAAGACACTTACACACCATTAAACAAGGGAGGTGCCTGCTAAATGTAATGACTTTCTTCTGGTGCTTTCATGGTAGAGGTTGTGCTTGAGAACAAGGGCAGCTTCTATTCTAAACTATATGGAAAAGGTGCAACTGCTGTAGAAGAATTTCTTATAAACAGACTATATATAGAAGTACATTAATTTAGCATCCAGCCATGATTTAAGTCCACAGGGGAAGCAGCAGTTACATTTAATTGGCATTGGCCTCTCAAATAAAGACATTGCATTTTTATGTGTGCACAAGAAATTCCAACCAAATGGAGGAACAGGTATTAGGTTTACTAGGATTCTGAATTTTCACTGCAAAGGATATCTCTAAAACCACTAGAGTCTTTTAGGCTGTGGGAAACATTGCAAATGTCACCACACTATGTCTGGATGTGTAATATGTATTTACTTTTGTGTGTCTGTATATTTGAGCTTCTTTAAATTTTAAGATTTTCTCTGAATTTCTTTAGCTCACTTCATGAGCAGTTATATAATTGCTGTATTTTGTATTACACTAAATTGTTGATATGTGCTACCCACTTGAACTCTAGATATATTTTTTTTAAATTAAAGGTAGGGCAAATAGCTCTATCTCTTATTTAACTTGTAAACATTTAGCATTTCCCTTCCTGTGGTTGCTTATTGAATTTACTAAACTTTAGGTCTTTGTGTTTAAATTTTCCATGCCAACTCCGTCTATTGAACAAAATATGGGGTGTGTGTGAATGTAAATGGTAATTTCTAAACTGATTTATTTTTTTTAGGTTTTTCTGAGAACAAGGCAACAGGAAAATGTGATATAAAAGTGCAAGAACAGTCATACCAGGTCAGCCCAGGCGTCTGTCTCACTCAGGATACTCGCTCTGACAGAGCCAATCCTGCAAGCATATATTTGTCACTTCCTTCAAATATTCCCCCAGCCTCCAACAATTTGTGGCTGAGGGATTTTAGAAGCAGACACAATATTTTGTGCTTAATAGTCCTTGAGGGATTTTCCTTTGGTGACTTTGTTTTTGAATCTGTGTAAGCTTTTGGCACCTAGGATGTAATTTGGTGAGGAGTCCCACTGTTAAAATACACCCTGGTTAAAAAGAGGTCCTTTCTGGTTTTTAAGCATATTTCCTGTCATTTTCCATTCAAGATCCCAAGCTGTTACATTGGAGCCAATCATTTTGGGAGCCAGCCCTGCCAAACCCCGTCTTGGTCCCCATTTTGGACCAGGAGCAGTCAGCTCAAAGCCCTCTGCTGTGCAGACAAAGTGGAAGGATTTGGGGTTGTTTCTTCCTGTGTGCATCACTTCCCATTTATTGACCCCCAATGTCATCTGTCCATTTTCTGGGCCAGACAAACCATCTTGTCACCTTCACCTAAAGTTTTCCATAATCATTCCTTAATACTTTGGAATACCTAATTATTGGTAGCAAACTCTCTTCTAAATGTTTTCTGTCTTTTCTAGATTGTTGCACAAGGCTTGTTTTTCTCAAGATAAAAATACCAAGAGGTTTTTCTTTTTCTTTTTTTTTTTTTTTTTTTTTGAGCAGCTTTAGCCACTTCATATGAGAAAAAAGAGGAAGGTGGGAGTCAGGACTGTCAGGAATATGCATATTGCTATGCCCATGAGCATCCCAAAATTTCATGAGTCATGTAAAAGGAAATGTTGCAGATGCTTGACAGCAATGATTAAGGAAAACTGCAGATTTTCTGTTTTAATGAAAGATAAATACCTTTTATTAATGTAACTTTAGAGGGATGACTTGAGATACCAAAGGCCAATATATTTTGGTTAAAAAAATTAAACAGCAGACCCAGAGCTGACTGAAGTTGAGAGTGAAACTTGCTTAGAAATCAGTTGGATGTTGTATCAAATGTAAAAATAATGTTCCTGGGTTAAGAATGAATAGGAACTAGTCCAGGAAAAAGTTAAATGAACCTTCAATGTACATGCTTGAGTAAATGTTTTCAGTGGGGACACGTATTTTGAAATTGAAAACCATACCTAAAGGCTTTGCTGGACTCTTTGAGGAGTTGTGTAGCTGTCTGAAAATACTGAATTTATGTGAATTGTTTGAAATGTAAAAGCAATTAGAAAATAACTTCTTTATCAGGGGGTTTGACTGATCATTAGTTATTTGTTTGTTTTTCATGCATCTCTCCCAGTTTCTCTGTGACCTGCAAACTTTGAGAGTCTTCTCAGGGGTCTGGTTTGATCCCCGTGGAAGTTGAAAAGTGGCAAAGTTCACCAAAACAGTATCAACAGGATTTTATTTTTTTTTTTTTCCTTCTAAAGGAAGTTTCCTAATCTCCTCCATTCCTTCCCCCTGTTCCTCTCCAGGGGATCCATTCCACACAGCCCATGGAATTTTGGCCTCTCATTTGTATGTGGAAGAAAAGCAAATTTCAGAATGTTGGAACTTCCCACAGATCAGAAATTCCCTTTTCCAGACAGTTCTTCATGAGAGTGTCCCAGTGGCTTCTGCAGCTCCCTTATGGAGGATTGTCAGGCAGGTGTAGGAACACCTGAATGGGGAGAAGGAATTGTGAGGTAAGCTGTCACCCCTTAGCAGCATTCGCAGGGACATTTCAGTCCAAGCCTGCCAGCAAGAGGGAATTTTGAGGTGTGCCAGGAAGCATTGCTCCTTCTTCACACGATGGTCTTTCCCCAGCATAAAAGAAAATAAATAACAACAGAAGCAGGAGATTTCATACTTAGTAGAAAAGGAATTAAAATAGTTCTAGTGTCTCTCTTTACATTGTCCTTGCTGCTTATATTTTGCCTTTCAGTGTGTTACTTCTGCTGCCCACTCTCCAAACTCCTCTATTAAATTTCATGTGGGAATATGACAAAGCAAAATTTCACTGAAATGCAGTAGAAACAGAAATAAGGGAAGGCAGGAAGCTCATTTTATGTATAAAAAAGGTAGAATTTATATCATCTTGGAAATGTGTGTGGGGCAAGGCAGGGGCAGGGGGTGTGAGGGAGATCCTGAAGGAGTTCTGCTCCTCTGCTGCCATGTCCTTCCCACACCAGCTGTGACTCTGCATGTGCAGAATTTGAGTGTGGGTGGGGCACTGCTCCTCATTCTCCAAAGCACATCTCCTGTAGCCATTTCCACAAGTAGGAGACCAAGTAAAAGCTACAATTTCACAGTTTCTGATTTGTTTGTTTGTTTTCCATAGAAGAGGGCAGTTAAAGTTCACACTTATACAGATGACAAAGGCACCAGAGCAAATTTTAGTGCACTTTCTTTCCCAAGTGAAAATGATTGGCCTTTTCTGTGTTGGAAAATAATAATTAAAGGTGGCTGAGCTGGTCTGATTTGTTTGCAGTACCCTTAACCTGTGACAAAGTCCATCACAAAATGTTCTTACAGAAGTTGAGCAGTGAGGAAGGAATGATGAAATACTGCCTAATGGTGAAAAATAGAAATAAAATTATTTCCATTGTGTCTTAAGGAACAACAGCAGATACCTTAAGGCTCCTTGGATTTTCTACCTTGCACTTAGGGAACATAAATAGTGATCTTCATGAGCATCTTTGTGAAAGACTTACCAGCAGTGGCTGAAGGATTTTGCAGTTCTAGAAGGGAAAAGGAAATCAATCCCCCACAGCAGCAACTTCAAGACCATTTAGCCTAACTTAAAAAATGTTCAGGGAGCAGAGATAAAGACAAAAGCAAGGAAATGAGTCAGATTCCAAGAGAGAGGAGGTGAGGGATGGTGGGATGCAGGCGTGTGCCTCTCAGAGCCCTGAAGTGAGGATCAGAGGAGATTCTTTGGGCACTGCAAACACTGACTGTGACACCCCAACCTGGGGGGCTGCACCCTGAACAGAGCTGCCCCAGAGCTGTCCCTGACAATGTCATGTTGGAAAGGGACACAGAAAATGCTTGTTTCCATCCATTCTAGTGCAGATTATCTGTGGAAAATACCAGTGCTGTAAGGCAGAAGCTGCTTTATATGGCTCAGGCTTCTTTTATCCACGGCTAACTTCTTGAATTTCAGAAATTTTTGTTTTTCTAATTGACACCAGTACAAAGAGAAGAAAATTAACTGATAAAAATCTCTTGCAGTAAGTGATCCTGGGGCTGTCTTTGCCATTAAAGTCTCTCTTCACAGCAGGGTCTTAAGGCATGTCTGGAACAGGCACAAGAAGTGCCTTCCTGAACCCCTGCCTGAAAATAACTCCACCAATGGACACTTGTGAAGAGATATTTTGGAAATGTGCTCCATCTCATTAGAAAATTCAACTATGAATACCAGGCACTCTGCTGAGGTTCCTGGGATGTCAGCCCAGGATCTCAGCATAGCTCAGAGAGCCGTTTTTTTAGCTAAAATCTTTGTGTAAAATAATAGACATTGTGACATGGGAAGCCTCATAAATTGAAAAATGTCAGTTGGTTTTGCAGAGGTTGCTTACTGATTTTCACCCCATAAAGATTTCAGAAGGGATTCTCGCACTTTGTTAAACTGCTGCAGTGAAGAATTCCATGTTTATTTATGCACACCTTGTAAACTCCCTGAAGTGGCCAAAGGCTCTGGTTTCATCAGCACACAGCTGGTGACTTCTCTTGTTTTTGTTGTGCTGGATTAATGTTCCCAAATGTTCTCAGATCTGTGCGCATTAAATTCAGGTGTTTGTTCCCAGAGGAGATGTGAGCACCCAGCTCACCTCTCCAGTCCAGCTGCTCTTGTCCAAAGGCCAGAGCCCTGTCTTGCCCTCCTCTGTGTATCCTTACCTTTGCAGGATATTTTGCAGTCAAAAGATGCTTTTGCAGCCAGATCTGTTTTCTGTTTGGAGCTGTTGGCTTGGTTTCAGCCCCTGTCCCCTGGGAACCTCCCGTCACACTCAGCACACCTGGGTCTTGCCCTCTGCAGGGCAGGATTCCAGCCAAGTTTATGGCCCGAAATCTCAGCTGTTGGCAGGTTTAGTTGATTTAAAGTCACTGTGAAAATCTCTGCAGCTCTGTACAGTGAATTGTTTCCCCTTTCAGGATATGTGCCCCATGGAAAGCTGCTTAAGCTGGTGGAATAAAGTAGTGTTTTCTCAGTTTTCAGCAGGTCTCAGAGGCTTCCAATCCTCCTGAGCCACATTTTCATTCCAGTTACACCAAAATAAATGCTACTGAGGACAGAGGAGCTACAACACAAAACAATACTGTGAGATACAAGAAACCATACACTTATTTTGGTACTTTATTCTTCACCCTGTGCTTGTGTGTCCCTCCCCGTGCCCAGCAGGATGTCCCCAGTGCTCCTGCCCCAAGCCTGCCCTGGCAGTGATTCCTGTTAGCCTGACAAGGGTTTGCTCTGCAGCCACCCCCAGGGGTACTCAGGGTACCCCAAAATGAGCACCCCAAAATGAGCTTTTAGGGTAATTTCAGTGGTTAAGCTTTCCTCCATTGCAAGTCAGCAGGAGCCAGCAAAGGGAGCAGTCTGGGGCAGTGACAGGGCTAAGCTGCAGTGCAGAAGGTTTTTGCCATGGGTGTTAAGGGCTGTGCTCCTGGCACACTGAGCCAGGGTGGCTGAACTGTCTGCACAGCATCTCCTGCATCTGTGTGTGTTATCTGCCTTTTTTTTTTTTTTTTTTTTTTTTTTTTTTTTTTTTTTTTTTTGAGCCATATACCTCCCTCATCTACAACATCTCCATTGATTTTCATGAATTTCTCAGGATTTTCATCCCCTCTAAAGAACATTTAGTTCATTGCTTACAATACTGACACTGCTTGCAGTACTGACACTGCCTCAGCCCTGCAACAACTGTGGAAGATGAGCCAAAGGCAAAGCTGGGGTAGGCAAGAATATTCTCCATTGGAAATGCTGGGGGCAGATTTTGCAATCCTCTTTGTGCAAGTTTGACCCAATCAGTGTGTAAGCTGGCCAGAAAAGGTATCTAAACAAAGCTGGTATGAAGTGGGTGTGCAAAATGAGTGGGACTTGCACTTCACTGGGGCCAAGGGGAGGCATTGAACAGCATGAAAGGAGAAATAGAACGCAGAGATGTGTGTGGGCATTTATCTGCATGAAGAACAAGGGAAAATAAAGTCCTGTACAGAATTATGCTATTGGTGGATCTAGCTGCTGGTATTTTGATGAATTATTGTTGCTATTACAGCGATCTGGAGCATGCAAAAGGGATGAAACTTGTCAATTAAAAAAAATAAACGCATTTAGGATAATTTTCTTAGTTGCCAGCCCTTTGGAGGGCAGTACCAGGGCAGCTCTTGCTGTTCCCCGAGGTGGGGAAGGGGCAGGTGACCTGCACCGTGTCTGCTGGGCACTCCTGCAGGGGCAGGGCTGGTTCCACTCCTCTCAGAAAGCTGCAGTGCCTGCCTGGGTGCCAATGCTCAGTGTGTGCATCGGTCCTGCCAGCCCTGGGATCCGCCTCTGCCACTCAGATGTGATGCTGATCCCTCTGCTGAGCTGAGGACTGGCTGTGTGGCAGGTAGGGAGCATCCCCTCTCTGCCTCCAGAGCAGGAGTGACCTTTGCTGCCCCCATGGAAGGGGATCTGTTAATGGCTCTGTGTGGAGAGGGATGATTTTTCCTGGCAGCACTCTTAGGTTTGCTTCCAGAATATGTACAGTTATCATTTATGTGCCTTTAAATTCTTTCCTTTACTCAGAAGAGGTCAGTGCATAGAAAGAGAATTTGGATTATTAGGCTGCTGGCACTGACCTGCATTTTCCACTGTGTGTACTTGGAATACAGTTTGGTGCCTCTCCTCATTTGTTTCCTTTTCCCCTTCCCCACTTTCTGCTCCCACCTTAATAAGATGTTGCATTTCTCTTTAAATGCTAAAAGTTTTAAAATTTTAAGTGATCCATTAAATCACTCCTTTAATTTCTCTGGGAATCTTTAAGATTGCACATTTGATCTCTTGAAATGTGAAGAGCCCAGTGAAATGATTGAGGCATATTAGTGCTTCAGTCCTCAGTGTGCTCAGAAGACACCAAATTTCTGTCCTGGCTACTGGAACAAGAGCTTTGAGAATGTGGGATCTAATCCTGTGAGGTGTCATAGCTGTCACTCTGAGCTGCCAGTCTGCAGGTGGGGAAGCTGCTGATGGGGCTCTGGGAAAGGGGAACTCCTGACTTTGTAGTTTTGAACCACTGTTAATGTCATGATCAAGGCCACCTTGGTCTATGTGATATTTCTGCCACTTAGAATCAGTGTTTTTCAGAAAGTAGTTTTACTTAGGTAGGAAAGTTATTTTTTGTTATGAAGAGAGTTGTGACTAGGGAGTCTCTGGGGTGCAATCCATCAGCATGTTCAGCTCAAAGCTGAAAAGCTGGGGTTTGAGCCCATACACAGATGGGTTTTCCCTTTCCTCTGCCCCTGTGATGAAGGTTGGAATTAGATCACCTTTGAGGCCCAGCTCAACCCAACCCATTCTATGATATTGGGCTGCAGGGTTTTGTCCACACAAGGCTGTCTGTTGTAAAGTGGGATCTGTGTTTCTGTGGCAGTTCCCAGTGCAGAGGAGAAAAGGAGCTGCCTCTGTAGCCCCAAGGTGATCTCAGGGCTTGGGACTGGGGATTCAGGGGATGTAATGCCATAGGAAATGGCCAGGGATGCCTGTGATGGGATGATAGTAAGTTGTGGTTCCTAGGAAGCAGTCCTACTTCAGAGCACACAATGGAAATAATTCTGCTTCTGCTGCTGTTTTGCTCTAAAAGAGATATTAATGTAAGAAATAGAGTAATTTAGAAAGAACTGTCTTCTCCCAGCTGGCTGTCGTGGCAGCAAAAGCCCCATAACTGAGACATTCCCCGAGCCAAGGTTATTTCTAAACCCCTTTTAGTTCATGGAAAACAATTTGCAAAATTTTGAGTGGTTTGGGAACAAGAAAAGTCATTTTACAAATCATTGTCTGCTGCAGGAAAAGCAATTGTCATGGACATAAAACCACAATATGGGTGTTTTTAGTGTATCAAGTCATGTGACAAATCAGAGAGCTACCAAAGAATAATTTCAACACTGTCAAACAGCTTCTGCTCTGCCTGCACGGTGATTATCCTCTCAGTTTGCACAGATCTTTGCCCTCCTGTGGTGCTTTAATAACATCACTGTTACCTGCTGACATTTGAATTCTCACAGCCCCTGCAGTCATCAGTCACTGCCAGCCCTGGGCTGGGGTTTCTCTCCCTAAGCCAGTGTGGGGCTCACAGCTCAGACAGCTCTTCCTGACACGGCTTCCCATGGCCCCAGAAAACAGCCTGCAGAGCCTCTGGGTGATGTGCCTGGCTGCCCAGAGGCTTCAGAGCCTGGGCAGGCAGCAGGAGGAGGGAGAGGCTTCATTTCATGAACCCTGGCTGCTCCTCAGGGTGGTGCTGCTCACTCTGAGTTATTTGTGTGGTGGGAGATGGTGGGATGTGGTGGGAATTCCCTTTGGTCCATGGAGCTTACAGACCAGGTGGAAAATAGAGATGGAAGAAGAGCAGGATTGAGGTGCCTCAGACAGTGACTGTGTGTGATAAATGCCTTGAACAAAAGGGGTCTGACTAGTTCTCCACTCAGTCTCTGCAGCCAGGCTTTGGCTTGTTTGTGCTGGTGTCAGTCGCAGTGCTGACTCAGTGTAATGGCAGCATTCTCTGCTGTCAAGGTGCTGAGTTGAGAGCAGTTATTCCACTGCTAACTCCCTGAATAGAAGCCAGTCCCATGTCTGGGCTGGGAAGAACCAGGGATGGCTGGGGCTGGCTGGTTTTTCTCCCTGTTGGTTGTTTATTTGGTCTCCTGAGAACTAAACTCATCTCTCCACGAATCAGGGAATCAGGCACTCCCTGCTCCTGGAGCATTGGAGCTCTCTGAGCATTTGGTATGGGCAGGGCTGACCCCAGTGGCATTGCTGTGTGCCCAGGAGTGTCTGTGTGCAGCCTGACGTGGCAGCACCCAGGGCAGGGGCTCTGCCCCATGGGATCAGCAGAGGTGAGTTACCTGTGGCAGTGTGCCAGATCTGTCACTACTTCAGTAGCAGCCTTAGTAGCCTGCCTCACTTTTTTTATTTTTTTTCTTTGTTGTTGTTTTGTTTAATATTCTCCTTATGTTATAATGTACTTTTATTATCTGTTATTTTATCGCTGATTTTGCAAAAAAGATCAGCCACCTCTATGTTTACCTTAAGCACATCTGATGTTCAAAGTTTCCATACTCTCCCAATACCATTTTTTTTTCTCAAAGACAACCAGGCTTTGCTGTGGCAGGGCTGGGCTGTGCAAGTGTAGATGCTTCAGGTCCCAGAAGGAGCCTCTTGTGATGGAACATCCCAGCTTGTGTTACATGATTTAGTTCAGTACCCAGCTCCAGATCCTCTCTGACTGGTCACTGCAGCTGTGTGCCTGGTAGCAATGTGCTTGATTTGGGCTGTGAGACAGGGATTGGGGTGCTTAGTCAGCATTATCTGTTCCATCTCACTCCTCTGGTTGGGTAGTTCCAAATGTATTTTGGATACCTAATAATTCCAAAATAAATGTCTAGAAGAACACCAGGAAACCCATCCTAAGCATATAAATGACTGTGTTAATGAGACTGAGCTCCTGTGGCTGAGATTGTAACTCGTTTTCAGATGCCATCACCATCTTTTTTTGGTGCTTTGTCTCTGTCCTCCCGTGACCACTGCTTGGAGAGCTGTGTATACACTCAAAGGAATTGCTTGAGGGGAGGGTTCAAATATCAAAGTGGAAAAAAAGCATTCAAACTTAAAAGCCGACCATAAAGCCCAGCACATCATTTTCAGGAGCAGAACATTATTGTTACTCTGCTGACAAACTTCTTTTGAGGGCAGCAGCATGGTCCAGCACCGTTTCAGAGCTGTCTCGAAGCCGCACGTAACCAAAATAAATATATGGTTACATAAGGAACTGTGTTATATTGCTGCTGCCTGCTTCCAAGTGTAATTGTAAAGTAAGCACAAATGCAGTGTGCCTGCCTTTGTGGAGGTACAGGGCAAGCCTCCTTCCACACACAATTCCGTGGATTCATGCCTGGGATTAATTAATGAGGCAAGCAAGTGCAGGGGAGGTGGGTTTGTCCCCTCTTCTCAGGTCCTTGTAAAAGATGTGGAGAAGACAAGGGACAGGTAGGGAGCGGCTCCAAGCAGGCTCCAGGGAGCAGCCACGTTGCAGGGAGGGCAGAGTGTGGCTTTGGGACCCTGCCCAGCCTGGTGTCAGTAACTGAGGCCCAGAGGATTCCACAGCTCACACGAATCTCTGGTGATTTATGTTAACATGGTTTACTGTGGCAGTGACTGACAAATGAACAGGCTGCGCAGAGAGGTTGTGGAGAGCACTGGCAAAAAGCTGCTTTTGTTGACCCTTCTCTAAGGAGGGATGTTGGACTAATTAATCTCCAGAGGTCTCTGTCAAACTTTACCATGCTGTGATTCTGTAACAGAACACAGCTCTCCTGAATCCCAGGGAAAGGTCTGAAATGTAATGTTTACTAGATCCTGGGCATCTGCTCTATTTTGATTAAATACTGCCAGCAGCAGTGTGTGACCAGGCTGCACATGCACAGGTGGTGTGTGCACGTGCATGGGTACCTGCAGAGTCCCTCCATATGCAGGGATTGCACAAACCAGCACATCCAGCCAGCCTGTCAGAAGAAAATGCAAAAGATTGCTGAATTCCAACTAGACAGAATTTCCAGCTGGAAAAAAAAAGAGGAAGGATGTGTCTGGGGAAACCTGGCCGTGTGCTATTCCTGCCTCCAGGATTTTATGTTAAATCTCTGTACAGAGCAGTTTCTCCTTAACACTCACCTACCTGATCAAAGAGGGCCTTTGCACAGAAGGAACAGTAGATTCATCACTTGATTATGTGGTAGGTTACTTACTATTCATGACTCTTTGTACTCTTCTCTTTAAAGTTCCCAAGCTATTCCAGACAAGGGAAGGTAATGTGAGTGTGTAGCTGTGCAGAAGGGCTTGCTGCTTTTCTCATACAGCACATCCAGCTCATGTGGGCACAGTCAATTCTCACAGCTGTGCCACTGGTTTAGTTCACGTGCATTGCTTGTGAAAAAAATAATCTGTAACAAAAGTTAAGTCTGGCAGTTACTTGTACTGCTTTTTATTGTGGCTGTGTGTTATGGTTCTCTGTGTCTCACTCTCTCTGCACGGCACAAAGGGAAAATGCTGCCAGCAGGGCGAGCTCGGAGCTGAGAGGGAAGGAATAAGGGAGGAGCCGGGAATCGGGGCTCAGTCCTTTGCACCCATAGGAGTACCTGGATGTATTCAAACCTGCCAGCACCTCCCTGCTGCTGCTCGCAGGGGCTGTGGGAGGCTCGGGGGCAGCTCAGCCCCGCTCGGCACGGCACGGCACGGCACGGCCGCCCCTAGAGGGCGGTGACCGACTGCGGAAAGCGGGATGGCTCTGGCACATCCCGGGCTGATCCAGCTGCCCAGGGAATGCAGCTCACCTGCAGAACGGTGCAGAGTCGGCTGTCTGTCCAGCTGGAGTGATAGAGGAGCTGAAGTGGACCAGTAATGTACCAGAATTTGGCTCAAGTGTTAGGATGAATTTACAAACTGTCGTGAGATGGTGAATTCTGAGAAATACCAGAGACCTTAACTTCTGTAATGAAGGTTTGCTATTTCCCTTGTTTGCTGGTTCTCTTGAAAGAACCAATCCATAAGCACATTTATATTAGAGCAAAGCAGGAAAAAAATCAAATCAGCCAGCACAAATTGCTCTGAACTCCTGGGTTGACGCTAACAGCATGCTCTGTTTGGATTCCAGCATAGCACAGTCCTGCACTGCAGTCCACCGTCCCAGAGGTGGACTTGCTAGGAATGAGGGGACAGAACCTTCCTTATTAATACCATTTGGTACAGGAGCTGTTTCCATGGAGAAACAACTTCCCAGCCTCACCTTTCACATGGCTTCCTTTACCTGCATGTCAGGTAGGAAGCAGGTGGTGGGATTTCCTGCAGCATCCTGTGATGCTGTGAATGGTCCACATGGCTCTGCCCAGCTTCCACACCTCTGCATCTGACTGAAGAATATCTACCCTTCCTCTTTTTCCCCTGTTGTCACCATTTTTCTGGTCAGCTGCTTTCTTTGCTTCTTCTGCACCTCTCGTCCTGGTGCCAATAAACAAAATTCCCCCACACTTCTCAGTTCTGCAAGAAAATGATGAAAAGTTGTTTGAAATAAAGTTTGAGGCCAGGACAGCTTCAGGGCAGACACATTTTTTCCTCTTTGAGCACATCTAAACCTGAGCTGCTGCTGCCCATTGAGGGCTGTGCTGCATGGCCACACTTGTAGCTGGCCCTGGAGCTGCAGTGTGTGCTGTGCAGGTGCACACTCTGCTGTCCTGTGCTTTGTGGCACCAGGGTTCGTGGGCCACAAAGAGCTTGTTTCAGTGGCAGGGGCCATCAGCACATATCTTTGACAAGGCAGGCAGTGTGAAAACATCACTTTTCCCTCCTAGCACAGAGAGATGAGGCTGGTTCCCAGTTTATGTTTAGCATTGACTCCGAGGAGCACAGTTAGAGGGGATGGAAACACAATCTACTAATTTTCATTTCTGTGTTGCCAGTTGAGTCAGGACCAGGCTGACACTGTCCCAGAGCTATTACTGCTTGTTTGGTACATTGAGACATGTGTGTGTTTTTGTTACCCCTTGTCCATTAGCTCATGGACCACTGTGTCCATAGCACAAAAGGTCCTGTTGCTTTTCTTGGCCATCTTCACTCCTCACGTCCACCTTGGGCTGGGAGCCAATGGCATGGGCACCAGAGATAAAACATCTTCTATTTCCAAACACAACCTTCTGCATCAGAGCCTGCCTTGCCTTTCAATAAGCTGTCCTTTTTGGGACTTTTGCTTTGTTTTCTGAGAGCTTTTCATGGATTCATCCATGTCCTGATCCAGCACCTATGGCAAACACATAATTCCAGCACAAAGGACTTAAAAAGGCACATATGTAGAAACTTCTGGTAAGAAGCCTAACATTCCTAAAGAATGTTACTGTCTTCAGTGCTATTTTCTACCTTCACTTTGTGGGCTTTGTTTCTCCAACTCTATCTAGCTGCAAGGATTCATCTTAAATGGAAGTGACACAGCAAAGCCTACTTTGATAGTTTGCAGATTTAAAAATAGCTGTCTTAACATAGGTTTTCCTTCCAAGGTAGAATGTACCTTCTATTGGAAAACATTCATGCACATTGTTAATGCAGGGTCTCTTTTCCATAGTCTGGCTTACAGTGAGTTATCTGCTCTCTGGCTCTCTGTATCAACATGCAAATAGGTGGGAATTAGCTTTGTTTCTGAAATTCTCTCTTTTGTATTGACTAAAAATCTGGGGTGGTTATTTTTAAATGTTTCCCATTCTCCAGACAAGATATGAATGTAAATGCAACAAAAGTAATCTTGGATGTTCTCCCTGTACCAATAATGTAGCTGTAAAAATGCTGTGTTTTTATTAATCTGCTGGAATGCTATTCCTTTTTTAGACTAGTGTCAGAATTGGGCCAATTTTTTCTGAAGAGTTTATTGTCTCAAGAAGTAAAAATAAATTGAAGTCACTGTAATTTGGAATATCTCAGTTTTTTATCTCAGAGCTATATGAATCAGTATCAGCTGACCACCTGGCTCATGAAAATCAGCTCTTTATTTTAAAGAATTTAGTTTTTAATTTGAAAAGAAAAAAAAGCACTTGGATTCTTTCTTAAAATTGTGGGGCAAACCTTGCACATCTGAAAAAATGCCCACTTCTGCTAACTTCAGTGTGGTGTTGTTTTTCTGTGTTAAACTGAGAACTGGACCGTTCCTGATGACACACTCAGTGCTTAGTGAAAATATGTATAATGTTGATAATCATAAGTAATCAGAATGCCTTGGGTCACAAGCCTTTACTCCATGCCAGATCAATCAAAAATTCCTGAGCACAGATCTTTTCTTTGGCCATGGCACCTGCTGGACCCTCCCTGTTCACACTGATTTATGGGGTTCACATTGATTTATGATGTTGTGTGAGGAACCAGTGGCTGCTGGAAAGGGTTGCACCCTCTGAAGGGGCTGGAAGGTGAAATTCCCATGGGACAGCTCAGTGACACAATGAGGAGGCTCCTGTGGCTCAGGTCCCAGGGATGTACCAGCACTGCTGCACGTTTTAGTGGGAGAAGGGAAGGACTGAAAGTGCAGGAATATCAAGCATTGCATTCCTGTGCCATTCCCACGCCTTTACAGACAAGGTCTGACAGCCCCAAATGTAGTTTCCACAGGCAAGGGTGATGAAGAGCAAGATTGCTCAACACTTACACAAGTGAGCCCCTGCTAACTCCTGCTCTCTGAATCAGAACTTGGCTACTTAAGGAAAACAGCCAGCTCCACTGATTTGCAAGCCAGTGTTGAAAGATTTATGGGAATTCTTGTGGGACTGTGAGGGGAGTAGGGAGGTAAGTTTGTCTTTCTCTTGGACGGTAACAAAAAGAGCTTCATGTCTTGTGTCCTTACCTCCTCCAATTTTCCATTTTTTTTTGTCTTCATAGTTGATATAAATCACATTATATTTGTTTATTCATTCATTGTTAAGACAATAAGGACTCCTTCCAAACTCTTGGTTGCCTGAACTTAATTATATTGTAAGTGTAATTAAACCACAGTGTTGCTGAGGATATGCGTTCCTTAGATGCTCTGCCAGCAGAGTAACCACCATTTACCTTTTTCATTTTCTGGGAAGCTTCCTTGGCAGTCTTCACCAGAAGGTGTCAAAAAAGTGTTAATAAATCACAGTCAATTTAAAGCAGGAAATTAGATGTTAACACTCTAACACACTATTCATTTTTATTAGTAGTATTTCTTCTTTTGTTTTGTTTGTTTTCTTCTTTGCTTGCTTGGTTGGTTGGTTTGTTGGGGTTTCTTTTTCCCCAGAGAGAAAACCCACATGTGTGCTGGTAGAATGTCTTATGCTAAGGTCAGAAGCAGCCCATAAAGATGACAACTTACCTGGATCTGAGTCTTTCACACTTCCTAGTTGGAGCTGATTATAATTGTGTGTATCAGAAACCATTTCTGAAATCTTTTACATTTTGTAGGAAGGACACGGTGATAAATTGTGAAATAGAAAATAACTTTTCTTAAAGGAAGACCCTCAACCTCAGAGGGTAGGGTAGGTCCAAAAGTGGCTGGAGCCTTGCAATAGCATCACTGATCCATGGAGAGGATAAAAGAAAATTTTGATGCCAGTTCTTAGACATCCTCTTGGAGCCAAAGGAGGTGACACTATGGGTGCACTTCTGCTGTTTTTTCTGAAGTCCTCCCCCTCTCCCTCACTCTTGTGAGGTGCTGAGTTGTAGATGGCTGAGTCTCAGCTGTTCTCCAGACTCTCCCCTGTGATGTGAAACACCAAAACACCTTCACTGCCAGCACTCAGCTCTCTGTCATCAGCTTGCTCCCAGTGTCACAGCCCAGCTCTCCTACCATCCACATCAACACCAAGCATGGTGGCAGAATGGAATCCTGCAGAAATTCTGCTTGAAGACCTTAAGACAGACCCTGTAGGAACTCCCAAGAGGAGCAAATGCCTGTGAGTGCCACCTTGTGTCCTTCCAACAGAAGAAAGAAGAAACTCAGTGCCCGGAGCTGCAGTAGCTGGTCAGTAGCACCTTGTGGTCATTTGTCACTGAGGTAAGGTAGCCCATAAACTGATCATACCTCATTGTTAGATTGTCATGATCTTTATTTATTTTTTTTTTCTGAGATCCTGCTTGCTTGTTTTAGACACATTGGTCACGGCTGCTGTGTCCTTGGACTTCCAGCAGCAAACCACCACCTAAATGCAGCAAAATGGGCCTCTGTCCAGTTCTCTTTGTGCAGCAGCATTTCCAGCTGTGTTTCAGCAGTCTGGTGGTGTTTGGCTCTGCTCTTTTGATTCTCTTGCTCCTGCAGTACCCTCCGAGCCCATTTGGGCTTCTGCAGCTGCCATCACTGCTCTCTTGGACCTGCAGTGGAGAAGAGCCTCAGCCTGCCTGACCCTGGTGTGGCTGCCCCTGTGGCCAGCTCATTCCTGTGTTTCTGCAGGATTTCTGCTGATCTGCTCTGGGAGATGCTGTAGAAACACAGAACACCTTGGGTTGGAAGGGACCTCAAATATCACCTAGTGCCACCCCCCTGCCCTGGGCAGGGACACCTTCCCCTAGACCAGGGTGCTCAGAGCCCCATCCAGCCCGGCCAGGAACATGTCCAGATACAGGGCAGGAGTCCTTGCCTTGCCCCAGTATGACCAAACTCTTGTTTGTCCCGGTTCACTTTGACCAAGACAAATGAAATCAGTGTTTGCTTCCTGGCTAGCAATTTTTTCCCACATACTGCAAATTTCCTTTCACTGTCCATGGCTTGTAGGAACAGCTTTTGGCAAGTCAGAGTAAAAACTAATTTCAGAGTGCTGTGCCTTTCTATTTAGGGAATAAAATTACTGTGAGTTAACCCTTAAGGAGCCTGCACTGGTTAGAATTTTAAACCCCAAAATGCTTCGCGAATCTATTAAAACCTGAGATTTTAAAAAACGGGCAAAAAGGAAGATAGGCTTATTCTAGGGAGGCAAACAGGGAAAGAAATAAGTCCTCTGGTACTGCCTAGGAAAGATAGGCATCTCCACAGCTTATGCTTTACAATTCAATAACTTAACAGTTCAATAACAGAAATGAAGTGTCTGAAAGACTTAAGTTCTTGTCACTTGCTTTACAAAGCACAATCCTTTTCTAATGCTTAACTTACAGTGGTGCTTGGTCTACTAAAAACATGGTAATTTCTTTCTGAAGCTAATACAGTCCTTCTGATGTCCCCAAGAAACAAAATTTTAAAAAAACCCTCAGTAATGAGTCAGGACATCATTGTTTCTGTACTGCAGTTTACAAAAGTGAGAGTTTAGAGGAATGGTGATGCTGCTGCTGAAAATTTTTCTACTCCCATTACTGTCTGAATCTTGAAATTAAATGAATAAAAGGGAAAAATAAAACCAGAACAAACTCCTATACCTTTAATTATAACCTAATCATTTTGATCACAGCAATAAATATAACAAACGTGAGGCAAGTTTGTGTGTGAGAGTGCAGGACAGAGAAAGGTTTAGGGCAAGGATCAGTGGAAAATCTTTAGAAATGATGTAAGAGAAAGCAAAGGCAGTGATTGGAGTTTGTAGCCTACACCAGACACTATAAAAACTCTGAAAGAAAGCTGAACATTAAGGATAAGTTAGGAGGAAAAACATAGCAGGACCATTAAGGTTGGAATTACTTGCATCCAATGCAAGGTAAGAAGAGTAAGGGCAGAATATGTTGGGGATGTTTTGTGTCTTCTGCTCTCTTTACAGAAGCATTCTTCCCTTCTGTGTTTTCCTCTTTTTGATGTTTTCTTCATTTTTTTTTTAATTAACAGACATGTAAAAGGTATAAAGATCTGATGGGAAAAGCACAAGTACTTATCCCAGTACTTTTTACTTTGGAATTAAGATAATAGGTGCCTATCACCTAGGATTTTTGGTAGTAAAACTGAGTTACAAATATGCAGTGGAAACTTATTTCCTTCAGTTAATCAGCCAATATTTAAACAGAATGTGTCAGTGCACTTTGCAACAGTGACAAATTACTTTTATGCTGTTTCAGTCCTTTGCAGTAAACTGCTGTCTTTTTATATTGTTATGGATTTTCCTTTTGTGTAAGTTATTGTCAAATGCATATTACTTCTTAAAATAAGCTGAAGAGCTGTGACAGAATAATTCTTTTGCATTGCTAAATATCTTATGTGGTAGACAAGTTTGCTACATCTAATATATTGGAAAACATGAGATAAATTATTTAGGAAAAGTCTTTAATTTATGGATCTGCAAAAGGGTTTTACTATATCCCATATTAGACAAATGTTGATCCAGATTCTGCTGCATTCCTGCAATAATAGAATAACTGCAAAAACATTCCTACACTAACAGAGTAATTATCATTATCCAGTGATCTGGCTAGTTCAGCTTTGTACCCCTGTAACTGAAGGCAGACTCTGATTCTGTGATAGTCATTGTAATTTCTCCATTCTGAGTTCAAAACTATTTCACTGGGGTTTTTTTTTTCCTCCCACACTGAAGTTGTACAAGTAAATACATGCAAATAACGTTTGGTTTAGATGTCCAGAGGCTAAAATAAAGTTCAGAATCCACTAATTTTTGAAGCACTAGCACGCAGTGCCCTTAGCTTTCCTTACTTGGTGTTTCAATTTGCAATGATTGTTCTCTCGTGGGGAGTGCAGAGCTGAAACCTGAGGAGCTGAGAGAACATTTTGTGCCTCTGCCCACTGCTTAACTCAGGAAACTTATTATTGCATTTATCTGTCTCTGCTCACCTGTATCTAAAATGCAGCTCAACCCATTTTTTCTGTAAAATACTTTGAGCATTATGAGGAATAACAGGCAAAACCCCCCAGCTCAAACCAAGCAAATCTATGGTGTAAATTATGGGAAAACTGCAAAATATATCTGACTGGACCAGGCGTTCTTCATTTTTTATAAATACCTGCCAATCTGATTTCAGGAGATTAGGGCTTTGTTTTCACTCTTGGAATGAATGACAAGTGCCTTTCTGGGCCTCTTGAATAGCCAATTAAAACACACAGCACTTGTACGAGCTTTGTTATTAGACCCTGACAAAGATTGCAAGTGCTTGCAGCTTTCCTTCTCTTCTTAGCTAACTCAGAGAGATGGGTTACTCTCCAATTTACATTTGCCATGCATCTCACCCAAGACCTTTCTTCTTCAAGTAATACCCTGGATCAGAATGTTAAAGTGTTTTTTGAGTAAATCAGTATCAGTGTGTGAATCTTGTTAAGAAATTCCAATGCCATTCTTGTCTCTGAAAAGCTTATCTTGAGAGATATTTTTATTATACTTTAAATGGTCTGCTTTTCTATTGAAAACCTATTTTGCTAATATACTCTTTATACCTGGTGTGAAGATCTTATCACTTCAATGCTGTTAGGAAAAAATTATTTTCTAATATAGAAAACCACAATCTATTTCATGATTTTTCTTGATGGAAAGATTTCTTATTTTTGCTTCAAATTCTGAAGATGGCACTCTAACAATGAAAAGTTTTTGGCTCTTGAGGAAAAGAAGAAAGAAAGCTGAATGTCAAACTGTTGGAAATGTTAAGAAAAGTTGGCATGTTTAGTCAGTATATATATAAACAGTGTAGGGTTGAGAGTTTGTTGGCAATGAAGAATAATCTAATAATGTTTTGTATTCCATTGTACATACCAGGAATACTGCAGCTTACTCAATTATCTTTTGAGGAAAGGTGCAAATAGGTTTTTCCCACTAAGAGATATTTTTTTACACTTCATAGCATCCCTCTTTTTTAATAGCCCTTTCTAGATGGGCTTCATCACTTCTGTTTGTCTGTTGCTTCATGGTCTCCTACTTTTATGGTATATATGTGAGTCTGGGATTTTTAAATTTTGAAATCTGTTGCTAAAAATGAATTTATTACACAGTGTAATAGTGTAAATGTGTAGCCAGCTTTGCAGGATGTCCAACCTGTGTCCTTGCTGCCCATTCTAAAGAAAATTGTCCTCACTTATTGTGTATGGCCATTTGGTTTCATGCCCTGTTTTCAAAGGAAGAGATGAGAACCATGACTGTGTTTTCACAAGTGTTTGCTCACCTCTGTCAGTTAATTTGTCCCTGAATCATGCTTGTGTCTGTCCAGCAAAGGTGCCCTGGCAGGGCTGTGTTCATTTATGCCCTTCCTGGACTCCTCATGGGAATTAGAGGGTCACCTTTCCATCCTTCCTTCACATGATGCCAGTGCTGCTCCCACAGATGTTGTGTCCTCTGTGGGCAGGGTCCAGGTGAGCCCTGCAGTGACTAAACTATGACTGAAACCATGGCATAAAATTCTTTTTTATGTGAGTACAAGTGGCAAGAACAGCTGTGTGCTCGAGCAACTTCTGAGCCAGAGCACAGCTGTCAAACAGGCAAAGGTGACTAACGTGGTGATATGAGAACATGTCAGGACTGAGCACCAGAAATCATGGTACAGGGAATGCTGTTACTGAAATGAAGGCTTTAGAAATCAATCAACAAATCTTGACTACCTTGAGAAACCTTGAAGGAACTTCATTTTCAGGAAGTGGAGCATGCTTGGCCTTGAAATTCTGTCTGACAAAAAGATTCTTGTGGAACACAAAAATGCCTAGTTATCTCAAAATAGCTAATCATAAGCCTCTTGCATAAGTCTATGAATTTCAAGTTCTCTCTGGTTCCACTAGATGAAACCTATCTGCCTCTATATACCTATATAGTCATGAGACTGAAAATAGAAGGAAAAATACATTGTAGAAGTTGTCAGTGTCTGTCCCACGTATAAAAAAAATATATGGCATTGTTTAAAAATCTATGCCTACTCCAGAAAACACATTATTAATAACATAAAGAGCCTGACACTGGCAGCTTACATTTCATTTTGTCACTAAAGCCCCATGTTTCAATGTGTGGCTGCAGCATCTTTTAGAAAGCAATATGTGAGAAATGCTCCATATCTCCTCTGTGGGATGACAACAAAAACACCACTCTAGCCTATTTTTAAGATCTGCTTTTTTTTCTGAGGGTGGGATTTGTTTTGATTTTTATCCTTTTTCCTTGACATTTACATAACTACAAGATTGCACCTGAGACACAGGATCCTTCAGCAGTTCTGAAATCACTAGCACTGGTGGTAGGGGCAGTATTTTTGGCTTTGTGGTGATATATATGATCAGAGGATACCTTTTACAACTTTTAAAAGTAAGGAAAATTTGTTCCAGCAGGAGCAGGCTTTTTTTACACAAGCCATTTTTAAGTTGTTCTTTTTGGTAAGATAATCATCCATCATCATTTTTTTGGCCAAGGTATATTCCATTTGGGCATGCAATGCAAGCATAGCAAGGCCACCGTGAGTACTCAATTTGATTAATCAAGTCAATTAAGATAGGTAGCAGGAGTTACCATTCTATTTTGTGGTGCTGGAGCAGTAACAAAATAGCTCGGTAACTGGTTTGCAGGCCTGATTTCCCCAGCTGGCCGGAATCTGCACAGTCCCAGAGACCTTCCTGGCCAGCAGGTGATGAAGTTCATCACTTCCCAGTGCTGTCCCAGTGTTACAGGAGGAGCACTGGAGGCCAAAGAGGCACTGCCAGGAGCTTCCCAATGCCTGTGAGACAGCCAAGCCTTGGCTGTCATTCTGGTGGTATCCAGGCAAAACCTCAAGGCTTGGCCACAAGGTGCTGATTGCAGGAGCAAGCTCCTGGTTTGCAGCGCCTTGGGCATGTCCCGTGCTGGAGTCGCAGGGCAGAGCACAGCCAGCAGGACACACTGCAGTGAGGGATTGCAGAGCCAGGCATGATGTCTTGCCTCGCTTCTCTTGCTAACAGGCCAGTAAGAAAAATAAGTCCCTTGTGATTTATGCTTGCAGAGTAATCTCCACAGTGATGTGAAATATCGCGGTTCAAATGGGTAAGAACAATGATGGCTGTTACCGCTTTTGACAGGCAATGGGTTTGGAGTTTGGTGATGAATTGCATTCTGTCTGAGGTTTGTTCAGCCCACTTATCTTCAGGATGTCATTTTGGGTTTTGTTTTTTTGCCTGTAAGAAAAAAATCTTTTAAGTCCTTTGGTTTGATGTTGGAGACTTAACAGTTTCTGTTCGGTAAAGCGTTTTGCTTTCTTGTGATATTTTCCTGGAATTTGGCTCTGCACTGGTTCCTAAGTAAAAGTTTTGTATGTTTATCCTGCTTTGATAAGGTAGAACACTGTTCTTTCTTTTATCTTTAATTTTATTTTAATTGGACTGCCAACAAAGATACCTAATTATAGGAGGAATTTTAGTTTTGACACATTTCAAGCTAAAGTATCACTAAGACACATAAATATGTCTCAATTTCAGACTTGCAATTACATTTAGAGAAGGGAAAACCATATTTTATGTCAGATAACACAAGACCCTGCGATATTACAGACATGGAATTATTATCCCTTGACCTAGCTCTGTGAAGCTGGCGGTGAAGAATTTTCTGGAAGGATACAATTTCAATACAATCAATTTCAAATTCAATTAAGGGTGCATCTTGAAAAGTTTGTCAGAGCTTTGCTTAGTCTCCTTCAGGAACAAATACTGTCCAGCCTCTCTTAAATCCTCTCTTGGAATGTGTCAAGGTGAAATATGGATGGGGTGAAGCAATAGCCAGTGCATGGCTGGGAAAACCCCTTTTTGGCCAGAGGGCTCTGCTTGGCCAATTGCAACAAGTTCAAGGAGAAATACCAGTAACTTCTTTTAATAACTGAGGTCCTACGACATGGCTAAAGGAGGTAAAACTAAGTCCCAGACTGGCAGAAGAAAGTGTGATTTTAATTGTATTAACATAATCCTTCCTGCATTATTATTTTGCAATTGCTTTTCTAAAGCCAGACCATTCCACTACAATAACCCTGCCTTCTTCTCCTGCCTTGGTCCCATTGCTGCATGAAAATCAGCACAACAGGGTCTTGCTGGACTCAAGTTTTGCTCCCTTTTCAGTCAGTGATACCACCTCTTTAGCTCCTTATTTCTTTGGGAAGTAGACCCAAGCTTTAAGTCCTTAAAATTTCCTCCGCTTCTAATTTCACTGGCGTCGAGTTCTGACCAGTTAATCAAATGTCTTTAGTGTTGCAGGTGCCTCACTGTTTATTTTCATTAGTGTACCAGCTGCTATTTTTAGCTCTTTAGTCTTTGGCTTGAATGAATACCAGCACAGATCTTAAACCATAATAAACATATGTTTTTAACCTTGCCCTTTATTTTTACATCTCTGTATCCAAATAATCAGGATGTGGTTATCTGTGAAGGTAGTAGAGTGCTACTTCAAATTTCAATGCACACCCACATACAAAAATATACATTGTGGAGGGTTCCAGCTTTAAAAACACCCAGGCAGACCTCTGTGTTTATGTCAAGCAATGGGGCTGAGAGACAGTGGCACCAGGTGGCTTAGTGCTTTGACTTTGTCCTTTGATTCCAGTGAACTGTCTGCCTCACCCCTGCAGAGTAACCAGCAGCTTTCTTCCTAACTGCCCATCCCCTATGGACAATAATAATAATAATTTATTGTGTGTATATATATATTCATATACTCTTTGTGTTTCTGCTCTGCCAAGTGGAGACTCAGCAAAGAACTGCAGAATCAGACTTGAATTATAAATTGAAGTATGAATATTGAAGTCTGAATTATACTCTGGGGCAGGACCTGGAGACAGGGAAAACAGCAAATTAGCAGATGCCTTTGGCAAAAGGCCCCAGCCCAGCTCTTCCTGACATCACCTGAAAAACTCCTGCCTGGGGAATTGAAGGCACATCAGGTTTTAAGATCTGGATCCAAACAAGGACTTAAACAATGTAGGCTAAACCTGTGTCCAGAGGTAATCAAGCACCTTCCCCATCCCGAGCCTCCCAAAACAACCTGTGTTATTTAAAGGCTTGGTGGGCATCTGCAGTTCTGCAGCTGTGACACATGGCCAGAGTGCCACCAGTCTCAGCAGCCCATCCCTCTGCAAGCTCATTGTGAATAATTTTATTGCAGGATGCCACTGGAGGTTGTGGCTCCCACTAAATCATGTTGGGGACTAGCAAAACTCAGCCTTGCCTTCAAAATACAGCTGGAGGGGTACATGACTTCTGTCACAGGGGCAGCCTGGGCTACAAAGCCAAAGGCTCCCTGCTTACAAGACAGCATGCAGTTCATCTGGTTTTAAGGCAAATTTGCATTCCTGACTGCTGTTGCTGCAAGGATTGCACCTCTGTGCAGCAAGGAATCAAAAGATTGGCAGGGCTGTGTAGGAAGGAGCAGAGGAGGGAGCTGATGCTGCATGCAAGGGTGAGGAGCATTCAGCTGGCATTATCTTCATGCAATGACTCTGACAGATAAAACTTATTAACAGCCATGGGGAGAGTCTCCCTTTGTTTTTTACTTCTCTAAGACCTCTGGAGAAAGACTCCTCAGGGGATGCAGCTGTGCAGTAATTTACAGATTGTTCTCCTTTGCAGATGCTGCAGTTCCAGCTGGTGGCGGCGCATTTGGCCCTGGTGATTGCCCTGCTGTGGTGGAACTCCAGCTCGGTGCTCCTTGCACAGGCAGCTCCAGAGGTAGGTGAAGGTTCCTGAAGGTTCCTGCTCTTCCTTGGGCATTCTTAGCCACAGAAGAGGAGGGCACTGGAGTACCCAAACACTGTTGGAAGGTGTAGGATCAGAATTGACCCTGTAAGGGCCAAGGAGGAGCCTCAAGAAGAGAGAGAAGCAAATTGCAAGGTTCTAGGGGAACAGACTGAATGAGGCCTCACCCAAACTCTCACAGACTGTCCCAAACACTTGGGGATTTCCTGTGTGTTAAAACATTGTCCAGTGGATGGAGAACTTCCTGAAGAGGGGAAGGAGGTGATGGAAGGGGGGAAAGCAAACTTCTCTAAGACTGGAAGGAAAGTTTAATTATTCTTCTTACAATAATAGCATGAGAAAGCTGAAGCTTTCAGAAGCCATAAAGAGATCCCTGGGAGAAGATCACCTGCACAAAAATTACAAATTAAAGGAGATGGAGTAGACCAGGAGGGGGAGGGAGCAAAGTTCACTTGCCTAACCTTGCAAAGGAAAGCAGCAGATGAAATGGATGGGTTGTCTCACATTTCACCCAGGATGATATGTAGGGGTTGCACCTGAAAATACTTCTACTGCATTCCCTATTTTTATGTCATCTTGACATAAGGCAGATTTGGCAGAAAAGGTATTTATGTAATGGTTTCATGCCATAAAAAAAAAAAAAAAGTCAAGTATCTAAAAGTTAACTGAAAGTTGCACTGTTTGCCTCTAGGGTTTTTACATAGGTTTTAAGATCAACTTAAACATCAGATGGCTACTGAAGAATACTGATGGATCCCTCTGCCTTGCTCTCTGTTTTCACACAAGCGTGACCTGATTCTACAAAACACACCTGGTATCCTGCCTCCATCAGTGATAGATTTTTGTGAGAAGAATATAAGAACAGAAAATCTTTGCAGACTTGTAGATCTAGAGACCTTCACTGGACCAGAGCATGTTTATCTGATGATGGGCCAGAATCTGTCTTTGAACCAGTCTAAAATTTCAGTATCCACAACAATCTATGCCAGTGCTTTCTCTTCATCTGTTTGCTGTGTTTAAAAAGTAACTCTTTATATTTATTTTAAATCCACCATCTGGTGACTTCACTGGGTGTACTGGGAAGCTCTTTCTCTTGAGGAAAAAAATTACTAGTTTTTATTCATTTCATTGCTGTTCTCAAGTTTGCAAACCTTCCACTATACCACCTACACCCACTCTCATCTCTGCTTATCTGTGAAATTGTACTTTTTTCAGTGGTTTACCAGAAGGAAACTGTTTTCTACTTCTGATTATCATTTTAGCTGTCACTTTACTTCTTACAATTCCATTACATCTTTTGAATACAAAGTAAGTGGAGTTGCAAGGTGTTCAAGAGTAAAGGCTCTTTGCCCTTCTAGTTTCAACTGTTATTGTAGGTATTTATCCCCATTAACCAGAAAGAAGTGTTCAGTCCTTTTTGAAGGCATCATTTGGTTGCAAACCTCTATGAAAATTTTATAACCCTAAAAGAGAGCAGAAAGGACTGTTCTTGTACTTGAGGCTTACAAAAAGCAGTCAGGGGACAATGTGAGATCCTTTATAAAGGTTTCACACCATTGGTGTGATCACTGTGCTCCTGTGCTCCTCCTCACATGAAGGTCACAGTTTTGTGCACTCCATCCCTGCCTGCCCCCCATGAGCTGTGGGGAACATCCCCCCCACAACTGCAGATGACAAGGATATGGCATCATCCATGTGCTGCCCTCCTTCACACTGTTCTAAACCCACCATGCAGGAACAACAACAATAGCAGTGTGCTTCTAAAGAGAATAAAACCTGTTTGATGCTGTAAGCTGTACTATTTCTAATTCTGTGACGATCAAGTGAACAAGAAGGTGCATTTCATTCCAAGAGACAAAGATCCGAGCTTGCTTTTGTAGACTGTCTGCTGCCCTGTATTTTTCTGCCACATGCAAAGCAACAATTTAACCTTGATTAGTTTCATTTCTTTCTCAATAGACCCCCGTATTTTCAGCTATTCTTGTAGCAAAGTTTGGATTTGAAGTGGTGTTAAGCCTAATGTTGGAATTAAGGTTCAAACTGCTGTGTCAATTCAAGAGCATTTTCTTTCCTTTCCTTCTCCCCATGTAGTGTTACTGCATCATTTCTTTGAATGCCAGGGCTGAGAAAGTTTTTTTGGGGGGCATTTTTTGCATAACAATTAATTAATTAATTTGTCAGATATGGATGGAAACTTCTGTAGAAGTTTTCATTACTACTTATTAGCATTCACTTAAAAAACAAAAATCAGTTTATTGAAAACTATCAGAATGGATATTGGAGTCGGGCAATGGTGATTGCATTTTTCAGAAGGATTAAATTACTCAGCTCATGCTATAAATGATACTAATCACAGTGCTGAGATAAGAATAGTGGGATGGCCTGCAGAAATTGGCTTTGTGAAGTAACACATTTTGATATTTCTTGCAATAATAATGAGAGCAAGTTCAGTTCTATTAAAAAAGAATTCCAGACTCTGACAGCAAAATCCTGTCTGGGGAAACAGGCCACATTTCAGAGAAGGAAATTTGTTTTAAATCATTGTCCCAATTTCAGTGGGTGTCCTGGTAGTTCTGTATTTACAGGACTGCTCCTATGACACTGGTTGAATTCTTTTATTTCCTGGGACTTGAGCAGCCAGCAAACTGAAATTTTCCTGCTTTCTTCTGCAGCCTCTGGAGCCTCCTGCTGCTCTGGGTGTGGGAGACCCTCCCATTGCCAGTGAAGAGAAATCAGCCACCAACCTGGCAGCCAAACTGTTCCTGCTTGATGACTTGGTGTCTCTGGAGAACGAGGTGACTGAGACCAAGAAGAAAAGAAGCTTCCCAGGATTTGGCTGCCCCATTGACAGAATTTCTTCATCCTCTGTGGACGCTAAAGGCAAACAGAGGTAAGCTCTTAAATGCTCCTGCCAGTGATAAAGTTGGAGGTAGGCTGTTGCGGGGTGCTCTGGACACTGATGGGTTAGCTTTAAAGTGTAGTTTAAAACTACATTTCTGACCATGAGCTTTGCTAAAGCAAGAAATGTGCCTGAGGTTCACGAGCAGAGGGGCAGGGCTGGGTGCTCCTGAGACTGGGATGGAAAGGAGGTGTGCTGGAGTGGATGTTTTGAACAGAAAGATGAAGGACACATCATGAAAATGGGCAGGCAGACAGCAGAATGAGCTTCAAGACCTCCTTTAGCTTTGGATAAGTCAGGGTTTAAACAATGCAGCAATGTGTGTTTGAAGATAAACTTGTTTATAACAGGGCTAAACAAAGAAGGATGCTCAATGTGGCTGGAGAGAGACAGAGTTTGGGGCACAGCTTTAGGGGCTGCTCCCTGTGTCTGACAGAGCCTGCCTGTCTTGTTCTGCTCTTCTGGTAACTGTCTTCTCTTGGATGGAATCCCTAATGCCACAAAGTATTTAATAACATGCTTAAAGCTTAATCTGGAAATGGAAAGTATTCATGAGAGCCAGTCAATATTACAAGTATTTTTTCAAACAAAGTTTTGCAATATTTTCTTGTTGTTTTTCCATTTATCCACCCAGTCTGCCACTAGGACTGTTTGGCTGCAGCCAAAAGCGATAAAATACAAAATTCTTAAAACCTTAAGTAGAATTATTCTGTTCTGTCTGCCTCTTCAAGATATCAAAATCAGCTCACTCTTCATTTGCTTTTTAGCATGTTTTCCCTTTCCAGGCAAAGAAAAAAAAAGAGGCAATTTTTGAAGCTGTAATTTTTTTGCAAAGGTACATGGTGTTCCCATTTTTTTTTTTTTTGATGGAAATCTTTCATTCTATATGCAGTACAAGGGAAAAATTAAACAAAGAAACAAATAAAAAAATTCCTCAAAACAACAGCAAAAGCAAAATACTGACCACCCTGTAACAGGGGCTCAGCCAGCAGATCACAGCTCATTCCTGTACCCGCTGAGCTGGTAAACTTTAGAGACCAGGAAATTAATTTGTGAGATCTGATAAATAGATTGAGCCCCCCGAGTCAATGCAGTGCCTGGCACAAAGCAGAAAATTTTGGAAAAAAGCAGATCAAATGTTAGTCCATTCGCAGCTTGTCCTGACACCCACCGATGTCAGAGAGCCCAGATCCTGGTCTGGCATCAACATCGCTTTGTAGCGCTTTGAAAAGCACGGGGAAAGCGTGCAGGAGGCAGGAGAGAGAGAAAGAACCTGCGGGAATCCTAGACAAGGCTGTTTTAAGTAGAAAAAGCCCCTTTGTCCCTGGTGCGCCCCGGCACGGGGACGGAGCGGAGCGCGGCGGGGCTGCGGTGGCGCGGGGCGGCCGCAAGAGGGGACGATGGGCTGCGCTGGGACTGCTCCATCCCTGCTCTGAGCACAGCGTGGCACTGCCACAGCTCCTCATCCCTGCTCTGAGCGCAGCGCGGCACTGCCACAGCTCCTCATCCCGGCTGTGAGCGCTGCTACAGCTCCTCATCCCTGCTCTGAGCGCAGCGCGGCACTGCCACAGCTCCTCATCCCGGCTGTGAGCGCTGCTACAGCTCCTCATCCCTGCTCTGAGCGCAGCGCGGCACTGCCACAGCTCCTCATCCCGGCTGTGAGCGCTGCCACAGCTCCTCATCCCTGCTCTGAGCACAGCGTGGCACTGCCACAGCTCCTCATCCCGGCTGTGAGCGCTGCTACAGCTCCTCAAGCCTGCTCTGAGCACAGCGTGGCACTGCTACAGCTCCTCATCCCGGCTGTGAGCACTGGTACAGCTCCTCATGCCTGCTGTGGGCGCTGCTACAGCTCCTCATCCCTGCTCTGAACACAGCATGGCACTGCTAAAGCTGCTTATCCTGATCTGAGCACTGGTACAGCTCCTCATCCCTGCTCTGAGCACTGGTACAGCTCCTCATCCCTGCTCTGGGCACTGGTACAGCTCCTCATCCCTGCTCTGAGCACTGGTACAGCTCCTCATCCCTGCTGTGAACACTGGGACAGCTCCTCATCCCTGCTCTGAACACTGCTACAGCTCCTCATCCCTGCTGTGAACATGGGTACAGCTCCTCATCCCTGCTCTGAGCGCTGCTACAGCTCCTCATCCCTGCTGTGAACACTGGGACAGCTCCTCATCCCTGCTCTGAACACAGCATGGCACTGCTACAGCTCCTCATCCCTGCTCTGAACTCAGCATGGCACTGGCACAGCTCACAGGCAGAAGCACCACCCCGCCCCACCCCACCTTTGCCATCCCCTTCCATTCTGGGGAGTTCTCTCCCCTTTTCTCCAGGCAGGCTCGGGATGGCTCTGACAGCCCAAGGGTCCCGCCTGTGCCTCCCACCCGCGGGGAAAGCAGCTCTTCCCTCGAGGTGCCAGGCTGAGCATCCTGCCTTGCCTTCCCTTTGCCTTCCCTGGGGCTCGGGCAGCGGTGCTGGATGCCTGAGGAAGGGACAGGCCGAACAAAAGCTCCCCTTCCTTTGGGATGTTCTCTAGCACTGATGTGGTGCTTCCCTCACAGGGGATGCAGCACCAATTCCCAATCCCTGGGCTGATGTGGAAAGCAGCTGGGACAGAGCCAGCAGGGCTGTGGGTGCTGGAATGGTGCATTGGATGCTGGAATGGTGCATTGGATGCTGGAATGGTGCATTGGATGCAGCCCTGCCCCAGAGGGGTGAGGAAGGAGCCTGCTCAGTGAGCCCCAGGGCTGCTCAGCTCTGGGTGGGTGTGCACAGCCCCAGAGCCCCAGGGTGAGGCAGCCCAGCAGTGCTGGCACCAAGTTAGCCTCCAGTGCACCACAGCATTCTCTCCTGCTTGTTACTTTGCAGTTGCCAACTTACAGAATAAAATTTATTTTTATGTTCCTCAACAAGGACCGATAAAGAATTAATCTCCCAGGGCTTCTCTTGGACTTGCATTTCACTGACAAGTATTTCTGAGGGCAGAAGTTGAGGTCGTTCTCAGCTGCAGGAATTCTTGCCATTTCCACAGCTAATTAAAATAATACTTTTGCTGGTGGAAAAAATGCTCCAAAAATGCTGGATTGAGATGGGAAAACTTATTATTTTATATAAAAAGAACTACAAAAAATATAGCTTTGTAGAAATTCTTTCACACATTCCTCATGCCTCAATTCATCAAATTGTCAGGAAATTTACTATATACAGGAAAAAAAATCAACACCTAAATCTTCCCATTTTCAATCAAAGGACTGCTCCTATAGAATTTTGATGAACACTATATTGCCAAAGAACCTATTGAAAAACCCCGTTAGACCATCTCTGACTTTTCCCCTCTTACTGTGCAATACTTTCCACCTCCTTGCCAATCTTGGCCCCAGCTGGCCCTGGAGCTTTCAGAGACCCAGGTGATGGGTCACCTGCAGTGTGCGCTACTGTGCAGGGAACAATTCCCCTGTATAAATGCACTGTGTCACCTTTCTTTTAGGAACAGCAGTTAACCTGTGAAGTTAGTTTGCTGCCAAATAAAAACAGGGGTAGTGGATCAAGCTCAGCCAGACTGTAAAGCAGCTGCAACTGCAGCCTTTTGTAAGACAAATGCAGCATCTTATTTTTAAACCCTCACATCTTTGGCTGCTCCTGCCCACTGTTCTGTCTGAACAATAAGGTGTTAGTGGGATGAATGCAGGAATCAAACATGTAGTAACACCTTGATTATTCATAGATGTATTTTCCCATTTGTTTCCCTCCCTCTCTGCTTGTTTTCCTCATGCAGGAAAGTGCTGGAGCTGCCTAAGAGAAGGTTTGGAGTTCCTCTGGACCGGATTGGAGTGAGCCAGCTCGGTGACACCAGGGGTTAGCAGCTCCTGCAGGTGAGCCAGAGCATCCCAGCTGTGGGCAGACTGGAGAACCCAGATGTTCTCTGCTGCTGAAGGAACTCAGTCATGGCAGCAGGCTTGGGGAATGATGGCTTCTTATAACATGGAATGCCCTAATTTCCCACTGAGTACCTCTCTACAGACAAACAAACAAGTATTCCTAACATTTTGATCTCCTCCACTCCACCTTACAGTGTGTTTGCCCAAGCCTTGCACTTCTGACATTGGAAAATGTAATGTTTACTGCCTTTTTTTTTTTTTTTTTTTTTTTTTTTTTTTTTTTTTTTTGCCTGCAGATGCTCCTATTCTGAATGAGTGATGCTGTATTGGAAACATTACAGAGTTTTGGAAGATGCCTCACAGCACGTCTTTTCTTTGCCTAATGATACAGCACTCAAGGAATTGACCTCCTGCAAAATCTGTTTCAAGTTGCATTTTACAAACGTTGCATTTACAAATAATAACATGTTCAGTTCAGCTCATCAGGTCAGAATGCTCACAGCTGTGCACTGTGTCACTGGTAGGAGGGAACAGAGAATATGTATATATTTTTATTGCATGGCATTTATCTGTTAAACTTGCAGAATTTTATTATCCCAGGCAGGACTGAGTTTTTTGGATTGAAAATAAAACTTGCAGAGATGCCAACAGCAGTCCATGAAAAGCAAAGAGTTTGCTTTGCACGTCTCTTTCTGGAGGGGAGCTGATCAGTAGATGAAGGGAGGATATAGCAGTTATGGGACAAAGCTTTTGATCTGCTGTTTGGGTGGAGATGTTTTCTGCCCTCACTAGGACCTACTCTGAATACAGGACCTTAGTATTTGTCCTGATGTTTTGAGTAGTTTCTCTCTTATCTCTGCACCATATTTAGACATGTTTTCATCCTATGGCAGATCCTGAAATGTGGTGAGACTTTTAGTTGATGAATACATTTCACCCCTCCCTATGCATAACATAGGATAGTGTCCAAATATGAGGTCAGCCACTTCCAAGGCCATCTGCATCTTATGCCTTATTTTAGCCTCTTGGTGTGTGCACAGGGCACGGTCAGAATCCAGCTCTAAAAGTTCAAGTATTTCTCACTCTGGTAAAATGTAAACATGTCCTCTCCACTTCATTTCAGGGTAAAACAGGTTATGTTAAATCCTCTTTCATCCTTTTCACTTCTTTCCAGATTATAAAATACAGCTGAGAAGAGCTCTGTGCTGACATCTCAATGCTCAGATTCCTAACTGATGTTTTCTAAACCTCACATTCTCTCTTCTTCTTGGACTTTGGTCCATATCAGCTAAATTCCTTGGATTGCTATTCTGGGGTATAAATCGTCCTTAGCATTGCAGAAGAAGATCCATTGAGAAAGGGATTATGCAGGATTAAGGAAAAAAAAGTTATTCTTGCCAAACAGCCTGTGTTAGGCAGGAAGCAATGCTAGAGATGGGAATTAAGTGTCAATTTCCTGATTTTGTATGAGGCACAAAGCACCTGGTCATCAGCTAGCAAAAAAAAAAAAAGAAAAAAAATTAAAAGATTTTAAAAGTATACTTAAAAGCTATTGTAAGGATTGGGACTTTGGGACAATTGTCCTGGTTCAGCCATGGTGAGAGATGAGGCTCCCACTCAGAAGGGCAGGTGACATCTAATTCATGTGCTCAGACACAGCAGGGGCCTTTTCCATTTCCCTCTTTGCCTACAGTCATGCCCAGAGACCAAGACTGGCCCAGACATAGAAAATTTGGAATAAACTTCACTTTTATTGATATTTCTAATATAGGCTGATGCTGCTGAGAGCAGCAGCACAAACCAGTGACTCACATCAAGAGGTGTCCCTGTCTTTGCCATCTGCCAGAGCACTGCAGCTGAGTTAGGAGACCATTCCCCCTTTGGTGGGTGAGCTGTCCGTGCTTGTGTGTGAGCTGAAGCACTGCAGATGCTTTCCAGACCAAGCTCTCAGAGGTCACAGAAAAGAAGAAGACCTGTAAGTCCATATGTGATGATCTTGGGTATTTGCTTCCTGCTTTTCTCCTGATCACACTGCTAATTTTCTGCCTTTAAGCCTCCGGGTGAAGGGTGAGAGGCGGGCTCGGTGAGTGCATGTAGACTGACCGACTCGAGAATTTCAGCCCGTGCTAGGAGCAAGCCTGCAAATGCAGTGCCAGGCAGTCCTCTGCAGTGCATTGCCACCATCCATCCTCAGCCTGCCTTGCAGTTTAGGGAACATTTATCTTCTTGCACTGAGCTCATCCAGACAGGCTGCAGATAATCAGCTTGCAGGGCAGCCATATGTGTGGGGCATGGGCAGATTATGGAAGTGGTGACCTGACCACTCAAACAGCTGCCAGCCAAAAGAGCCATGGACAGAGTCAGTGCCTGACACATTTTTGGAGAGAGAGAAGAGGAATCCAGTGCAAACATACTGCAGCTTTGCAAAGACAGTGCTGGATTATAGAAGTATTTAATAATTGGCAGGTATTAGCTGGGGCTTCCAAAAAAAGGGCAGAGTTTTAAGTCTGAAAGTTGTGTGCAGAAATGGCCTTCATCTGAAGGGAAATGTGAAAGCAAAGCAGGACAGAGGGGTCTCTGGTGGTGTTGGTAGAACTGGGAGCTGGAAGCTTCAGTCATGCTTCCACCCCACTGTGTGGATTACCTGGGAGAAAGCAAGAGTCTTTCTGTTCTTTTGTTCTTTCATCCATCACAGAGCACATTGAGACTGCCTGTGGCTCAAGAAGCACTCTTTAAAATCTGTAAATCTGATGATGTCTGAAAGGCCAAACACCACAATTTGGTTTTCTAGACAGTGTTGGATGGCTCCAGCCCTAGTGCACAGCATGGAGATCAGCAAATGTGAAATGAGGATTAATTGCAGCATCCGTTGCACACTAGACTTGCCCTGTGCTGCCTGGATTTGCAAATCCATTCAGATGTCTGTGAGGATTTTCTCCTAATAAATCCACATGATCTACTGGAATGTCTCAGGGAAATCCCTTTAATTATTGCCTGTGGGTCATTAACTTTAGCAAGAGTGACTGCCCAAGCATGGGTAGGGTGTGAGCAGCCGCTCTGTGGAGGTGAAGGTTTCTGCTCTGGGCGTTCAGGAGAAAGGACAGGACCCTCACACTGCCATGTAGAGGGAAGCCTGGGGAGAACACCACCACCTCTGCTTCTAATTAGTTAATAAATTGCATTCAATACATGCTGATGTCTGCAGCACAAGCAGCTAATACAGCAGCATGGAGTGCCTGTCAGGAAATAGGGGGTAGTTTGGAGCACTTAAATAACCACACTGATAGGATGTAGCAGAAAATCACTACTAAGCAGCATGATGCATTGCACTCCAGGGAACTCCTGTCCAGGGTCAGAGCAAGCTGTTAAATATCTGCAGACACAGTATTCATTTTCCTGACTTGCTGTTGAGCTGTCACACTGGGTCAGGAAGAAGGCATGGCTACAGCAAGCAGGTGGCAGATGGAGCTGCTGCTCTGGCCTTTCCTTACCCTGGGATTTCCTGCAAGCTGAAATCATCTGAGCTCAGCACCACCTTGGGGCACTCAGTGCAGCTCTTGGAACACACCTCCCCTTCAGCTGGAGCACCAAACCTTTAAAGGAAGAGAGAAATTATTCTTGTCCATAGGTTATAATTTTTTCCTGGATCTGGTGCCAGTGTGAGGGTATGTGAAAGTGTGTTCCCACATACCTTTTCACTCACACAAAAGCAACAAAGAACAAATGGGAAATGGGTTCTGAATCACCACCAAAGAAATAAAAAACAACTAATGGTAACAGGAAACTGTATTTTGCATGTCATTAGAACTAACTGATATAATCAAGCAAGCTGGCCTTATTCCCTAGATGCTGGCTTTGGCCTCCAAAGGATGAATAGGATTCCTGTTAATGAAGTGTATGCAAGGTGCTGCTGTGGTAAGCGTGTGCTTCTTGCCAGAGCCCAAGGCAATGAGCGTAGGATGGCAATTACAGCTTTGGGAGAGGTAACTTTGGAAGAATATGTAATATGTAAGCTGTGGTTAAATCACATGGCTCAACAGAGCTGGAGACACAGTTCAATGCTAGTCAAAGTCATTCCACACATTCACAGTGGCTACCAGAACCTGCTCTCATTTAGGTTGTTGGAAACCTCAAAGTTAACATTGGGATTTATTTTGAATTTACATTTTTGGGAATGAGGTCCTTTGCTTTTGCAAATAAATGTGGGTAATGTGACTTGAGATGAATATACGTAGGAATCACTAATGGATTGTGATCTTTCCTTTTGAACAGGGCCAGATATAATTCTGCAGTAGAAAAGGCCAGCTAGCACCTGCATTGACCAGCCAGATTAACCACAAATCTCTGCTCAAAACATCTCTTTGGGGTGAGTAGGTAGAGACCATTGGGTCTGGTCCAGTCCAATGAGGACAGTATCCCATAAATAGCTATGAAAAACTCCCAGCTCTCATTCCTGTTCTGGCCAAAAGGATATCTGTTTCTCAGGCCCATTAAACCCCTAGGTGCTTAATGGGAGCCTTTCTTCCATTGTGAACTCCACATGAACCATTAAGGTAACAGGAGCCAACATCAAGGGAAATGTGCTGCACTTTGGGTCCCTGCAGGGGCTGAGAAAGCAAACACTGAGAAACATATGCTTCTGTGCAACAGAAAATCTTTATTGGAATGGTATCCAAAGGATCCAGAGCTCACTGCCTGCCCTCCCCTGTGCGCACTGAGGGACACGGCAGGAGCAGCCCTGGCTCAGCAACCCAGCCCTGAGCCCTCCACATCACACCAGCCTGCCTCCATGTCCCAGCAGCGGCCACCAGGGCAGCACAGAGCTGCTCAGGAGGGGACAGGAATAACCCAGACACTGCTGGGAGCAGCGTCTGCAGGTGTGGGCAGAGCCCCAAGCCCGGGGAAGCTGAGTTAGTGCTCAGTGCCTCGGGGACCTGGTGAGGAGGGGGAGAGTGCACAGTGACAGCAGCCTGAATGGCACACACAGGACAGCACAGAGAGTTGGGAAGCATCTTCTGGGTAGAAGATCATGGCAGGTTAAACCTGGAAGAAAGGGACAGCAGAGAGTGGCAATGGGCTGCCAGCTCCTGCCACGGCCCCTGTTGGGTTGGACTGGGCTGTGGTGCAGTCACAGAGGATGGCTTCCAGATCAGCAGCACGATGAGGGAACAGAACAAACTCTTGACGTGTTAATACCCAGCAAGGCAGTTTGGGGAAGGGCTCATCTTCGTCCTCCAGTCCTGGCAAGCCTTCAGATGCAGTATTTCCAAAAGCAGGCTGTGAAGGGATACGAAAGGAAGATGTCAGTATACAAGTGACTTTTTCCAGCTTCCCACTCTAGCCCTGGAGAAGGTCAATAATATCTCAATAACCAGCTCTGAGTTCATATAACACTTTTAGAAGGTGTTTCTGTTAGGTGGTCATAGTGTAAACATGGGGTCTAAAAGTTGTCTTCGTGTAGCTTGATTTAAAAGGTTTCCTTTTCTTCTTCAGCGATGTCAGGAACTAGCTTTTTCTTTCCTGTCTCCTGGTCAGCAGTTTTGCTGCTTCAGAGGTGTGTGCAGGGCTTTGCACCTGTGGCTGACTGGAAGAGCAGGATACTCACTTGGGGAGATTAGATCTGGTTTCTAATTTTTTAAAACCCAGTCACTACCACTCTGCTATCGACCGTCTTACAAACAACATGGATTTCTGTAGAATCTTCTAAGAAGACTAAATTAGGGAAGGATGTATATTTTGGTGCTGAAAAAAGTAACTGTATCACAACCAGCATGAGTCCCATGTGAGTTTCCTGTTTCCTCAAGTATGAGAAGAGATTTATACCTGATTTTTGAAAGCAGGATCTTAGAAGAAAACTCCTACTGAATCAGCAGTGCTCATGCTGAGACACGAGCTCCTCCCAGACTGGAAGGACTTTAGATGAAGGCAAAGATTCCCTGCTTTCATTTCTGTCAGAATCTGATTTAAACCTGGCACCAGCAAGTAGCTTTATCTACATTAAACCTTCCAGACTGGTGTGGGCATGAATTACATTAGCCAAATTAATTACAGCCTCCAGGGGTGCTTACAAATTGCATATTGCCTAAAGATCACCTGAGCATCTAAGCAAGCCTTGCACAAAGGGATTTTCTCTTGGCTCTCTGGCAGCTCTCAGCTTCCACGTGCACAGAGCATGTGGGCTAAGGGCAGAACCAGCTCTTTTGGTTTTAGGCCAGATCTGCCATCAGTGACTTCTGGTTCACAGCTGCTACAGCTTTGTGGAGGAATCCATTGAAAGCCAGCACGAGCAGCATTGTCCATGCGCTTGTCAGGGGCAGCTTCACAGGAGCGCTCGTGCAAAATGCTCCGGAGCCACTGGATACAGACTGGACAAACAAAGCTGGGAGACCAACTGAGGGACATACCAGATCTTAGTTCCCTGCATTCTTGGTTGATTTCCACGTCCTTTTTAGCTGTTTTTCAGCAGCAGACAAGTGCTCCTTTTTTCTCTGTGGGGAGGCACTGACCTTGGCAGAGGGCAATGCCTGCAGTCCACATGCCTCATTATGCCTCCAGCAGTTGCTTTGAGGCCAGAGCAAAGGAGGGGTGCACTGTGGGGACGTGTTCATGCAGAACTGCCCCCCTCCAGGGCAGCACTCATGGCTCATGTAACCCCACAGTCTTCTGTGAAAAGCAGGATGTGACACTGCCTGCCTCTGTGGGGCCCTGGGTGTGCAGAGCTGGTGTGTGTGCCTCCACAGCAGACAGGGCTGGGGACACAATCCTCCTCAGCAGCTGCTAAACCAGCCAGCCATAAGAGAGGGCCAGGACTGCTTGAAAAGTTGCCAACCAGCTGCTTTTCTGCATATTTGGGGCATGTTTACTGCGACTGCCTTTGTTGCACAAAGGAAGCCCTGGAAATGAGGGTGGACCGGATGGCTGCAAGGCTCAAACTCAGAACCTACCGCGCTTTTTGGGCTGGGATGCTGAGAGGCTTTCCAAGGCATAGGCCACCTCTGACCCGTCCTCAGCTGAGAGCTGATCCTTCAACTTCTCCAGCTGCTTGAACAGAAACACAGCAGTCAACAAGGGCCCCACCACGAGGAGCTCCACAGAGTGCTGGGAAATGCAGGCAGAGAGCTGCGTGTACATTGGCTGGCAGCCTCACTGGGAAGGATAGAGGGTTCCCTGGAGCAGGACCATTCCCAGAGGATCTGCCTTTGGAGCACCCACACCTCCCCATGCCCTCCTTCACTGGGCTGCTTGTTTGGTGGCAGTGGTGTGGGCACTCCATGCTCATTCCCCCCAGCCTAGGAGTAAGCCCCTGTGGAAGGGAGGCTGTGGGGAGGGATATTGCAGCACTAGGAGTCAGGACAGTGCTGGGGCAGGACAGTGCTCTCCAGGCATCCAGACACTGCAGCAGAGCACATTGCTTCTACACTGCCCTGGGTTGTCCCTCCTCTCTCTCCCTCACAGTTCTCACTACCTTCCCTCGGTTATAAAGTGGACAGTCTGTTGTCCACATTATAATTTCATCATCTTTAGCTGCTCTCTTCTTGTGGACTGGGAACATCTATAGGCACCATCCTGACTTTTGCTCTGACAGAGCTATTCTCAAAAGTCAGAGCATATGTCCCTCAGCACTGGAGTGAGAGCCTAGTAGAGGACCTGGCAGCCCCCTGTCTGGCCTGATGCGCTGGGATTTTTCAATCTGAAATTAAAGTGCCATCTGGAACTTAGCAGGATCTCCAGCACTCATGCATCTATGTGTCTGTGCATTTGCTCCTCTCACCTCTTCAAGCTCTTCAAATTTCTTTGCCAGCTCCCAGTCTGCAAGAGGGAAAAGAGTAACATCAGTATCTGCATGGCCTCCTGAAGCTTAAATTAAAAAACATGTCTTCATTTGCCCTCTCCAGAGGTTCACAAGCAAAGACCTAGTTATCATTTAACTCCTGCTAGTGACCTTCAAATGAATAACAGCAGAAACAGAGAGTAAAGCAGGTTTTGTCTGCTGAATCCTATGGGACCTTATCCTAATTCTCCATTATGAGGGAGGCTTCTTCACTGCTCACCAGGCCATAGGGGAATTGGCCCAATGAGGTCACTTACTGTGTGATACCAATTCAGGTGAAACTCTTTGCTGCTTTTTAATTTTTATCCTGCTAACTGCAAATCTCTAATGCTGGCTTTTTTTTTGTCACTGGCTTTTTATATGAAATCCCACTGCTTCATCAAGGCTTGTTTATCCTCACATCACCCATGCAGGCAGAAGTCAGAAGACACAAATTTAGCCTAGCATAACTTACTGATTTATAAGTCAGCAAAGATCCAGGCTGGCAGAGTGGAGCAACAAGAAAAGTCACATAGCAGTAAGTGCACAGATTCCACACTTCTGAACCTTAGGGAAGCGTGAGGAGCTGGGGCCCAGCCTCACAGATCAGACTCAGAGATGTCAAGGCAAGTCAGCACTGTACTGCTGTCAAAAAGCTGTGCCGGTGGATGAATGAACTGCCCATGCAGAAAGAGGGGAAAGGTGCCTAAGAACAGGATTTGAAACATCCAGCTGAACTGAGAAGAGCCTGGGATAGCAATAGGGAAAGCTGCAGGGGTGGGGAATTTCAGTCCCACTGCTCTTGAGGACTGAGGTACTTTATTCCAGACCCAAACTGATGTCAAAACCAGTTAATTTTTTAATAAGACAGATGAGTTCAGTCAAAGCTGAGTGACTGGCTACAGTAGTTCTCCTGGGAGGGGAGTGCAAAATGATCAGCTGGTTTTAAGTGCTAGTTTGGGGAAAAAATGCAGTAAAATAACCAGAAGAGCCAGGAAAGAGCTAAAGAATGTTTTTGCTGGGCCCCACAAGCAAACCAAAAAGCAGCCCTGGAGCTGCCTCTTTTCTCTGTCCCTAGTGTGGCAGCAGACATTGGTCTGGATCTTCAGGGGGATTTAAGACATAATTCCCCTTGATGTCAGATTTCAGATAAGACTTCAGCACGCTGACACATTGCCAGACTTGGACTTTTTTTTTTCTTTTTTTTTTTTAACATTTGAAACTGAGCAGGAGGGTGCCAAGAAAGAGCTGACTGCCTTCTTGGTTCCTCCTTCAAGAAGGGAACAGTTTTGTTGAAAAATCCTGAATATTTTCTGATATTCATCCAACAGTAAAAGCAGCAGTTCCTAAGAAAATCCATTACATCAGGATTCAATTTGAGAGATGAGATGGGGATGGGGATGGAATCAGAAGGTGTGGGCTCTGTTCCTGGCATTATCAGCAATGACCTCAGGCAGACTCCTCCTAAGAATATCTGTACAAACCCATAAGGTAGAGACAGACAGACCCTGGCATATCTATAAGTCAAAAGTGTCACTTAAGAATTATTATTATTAACATTTTTACCTCTTTCAGAGTTTCAAGTGCCTGTTTTGGCTTGATTTTCTGCAAACTGGAAGTTTGGCCAATGGCTGCTATGAATACAAAATGAACAGCAGCTGAAATTTGGAACAGATTATCTCAGACAGGGAGAAGGAAGTTAATTTATGGATGAAGCTTTGAGAAACTGCCTGCTGTAAATCCTCTGTCTGTGCTCTGCTCAGAGATTCATTATATTCAATTGTCTAGCATAAAATGCAGCCTTTCCTCTAGGACTAATAAGTGCAATAATCCATAAACTTATCATAAAAATGTTATTTCTTGAATGCATCTCCCTTTGCAAGAAGAATCCCTTTGTTAAGGGCTTGATTTATTTATGTTTATTTATTTGTCCCAAGCTTGTTTAACCACTGCCTTGCTGCATTAACAAGGGTCTGGGGAAGAGCACTGAGTGAGTTTGATAAATGGATTTTCATAACAAGGATTTTGCTAGGCCCCCTCTCAGCAGTTTTCACAGGGAAGGGCAGTTTCCTGCTCTGACACCACCACATCAGCCCAAGCCCTCCCCTGGCTGCAGAGGCTGTGGGAATAGCTGACCTCTGCAGTCCATTTGGTGCTTGTGATGGCTGTGTCTCATGTCAGGAATGCCCAAGTTTCCCTTCAGCAGGTCTGAGTTTAGCCACAGATGGGTGGCTTTTCAATTTGGTGTCTGTTCACAGAGCACAGGCAGGAAGAGGCTCTCCCTGGCCCATCTTTGGTGGCTGGCTGGGAAAAGCCAGATGTCTCAATCTCCTCCAGCAGCAGCAGGGGCTTAGGCCCAGGCAGGAGCTCCCCCTGCTATTGTCCCAAAGTACACCTGACCCCAATGGGTCTCACTGGAAAATCTTGGTGCAATCCCCCTGCCCCAAATGGTAACAAGCTGCTGCTGTCTCTCAAAAGCACATGGGGCTGTGTGGGGTGTGGGCTGAGAGGTGACTCCCAAAGCTGGTCCATGCCCCAGGCAAGGCACACAACACCTAAGGGATAGTAGGGCCACAGGGACTCAGCAGAAAATTTTCTTGTTTTTACTTATGTACACACACATGTTCCCAGCAAAGTCTTGAGTGTCTGAGGATGTAGGGTACATGGGTTTTGGTAGCTTTACTTTGCATTGCAAAAGCAGATTTTTTTTGGAGCCCCATGCTGGAGAGCATCTGACATTAATCACATGTAGGCATCATACTGGGTGCTGCTTCCACTTTCTGAGCAGTTGGTATTTCTGAAGAACCTGAGAAGCAGGTTCCTTGCATTCATGCAAACACAGATTCAAGAAGCAGAGATCTCCCCTCCCCTTCACTTACCAATATTTTCTGGCCTCCGCCATGCGAATTTCTTATTAAGAAGCAGAGTCAGCAATGTGTTCTCATGATTTGTGTCTTCTCTTTCTGGAAGCACTCGGTTCTCTGCAGCACATAAAACACATCTTTCTCAATCTCATCAAATTAAGAATCAATTAATCAATTGATGCAATTAATCTCTTAATCAAATTAAGAAGGATGAGAAGTGGAAGGAAAATGTCTCCTGTCAGCACTCATCAGGGTGGAAGGAGCTTGGTGGAAAAGGAAGGTGTGCGAGCACAGAACAAAATGTCCAGGCAGTGAGGGCTGTGCAGGGGCAGGGTGTGGGATGGGGAGCCCTCCCTGCCAGCCCTGGGCTGCTGGCCAGCTCCACTGCAGCCTCATCAGCACGACAGGCTGCAGAGAGCTGGAGCCATCACCTTGATTTACACAGTCCCTTCTGCAAGGCGGGTGGAGCGGGCGCCTCCGCAAAACCACACACGAGCCCACAACATCCTCTCTTCTCAAAAGGGCAGGAGTTCCCCGCTCACTCCATGCACCTTCCCAGGGCTGACAGAGCTGGGAAGTCCCTCCTCACTGAGCTGAGGTGTGGGTACCTCTGCTGAAAAGCCCTGCAGCCCCACAGCCCTTTCTTGAGATTACTCTGATTCCCAGCGGTACTGAAGGGCTCTTCCTGAACAGAGTTCAGGTGTGGAGGAACTTAAAGCAAGACCACGCAGAATTTTTCCAGGAAAAACTTTCCCAAGCTGCTGTCCTAAAGCAATTTGGAGCTCGCTAAGAGGCCCCTTTAGGGCACTTTCTCAGTGGTTTTACTTTAGTGGTTGTGGCTGTGCCCTCAAATGAATGGTTGTGAAGGTCAAGGGTTCAGCAGAAACCAACAGACACAAGGGATGGGGCTCTTCAGTGCCCTGAAGGCTCTGAGACCCTCCTAGCTCTGCTCAATGGATTTTCAGACCAAATGTTGTACTAATTTTTGAGAATGACAGAATAGGAGCCAGACTTTATAGGGAGGCTGAGCATTCAAAAAACTCTTTGGTCTGAACAGCCCTACACCACACCCAGACCCTACAAAGCCCTAGAAGATGCCTACAGAATTCCATGGAAAATACTAAGAAATTATATAGAAAGGCTTTTTTTTCTCTTCTTCCAGGACCTTTAGGACTTCTCCTCAATGCAGTTACATATGGCTATCAGCCCCTCTGAGGGGATGAATGCAATTATTCTTGGTACACATGAAACAAAACATTGTACCAGATGAGGCTGAAGAATGCTCAAGAGCGTGTGGGAATCAGCTCCATTAGCTAATGTCACATAAACCTGCAGAAGCTCAGGGATGCTGGCCAAAGGGATGCTGGCCAAAGGGATGCTCCAAGCATTTGGCCAGGCTCAAGCCTGCCTCATGCTGCAGCTGAAGCCGCTGGTCCCGATTGTGATCTCTGGAAATAAACCCAGGGGAGCGAGCAGAGCGACCTGCAGTTAGCATGGAGTGCCATAAACCTCATTCCTAACTATGAAGGACAGTTATAATTTTAAAATAGCTACTTTAAGTTTTTTTGGGGATTTGCTACAGGGAAAAAAACCCCAATGCTATAAACACTCCAGTGAAAGCTAAACAGAAGCAGGATTTAGATAGAGTGGCCTGGGGAATGTTTTGGTTGTAATTCCAAAAATAAATAGGTGATATTAGAGGAAAAATAATTTGAAAAGCTATGTTATTTTCAAGCCTATACTTAGCGACTCTTTCTTTTTTTCCACTGCCAAGCCTCTTTATGAAAGAGCACTAATGATTGACATTTCCCTGCAGTATAAACTCAAGCTAACATTAATTTAAATTATGGGAGAAATACATATAAAAAGAAGTTCTGTGAAGAAAAAAACGTTCAGCATCGCCGTACTACTGACATTTATGAGCTGTCAAATCTCGTATGGTACATTCTGGAGTTGCTACTCTCTGATATTCTAATTTTTTTTTTTAATGTTCTTATGGGAGAGAAAAAGCTACCCTTACCAGATTTCACCAGATTTGATATTTTCACTGATTAGCAGGAGGTGTCATACAGCCAGCTGCAGAGCAGAAGGACAGCTTTGGCTCATGATAATATGAACAAGCCTCTCGCTAGCACCCATGTTAACACACGGTACAGCTCGAGGTTCATTTTCTTTTCTTTCCCAGAGAAGAAAGTGTTGCATTGGCCATGGCAAGCAGCAAAGCAAAAAGATAACCACATACCTGTGTCATGTAGCCTGTATTCCAGCTTACCTTGGAGTAAAAAAGGGTCTCCACGCGTTGACGGGACGCACAGAGCCATGGTCAGGATGGTCAGCACTCCCAGACACAGCTGGGCAGACCACATCTTCTCCACGCTCCCAGAGCACAGAAGCATCCTTCCTTCAGGCACGGTGGAGGACTTCAATGCAACCAGCACCAGATGAGCTCACTTTTAAGAGGCAGTGGATGTGCCGTGATTGCAAATGGCCTTTGGAGGAGGGGAGAAAAATATCTCTTGAGATATAATTCAACCTGTCAATATGATTCACTCCACTGGGAGTGGACAGAACAGCCCAGTAACATAAGTCAGATGGAACCTGTTCAATATCTCTCATATCAGACTGATCTAATGAATTCTGATGTTCCCACAGGCGTGCACTGTTCACGCACGTTGATATACATTCCATACATACACACATTAAAAATACTTTTTCATGGCTGTTGCTTTAACAGAGTTCAGGCATGAGGACTCCCACGTTAGCAAGGAAGATTTGTCTAATGTACAAGCTGCCATATTTTACCAGTTTGGACAGAATCAGGTTAATGGGGTTTTGTAATTTATCATCTCACTTCCCAGTGCCTATATTAATTAATGTGAGATATAATGAGCGCTGAAGTGGTGGGAAACAGAGGGGGAGAGCTCTTTTCATTTAATTGATTGGAGAATGTTGAGTGTGTCTTGCTCGCTGTGACTTATGGCTTTGTCAACGGGAAAGGCATCACACCCTATTTTGGGATTATGGCTGAGTGGGGGAGTGCAGCTTTGGCAGTAGGTATGGAATACGTCAAGGATGGGCAAGAGCCTTCAGTTTTTTTCTTGGGGAAAAAAAAGAAGTGGAAGGTCAGATGCTGGTTCTGGCTACACAGCCTTGTTTTATAATTTTAGAGCAAAGTACTGAGACAGTGCATATATTCCACATCTTCTCAGGCCATGACTGCATTTTGGTTTGACTTCCATTTGTTGCCTATCCATCACTATTGATCAGGGACCTGCTACTACTTTTCCACAACAACCTTACCAAGAAAAATGCTGTAATAGTAACAGTGCTAGGCTTTGTTCTTCACTTCCTTCAGAACTGAATCATCTGTGCTTGTCGTGGTTTAAGCCCAGCCAGGAGCAAAGCACCACAGAGCTGCCAGCTCACTCCCCCCGTGGTGGGATGGGGAGAGGATCAGGGCAAGCTCTGATTTGTACATACACTCCTAGTGACTCACTGTGTGTACTTTTTTGACACTACATCATGCCAGATTACCCAAGATAGCTTCATCTGATGGTACCTCTCAACTAAAAGACAATATCATCTCCATGTTTGGGCTTTTGGCTTCAGGTCCCCAGCTCCCCATACAACTTGTTCTGTGCCTTGGATAGGTATTGAATGACAAGCCTTTTAATAACCCTTGTAATATTTTATTATTTAATATATTATTAACCAAAAATTGAGTGGGAGAGGTTCAGGTTTTTTTTTGGGGGGGGGGAATGCCTATAAAAATGAATGTGATGCTTTCATTAATGAAGAGTTCTCTATTGAGAAAACCTGCCAAAATTTTCCCTGGAGATATGATATGTACAAATTAACCAAATTTGTAGTTTCCCTCAGACTTGTGAACTAGTGAACAGCTATCTGAAGTGCTCTCCTTCTTCACAAAGTTCTGTTTGGAATGAGGGACACATATGTCCCACTGGAACACTTTTCCAGCCACCTCCATCTCTCTAAGGTGCCAGTTTCAAACTGGTCAGAGGTGAAGCAGAGGCCATAACTTGATGAACACTATTTTGCACAGGAGTCCAGTCTGGAAAACAGCAGCTCTGGCTCAAAACTATACCCCTAAGGGAAGATCAAGTCTATTTTACTTTAGTGCTAAATGGATTAATCTCAATCTGTCTTGAGATCTGCTGTGAAATTGACTTTGCCTGGATACAGAAGGTGAGTTTCTCCATCTTATATAAGTTTATGCAAAATCCACAGATTTCTGACTGTTCTTCCCTACCTTTGGATACAAGATCTCATGGGCTGTTGGCAGGCTCTTTCAGGAAGTTGAGCTATTCCTGGGATTTCCTCTTTCAGTGCAGAGAATCTTCAGTTCTGGATCATTGCAACTGTTCAGCCCCAAAGCAACTCATATAGAGTGTGCCAGACCTTTCAAGTGATGGCTCTGGTGAAGGAGTGGAACTACCATGCTACATTTAGGTATGAGAAGGAAGATATCTGGATGCTGTGAGGAGTGGATGCTTTCATGGGATGGATTGGTGGAGAGAAGCCTCAGAGTTGCTGCCAGGCACTAGTGGATTTCTTTATTTTTTGAAGTTAGGGGATAATTGATTTGTACTGTTGGGCTTCTCTAAGGCTCCCACCAGGAAAATTCCTTTGCTTTTTCCCCATTAGTCCAGGTGCTGGAAATATTACCACATTTTATTGTTCTTATGTATTTTGTTCTCCGTACGAAATCCACGCAGTCTCCACAGTCTTTCTATTACTTCACTCATTGATAATGTCTGATAAATGATAATGTCATTGATTTGTGTCTGGAGTTCAAAGATAATGAGAACATGAAGATGTGAGCTCCATCTCTACCTCCCATGATCCCAGTCTGTTCCTTCATGTAGAAGTTTCTCTTTCCACAAAGCTACTCAGACTTCAGGTAACCCAACACAACCAAAATGGAAAATTGACAAGGATCAACAGCCCAGAGGGCAGGAATAGAGAAGACTTGGTTCAAGCAGTGCCACCAAATGCAGCTGCACCTGCTCTCAGTGTGAGAGAGATGTGTCAGTGCCTGGAGGGTGTTAATGGTCCTGAGTGCCCTCAGGTGGGGCCTCTCCACCCTCTCTGCCCATCAGCTCATGAGACCCATTTAATCTCAGCCTGCTCTCCTGTTTTTCCCAGAGCTATTCTGGAGGAATCCTGGTCTGGAGCTCTGCTGTCTTTGCCTGCCCATGGTCCCTATTGATCTGGACCCAGACCTGCAGGTGGACTTCCCTGCTTGGCTGTGGATATGTCCTGTCTCTGTGGCCCTGTCTGGTGCTCACTGAGCTGTGTTTGGCTCTGACTGCTGTCATCAGGCCTGATGCTGACCAGTGTATTGACTTCCATCTTGACCTGAGATCTGCCTCATCTTCATGGGCTTCCCTCAGTCCTGGGGCTCTTGACTGAACCTGGCTGCAGTCTCTGATCCTGACCTGCTTGCACTTGGCTCCCTTTTCCTTAGGGAGCAGCTGGCCCTTTCTGCTCTCTGACATCACCTTCCTCAAAATGTTCAGCTTCTCTCTGTGCATGGACTCCTCTTCCCTGCCAGGTGGATGGGTAGATCTTGCAGCAATTAAGATTTTCAGGTATGTTATATAAAATTCCAGTTTCTCTGAAGTCGCTTTGTGCTTTGCAGTGGTCTCTAATGAAGGTAGGGCTGCACCCTCCAAATAACCTAACCTTTGCTAATCCCAAAGCAGTAACCCCTGCTGTTCCCCAGCAAGCCTCAGGCAGGTGGAATTCAGTGCAGGGGTGAGTGAGTTGGTGCAGGAGGCAGTGTTGAGCTGCTGAAAACAGGACAACATAAAAGGGCTGTTTCTCAGAGCCAGCTTGCAGTGGCAGGTTTCCAGACCACATTTGGGGTTTGAAGGAAAAAAAACCCACGATAGTCTCTCTTTTTTCAGAGTTTCCTGAGAACACATAAAACACCATGTATTCCAGCTGAACCTCATGAGCATCCAAAGACTTTGTCATGGTCTTATGGACGCCACTTAACCATAGCCCGCTTCATCCCAAAGCAAGCAACCTGCTGAGAAAGGACCTATCAGGGAAGTGATTTTACTAAAGGTGCTTAAGAAAGCACATATGAACAGTGCCACAACCTCTGCACTGAGTGTGTGACTTTGCTGCAAGTCGGAAGCCTCAGCTGGTAGAGACAGGACTTCTCTCTGTGTGGTACATATGGAGAGATTCATGTATTGCTGTTTTCTTGCCTAGAATGATCCTAAGAATAAGATGAGGATAAGGAACAATGAAGAAATTGGAAATGGGGAGTGGACATGCCTTGTAGAGGGAAAAACAGAATGAGGGATTGACAGTGCCAACAAATCAGGGAGAAGTTGGTAAGCATTTAGCAGGCAAGAATGGAGAGCTGCCCTCATGGCAGGGGTGAAGTGAGCTTTGTGCACAATGTCAGAAAGACAAGAGTTATCCTGCTCTCCATCCTGGGATTCTGAGCAGTGGGTTAGTGTTCCCACCTGTCCCACCACATGCCTCTGTCCCCTCTGTCCATTCACATGCAAAACAAACTGTTTCCATCTTCTGTAGTCAAGTCCTTCCTTTCTTCTATGGTGTCTGCCTTTCTTGCCTGTATTACCACTGTGCACTTATTACTATTTATCTCTTCTGTCTACATTCCTATTGCATGTCTGCTCCTCTGAGTCTCCAGCTGTGCTTTATCTGGTAGGAATCAGAGGAGCAGATACTGAAATGCACCCTGTGCTCATCAGCTTTCATCTCTTACACATTTAATGTCTGATTTCTCCTCGAACCAAGTCACTTCTATGCTGGAGCCAACTTGAGAGAACAAAGCCCACTCCAGAATGTTATTTAAAGCACCACTGGAAGGTGCTCAGATATCCTCCTGATGTGTGGTGCAAAGTCCCAGCCAGAGCAACTTGACTGCAGAGAAGAATTAAAATATTGTGCTCATAAGCCAGGAGACTAACTCCCCTTGCAGCTTCCTATGGGGAGGGAGATGTAGTTATAAAGATTCTATGAGATTCTCTGTTCCTTAGGGGACTGTTAAAACCAGTCAATATTTATGAAGCTTTTAGTCTGACTCATGCAATTTGTTCCCCCTTCTATGTGCTTGTCTTTGGGGCTCAGCTGTTGCTTGGCCTGTTACTGATATAAAATTAGATGCTGTGGTTCAACTGTATCCTTGCTTGGAGAAAGAAAAGGGAAAGGTCCACGGCAGTGTAGAGGAGCTCAGCTGCCCCCTCACTGCAGGCAACCAAGGATCACACACAGAGGGGAGCATCACCAGCTCACATCTGACAGGAATTGTACTAAAGAGAACCAGTTCCTTGAGGTTTGGGCTGGGGAGGGTAAGGAGTGAAGCTGGGCTGTCTGGCTTTTGATTCCAGTCCAGGGTTTGCCAGGAAACCATTCAACTTCTCAGAGAACAAGGCAGCTCCAAAGTGTTGCCCTGCAGTGAGGGGGTGAAAGAGTAAATCAGGACTTTGAAGGTGTTGGATGTGGGATGAGGCAGCCTAGGGAGAAAACAAGGAGCAAAGGCAGTCATGCCCCAGTTCTCACTTCTGCCTTTTAATCCTGAGCTGAAGCACCTCCTCAGCCTCCCTACTGACTGAGGTGACTTGGCTGAGGCTCCTGGTGAGGAGAGGAAGGCAATGTGGAAACATCTTCTGCTTTGAAATGTGCTGTGACTTGTTGGTCTCAAAGGCACTTCCAGTGATGCTCCTGAATGGTAAATATTGGTGTGTATGTGTAATCTAATCTGACTAATCTGACCTCCATGCCAGGACAGTGTCCTGAAGAGACATGAGCTGGTATGACCTGGTTAAACCACCAGATTTACCCTGAGCTTGACCCCCCTCTCTTCTGACTTGCCTTCTCCAAGCCCCAAGTTCATCCTGGATGATGAATATAGCTTGTGCATGTATTACTATGAGTAAAGACAAGGCTGGGTAATTTCCTGCTATAAATATCAGTAAGGGCACTTTTAAGGTTGTGGAGGTCAGCTCTATCTGCTAACAGTGCCAACTTTCACTGTCAGTCCCCTTTCCCTCTCTTCCTGCTCAGTTGCCATCTGGTGTTTTGGTTTTTGATAAATGTTGCCTATTTTTTTTGGAAAACTGTCACTACAAGTCACCCAAGGGATGACTCGGAGCGTACACAGAGCTCTAGTGTTTTGGTGAAACTTGTGCAGATAATCATAAACTTTGCCTTTTGGAGAGCCTGTCTTCTAACTTAGCTTTTCATTTGCACCCCGATCTACTGAGAGTCTGTGGGAGTTCTACACATGTAAAAGAGTGTTTTGTTGAATGAATGTTGCGTGTCTTGAAATGTGGGCTCCAACTGAGGTTATAGGACATATTCATGCCTTACCACCCTGCAGCTTGGGAAGCAAAGCTGGCACAAGTGATAACCCAGGATTTTTTTTTTTTTTTTTAATCCAGAAGAGGAGGGGCAGGTGCAATCATATTAAGTAAATTTTTTTTAGGTAGACATAGAAATTTTTCTTAGTGAAATATAGCAAAGTTGGTGCTAGGCAAGAACCGACTTCAGCCCTCATCAAATTCCCTCTTACAACATCAGTCTGTTGAGGTTTCATCCAGGTAGTAGTGGCTGTAAATATCTGAGAATGACCAAGGTGCTTCATCACTAGCTGCTGCATTTGTTATGCTTCTTATGTCTTGATTGTGTGGGCTTGCAGGCTGCTCCCTGCAGTGCACTAAGTGAATAATGTATTATTCTGGTGGGTTCTGTTCTTCTGACATAAGAGTAAGAAATGACACATTTAGCTACTTTCTTCTTCTCTCATCTACTATGCAACACTTTTAATAATACTTTCCTCTAAGTGAGATTTTTGGAAGGCATATCTCACTTCAGATTGCACATGTTTACTCTCCAACTTGACAGTCAAAAAACCCCCTTGTTCTGTTGTGGCATGGCTCATGATTTTCCTAGTGCTCCTCGTTATGTTACATGTAAGCACAAGTTATGTTTCCTCTGCTCATTCTTTGCAATCACCCTATTCATTACCTCTGGTGAGCTTTATAATACCTTAATCCTTGCAGGCTTCTGCTCTCCTTGTTCTTCGGGGAGCCTGAATTCCCAAAGGTGCCGTTCAGCTACCTACGGAAATTACGCACCTGCTTCTTGGCGCTCCTTGCCAATGCTGTAATGTTAGCTTCCTCTCCTCCACCCCTTCTGGCACAGGACTTGAAGCCTCTCCTGAAGTGTCTTAGCTTAGAAATGCAGGGAGGTTGATGTATGAAGTGTTATTTTTTTTTTCCCCCTGTCTGTTTTTTCCCCTGCATCACTACATCACCTGTCTCCCTCCCTGGGAGGCCCTGCAGCATCCTTGCTCTGGGCTGGGGGCAGGTTCTGTTCTTGATTTTTATTTATCACAGTGGGGAACAATGCACTCACATCTTTCAGGCCTCCTGCAGATGGAATGGAGTCCTGCACTGGGTTTTATAGCTTTATACAGGAATTTGACTTAGGAGAGAAAAACCGGAGTCCCCGGAAGGAAGTTCCCCAGCATCAGTCACCTCTTAAATACTAGTTTTGGATATGGGCTTGTGCAATGCCTGATAGCATAAGAGACCTAGAACCATTTTCCCCATCCCTTTGCATTAAGCATTAATGGATGCACAAGCTCCTGCCTGTAGGATAATTATCCTCTGTGTCTATCCGGACAGCAGCCTCATCAGTTGGAAGTGAGCTTTGCCATCATTAAGGAGACTTTAACAAAGACTGTTCTGTCAAAAGTGAACATCTTGATGAGACTTAATTTATTTCACAGTTGTTGTTATCCTGTTGACCTAAAATGACAGCAGGAGACTTGGAGAGGTGCCCAGTTTATTTAAGAAGCAAGCACAAAACAGTCTCTGCCTGCCTGGAGAAAGATCTTAGCAGCATAAAGCAATAAAGCTCGTAGTCCCAGAGATCTGTCTGGCAGCTCCTGCTCATCAAAGCTCACTGTGACTTTTCTGAGGGCCAGTCCAGATTGTGTTGGGTTTTTTTTTCTATTTTTAAGTATCCCAACTTCTCCTTTGTGCATCCTCTCAGGAGTGTTTTCAGTGCTGTGAAAACTGGAAAAATGTTGTGCGGTGTACCTGCATAACAGTCTGGGTTTACTCCAGTGTTTAGGGGCAGATCAGATGCCTGGATGCAGGTATCTGGAGCAGCCTGGTGTTTAACAGCTGTGTGGTGGCACAGTCCAGCTGCAGTGCCAGGTCTGAGCCCCTGCCCCAGCTGTCTGGTGGAGCACGCCCCTCACAGATGTGCCTGGTGCATGTGCTCTGCCATGGAGAGCAGAGCCAAGCTGGGCACACAGTGCAAGGACCAGGGTCCACATTTGCAAGCTGCAGCCAGAAGTCCACCAAGTCACAAGGAGAAAAATCATAGTGGGAGGTGGTGTGATCTCTACCCTTGGAGGTTTTCAAACCTCGCCTGGGGAAGGCACTGAGCAAACTATTAAGATTTTGTAGCCAGTCCTGCCTTGCACGGGGGGTTGGACTAGTGCCCTGCAAAATCTCCTCTGAATTAAATTACTCCATGAGAGAAGAGTGAAAATGAGATCAAATTCTGCTTTTTTCATGAGAAACAATATGGATTTTTCTTCCAACAGAAGGTCCTGTGAGAATAAGTACCTGCTTTTATAAAAGAGTGAAGGGTCACTGTCTTGTTATCTTCAATAACATAAAGTGGTTACTTTTCCCAGCTTTATTGGGATTCACCTACCCACTGCAAGATGTACTACTTGTCAAGCTAGGTGCTGTACAATTTGCAGAGGAAAAGCTGATGGCAGACTCTCAGAACAAACACCTTTCATGCTTTTTGCATAGAAGCTGCAGCTTGCAGACACAAGTGAGGGTTGGGAGGGTGATTTGAGATCAACCACACTGAGGAGCCCTTTGAGGGAGCCTAAGATGTGATGCTGCTGCAGTACTAGCATTACATCAGGAACTCATTCCCTGTTTAATTCCTTCCCAGGAATTAAAAAAAAATCTTTCCCTAAGACCAAAAAAATAGGATGTGAGAAAATGAGCTGCATTGCAAAGGACCAAACCATGCCAAAACTAAGTTCAGAGATGTTGCAAAAGCAGGGGAAAAAGTCAAGGAGGAAGACAAAACTTGGAGGGGAAGATATCAGGGACATGGTATAGATATGTAAAAAAAAATTTAATACCAAAAAAACTTTCCCTAAGTCCAAAAATTAGGCATTGAGGAAATGAGGTGCATTGCAAAGGGCCAAAACTAAGCTCACAGATGTTGCAAAAGCAGGGGGAAAAGTCAAGGAGGAAGACAAAACTTGGAGGGGAAGATATGAGGGACATGGCATGGAAACTGAAAAAAAAAAAAAATTTGGGCGAGACCGTTGCTGAGTCTCAGAAAACAGGACTGGAAAATTCAGGAGTAGCACAAGGTTAACCTTCTGGAAGTAATTTTTTGGCCATTTTCTTCAATGTTTTTGCTTTTTAGTAAAATGGAAATGTTATTCCCTTTGATGTTTTTTCTGACATCCTACTCTGTCTCCCTCTCAGCTCACATCACAGTCACCTACAGGGCAGAGCTTCCCAGAGCCCGTTGGAGAGGGTGAGCAGGCAATGGGCTCAGCCTCTGTATCCCCTGCCCACCAGTGGCACAAGAGCCATGGCTCATTGGAACAGACGCTGGGAGTAACTAATTTTGAATATGACAATATTAACTACTTCTTCTTGCACAGTCCTCAGCACCACACATTATGACCAAACATAACAGCTGATGAGTGACTGGTTGTGCTGAGCACAGCCCAGAGAAGCTCAGACATCCCTAAACCCCAAATCCTCTTCCTCTTATCTTCTCCCCTTTGCCCACGGAACACCATCTCGTTCTGTTTCTTTGCTGCCGGCAAACCGAGGTGGGCAGCAGCTGTAAAGCCTCCGTGTCCGCCGAGAGCGGGCACCAGCCGTGTGCGGCAGAGCCCTGCCGGGGTCCGCAGGCCTCACACAGAGCTCCGGGGATCTCTCGCGTCTCCTCGGGAGGTGCCCGTGCCAACACCGCCCCAGCCGTGAGGAACAAGGTGCGGGGCCATGGCACCGCTGGGCAGTGGCTCCGGGGCTGCCCCGCAACACGTCTGCTTCTGCCAGGCCGGCGCGACAGTGCGAGCAGGGGCTGGGCTGGTTGGCCATGAGGGGCACAGGCAGCCGGACCCGGTACGGGAGAGCGCCGGGGGAGCGGAGCTGTCCGAGCGCTCTGACAGCCGCCCCGGCCTCCCGGCGTGGCCCCAAAGCGACCAACAACCCCTCAATCCCCTTCAAACAATAAAACAATAATAATGATAATAACAATAATAATAAAATCCCCAAATGTATAAATAGCTGCCCTCGGAAGCTGCCCGTCGCGCTGAGCCGCTGCCCCGAGCCCCGCCGGCGAAGGGGAGGGGGAAGCAGCCCGGGACGCCCCCGTCCGCCTCCCCGGAAGGGGGGCGAGGGGCGGCGAGGCGGCCCCGCTCCGCCCCGCCCGGCGCTTTCTGTCCGCTCTCCCGCGCCGTACGGCCCGGCCGCGCCGGCTCCATCCGCTCCCAACTTTGTGGTGCGGGGCGCGGGCGGCACCGCCGCGCTGCCCTCAGCGGGGCCGCCCTCAGCGGGGCGCGGGCCCGGCCATGGCCGGCATCGGCATCGACCACTCCAAGCTGCCTGGAGTCAAGGAAGGTGCGGCTCACCCCGGCGCGGGGAAGAGGGGGCGCTGGACGGGACTGGGCGCTGTGGGGGAAATGGGAGCGAGGCAAGGAGAGAAACTGTTGGTTTGGGGTGGTTTTTCTTAAACGTTATCATTTTTCAATTTCCAGGCGCCGCTGGAAATTGTTCGCGGCGCTGGCGGGAAGCCGGGTCAGCGGGAGGGGACGGGGCGCTCCGTGCTCCGGCCGTGGCTCCGGTGCTCCCGGGGCTGTCCCGCTGCCGGTGCGGGTGTCCGGCGGGTGGCGGGAGAGGACGAGAGGCGGAGGCCGGCGGCGGAGCGGCGGCAGTGGCTGGACAGAGCCGCAGTCGCTGGACAGAGAGCCGTGGCCGCTGTGCTGGCCTCGCTTCCGGCTGCCCTCCCCGGCAGAGCGGCGGGGGTCGGGCTGGCAGCGCCGCTGCTCCCCGGGAGGAGCGAGCGAGGAGCGGCGCTGGGGGAGGAGGGCGCAGCCCTTTGTCTGCGCCGGGGCCGAGGCTGCCGCCGGCGCCGCCGCGCTCCCCCCGCCGCGCCCGGGCAGCCGGGCTGGGGGCGCCGGCCGGGGCTGCGCTCCCGCGGGGGCTGAGGCTGCCGGGGCACCCTGCGGGAGATGGACGAGCAGCGATGTCTGTCTGTCTGTCCGTCTGTCTGTCTGTCCGTCCCTGGCAGTCACGGCTCGGCCGGGGCCGGAGGCTCCGCTCGGGCCGTTGGAAAAATGGCATCAGAACTGTGGATATCCACAAATTTGGCGATTTGAGGGGCACTGGTGATGTTGAGGCCCCGGTTACAAACACTAACGTACTGGCTTTTACGAACACTGCTCTGCATTGGGCTTGGGAGCGCCAAGCAGCCGCTCCCACCCCGCAGACCCCGGTGCCCCCCTCGGTTCCAGGGGTCCCGCTGGCTTGGCCTGTGCTCAGAGCACGGATTCACCTTCTGCCAGGCCTCGGCTTCCCTGCTAGTGCAGTGCCTGCCTCACACGTGTGCCTTTGAGCTCAATTAAATGTGCCCTGGAGCTGCTTTGGGTTTAGAAAGCTTTGTAGGAGATAGTTTGTTCCTTCTGACAGTGATTTGTGATATAAACCAGTAGAAGCTCTGTCCTAATCAAGTTAGTTTAGATTTACTCTCTAGTAATAGAGAGCAATGGTTTCCTGCTTAAAAGAAACCAAACTTCCTTAAACTTGTTTCCCTTGCCACTGGCGATTTTTTTTTCAAATTTCAATTCTTACAAAACAGCAGTTGTGAATTTGATGATTTAGCTAGCCAAGAGTAGAAAACCTATTTCTGCGCAGGCAGCTGGGGTTTCCTTTTGACCTCCTGTCATCCTTTAATGCTTCACTCAGTGTTACTGGAACAAAAGCTGAAGCTGATGTTTTAGGGGTTAATGTTCCTCCTGTGTAAGTCATTAGCAGAACTGTTATTGGCCATTTTAGTGTGGTAGAGATCTCATCCTTAGAGTCTGTCCACACATGGTTGGTAACTCAAGAAAATGAATCCAATTAACCTTTCCAGTGGGTTGGTTAAAGTGAATTAAATCCCTGTGTAGATGCTTATATTCACAATTTAAGTAGACTGGATTTGATTTGCCTCTATTAGTTTTTTGAGTTGAACTAACTGGGCTGAGCTGAGGTGGTTTACATGCTGAATGAAAGGACATGTACAGCATTACAGTGTAACTCAACCAGTCCCTGGGAAATTTGCACCTATGCTATAGTGTGGATTAAGCTTCGAGAGTGTCCTGTTACTACGATCTGTTGTTACTTGATAGCAATGGGATTAAAGTAGTGTGCCAGAGCAACGTGCAAAGTAGATGAGGTTTGAGCCATGTTCTGCAAAGCCTCAGGCATGTGTCACGCTTTTAGTTTAATGGCATCGCTTGTTTTTGTTTTGGAAAGTGTTGAGACTGAGCTATGGTTTCGATTAGGTCTTTTCGTGCTCTGTGTCAATGCCAGCCAAGGAAAGAAAAGCATTGCCTGCCATACCGAGGGAAATATTTATTGTTCCTGATAGAGAAATCACTGTTGATCTTTCTGGAAAAAGCATTCCCTTTCTTTGTGTAGGGTAAAGGTCGGCTGAGTCATTCATTAACAATGAAGAACCTTTTGGTTTGAGTACTTTGTTCTTCACCAGCTTCAGGAGAGGAGGTGTTATGTCCGGGTTCTCCCTGCGTGCAGGTAGCCAGGACTGCTGAAAGACAGCGTCATCCTCCTCTTCTGGAGTGATCTCAAAAGCTCTTCTGAAAGTGGGATCATTTCAGTGCAGCGATGGCAGTGAGATCTGATAACTGTAGCTAGGTGCTGCAGGAGGTCTTGCTTCTTATGTTTACTTTCCTCTTTTATCTCTAAAAGCATTTACATCAGCTCAAGGCCTGATGTGGATGGCATTTTGCTGGTGAAAACCACTTCAGCTGGTCCAGTTTATTTTGTGGGCAGGGCTTTACTGGTGTAAAATACACCCTCAAAACACATTTTTCCTAGTATGAACTACACCTTGCTGCTGCAGCCTGGTGTTACAGACCCATTTTTCTGTGAGTAGTAGAGTGGATCTGACCTCTGTGGTCAGTAAACCTCGTGTAAGTTATTTGTTTTGGTGTTAGTTGCAGTCTGTGGCCTGTGCTTCTCTGCCTGCATTTCTGTTCATCTCCCAAGTGTCTGTGATATATTTGCTTTTCACAAAGCAGCCTTTGCTGTTTGCTCTTTTGACCTACCTCAGGAGATTGCTCAGCTTTGTGTGTGTAGATCTTTTTTACCAGAGGTCTCATTTGTGAGCCTGTTGGTGATAAAAACATCCTAGAAACATTATTTTGATTAGCTACTAATAAAGCAAATAAAACTGTCTTGGGCCCTGCTTGATCTCTAACTGCCTCTCATCTCTTGTGACCTGATGCATTCCTAGGAGCTGTCTTTGGGAAGGGCTCCACCCTCTTGGCTGCCTGCTGTGGGTGAGCCCTTGGACTTGAGAGGCGTTTCTGGCTGCATGCAGGCAGGCTGAGCTGCAGGGGAGGTGTTTAGGAGCTGTGCAAACCGTACCCCTCTCTGGAGGAGGTACCTCTGGTCCTGTCTGCTGTTGCCTTTCCAAAGGTCTGAGGCACCATCTTTGTGAAGGGAATGCCTGCCTGCTCAGGCTGAGGCTCAGTCCTTCATTCACTGCTGTCTCCAAGAGTCATCAGTTGTTGGCAGCAGCAGAAAAAACCCAGGTCTGGGCATTCTCTCAGGGGCTCCTCATCTTCCTGCTAGTTTGAATTCTCTGTGAGGAGAGAAAAGGGAGAGGTGGGATGGGGGAGGACTCTAAACTCTGTCCCAGTAGTGTGCAGCTCTGGAGAACTGTGGAAATTTTCAGTGGGTGAAGTGTTTTTATTGAATTTTATTTTTAGTAGTACTGTAAGGAAATGCAAGGGTGGTATGTCTGGGCTGATGATTACAACTGACCCTGCCATTCCTGTCTGACACTCCAGCCTTGGCAAAGGCTGATTGTGGCACCTGTGCATGGAGAGATACAACAATGCTCACACTGCTTCCTACTCTTTGTTCAGCACCTGATTTGACTTTTGGGAGCTGTGCATTCAAATGCTGCTGGTTGTAATCTGCTGCCTGAGAGGCCAGTATCCAAAACGTGGTAGTAAAAGATACAGCTCTGACTGTGTCCTTGGGGAAACAGGAAGAGCTTGAATATTTTCTGTCCTGGCACGGTGTTCTCTGGGGCAGGCAGTCTGGCTGGCTCTCTTTTGCCTTAGCATAAATTGAATAAAAGTTTGCTGTTAGCATCAGTCTTCCTCTTCCTCCCAGCTACAGACCTTTCTGCTGACCTCTGCAGCTTAACATGACCTCTGCTGAGGCTCCTGCAATGAAAACCTCCTGGCTACTGACCCTCCCAGTGACTGGGGAGGGGGATGAGGTCTGAGGTGCAATGTGTCAGGCTTCCATGGTGCAGACTGAGGTTATTGGCTTATAATGAGGCCTTTGGTGCCTGTCTGTGCTCGGCAACATGAGAGTGGACAGGAGAAATTTGATGTCTGTCAGAGGTGGAAGAGGATTGAGGAAGTGTGAATAGCTGGCACGGTGTCTGATGAGGAAAGATTCTGCTTAGGGGTTTTTCAGGGGAATGGTTTTGAGGGATGAGCTGTCAGCTGTATTCATCTGAAGGAAGCATTGGCCTTTAACTGGATTAGTATAATCAGGGCAACAATTTTGAGAGCAGCTGAGGGTCAGCCGGGTCATTGTGAAGCCACCTGCCCGATGCCCTTTGGCTCCAGCTGGGATCTTTCCTTGCAGCATCATGATTTTCTGCTTTGTGATTTCCTTTAAGGTTTAAGGGCTCTGAGAAATTCAGGCAAGATGGATGGCTTGAGGGCAGTGGGGAGGTGGAGAGTGATGGGACGTAGACACAGGTCACTGGCTCACATCCAGCTCTTCTGGGTAACAGGAGATCTGTTTTTCCAGCATGCATGAGTTCTGTAGCTGAGGCTGTGGCACTCATTTCACTTCTGGTTGAAGCTGGGTGAAAGTTTTATTTTGCATTCAGTGGTTCTGGGTCTGCAGTGCTTGGCAGAGATGGGCAGGATTAGCATATTTCATGCTCTTGGCTCTGACAGGCAGCTGAACAAGCAGGTCTGCCTCCTCCCATCCCCAAATCCTCAACACTTGTCTGCTGTGAACTGCTGGGGAGGTTCTTCTGTGGCAAAAATTGCTCGAAAAGCTTTGGCAGAAAGACACCCCAAGTGTCCCATTGATGCTTTTTGCAGAGATGTTTCCTTGGCTCCTGACAGATTTTTGGATGGGGGTAAGAGGGGCACAGCCTATTTTTGCACTGATTCCTGGGAACACAGGGATTGCAGCGGGGGTTTTCTCCCGTTTACGACATCGTGACTTCGTCCATCACCCATTGCTGGCCTCTGGGGAATGCTCCCAACTGAGCAGTGTGTTTATGGTCACCATGGGCCTCTGTTTAGTCTTCTATTTCCTGTGGCCATGGGAAACATCAGAGGGTGCCAGGCAGGAGTTGGAGATGGCTGCTGCAAGGAGCAGGATAGGCCAGTTCTGCTCTCTCTGGTGCTTGAAAAACACCACTCAGAAAAACAATGGGATATGCCTTGGAGCTGTGTGAAACTTCTGTTTTGCTGGAATAAGCTTTCTTTTTCTTGCTCAGAGTCATCCAGTTCACATGAATGTGCCGATTTATAGGACAAAGTGACAAGTTCCTTGCCTGCTTCCCTCTCCCCTTTCCAGAATGTCCCCAGCTGGCTGGCTCCCTGCTCCTTCACTGCTGCTCCTGTGTAGTGCTGCTTTGAAGGCTGAAGGGCTGAGGGAGGAGGTTGGTCTGTTGGTGAAATTGCCTTAAAACTTGCTTTAGGTCCATTTTCTAGCATGACACTCACTGCTGGCTTGACCTTCAGCTGTTCTCCCAGAAGGTGATAAGGACAGCTGCTGTTCACTGCTGGTTGGCTGCGTTGCAGGGAGCAAAGGGCATGTTTGCTGGACATTTCCACCAGGAAAGCTGCAGTCTCCCTGGAGGCTGATGTGTGTCAGTGATGCTCTCTGTTCACCTTACAGCACTGGCTTTTCCACAGAACATGTATAGGACTTTGTGAAAGTCCCTTGACACTTCATTTATACTGCTTTTTTGAGGAGTAGAAATTCAAGCCTTCCTGCTGTTTTCTTTCTCAGTACTTGAGAAGATACCACATAGCTCACTGAGTGAGTGTTGTGTGGCCTTGACACTGTATGGCTGCAGGGATGGATGTTTTGGCTGGGCTGGGAAGAGAACAGGAGGGTGCAGCATCAGGCTGGCAGCGTAAGGGGTGCCAGGCAGTGCTGTTGTGAACCTTACCTTGAGCAAAGAGGATCATTCACGCCTTAGTGCTCATAAAATTTACCCTGTGACCCCAGGCACCCTGTGAATTAAACCAGAAGTGCCAGAACTGTTACTCTTACTGGGGAGAAAGGTGTAGATGAAAGCTTGCTCAGAGCCTAGCACAGCCCATCTGCACCTGCCCAATTATTTTGTGTCAGGCTCCTGAAGCTCAGCTGATGGTTATTTTAATTGCACACCAGCCCACGATGTCACCGCCACAATGCTCTGTCAGCCAAACCAAAATAGGGAGATCTTTTTGTCTTCAGCCTGGCTTGGCTTGGTTTGTGTGCACTTGGTAGCTCTACCCTGCATTATGTGCTCTTCAGGACAGAAAGTCAAAGTGGGTTTGTGAGTGAGTCACTTTCCTTCACTTCCCTTTTCAAAAGAGGTGTGACAAGCCATGTGCAGTGAAACTGAGTGCCTGTGTGCATTTTTGTTCATCCTTTCCTGAGCCCTTTTGCTGAACCAGAACTTGGTCACCAGAGGAGTCAGCTCTCAGCGGAAATGTTATGTGGGCTCGGTGTGTGGTGTTCAGTAAGTGATGACAAAGGGGAAAAGGGCATAAGTGAGCAAATATTTGAAACACTGAGACACAGACATTCCATAAGGACACTGACAGGAGTGACATGAGAAGTAATGGGGCAGAAGGGAGGAAGGAAGTTTATGCAAACAGGAGTATTTCCTGGCAGTGAGAAGGCAGGGTTTTTAATTCCTTTCTGCATTATATGTGTAGCATTGGCTCTTTACATCCAGACAGGACAAGAGGCTGGAGTGTGCTCTGGCTCGAAATGCTCCTCACAGAGGGACTGTTGCCACTGACTTGGCACATGGTTGGGGTAATGCTGGTCTGGCTCAGGGAAGCCTCCCCTGGTGTGGATGGAAAGCTCTGCACAGCACAATGACTTTGCACTGCAAAAGCAGCTTATTATATCTCTCTGTTCTGGTTACAGCAAGCATTACTTGTCGCATCCTGGTGCAAAGAAATGGCCTCTCCTTCTGCTCTGGTATTAGTTTTGTTATTGAGGTGCTGGCTAGTGGCATGGGAAGGATTTATGACCTAAATTCAGCAGCAGCTCGTGGAGCCTTTGGCAGTGCTGCTGAGGTGAGGTGGTGGAGCACAGCACGGAGCAGGCCTGGGAACCTTCCAAGGCACCAGGGTGTTGGCTTTCCAAACACCAGGGTGTTTTCATGGCAGGCAGAGCTCTGCTGTTCTCACGGCTGTGCTCTCCTGCAGGCCATCTGCCTGGCGCCAGGTTTCCAGAGGAAGTTGGTGTTGGGAAGAGGCTGAGCTCTCCTGACCTTAATTGCAGGGCTGGAAGGACTGAGTCCTTGGCTAGGGCTGCACAGCCCTGCCTGGATTCCACACATCCCCGATGCAAGGTGGAAAAAGCAGGTTTGTCTCCAGCTCAGTGCTCAGTTAGCTGGTATTCCAGGCAGCCGGCATTGCACACAGCATCAATTCTGGCTGTGTAACAGGTGAACTTAACTTGGTCCTGATTTAACTGTTCTTTTTTTTACTTTTTGTTGTTTTTAAGAAGCTGAGAGTATGCAATATCACCTGAAGGTGATATGGTTCCCAAAGCAAAAAAAAAAAAACAATTACCTTTACTGACCTGGAGCTCATTTAGTGCTCTCGGAAAGGAGAAAAGGCTGCCAGCCTGCTTCTTCCTCATGCTTTGCAATGTATATGAACTGTGGGCTCAGATACCACAATGCAGTTTGTTTCAAAATGATGCAGGGAGCTCTGCCTCCCTCTCCTTCTGGTCTCAGAAGCCAGAGACTTATTCGTACCCTTGTATGCCAGTGTTGTAAATCTGTAGTTGCACTTAGGGCTGTGTGCCAACTCAAGGTTGTGACAGGAAAGGGAACATGTATTGTTAGTGCTGTAGCTTTACTGATTTGTGACTTGTAGATGGATGTGGAATTTTGACTGATCTGGGGCCAGCTTTGGTACTTTGTGTTCCCCAGAGCTGACTAATAAACCTGGAGAACTTAAACACAGGAAGCAAGGGGGGAGAGTCCCCGTGAGGAGCTTGTGGAGCAAAGGAAAAGGGTTTTGAAACAAACCAACAACCTTGGTTGGGTAGAGGACAGTTGTTCTTGCAGAGCAGCTTTGCAGGGCTGGCAGCAGCTGAACGGGTGGCTGACAGGAGTCTTTGCTTGCATCCTAGCAGCCACCTTTCTAGGGAAAAGGAAGCTGATAGGAATCTGTGCAAGAATTGGAGCTGACTGCAGGCTTAGTTCAGATACCTTCTGCTTCGACTGCAGCAGCTGGCAGGGTTTCCATCAAGGCTGGGAGGCTGCTCAGAGGCCCATCCTGCTGGAGCTTTGCTTCTCTTAGTATGTGATCTGGAGGAATAAAACCTGGCTGGTCTGAATGTGCACTGCCGCTGTTGTGTGCCCTTTCAGCTGCAGCTCTGGTGCAGCTACAGGCCATGTTGCAGTCTCAGGGTTGGCTCTAGTCGTCCAAAGGCTGAAGAGAAGGTGGCATCTCAGGGGACTCTTTATTCTGCTTGTTTTTTCCAGAGGTTATTGTTTCTCTGTACAACTGCAGGTCACTGTCATGTAAAAGCACACTGTGGGGTTGGAGAGGAACTTGAACCTTTTTTTGGCACTTGGCAGCTTCTGTGTGGGTGTGAGGTTTCCAGCAGTCAGCCTTTTGTAAAGCAGTCACTAAACTGAGTCAGGGCATGAAGCTGTACCAGAGGGGTGTTCAAACCTCCCTTCTTGCATCCTGTCTCCCTTGTGTTTTTCTACATTATCTTTCAGGATTAAGCTAGAGGAGAACCCTGTGAGAGCTGACACTTTGCATTATCTCTGCTCCCAGCTGCCTCTTTGGAGCTGCTGTGTGAGGTTATTCACCACAGCCTGAGGGCTGAGAAATGCTGGTGAAATATCTGCAATCCAGGGTGCCATGGCTCCTGAAAGCCATCCTGAACCACAAAGTGGGCCTGCCAGCTCTCTGCAGAGAAACTGCTGAACTGAGCAAGGGGTTTAGCTGTGCATTCATCAGAGAATGAAAGTTTTGCCTATCTGGGAAACAGCGTGTGTCAGAGAACAGAAATTTTGCTTATCCAGGAAACTCAATGTGTCCTTCTGAAAGTTTTGTGTGGTGTGAAATTAGTTAAAATGCTGAAATAAAAGCTGAATTAAATAGATAAACAGAATCCAGTGATTGCTATTGGAGATGGGTGTGGGGTAAGGGAGTGTACTTACAGTGCAAATCTCTTGAGATGCAAGTTCCATGGCCCAGCAGTTTTCCGAGTGGGTGGCTGTTTTGAGTTGCACTTGATAAAAGACTTTTTCTATTACCCCTCCCCTACACCAATTTAAATGAGTGGTGTTGGGTTTAAAGCTGGGTTTAAAGGTGCCATGACATTCTGTCTGCAAAAGAAACCAAAAAAACCTTCCAGAAAAGAGGTATTGTGTGATCCATGGGACACAGCTGAAGGTGTGTCTTAGAGTTGCAGTGGTGCTCATGGGGCCTGTATGGGCCAGAGATTTTGACCTCTCCTGATGAAGGCAGCTCCAGCCCTGCTCTCCAGAGATGTGTATGGTAGTTTGCCTTTGGGGTAAAGGGTAAAGCACAGCTGTTGGACTCAAGTGTTGTTTGTTTTGCTGTGGTCCATGGCTGGGAGGTAGTGGTTAAAACTGACTTCTAGGAAAACTCCCTGCCTTTATTGTTGGTTGTTCCATTTGCACATGTGGTATTAGCTGAGTCAACTGAGGCTGTGTCCAATGCTGGACAGGATGAACTACACAAACAGCTTTTGTTCTCACTGATGGTTGAGATTATCTTCTTCCATAAACAGACTCAGTTACAATCTCAGATGTTGTGAGTGAAGGGTTTGGCTGCCTGAGGTCTGCTGTTTGCCTGTGGTGTCAAACCAGCCAAGCCATCCCTACCTTGAAGTTTTTGTAGTAGAGACCCACCTGGGTGTTACTGGTGGCTCCACAATGCAATGGCTGAGCTCACTGGTGGTTTTTTGGGCATAGGCAGTCCTGGACAGGTAGATGGACACTGGAACAATCAAGAAATTTCTACAGAGCTGAGAGTTACCTGAGCCTGGCAGGTAATGACTTGCAGACATTAACACATATCATATCATCTATCTGCTCTCTGCTCTAAAGTGTTAATATATTCTGTGTGTTGAGCCCCTGCAATAGAAAGCAGAAGCTGTAACAGCAATGTTGGCTGTAGGACTTGGAAGTATTGGACAGCTCTTGTGACTCAGGGTACTCTGTGTCTGGGGACCCAACTGGACATGGCTGAAAAGGGTGAATTTTCAAAGCATGGATGTCATTACTTCTTAAGGCTCAATGCCATTTTTAGGTACATCTGAAAGTCTTGGCACAGAGTGGCTGGAAAGCTGCCCAGTGGAAAAGAACCTGGGGGTGCTGGTCAGTAGCCTGCTCAGCATGAGCCAGTGTGTGCCCAGGTGGCCAAGAAGGCCAGTGCCATCCTGGCCTGGGTCAGTAGTGGGGTGGCCAGTGACTGTCACCCTGTTCTGGGCACTGGTGAGGCCACACCTCAAATCCTGTGCTCAGTTCTGGTTCCCTCACTACAGCACAGACACTGAGCTGCTGAATGAGTCCAGAGAAGGGCAGTGAAGCTGGGAAGGGTCTGGAGCACAAGTCCTTGAGGAGCTGGGGGTGTTTAGCCTGGAGAAGAGGACTCAAGGTTGACCTTATTGCTCTCTACAAGTCCCTGGCAGGAGGTTGCAGCCAGGTGGCCATTGGCCTCTTCTTCCAAGTACCAAGTGATGGAACAAGATGAGTTTTGTCAGGGGAAGTTTATATGGGATGTTAAAAAAAACCCATTTGCATAAGAGTGACCAGTGGTTGAAACAGGAAAGTATTTTGGAGATTGTCCATTCTAGGAGATGCTAAAAAGATGTGTATATGTGGCACTAAGGAACATGCTTTAGTGGTGAGCTTGGCAGTGCCAGATCAGTGGTTGTACTTGATGACTTAATGTTGTTGTTCAACCTAAGTTATTCTAGGGTTTTGTGATTGAAATGCACCAACTCAGCATTTCTTCTGGAAGTCGAAGAGATTGTTTTTAATATTTTTGACCTATGGGTTCTGTTAAGCTTTGGGAATAAGAGGACTTGCTCTTATTTAGAAACATTGGAGATGAAACCAGGTAGGGTGGAATTATCCAGTGATGAAAAACATGGAAGCCTTCTGTAGAAAAGCAGAATGATAAATCTTATCATATTTTGTGACTGAGGCTTGCTCAAAGGATAACCTTTTGAGGTGCCTTGTGCTATTTTTCCACTATCTTGAGTATCTCCAGCTTCCTGTTTACACTGCAAACACATCACCTTCTGCTTTGAGGTCTTCAGCAGATACTCTCTCAGCTTTGGGACTGGTCTATGGTACAGTGTGCAGGCTTCTTTACAGAAGTGAAATTGCCAAACTAGTAGCTCGGAGAAGGCACTTTGTGAATGTTGATGATTTCTGTCCTAAGGCAGGTTAAAAAAATGTAATGAAGTTCTGAGGGTTTGATTCCAAAATGCATAGTCTTCCTTCTTAAAGCACTGTTAGGCAGGTGAGAGCTTAATGTTGGAGAGTGGTGCAGACAGAGCACAAAAATCTCATGGCCTTGACCTCAAGGCATTTAGCTTAGAGCAGAGAGGATAACCTCCTTCCCAAATCCCAAGATGTTCTCAGCTTCCAGGCCAAGACTGCTAGTAAAAAAACATAGTGGTTTGGTGATTTATTTATTTTTAATTATTATTATTTTGCATGTTTACATTTTTGAGAATTATGGCTGACACCCCTCAGTTTGGTTCCCCACAGAGTCACTCAGTCTCCTTGTGCTGCCTGACAGCTCCCAGCTATGTGTGATGCTTTGGTGCTGTGGCTGAGGAGCAGAAATTGTTCCCTTTTTCAGACTGCCCAGACCTGCTCTCTGTCTGGGATCCACCTTCTCCCTGCATGATTTTCTGATTTCCTTGGCATGATGAGGCCCAGTGAGCAAGGCCCTAGGAATGTCATCTGTGTAACTGCAGCAGCCAGACATGTCCTAGCCAGCCTCTGTCAGCACCCCTGTGTGGCAGCAGGAGCTCCTGCTGTGATGGGAGAGGCAGGGCAGAAATGGGAATTGTTGAGGCTAGGCCATGTATCTCACAGAGCAGCTCTGCTGGGGCTGGGAATAAACATCCCAGTTGCAGATTTTATCTGCCCTCAGGGCAGCCCTTCAGCTCCAGCTGGGTGGCTACTTGGTCAGGTTAGCTTTGTTTCAAGGAAATAATTCCCAAATTTTGAAGGTTTATCTGGCTTGGAGTGGCCTGACCAGTCCCTGCTGGTAAGAGTCTCTAAGGGATCCCAACTTGCTTTCTAATCTGCAGGAATATACAGAACTCAGGCATCCTCCTGAGACTGCTGGCTTATAAAAGGCTGCATTTGATACTTGCCATCAATTTTTCAGCTCTGTAGGCCTAAAACTGATTTTTAGCTGATGATACTGCTTTTTCATGTTACTTTTGTCTTTCCTCTCCCTCCTGTCCTTTAGATTAGAATTCAAGAGCTGCAGATGCTCTAAACTAGGCATGACTCACGCCTAGTTTATTTTGTGAATTACCCAGCACACAGGACTGTCGGGAAAATGCTGGGAGTGGAGGGGGTGGGGAGCAAGGGATGGTTTTTAAGACCCAAAAGGAAATGCTTGGAACATGCATCTGTGGTCCCTGGGTCATTGAACTGGCATGGATCCTGGACATGTTACATGGGCCACGTGAACCAAGGGGGCCCTTGGGACCCACGCTGGATGTCAAAGCATGATGTAAGACTTCAGGCAGAAGTGAGGGGGGTGTTTTGCTGTGAACCTTGCTTGACAAGCCAGCAGGGGCTGACCTCTTGTTGAGACAGTGCACCACAGCACCCATTCCTGGGTGTTACCTACCTCTTTGTCACACACCTGAGTATCACTAGCAACATCTAAGGCTGCCTTTGCTCCTCTCTGGTGGTTATCTCCATCTGTTTGAAACAGTTTGGGGTGTTAGAAATGCTGAGCTGTGGAGCTGAGGTAATGCTGGAGAAAGTTAGTTATATGGGTGGCAGAATATAAAATGGAAGAGGTTATTTAATGAAATTTTGCTGAGCTGTTGTACCTAGGGACTTTCTTATGTCAGCCATAAAGGCAGGGCTGCAGCCACGTTTCCAAGCGCCTCAGATGCACCAATACACAAAAAGCATATTTCCAGTGAGAACTACCAGAGGAGACCTGTGCTTGGAGATTGCAGAGAGGCTCTCAGGGATTCCTCAAGACAAGTGAGCTCCCTCTTCCATGCATGGATTTTGGATCCTATCACTGTTAAGGTTGATGCTTCTGCCCTCAGCCTCCCCAGCTGGCACCACTGCTGGCCATAGCAGCTACTGGGATTTCTGGGCAGGCATTTCTTTATTGACAGTTGTGCCAAAGTGTTTTCCTGGTCTGCTCCCTGCTGTGCCAAGGTAGATTGGCTCAATCAGACTTGGTAAACCTGCTGTGAATGTTCCATGCTTCACTGGACTTGCCAATTGTAGCTGCTCTCATTGCACCCCTGCTGCTTGTTTGACTGCCTGGTGGCTCGCAGCCAGGGCCCAGGGATGGGAAGTCAAGTTAATTTGCAACAGTGAAGGTAATATTAATCTCACCTTTCATTTTTTAGACATACAGTTAGGAAGCAAGGAAATGGATTTCTTTTCCCTTAAATACAAAGCCTCTCAGAGAGGAGGAATTGAGTCTGTTGTCCTTGGGGCCATCCTATTTCTCAGCACAAACCCAGTGTACACAGAACCTAGTAATGATTGTGCTGTACCCTGGTGAGACTGGGCAGGGAATGAGAACTAGTGCTGATGAAACTTCATTTCAGACCATGCCTGGCCTGTCCACATCTCCAGTAATTTCATAGTTGCCTCATTGTTGGATGTGAGTCTTCAAGGATTGGTTTCCTTGGCCTCACTTGCAGCTGCTGTCATGCTTGGCTCGGTGCCCTGGGTACTGGGTCTGATTGTGAGGGAATGTTCTCCACTGCCATCAGCCCCAAATCTGCTAGGGAGGTGCAGGTGTCCCCATCCTTTGCCACCTGGCTGGCTGACAGTGCTTCCTTGTGTTCCTAATGGGATGTTCTCATCTTCCTTAGCACATTGTTCTCAGGCTGATGGGACTTGAGGATAATGTGCTCACATGGGTTGGAGGCAGCCAGCCCAGCCAAGTTTCTGACACTGACGAAAGGTTTCTTGTGCTGCCTGCCCTGCCAGCAGCCACAGAAGCACAAAGAGAGGGCTGTGTGCTCAAGCTGTCTGCTTGGGTTTGTAACAGCAGAGTGTGTGCAGCCAAATGGCTTCTTCAGCAATGCTCAAATAATTCCAAATGTGTGAACAAACCCAAGGCTTTCTGCTGCCCCACCAGTCTGCTCCATGCTGTGTCTGTCCTCTGTGAGATGGGAGCACCAGGGAACCCAGACACTGAGAGGTTTCCAGTGTGCACATCACTGGTAACTGTCCAGCTGCCCTCTCTCTGTGCTGGTGGGTCAGTATCACTGGTTTAAGACCCAGCCCCTTTATTCATGTCCAAGCCCTGCAACTTGGTAGCTCATCCCAGGGCAGCATTCCCACTTGCTTTGTCAGTGTTGTGTGCATGTGGGACAGGCAGGGGCAGGGCACAGCCCCAGGTCTGGGTGCTGTGTGGCCATCTTAGGGATGGCACTGGACCTAGGTGGCTTTGGGCTAGGAGTTGGAAGTTGCACCAGGGTACTCTGGCCTATATGTGCTTCGTGGCCCAGTCACTGAGCTTCAAACCAACCTAAACAGGAGCCTTTGTCCCTGCTTCGTGTCTGTGACATCCAGCAGCTCTCAGCTATAGCCTGTAAGAACTGAGTGAGAATTTCAGGAGTTTGTTTGGACACCCATGGACTACTTCCAGCACTTCTCTGCAGGGGCAGTTAGAAGAAGCAGGCCTGTCTATGCAACACAAGTCTGTATGGACTCTGCCTTTTTAGTTTGAGCCCATGCTTTCTTTAGGAAGTCTTTAGTGGCCTGTCAGTCCAAAATGGTTAAACAATCATTGCTGCATCATAGGAATATAGCTCAGTGATAGAGGTGAGACTTTTCTGGGGTTAGTGCAAGACTGTCAGAAGACAAGGAGCAGTGTTCCACCATGGCACTCCCACTTTCTTGCCCATGTGCCAAGATGTTTCTGTAATGTGTACTTTTGCAAACAGAGAAGTGTGTTTGGTGTGGGTAGAATGAGTAAAAACAAACAAAAATGAAGCTGAAGTCCTCCTATGCTCGAGTGCCTCTCTGGGGAGGGTGGAGCAAAGGTCTGCCAGCACCATCAGCACCATGACTGACTGACAAGTCAGAGCTCTTGAATACCAGAGGGATGAGAGCAGTGTGTGAGCCTGTGCAGGATGGCTTTGGGAAGGGCTAGGATGTACTTTTTAAAGCATTTCTTGTAGCAGTGATCCTTATGCAAAAAATGTGTAGCTCTGAAATGTTCATCCTTGCTCCTGTGCTGCATGCCTTGTGTTGCTGGTCCAGCTGTTCAGGCAGCTGTGCTGAGGACTTGCTCAGAGACCTATTGCAGTTAAAAGTAACACTTCCCTCCCATCCTACCATTCTCTTGTTTGTTTGTTTGTTTTTGAACAGTCAAGAGCAACTGCTGCTTCTTGAATACCTGGCAGTAATAACAGCCCTAGATTTGGGCAGACTGGCTCTGTGCTGAGGTGTCTTTGATCAGCTCTGAACTCATGGTAAGGCTCAAACCTCTGAGGTGGATGTGCTGGATGGTTCTTCCAGCAAGCCAGATGATGTTTCTTGTGAGCAGAAGGTGGTTGTTCCACAATCATTCTAGGAAGCTGAAGCAGTATTAGGGATCACAGAATTAGTCTCTAGGGCAAGATTCCCTTGCCCTGTCCTGTAAAAAGCAGGTGTTGGTGACCACCAGGCACTCTGTGTTTGTCACCTGGGAATAGCAGTGCTGCCTGTGACTCAGCTGTGGCTTTTCCAGATCTGTGGCTCAAGGCAACGTTTCTTTCTTTGTACAGAAATGGCCACTGGAAGCATTCCAATGCTATTGAGTTTCATATCATCTTGCCCTTTTTTAAAAGAAGTTGTGATGAAAAAAAGCAACAGCAAAACCTTAATTACACCATCCAGAGTTATTCATGCTTAAAGTGGGATCATATAACTGTAACCTTTGTCCTCATCTCCACCCTGCTGCGTGTCACTGTCCTTCCCTGAAGTGTTGCTCTGGCTGTTAGGAGTTTTTGTCATCTTAAAAAACCTTTCAATGCAGACTGGACCAAAAACTCCATTGAATATGGTAAAGCATTATCTGATCTCTTGGTACAGACAACTAGACACTCTTCCAGATATTTTGTGAGGACACCTGGGTGTGGAGCAATATCTTGATGCCTCTCTAGTGGAGCATGTGCACCTGTGAGAAAAGGGAAGGCTTGTGGGATTGTGGCTTAGGAAATGCAGCTACTTTCTAATTTCATTTGTGGCAGTGGAAATGTTTTATCTTTTCTGACTCTGAACCCTTTCACAAACAGGATCCTCATAAATTCCCCTTGTACTTTTGATGCATTCTGGGGGTTTTGGGGTTATTTTCAGTTTATCTTTTAGGCTGTGCCTGTGCTCTGCTAAAGAGAAATCTTGGTCTTCCCCAGAGGTTTTGCCAGTGGAGTGCAGCAGGAGGAGTTTGTACTTCCCTTTGTGGCTTCAGAAGCATCTTGTCATTCTCTGCTTTGTGATGTGTTTCAAGTGGGAGATATTCCCCTCTGTGGGTGCTGTTAAGCTTCTTAGCTCGTCACATTGAGGGAGAAATAAATGACAGACCTCTATAGTGTATATTTTTTGGTGCCACTGCCTAAAACTCCCCTCAAAGCGGGCAGAAACCCCAGGTCTGGGAGATCTGTGAAAAGGGGCCCCATTCTGCAGTCTGGGGGGACAGGTCACTGTCTGTCTTTGGTTCACAGAAAAGCTGCTGTGAACCTGCCACCAAAAGGCTGAGCCTGATGCTGTGTGTCTGTCCCTGTCCCAGTATGTGTGGCTTGTGTTTTGTTGCCCTACTGCCTATCATAACAAGTTAAAAATATACTCTGGTGTTTTTCTACAGTGTAGGTAGAGCATTCCTTTGAAAGTTCAAGTGGGAAAGTGATAGGCATTGGCAAAAATCTGCTGCTTTTAAACTGGTGCCAAAGGCAGTTCATCTGTTTCCCATTTCACTTGTCTCAAGGTCATTTTCAGCATCTTTTGAAGAAGCTGTAGTTATCCTTGCCGATAATGCTGTGACTGATCCCATATCTGGGTTCTAGGTGCAAATCCAGCATCTGCTTTTAGTCAATGAAGCTTACAAGAAACAACTGAAAATGATACCTGAGCTGGTAGAAATGCCTTGAGAGAAATGCAGTGAGAGTCATGGAGCTCAGTCTGCTCAGCTTTGGAGAGGTGCCAGTGTGCACCTGCCCTTTGTGCCATGAAAATACTATTCTCAGACTCTTTAACCTGGCACAGAAAGTCACAGTAAACACAAATGCCTGCCCTTGGTTTTAGCTGAATGCAGTCAGTGTGGGCATTGGTAAAAATATATAATGCAGAATGCATTATATATTATATATATAATATATATTCTGTTGGAATGGAATGCAGAGCTTTGTACATAAGGTCTGATCCAGTGGTAGCATGGACTATTCTGTTCTTGAAATAGAGGTTGAGGAGAGAGTGGAGAAGGCATTTCATGCCAACAAGGACAAAGAAATAAACGCACACAAAAATAGACATGATGATAGGAGGCGGGGGGAAACCACAATTCCAGACCTTGGCAAGTAGAAACTGTCAGAAGTTCATATACTCCCCTGGCTGCCATAGCTTGTTTGATGCTTTTTTGGTTTGATTTTGGTTTTTCTGGTGCTAATTCTCTTTACTTTGTTTCCCTGTTCAGTGTGTCGAGACTTCGCTATTCTGGAAGATCATACCTTGGCCCATAATTTACAGGAACAAGAGAGTAAGTAGCAACAATCTTCAGAGCAAACTGAAGCAAGCTTGTCCCAGCAGATAGCTGGCTTTATTTGATTTTGCTAAGAAAAATGCTTCCTGCTTTTATTCAATTTTTTTCCTTTTAATGGAATACAGTTTATTATTGCTGTCTTCACTATCCTGTAGCACTACACTTCACTCTGCTCCAGCTCACATTGTACCCCAGAGATAGTTGCATTTTATATTTCAATTTTGAGCTCTCCTTTAGAGCTGAGTTTGTTTGTGCTGTTTATGATAAAATTGCATGTAGGAGTGCACTTGGGGTTTTGTTGCTGTGCAAGGTTTTTAGAAATAACTAGCAATTTTGAAAGCTTCAAGTTTTATAGTCTGACCTAAAGTACCACCAGAAGAGTCTGTTTGTTTACTTATTTCAGAATTACCAGTGTCTGCCTTTTGAAAGGAGCCTTCCTTTTCAGACATTTTGAGGTAGGGCAGCTGTACACTGGAAGAGTTTATACAGGAGGAAAAAAAGGACAGCCAGAAACTGCAAAGTGACTGGTGCTTTTTTTTTTTAATTAAAACTTTTTTTACATGCTTATCTGTTAGTTTGGGTATGTTTATGTTTTAGTTTCAGGTGTGGTGGCCTCTCTAATCAGCTTCTCATGGATTTGGTATCTGCCAGTACCAGGTGCTAATGCCATTCCTGCTGCTCCACCAAGGGTGCAGCTGCTCATGCCCTTGGTGCTGGAACCTGAGAGCATTGAATTAAAGAGGGCTTTGGGCTGCAGCTCATGTAGCCATTTTTTCTGGCAGGCAATATCCATGTATGGTAAAGGACTCACTGGAGCACGAAGTTGCTCTGTTGCTAAATATAAAGGTAGGGAGATTTTTGGAACTGATTCTGCTGAGAGTGAGAGAAGTTTTCTTCTGTAGAGGTTATTGAAAACAAAATAGAAAAGTGTCCATAATAAGTGGTTTAGGTTCAGCTCATCCTCACTGGCCTCTGGTGGTCCCTCCCAGACCCACTTCATTTGTCTGTGTTGATTTTCTGTGGTCAGAGAATGAAATTCAAAGCCTAAAAACCATTCCCTATAAACCTGGATGTGTTTAAGATACGCAGAACTTGTTTTGGTATCAGACCCGTATACAGCCCCCACAGTGCTGAAAAGAGGCAATCTCAAGCTGCTAGCAGAATTTCAGTTCAGGACTTTCCCACCTTTGGAGAGATTGCTTGGTGTTTCCCTGCCAAGATCTCTCTTCCTTTCTGGGCTGGAATCTCCCTCCCACTTGGTTTATCTTGTTCACTCAGTGAAGTTCTGCAGCCTGATTTGAGGCTTCTTGTCTGTGTTTATTTCCAGTTGAGCATCACTTGGCCACAAATGTTCAGCGTAATCGTCTGGTGCAACATGACTTGCAGATGGCCAAGCAGCTGCAGGAAGAGGAGGATAAGAAAGCCCGTGCTCAAATCCAGAAACACCAAAAAGACTTGTGAGTTTGTGCTGGAGATCTTGGAATGGGAATGCTAGTCCCATTTGGTCAGAGCACTAATATCAGCTGCTTTGAGCTGACAGTATGTGGGGTTCATCAGCCTTCTGCTGTTGTTTCTTTTTTTCTTTGCCTGTCCACTGCTGTGAAAGTAGTGATACCAGCTTCTGGCACAGAGGAATAAGAGCAGTGGAGTGGTCTTGGAGCCTGTCCTGCCTTAGATACTGTTGCCTGTCCACGAGAAGGAGCCTTCCCATTCTACTGCTTGTTGTGAAAATGGGGTAACTTGGCCACTTGTATTGACCTTGTCCCTGGCTGAAGTTTGAGACTGAAGGAACTGTGCCACAGAAATACCCAGTGCTACAGGGACTCTCTCTATTGTGTGGAAATTGCAGATATTGGTGTGTTTGCCCTGTGCCTGGTGAATGCTTTTGAGGAGCTGGGTGTGATGCTTTTGGTGTCCTGCTGCACTGACAGCCCCTGTGTGTGCTTGCAGCTATTCAGCATGAAATGACCTGGGAAGGGGAATTGCTGCTCCAGGGTGGCTTGATGGGGATGGGTGTTGGGGGACAGGCCTTCTCTTGCAGTCACTGACTGCTGCAGTAGCTGTGGGAGGGTTTAATGACTGATCCAGTTTGCTCTGCAGGTTTGCTCAGTCCCCACACGCCACATCTTAACCCTGTGGTCTGTGGTTTGGCTCTCTGTGTGCCGTGGCTCTCGGCTGTGGAGCTGGTGTAGAAGTGAAACATGGCAGCACAGGGCAAAACAAACTGTGCTTTCCAGTCCAGAGTGGACTTGCAGAGCACTGGATGTAACAGATGGTTCATGGGACAGGGCTCAGCCAGATCCCACTCCTGAGATGTGGGTGGATGGGGGTCCCTGCAAACACAAGGTCTGCAAGGCAGGATGCATCTCCCAGCAGCTTTGCTGCCTCCTGACTGTTGTTGGGTTCTGGAATGCCACCCACCAGGTGCAGTTGGGGGTGGATCACAGAGCCTGGATGGCTCATCTGGCAGGACCAGTGACAGAGCAGAAGAGCTCTGTGCTGCAGATGTGGGAGATACAGCACTGGCTTCAAAGCAGCAGCTCGTGAAAGCTTTGAAGCTGGGATGTGACAGATCAGCCACTGTTCTCAATGTTCCCAGCACACTGGGACAGACCTTGTGTACATATGTATCTCTTTAAGTCTGTGCTTTTTTTCAATAGTTCTATTTCTTTATTACCAATTAGAGATGTGAGTGAGTAAATGACTACATAAAAATTGATTTTGTATGGCAGACATGATTCTTCTTTGTTACTTGCTGGGAGCTGCAAACAATTTTCTTGTTGTAGGACTCTAAAATTGCATTTATGAACTTTGTGAGCCAAAGCACAGGCAGAACTGCTGATGTAAAACATTATGTCAGCAGCAGTTCTGCTTCTGAGAGCAGGAGCTCTTCTGCAAGAATAGTAAAAGAAGTTGGAGGTATCCTTTTGTAGTTGGATCTGTTTCTTCCCTAATTCTTTGTACATTCCCACTGTCTCTTCCTTGTCCAAGAGTAGCATGTTTTGGCAACAAAATAATCCCTGTTGTTGTTGCTTTCTGTGTCATGTGGGACAGTTTGAAGCTAGAAGGTGATGGGAGGAGTAAGAGGGCAGAACTAAGGCGTCTTTAGAAACAGGAAACAAAAAAGCTCTTCAAATTTATTGGCTTTCTAATTTCTCTCAGAAAGACTTTGTGAAGATAAATGAGAGCATAGAAACATCTCTTTTTAAGAATTCAGGGAAGCATCAAACCTGATTTTCATGCTTCTTTAAAAGCATCTCTTGCATATAGCTGAGCAGCCTGCACACTGCTAAGCATAGTAGCAAGATTACTAAAATAAAATAGTGTGAAAATATGTTCTTTCCCTGTTTTGCTCTCAGTTCTGTTGCACTGATGTGAACAGTTCCTTTGAACAGTTCCCTTAAACAATCCCTTTTTTTCTCCTCATCTGGCAACAACTAGTATCTGCAGCCACTGTGAATGGGAGGGAGCTTTCTGATCACACAAACTTTTAGGTTTTTTTCTCTTTTTTCTAAACTGATGTAGAATTTTCCCAACTTTCTTAGCACTCCTGGCTGCCCAGGAGGGAAGGACACATCAGTGGGATTTTCAGGAATGGTGATGTTTATGTTGCTCTGGCTGATTTTTGGGGTCTGATTGGTGCTTGAGCTCACATTAAGGAAACTGAAGGGCAGGAAGAGCTGTCAAAGCTCTTGAACCTATTTTCTTCTGCTCACACAAGTTAATACATTAGTTTATGTTCACTAAGTAATTGAGTCTCAGTATTTAATTACTGCTGAGCAGTAAGCCTCCAAATCTAATCCTCTATAACTGTTGTTCTTAGGAATTGATGTGGTGTATTCCAAGATGTGTCATCAGAAAGAAGAAAATGCTTTTGTGTTTGCAATACTTCAGTGTTCTTTGCTGGTAACACCAGCAGGAGAGGCAATGACCTTGTTGCCTTGGCTCTGAAAGATGATTAGTTGTTTTTCTGTCCTGTTTGTTTTCAATAGGATGTATTTTAAGCATTTAGCAAGCCAGTTTGTGCTGATGAACTTGGCACCTTAGCTCTGCTCACAGGTGCCAGGGGAAATGGAGACGTGCAATGCCTTGATGTGTCTGACCTTTCTAACTTATTTTCTACCTAGTTTCATGTCCTCAGAGCCTGGGGTTGTAAAGGATCCACTACCAGGCTCACTGACAGCCTGCTCCCTGGGATTTGCTTATTCAGATATTGTTTTCCTGGGAGCTGTGGTTCTCTGCTGGTGCCAGGTTTGCCAAAGTCTCTTTTTAAAAAGCAAGTTCAAGAACTAGATTTGCTGCTGTGTGAACTCTTGTGGCTTTGAACAGATCTGTCCCCAGAGTCAAATGAAACACACACAGGCACACGCAAAAATTGCCAGGTTTTATTACCTGGATGAAGAAACTTGTGTCCTGAAATGTTTGACCTATTGATAACTCCAGTCCAGAGGTCTGCTCCCAAGGAACTGTTGACAGAAATCTTCTTTTCCTCTCTGCTGTGTGTACCTTTTTGTTGCCTATGACAAATGAGCTGTTCCTTAGTGACATCTGTCCTCTAAAACCCTGTCGTTTCAATGTTCTTCCTCTCCATCCTTGCCACATATCCACTCCTTCTGCTTCTCTCCTTCTTCTTTACTTTCTGTAAAAGAAGGTTCTGTTGTGCTACTGGCTGCTTCAGCCATGCCACATTTCTTGTTTTTGCAACAAAACGTGCTTGTCTGCACTTGAGTGTTTTAACAACTTCTTCTCATGTTCTAGGTTCTCTCCCAGTCCTTTGCCTCCAGATTCACTAGGTCATTTATGCCCAGATTCTTGCTCAAACCTAAAACTAGTTGCTCCAGCCCACATAGCACAGCTTTCACATAGCTCAGTGTGCTTCAGTTATTTGCTTGTCTTCCACTCTTGGTAGTGTTTTCATCACCTGTCTGATCATTGTCAGAGTATTCTTCAAATGATTGTATTCTAATAAGGCAGGCTCTGCTTGCTGCTGCTCACAGCTGTTCTCCTTCTATGCCTTGTCTCTCAGTAGTTGCAATTGTGGGGATTGACTTTCCTGCCATGTTTAGAGCTGGTCTTTAACTCAATCTCAACAGTGCTGAAAGAGAGAACTTTTAGCTTTCCTTTTCAGATCCCCCAGTCCATTTCTGAATTGCCCTGAGGAATCCTTGGCCATTGTTCCAGCACATCAGAGCATGTTGCTGAGTGTGGCACTGTTCCTGCAGATGCTTTTCAGCCTTCCTGGTCTGTCTGCACAGCCAAACCTCTCATGTCTCAATTGCTCTGATCTCTCCCTGTCCCCAGTTCATGCAGTCTTGTGTTCCTCCATCCACACTGGCACTGTGGCAGTGGCTCCTTCCCCCTTGTTTTGACACATGTTGCTCCCTTGCCTCTGGGCACTGATCCTGCTTTTGTGTCTTGTCTCACCTCAGTGGCATTTCTCATTCATTACTGAACTGATACCTCCAGCCTCCACTTGGCTTATGTACCATACTCCTGCACTTCTTTCTCCTTGGCTTACACATGAAAGCCACTTCCCAGTAGTGCCTGCATTAACCATACCCCTGAACTTCTCCTTAGATACCACATGGACAAAAACTCAGCAGAATTAGGCTGTTTGCAGACTCCTGAGCACTACCTTGGCCTGCCCTATTTTGTGGTACCCATCTCCTTTCTTAGCAATCTGCCCATGAATCTCTTTTACATTTTACTCCGTGGATGTTTTGGGAAGTATTTTCTAAATTTGGCCGCCAGTAAGTACAGGGAGTCTTGGTCCCTGGTGAGGATTCATAGCTCTGCACTAACACTGAGTAATAATTCTTTTGTGTAAATTGGGTGGATTTTTTTTTAGCTCTTTTATCCCTTTCTCCAGGCTGACTGATGCCTGTGAGTGCAGCTGCCTATAATCCCTGTCTCCTTGCCTTCCAGGGAACGCCAGGACTGCGAGATTGCTCAGGAAATCCAAGTGAAGCTCGCGTTTGAAGCGGAGGAGCGCCGCAGGCAAGAGGAAAAAGACGAGGTAACCTTTAAAGCTGCAGGGATGGATGGCAGGGCTATTTGTAGCAGCCTTTTCAGGGCAGACATTTCTTGGCCACTAGCCACAGGAGTTGGCTTGCATGGTGGCAGTCCTTGTCATGACAGAGCTCTGTATGCACAGACATTTTGGGGAGTCCTGTTACAGGAATAAGATACAGTCATGGTCCTCACACTCAAGGGTCATAAGGGTTGTTGATGCCAGTGGCCTTGCTAATGAAGAGGTCAAGTAATAGGTAAGTCTTGCTGAGGTGTTTATTGCCCTGTTGGAGGAAGCTGTAATTGTTTATACACTCTGAGACCTGCTTGCTTTCTCAAATGCAAGAAGAGAGGTACTGCTCTTGGGAGAATCCTAGGCCATTATTTCTTTGTCTTTAATGCAAAGATTTCAGACTCTCAGCCCAGCCATCTGTTTCTGGCTTCTCCATTCTTCAGTTTAGTATTTCACAGCCTGAACACCCTGTTACAGTTTCTTGCTGTAAGGAACCTGTAAGCAGATTCCTTTTGTGACTTCAGAATGTTTCTCTGCTCCTTTTGCTTGAGAGTGGGTAATGTGGTTTTTTTCATAGTGTACAAAGGGTTTTGCTTGTTGGTTGCCTCAATGGATCAGCCTGTCAGATAGAGTTTTCAATAAACCCACAGAGTAGAGGAACACCTGTGAGAACCTGCAGTTTCAGATGGTTTCCTGAGGAGCCTGGGTTGTCTTGAGATGTTCAAGGGGCACCTGGTAGAATTCTCTGTATTAGGAAGAGCTTGAACACAAGGCTGTATTTCCTGGCAGAGCCTGAAATAAGAATCTGCCCTTGCCTGACAAATGCATTGGGGTTTTTTGCAAGACTTCATTTTCTTCTCCTACCTACTTCAAGCAAGTACTGAAAGGCTGCCCAGACAGATGGGATGGCTTGGCTTCCCAGAGGAGCTTGTGCTAACAGAGTGGGAGGAGCCCTTTGGCTGTAGGATTTCTGCTTAAAAGGTACTGATCTGTCATATTTTTATCAGGAAGGTGAAGGAGATGCAAAACTAATGTTGACTTGTGGAACTGCACCTTTCCTTCCTGCTTTATATAGAGAACTGTAGGGATGTCAGCAGTCTGACCACAGGTCGTTGCAGCCTGTCAAACCTGACTGCTGACCATCTTGTGCAGTTGGGAGCAGGCTCCAGCTGACTGTGCCTTAAAGCAAGGAGAAGTCATAAATATTCTCTCTCTTCCTGCTGGTACATGGGAAGTTCCCAAGTGTGTCTGAAATGTAGCTGAGGACTGAGGCAGATCCTTTCTGGAGTACAGGTATTTTAAATGAAGCACTAAGCCTGCCTGCCCTGCCTGCTGATGAATCCTGTTTGTAAGAAGTGGTTTGTGTGGATTTGCAAGTCCTGAGCTGTCTCAGTCCTGAAGATAATGTGCTTTAGCTCATATATTTATAGACTTACAGTACTTGCTAGAAAGGTTAACCTTGTCAGGGAAAGGAGTTTGTGGAGGTTTAGTTTTTTGGGTTGTTTTTTTGTTGTTTTTTTTTTTTTTGAAAGAGCCTGTGGCATCCCCAGATTTTCCACAAAGCTGGTTTCAGAGCAGATCTTCCCTGAATCCTGAAATAATAGTTTGTACTTGAGTAGCCATCCAAGGTCCTCCAGTGCTGGCTTGGCTCTGGAGGGTGTTGACTCTTAGTTTGCATTTCAGCCATGCCTTTCCTGCCTGCAGTGTCCACTTTACATGCATGGCTCTGTAAAGGTCCTGAGGATTAGGAAGGCTTAAATGAATAGCATCCAGAGGAGCAGCATGACCTGCTGGTGTCTCCCAGCTTTGCTCCCTAGCTCCAGACTGGCTTCACTGACTCACAAGCTCATGGGCCTCAGAGGAGCAGGCCCCAGGGAACTGTTTGTGGTTCCTAGGCCTTGTTGACCCATTAGTCATCTTGAAGGAAAACCAATTAGGAAAATGGAGTGCTCTTCTCTTTGGCATATCTACCAAAACTGTGACAGGAGACAAATGGCTGCAGTCCCCACTGTGCTCCTGCCTTGTGCCTAGTTTGCTCCTCCTAATGTCCTTTCGATTTTCTTTTCCTTCAAGTCTCTGTCTGTCAAACTGATGCATTTCCCTGCCTGGCATCCTGTAGTCCCTGCAAATGACAGCCAGTGTGAAGTGAGTTCACAGTTTACTTGGGGAACTCCTTCCAGTCAGAAGTGCCTTTAGCTGGACAGTCTTTGCCTCTGTGCTCTCCTTTCCCTGGTAGAGTGCAGGGAGGAGATCAAGCCCACTCCCATTACTGACTGTGCACTTCTGTGACTTCCAAATCCTTGTGGAAAGCCTGAGGTTGCACACAGAGTCTCTTCTGCCCTGCTTTGGCCATTAGGGCTTAGCAGGCTTGTGTGCAGGAGGAGCAGGAACCTGGGAGTTTGCCATGGTGTTGGAATCTCAGTACTGGGCTGAGTTGACTACTGGTTGCTGACATGGTCCCTTGTGTCACCCATTAATTTGAAAGCTTCATCCAGTCCAGGGGTTGAATTTGAGTAATTGTTGTTGTGTCTGAAAAGTTAATTTTTTTTTGTAAGGATTTTAATAATTGAATAAAGAATTTGATCAAAATAATGTGGAGACACTTTTTAGTGGTGATTTAATGTATGTTTTCTTCCATCTCTGCAGGATATTGCCCGTCTCCTACAACAGCAGGAAGAAAAAAAGCACAAGAAGCACTACCCAGAGTCCCAGGGACACACAGGCTATGAAGAGAGCTATTATGCACAAAATGGAGGTATGTTTCTGCAAGATAAAAGCCAGGATCATGGCAGTGTAGGTGGACCTGGTGGTCTGACAACTCTTTATCCCTCAGACTCAACTTTATGCTACAGACCTGCATTTAGCACTGTAGCATTACATCAGTTTATGGCGTCAAAATCAGATTATTTTTTAATCAGGAAGTATTTAGTTAAAAAAAAAAAAAAAAGGCAGAGGAGACAATTGAATAGTTTTTATTGTCCTTGAAAGTGGCCTAAATGACAGGGATAGGTAATGTGGTTTGTGACTGTGCAAGTACAGCCACACATGCATGTTTTAGAAGTGCTTGTGGAAAAAGACAGTGGCTGATAAGGTAGTAACTGCTGTGTGACACCAGGGGTGTGGGGGAGAAATGCTGGTGAAATTCCATGCTTGCATTTGAAGAGAGACAGTTCCATGTGCTCATTTGTGATGCTGGCACGGCTACATGAAGGAATAAATGCTGGTTCATGGAGATGTTTCAAAAATAGCTCCTTGCAGGTATGTACCCAAGCTGTAAAACTAGTACAACTGCCTTGAATGACTTACTGAAGAACAAGGTCATCTCTACAGAATGTCTCTGCTGTGATCATCTGGGACTGTACAGTGTGGAAATTATTTGATCCACAGTGCTCTATGCTTCCTTTTGGTCAGCTTCTGTGATTGAATACAGACCTCCTTTAAGCTGGGAGGAGAGAATCAGGGTGTATTTAATTATGGAGCAATCTGGGGATGGCTTTGCTATGCGCTGGTGGTGGTTCCTGTGTTCTTTCTTCAAAAATGTGGTGGGGAAGATGGGTTGCTTTTGATTAACAGATTGTGAAGATGAAGATCAAACCTCATTGCTCATTTTAACATCAATGCCATTGGCAGTTTAAAGTCCTTTATTTGAACTTACACGAAGTATTTTAGTTTCAATTTGGAAGAAGTTCAAAGATAGCCAAGAGAGTACAAAGCACAAAGTTCAAAAGTGCAAAACAGTAACCAAGTGGAAACTTCATGATCACAAGTCCTTCTACATGTACAAAGCTGGGAAAAATTGATCTTGGAGTCCTACAGCCAAGCCACTCCTCAGGTTTTCAGAATTAAGTGGGAGAAGTCTGAAAAAATACAACATAGGCAGAAGTGTGCATGCAGAGATGGTAGGACAGGATGTATTTTTTTAACAAATCAGCTGACAAAGCCTGTGGCTTCCTGAAGTTGACTGTGGTTTGGACTTGAAGGGTAGGATATCTTGTGGATCTGTTTTCTTCCTGCAATAATCCATAATTTTGAAGGTGAGGCAGGAGGTGTTTGCCTGGCCAGTCATTGCAGTGCTGCTCTTGATCTGTGCTCTTTAAAAGCTATAAAGGACTGGAGTGGATTTCATGCCTGGATCATCTAGCTTGTTGTTCTGGGAACTCTTAATTACTTGAGCACCATTTGATTAGGCTTCTGCAGCCTTGGTTTGTATTGTCCTCATTAGTTGTGAATTGAAACAAATAAAAAGCCCTTGCTTTGTTAAAGTTTTCTTTTGTTTTGGTGAGGGTGGAGTGTGTTTTTGGAGTTTTTTTCTTATTGCTTGAGACTGAGGTAAAATTTATCCACATCCAGGAGGAACGTGGATGAGGCCTATTGCTCCAAAGCAACCTGAGCTCTTTAAAAGTGGAAAAATAAACACGAGAAAAGGCAGAGTTCCTCCCAGCAGTGCCTGTGCCATGAAAAACATTTTTGTATTCACTCAGTCACTTGCTGCCTCAGAGAGCAACACCAGGGTCTGTGGAGTGTTTACATGGCCCCCATGGAAGGTGCCAGAGGAACCAGCACCTGTTGATGAATTAATCACCCTGAGATACCCCAAAAGCAAATTATCTGCTTGGGTTGTCTGGCATGGTTGTGTTACCTGCAGCAATCCTTTCCCAGCACAGCCAGGCTTTGCTCTTTTGTGTTTTCCTGCTCTCTGCTGTTGTATTTATTGAGCTTTCCTCAATGACAAAATTGAATTAATTTTTTGATCCTAGTGACTGTTGTTCAAAAACTGACTCTTGCTTTCAGGCTCTGGTCTCTGTTGTTCAGTAAGTCACTTGGATTGGTTGATTGGTTATTTGCTTTCTGTAAATCATATTTATGATCTAAAACTGAACAGAAAAAACCCAACCAGTTAAAGAGTGACCACAGCAGTTCCTGTTACAGTTCTTGGACTTTTAAAAAAACACCTGTTCTGGATAAAAGTCACACAGACTTGTTTGGAAGGTGGATTTTCTGTGGGCTCTATTTTTGCTGGCTCTGAAAAAGTTTTTTCTGAATAGAATGACTCGAAGGGAACATTCAGTTTTGGTGTAAGGTTTGTTTTTCTCCCTCTGAAATCTAGATAGATTGTGAGACAGAGCTATTCATTAAAAAATGCAATTCATGTGCAGTGAAATTTATTTAAAATATTTTGAGATACTGTAAAACAAACTCTGGACAGTTGAGGAAAGTCTGCTGCTGCAGGGTTTTTCTGGTGGGGGTTGTGTGTGTAGTTCTGTTTCAGATCAATCTCTGCTTCGAGGCATTTTTTTTATTTTGAAAAGCTGCTGTAGAGAGATAACAGTTCACTCTGTGCAATAATTTTTCTTAGCAAATAGGTTAGTTGAAAAAATAAATCAATTAGTAAATTGTATGCAGGCAGATTGCTGCATCCTCGTAGCTGTTTCAGGTTTATTACTGAAACTAAAAGCAGAGAAAAATTCTACCTGCTTTCTGGAAAGCAGAGAGGAAACAATCCCGCCAAAATGCCAAGTAAGCTGCTTTTCTAGCTACAATGCTGAGGTCAGGAGCCTGGGTTTTCTGAAGTCTTAATCTGCCCTAAAATTTCTGTCCATAACTGCCTTTGCATTCAGAGCTGAAACTTCTTTTTGGACAATGAGTAAGTGCAGGCCCTGAACTTGTGGGTCTGCAAAAGATATGTGACAGTCTGTGGTGGAGGATGTTTGGATGCTGCAGCTATCCTGTTCTTGCTTTTAAAGGGAAAAAAACCTTCTATCCTACCCGTTTACTTCTTTTCTGCTTTATGTGGGTCTTCTCCCCCAGTTAGGTTTTTCTTATGAAAAACCTTGTGCTTGAAGCCAGGGCAAGGCTCACCTGTGCTTATAAACCAGGGTCCAACCTGACCACTCTGCTTGGCCCCTCCTGGCCTTATGCTCCTCATTGTCTCCCAACTTTTCCTGCATCTTGTGCCCTTCTTTGCCAATCTTCCCCAGGTGGTTTCAGGACCTGCAGCAGTGATGTGTCATCAGAGGATGAGCTGCTCTCTTGGCAGTTTTTCAGCCCCAGTGGCATCATTAAAAGTCATTTGTCTCTGTATTGACTTGTCCTTGTCTAGGAAGTGCTCAGACACTTTTGCATTGGACCTGTGCTTTCTGTTCCAACCTTGTTGCCTCCTGTGCTGCCCTGCTAGCCAGGCTGCCATTTCCTGTGTCTTCTCTTGTACCCTGCCAGCTTTATCTGTCTCTGTTATTACTCTTTCTTTCATCATGCTTTGCCTGCATTTTCAGCACCTTGTATCAAGCTCCTTCCTCTCCCTGCTGTGAGTCTGGCCTCGAACCTCCATTAACCCCTGCACCACTAACCCCCTCCTTGTTTGTCCCCCCATTGCTCAGAGCAGCCCTGGGGTGAGCCCAGAGAGCAGATTTCTGAAGCTCCCAGAGCACACAGGCATGGCAGGGGCAGGCAGCAGCAGAGAGAGCACCGAGGACCCCCCTCACCTTTGCCCAGCCTTGCCTCCACACGCGGGCACTCCAGCTCAGAGGGCCGTGGAAGGTCTCCTCAGCTGAGAGAGGCCAGAAATGGCCAGCAGCAGGAGCAGAAGACAACCAGCCAGGGAAGGTCCAGGAGACATCTCAGCCTTGACCTGGAAAGAGAGACTGAGCGCCATGCCTATGATCACAGCAACAGCTGGGAGCCACAGGAGAGGAGGAGAGCTGGCAGGGAGAAGGAGAGGAGACTTCTCAGTCCCGACCTGGACTTGGAGCATGGACTCAGAGAGGAAGCACAGCACAGCAAAAAGCCACCAAAGAAAGACAGAGAAAAGCACCTTCCCTTCCTTGAGATGGAACTGGAGGCAGCGCAGGAGACCTGGCATCGGGGTGGCAGACAGCACCCTGAGAAACACAGATCTCACCACCAGGGCCACTCATCACACAGGATGGCACGGGATGAAAAGCTCTATGATGCTGAATCTAGAGATGACCATAGGAGGGGTGAGGCAAGAGCCTACAAAAGGGCAGGACACAGGAGACACTCCCCCTCCCCTCATGCTGTGAGCCAGGGGAAGGTTGGAGACAGCCAGCGAGACCCAGGTAACCGAGTGATGGGGAAGGTGTGCCTGTGTGTGGGGATGGACCTTTGTGTGCCCCATACTGGTGTCTGAGACATGTTTGGCTTCCTTGAAGATGCTTCTCTCCAGTATCTACCTGCAATGTGTACACAGGGAATCTTGCCCGGGTTTCTTCCTGATTTAGCAGGATTCTTCTTGTCCATTAATGTTCTTGCTCTATATGCTGATGTTCCATGGCATTGGAGAGGATGAGTAAGAAGGCATTGTTGGAGGTGGTGCCCTTGGTATCCTTTTGTTTAAGAAAACAAATTTCTTCCCCCCACCAAAAAAAACCACCACATCATCCCCAAAGAAAGACCCCCCAGAAAACTCCAGCCAACACCCAGCTTTTGTTTTTAAAATACATTTTGTGCAGTGGCCTCCTTGTAGAGGAGAAAAAAGGGAACAAACCCCTGAATGTTAGGTTATGGTTGTATTTTGTGGAGTTGAGATGCAGGACTGTAGTGAGCACACTTTGCTTAAGCACGAAAAAACCCAGCAATTTTCATCCACTTCCTGTTGAAAACCCTGCTGCAACTTAATTAATTTTGGGCAAAGTTCACTAGTGGCACTGGGCATCCAACTGGGTTCTATTTGCAAGATTCTTGCCAAATTCTGTTCAAGTAGAATTTTCTGGGAAATGTGTACCTGTGTAGTTCTTGCTCAACAAGCACTTGGCTTTAAAGATCCAGACCCATCATTCTACTTTTAAAGACATTGGGACAGTTATTCTTCTTCCTCATGATACAAACACTTTCCTTAGAGAAATAGAAGGTTTAGCTTTGAAATAATGGAACTCTATACTTTAAACAAGAACTGAACATAATATGAACTTTAAAAATGCTTACTTTTCTGTTTTCTCATTGAATTTTAAAATTCATTGGTCATGCCAAGGAAGAAATTGTCTGAAAACTCATGTGAGCCTGTCCTGGGTAACCCTTGGAGCCCATGCTGCTTCAGCAGTGTGTTCAGACTCTGCTGTGCTCATATCAAATGTTGGGCTGCTCTCTGCTGCCCAGTTTTGCCACTGTATCTGTATCAGATACAGAGAGTCACAAGTTTGTCAGAGAGTGACAAGTTATAATTCCTTTGCTAGCACTGCTGTCACCATAGGGACATGGCCTGTTCTGCCCTGGAGTTGCATTTGTTGTCTGAGACAGAGTGTGGGAGGTACACTGTGATGATCTCTGGTTCTCTTGAGTGGGGGTTTGGAGGTGGCTGAGGAGATGGTGGGGATCTCCTTCCCAAAGGATTTGGAGAATGGTTGAGTTGATTGTTTTCTCTCAATTCTGCAGGCACTAATTTGAGGGGGAGGACACAAGGCCTGTACGATGGCCCCCGCATGGAACAGGAGCTGTCTGATGCAGAGATTGCTCGGAAGCTGCAGGAGGAAGAGCTCCTGGTAAGTAGAGAGGATGCAATGCTCAACTCAAAGGAACTAAGGCAACCAGCACAGACAACTTTGCTTTGTAAACCTTTAATGTATAAGAGCGACTATAAGACCTAAGGTCTTGCTCCTGTGCCTTCTGCTAATTACCTTTGTCTTCCATACACACAAATATGGAGTGACAGCTGGCTTCCAACTAATATGCCCTATTTTTTGAAATAAACACCCCAAAATTAAAGTGCTGAAGCAAAGTGATATTAAATGGATGTTTCCAGGCAGGTGAAGATGGCATGTAGTCAGTGTAAGCAGCTCACAAGGAGACAGGCCGTTGCCTGTCTTTGAGAGAGAAGGCAGCAGAGTGGGAAATGCATTGTGGTGTGGCCAGGCAGATACATGATGGCAAAATTCAGCTGAAAAGTTGAAATGGCAGATTGGAGTTGGGTTATGAGGTAAGTATGGGGGTAGCTAAGTGTATTTGGAGAGGATGATGGTGTATTTGTATGGGCACATACTTGCCCTGCCCAGTAGGTTGATGAGTATGATTAATTCAGAGATGGTAATTTTTTGTCTCTGATTTTCCTTCCCCACTTTTTTCCCCCCCTCCAGGCTAATGAAGCAGATCAGAAGGCAGCTCAAGTAGCCCAAGATGAGGTGAGAAACAAGTCAAATACTTGTGGAATTCCTTTACTTGCCGAAGCTGCTAAACAGCCCTTGTTTTCTCTGACCCTCTAGTTGTTAATTTCTTTCGTTGTAGGGGAAGCCTGAGGCTCTAGTGGGAATTTCTCCCAGATGGGTTTTGTGTATGGGCTGGCCAAGCAGAGAGTTGCACTGCCTGTTGCAACCATGACAAGGGCAGGAAGTTCATGGTTCTGTAAGAGCATTTCTTGTAACTAAAACCCAAGGGGGACTATCCAAGATGTTGTGAGAAGAACCACTGACCCCCTTAAGGAGAAGGGATAGAGGGCAGAAATGTTCTGCAAATGCAGTTCTGGTAAATCAGCTATTGGACATGCTGCATGCTGCCAGTCTTAATTTTGCCCTGTCCCTTTATTTCCAATCACAGATGGATGAAATCCTGGATTTGTACCCTTCCCATTCAGCAGCTGTCCATGGGAAAGTTTTGAGTTATTCAAACCCACCAGAGCAGTAAAATTGTCTGACAGAGCCTGTGTTTCCTTTCTAGGAAATTGCTCGTCTCTTGATGGCTGAGGAGAAAAAGGCTTTAAGAAAAGAGAAAGAAAGAGAAAAGTCTTCCTTTGAAAGGAGGAGGCATGATCAAGATTGGAAGGTATGGCAGGCTTCAGGAGGCACCACAGATAAGGTGCTATAACATTTTTCCTATTTTCAGAGGGAGGTGAGTGTATGGTGGGAGCAAAAGGTGGTGATGCATCTGAAGGGTCTTGCTGTCTGTTACTCAGCTGCTTCCCAAGCCTTTTAGAGCCACCTCCTTGCTTAGATGCTTTTGGCTTCAGCCTCAAGCAAGGTAGTCCTTGGGACTCTAGCCTTGGAGGATGGCACTGAATGTCACAGCACCTTGTGGCCTCCCTGAAGCACTGTCAGTCCCTGGTGCAGGACCTTCCCTTTGCTGAAATCCTGACTGTGGCTTTAAAAGCAGTAGTTGGTTCTGTTTGTGTAAGGGCAATGCAGCTGCTTCAGTTGTCACTCTGCCTCATACCTGGCTGTGTAATGAAAGTTCTGAGTTTATCATGCCTGGTTGTGGTAGGAGTAACACCAGAGAGACTTGGCTGGCCAGTATGGAAGGGGATAGGAAACAAGTTTTATGGTCAGCACTGCTGAGGTGCTAAAGGGTATGTGGTGTTAATCTTGGGGCCAGATGGAGGTAGCTCTGGTGTTTTCAGCCTCCTTCCTTAGTTTCAGTGGTTGCAGGAGCACAGCTGTCTGCAGCTGGTCCTTCCTACTCAGCCCAGCCTTGTGCACTGTCATTACACCCAGACTGTGTTCAGCCCAGCTTCAGAACTGTCCCTTACTGCTGGCCCGTTTTAGCACAGAAATTGAGTTTGGCTTGGCAAGGCTGGGTTTTTACTGAAAATGAGTCCTGATGCTCATTGCCATTTTCATGTCTAGCTGTAGTTAATTTTGTGTGTAAACCAAGAACAAAAGGGCTGTGTGGATTTGTGGCAGTCCCAGTGTCCTGGCTGGTGCCCAGCAAGGCACACAGACGAGCTGATTTCCCTTCTTCCCATCAGCCTGATGCAAGTGAGTCCACGCGCTCAAGGTCAAGAGAAGGGCCTGAAACTCAGCGACACAGAAGTGACAGGCCTTCAAGGTGAGCTTGAACTGGCTGGCAAGAATGGGGAGTACAGTTGGGAAGCTGCTGAGAAGCTGAGTCCTAGGGAGGAGGTGTGGGATCACCAACCTGACCACCCCAGAGGGCACTCAGTGGAGAGCAGGGCGATAAGGGGCACGGAGCTCATGAGGTGTTGGTGACGTGCGTCACTCACTGTGCTCGTGGCACTTGTCCATCTTGGTCCCTGTGCCCAGTGCTGACAGAGATTGATGAGCTTGTGCAGTGACATTTGTTAAATGGCAGAGAAACGCTGAGAGGGTTAAACAGCTTCTGGGGATGTGAAACTAAATGTCATCTCTGGGCAGGAAGGCGTAATCACCATGCATTTGCACAGCTGCTCCCTTGGTCCTTGCTCCCAGTTGAGCCCTGTCCACAGCTCCCACTGCTGCATTTGAACACCACCCTGCAAGCAAGAGCACTGTGCTTTGGGGTGTCTCATCCCAAACTGGGAACGTGCTGTAGCCCAGTGCTGCTTCTGAATACCTTGATACTCTGGCTTAATGCTCTTCATGAGGTACTAAACCCTGAAAGTGGCCCCAGTGGCTTTGAGTTCCATTCCAGAAACGAACCTAGAAATTCTTGTTGAACTTGCAAAAGAAACAACAAATGGAGCTGCAGGTGGAGATTGAGAGAGATCATATTAAAATACTCTGGGGGTAAAACTGCAAGCATTAACCACTTTAAAACACTGCCCTTTTGAGTAAAGTTTGCAATAAACTTCATAATGGAAACTATTTCCTGATAGCTGAAACCATTATTAAATGAAAGGTCCATTGCAAGCAGCACATACTCTGCTTTTCTCACTGCAGAAGCAGTGAGGAGCTGTTCTGCAGGTGGAAGGTCTGGGCCAGGCAAGGTTTGCATCAAACTGACAGTAACAGGCCAGACAGCTGAGATGTTGCTCTTGCTGCACTGTTGTGACTTTGAGTTATTTCCCAACACTCCTTTGACTCTGTGCTTGGCAGGTCACAGCCTCTCCTCGATGAACACTCTCGGTATTACACGAGCCAGCCCAGCCCCTTGCGCCACCACCCCAGACCTGAGCACTCTCCTAAAGGTAGGGTCTGCCAGGGCTGCCCAGCACTTGGGTTGTTGTCAGCTCTTTTCCTCACACAAGGAGCCTGCAGGGGACAGAGTGGTGGGAAGTGATGCAAATAAAGAAGGGGAATAATGCCCCAGCAGGCAGGTGATGCTGGGCAGTGTTTGGGTTGGACTTGCTGAGCATGTTGCAGGCTGTGAGACTGAAAAACTGAATTGGTTTGCCTGGAATTTGTCAAGGTGCTGTCTGTATGTCTTCTCTGATCTCTTAATGATGAATGACTGTAAATCTAGGTAGCAAATGACAAAGAAGTGTCAGGAAGACAACATTATGATGGATTTTAGGTGACTCACTGTTCTCAAACAATCCAATACAAGACAGAATCTCACCTGTCTGGTGAGCAGATGGGATGATCAGACAGAAACTTGTCCTGAGAGCAGGCTAGTTTTATTCCTGTAGCACCTCAGCACTGCTTTGTTGGTTTGTTTTCTGAAATCACTTGGCACAGAGCAATGTGGGTAGGGTTGCCCCTGCAGTTGCTTTAAATCTGAATGCCCATTGTCTGAGTTATCTGTAGAGCCTCTGGGGAAGGAAGGGGGCAGTCTGAGTTTAACTCAGTCTCAGATTTCTTCCAGCTCCACTAGTGAGACTTAAATGTGGATGCTTTCCTTTCCAAAATTTAGTTTGGTAAACTTGGGTTGTGTCTTCATCAAGCAAGCTGGAAAGTTGATGGCACTTTATAGGGTGTGTTTGCTTTAGTGAGACTGTGCAATGGGGCTGCAGCACCATTCACACCCTAGAAGAAATGCACATGTCTGCCTGTCTCGTGGATCTGTCCTTCCTTTGCTTCAGTCATGTAACATATAGCTCCCATTTTGGCCTTTGACTTGACTAGTACCCTAGGAGTCAGACAGATGGACAGTAGGGCAAGCCAGGTAAAATATGTCTGCAGGCAATAATTTTTTCGCCAGGGTTTAGTCTCACAGACTGTTTCCTTTGTGTTTTGTTTTCCAGGTTCCCGTAGGAAGCAGTAAACTGTGCTAGCCTTTGCTTTGGTACTGACTCTTCTGTAGCAAACATTACTGGAATTGCCAGGCAACTTTCTTCATCCCTGACCTGATGCGAGGCCCACCCTCCACTCCCAGGATCATCTCTTTAAGTCTTGTCATATTAAGGAAAATTGTTTGTTTCAATTTCTTACTCATCTGTGATGACTTGAGCAGTGCAGTATAATCTAGCTGCCACTGAGCTGTGCCAATCAACCAGCTGGCCCAACAGCTCCCTCATACATTCTTTTGAGGCTTTCTTTTTATTTTTAAGTTTGGCTGGAGCTCTGATGAATAGGACAAATTGAGATGCATGTACAATGGAGGAAAATTGAAGAAATTACTTGGGTTATGGCAATGCAGCAAACATCAGAAGTACAAGTCCTTTTTACATGAAGATAACTTAGCAAAGAGAGCTATAAGAGGAATTGGGTTTCTTCCTGTGTTGGATAGGACAGCTGAGCCAACCTGACAGTCATATGAGCTTGCAGGAAGGAGAGAGCCTTGTCAAACATATACCAGCAAAAGCCAAACCCTGAGACTGGTGAGGCAGAAATAGCCTATGAAACAGAATTTTTAAACTGCTGTATTTCTTTCTAGGGTTTCCAACATTCTGAATAGAGTGTATATAGGCATTTAGCTCTAGGATATAGGATAGAACAGTTAAAAGGAAATACAATTCCAACTGAAGGTAGACCTTGCGTGCATGACTTAGGATTTGCCAGGGAGTTCAAGAAGCTGTGAACTGTGGTTTGGGAAAACTCATACAAACAGATCTGTGTGTCTGAAGGGACCTCTGTGGTCACCTGCTTTGAGCTTCAGTGTGGTAAAAGCCAAGGAATTTCATTAAAGCCAAGTCAGATCTCATGTTACTCTTAGCTCAGTTGCTGATGCACTTGAGTAGAGTAACTTGTTTCTGAACTTGGATATGTCTTGTAAACATGGGGCTGCTGGAGAGAGGGCCATATGGGCATTGAGCATCAAAATCTACAGTTACAGGCAACCTGAGCCAGACACAGAGTGCTGATCAGTCCACACAATGTCTGTGCTGACTGCTTTTCCTCTCCACTGCTCCATCCAGCTCCAGTCAGGAATGAAAAAATCATTGCTGTCTAGGGCACAGCAGGGTCTGCAGGTTTGCTGTCTGTATATATTTTCCCATGCAGTGATTCCGTCCTGGCTTGTTTTCCCTCCACTCTTTGAAAATCATTTTTCTCTTGCACAAAAAGTAGCCTTTTCCCATGGCCTTCTCATTTAAATTCTATAGTCTTTTTAATATTTTTCTTGCCATTATTTTCAGGTGTATTTTTAAACTAGAAAGCTGAAGATCTGGACCCTGTCTTCGAGTGTGTTCAGCCAGGGCAGGCTGGTTATCCATGGGCCAGCCCAGTTCATGGCAGAGAGCTTGGCTGCCTTGCCCCTGCAGCCCAGCCTTAGTGCCAGCACCAAGTCTGTCTCGCCACTCTCTCTGTTGGCTCTGGCTCTGCAGAGGAGGGGAGACCCCTGTGTCTAAGGCAGGAAACTTGTCCTCACCACTGATCTGCCTGGGAAAGAGGCCTTGGCATCTCTCTGGAGCTTTGTGGGGAGGGAGCACCTCTAGGAAATAGGAAGAGAGCCTGGCTGGCTGCTGTTCCTCTAGTGCACAGTTCGTGCCCCAAGGCAGTTGTAAGGCTGTAACCTTGGCTGTTCTTGGTCAGGATAATTACTGGGCCAAATCACTGGGAAGACAGGGCAACTCCTTTTTCACAGAAGTTGCAGGTGCAGGTTTAATACCACATAACAAGGCCATGTCTTGCCTTGACCAGTAACTCAAAGACTTCCATCTCCTACTCCCACTGGCCCATTGGCAGCAGTTCAGTACCTGTGAAGAACCACATAACCCCAATGGATCCCTGCTCCAGGGGTACCCTAACCTAAAACCTTGCCATGTAGGACTTTGTGTATGGGCAGAATCCTGCTACCTGCATCCCTGCTTCCACACTGTGGCTCACCTGCCTGCATGGGCTCCTAAGTGACTTGCAAGGTCTTGCTTGCTGCTGCTTCTCAGGAAATATCCCAGTCAGCAGCTGGATTTTACTGTCCTTGCCTTCTTCCCACCTCTCATTCTGTCTCTGTCCATTCAGAAGTGTTCATGTTCTTTAAGGATTCAGAAAAAAAACAACATAGATGCTATTTTTTTTCTTTATTATTTGATAACTTGGCCCAGTGTGGCAACCTCATCTACCAAGGTTTTTATTTTGTATGGATTTATTTTTGTATTTCATGTAACAGTCAAAATTTCTACTGCTGAAAATGTCATTTTTTTTTCCTGTGGGCTTTTTTCTTTCATTGCCATCAGAGTAATTACTGTTGTGAAATGGATGCCTGGTGGGTTTGTAAGAATTAATACTTCCTACAAACACCCTAGTCCAGGCACTGCTGCTTGTACCACCTGGTGCACTTGTGAAAACTGGATGGAGAAAAGTCCTGCCAAATCAAAAAGAGGTTGAGCTTTGTACTTGCTTGCAGAAAACTGGTGATTCTCTGCAGAAGGCATGGGGAAATCACCAGCTAGGAATTCAGCCCTCCATGGGCTCTGTATCTGGCTGTGATGGACTTTCTTGCACTGCAGTTGGCTGGTGTAGCTTTTGTCTTAACCTAGTCAGAGAAGTCATGAGCTCTGTGACATTTGAAGAACCTATTAATTCAGGAGGGATGCTTGGGAGTATCCAAGTTGTTGGTGTCAATGGTAGTGAGTAGAAATGTGAGGGAAAACTCTGATAAATTTAGTTTGGAAGCTGGGTAGTCTGAAGAACACCTCAGTGCCTCCTCTGTGGAGCTGTAAACTCTCCTTAGTGGCCAGTCAAGCTCTCTGGCCAAGACACCAAGAGACAAGAGCCCAAGAGAAGGATCCCAGGAGCAATTGTTGCCTTCTGGATGCCTTTGAGGAGTGCTGAATGCTTTATGGGCTGTTTTGCTCTGTATCCTCCCTTAGTCCTCATTCTTTTTTCTTTCTGCTTGCCTTTATTCATTTGCTGTTCCTTGTGTTTCTCCTGTTTTATTACTCCATAGTCCTTGTGAAAAGGGGGTTCCTAAGGCTTTGCTAGAAAAGGGAGAGAAATGCTAGGAATGGCAGCTGAGGAAAGCAGGCAGTGAATGGGATAAGTTGTTCATCTCATGCAGGTTGGGGTCCTCATGCAGCCATGCAGGTTAGAGACCTCCTGAGGCAGAGGTTGCAACGGGACTTGCATCTTTAGTGACCACTTTTGGAAAGGGTTTCCATGGTCCCACTGAAGTCAACAAGAGCTGAGATTATGGATGAACAAAGAGCCACTTTCCTTGGGGTCAGCAGCCACAGTTCTGCTGAGAATCAAGAAGATGCAGCTTGTGTAGGTGAGATGCAAAATCAGCACCTTGGACGTGTGTTCTGGGAAAGAGGCACAATGAAAATTAACCTTTAAAAAACCACTCAGCAATATTTCTTTTCTATGACAGAAAAATGTTTATGTACCTTGGTTTTTTTACTTGTTTACTCTTGCCAAGTTTCAGTAGCTTTGCCTATGGGTTTGCTCTGGATTTAGTAGCATGTTGGAGCCCTTGCTGGGAGCCCTGCCCAGGTTGCTTGGGTCCTGCATCCCTTTCTGACTCTGTGCATTAACAAGGCATCCAGCGCCACGTGGAAAATTCACCTCCTTGAAATCCTGGCACTTCCTGACCTTCCTAGCAAGCTCATCTCAGCAGCAAGAGTTCTCCCCACCTCCTCACCTCTGTCCAAAGCACAATGGTCTGCAGAAGAGAGGTCGGTGACCTGGCGGGATCGTGCCTTACACGCAGGGATGCTCGATGTCTTCAGCAGGCTGACCTGAGTCACCTTGCTATGAAACTCTGTCTTAATGGGGACTGTGCAGATTCCTGCAGCAAGAAGCAGTTCTCGTCACAGGGATAGATCCAACAGGTTGATCTCATCTTTTTTTAAAGAACTTCATGGGTTTGAACTTGGTGGGGTGAGGAAATATCAGCTGTTAAGGGATAGATGAATTCTCATCATTGAATTTCTCCTCTTGGGGAAGAAGGATAGAAGTTCCAGATGCTGCAGTCTGCTTCTCTCTCTATAAAAGGGATCTTGTATGTACAGTATTTTTATATCTCTGCATTCCCATCTATCAGGATTTGAATCAGGATTGATAACATTCTCTACTTATGGAAAAAAATGGATTGTTATTTTTACAGTGCTAGATGTCTGTTTGTTTATTTTGTGCCAAATTACAGCCACTGTTACATTCTAGTGTTTTCATTCAGTTTATTGCTGTTCATCAATGTGTATATTATATATTTTTATTATCAAGGTTTTTATTTTAATTCATATTATCCTGTATGCAAACTAACTGTGGATTGCTAATTTATATATGTATAAAGGGGAGCACTTGGAGACAGTGTGAGGATTCCCCTACTTAGTTTACACTCTTGTAACTGAGCACAGCCAGTCCATGAAACTCACTGTTTCCTTCGGAGAGCAATCTCCTGTGTTGCAGGTGGCTCCTGCTGTCCCTCCTGGCAGCACTGGCACTGCAGGGCTGTGTGGGATGCAGCAGGAACTGGGGCACAGCTCCCAGCACAGCCTGGTGGGTGCCTGGGCTCAGGGCTGCCCAGCAGGGTGGTGGTGGCTGAGCTTTGCTCTTTATCTGTCCCCAGCCAGTGCACACTTGGGTTTGCCCCACTCTCCCAAGGTGTTCAGGGCCTGGTTTTGCAGCTGCTTTGGGAGGTGGGAATGGGACATATCCCTTGCATGGAGCACACCATTGGTGTAGCTTGTCCTCTTTTTGTTGCAGAGGACAGGCACAAACCTGCAGAGATCCCAGTTTGCTGCACTCCAGCACATCTGTGGCTGTGCAGCGCTGCTGGGGAGGGACTGGCTGTGCTGCACACAGGTGCCACTTGGACTGCCCTGCCCAGGACTGGCAGTGGGACATGGATATCACATTCAGGAGCTGCCCAAGCCTCTGTTCCTGGGCTGGAGATACTACCAGCCACCTCCTCCCCATCAGTAGCACAGGGCAAGGCTCAGCTGGGCAGTTTGGGCTCTTCAGGAGAGTCCCAGAGAGGACAGTGGCACACACAAATGAGTATTTTCTACTTCATGGGAAACAAGTTCCACTGTATCAGTGTTCACTCTAAGTAGACTCCATGGTCTGTCTCCAGCTGCATCTGTGCACTGCAATATAGTTAATTGCCTCAGATAAATAACTGCAGTTGTCTCATTTAGCTCTTCAGGGTAAACTTTCAGCCTGTTGAATCTAAATATTAGCCATGCAATGAGGTGGATTAGTCAGAAGGCTTAAATTCCTCAGAGCTGCAAGTGTATCCTGCATTGTAACAGCTAATCCTTAAATATGAATTGCACACTGACAATAATCTGTCTATGCAAGCCTATTCTTGGTTTTATTTTGACTGTTCACTCTATAATTTACCAGGTTTGGCATAGAACTTCTGAATGACATTTAACCAAAGTATCATGTCTGTGTGTGTGTGTATAGCATGTTTTGCTTCATACTCCTGAATTGTCATAGAATGTAAAGGGAACATTGCCTTGCCCCATTTTGTTCAATAAATTGCTGTATTTTGTTATTCACCAATTCCTTCTGTCCCTCTGTGCTTTTCTGGAAACCTGAGTGGGTTACACAGAAGCAGGGGAAAATAAGACCTTGTTCCACCCTTTGTTCCTGGAACCTAGCTGCTTCTACCAACAATTATGTTCTTCCACTGTAATAGATGTAGCAAACAAACAAATTTGTATTTAATTTGATTATTTTGTTGACAGACAGATGGAAAAAAGGCTATGTAATATCTTGGAAAAGATCTGGACTGTTTCATTTCCTGAGACTGTGATACTGAAAAATAAAGCAGTATGATTATTTGCAAGGATAAGATGCTCTTTCTTATTTCATTAACATAACTTTTAAGTTTGCAAAAAGCCTGCTTGAAGATTCCCTCAAACAACACATACCTACAGTGGTGGGACTGAATGTAAGAAGGAGGAATGGCAAATGCCCTGGGACTGACTGCTGTCTTCAAAGGCACCAGCTGAGGATGCAGCCACATGCAGCTCAAACATGAGCAGACCTGATCCCACAAACTCAGTTTGTGACTGAGCATTCTGGAATGGAGAGGAGGTCACACAATATAAATTCTGGATCTTGCATCTGGACTGTAAACATTTCTTAAATGCTCATTTACTCATTTGTGTCTGCTTGCCAAGAATAAGCATTGCACAGGGGAGCAGGGAGCCCTTTGGCACCCCAGCACAGGGCTTTCCCTCTATGGCACCCCTCAAAGGGCTTTCCCTTTGGCACCCCAGCACAGGGCCTTGGGCTGCACAAGTGAGTGCTCTGACTCCAACAGAGTTCACTTTGGGGCTGGATCTGTGTCACAGCACCAGCCCAGTGTTTCCAAGTGCCTCAGTGTCATCTTTACCTTCCACCAGCTGCATCTCAGAGTCCCTTGGGCATTATCAGTGAGTGGAAGGAGGAGTCAGCAAAACACACATGGCTGCCAGGGGAAGACCCTGGTTGTAAAAACAAGGCTCTTGGGAGTGCCAAGAGCTGTGCCAACTTACAGCCTATTGCAGCCTCTTGTCTGCAGAGGCTGGGTCAGCCTGTTTTCTCTGAAAGGCTTCTTTCATGTCAGTCTTGGCACTTGTTGAAGCACTAGGCTGTGGTGGGAGCAGGGCCAGCTGGAGCTCTGAGAAACATCTTCCACCTGGTGCAGTGATGTGCACATGGAACTGGGTGTGGGGACCACGAAAAGAACACTGAAGAGCCCCTGGGGACTTTTTTTCTGCACCAGAAAACTTTGGTTTCTGAGTTTTCAAGTTGCATGCAGCGCCCAGGCTGTGGGTGTGCCGTGGTGGGTGGATCCAGTGTGTCACTGGGGGTGGATCAAGGCTTCCCATGTATCCTCCAGCTGTGAAAAAAGTTAAGCCAGTGGAGATTGCTGAAAGTCAGCATTGTTGGGTGCCCCCCAGCCTGACTGCCCCTTTGGCTGCTTCACACTGCCCTGCAAGGTGGGAGCTGCAGTCCTCTGTCTGTGTGCATGTCCAGGTCCTCATTTCCCACCCAGCTCCATGCTAGTAGAGGTTCCCTACCTGGACCCCGTGCTCCTTTTGTTCAGCAGGCAAATCACAGCTGCAGAGACCCAGAACCTAAACCAGGTGAGGTATCTGAGGCACAAATGACTTGCTGCAGTACACATGGTAGGTATGCACTGTTCCCAGTTCATTTTCCAGAGACCTGGTGGGTTACAACGTGGCTGGAAGTGGAGAACATCCCCTCTGCCATGTGAAACCCTGCTTTATTCCTGAAACTGTTCCTTCTCAATTTCAGTATTGAGCAAAGCTAATCCCTACATTCTTTGCACCATCCTGCTAGCACACAAATGATAGCTCCTGGCACCAGTTATCTCAGCTCTGAGGTCCACCTGTCCATCACTCTGATTCCTTTAGTGATCCTTGAACAGTGCCCTGAGTCGATACTGAATCACTGTGGCCAGAATTCCTGTCACAGTTAATGGCAAAAATTAGATTCACTAAATGAGACCTGGGATCAGGCTGCAAACCAAGTTTAAAACAAGCACAGAACTTGTGTCTGGCAGCTGGGTATTTGTTGAATGTCAGTGCTTCCCTGACCCCAGAGAGCCCCAGACAAGCACCCAAACAGCTCTGCCAAAACCTGCTCCTGTTTCATGTTGTTGCTGGTGAGTGGCAGCTCTGAGTACTGACACCAGTTTTCACAAAGTCTCCTTTCCCCTGGCACTGCTTTTGCTCAGTAATAGCTCCCACCCTGCCCTTTCCCCCCAGACAGATCCCAACTCCAGGGACTCACTCTGTGGCCACCTGAGGCCAGCCCAGGCCCAGCCCCTGGCTGGCACTGAGGGCTCCAGGCCATGCTACACATGATTCCTATTGATGTGTCTACAGCATCTGCCACGTCACAGGACAGGCTTTTCCTGGCTATTTTGGACTTGAATGGTTTCTGTGTTACTGCAAACATGGCTGACATATGCAGGGTTCAATTGTGAGCCAGAGGAGCCTGTGTGTGTCTCCCTGCTGGGGTTCATACCCAGGTGAGGAGAAGTGCACCAGCATCCCCTTCCCTGGGCTGAGCTTGGAGCTGGGACAGGTTCTCACCCGAGAGTGCTCTACAGTGCTGCCTTCCTCCCCTCTTCATCCTCCCTAGGTCAGACAGTGTCCAGAGAGTGATGACATGGCCATGTTATGTGCATGGGGACTGTCTGTGAGCTTTGTCCCAGCCAAACTGCAAAGAAGCTTTAGCAGGTGCTGGTACAGCAGTAGGAGGTTTGCTAATGGGAGGTGGAGTTTGGGGAGAGGATGAGATGTACTCAATGTTTATTCCCACACTGGCACTGGCCCCCAGTTACTGGCCACACAGCACATTATCCCAAAAGGTTCTGCTCAGCCTGCCAAGGGACACATAAACATCACCCAAGCCCCTCACTTGCGTATTTTTATTTAATTGTTACTTGCTCACAACTGATGAAGCACTGAAGGCCAGCCTGAAGTGCCTGCTAATGTCCTGGAGGGTCCCTCCCATCAGGCAGGTCTGGAGATAGGGGCTCCCTGCACTGCCCTCTCCTCCAAAGGCAAAGGGAGGCACCAAGAACAAGGGTTTCCAAGTGACTTTTCCAGGCTGCTAGACACACTGTCCTGCTGGAAAAGTCCCCAGCCTCAGGCTGTGAGTCCTGTGCACGGACAGGACTGCCACTGCTGCCACAGGGAACCTGCAAGAGTCAGTGCAGAGCATCCCACAGGAGCAGAGGAATGCATTGCTGCACACCTGAGACAGAGATGACCCACAGCTGCTCCAGGGTGGCCCTGACTGCACATCTGACAGCAGCTGTGTCCTGGTAGCATCCCCAGGGGATAACAGGGACCAGGAGCAGCAGGGCAGGCCTCTGGGGTGGGCAGGTCTGTGTCTGCTGGAGAAAACTGGAATGGCCTAACAGCAACAGAAAGCCAGGTTCTGCAGGTACCTGCTGCCCTGGGGAGCTAAGCCAGCTCTCCTGATGCCAGGATTAAACCAGCTGTGCAAAGGTGCACATTAATGCCAGCTTGTCTCATCCACAAGGATGCTGGAACAGCCAGCCAAAGCTGGCCCTGCTGTTTTTTGTTTTCTGAAAATACCAGACCGCTGTGGGCCCAGGCTGATAGGAGAGGCTCCTGTTGGAAGCAGGTAAGCCAAGAGGGGGTGGTTTGCCTTTCTGTGGGACACAGTGGTAGCTGGGCTTGGGAAGGTGTCTGCGTGAAGTCAGGATGTCCTGCTTGACAGGACCCCAGCACCAGCTGTAATTTAGAAGTCACTTTGTGCTCAGCTGAAAACTTTTGTTTCTCTATATATTCTCCTAATTTCATGCAGTTCAGCTGTGCAAATAGAGCACATGTCCCCTGGGAGAGAAGGAGAGAAAGTCCCCAGGACCAAGGGAAAATGTCACCATATGGATGGTCAAACCATGTGACCCAGTCCAGCCCACCTGAATTTTGAACAGAAAACACTCAAAATGAGCTACTAAACCTAAAAATCTAAAACTTAAAAGTTTTAAATCTAAACCTAAAAGTGTTGGCAGTTCTTGCAGAAATAAAACAACAACAAATTTAAGTGTGGTCACCATTTTAGTGGGTTACTGGACTGTTTATGAAAGCAGTACAAAGCCAGGCAAGAAGCTGGAGGCTTTATTCCTTAAATTGTATTCCTTGGTCCCCCAGAGCCCAGGCTGAAGACAGTGCTGATCACCTCGAGGTGTGCAGAGCATTGCTCTGTGCAGGCTTTGAGTCAGTCCCAAAGTGGGAGCTGTGTGAGCAGAGCTCAGGGCTGCAGCATTCCAACCTAGCCTGGCAGCAAGGCAAATATCCAAATATTGCGTGGCAAAAAAAAAGCGATTTTCCCTTCAGATAGAACTCCACCAGAGCTCACACTGATACCTCTGCACTCCCAAACTCCCAGGGAAATGCTTTGATACCTCTACCCCACACTCACTGGGTGCATTAACAACCTTGGCATTTCTCACATGAGTGAACTTTACTCAGTTTTAGTGTCAGCCATGGTGTGCAGTCCAGTCCTTCCTCGTGAGATTTTTTTTTTTCTCCCAAATCTTCTTAACAAGGGATATTTGTCAGGTTGATCCAGCTGTCCCTTAAGAAATTAAGAGCTAATTAAAAATAAAAGCTTGAAAATCAATTTGGATTAATAAACATAAAATTTAACCATTTTTGGGGAAAAAAATAGGAAGGCGGAAAAATGCTTTATTGCGCTTTTAAGTGATTATTTTATTTTTGCCCGGGATGCTCCAGCAGCATCGAGTTCTATCCCAGGGCTCTCTCTAGTGGCCAGAAAGGAAAGGATGGGCAGGAGCTCAGCGGAGTCAGTGCTGCACCGGCACCCAGGGACAGACACCTGGATGTGGGTTTAGGGACACACACCTGTGTGTGCCCCCAGGGGCTGGGATTTTGGGTGCTGACAGCCCCAGCACACAGATGTGTTCTCCCTCATAGGCTCCCCCCCCACAGATGTGCCTCCCAATCACACCAGAGCGGCGCAGGGAAATGCAGCCCACATTTTGGGGTGTGCAGAGAGAGGAATAAACTCGGCCCTGCAAAGTCCTCAGGGTAAAACAAAAAAGTGCAAGGGGGTTGTGTTGGATGAAGGCATTTGAAGCCCGCAGAAGTGAACAGTGCTGGGCTGAGCATCCCTTGAGCAGCTGTTGTTGGATGGGGCAGTTGTTCCCCCGGGGCTGTGCAGGCTGCTCACAGACAGAGCTCGCTTGGGGCAGCCACTCTGCCTGTCCACACCCTGCAGCTGGGAGCTGACAGCACAGAGGGTTCCTCTCCAGGCTGACCAGCAGTCTTGGGAGCCCCGTGTTCCTTTAAATTTGTTTTACATATATCATTTGGCAGCATGGGTGGTAGCAGCCATTGGCGCCTAAAGCATTGAGAGCTTGCAGGGCAGTATTTAAGCAATTTTCTTATTTGTAGTATTGAACACCTTCCGTTTATTTCATTGCAGAAACTGTGCAGGAAAATGGGGATTTTAATAATGTTGAATATGTGGCAAAGCCAAACACCCAAAAACTCTTAAAAAGTTAGCAGAATCGAAGTGATAGAAGCCCCTTTGCCAGCACAGAGTGCAATCCAGGGAAGATCAGGGGCAGAACTTTCCCTGGGCTCCTGCCTCAGGCCCAGGGCAGGCTCACAGTGTGATGAGCTGTGAGTTGGGATGCCATGACCTCAGAGCTGGGGTGGCAGCCACGGGAATGCTGCTCACCACCAACACAACACATCAGCTACTAGGACATTATTGGGGGAAAAAAAAGAAAATTTGACAAGTTTTAAAGCATTTCATGAAGTCAAAAGTCCCCAAAGAACAGGGAGTTCTGCTTGACAAATAACACAAGCACTCACACCCAGCTCCAGCTGGGAGCCAGTCTCCACCAGTGACTCCTCCCTTTTATCACCTGCCCTTCCCAGCTTGTTCTCCTGGGAATGGGCTTTTTCACACTTGGAAAGACTCTTTCCCATCCTTCTGATGGATTTAAGCTTTTCTCTCCTCTTGTTGTGAAGTGTTTTGTTTTATTCTTCAGAGGATTCAAAATTGACTCTTACATGCTAAAATTAATTCCCCAACTTACCTCTTCCCCTGTGTTTGTTGTAACTTTTGGTGTGAAATTCTTCAGCCTGTGGTTCAAAGGCAGTAAAAGGTTTTCTTGGACTTGCAGTGCTTTCTGCTTTGAAGACTCTTATCATACTGTGGTGTGAGTCCCAGAGAAGCCCGTGGCTGCAGCTTTGAAGCCTGCAGGGACCTTTGGATGTGTGGCACCTCTGCAGAGCTGTACTGGGCACCAATGTGCCAAGCACCCTGTCTGAGAACTTGGCCTGGCAGCCTCCCCTCCCCTCCAAAGGGGACAGGAGTGGCTGTCCTGCAGTGCAGGAGGGTCATGGGCTGGGACATGGCAGCTGTAGTAACCTTCTAGTAAGTATTTTAAATGTTTTACCATAACCTGTGGAAGAGAGCTGTTCTGTAGCAAAACCACCACTTATTGCTGTGAATGACAGGAAAAAGCACTGAAGGAAACCTGTTTATTACTCACCTATTCCCTTTTTGATGAGCATGGAGGCAGGAAAAGCACCACTGGGAAATTCCTTTCAAAATACCCATCCCACTGTGCTAGTGCTGTGCAAACCTGAAACAGAAAAGCAATCCTTACCTCAAACTGCTTGAGGTGCACATGTAAGGGAGAGGAAATCTAGCTGTAGAATAGCATCTTTATAACCCCAGACTGTTCTTCTGTTCTGATTTTGTTTGTTATCTTTAATGGCTCTTCAGGAGCACAGCTGTATCTATATGCCAGAGTCCTGTGGACTTGGGCACATCACTATTCCTGCAGCTAGATTCCTGCATCTAGTCCTTCTTTAGCTTTTTTTGTATGTCAGTTTTTATCCTGTACAGCTTAATTGGGTTCTGTGTTACTGAAAGCTGCTTACTACTTAAAGAGCATTGGAGAGTTGCACTGAAATATTTATGTCCAGTGCATTACTTCATTAAGGAAATGATCTAAAATGAATTGAGATTGAATTATGCCCAAAATGCCTATAAAACTGGATGCTGACTGATTATTTAATGGTTCTCCTGATATGTGATGCATTAGAGGTCTCTGTTGCCTTTAATTTTTCATGGACTGAGCTCAGGCTTGCAGCAAGCCCAGACTACTGGTAAATGGCATTTCCTTGTAACTAAGCATCTTGCTCCTTTTTTATTTTTTTTTTCTTGACATAAATGGTGTTTTCATGATATGTGAATTGAAGTGTCAAAGTCTGTTTTGTGCCTGAGAATGTATTTGGGGTCACTGAAGGGATTACTCCTGTTTCAGTGCTCAGATGCCAACCTGCTCTGGAAATCCTGCAGCAGCCCAGGAGAGTCCTTGTGATGGTTTTGCCTTCAGCCATTTGGAGTTAACTGTCTCAAATTACACTGGCTGTGGTAGGAAAATGGTTCTGTGGTTAAAAGTGAAAGAGCTTAATCTGGTGCTAATCATTCAGGAGCACATTTGGACAGCAGAGAGCTTTTACCAAACCCTTGTTTTCAGGGCTTATAGAAAGCTCAGTTTGGTCTTAATGAGTTCTTCCAGCTGTGATCAGGTAATGCAAGCAGCAATACAGATGTTACAGGATGCAGAGGAGCACTGCTACAGGTCTTGCAGGACACTGCTGTCCTCACCTGCAATCATATTGCATATTCCATTCTGCTCCTGAGAGTTCCTCCCATTTGTCTCCTTCCTCAGGATAATCATGGTGTGCTCCAGCCTGGGTGGGCTGGGCAGGGCTCAGAGTGAACCTGGGGACAGCAGAACCTGTAACAGTGAGTGGGACCTGGCAGGTCTGCCTTGTTTGTAACTTCTGCAGCATCATTCCTGTTTCTCAGGGCCTGCAGGACCAGCCTGGACAGGCTGAGTTCTTCAGGACCCATGCAGTGCCTGTTTCAACATCTGGGAGGGATTTATTCACCCACAGACAGCGTTGGCCTGGCCTTCTGCAGGGCAGGAGTCCTTTGAACCTTCACTTGCACAAAGGAAAATGTCCAGGATTTAACAAAAATGCCTTTTTATAAGAGAAGTTTCAGCTCTGTTTCCCTTTTGGCCTGCCCCTTAATCTGTCTCATGCACGAGGGAAATCCAATCCTTGCAGAGTTAATTTTATTAACTGATGCTTATTGGATTATCTTTGAAATCAAATAAGCTTTAGCTGGGTAAGCTGGAAATAAAGAACATGCAGGGACTTAAAGGCAATTCAATTCATTAGTAACACTCTGCTAGTGAAAAGTAGCTCCTGAAGAGCCAAATTTCCTGAAACACTGGGGATTCCTCCACAGGAAGGACAGAAGTAGCAGAAAATGGGAGATCTGGGGCCATCTTCCATTCAGTGGAATTCAGTGTTGGCAAGGTTGAGGGTACCAGTGAGAGGAGGCTGGTGCCAAGCAAGGTGTGTGAAACACAACAGCAGAGCTCTCCTGGGGAAATCTGGGGGTTCAGAAGCACGAATTAGGAGGTCAGTGCATTGACACGCTTTGGAATATTGCTCAGGAAATGTGTGTGGGATGTGCCTGGCTGACACTGGCTCCAGGGACCCAGGCACGCTCCAGGCAGCCCCCTGTGCATGAGCACAGCAGCATTCTGCAGCCACAGAGGAGAGGCTGGCCAGCTGGAACGCTGGGCTTTCCTCTGCCTGCGCTCGGAGATGCAGAGCCATGTCTCCACTGAGCCAGGAGAGTGTGCTGGCTACACAGGATTGCTGTGACTGCACTCTGCTCTCCAGGCCCTGCTGCTTCTGGATGAGCTGAGCTCCCAGGCAAGGGAGGTGATGCAAGGGGGAGCCTTGGTGTCCCTTGGGAAGAAGGGAGCCCTGGCTCTGTCCTGCCTCTGCAGTGACCCAAGCACTGACAGAGTCACTGGATTAAACCCTGACATGTCCAGGCTGTAGGAGCCAAGCCCAGCACTGGCTGGATGGGCAGTCCTGGGCAGCCTCACCTTCAGCACATGGATGGAGTTGGTGCTTATGAGGGTTCCAAGGATCTTCTGAGAGCTGTGTCCCTCTGGATGGTGGCAAGGAGAGAGCCTGGGGGCCAAACACAGCAGCCAGACAGCAAACAACTGCATGGATAAATAATCAGAGGGGGATGCAGGGAAATCAGGATTAATGTGGAGTGGGGCATGGGGGGAAAGGCCACAAATGCAAAGGAAAGAAAAAAGCATTTTTATTGTGTTTTTTCTAGGAGAAACTGGAGGGTTTGCTTTGTTTTCCTGGAGAAAAGGGAATATCTTATTTAACATACACCCTGTCTCACAATGCAATGAAAACCCAAAGCAAATCTTCTGACTCCTGACAGGGTGAGGTTTTTCACACAGTAAATAAACCAACATGTTTTCTCAAAGTCACAAAAAGGACCTGTGGTCGGTGACAAAGTTATTAATAAGAAGTGTTCTCTTGGGCAGTCAATTCAGAGGCTGCCTCATCAGACAGGCATTACCAGCCCAGCACCACCATTCCTGAGACAACTGAAATGTAGCCTCCTGACAAAACATTGATTCTGAAGATTAATTGTCCCCTATAGCACAGTTTTAGACCAATCTGAAACACAGGGAGGACAATTGTCCTTTGGGTTTAATAGAGTTGTCTATCTGACATCCACAGGGCTGGAGCAGCTCTGTGCAGCTCTGTCCTGGCTTACAGAAAACAGGGGCAGTTTCAGAGAGGTGCCACTGCCAGAAGAGGGAGCAGCCTTGGGTGGTGTCTATCCCAGCTGCACTCCTGGAACCTGGGCTGAACTGAGGGAAATGGCAAGCAAACTTTGCATTTTAAATTGGAATTTCCTCATGCAGCTCAGACTGCAGCAGTGTCAGTTCTTACAGACTGCACAGCTCCTAAACCTGAACTGGGGAGACAAATCCAGCTGGAAAGGGTTGATCTGGATGTTATTTCCAAACATGTATGAAAGGGCATGAAAGCTGCCTGGAGAGCTCTGGTCTCCCCAGAGAGGACGCCTGAAGTGCAGTAAAACCAGCTTTGCTCTGTCAAACACAGTTACTGTCTAGCTACTGTGGAGGCGCTGGTTGGAGCTGGAGGAACTCTCCTCTGTGGAAATTCTCTTGGGATATTCCTTTATCCCTTCCTGGCTTCCTGTGGTTTGAGCTGAAACTCTGTCAGTGCTCCTCCACCCTTTGAACCTACAACAGGTGAGCTTTAGTGAAATTTTGCAGAGGCATCTTGGGCATTGCTTGGGTGCTCAACAGGAGAAACCACAGTAGTGCTTGTGAAGGAAAATAGATTTTCATGTTCTGCTCTCAGGAAAGAAGCAATGCACATTTGATTCTCCCCAGAGCCAGGCAGCTGAATTTGAGTTGGGTATTAAACCTCCACAGGCAGCAGTGGGAGAAGGAGAAGTGAAGGTGTGTCTTAGGGGGAATTTTTCATGATTTAATGTTTCAGGACTGCAAGGGCTGCTGGCTCAAAGGATTGCCTGAACCTCAGTGTGGAACACAGGTCTCTTGGCAGGTTTAACCCAGGTTTTCTCTAACAATCCCATCACACATGCTCTCCTCTTACACTGGCAAGCTCACAGCAGCAGGAGACAGAGCTGACCCAGCCAGGTCCTTGGTGGCTCCTGGGGCAAGGCTTCTCCTCTGCTCGGTGGCTGGGGACAGATCTCCTCAGCCTTCAGCCTGGCCTCTCTGCTCAGAGCCCATGGTCTCTGTGCCAGGACTCTTCCTTCTTGTTCCCTCTAGGAAATTGAAAACTTGAGGAGTTACTTGTTCCAAGCAGGAGGGGTCGATTGTGCATCTAATTAAGGTTCCTGAGGAAGCTGCAGACCTGGAGGCACGAGCATGGTCTCAGCTCTTTGGCACACTGTGATGGGAGTTGTTTGGGAGTGGGAGAGCAACAGTTTCTTCTGAAATAGCACTGCTGGGAGCAGAGACCCTGTTGTGGTGTTTCAGAGCTGAAGCACAGGACACCTGCAAGGCTGGCCTGCAAAAGCTGTGACTGTCCTTCACCTCTGACACCTGCACAGACACTTGTCCCATAAATTCCTCACCCTCTTAGCTTTTGGTGTGAGAGTGAAACTACTGATTTAATACAAGATTTAATTAGTTGGTTCCCAGAAGGTACTGGCAGGCTCCTGACAGCACCATCAGCTGCTGGTGGTACCTATCAGCACTTCTGGGGCTCCTGGATGTCCTGCCAAGGTCCCCAGCCGGAGGGGAAGGTGTAGAAAGGAGCAAGTGATGTGAATTTTGGTCTAGGATTAGCTTTGAAATGTTTTTTTTTTTTTCTCCAGCTCTGAGAGAAAGATATCTCCCTTCTATTCTGTATTGCTTTCTGTTGCTGATAACATTACAGCAGGGATTCAGGGGGAAAACCCCCAAACAAACCCCCCCAAAAAAATAGTAGCCAATTTACTTTATACAGGGAGAAGGAGAGGGAGGGCAGACTCCAGGAAATAAATTTGCAGAATTTTACTGTGATGCCTCTCTTGCCTGAGCACAGGCCGCAGTGCCAGGGTCTCCTTTTGCAGATTGTTGTGTTGAGGGGCTTTGTCACACACCCTGCAGGGGCAGTGTCTATGTGGACTGGTGGGTGTGTACACTGAGTCTCCAGGGATCACCCTGTTTCTTTTCTATTTGTTTTTAATCCTTGCTGGACTGGCCAATGAACTGGGGCAGTGAATGGCCCAACTTTGCTCAAGCTCAGATGTTCCTCTCTCCTCCCAAACCTTCCCCAGTAAGTCTGCAGTCTGCTCAGTATGTGCAACTGGATTCTTTGGCCACTTGATGTCTCTGTGGGTTGTGGAGAACTGTGGTAAATGATAGAGGTCATGCTGGAGCTGGATGGAAGCAGCAGCAGTGGTGGGTTTGCTCCTCAGAGATGAGCCTTTGACAGAGCTCTGTGCCATTCCCCTTCCCTGCTTGTTCCTGGCAATGAGCTGCAGACTTGCAGACAATTGGAAAACCAGGAAGATTTGGGTGGCCAGTTTCCACAGGAGCTGATGGGGCTCTGCCCCCACCAGTGCTGTAGGTCTGAAACCTGCCACAGAAACCTTGGCAGCCCCATCTCCCTCTGCTTTCCCCAGAAATGCAGCGGCAGAAGGGGCCAAGGTGCCAGACTGTTGTGGTGTCTCCCTGCAGAAGATGAGGCTTAGCAGACATGAGGCCAAAATCCTCACCAGTGCCTGGTGGGTCTGGCATGGGGGAATTGCTGTGTGCTGACACAAACAGCAAACCCAGCTCTGTGGGGTCACAAGGAGACCTGAGGGGATCCTGTGGCCTTGCAGGTGTGCCAGTCTGTCCTCTGGGACTGGTCACCCCATGACACTGGCACAGACTGAGAACTCAGGGGGGACAGAAATGCTCCTTCCGGTCTGACACCATCACAGCCCTAAAAACAACATTTGCCACAAGTCTTCAGCTTATGTCTTATTAAAATCTAGATTACCTATGCTGTGATATCAGCCAGACTGTGCTATCTCTGTGCCTTCAGCTGTGGAGACATGGATGGGCCTGAGATTGCTTCAGGCACTTTACAGATAAACTGAATGTGATTGCAGCCATGGTTCCACATGGAAGGGCCTCAGGAAAAGTTGTTTCCCATACTCCTTTCTGCCCATGGTGACAAACTTCACTGTGATAGTGGCTGGAGGATCCAGCTCTCCTGTGGTTCATGTGGTTAACAGCTGGCTCTTCCTTCAAATCCTTCCAGTCCTAAGGAATTTGAAGCTTCTTTTCTGCAAAGCCAGATCTGCCTAGATACAGGCTTTTCCTCGTGGTGATTCAGCAGGACTGTTGCTGTTCCCTGGGAATGTACAGAACCATTCCAGGCACAATTAAAACAAGTCCAATGACCTTTTTCCCAACTCACTAAGAAGTTCTGAGACGTTTTTCTCAAACAAGTAGTTTTAGCTCACTGGTTTCAGTTTGGGCCATTTACAGAGCTTCTGCCTGCAGTGTATCCATCACTTTTCCCAGAGCCACTTCGGAGGGAGGAGAGCTTTCTGTTGGAAAGATGGTGCCTGGGAAAGTGCTCATCTCCAGCAAAACATCTTCCCTGAGCCACTTCCCAGCCTCAGGGCACTCCAGCAAAATTGCACACAGGGCTGACACTACAATTTGCTGTTACTTGTGTGGGAAGATAAACTTGAACATCTCAATCTATCTGCTAAACTGCAATTTATGAGCTACAAATGTCTGAGTCTTAGAGGGGAATAACGGATTTAAACCAGAACCCTGCCATTCTGTCCCCGGAGGCAGAGAGAGACCAGCCAAAACCCTGCCTTGAGTGGAGCACATGGATTTACAGAGGTGACAAACCCTCTCAGGAGGTGTCAGCAGTGCCATGGGCTCTCTGCTGCAGATCAAAGCAGCTGGGGCTCACAAGTGATGGGCTTAAAGTGAGTGGCAAAGGCTTGAAGAGGAGACGGTCTGGGAAATCCAGAGAAGTAGCGAAGGCTTCCCTGTTCACACAGTCTGCTCCTGTGCAGCTCACAGGAGAGAAAGGGGACTTTGTTTATTAAACAGCTTTCTGTGGCTTATTAATTCCATTCATCTGAGGATAGAGCAGCTCCCTCCACAGTGCTTGTTATTGCTTGCCTGGAAATCAGTCAGGGTCTGTCCGTGAAATAATGCTCTGGTTGAAACTCCTTGTTCTGTCAGTAATTTATGCAATTGCTGGGAGACTGCTCAGATGGCTAAATGACTTCTATTAACATAACTTTAGTTCTCTACTTTTAACAGAAATAATTTATGCTTTCTGTTTCTTCAGGACCCATTATTAGACTTCAAGTCCAACTTCTGGGGAGAGATCAAGGCTTTGTCATTTCACCAGTGATTGCCTCAAGTTTTCTTTGAGGCTTGAAGCTGCTTGAACTTTCTCAGTAGCCAGACTGGGAATATGGAGCAGGTCTTGGCAGGTATCAGTTCCTAAAGCCTCTTATCTTCTCCCAGGGAAGTGTTTGTCAGGACTTAGTCACACAGATAATTATGGTCAGGTTGGTATCCCCAAGTGGGTGCTGCTGCTTGCAAACTTAATCAATGCTTCTAGCAAATGTTTGAGGTTTTGACTGCACTTATCTACTGAAGAATGTAGAAATTCTACTGATGTTTGGTGCAACAGCTCCTCTAATAGCTGCTGTGGTCTCTCTCATTAAGTCTGATGGCTGTGATTTCCTGCAGTAGCTGCACCAGCTGGTGCCCTGCCATGTCTCCATTTTTTCCCCAATTAGAAGCTGAGCCAGTCCCCCATGGTAGATTATGGCCTGCCAGTGGGATCTAGGCAGGAAGAGAAAGTGCTTTGAGAATTTAGGACAGAAAGTACCATAGAGGAGATTTAGCAAGAAGCTCCTATTAATTATAAAGGTGGTATAAATTCCTAATCTACAAACTGTTTTATTAATGGTGATCATCATTAATACAAAACACTCAGCTAAATGTTGCATGAGCCGTGGAGCAACAGATGGGAGATCCAGTTCTTGCTTTGTGTTAAACAAAACCACATGAGCACACAACTGACAGTGTGGGGAAATTCCTGAAAACTTGCTTCTCCCATAATCTCAGAGGAGATGGTTTTATTTGAAAATAGGCACCATATGTGGAAGAATCCAGTTGGAGTCCTTCAGCTGGATTACTTTGTAATGCAAAAGGGGGAAAAGTCTATCTCCAATTATGACAATATATTTTGCCAGCCTGCACTGATGGAGTGTTGCCAGGGAAACTCTCTAATCATCAAAGAACACATTAGTGTAAATGTGATTTTTGTAGGTCTCCTAAGAGAATGGCTTATGTCCTTCCAGGAGAAAGGCACTGCTGAATAAATCATGCAGCATTCCTTACCACTGAGACCCTCCTAACTCTACTGAACAAATGAGGATTATTCTCCTGGAAGAAGACATGGTTCTCCTCTGGGCAGCACACCAGGCGTGCTGGCAGCAGCTGGCATTGGAGGCAGGTGCTTACAGGGATGTTTTACTGGGGGATGCTGCCCAGAGAGCCCCTCAAGTTAGCAGGGTGGCTGGTGGGACAGCAGAAGCATCCTGCAAGCAGGTCATCAGCCCTTTTTGGGGGATAATGAAACCTAGTGGCAGAAATTCAATTCTAGAAATGACGCTGTCCTGTGCTGCTTTGTTCTCCAGGCATCCTAGCATCTGCCTACTGAGCTTTCTCTGTCCCTGCCACCCAAGGGCCTTCCTCCTCTTTGGTACTGCTGCAGAATTGTACCCAGACAAGCTGCAGGAGCTTTTCCTGACCTGTGGGGAGCTGTGCCTGGGGCAGCAGCCACGCTCTCTCCCTGAGACTGCACTGAGCTGCCTTTCTCTGCAGCAGGCAGGAGGCACCCATGGAGGTGAGGCTGCCATTTGTTGGAGTTTATAACTAACCAGATCTTTCCAGGGATATGTTGTCTTGGGTCTGGGCTTTTGAGGTAGGTCACAGCAGCCCAGAAACTGTTTAATAGACTGTTCCATCCTGTGGGAGTTAGAGCTGGGAGGTTTCCCCTGACTTCAGGGTCACTATGTACATGATTGGTTTAGGATTCTGGGTGCTGGTTATGGAGCTCCCCTGCATGGGACACATGGTACCATGTCACTGCAGGCCCCAGGTAATGATTAGCATTGGCTCCATGATTCTCAGAAGGCTGAGCAATCATTTTATTATCCTATACTTATTAAGAAACCCATTGCCCTTACAGACAGTCACAATACAGGCGGACCCAATTGATCCTTCAATCCAAACATCATCACCACTGGCTAATAAGAAACCACCCTTTGGTAAACAAATCTCCATAACACATTCCACATGTTCACAACAACAGGTGCAGCAAGTTAAGATAAGAATTGTTTATCATTCTTTTCTCTGATCTCTCAGCCTTTCCCAGGACAATGCCTGGGAAGTTGTGCATTGGAGCTGCTGCTACAGCACCAGGGTGCCACCTAAGCCCCAGCAGGACCCCTCACAGATATTGGGCTGGTTTTCCCTCTTATTCAGTGCCTCATGTGAAGTTGGGAAGAAATTTGTGCTCCTGTGCATTCAGTGCCTGCTGAGGACACAGCCCAGCCCAGGCTGAGCAGCCTGTCACAGGTAAGCTCTCTCGTTTCATCATATTTTATTAAGTTTTCAGGAGGTGAAGGGGGGAGCACATTCCTTGCCCTGTTTTGGTTGAAAGACTCACCTTGAGGTCAGGCAGACTGTTTTATTCTATGCTTGCAGACAGCCAAATTAATTTCTAGGGCTGTTTAGCAGGAGCATAAGGTTTACCAGTGTGTTGTCCTGGAAAGCTCTTCTAAAATACAAACCTCCATCAATTATACTGCCCTGCATCAATTACACTGTCTAAAGAAGCCTTCCCAAAGACTTTGCTCTGCCCCTTCTCTCCAGCTTTGTATAAAATGAGCTACCTTGGCAAAAGCCAAAGGAACACAATCTTTCTGGCTGTCTGCCCACAAATATTCCCTGATATCCTTTGAGTGTTGGGGAGGGCTAGTGAAAGCACATGGGGCAGCTTTGGCTGCCTCTGGCTCAGGGTCCATCACTCCTGAATGATGCCTGCAGGGCAGACTCTCAGCCCTGGGGCTGGGTGGATTTGGATGGGTTTGGGGCTGTGGGATCTGAGCACAGCCCAGGGAGCAGGGCAGGTGACTCTGACCAAGCTGCCAGTGGCAGACTGTGCTAGAAAGCTCCAAGAGCTCTTTTTCTTCATTCGTGCTGCCAGGCAGGTCTCCAAGCACACAGACAGTGCCCAGGAGTGGAAATCATTGAGAGGAGGAAGGAGGAGAGGGAGGATGTGTGTAGGGGTTGCAGCAGCACAGCAGGTTTGAGCATTGGTGATTTCTGCCCTGGAGCCAGAGAGGAGCAGAGCCCCAGTGCTCAGCTCAGGCATTTGCTGGGTGCCATGGAAATGGGTGGGAGCATCAGAGAAATTTGTGTTTTACACTTAGCTGGAGACCACTGGGATCTCTTCGAACACTGCTCCTGCCCTTGGGCCGTGCTGTCCCCTCTTGGTGCCTGTCCAGTGACTCTGGATGCCTTTGGCCAGTCATGTTATGTGGCACTGTCCCAGTGGAGACAGAGCTGGAGACTTTGGCCCATTTTACTTTTAACTGCAAAGTAACAACTGGTAAACCAGATTTTAACTACTGTGTGGCTAGTTTCACACTGCAGAGAACACTGGTGACAAACCATGCATGATTTTGAGGTGTTCATTAAATGTTAGGTATAATGTTCTGTATCTCTTCATCTCCTCAATCTCCTTCTTTCTTCCAAAGCACAGTTCATGTTTAGATAGTTTTTCACATTTTTTAGAGCTCTCTGCAAACATTAACAAATTAATCCTCTCAGCCCACTATACATATGCTTCAATTAATTAGCACTCATTTACTTAACTCACACTGTCTCATTAAATATAAATTGAATATATGTTTGTGAACTTTAACTGGAAACATTAGTGGAGATTTATTCAAAGAATGAATGCAAAATATGTTAATAGTAGCTGGAGGCAGCAAAATTCAAATACTAAGGTATTTAGTGAAAAATCTGTTGTGGTGTCAGTGAGCAGTCAGACAATTAGCTGCTCCTACAAGATGCATATGTTGTCATGACCTTGAAGTCATCATTCACTCCCTGTTGTTACCATAGTAATCCTGATAATTTGCTTCCCTTCATGTCTGTCTATGCACTTTGTTCTGTCAGTGGAATTTTTCAGGCTCTCAGGGCTGGCAGCTTGCTGTGAGTTCCTCAGGGCTGGAGTGTGCTGACACAGACAATGCCAATGCTCAGACTTGCTGTGGACACTGGGGTGGCCTCTGCACTGTCACCACCCTGCAGAGCTGCCCTGGCACTGGTCCCTGCCATGATTGTCCCAGCAGCTCTGGCTGGAGGCTGCTGCTGGCAGGAGGGGAAAAACACAAAGGGGCTCAAGTTCCCATTGCCCAGCATCACTCCTGGATTCACTGGACACACTGACCATTCCCAGGACAGGGCATTCACTGCTGCACGCTGACAAACCCTGCTTGGAGCAGCTGCACTGTCCCAGCTCCCTGCAGTTATTTAGGGCCGCGCTGCCATGGGTGGCAGTGGGAGTTGCAGCCAAAGTGCCTCTGGGGATCTGGGCTGCTTTGCCCAGGTACAATTCTCCTGGCTCTGCCTCATCTGGGTGCATCCTGGAGCACTGAGCAGTTTGAGGGCTGCCTGCCACCCAAGAGGCAATCACAGCTCAGGGATGACTGAAGTGTTCTCCTTTGAATAAATTTGAAAATCAGAAGAGGAGGAGTTGAGGGTTTTTATAGGGTTGTGAATGTCATTTATGTTGCAGACATGTGGTTAGAAATGGAGTATTATTTGGACACCTTAGATTTGGGTTAAGTCTTCTAAATTCCACAGTAGTTATAAAAAAATATCGTTTGAAGTCTCATGGATTATTTAACTTTTTCCATCTTCCCATATCTTGGAGAAATGGTAGGCCAGAATTTTGACTTGTTGACAAGAGCTATATCCAAATGTAACTGAACCTTTCCTCAATATGAAATTGAGAGATCTTTCTCCTAAGTTTTGTTGCCAAATGGTAGATTTGTTTTATTTCCCTTTGTTTTTAATGCCTCATGAAGAGCTCACACTCTGTGTGTGAGAGACTCAGTGATGAGCAGTGAGGGATGGAGCTCCTGCTCATCCCACAGAGACCTGTTCTTCTAGAATAGAGAGCAGCATCAGGCCCACCTCAGTTTTGATAACATTTGTACATGCCATTGCAAATCTGAACATGCTTTTATAGAAGTAAGAACTTTCCATACACAAAAAGTCTTCCAGTGATGCCTGATCATATAACTAGAAATATATTTCCTTACAAGTTTTGTGCTAGCTTGTTATCCCAAAGACATACCAGGGATCTGGGAGCTGTCCTGGCTCTCCTCTTCCTTGTGACTTACTTGTATCAATAAAATCCTTGCAGAATTCTCAATGTAAACTCCTTATGCAATATCTGACCCCTTCATGAAGGCTTTCCCTGGGTACTCAGCTGTGTCTTTGTGATCAATGTTCTTGGTGACACACAGAAGAGGGCAAAGCTCTTCAATTTTAGGGCAAGCAGGAATTAGGAGGAGCAGAAATGTGTTCTAAGCCAGCGGATTTGTGTGAGAACACACATAAAGAGCATTTTGAATGGCACAGTAACACTTCAAAGCAAGCTGCACTCAAAACTGTGATGAGGAGCACGTGGCATGACACCAAGGTTACTACTGGAACAAGAAGCATGATTGCATTTTGGAATAAAACACTGTAGGCACCGTTTTCCATTGAAGTTTCTGGAAAAGTAATACTTCTTTATCTTCTGGTTTTAGCAGAATACTGAAAGCATTCAGTAATATTATTTCCTAACCTTTTTTTTCCCTCCCAGCAATCTTTTGTCTTGTTCAAAAAACTCTCATAAGGATGTAAGAATAAACATGCTGGATCTATCCCAGTGTCTCATTTACAGCAGCATACAAGTACAGGGGCAGTTTTCTAAACAGTCTTGCTTCCAGCAGTCTGTGGTGCAGGGCTTTTGCACAGCAAAGGCAGTGCCTTTGTACTTTATTCTTCAGAGAAATGTTCCAGTTTTTAGCCTGTGTCAACTTCTGTCATGCTCAACATTCAGAGCAACGAGCTCCTTGGCTGCAATACACATTTATGTAGAACCACCTCCTTTAGATTGTTTTGAAGCTGTTCTCATGGTTTTGTCTGATAGTCCTTAGTTCTGATTTGGAGACAGTGCATGTGCAGCTTGTACCTGTTCCATGCCACTCCTGGTTTTATGGATATTTTTATACTTCCCTTAGTTGTTTCTTTTCAGGATTGAAGAAACCTAATGTTTTTAGATTAGGAACCATTTCAGCTATCTTTGATGCTTTCTCAGGATGAAGGTCTTGGTATGTGGAGCCGTCATTCACTGGCCTGTCCTTAACCTGTGGGAATAGGTTCACTGAAATCAGTGCCACTCTCAGAAATTGAAGCTTTGGATAACAGGGAGTCAGACTATTCAGACCAGTCTGAGGGCACATGAATAAGGTGACCTTGCAGGATTTGTTTTTTTGGTGCTGTTTTTGTGCCTGATGAGTATGGGGGAAAGAGCAAAAATAGTTTTCCTATTTTAAGGTTTTTTTCTGGTAGATTGCAAGTGTGCAACACCACAGCCATAAGTAAAGGGAAAAGGCTACTTGGAACAGTGAAAAGAATGTAGGAGGGGATTGATTACACTGCCCTGCTCAGAATGATAATATGGGTTTGGAAGAAATTTGGAATGTGTTAAGCTGTTAGTCAAGTCTTACTGATGCTTTTTAATTTTCATTTGGATAGCTAAGGGTAATTTATTTTGTTCCAGCTGGGAACATGTCTAGTGAAAAGGATAAAAAGTTGAATTAAAATTTCCTGAGGCAGTTGCAAAGAGAATGAGCATTGCCTCAGAGGATGTACATTGCTGGCCAGCTCTGAGAGAGCCGTTGCCTGTCCTGTGATCCTAGAATATTAGAATTGTTTGGGTTGAAAGGGACCTGAAGGAGCACCTTGTTCCAACCCCCTGGATAGGGCAAGGGCTTCTTCCACTGGACCAGGTTGCTCTAAGCCCCTCTCAGTCTGGCCCTGCAAGGGATGGATGCTACAACTTCTCTGGGCAGCTGTGCCATTGTCTCACTACCTTCACACTAAAGAAAACCTTGGATATTGTGTTTGAACTCCTCCCTTGTCATCCATCAGGTCATCACAAATTTTCCTGTATCAGACGTCATTCAATTCTCTTGAATAAAGCTCCTCTAGTGCTTCCCTGAGGCCTCTTGTCTCAGGTGTGTCTCTCATCCATCTGGGCAGCTGTGGCAGCTCCGAGTCCTCAGGAGAAACTGCAAAGGGATTTCTTGGAGCCTTTCCTCTTAATAACTTATTTCATAAGTGGCAGCACTTTTTTTCCCCCCTGTGATCTTTATTATAAAACAGTGAAGGGGAAACAAGAGGAGTGCTTGGTGTGCTCTGGTCCTTGGAATTCCCTGGGTTCTGCTCTCTGGGATGCTGTGAGATCCCAGCCTGGGTGTGTGTCTATCAAGGCCTCCTCAGCACTTGTACCAAAACCCTCTGGAAAGGGACTCCGTGAACTAGGGGTGATGGAAAATCCTCTGGGTTTGTCTGGGCAAAGGCAGGTTCTATTTTGTGACTGACTTCCCTGGTGCTTTTTTCCTGCGCTTTGCCAAGGAATGAGAGGACCTGGTGAAGTTTGATAGCTTCACCAGTCAAAACATGGGTGGGAGGAGAAAAATGTTACAGCCCAAGACTCTGCCTAGCACAGAAAATACTGGGATTGATGACTGTGGACTGTGCTTGCATGTGAGTTTTCAATATCTTCCAGAGTCATGAATTTTGTTAGGAGCAGTTTAAAAGAGAGATGGCAGATGAAATTTCATGTGGCTTTCCAGTTCTATTCCTATTTTTTTTCCCCTGTTATAGTTCCATTTGCCTCATTTGGTGCTTTTGTTTCTTGCCAGAATTCTCAGATTAATATTTGCAAAAAGGATTTTATGTGGGGTCAGCTAGAAATAAAATGCACAACTGTAAGTGTGTATGCAAAAGTTTATAAGCATTCTTCTTGGCCAGCTGCAGAATGGAGACACAAAGTCAATGTCTGCAAAGAGTTTGCATGATTAAATTTCAGAATTACTTCGGTATGATCCCACAGAAAAGCCTCATCTCTTGGTTTCCTCTAGGAAAATCTGGCCCCCAATTTGAATTTGGCAACTCTCTTTTTGGAATGAAGACATACAATATTAAACCCCCTTACTTGTTGCAAACTGTAGTATAAATGTAAAATGCTTGAATAATCCATTTGAAGCTGCTTCTTAAGAGTTTTTTTCTGGAGCCTATTTTGTGGTGCTCAGAAACACCTGGGCTGAATTTACCTGAGAAGGAAATTGCTTTCTGCTCAGCTAAATCCACCCCCACACCCTGCCAGAGTTTTCTCTGGTTACAGGAGGCTGCTGCACTTGAAAGCCTTCCCCAATTTGCAGTGCTGCTCTGGGCTGTTGAGCACACAGGACCTTGTCCTTCTCCAATGTTAGCACCACTGATGTCTTGATGAGTTCAGAGATAAACGCCTCCATAAAGCCTGTCTGCTGCTTCTCCATTCACCTCTTTATTTTTCAGTGGGGAAAAGAACTATTTTGGTTCTTTTCATTTCAATAAAAAAGCAATATTGCTTTTTTAAAATGGATCTGGGTTTTTTCCTCTCTGCAAAAACCTCATGGGAGAATGTGGTTAGGAAGGGATGACTTAACTGTTTTTCTGTTTTGTGGGAGATGTACTGGAGGTGAATGGAGAAGATTCCAATTAAAATTCCTTTTTTTTCCTTGCTCTGTCTTTGGCAAAGTATGTTTGAGGAAGATGAGAAACTGCTCCATTTTAGCAGGGCAAGCACTAACAATAGAAGTCACAGGAGTTAGAGAAAATTGGGTTGGAAAGGCCATAAGTCTGTGCCTTTCCTTCTGTTTAAAGACAGGATTGACTCACCTTGCTGTGCTTCTGAAAGTTCCTTTTCTAAACTGTTCATGTAAGATTTTTATGTCTGGAGCATCCAGGTCTCTCAAGCACAAGAATTTCCAGTCCTTCCCAATTTTTTCCCTCTTGCCTAAATATTAAGAATACTTTTGGATTTTCCCCTACTGCAGTCCAAACTCTTCCCTCCTTGCCCAGACCACCACAGATGAACTTGTAACTTTATTTTCTGTAGGAACCTTTTGTTTGCAGAGCACTGAGTGCTTCCCCTCCTGTTTTTCTAAGCCAAACAGTTCCTGTTTCACCCTTTTCTAGTTTGCTGCATTTTCTGTACCTCTGAACATTTCAGCCTGCATTTCATCCACACATTTCTGACCTGTGGTTCCAGGCAGCGCTGGGTAAAGAGGAAGAGTTTCTAACTCCTGGGAAGCAGAGGGATTTCTTCACCCTGGAGGGTTTCTGGCTTTCCAGAGGGTGTAACTGGGTCAGAATTAGCCACTAAAGGCTCACATTTGTCCACTTCTGCCTCTGTGTGGGTCCTCTTGGAGGTCAGAACAGTGATAACACAGCCAAAGTGCTTTGGTTACCTAGAATATCAGTATTTTCTGCAAGAGTGACTTAATTTGACTTGCTTTTAAGGAGTGGAAGTCTAGCTTTACCAATCCATGGAAATATTTCCTATTCTTTCACAGTCCCATGCAGCTGCTCTTTTTTCCTAGGCAGCTGTTTCTGTGCATGTGTCAGAGGGATTTGTCCTGCTTTACTGGTTGAATTTATTTTCTTTCCAAAGCAAAACTGCTACTGATGTAAGTGAGCACCTCATATTTCTTTTGGGCTAGAGCCATCTCAGAGCTGGGGCTGAGCAGGGGCTGCTGCTGTGCCATGTCACAGAAATCACAGCCCTGTGTTTGCAGCTAGCCAGGTGAAATCTCTGGCAAATTAAATCACCCCCAAACTCTTTATACAGCTGCTGCACAGCCAGGGACCATTAGATAATGAAATGGGGAGAATAATGGGCTTGGTCAGAGGCATTCCCCACACCATCCAAATCCCACTGCTGAGAAAAGCCTGGGAGTGCCAGTGTGCAGCTCTGCAGCTCTCCCTGTCAGCACCAGGGATCCTGTGAACTGTGCTCTGCCTTATCCTTGCTGAAGGATAGGTCCTTTTTACTGCAAAGCATGGGTGTTCAAATATATTTGTCCCAGTTTAATTAGTTTCAAAATTAGTTCCTGACAGGTCCATCACTCCCTCCAGGGTGCTCCTGAGGGCAGCAGCCACTCCTCTGCTTGTCCTTTCTGATCATTTTCCCCTGCTGGGTCATGGGGATCACACAGAGCTGCCCTGTGGTCTGGAGGGAGTGATGGACCTGTGTGGACCAGTGCCTGAATCTGCATTGCCATCCCAAAGGTCTTGTCCCCCCTGGGAGGGACATGCAGCTGTCCCTGATGGTGGCACTCGTGTCCTGGCTGGAGATGGAGCTGAGCAGGACTGATGGCTCCCAGGTAGATCTGTAAAACTGAGAGCTGGACTAAACTTGTTTCAATCAGTAACATAAATACACAACGTGCTTGGCCCTGGGAAGGTGGGAATTGTGTAGAAGAATAGGCATTAAGGTTATTTGTTGTCACATTGCCCAGAGATAAAATATTGGGCTTCCCCAGCAGCTTAAAGCACATTTGAAGCCATTTTTGAAAACTAATTAAACTGGCATAAATATATTTGAACACCCATACTTTGCAGTAAAAAGGACTTATCCTTCACCAAGGAATTGATAGTGCTTTGGTTACCTTAACGCCAAGGCCAAATTTGCTGGGTAATCAGGCATGCATTACACTGCAAAACCATAACACAAATTCTGATTTGTGCCCTGTGTTACTGAGATGCCCAGGGAAAGGAGGAGCCCTGCAGCAGCAGCAGGCACTGAGTGCAAACAAACCTGGCCTGGGTCACTGATCACACCTGCCTGGAGAGGATTCTGGAATTGAAATCACAGCAGATGACACTGGCAGCTTTCACTGGGGAAGCCTCACACTTGAATTGCAGCAATAATAAATCCTGGGATGTGTGTGCTCCCCAGCACCTTGGAATGCAGAGATTGTTCACCTAATTCTCCAGTGGTGCTGCTTCTTCTCTCTTTGCCTCATGCTGATCTAACAGCTGGGCTGGAAAAAGGAATTTTCCCTGCTACTTAACTTTAATTTCTTTCCTGTTTTCCTACAATGCCATAATTTTCCTGCTGCTGACTGTTGCTCACCCTACTTTACTCCTTCCTGTCCAGGCAATCCCAAATATCCTCGCTCCTCTCTAGGATAGCAACCACCTTCAAGAGTCAAAACTGTGCAGGGAGGATGGAAGCTTTACCTTCTCCTGCCCTATTATAAGGACTCAAGGTCTTTCCTTCCTTGGCTGAGACTTGCTGCTGGAATACCTGGTAGTCCAGTTTGTTTATCTGGCTGCAGGCCTTTGAAGGATGTGCTGCCACAGAGTTGTCATGGGAGCTGCTGGCTGGAGCAAATGAGAACAAATGAGAGGCAGAGAGATTATGGCCTGAGCAGCAGCAGCCCTGCCAAAGCCTGGCCCCATGGCCAATAGCTCTTGAACTGTCTAACAATTCAGACTCAAGGAGGGGCCTCACAAGAGGTGCTGGCAAACAGCAGCTCTGCCTGATTCACCTTCCAAGGGCAGCTCTGCAAGGGGCAGTGCTGAGGTGCTGCAGGCTCTGGGCAGCAGAGCAAAGCCGTGCCCTGCTCCTGCCCTGGGGCACAGCAGCACCTGCCCCATGCCCAGGGCAAAGGTGGGGCTGGGATGGGATGGGGACAAGGGCAGGGTGGTGGCACCTGCAGGGGCTGGGATGGGATGGGGACAAGGGCAGGGTGGAGGCACCTGCAGGGGCTGGGATGGGGGCAAGGGCAGGGTGGTGGCACCTGCAGGGGCTGGGATGGGATGGGACAAGGGCAGGGTGGTGGCACCTGCAGGGGCTGGGATGGGATGGGACAAGGGCAGGAGGGTGGCAGCTGCAGGGGCTGGGATGGGGGCAAGGGCAGGGTGGTGGCACCTGCAGGGGCTGGGATGGGATGGGGGCAAGGGCAGGGTGGTGGCACCTGCAGGGGATGAGATGGGATGGGACAAGGGCAGGGTGGTGGCACCTGCAGGGGCTGGGATGGGATGGGACAAGGGCAGGAGGGTGGCAGCTGCAGGGGCTGGGATGGGGGCAAGGGCAGGGTGGTGGCACCTGCAGGGGCTGGGATGGGATGGGGGCAAGGGCAGGGTGGTGGCACCTGCAGGGGATGAGATGGGATGGGACATAGGCAGGAAGGTGGCAGCTGCAGGGGCTGGGATGGGGACAAGGGCAGGGTGGAGGCACCTGCAGGGGCTGGGATGGGGGCAAGGGCAGGGTGGTGGCAGCTGCAGGGGCTGGGATGGGATGGGGACAAGGGCAGGGTGGTGGCACCTGCAGGGGCTGGGATGGGATGGGGGCAAGGGCAGGGTGGTGGCAGCTGCAGGGGCTGGGATGGGACAAGGGCAGGGTGGTGGCAGCTGCAGGGGCTGGGATGGGATGGGGACAAGGGCAGGGTGGTGGCACCTGCAGGGGCTGGGATGGGATGGGGGCAAGGGCAGGGTGGTGGCAGCTGCAGGGGCTGGGATGGGATGGGGACAAGGGCAGGGTGGTGGCACCTGCAGGGGCTGGGATGGGATGGGGGCAAGGGCAGGGTGGTGGCAGCTGCAGGGGCTGGGATGGGACAAGGGCAGGGTGGTGGCAGCTGCAGGGGCTGGGATGGGATGGGGACAAGGGCAGGGTGGTGGCACCTGCAGGGGCTGGGATGGGATGGGGGCAAGGGCAGGGTGGTGGCAGCTGCAGGGGCTGGGATGGGATGGGGACAAGGGCAGGGTGGTGGCAGCTGCAGGGGCTGGGATGGGACAAGGGCAGGGTGGTGGCACCTGCAGGGGCTGGGATGGGATGGGGGCAAGGGCAGGGTGGTGGCAGCTGCAGGGGCTGGGATGGGATGGGGACAAGGGCAGGAAGGTGGCAGCTGCAGGGGCTGGGATGGGACAAGGGCAGGATGGTGGCACCTCCATCCCTCCTGCATGGGGTCCTGAGCAGGGGGAAGGTCAGGGTGTCCTCAGCACTCCCACTCAGCCTTCTCTCTCAGAGCTCAGCCAAAGGAGAGGTGCTGCCTCTTTCTCTGAGCCCTTTCTGTGCAGGAGCAAGGACGGGCAAAGCCTGCAGGGGAGGAAGGATGATGGGATCAAAGCCTGGAAGCAAGAGCAGGGACCAGCTTCCCAAAGGCAAAGCAAAGCCACAAAGCCAGGCTCTGTGGAGAGGGGTGTTTACAAAAACTGTTTCTGAAAACATCTGAAGGCATTATCAGAAGTTAATGCCAATCTTTTCCATAAGTTTATTGTCTTGCTGAAACTGAGAATTGCAGTAATGTGGATAAAACCAAGAGGAAACGGCAAGGGGAAGGGCTCATCCAGGCCCACATGGCAGTGCTGAACCAGGGTTTGGTTTCCTCCCAGTGCCCTGAGTGACCAAGATGCTGCAGAGCTCTCGTAGACCATGGAAAGATTCAGTTTCCTAATTGTATTTCTGCCACAGAGAGTGGGACTGGCTGTGTCTCTTTGATGTCTTTCACATGTTTTAAAATAAGAAAAACTATCTATAATTCAGCCATAAAACCAGAATTCCCTGAGCAAGACAGGAGGCTCAGGCTTTTATCTGCTGTTTTAGAGGCTGTTTCTCCACAAAGTAGGACATAAAGTGAGTTGGGCTCAGAAAATAATCTCTTCTTTTTTTTTTTTTTTTTTTTTTTTTTTTAGTTCTATTGTCTTTCAAATTCACTTCCCCTCCCAGTGTGAGGGGATCAAAGGGACACAGTTAGGTAAGTGTCTGAAATGGATGAGTTCAGGTAGGTTGAAAATTTTTTAAATGCCTCATTATTTTAGTATAAGCCCTCAAAGCAACACAAGGAAAGCAAGAGGAAACCTACATCAACCCTCAAAGTTTGATGGGATTGAACACAGCAGATTATTCATTGGTTTCTTATAGACACAAAGGGAAACAAATTAGGCTGTTCACAGCAAAATTTCCTATTTGGTTAGTAAGTCAAAATATCCTTCCTGCCTCTTCCTCAGCCCGGGGGTCACAGCTGTGCCACTGAACATGGGATGTCAGGGACAACAGCCTTTTTTGAGAAAGACAGAGAGATTCTAGAAGGAAAGAGCAAACAGAAGAATTATCAACCCCTGCTGTTATCAGTGAACCAGTTCTTTGTATTTTCATGGTACAAACTGAAAATCACTAAGAAATTTTTTATTTTAAGTTTTCCCATAGCACTCTTATTCTGGAATTAAGGACAAAAAATATTAGTAAAGAACAGAATGAGGAGTTGTAACTTCATCAGGTCATCTGATCTTAGGCAGGTGGAGGTGGTAAGATATCTAATAAACAGTTTAGGAGACCTCAGCAGGAGCAAATGTCCAATAACTTTTAACTCCAATATTTTTGAAATGCAGACCTGTATTAGTCTTCCCCCACCTTGATTTACTCTTCAAATGCCAGTCCAGTCTCAAAGAATTCTGGGAATGGTCAGGAAAAGGAAATAAATATGAGAGGGTTTTTTTTGCTGGTCAGTGATCACTTCTAGTTGTCACCATACAAATGTGCCATCTGTTTAAAGCTAGTTCACTGTTCACTTGCTGGTGTTGCTTAGAAACTAATTTTCTAGAATCCCATGTTTTTCAGTGTGCTGGCAGATAAACACAAAGGTAACTGATAAATCTGTGAACACTTCTGGCAAGGAAGGGGTAGGGTGCACACAATGTATGATGATGCAATTCCTGATGAGCTGAAATTTTGGGGATCTTGTTTGATGTGGGATGTACAGATCCTAATAGCCTTGATGCTTTTCAAATTCCTGACTGAAGATGGTCTCCATCAGAAATACCTGTAAATAGGGAATGCAGGAGCAGTACTGATGTTTGCTGTGCATTTTCCAGTGCAGCAGGGTGGTGACAAAGCTGGAGGTTCCCTCTGTAAGGCTGTGAGATGTGTGAGGTGCCTGGGCTGTGAGCAGGCAGCAACCCAGGGCTGCAGGATGGCTCCAGGGGATGGATGTGCTCAGCTGGAAGCTGGCTTTCCAAATGGTTTGCCACATAAAAATAAGTAAATAAAGAAACCAAGCAAGCATGTGAGGACAGATGAGGTTCCTGATTTGCTTGAATGGCCAATGTGTGTGTGAAAAACCTATGTGCAATTTTAGCACCATGGAAGCACCAGAAGAGGCAATCTTTATGCTTTCTGTCTGACTCCTATTGCCCTGGGGACTCTCATTCCATACTTGCCAAGCAAACCATTTGATTAAGTGCTAAACTTGAAAAAAGTAAATAGCCTATTTAAACATGTTAAGCACAACCTGTCACCTACTTAGATGCTGGTTAAACATAACCTATTTAAATATGCCTTCACCTAAGTCCATGTGCATCTTGTTTCATGCCACATACCTTGTAAATGAAATGGAGTATAATAACAAAAATGAGGTGATAAAATACAAGTACCACCAGCTTTGCTTTAAAAATGCAATGAACACTCATGGGGTTTCAAATATGTTGTACTGCCAGTCTGTGGCATCCATTAACATCTGAGAGAAAAGGAAATTCATTAACAGAGCTCCACAGCTGGCACCTGTACTGCACTACCATTACTGTTCTTTGTCAGAGACTTTAAAACGTTTGCACATCTCCTTCATTTCACCGGGCACCTGAATTTGTCCTCTGTATTTTCTGTTGAGTTCAAAATCTGTCTGTAAAAGGAAGCAGGGACTGGATGTAGCTCGTCTTTATCACTTTCCATCTTCTTGCCCTGTGTTCCTGTGCAATCTTTGTGCTGACTAACAGGATAATCCCATGCTGCACCCCCCAGCAGAGGCAGGGACTGTTCCATACTCCCCCCCACACCTTGCTACAGGTCTAAGTCCAGGAAAGCTGATGAGCTTTGCAGTCTGGGGCTGGCAGTGATGTGGCTGTGGGTTGGTATGATGTGTCCAGCTCAGGTGTGGCCTCACATTGGGATCTCAGTAACCATTTGATGTGGGTTTTTCCACTCCCACCTTGTCCATTACACTGAGCTCATGAGTGTAAAGGACACTTTAGAGCCCTGTTTGGGTCTGTGAGAGTGTGGAGTGCAGTGGCTCTGCCCAGAGCAGTGACACCCTGCCATGACATAGCTAACAATGCCACACAAAATATTCCACCTGCATCTCCTCCAGGACAGGAGTGAAAGAGGCTTGGAATAGGAGTTTTAGTCATGCTGTGGATTTAAAATTGAGGTTTGTGTGCAGAAGATGATTTTCCCCCCTTATCTTATGGCTCTTGTTGGGAGTCCAGAGGGGCAGATAGGTTTTGCTCGCTGTCTTTATGAGCAGATGAACTGTGATTTATTACCATTTCCATTAACTGCTCCTAATGCAAAGAGGAAATGTTAGAAGTCACTCCTCCCTGGAGGAGAGGTGATGCTTGACCTTCTCTTGGAAGAGGGAAGGGAGGAGGAGAAATGCTAGGAGAGGATGTTCTGCTGGGATGCTGTCACTGGTAACAGCAGTGACCTTTTCCCTGTGGTCAGCAGGTGGCATCATGAAGATAAATTGCTTCAACTTGCAAGTTAAAAGATCTTTGTGCCGAGCAGGAAAATGAAAAAAAAACCTTCCAAAAGTCAAACAGTGTCGCAACTTCAGTTCATATTTTCTAATTCTTTTATGGAAATAGTTGCTGTGCATGGAAATGTGAGGCATCTATTGTAATTTGACAACTAAAACTGACTGGTGATGGATGTCTTGTAGAAGATTTTACTTGCCAGCTTGCACCAAACTCCTCTGTCATTCTAGTGAGGATGAGAAATACTTGGAGGATCCAGGCACTCCTGTCCTTAGGGGTCACTGCCACTAAAAAAAGCAGGATTTTTTCCCCCCCATTGAATCTCAGAGTCTCTTCAGGAAAGGTAATCAGAGAAGTACATATGGTTCCACTCCATCCATATCCATTTTCACTTCCAGCACTGCCCACTCAGTGGTACCTTAAGGTCAATATAAAATAGAGTCTGCAGAGTTGCCGTGGTGATGGCTGCAATTCCTCCCTTGTGGTTCCAAGTGATCTGGAAGGGCAGCTCTGACAGGTACTTTCTAATTTATTGCTCAACCTCGTTTTCTGCCCATGGAGTTTATAGGGAAGGTCAGTCGTCACATCTCATTTCTTTAACATTGTCCTTATTCTCTTTATTGCAAAGCAAAAGTGGGATCAAATGATCAGTCAATGTATGAGGGGAAAGAAGAGCAAAAATTTTGGAGCAACAATGTTTTAGATGTTGGCATTCAGTGCCTGTTAGATTTCTGCAGGAATGTGGACAAAGGCATAGGAAGTAGGACATGTGCTCGAAGGGTGTGCACATGGAGCACTCAATTCTGCTGCAAACCAGAGCAGTCCCCGTTTGGCAGCTGCCTTTGGTCTCCGGAGAGCAATATTCCTGCTGGTGATTAACCTGTGGGGTGTGCAGGCTGTCGCTGAGCGGGGCAGGTCACAGAGGCGGGCACAGAGCCATCCCAGCTGGGACTGCAGTGCGGGGAGCACAGAGCTGCACAGCCTCCCTGCACACGGGGCCAGCCAGGGCTCGGGGCTCAGCCCTGGGCTGCTCAGCGCTCTCTGCGATGTGCTGGGGGCCTCCCAGGGAATGCCCAACCTCTGGGGTGGGATGAGAGTGCTGTCAGTGCATCCCCAAGCTCGTTCCCCTCAGGCACTCCCCTGCTGACTCACCAGTGGGAACCAGGAGCAAGAGCTGCTGTTCCCGGGTTAGGGGACCGAGATGCAGGTTTCAAACACTGCCACGTTTGTTGGTCTGGGGACTTGAAAAGAAGGGCTGGGCCTTTCTTGGGAAGGAAGGGGATCAATCTTGCTTGGAATAGGTTGCAGAAGAATTCAGGAAGAGGTCCGTGCTAATTTCCTTACCTCTGTACCCTCCCACATCTTGCCTCCAGCCTTACACATTCTTGCATTTCTGGGCTTATTAGAATGAGTTGCCTTAATATTAAAATACTTTCCAGAGCTGAAGGAGTTAACGGCTTACACTGAGGACAGCTCTCTCCTTTTTATTTTATTTTAAAAGTATTTTTAATGACACTGTGAGAGCCACAGAGCTGATATTTAGCTGGTCCTAAGTAGTGAGGCTTAGAAAGCCTCCAGTGCCGGGGGCCATCAGTGACATTGCAAGGGCTGCAGAGGGAGATGAATTTGGTTCTTTGAGGGGAGGCACAGGTGATTTGCATCCTAATAGCACAAAACACATGGAAAAGGAGTGCTTAAAGGCTTTTATATGAGGAGTAACAGCCCCAACAGGATGGTTTAGCTGGCCACAGCGAGGATGAGGTGCTCTGCAGAGGAAGCACTGCTCAGGGGCACGGCCCATCTCTGTGCTGTGCAGACATGTCATTTAGGGAACATCCTGGAGCTGAAAAGCAGGCAAAGGTGGATTATGCTAGTCTTCATTGCTGAGTTGCCTCCCCCAGCCCAGGGAATTATTTTTCTTATAGATAATAACCAATCATTCCCAAATGCATCACTTGAAAGGTCTTTAGGCTGCATGCCAGGATTGTGGAGCTAATAGGGAGCCCCGGGATGGGGATGGATGGGCTTGGTTGCAGCCTGGAGATATTTATGTGTGTGTACACACCGTATTTCAGACAGCCAAAGCAGCGTGCTCAGACTCAAATTTACCATGGAAAGGCTCTAAACCCATTTTCAAAGCGGCAACATAATTTAAAAGGCCTTGCAGTGCCTGAGATGACTCAAGCAGAAGCCCTCCCTCCCCACGCCCGTGTCACTCACACCTCACCTTGACTGCAGGTGGCGGGATGTGACGGATCGGGGGGCAGGGACAGCAGGGGGTGGCGGCGGCTGTGACAGCGAGGGGACAGCGCTGGAGCACGGCAGGGGCTGCGGCCCGAGGCTCCGGAGAGCTCGGCACGGCTCGGAGGGGCGGGATGGGCTGCGGGGACGGGGGTGGCACCGGGTGTCCCCTTGCCGGGGGTGTTCCTGCCGGGGTGTCCCCTCCCGGGATGTCCCCTCTCGGGACCCCAGCCGTGTGTCCCTGCCATCAGCCGGGCTGTCCCCTCCCGGACTGTCCCTCTCGGGTCCCAGCCGTGTCCCTGCCATCAGCCGGGCTGTCCCCTCCCGGACTGTCCCTTTTAGGGTCCCTGCCATCAGCCGGGCTGTCCCCTCTCGGGTCCCAGCCGTGTCCCTGCCATCAGCCGGGCTGTCCCCTCCCGGACTGTCCCTTTTAGGGTCCCAGCCGTGTCCCTGCCATCAGCCGGGGCCGCTCAGCGCTCCCAAGTTTCCGTCCAGGAGCGTTCGAGCTCCGCTGAGGGAGAAGCGATTTCTGTGCACAGCCGTGAGCGTCTGAGGGACTGGCTCTATGGAAAGCATCTCCTGGCGCCGCAGAAAGTGGGACAGCCCTCCTTTGCCCGTTAGGTTGTTACTGTGAATGGATTGTGAAGACAAAAGCTGTAAGTCAGCCCTTTTTTCTTTGCTGTTTAATATATAAAATCTCTGCCGTGTGCGAGCCTGGTCTGTGCAGGATCCATTCCAGCGAAGGGAACTTGGCACACGCACTGCAGTATCATCCCCCTTCTGCAGTAGATGTGCTGTAACAAAATGAAATTCATTGTCTGCTCCCGGCAGGAGCCCGTCCATCCATCTGCTACCTATCATTGTCTGTCTGTCTTAGGAATTTAAGCAGCCACCTTCCCCTGTGCCTGTCACGAGGAGGCAGCAATAATAGCAGCCTTTGACATGGCCAGCCCTTTTCTCTCTCCCTTTTCAAGTCTTTGATGAAAGCAGGGATTTTCTGTGGGGAGAAAGAACAGACAGAAACAGTGCTCATATTTAAAATGACTTCAGGGAAAAGGTTTCTCACACAGGAGAAAGATCCAAGGGACCTGGTTTTCTCTGGGTGGGTCAGTCCCCACTGGGCCCCTTGGCTGGATGAACCTTTCTCCCAGCTGCAGGGGCCTTGGGCATGTACACAGGGTGTGTTTTGCAGGGGAAATGAAGGCATTGACATAGCCACAGCTCCATCTGTGGATTTTTTGAAAAATGGACCTCCATTTCAGAGTGGTGACAGAGAAGGGGCCTTATTCCCATCCCTGGTGTGCTCAGGGCTGCCCAATTCATGGAGCTGTCAGACAGCTGTGCCTCCCACCAGCTGCTGCTCATGTGTCACAGCTGGGCTGCAGCTACAGCCTGCAGGAGATGGCTGCAGGGACCTGACTGCAAGGGACAGCTTGCAGCTAACTTGAAGTCACCAAGAAGTCATAGCCGTAATGGGAAAAGGGGTGTTCAGCTGCCATCACCCAAGGCAGTTGGGTGGTGAACTTGCAGGTGAACCTGCACTTCACCTGTGTGCTTTCCCAGACAGGCACCATTTCCCACTCCACTGCTTGTTGGTGGGATATGGGTGGACTGGACTGCAGGGTTGCCAGGGCATAAAAAAGAACTGGGAGACCAGAATTTAGAACTGAGGAAAAGCAAATATCTTCTTGTCATTCCCCGGTCTCTATGGCGAACCCTCTTCTGGGTATGAATGGGTTTTTTTGGATTCTCATCTAAGGGAACAGGAAGGTGGGCTGCAAAGGTCAGAAACCAAGGCTTTCAGCTCTTTGTTCTCAGCAGGGATCCCTTCTGTGCCTCAGTGCTCCTCGGTACCCTGAGCCATGTGGGCTGTGAGCTTTGGAGGGGAAAAGGAGAAGCTGTCCTGGCAGTGTCTCTGGAACATGACCTACTCCTGAGTGCCATTGCTTCAGCTCGCAGGGGGTCACCCTCAGCAGCTATTCTTGATCTGACAGTTAATTTCCTGGGTTGTTCTGACATTTCAGAGCTGGTTGTGTCACTTGAAAGTGAGCCTTGTTGCTGAATTTCACAGGCACAGAGCCTGCAGCGTGCTCTGCCCTGCTCTGAGCAGAGCCCTGCAGGGAGGCAGGGGCAGCACGGACACCCTTGGGAAGGGACAGAGGAGCCCTTCACTCCCTGTGTGGCCTCAGCCTTCTGAAACCTTGCAGGCACCATGCTGGCAACAAAGCCTGCTAAAAATGTGGCATCCTAGAACAGTTGCCAGCTCCATGGGGAGGATGATGGCAAAATGAATCTCTTGGGTTTGACTGCTGTGCTCTTGGAGCTTGAGACACAGAACAGGACTCAGAACTCCTGGGTTTACGTCCTGTAAAAATTTGTCTGCCTTTAAGCCTCATAAGAGACATTTAGTAATTTTTTGCCAGTTAAAAATTAAATATATTAGTTGTAAGAAGTCCCAGTAGAAATTATGATGGTGGCTATTAAGTAAGCAGTTCATCTTGAAAACTGGAGCTTGAAAAGGTTAGAGAAACTTAGTCTGGAAGTGTACATATATGATAAACATTGGCCAGATAATAAAAAAAAGGCCAAAAAACCCTATTAAAACTAAAGACATTTATATGGAGGTTTGTTTCCTTTGTGAGGTGGTTGATCCTTAGGGTTGCTAAATGGTAGTACATCAAACTAAAAGGTTGAGGCACTTTGAAAAGACAATTCCACTCCAAAGAATCCAAGAACGGTGTAGAATAATGCCAGTATTTTTCAGCCTGCTTTATAGAGATACATCACTTAAATACTGCATTGTGGCAAACTGACAGTCAGAATGGGTACCAGGGGGGACAAAAACACACTGAGCCCAGCTAATGCTCAGTTTGGTGAGGTCTTTCCCTACAGATATTTCACTTAGTCCCTCTGAGGAACAGCTCATCAATAAACAAGTCGGCAGCTTGGCTCTGGGTCCAGTTTTCAGAGGGCTCCTGAGATGGTTCTGGAAGAACTGGGCTTGAGGAGCTGCACAGCACAAGCAGGTGCAGTGAACACCTCATGGCAGGTCAGGCTGTGCTGCAGCTGGATGCCCTCCTGGGCATTTCTCTGTATGCTGGAGAAAAGCTCTGTATTGAGCCAGGCTTGCAGGGGTTAAGCCACCTTTGGAGTTCTGGAGCCAAGAGCTTCACTCGTGGTGTCCCAGATTTCCCTGCTCAAGAAATGTGCAACTTTCTCCACAAGACCTTGATTGTCTCATTTCTCCTTACCTTTAGAAGATGCAGCTCCCTATATAACAGATTCTAGGACAGCTCTTGGCCAAAGCTGGAAACCCTTTTGCAAGACCAAGCCATCCTTCATGAGACCCTTTGGACATGTTCAATTCCCAGGCTACTAAATGTATGCAGTGACCCTCTCCATAGCAACCAGTGAAAATGTCAATAATCTCTGTTATAGGAAACCATGGGAAATTCACCTAGGAGGGAATACAGATTTCACTGGTTTAAGCACTAAGACAAAAGCTTTCAAGGATCAGCCATTTCACTGCCAAATGAAAACAGCTTGAAAAATATATTAAGGACATTTGAAGAGTTTTAGTAATAAAATAAAACATTTAATAAAGAATACTTTGCAGTTCTGTATTGTCTTTCAGCAGTGATTTAGCATCAGGATGCTGCCTGGATATTGCAAAGAAAGGTTTACTAGGAATACAACAGGTAATAAATTAAAGAGATTAAATCTCATCCCCATGTGTATGTGTTAATAAAAGATCCCCATAATACTCCTGGAATACAGGAAGTATAAAAGACAATAGTGAAAGTATAAAGTGGAAATAGAATGTTGTGAGTGACTAAACTAATCAGTGGATTAATGGACAGCGAGTGTGAGCAGAGTCCTGCTGGCAGCTCACACAGATCTCAGCAAAGCTCACTGTTGTATGTGGAGAATAAAACTGACCTTGGTATGAAGGGCTGCAAAATGTCTGAATGCATTTTCCTGAAATGCTGTGTATAAAATTAATTCCATAATTAATAACTGACCCATGCTTTCCATTCTGAGGAATCCAATTCACCTTCTGGCAACCCACTGACCAAGCAGCAGGATAGTTCTGGAATAGGAGAGAACTGCATTATATTGGTACCTGTTCTCTCAATGCAGGGAGAGTAGGGGTAGATCTACAGCAACATCAGTCTTTCAGGGGAATTTGCCAGCAGAAAAAGTTTGGGTACCTTAGTGCCTGCAGAAACCTAGCTCAAATGTGTTGTCCAAGTTAGTTGTTCGAGGATAGATAGAAGGCTCATGCTTTGGCCTCTGATAGCCTTTAACCCTTGTTTTTTGATTCCTCACACAGTAAGTCAACTGGAAATTGCTCTGCTTGTCTCTGACAGCACTTTCTTAGCAGCCTGTGTTTTTGGGGCTTTCAGGCATTTGTGAATTGCTTCTATTCTTAACATTGCAATATATAGAACTGGAATGGGTGTCTTCCCAAATTAATCTTTGAAAGCACTGCTATGTTTTTCTTCATTTTCATCTATGTCCTTTTGGATAGATCGTGTCTGAAAAGATGGGCATGTGCACATGCACGTGTACACATGTATGTACGGACTCACAGACACATATTTAACACCCAATCTGTCCAAATGCAAGTTTTGAAAAATATCAAATCTATTACTCAGAGATCATAAGAGGATTGAAATTATAAGGCTTTTTTTGAACATATGTTATTTTGAGTTCAATGTATACTTGCTTCAAGCTGCTCTGTGCAACCATGGAGATGAGAAAAGTACTTTCAGAAAATGAAAGCCGGAAATTTTTGAACAGGATAATTCTAGTAGCTGGGGCTGTAAGTGGCTTATTAAGAAGTCTTGGAACTTGGACTGATGTGGCAAATTTGACAACAGTGAATAAGAAACAGATTTGCAGAGTGCAGTTGTGTGACCCTGGTTACCTGTCAGCTGGCAGGATGCAAATTCCCCTGTACAGCTACGAGCTGGCTTCATTTCTTATGTCTCATTCTCCTGTTCATTACCTTCCAGTCCTTAGATAATGGAAAAGATGAAAGCTGGCACATTTTCTCCTTTTGAAAGACTCATGTGCAAGGGTAATTCACTGGTGAATGAAGGAGGATAACCTGGAACAAGACAGGACCAAAGCCCTGGTATTTCACTGGGGTCTGACTGCAGACACCTCGTTGTGTCAACAACTGCAGGGCATGCCAGACTAGGAAAACTGGACAAACATAGGTTAGAGAACTCAAGGAGAGGGATGGGATTTTAAAGAAAGGATGTCTAGAATTAACATCAGAGTCTGTCAAACACTGGAGAAATCTAATCAAGTATGGAGAGAGAGAGAGAGAGAGGCTGAGATTTAGTATTTAAGGGCCTGTTTTGCTTTGACTGTTGGGAGAGGATCAGGGTCCTCTGTGGAATGCTCACATCAGTCCAGAGAGCATCCCCACTGCAGCAAGGAAGGCAAAGCACAGGCATTCATGAAGTGTGTCTTACCTTGAATTGTTAATTTTATTTAGTGCTAGGCAATGAGGAATTGTGTTTAGAAACCTGCAAGTTAGAGGTTCCTGAATAGCTGTGCTCTGAAGTTCTGGAGGATAATGATCTAGCAAAATTTAACCTTCAGCCAGTGGTGAATTGGAGGAATCAGGGGGTGTTTCAGGCTGTCTAGTCCTGTTTCTGCAAAACAAGGAGAGCAGTCTCCAGGAAACATTCCCAAGAGAACAGGTTGGGGCTTTTCAAGGAAGAAAAGCAAACCCATGTCCCTACCAAGACCAAGGTGGCATCTTGGGCTGCCAGCCAGTGCTGACAGCTCTGTGGGTGACTTGGTGGCTGTGCCAGCTCCACACCAGCTCAACACTGCTGCTGGGAAGGCTCCTGCAGAGCCAGAGTGCAATGGTGCTGAAAGCACCAGCTCGCTATGAATATATAAGTACCTCACTGCATTCAATTAGCAGAAAATTTGGTTTGTCTCATTGCTGAACAATTGTAATGTGGAGAAATTTAATTTTATGGTGGCTGAGATCCTTTTGTATGAAATGACAAACTAAGGAAGCTCCAGCAGTACAGTTATCTATCATTAAGCTATTTTACAATTCCTGCTACTATATAAATGGAAAAGTGAAAAAAATCCCTTATTAGTTTTGACAGCAACAGTTCTCTTTCATTAACATTAAAGGATTGAAATTAGTAGTACAGTCCTTTCACTGCCTGGTCATGATGGAAAGTCTTCCTCTCAGTTAATATCAGATAATTTCACCAAAAGCCATGTTTCCACATGTTGGGATCATCAGGCACTCCCTGGCCCCTCTTCATGGCAAAGAGAAGGATGGAAGTTGCATCCAGTCTCTGTTTCCATGACATTGACTGGGAGAGCTTCAGTTTCAGTGGAAGAATTATGAAATAAAAGGCCTCAGGTGGGGCAGATTGGCTGTGGGAGCTGAAGATGCCATAAAATTTTCTCATTCTTCTGGTTCAGCTGTTCTGTCTCTGGAAAGTACTTTGTTTCAGCCCTGTAGTTCTGGAAGAAAATATACCCTTTTGCTTCAGGGCTTCAGCAAATGTATGAAAAACCAGCTTTCCGTGCAGTTCATTCCATTAATGCTTCTTCTAAAGTGATTGGTGCTGACTACCTTCCTCAGCACTTACATTTGTTGTTGTTAAAGACAGGATAATGTTTCGTGGTTATCTTTTTCAATAGTACTACAGTGAATGTGGTGCACCCAGGCAGGGGGAATGATGAGGAGACAGGAAGATTTTCCCAGCACCTTGTAAGTTGTTTTTATAAGTAAGAGGTATTACCCTGGGCACCAGCATCTGAAAGGAGAAATTTCATTTTTCTTCACTTGTCACTCTGTGAACAGTAAACAGCTCTGATCACCACTAATGGCTTCTCCCTTCTGAAAATCTTATCTTTAAAAAGAGGTCATGGACATCAGTCCAGGCTGAAAACTTTGGATCTAAAGTCTGCTGTCTGTGTCATAAGTTCTGGCTTTTTTTCCTTATCCTCAATGGACCAGCCTCAAAGTTTGTCCTCAGAAGCTGCTGCAGATCTCAGCTTCCCCTGGCAGCAGCAGTCGTGCAGAGCTGGTGTCCATCCCCAACCAGAGGAAGGACAGAGGATCAGAGGGCTGTGCCCTGGAGGTCACATCTGCAGCAGAGGGGGAAAGACATCAGAAAGGCTCTGCGGGGTGTATCTGTGTAGGTGGAGTTTGTTCTTGCTCTGATATCCAGCATTTAGAAACACTATTCCAAAGACAGCTTGTGCAGAAGTACAAGCAAGGAGAAACCTGCCTTGAGCTAAAACTTGTCAAAAAAAAGAGGTCAGAGGTGATGTTCTCAGAGTTCAAATGGGAAAGAGATTTTTGAGAACAAAGGCATCACTATCTGAGCAGATGTAATATTTGGTGACTGGAAGCTGAAGACATAAATTCCTGGTTAAATGAAAAATGTAAGCTCATCAGGGAGGCTAATTCAAAATGTATCTGAAGATGAGGGGAGCCTTAAGTATTGGAAGTTTTACATGAGCTCAATTATGAGACAGTGTCTGGTCATGGCTATTCTGGGTGATTTTCCCTTTTTGCTGGGCTGCACATTGGGGCAGGTGATCACAACAATTTCTGTTGAGAGACTTGTGCTGGTGTTTTTTATGGTGCAACAGCTCTGTGAAGAAATCTTTGAGTCACTGTGGCTCTTGACAGAGCTCCTCTGCCAAGCAGGGAATGCACTTTAAATGTGCACTGAAGAACAATGAAGGTGCCTTGTTGGCAGTGCCTGATATATTAGTCTTTGATAGGGGATGCAGATCCCTTAAATTATTTAGATGAAGAGGGACGTTGAGTTTGTCTGAATGTCAAATCTCCCGGGTGAGAGCAGATTCGTTTATAAAAAGAACTGCACTTAGTGTGTCTGGAGGGAATATTGATTAAAGGAAATGTTGGGAAGGAGATACAACACAGGACAGGGTGGGAGATGACCGACAGATTAACACAGGTTAATTCTGAAAGGGAACAAGGGATGTGTTCCAAATAATGAGCAGGGATGGAGGAAAAGAGGGGAAGCTTGCAGAACTGCTAAATATGTCATTCATGTCTTGGACCTGTTTTCCTTCAGAGATGTGACACCACTGAGAAATTAACTGGAAAATTCCAGAATTGTGAGGGCTTTTTGAGAAGAAGCCGCAAGGACCTTCCCGAACTAGGCTTGAGTCCTTATGGGAAGACCTGTCCTTGGAAAGCAAGATGTGGTAAAGTGTGGGGTTGGGTGCAAGAGAGAGGAAAATGTGAAGATGCAGAATATAGGCCATGATATTTTGGAGAAACTGTGCTAGTCTGCAAATCTAACTTGCATAATTCTATTAAATGTAGGCTCAAAAGACCTCAAAAGTCCCCCTTGTTTATCCTTCCCACACTTTCCTGGCAGGCTGGGAAGTGCTGGCAAACTGGGGTCGGGCAGCTATGGTGTACAGTGGTTTAACCCATGTCACCCAGCTATGATTTTCTGAGCTCCGAGTTAGAACCCAGACAATCCATGCAGAAGGTGGCACTGGTGCTGTTGAGTTCTGAGAAAGGGGAATTTCTGGTTGTGTTTCACTTGTGCTTTTGGACAACACTGGTTTATTACCTTCCTCCAAAGAAGGCAATAAATGGCTCATATGGCCATCTATGGCATGGCCATATGGCTCATCTATGACATGCAGGACAGACAATGGGCTTTGTATGCTTGTTTGGTTTTTCTTTCCCATATTCCATGATCTCTGAAATTTTAGAGCTCTAAGGAGTGTGTTTCTTAATAGTTCAATGGAAATCTCTATTTCCAAGCAACGCTACAGATGATCAAACTAAGAAGTTTTAAATAGTTGAAATTTAAAATTTTTAGTGGAGGAGGGACATTTCCCCTCTGGAATTCCCTATTTAGTTTTCCTTCAAGCCATTTCTAGGCATTCCTAAAATTTCATTGCATGGAGGATATATTTGTAAAAGTGTTCCTATGTGAATAGGGACCATGGGAAATAACCCCAGGCTAAGGGAAATAACCCTTTCCTCTCTGAGCACTCCATACTGTGATGTCACAAAGATGCAAAGGGAAATCTGAACCTACAGTTCCCTGCAGGAATAACTGCAAGGCTGAGACATTAGTCTTTTAGCCAGCACAAGCTTGAGCTCTGTTGTCTTTTCTGTGGGTTTGTGGACGTGGATGCTTTTGTGATCCTGTGTATCATTTGTGCAGTTTTACAGTAAGAATGTATTTTACTTCTTCTGCAGAGCAGCCCCTGTCCCTGCACGTCAGGAGACAGTAACCTTTTTGTGAATTACTTTGGAGCTTTTCAAGCTGTGGTCCATGGAACCCTGTCGATCTAAAGATTAGGTTTTACAAGCCCATGGAAAATAACTTGGGAAAACAAAAGCTTCCCATCTGTAGACTCAAATTTGTGGCCCCAGGGGGCCACATTTCCATCTGAACATTTGTAGGAGTTTACAGATGTACAGAATTTGGAAACTTCTCATGCAGAGCGATCAAAATGAAAGTTGCAGAAGCTGGTTTAGGATTGTAGGAGAATTGCTAGAAAACCCTTAAACACCAACCTCTGAAAAGTTCTGGTTTATGTTTTTGGTGAAACCAGGATGGCTGCTGTGTACCAGTGGCCTAATGAGTAAAAGCACAAACACAGCAACCAAAATGCTCTCCCTGAGGTCTATTCAAGGAATTCAAGAAAGACCTCTTGATAAATATGAATGATGGATAAAAGAGCTTCTGAGATCAAGGTCTGATTGAGCAGAATATGTGGTCTATTCTAAATCCCTTCTGTTAAAAAAGTCAAACAAGCAATTTGCCTCAAAAAAAGGGAATCTTGCAACATTTTGTTGCTACTTGGAATCATTTACTCAGCTGGGCTGTTGGTTACTGTAGGTAAAGTTAGATCCACATTTAAGGAACTGGTTCTTAAAATCTAAAAAAAACCCCAAAACAACACCAAAACCCACAGCAGAGCTGAAAGAACCTTCCAGAACATTTTCCACCTTCCAGAACAGCAGCTTGAGGAAGGTCATGTCACCAGTGTTTGAGCATGATGGAGGTGTTCAGCTGTGCTGTCAGGATTGACTTTGTTGTGGGGTGCACTCCCAGTACATGAAACATCATTACTGGAGGATCTTGGTGATGGAATACAGGTACTTGCCCTCCTGTGGAACAAGGCATTGCTCACAGCTATACCTTTAGTGATTAAGATGTGAGATGTAATGTCTGTATGTGCATCATCCCTCTGGTTTTGTGAACAGACAAATATTCTGGTCTTTGCATTCTGATTTTTCATATACGTTAGCATAAATCTTCAATAACTCAAGAGATCTAATGCTTATCTTTGTGATGAAGTGTGGATTTGCTCTGTAGATATTTATGAAGTTAGTTTGTTTTTACATCATTTTGACAAAGGAATCAATTACAGTGAAATTGCTTTTTGTGTGTTTCTTGTTACCTGCAGGGTGTATTTTCAGGGAGCAATATCACATCCTAACTAGGTGGATAAGCAGACAAGCATATTTCTAAACAGGATAAATGAGCTCTGGTGAAGCACTGAACTAACATTACATTCCTGCTTATACCCAGCTAATTCACTGCATCACACAATCTATCTCCAGATGTATGATGAGATTTTTGGAGGCATACATAGAAGCAATTCAGTAGGCAATGTACACAAATTTTCAGCTGAGTCTAGGTGCTTAAGTGTTATTAAGACCTTTGAAAATTGCCTTTGATATTCTGAACAAAAAGTCAAAGAGGGTATTTTTACTTTTGATTAAAAATTGACTGAGCAGGTGTAAAGATATATTGCTATTAGCTGAAGGGGAAACATTTTCTAGAAAAGCATACCAAGTCTTCCTTTGGTTTTTTATTTATTATTCATCTTAAAGGTTGCAAGAATAGATGGAAGAGGATGGATGGAATAGATGGATAGAGGAAGAATGTGGATTTTTATTGCCTGAATTTAAATAGATTGCCCTATTCTTCCCACCTTGAGGAAAATCTGTTAGCTAGCAATGCCAGGAGGGGCCCTGGGACTTTTGCTCTTCTTTTCCTGAGTGTCTGTAACACGGTCTCTACATGCCTGCTTTGCTCATCAGAAAACCAGTTTGATTAAAGCAGTGGGAGGAAAGGCAGAGCAGGGAACACAGATTTTCTTATTTTGTCCTTCTGAGGTAGCAGCTTCACATTGCCCTCCACATCAGCCAGGCAAGGCAACCGATTTGTGACTTGCAGGGACACCAGGAGGAGCTGGCAGCTGACCTGGAATATCATTAAAAGGGGGTTGTGTTGTGGCCTCATGTGAGGACCAGGGAGGATGAGCTGGTGAGGGTGTCATTGACACAGAGGGGTTTGTGAGGCTCACATGGGGCTGGCTGCACCCTTATTATGGTCTGAATCCCAAGGTAAGAAGGTTTATGCCTCCAAAACCTCTTGTTTTACAACAACCATTAGAAGCCAGGTCTTCTTACCATTGAAAATTTCCATTCTTGTTTGCATTTTGCCATGTTCTTGGATGTCACAGTGTCATGGCATCTAAAACTGACTCATTTCTCCTCTAGAAAAACATACCAGGATATTTTGATCTTTCTCCACTTTGTTTCTGCCCCTGTGTCAGGGTCATTCTGGTTTTCTGTATCTGTCTCCCAGCATCTGACTATACTTCCCAACACACCATTTTCCCTTCACTGAACTGTTCCACAGACACAATGTACCACCTTCACCCCATCCCTACCTGGTGAGATGAACTCCTCCAGTCCAGGGAAACAGTTTCTGGGAAACTGGGTTTGGAGTCCCCACATGCAATGTGGAAATCCAGCAAGGAGTCAAGGTCTTACCTAGGGCTTTTCTTATGTACATCTGCTTTATTCTTAGAAAGCACTAAGGGAGTTATAAATGGGTGTGTGAGGGAAATAACCAGTTTTAAACACAGTCCTCCACCCTGTCTCTGAATTGCATTTCCAATTGTTGCCTATAGGTGCAGTTTTGTGATTCCTCCTGATTTTTCATCTGCCTGGTTTAACATTATTGTGTGTTAATGGGATGACCCAAACTGTTTTTAAAGCTCTTTTATTTTCTCTCTGATCCTGCCATGTGCTTGCTTGCAAAAATGAAATTTCAGCTTTCTCCTGGTTTGTGTGGAAGTGTGGGTGGCTGAGAAGAAAGTGGCTCCATCTCAGCACCTCAGGCATGCAAGAACCAGAATAGGTGGATGGCAATGGCATTTGAGCACAGATGAGTAGTAGCAGGTAGTCCCCGGTGTCTCTGTTTTGCCAGACTAGCATCAACCTTTAAGGACATGAGAAAAAAAAAAATCACACTCTCTACCTGCTCTCCAAACGTCAGCTAGAACCTAGCATGGACACAGGTGTGCCAGCAGGAGAGAGATTCCACCAGCTGCTGTGTGAGGAATTGCCCAGTTAAAAAGTGGTGTGGTGTTCCTGCAGAGGCTCAGGATCAGCAGGGCTGTGAAGGTGGAACTGAGCAGAGGTCAGCCCAGGACAGGGCTGATCACCCTGCAGAGGCAGTGAAATGGGGGTTCCTCCGTATTTTACCAGACCATGTGAATATTTGAGGTAAGGCAATGCCTTATTCTCTTGAAACCTCAGCCCAGCCCTTAAATCTAGTACTAAATAAATATTTTAAAATCTTATTTTTGTTATAAATATGTGTTGTAAAGGCAAGAAGTTTCATTTTAGCTGCTCCTTACTACAGAAAAATAGGTTAGTGATCTCCTGAGAGGTCCCTGCTTGTCTCTTCTACTCTTGACCAAGCACTTCTCTTTTCTACTGAGCACGGTTGCAGCTGACAACACTTATCTGGAAAGGAATAAAGCCAGCCTGAAGGGACAGAGCAGGCAGTTCCCATCTGCCTTCCTCACAGCAGTGCCCTGCCTGATTTCTGTGCTGTGAAGGAAGGGAAAAAACACTGAATACAACAGAAGAAGTGAAGTACAAAGTGTGGCCTCTGCTCCCAAGCCCTTGTCCCCACCTGATGAGAGAAAGTGTATTTCTTGAACTAACAGAAGAGCTTGGTCCTTCAAAAAATGTCTTACAGCTCTCATCAGAGCAATGGATTGCTGCAAAAACAAGCTGGAATTAGGTCCTCTGAGGATGTTTTATTTCTGTCAATTGGCACCTTCTGGTTTACATACAAATAAAGAAAATCCTAGGAAAATGGCATAGGAAAGGAAAGAAGCTATTCTGCAGCCTCTAGAAAATGACTTCAGTTGTTTTGAGGTTTTGTCTTTGGTTGGTTTTGTTTTTTTTTTTTTTTTTGGTGTGGAAAAACTCTACAGCAGGAGGGATTAGAAGAAGAATATTAGAAGTTATGTTTAGTGATGGAGATACAGACTGATTTAAAATAAGATACAAGATTAATAAAAAATTAGTAAAGCCTGGGCAAGCCTTTTGGGAAGGTTTGGAGGAGGAGGTGAGAAGGGAAGGAGTCAATCCTAGAGCAGGGATCAAAGATATGGCACAATCAGATGAACATTTCTTGTCCTCAAGGCTTAGCTGGAAACATCTCAAAGGTGTGTATCAGCTATATTCTTTATTTATCTCTTGCATGGTAGGACTTAAACAGGCCGTACGCTCTAAAACTGGTCTGGGACCAAAGCAGGGCTGAGCCACCCTGGTTATTTGGTAGAAAACCTCATGTTGATGCCTTGAGCTTCTCTCTGTGTGCAGAAATCTTTTAATATCTGGGGAGCACCTGCAGCCACTGGCACAGGCTGTCCCTGAAAGCCTTCTGCTGCTGAAACAACAACGTGTTCCTGCATCCCAGGGTGCCACAGCAAAAAAAGGGATAAAGCAGAGTGAGGCAATAAGGATAGGCAGCAAATAACAGCAACACTCCACTGTGGGCATCCTCAGCACTGCCCCCAGGCTGACTCCCTGCTCCTCGAGACCCAGGGAGCAGCAGGACCAGGTGGGCCATGATATCCTGAAGGAAAAACCTTACAGCCAGAGCAGCAGTGTGTCAGGACAGGATGTGAAGATTAGAGCAACAAAATGAATAGGAGGAAATTGAATGTTTTAAATAAAGTTAGTTGTTTATGGCTAAATTGAGAGCCTCTCATTAATTCTCTAGTCTGCCAGCATATGAAAACTTAATGATTCCCTCTAAAAATACCCCATCCAAAACACAATTAAGAGGCTATTAGTAGGTATAGAGAACAATAAATAATAAAGGCTGTTGATTTTAATTCTTCATAATTGACAGCTGGAAATGGAGCATTTGCAAGCTGATACCTTTAAAAGAAAAGCCATACATACCCCTGTGCAGATTAATTCCAGGCTATTTGCATATTTTACCTTGGAAAGTAATCTGGGCAGAGGCAAATATGGTGCTCTGAGGAAAGGGGGAGTAGGAAGGGCTGGCTGCTGCTGCTCCCTCTCACCCACAGCAGCAGCTGCAGAGCACCCTGCAGACCTCACGCCCACAAATCTTCTGGCAGGTAAGGGAGGAGCTCTGAGCAGCAGCGAAATGAGCAGATGTCTCCGGGGCTGAAGGAGCTACACAGAGCTTAGAAAAGGTGTCAGGAATAACTTCTTCACTCAGTGTCTTGCAGACTGTAATTTTAGGCAAGTACAGTGTAATTAGTGGACAAATGTTGCAAACTAAACTTCCATAATTTTTTAATTTCAAAATGTGACAACTGTAGGAATTTTAATGAACCTCCTATGTCCAAGTTCTGCCTTCCTGGCAATAAAGCTTTACTGACATGAAATTTTCAATAAAGCAAATTTTAGAGTTACATGTACTACTGAACTGAAATGAAAATTTCCATGAGGGTGATTGTCACCCCATTTCCCCCAGACATGGAGCCCATCCTGTGGGCAGTTCTGTCTCAATGCTACAAAGCAGCACATTAGAGTTTCATGGATTTCAATCCCCAGCGTTACCTGCTTGCAAGACCACCATAAACCCCATGCCAATAAATGAAATATTTTAGTAGATGCAATTTATAGAATTGAACATTAATATATATCAAACAATTAAAATCAGATGACAAATATCCTTTGAGAAGGAGAAACAGAAAAACTCACGCTATACACTAATTATTGCAAGTTATTTTAGCTTAGCTTGTGAATGATTAACAAGGCTGTAATTTGGCCATGATGGATTTATTTGTTTATTGCAATGGTGATTATCACTTGGGCACTGGAGTAAACTGGTTTGCTTAAATAACTGATGTTTTATCAAACTTATTCTTCAGTATTTCAAATGGCTTAATAATAAAGAAAAAATATACAAGGCAGGTGATATGTTGCATCCAGAAGGTTACAAGGATAAAATCTCTTTCCTTGCCAAAGATGCCAGTAAGCCCTTATTGACCACTAATCCCAGATAATCTGTTTATGATCTCATTTTCCCATTTACTTCCACACTCAGTGAGTTCAGTTGATATTTAGGAGCTACAAGTGAAGGATGGTGATAGAAATGAGCAATGTGTGTAAATCTGATCCAACAAGGAAACATCCTTGGCAAAGCCCTATCTTATTGCATCATGAATGGTCCAAAATTAAAGCAAATTCCTTGTAGGAGAAAAAGTCTCATAATGGGACAGGATTTTTCCTTTGTGTTAAAAAAAAAAAGAAATTAAAAAGTCATTCAAAAAAGGATACCCTACATCAGAGAAGAAAAGGTTAACTGGATTGTATGATTTATTTTCTAGTGATTTTCAGGAAGAGCTGGCATCTATGAAGGCACTCCACTGAGGTTTTCCAGCTGCAGGGTCCCCTCTATCCAGCACCAGGAGTGGCAAAACCCCATCCTTGCCTGGACTCAGGGATTCAAACATTTACATTTATTTCCACTGAAAAGCAAGGTATATTATCTGTTTATTTCAGATATCTGAATTTAAGTCAAAGGGATAGCAATCTAGTAGTAGACACATTCACAGCCAGGAACAGGAGATGAAAGGGTTGCCCTTCTTTATCCAGAAAACTTCAATAAGAGGAAGAGAATTGATTATAAAAGCTGCCAAAATGATTTGAAATGATGCAATTTCAAATCTGTTGAGCAATTCCTTTCTGAAAGACTGAGTAGGTCAGAATTACAGATGTGGGAATATCTTATCTCATTAAAGTCCTCCCTATTCTTCAAGACCCTGCATATGCACAATTATATATTCGATTTGCAATTGAATTTAATTTACATGCTTAATGATCCAGAAACACAAGAACACAGTTAGAGGCGAATAGAAAGTTTGGCAACATTCTCAAAATAAAGAATGGTTAATCAATCAGATGCCTAGGTTATGAGAAGGAGGAAAGAAAACAAGGACAGGCAATGAGTGCTGAAACAGAAACAGAGTACAGACCACTCTGGGAGCAGATAATCAGCAAAAAAAGGATGGGTCGAAATGATGCCTGAAAAGCAATGTCAGGCTAACACCTCACAACTGGGGCAGTGTAACAATGGCTCTGAGCCCTGCTGTGCCTCAGCTGCCCAGTCTCAAACTGAAACAGCTGCATTATTTTGTTTATCTGAAGGGGGGGTGTCAAGCCTCAGCTCAAGAGTTTTATAGTTTGGTTGGTGTCTTTGAACCACAATGCAAATATGGTTCAAACAACTTCATACAAAGCCAGGCACGAGTCTGTTGTTTTCTGGGTAAATCTGAAATGATGTAGAGCAGAAATTCCCCAGTGCTTCCTGTAGAAACATTCCTGGGATGCATTGCATGAGCCAGGATCTGGGGGAATGTGGGCTCTAAAGGAAGACCATGAGGAGGTTACATCAATGCAGCAATCAGGGAGTGAGGAGTGAGAGCAAAACCTTCTCAGGGAGGGCTGCAGCAAGGGCACACCCACAGAGCGCAGCTGCACATGCAGGAGAAGTAATGTGATTTTAATATGTTTAACCAATCTCCAGAAATATACTTAAACAAGGAGAAGAATCTTGGCTGGAGATTGAATCTGTTTTCTAGATGGCTGCTGATGGTGCATGAGAGTGCAGTATTGCTTCCCATGGGAAGAAAAAACTTTCTTTAATTTCACAGTTAATTATGGGAGGATTTAAGCTTTTGGTTAGTTTATAGCCTTCAAGATTTGGGAGTGAAGCTTTTAAAAGAGAGTATTAAAGGCTAAAATGCAAGGAGAAGGTAAAAATTACCCAAGTGACAACTTCAGCCCAACTTCATGTACACTATAACATACATTTGGGATGTTTTAGGTTAGACAACCCTGCAAGAGCTGGAGTAAAGTTTTGTGGTACAAAAGTTCAGTCTCACTCCAGCATTCTGTGGACCATTAGTGGCTTCCTCAGGACAAGTAAGGCACCCAGGAAATGTTGTGCAAACTGATGAGAAACTGAGCATGGGATGGCAAATCCTTTAGTAGTGAGCCCTGAAGGGCAATACCAGGGCATAGGAAGAGAAGAGAGACTTGCACTTTATTGCTGCTTTCACGTGCTAAATCAGACTTTCTTCTCTCTTATTGATTTCAGAAAATGAAGTCCTGATATATTTCAGGCTAAATGAGAATAATAATAAAAAGAAATATTTCTTACAGCTATGGAACTACTATGCTGTACTATGCTGTAATTTTAGGACTGCTATTAAGTGTTTGATTGATGGCATAAAGTTACTCTTTACTGCATCCATCATCAGTTTCTCATGCAGATGAATTTCCTTTGCTTAAAAAGTAAGGGGACTAGAGAGCAACAGGAAGGATCCAGACACCAGGCATAATTCTGTTGAGAACAGGTTAGAAGATTTATTCCAGGTTCACTTTTCCCTCCTTGTGAGCTGGACATGTGGCTCCAAACGTGGGCCAGGTTGCTGGGCCCCCAGAGAAACTGCCGAGGAGCTTGGTGGAGTTCAGGCTCCAGAGACAGCTGGGTCACAAGACAGCAGGACAGCTCTGGGGTGGCAGCAATGTTAAAAACAGCTGAGAAGGCTTTAAAGAGACTTCCAAAACAAGAAAGTTTCAGAAATGGCCTGTGCAGGAAAATATTGGCTTTGCCAGACCTTAGAAGTTTCAGAGGACTGTGAGGAGCCTGCTTGTGTCAAGACTCCCACTGAGAAATCGTTTGATCTCCAGTGAACAAAGTGTGTTAATACCCTGCGTGCTCCTTGCGGGATCTCTTTTGCCCTGAAACACTTTGAATTTAGAAGGGATTTCTGGGCACTAGGCAGCACTCTCACTGCATCCAGCAGCAACAGTGACTTGCAAACTGTTCGAGCAAAGACTGAGGTGAGAAAGAATCTTGTGTGATCCCATCCTCAATCTAGAAATTCAGCTGAAAGAAAGCATCTACTTGGCAGATATGATTGAGTCTACTTAGTAAACAGCTTCATAAAGCAGGCACTCATCTCACTTTTAAGTGACAGCTACATTTACTTCATTTAAAATAAAGAATTTGGGTTGAGGCACACCGTTGGTCTTAAGAACAAGTACAAATAACCTGCAAGCTCCCTTTCTCCAAAACTCAGATCATTTATTATTATAGGTTGCTTGCAGTATGGTTGCTTAACTTCCCCTTCATTGTAGATTTTATTTCCCCCTTTTTCTATTTCCTATAATTCCAGGGGAGCAAGAAGTTAAAGGGAGCCAAAGGGAGAGATTTCAATAAGATCACATCTGTTAGTGGGAGAAACATTGCTGGAATATTGTCTTGTCATTTGCTAGATGGTGTTAATGAAAACATTATGCAAGTTGCTATGGGATAAGAGAGGCTCATTGCAGATGCAAACAGATGTTTCAGTACCAAAGTAAAAATGCTGGGAATAATTTTAGCTGTAATTAACGTAGTGCATTTTATAACAAATTTGTACCTTTAAGAGAGTCTTGAAGCTGTAACCTTGAATTATATGATTGTTTTATGACAGATGTCAGTGGAGCACTGTGGAAATTTTCTCTAGTAAGGATGAAGACACCACACTTCATGTGTCTTCAAAGGGGCTCCTGTGAATATTAGTGCAATTGCTGCTTTATAGGCATGGTCCCACTGCATGCTAAAAACCACCTCCCTCTGCTGCCTTCCCAGCTCCATGATCACTTCATTCCATAACTTCCTGCAATAATGCTGTTTCTGAGGACAGATTCCTTCCTGCTCCCCCTTGGTGATCAGCTCCTGCCCCGAAACCTTGGGACTGCATTAATAGCCCTTATAATTTCCATGCTGCCCAGCAGTAGTGGCTGTTTTCTAGGATATCTCCAGCGCTGAGAGGGATGAGTAATGTCATTTATAGGCTTGTGCTGAGAATGAAGACATTAGGAACTGAGTCCTTTGCAGTATATCATTTGCCCCACAAAGAAGAATGGTCCCTGTGCTGTCCCTGAGCCTGTGGTGTGAGCATGGCTGTCCCCCATGTCAGAGTACTCCAGCCTCACTAAGGTCAGAGAGAGACCCCTGCATAAGGATGTGCTCACTGTGCCAAAGCAAAAAGGATGTGCTTTTGTGCTAGGAAACCACAGCTGCCTGAGTTATTGTTGCAGAGGGTATATCCTTGTCAGCCTTAATAGTAATTTATATTCCCAGGTCAGGCATTTACAGGAAGTCAGCAGTGTCAGGAGGGGATGAATCAGCAGAAGCTGCTTTTTGGAAAGTAACCTCTGGAGCAGGTCTGACAGCCAGTCTCCCTCACACAGTGATGGCCCCCGATGGGCTCAGGGATGTTCTGACAGCCACTGATGAGGATGGGACAAAATGGTCCCTGTAGTTTGTAGGTCCAGGGCTGGGGGGTTCCTGCTTGGCCCAGGTCCATGCAATCCCATGCAGATGGCAGTGCTGACAGCAGCAGCAGCGTGGCTGGGAACAGGCACAGGGGTGGATCTGCAGCAACACCCATCTGTGGGACTGCTCATGTAGGCCACACAGGGCAAAAGTGCAGAGAAAACAGGATTATGCATTGAGTCTGGGACTGCTGAGTCCCACAGGAGAAGCATTGCTGTCCTCGCCCAGGTGTGGGGATGTCAGCACTGACATTTCTGGGAGCAGCTCAAGCCCAGACCCCAGAGCCCTCCCAGAGCTTTGCACTGCACAGGGTGATGCTGAGGCCATGGCATGACCAGCACAGCTGCTCCCTGTTCATCACTGAGTCTGAAACTGCTCTCCTTCCTAACACTGCCTGTGTAACAAAAGCCTGAGCTTTATCCCAGCAACTGGAAACTGCTCTCCCTTTGTGTCGAAATGTGGGGCAAGAATCAAAATGGTTGGATAGTGAGTGTTTGGCCAGTTGTGGTGACCAAAAGGGGCTGTGCAACACGTACAAGATCATGCTGTGTTGGCATGGATATTAATTTGGACCAAGCTCCTGATGATCTATAGTCTGTGATGACAAGGGTAATTTTTTTTCATGTAGCACTTTTTACCTCGTTGTTAACTGAACATTAAGGAGTCCTAAGTCATAGCCAGACATTTATTTTACCCCTAAATCACCCACAGAATCCTGATAGGAAGATAATTTATCAATAAACCAAACAAATTCCAGTAACTGTAAATCCATGGAGAAAGATTATTTGCCAGTTTAGCCTACATATATTTTTTTTTCTTTCTTTCTGGTCTTGCGGATAGGGAGACCTAGTTAAAATGCTTTGTTATACCCAGTTTACTTTTCTCTGCCCTATTTTAATGATAGTGGGCAGCATATTCTCCCCAACATTCAAAGGGACAAATCCTGCTTCATAATGGTATAAATCCAGGACAACTCCACTGCAGAGTTCCTTCACAATACTTCTGTAATATGAAGGAGGAATAAGCCTAAAAGTCTTTTATTGCAGAAAATGGTAGAAAGGCAGAAGGACAACTTGGTTAAAAATCCTGATAAAGAACAGTTGTGTCAGATACCTGTAATGATAGGAGCTGATTTGGGAAACTGCGTGAGAGGGAAAAAGCTACCTTTCTATAAATGCTTTTCAAAATAAAAATGTTGAAATCTCTTTTAAAAAATCTGGCATGAGATTCAGTTCAGAGAAAAACCCAAACAAGTAGGTTAATTTTAACATTGACTTTAGTGTGGGGAGTTTCTTCTGGCCAGGGCATGGGGTGTTTAAGGTGGATGCAGGCACCTGGGGCACTGCAGTAGTTCAAACATGCTGACCTTGATTTCAGGTGGGGCTGTGAGCTGAGCCTAAGTTAGTGCTGAAGAGCTAGAAATAAGACTTCATGTTTAAAAGACAAGATCAGGAGTAGGATCAAAATGCAGCTGTAGTAGTCAAAATTCTTCCAAACAGCCAAGGTCAAGGTGCTCAGTTTCAAGCTCTTGTAGATTTTCCTTATTTCTCACCTTTGGCTTTCCTATTTGGCTTTTAGAACAAACGCAGAATTACTCAGAGTTGTTCCTGAAAGAAACAGAAACCCCACTCTTGATCTGTCTGCAGTGAGAGGAAATACAGATTGTGGCTCCCTTAAGGTGAAGGTCAACAGACGAGCTGGTGTTGGGAAACTGTGTAGCTGCTGAACAGGTTTGCATCCCCTCCTCTACATCCATCCCTGGGTGCTGACCTCTCTCCTTTGCCCTGGACTGCCCCTGCACAATGCAATTGAGGAAGGAAACTGGCTGCAACCTGCACCAACTATCCTTGCTCTGCTTCCAGGCCTTTCTAATGCTACAGCCCAGCAGATCTGCAAAGCTGACTTTAGGAAATAGTTAATTTCAGTTAAAGACATTAATTGAAAGGCCAAGGACACTTGTAATAAAAGAAAAGTAGAATCATGTCTCTGCTGTAGATGTGTTTGGCTGCTGATGCACCTGGCTGTGCCTCCTCAGCTGTTTTCAATCTCATTTGCAGTGCTGGGAGTGGTTAAGCCCAGGATGGCAGTTTATTTGCCCTCACAAAAGTTAGTCCTGCTGCTGCCCCTTTCCTCTGGAGGTGGTTAATGGGGTCGTTACACTGATCTCTGTTTGCCACACTGCATTTCCACTGGTGGGACCTGTCCTCTCTTACCCAGCCTGGCTGTGTCCATCTCCAGATGAAGTCAGCCAAAGGTAAGAGGCAATCAATCCTCAGAAATGCTCTAAAATGTGTGCAGAAATCCCAACCAATCTACTTCTTCCATCTGCCCGTTGTTCAGAAAGGTGTGGGGCACAGAGTGATAGAAGGCACTGAAATGCAGTGAGACTGAAGTAAAAAGATCAAACAGTGGGTGTTTGTATTTGGTGGGTGAGGAGAAAAAAATGTTTTGCACCAGGGGACAGTGTGAGTATAAGGTCTGGAATATGTTCAAACTGGGAATTGCAGAGAAGTTGCTGCATGGAAGGTGTCCAATGCCAGGACAGGTAGAGCACGTGGCTCTGTAGCACCTTACACTTGGGAGCTGTGCAGTGCACAGGGGCCATGAGTTGCTTGGTTGCTGGCATGGCTGTCTCCTCCACTGCTGTGAAAAGAAACAAGGGCAGGAGAGGGGCTGGAGTGAGCTCCAGAAGCAGAAACATGGCGCAAAACCTTCAGGCTGAAGCCCTCACAGCCCCTGCTCCCAGTCTGAGTGTCCTGCATGATGGACTTGAGGCTCTCTGTCCTCTGACCAGGGTTTTCTGTGTGCTCTCATACCTGTGGACATTTCTCCTGTGCCATTTTTGGATGGTGTATTGTGATTTCTGAGCAGTTATTTGGTGAGAAATCCTGTACTTGAATACTGTGATTAAAATGTCTGTTGCTTTATTTTCTGCTGCTACAATACTAATTTTCACCTGAGATTACTTCTGGAACTGTTGTCCTCATCTTTGCTTGATTTTTCTGATAGTACAGCCCTGAGACTTTTTCAGGTGCTGTGTGAAAAATTGCTATAATTGGAGAGGGTGTGAGAAACAAGAACCTCCTGTTTCCCACTGCTCCCATCAAGATGAAAAGAGAAATTAGAAAAGTTAAGCTGCAGCCAATGTTTCCCCTGGACAGTATTTTTCTTACTTCTTTGTCAGCCTCATTTACCATTTCCCAGACTGTGCCTCAGTGATTTGGATTAGGTGAAAACCCACAATAACTTGAGCAGCTCAGTATGCACAGCACAAAGAAAGACTTTTATAATGCAGGGATGCTCTATGCATTCTTGCCTCTGAAAAAACCCCCAAAACCAAGTGGAATAAGAGACTGGAGGAGGATGAAACCAGTCTCCATTTTGTTGTTGAGGGCAGGATGGGTGAAGAATTGAATGGTGTAATTGGTTGCAATGACCCTGCGCTAGCAGAAGTCCCTTTCACAAGACATGTAGTCCTCCATGCCTTTTCCTGAAAGGGATTCAGACTCACACAGCTTTGCCAGCAGGCATTGGATTCATGCAGAAACCAAATAACTGCGGGAGGAATAAAAGCTAAAGCAGGGAAAGAAGAAAGGCAGGCAAATTCCACCAGGTGTACTAGAGATACAGCTGGTGTCAGTGCCCAGAAAGGATGGCTGCCTCATCCAGCCCTTTGAGAAAATGGGAATCAAGTCTGGAGTGTGACTGTCTTGGCAGTGCTGGGTTAACAGTTGGGCTCCATGATCTCAGAGGTGTTTTCCAAGAGAAATGATTTCATGGTTCTGCACTACAGTGTGTGGCTCTGGAAGTCCTGGAGCTCTAAAGTGTGTCTGCAGCAAACTGCTGCTTCTGGGGATGTCGTGAATTATTTAAGAGTGAGGATGCACGTTTGAAAAAATCTATCCTTTGCCACTGAGCAAAAGGGCAGCCCAAATGTGTTCCCTTGTTTGTGTCCATCCCCAGATGCTGTGGGAGCAGATACTGTCCACTAGCTCTGCAGTGCATTAATCACAGGGGTGCACCAAGGTTAATGGCTCTCTGCCCAATTCCCACTTGGTTTTCTATCCTCTGTCACCGAGTTTAATTTTTGTATATTTCTGCTGGGTTCATGGCAAAGAAGCAGTATCTTTATCTTAAGTCTTTCTCTTAGAAACAGAATTCCTGACTGGGAATCAGTCAGGAAGAATTCAGTCTTTTCCCCTGAAATGGCAAAGAACAGGTTCTGGTCAGAGACCATACCCAGTGGTGAGGTTGTTTCTTTTCCTGTTTGAGCAGGGACAGGGCCGAGGGGATAGACTTTAATTTATGGTGCAAATACTGAGCTGTGCTGAAAAAGGCTGATGCATTTCAGGAGAGAGCTGTTCTTAGAACAGGCTCTGCCTTTGTGCCAAAGTCTCTCCAGAAATGTCTGAAATTTAGCCAAGAGGGCTGTTGGAATAGCAAAATACAGGGGAAACATTCCCAAAAGACTGATTTCTTCTGTACACAGGCAGTGGCATTCTGTGTGTTCAAAACCTCAGTTCTGGACAAAAATAAGACAGCCTTAAAAATCAAAATGTCTTTTCTTCATGTTGAGACAGCAGGATCATGGTAATCATCAGAACAAAAATGTGCACTGTCACTTGAGCATTCACAGGGGCTCTGGGCTCTCAAACAGAGCTGAAGGAGAGGCAGGCACAGGAACAAAGGTGTTTGGGGCTGCTCTCTGGTGATAACCAGCCTGTCCTCAGCTCCAAAGATGTGGCTACCCTGGATAAGTAGATCAGCTCACAATGCTCCCTCCAACAACTCCTCTTACTGCCTGTGCCACATTCCTCTCAGCAGAGAGTTTGAGGTTTGGCCAGACAAATTCTTCCCTCATCTTTCCTTCTTACTTAATAGAGAGGGAGTTAAATGACAGAATGATAAGCTGCAGGTCTGGCTGGAGATAAACATAAGAAAGAGGAGGCTTTGAGACTGGCTTATCTTATCTCTGTATGCTCCCACAATGTCTAAAAACCACAGAAATAAAAGCAGAACCAGAATAGGTTTTTTGTTGCTGTTTTGTTGGGGGTTTTTTCTCTTTGGGTTTAAAAAATACTTTGAAAAGTAAGGTTAACTCACAAGATTTAAGATCCCTGCAGTAAACCTGACAATGCTTGCAAACTGGCTCATTTTAATTGTGTAAGTAGCTCTTAGTTACCTTGAGATGTCTGATTTTGCCCATTTCACTATATCCCCTAGCAAGCAACTTTCTAAACTCTCTGCAGGTTAAAGCACCTGCCATCTGACAATTTCAACGAAGACCCCTCAAAAAGCAAATCTTTGGACAGGAATTGCCTTATTTGAGGAAAGCTTGTGGTTTTTAATGTTACTGTGATACCTGCAGTTTTACTTTTCCAAAACTTCTGTGATTCCCCCCCCCCCCCAACTTTCAGGTTTTACCCCTTGTTGAACAAGATGCAAACATGAATAACATGGTCTGAGGGTATGGAAGACTACAGCAACTGATGAAGAGCCCAAACTGCTGGAGTTCAGTTGAAAATTTATAATTTCAAACTAATTTCATTAATTCAGTAGCATGACTCAGTGTTTTCTAACACATCTTTGGTTCAGCAGTAATATATTGCTTGGGTAATCTGCTAATAGCTTCTTTAGAACTGTTGTATTGAAAACAGCCTGGTTTGGATTGCTTCCCCCACCCCTCTGCCCCCCTTATAATATTGCAATGGGGTATTTGTCATGCTGCAGGAGAGGAATTCAGAAAATTATATTTTCTGCTGTAAATTAAAAAAATGATAGTAGGAGTTCAAGATAACTGTTCTGTGAAGGGTGTCACTGTGGGAATGACTTCACATTCCAAACCAGCCTGATTTGGGGACTAGATTTTTGCCAGCCACTTACAGACTGATAAAAAAATCCTGAGAGCTTATCAACATAAAGGAAGGACTGGATTTGGAGCTAATTAACTTTTATCTAATTGGAAGCAGACATGCAGGTATTGATAACTCTTACACTGGGTGTCCCTCTCCCCAACAAGCCGTGTGTTACGGAGAACCCGCTCATCCGCCTGCGCTGCCGCCCCTCGCCAGCCAGGAACCTTCCAGGCTCATTTCTTCTGATAAGAAATGCCAAACACTCCAGGCTTCCCAGCAACAGCCAGGAGCCTGAGGGGCTGCCTTCACAGCCAGCTGGCTTGATAGCTTTGTCTTTTGGGTGTGTTGTACCCGTTAGACAAAAACCATGGTGTCCGTGTGCCTCACTGTGCCGCTGCTCTGGTGCAGCTGGTCCAGCCAGGCTGGAAAAGCCCCTCCAGCACACAAATCTTCTCTGTGTTTCTTGTTCTCGCTGCTCCTTGTACTCTCTAGTGAAACAAATACATTTTTAAATACCATGACATTACTATTTAGACTTTTCCCCCTTTTTCTCATGTCTTTTTTTTTTAAGGAAGGAATTTTCACATTTCCGTCACTGCTCATGCCTCGTAAATCCCAAATGTTTTCATAGCAAATACTCTCCTAATATATAATTTGTGGGCATTTCCTTGGCTTGCTGCTGAAGCATTTAAACTTCCAGGCCTGCTATTTTGAATCACTCCATAATCACACCTTTCATGGGAGGCTACAGAATATAGAGAAATTGCAAAGAGGGCGGGGCCCAGGAGTATGCAAGAAGCACTATGATTTGTAATATTTACAGTCATGTATTATAATGTAAAAACTGTGTGATTGTGTGTGTTGTGATCCAGATCCTCTTGTGAGGAAGCAATTCCCTTCTCCACAATGTGCTCTGCTCCGTGCCCCTCCATGAGGACGTCCCATCCCTTTTGTGGAAAACCAGCATTTTGCTAGTGGTGTGGCCTTGTACAAAACCAGTACTCCACAACTGCAGAGAAGCAGTTTGAAAGACTGATTAGAGGAGCAGAAAGACAATTCAGGAGGGGCAAGAATCAAGGTTGCCCAAATCTGAACACTGCTGAATTATAGGCCAGCAGATTGGCCCTTGCCTGTATATGATAACAAGTTATAGCCATAGCAGGTGCATGAGCAGTGGACAAAGGTCTCCATTGCCCTCAGCAGCAGGAATAGTGTTACTCTTTCTCCCTCTTCTCCCATCCTTGATTCTTTAGCCTTGGATCCCCACTACTTCTTGTTTTTCTGCTGTCAGCTTGCTTAGATGCTTCTCTGCTCCTGGAACATTTATTATCTACACAAGATTTTGTTGCTCCCAATAAAGGGTAATCTCTCCTGTTTCATAGAGAAATGAGGAAATGCTGCTCAGGTTTGACAGGAAAGGCAGTTTGGAGGATGGGGAAGAGCAGCCTTGTTGATTACACCAGAACAAAACCCTCTTGAAAGAGGCATTGACTTAACTGTGTAGTCTATTGCTGATAATGGATGGCTGCCTGTTTCCTGTTGGGAATATTTAATATATCTGCTTTAAGGCTGCATGGGGACTTGAGGTTGGCTGGTCTTATTAATAATGCATGGAATGGCTGGATTTAAGTAATTATTATGCACAGAGTATAGTGCAGTGACATATTGGTGCAGAAAACGATTCCTTTAATAGGCTTGTTCCTTTTGGCTAGATCCCTGAGATAACCAGTTTGTTTGTTTGACAGGTTTATACCTTCCTCTCCTCCTTAGATTTTCATTAAAATTGAACACTTTTGCTGAGCAACTGCACAGTGTTGAAGAAACATCAGAGTTTTCAGGGGTAATAGAGTGGTGGGGCACAGCCCTGGGTGCTGACTTGTGTTGGCATAAATCCTGTGCCACGCATCCTCTGCAGGGATGGGAACTGTTCCTGCTGCATGTGCTCCTGCAGGTGGCTCTGGCAGCAGGAGGCAGTGCTGGAGGCCACTTTTCCACCTTGAGCCCCTTTACCTTGCAAGCTCACAAATACAGCATGGAGCCCAAAACTGAATTAAAATAATAAACATTTCAATTGCTTCAGTGGGAGGAAGTAAGAAAAAGTGGAAATTGAAGATCTAAGAGAAAACAGAGCTGGGATTCCCAGGGGTGAATTTGGGCATGGTAGTAGTCCAGTCTTAAGCAGGATAGTTTCTTTAATGTGCAGATTTTGTGAGCACTTTGCTGCTCTACTTATTGGTAAACTGCTGCCTTTGGGAGGCAGCTATGGCTTGAAAGGGTTGATGAGTGAGTGCAGTCCCCTGAAATGCATTCAGCCATTTTCTTTGAATTAGCTGAGCTGGTTTATAAACAGAGAACCTTATAAAAACCGATCATTAAAGAAATTTATCTCTGCTTAAGCATTGACATCAGTGTCACTACTGAGGGGGCAGGAACTGGTCAGGAATTCCTTTTTGTTACACAAAACTCTTCCATTTTGCTTTCTCTTACAATATATGCTTTTTGTTCAGGACATAACTTTCTCTACTAAATATAACAGGAGATCAAGAGCACTGGCTCCTTTGACAGCTCCTCACATGACAAGAACTCTCCGGATACAGCAGCTTTTGATTCCTTCTCCTGTGTGCTGCCTTCATCGTGAGTCAAAGCACTTTATCTAGTGAAGAGGGTCTGTGAATCCCATGCCAGTTTGTTGCAATCTGGCAATCTTCACTTAATTAACTTACCACTAACTCTTAGCAGCTTGTAATTTTTTTTTCCAGGCAACATTTTCATGCTAGGTCCCCCAAAAGCCCCACAGCGTGTTTAATTGAAGATATGATAATTGTAAGTTACTTTGCTGCAGCTGTTTAAAAAGGAGGAAAAAATCCATTAAGGCTATCTGAATTATATCACAGGAAAAAGTCTAATTTTGTTATATATGCCACCCTTAGGCTGAGCTAAATTGTGACTTTCATAGCCCAGCCTGAGGGTGGTTACTTGACTTTTCTTCTGAATACTTCAGAGATAATGTTAATGTCCTTTCTTGAATCAAGCCAACAATGAGTGTTTGATTGCCTTTGGACTTTAGATTGGTGGCATCTTGAGTATTTTTACTTCAAAGACAAACTCCCTGTGGAAAGGTCAGGAGCTGGGGGCTTGAAATAGTTTGTGGATCTTTCAGCTGAGCACCCAGGGAGTCAGGCTGCTCCTGCCCTTGTGCTGAGAGATGTGGGGTGTATCACATTGTGCTGTCCTCCATCTTCACATTCCTGACTGCTCTGTTGGTGAATCTGTTCCTGAGCCATCTATTTGGTCAGGAATGCAATGAGTGGGCTGGTTCAGGAAAGGCTTTGCATGAAGAGCCCAGACAGGGATCTCTCAGTGCAATCACACCCACTGGACAAGTGAAGGCATCTTGCAAAATGGCAAAGGTGAGACCCCTGGGGGACTGAATGTCCCCAGCTTTCCCTGGAGTCAGCAGGTTTAGATCACTTATCCCAAAGGCTCAGTCTAGATACAGTCTCATTGAGAGGTGCCCTGCAGAGAAAGACCTCAGCTTCAGCTCCTAGTAATGGCAGCTTATTGCAAACCATTAACTCTTCCGTTTGAACAGCAGGACATGCCCTAAAACTCCCTTATATCCCCTTAATAGGGACAAAACTACTACAGGCTCAGAGTGCAACAGCACTAAGTGATAAAACCCTGTGAGTATATGACTGTTCTAATAGGCAATTTGTTCTGATAGTGGAGATTGTTGATAATAAACAGTAATTGTAAGGGTTTTGTCCTGTTGCCTCTGTTAGAAGAATTTAGTTCCCATTCCTTCATTTATAGAACTTTTTTTATACCCCAATATACAGCTATGGGACAGACACAGACTGAAAGTTTTTAAAGTTAGTGGCATGAGCTGTGACCTTGCTAGGCTTGTGTTTCACAGGATTGTGATGCACATGTAAGATATGAGTGTGTTTTCCTTATCCCAAATCTTCAACAATACACTTGGATGGAATTTAACTCTGACCAGATTGCTTGGGGGAGTGATCTCCAGATCTCCAACTGCTTGTAGGTAGATGGGATTTCCACCACTTGCTCAGGGGGTTTTCTAGTCTCACAGGAGCTGAAATCTTCTCCCTGTGTGTGTTTCATAGTGTGCAGCAGCAGCTGTGCTGAGATAGCTCTGACCTGGCTGTTGCCTTCTAGATCAAGGCAGGCGACCAGGTTCTGAGGAACACCTCGACAGCCCACTCACCAGGGCCGTTCGAGCCAATGACATACGCAGACACCAATGTGGTGGACGGTCAAAAGGCGTTTATTACTTCTTCTCCTGGGGTCTTATAGTCTTAGGGGTCTCTACGTCAAAAAGGGGTTTGTCTTTCTTATCTATGGTTAGTAGGGAATGGAAAAGTACTGAGTAAGGAGTAGAAAGTTGCTGACTTCAGTGGGGCAACATTCCTATTGTTAGTGGGGCCACATTCCTATGTTAGTTTCTTATCTATGAGTAACTGAGGGTCTTATCTACGGGAAACAGAGGGTCCTGGCTTTCCGTGACATCGCGACAATCTTCCGCAGCGCCTCTTCCCTAGCTACCACACCTGGCCCCAGGGATTGCACACCTGTGAGCAGGTGAAGCACATGGCTGTGTTCCTGGAGAGCATCTTGCAGTCTGGTTTGATCTGGAAGCAAAGCACTTCTTGCATTTGGAGACTGCTCTGTGGTGCATAACAAAGTGGGGGAGGGAAGGATGAGGGAGATTTGCTTCCAAAGCATATCCCTTTTCCAAACTGAAAAGCTAAAGGAGAAGCATCAATTGTGTCTTGAAATGTTTCAGGCAGCCCTAAAATGAAAGAGAATCCCCTGTGTGCATGACCAGCTGCTACCTTTTACCTGGAGTAGGAGCTGTATTGCATCTGCTTTATTTATTTGCACACTGCTTTTTCTTTGTGCTCAAGGACATGCTGCCCTTCCTTACAAATGAGTGCCCAGGGTGGCTTGGAAGCTTTGAGGGATGGGGAGGTGAAACAGTCTGCTATGTTATGACCACAAAAAAATGTGTTTTGTCTCCAGAACAATCATTATTAGAAAGAGGTGTTTGAGGGAAATGTTCATAACATTCTTTTCAATGTCAATGAAGCACAGTGAAGTAGAATGTTCAAGTATAAACCTTCCTGAGTGAATTGCAGTCTTGGGGTTTGGTATTTGGTAGTTTGTTTTGGTTTTTTTCTTCCCTCTAAAGATGGAGTGTAGGGTCTCCTCTCATCCATTATAAGGCCCCAAAATGACAGACATTCCTATGGGATTAAAAGCACACTGAATCAGATCACGAAAAGATTTTATGGCAATCCCTAAGGAATAACTCTTCTGAACAGAGGTTGCTTTTAGACCAGCATTGTGTGACAAATCAGCCTTGGGGACTGTTTGCAAAGGCATTACAATGACACTTTTTTAGCCACTTGCATTTAAATTTTTTGCCCATGGAAGACAGCCACCCTGGCTTGGTTTGGCTGCTTTTAACGCATTCTTTAAAAGTAACGGGGCTCAAGCATATTGGATCTGAACTGCTGCTCCAGGGTTCATATGGGGCTGGAGAAGCTGGAATTGTACAGAACCACAGCCTTTGGTGCTGGTGGGGTTTGATTGGGGTTTTTAATGTATTACCAAAGTAACAAATTCCTTACCTGTGTTCCCTATGGCTCCTCTACAGTAGGTGGTGAGCAGCAATTGATGTATTTGCACTGAGCCCCATTCCCTGGGCACTGAGGAGACAAAACCAGGACTTCCTTAGCCCTGTTACCATCCAGTCACATCACTATGAATCCCAGTAATTTAATAGTGCAGCTACATCAGCTGCTGTTCCTTGGTTCTAGAATATTGGCTGATGGAAAAAGTAGCCCCAAGGAAGATTTAAAGTGATATCCACTCAGGACAGGGTTGCTGAGCCATCAACCTTCAAGAGAAAACTGCTTGGATTTTTTTTCTTTTCTTTATTTTTTTTTCTTAAGGGTAGTTCTTAAATAAGTGGCTCTTCTCACTTGGCTTCATTTCTTCCAGTGCTAAAATGCAAGTGTTTCCCTTTCTAACCTAGCATGCTGTGGGGATTGGAAAGCATTTTCAAGATGAAATGGAAATCTTGCAAAACATGCTGAGACTTCCCCAGAGGACCTTACAATAGAGTGCTAATTCCAGGCAAGAAATCCCTAAACCTGTGACTTCTGATACCCTGTCCTCTCTTATAGTCACTTTGCAAAGTCTCATTCAATATTTTTTGCCATCAAGGATTGCCTAGACAAGGATTTGCAGAGAGAATTATGCCCTACAAAGCACCTTTTTTTTTCCCCATCAGTTATTAAAACCTGGGTTACAAAATATTTCAAAGCTAATTTTTTCCCCCAACTTACTTTGGAAATTGTTTAGAAAGTTTGGAGCTGTACTGAGCAAAGCCTGAGCCACCAGAGAAATCTCATGCCTAGAGGCTTATGGAATAAAAACAGAGCACAAGCTACAAGAAACTTTCTCCTTAGGACAATACTGCGACCTTTAATTTTTTTTAAAGTAACTTTCCAAAAGGAAGCTGTGCTCTGAATTACTTACACTGCCTTCTTGCTTCTGTCCTGGCTCAGTCAAAATCCCAGGCATGCTCTGATGCTGGCAGCCTAACAGGATGATTTTTTCTTGACTTTTTTTTTTTAGCATATTGGGCACAAATAACCTCTCAATCAAGGTTAGCACATGGACATCTCTTGGTGTAGCCATCTCTGTGGAGGGATGTATTAGGAGTAGTGTCGGGTATCATTTATCTGATGTTTCTTTGCTGTCCCTCTTGCTTCCAGTGAAGGAATGCAGCTTTCTCCTTTGCTGGTAGATAAAGGATTAGCATTAAAAAGTCCAGTGTCCCCAGAGCCCAGGCATCTCTCTAATCTGTTTGTGCTCAGGAGGAGATGGTGCCTGCTGGCGTGGGCAGGCTGCTTGTCCCTGGGGCCCCTGCCCAGCTGGCACAGGACCAGCAGCAGAGCTGCTCCCAGCCCTGGCAGCCGAGTGCTGCCTTCTCCTCCTGGGCAAAATGTTTCTTCTGAATCCATCTCAAGGCCCCAGGGCTCACAGAGCCCACCTTTCCCTGGTTTAGCAGATGGGTAAAGACAAGTTTCGAGAACAGATTTTAAAACCATGTAATGTATAGTCTAAAAAATTTGAAATTCTCAGATAGAGAAGCACTCAACAAAAGATAAAAATCAGAATCAATTTTATCCACTTTAAGCAGTAGCTTTGTTGTGTACACAGAGACAAAACAAATTAAAACAGGGCCTCAGCTCACTCTGGGAATGGTGCACTGTAGTGTGCTGGTGGTACTAAATATTCAGGGCTCCACAGTGCTGTCAGCACTAGTTTGTGGTGCACACCTGAGTGAACTGCTGCTACAGGATCGGGTCCCAGTAGATTTAAAATCTTCTGCCTGTGTGCAGCTGCTGGTCAGAGCCATTCATGTGGCAGACAACAAATATGCTGTTCTCTTTCATGAACTTAAGCTATTTAGGGATAAGGCAGCATTTTTTTCTCTTTGTAAATTAATTATCTGTTCTGCGTTGTTTTGGTTTTTATAAAAAAATAACTTGTGAGTTTTGTAATATAATTATAGAACTTACCCTCTGCTGTCCCTGCGGTAGAGCTGAGGAGATGATTTCTTCCATGGAGGAGAGGATTTGCTGGGAGAGCTCACAGTGTGGTTTGTGCAGAGGAGCTGCTTCATGAAAGGACATTTATCTGTTTTTATATTGCACTTAGAGATGCCCTGATGCATTTCTTTACCACTGATTCAAACTGGCTTTGAGGCAGAGGTTAAAAGGACTTTGGGTTTTCTTGGTGGGGAGGTGAGGGACATGCATGTTGTCAAGCTGAGAGCAGGGGAAACCATCCTACAAACTGGTCAGGGGTTACCAAAGCTGCTGAGGCCCAGGCGTCTGTGTGAATTCCTTGGGGTTTTCTTACCATGAATACACTAAGGTAGAGAGATTAAATAGGAGGAAATAGAGGTGCCTGTGTGAGAAAAAAATGATACAATTAGCCCTGCCGGGACAGTGAATTTGTGCTCTTAGGTATGGTCTGACAGTGTCAGCACACAGGAACTGCACCATCATCCCTGCTGCTGCTTCCAGCCATGGTGGGGGTTGTTTGTCTGGAAGGTGATGGGGTTGGCATGTGCTCATCCTCTGATTTACTTGGTCAGTAAATCTGAATGCCTAAGGAGAGACATTGAAGGGTTCCTGTTTTGTGCTCAGAGGGAAGTGGAAGTGACCCAGCAACTAATCTATGAATTTAGAAATTAGAGGCTGTTGACTAGTCTTTCTTGCCATATATTTTTCAAATTCTTTGTTGTTATTTCTTTAAGAACTATTGAAACTCCATGTTAAGAGAGGGAAGAGTTTCTGGAGACTGCTGTAAGAAAGATTTGGAAATAGTATTTGTTAGTGCTCAAAATCAGCAGGTATAGAACCCTTCAGCACTGATAAATTGAACTGTTTGAAGTTTCACATGGAAGAGGAGAAATAAGGAGTTGTTTTGGTGACTGTCTCTAAAATATTCTGATCACTGTTCTTGAAAATGATGAATAACTCAGTCACCATTTTCACCTTTTGAAATACAAACTGGTCTTCCCTACGTATGGCTTGGGCATTGGATTGTCACACTTTTGGCAGAGACCAAGACTTCCCAACAGGCTGAGGCCTTGTTTATAAAGCTATTTCTGTACCCATTTCTCAGCTTTAATAGCACACACCCCCAGTACCTCTGTGATGAAGCCTTGCCTCGGTGTGGACATGGGGGAGAGCTCAGGATGCTGCTTTCTTTAAGGCAACTGATGCATTCCGCCAAAACATTTGTAAAATACTTTACCTGGCAGAAAGTATGAATTGTTTTCTAAAATAGCCGTCCCCAGGCCCCAGGAGTCTCCTGCTCTCTGGATGTGCTGTACCAGGGCTGTTCATTCCCTCAGTTCTTGATGTCTGGATAATGCTTGTCCTTGAACACAAGGTAAAACTTCCCTGCTTTTAAGCTGTCTGCAAGCCCAGCTTTGAACAATAGATTTCATTCAGAATTAAGATTTATCAGTCACAAGGATCTCTGCTTGAGCAGAGTCTTCAGAGCTCTCACTCTCTTGCCTTCCCTTGACCAGAGGAAGTTGTCTTTTCTTTAACTTTTGCTATAAAAGCAAATTCACTTAAACTGCATGCTGCTTAAAAGGTCCTTTAAATCTGCTATACCACTGAAAAAAGGCAATGTCCAGACCTGAATAACATTTTTTTTTGCTCATCCCTATTAATGAAATCATCAAGATTTCTTAACAAGGTCTTATTTAGTGTTAGTTTCATCAATTTTTTGGCTTAAAAATATCCTCTAAATTGTCAGGAAAAAAATTACAGCCAGTGATTGTCAAAACAAAATATTCTGAACTGTTCTATTCCCTAAAAGCTTTGAAGGTTTTTCTTTTCCTTTTTTCTTTTCCTACAGCTTGACTGTGATTAATTTTTAAAGGCCAGGGGAACTCTGAGGAGAAATCTTGAGCCCTCAGATAGAAACATCTACATTAGCAGCATTTGAGAGCTGTGATCTGAGAGGAGTGGTTTAAATTCTGTGTAGAGTAAAAAAAGTGATGCATTCCCAACCATCCTCTGTGTGGCATGTGGCAAAGCTGTTGCTGAGGTTTTAGCACTGCTAAAATGATGTGGTGTCAGTCCCAGTGGAGCTGAGAGCCAGGGCTGTGGTCGCTGCTGCTGCTGCACAGAGCAAGGCTGAAGCTGGTGGTGAAAAATGTGACCCTGGGCATGCACAAAGGCCTGCTGGAATCCTTAGTGTGCACAGCCTGAGCCTTCCACAAGCACTTACAAACACTCTGAGAAATTATTTGGGAGGAGAAGTACAGAGTTGAAGGGAGTATGCAAGGTCCTGGCAAGGACACTCTAAGGATGAGGGGGCAAACTGGGCTCTGAACTTTCCCTACGCAAATTCTGCTGGTTTGCCTGGAGGTGCTTGTCACTCACTGTAAATTGTAGTTCCTGATTTTTTTTTGTTTTGTTTTGGTTTATTTGTTTTTCCTTTATTCCTCCACTCAAATCTGGCTTGTTAAAAGATTCTCCTTTCATATGTTTGCAGACGTAAATAGTGGGAGAAGGGATGAAATTCATGGGGATTCCTTCAGCACACAGAGACCTATAATCCAGAGTGCCTTCCTTAGAAAGGCATCAGGGAAACCCCAGTGCCGAGTCCCCGCTGCTCAGATGAGATTTGTTGTGCCAGAGCCAGGTTTGTGCTGCCTCCAATGGCTCCAGAAATTGGGCAGCAGAATTCACCTCCTTGGCGAGGAGAGGGAAGCTTTGCCTTCACCCGGCACCCTTTGCCCTCCCTTCCCTCTGCAGCTTTCCTCTAGATGGCATTGCAGGAGAAAGGGAATTCAGATGGAAAGGGAGATTTTTCTTTTTTTTTTTTAATTTTTTTTACTGCCGGAGGAGTTGCAGGAACCGCTTGGCATTTTGATGGTGCTCGATTATCTTATCCACTAGACAAGCACATACAATATTAATACCTCCCCTGTCAATCTCAAACAGGATGCAGATAAGTATTTCTTCTGAGCAGTTGTATTGATTGGGTTTTCATCTAAACTGTCTTTCCTGCTTCTTATTTTCTTTTTTTCCTTTTTTTTTTTTTTGGTCTGGGCAATTTCACTATGTTTTCCCAGGATATTCATGTTTGTGCAGAAAAATAAAAATTATGTGTGTCTTTTGATATAAAACGACCAGTGGAAATTTTGGGAAAAAAAAAAACCAAAATAAAGCCACCTTGCTTATCTCCTGGGTTTTTTTTTTTAATCTAACTTGCTGAGATTGCAGTAACAATTTATTCTGCTCTATTTTTTCTAGTTTGTTTTCCTCCTGCATTTGAAAGTACTACGTGCATAATCAATTTCACTGTAGTAATTTCTGTTTTTATGGGATGTTCAGGCAAGCTGAAAAAATAAAAGAAAAGGAAATTACATTTAAGACTGCCCACAGTGGCTGTGGGACTGAGAAGCAGATTGCTGTCTGGGGAATTCGGTAATCCCCTTGTAGTCCTCTTAAAGTTTAGCACACTTTCCAAGTATTTTCTTTTGAAGATGTTTTGGGAATGGAGGCCTGTGAGCAGATCTCTGTGCTGACACAGACAAGTGGCAGAGCTTCTTTGCCAAGTGAGCAGGCTGCTGTCACCAGGCAGGTTGGATTTCCTTTCCTCAATTGTCCTCTTAGGAGCTGGTTACTCCTGAGTCCTGCTCCTCCAGGAGCTGAAGCCTCAATTCTGACTTCCAGCCCACGTGCATTCAGCGATGGTTTTGGACAGAATTCTCTTTCAGCTCCAATAGTTCTTCCCTTCTTACTGTTTGATCCAGAAGCAAAGGGTTTGCATCCCCCCTTAGCCTTCATTTTGACAGGCTAAATCTACCCAGTCTGTTTAGCTCTCTTAAAGCAGTTTTTCCATTACTGAAATCATGCCAAGAGTCTTCCTCCTGCCCACTTCTAGAATGAGTTCATCTTTATTAAGCTGTGCCTGAACCTGAACCATATCCATCTCCTTGGATAAACACCTTGCAGGTGATTTGCACCCATCCCTGCTGCACTTGCAGGGGCTGCCTCTCCTCTGGAGCACTCTGGGAGCACTGTGACCGTTTTTTGTGGCTCCGTTATGGTAATTCATTTGTCATGGGATCCACATCTTTCCCTCCTCAGACATTTCCAACTGCAAGCGTGTAGCTTATAATGAAAATTCAGTTTTATATTCCAAAATGAATCTATTTTTGTTATAAATTTAAATACCACTTCCGTTAATTCAGTAGTCAGTGTCATCCCTGCCCACGTGCTGCTCCAGTCCTCTGCTAAAACCTGTCTTGTTAAAGCCAGCAAAGTTGGTGTCACTTGAAGGCATCATCTATGTACTCCTGTTCCCGTGGTTAGGAGGTAATTGTGAAGGTGAGCTGGGAAGGAATTACTGTAAAAGCAACCTGCTTTAGTCAAATTTGAGCCCAGGTCTCCTTTGCCTCTCCTGGCAGTGAAGGTGTTGGGTCAGTCACATTAAATCCCCTGTAATTAATACAGGTTGCCTTTCAGTCTGGTCTCCACTCCCTCACAACGTACTTGGCGTCACAATATCTTCTAAAAGCTGGAAGACTTTTGAAGGCAGCCTAATAGATCTCTCACCATTAGTAAATTAATGTGGTTTTCGTCACAGTTTCTTAAATATAGACACTCTTCTACAGCTATATCTGCAAGCTCAGGAGCTATTGAAAGTTCTTGTTATAAGAGCTGCATCTTTTTCTGGCTGTTTTTAGGAGGGGTGACTGTGACACTGGAATATTTTTATTTTAGAGCCATTTTAGCTGTGGTAATTTTTTTGCATTCCCCTGCCACCCATTGCCCTTTCCATGTGCTTTGTGTGGACAGGCTGTATTTACAATATTCTCTTCTCCTTGGTGTCCAGACATGGGCAGTTATTAAAAACCTTTAATTTGACTAATAAAACTTTAATCAGGAGTTATATATGCTTTTATTCACATACTTAAAAAGCACATCAAAGCAAGACTCATCCAAAGGAAAGTGTATTTTTGAGATGATGTTTTTGTAATCTGTTCAGGTCCTAACCTGTGTGTTCGGAGCATAAATAAAACAGTGTTGCTTCAGCTTCTTTGTGTCCAGGGTGAAAGGCAGTTAAATATTTTCTGGACTTGGCAATCTTTCCTGTTAAGGAGGCTCTGTGTATATGTGTATGTATGTATATATATATATATAAATAATTTTTATTTTATTTATATATATAATTTATATGTATTATTTATATCTATATAATATAGAGATATAATATATACTATATATTATATAATATATATTATATATAGTGTATATATTATATGTGTATTATATATATATAATATATATTATACATATATATTTTATATATATATGAGAGCTACCTATTCTGAATAGTTGCAGCAGAAGCAAAAGGTCAGAAAGGCTCCACTGAATGTCTGGCTGCTCTGCATTGAGGATCTCTTGCCTGAGGGAAGTCCATGAAGATGAGAATCAGCCTCATCTACCGTTGTGGCTCTGCTGTATCCTGTGTGATGGCAAAGCAGCAGCAGCAGAGCCTCTGTGTTTATCCCGTGTGCTCTCAGTGGGCTGTGGCCCCCTGAATGCTCCCAGTGACAGCTCCCAAACCCTGGGGTGCAAGGGTGGGTGAGTGAGGGGTCCAGGCTGTGCCAGCCTGCCTGGGGACTCTTGTGCCCCTGAAATCCACACCTTGGTGCACGTGGGAGTATTGATGTGCTTGGGCCAGGTGCAGTGCCCTGGGGAAGAGCAGAGCCAGGGGAGACTGAAATCTTTGTGAAATTGAGTATTGATTCCTCCTGCTTGGAGAGCTTTAGAAGTCCAGCCTAACTCAGGGCCCTAAGACTTTGAGGATATCACAAATTATTCATGTATATTCCACTAAAGGGAATTTTTTTATCAGTTTAATCTTCCACATTTAATGCACCTCTAGCACTAGCTCAGCTGTGGTGTGTAAAGAGGAGTTGCTGGCTCTTCTCCTTGCTTGTCTTTTCCTTTCTTCTTTCCCCTGATACCATTTAGGGCTGGTAAATTGGTGAATTTTAACCAAAACATTAGCTAAGACATAGGAAAGAAGTCTAAATGAAACTCCTGATGTACCAGGAATGCAGTCCTAAAACCAATTAGAGATAAGCAGCATACAACCACTGGGGTAACCCCTTAAGACATTCCCCTGAGGGCATTGGCCCTGACCTCCTCAGACTGAGAAAATTGTGCCCAGGTGGGTCATGTTTGTCAAGTTCTTTACAGTGTGCTTCTGTAGGAAATGTAGGGTTTCTGTAGGGTTCTAATAATGATCATCTCTTTCTGTAAAAAGGAAGAATGCTCTGAAAGTAAGAGTTGATTGTTAAAATGGAATTTGGAGGGCTTTCTCTGAGTCTTTTACGTTTATTTTTCTTTTGTTTCTGGCTCTGTCATTCTAATAAAAAATATTTACTTGATCTGTTTATTGATGCTCACTATTTTAATTAAATCTGTTTTCCAGAAACAAAAGACTTTGAGTAATGCTTGCAATAAATATCCTGCTTGAATTCTTTGAAGGTTTAACTTGAAAATATTCATTTGAAAAATCAAGCAAGGTCCAGTGCTGACACTTTGGACAAAGCATATTTGTTTCTTCTCTCTGATTGATGACATTATCTTCCCAGAGCTGCTGCTGCTCCAGAAGGAATGCTGCTTGCTCTACATAACACTCTCTCAGTTTCCTTTACTATTTGGTCATTGTTATTGGAAGGAAGCAACTCGGGAAAATAACAGAAAATACTGTTTGCTCAAAAATGTTCCTTATTACAAATGTGAGTAGGGTTCACCTCCCAACTTGATTAGTTTTTTTCAGCTGTGCTCATTTCTTTCTACTCTGGAAGATTATTTCTTGGTGCAGTCAGCTAAATAAAGATACCATTCCCTCCTCGGAATTAGTGGTTGGTTTAAACCCCAGATTTCAGGCTTCTCTGTTTTCAGCATGTCCAGCCATATAATTATGGAGAAATATGGACTAGTAGGAGATAAATTTAGATAAGCTGGACGTAGCTCACACTGGAGCTGGGCTTTGTATTCACCTCATCCTGCTGATTCAAATTATCCCCTTTCATTTTGACCTGACAGCTGCTGCTCCTTCACCTTCTACACTCATTTTCCCAGCCTTGAACCTACTCAGGTGTTGGAAGCTTCTGCTTATATATATATATATGTATATATATATATATATATTTTTTTTTTTTCCCCAGATGTAAAATTTAGGCCTGGGGATCATGCAGCCCAAATCACCTTTGGGAGCTCTCCTGACTTATGTTAATTAAATGAGGCCCCATCATTTTTTTTATGTTGATCAATAGTTTTCTTTACATGCTGTGCTGAGGAAATAGTATTGTGGTTTGTGCAGAGCTATGAAGAGTCTCTATGGAAACAAAATATCTGAAATCTGGGGCAATTTCAGCTTTTTTACCCTACACGGGGGAACACTTGCTACTGATATCAAAGTAAATTCAAGTTTTCTTCATTTAATTGTTCACAATTCATACCAGGTATCTTGGCAGATTCAGCTGTATATAATCTTTGCATGGTACATTGTGTCTTGATTAAATATTGAATTGAGAATGGGGACAGTGTCTTCCTGCATTCCTGTCAAGGCTGTTGAGATGTTCTTGTTGATGATGACACCTGATATATTTCATGGAGATTGATATTTGCAATTGTGACTCTTCCTTTTTCTGGGCCTTTTTTGCTCTCTTTGTGGACTGTTTGATTCTCATGTGTTGCCTTGTAAATTAACTCATAGGAAAAGCTTAGATGGAATTGGTGTACAAACCTTAATATAAGGTCTCTTATTCGTAAAGGGACCTTAGAAAGTCCCTTTAATAAGGAAATTATGGGCGATGTGTTTGGAATTAATGAATTGTGTTCCTCTGACAACAGTCAGCCTTTGCACCCACCAAAGTTTGATCTGTGGAAGTAAAATGTGTGTTAACCTGCTGAAGTCTCCTTGTTATTTACTTGGAGGGGAGCTGTCAGCCTGAGACTTACACTGATGCTCCCCACTTTCAGTGAAATTGGGGGTTTGGGTTAGTTGGTTACAATGGTAGGAAATTGTCTTCAGATTCCAGGGTTGGGTTTGGGCATCAGTCACCCCTTAAAAAAAAAAAATCTCCAAATACCTTCCCAGTGAAGGGACTGATACCTAAATGAAAACAGAAATGTCTTCTCTGACCTTGTGCTCAGCTTGCAGAATGGGAAACAAATGTTACTAGCTAGCTTCCAAAAAAACTTCTTGTTCTATTTTACCTTCCCTTAAGAAACATTTGCTCGTCTCAGGGGAAGAAACAGCATTGGCCAGGTGAAATTGAGGAATTCCCTGCTTGAGAAAACAAGCTGCATCTCAGCAGGGTGTGGAGAAACAACAGAGCTAAGAACAGAGGCTGACAAATTAAGGGAGCTCTAAGATGCATTTTAGGTTATTCTTATGTGACATTTTGTGTGGCTCTCTGGTGAAGCACTTAATAGAAAATTACTTCTGTTGACATAAAATCAAAGAAAGGAGAGGCCAAGATGAAAATTTCAGCGCTTTTGTGGATCTATGAGGCAGTTTTCTCATGTGTGAGATCAGAGATTTTCTCCAGGTAGAGGCAGTGCCTCGTGCTGGTTACAGCTGTACAACAGCTGGCAGGGCTCGCTGGCACTCAGTGAGTGATTGAATTGCTCTGGGTCAATCTGTATGAGGAGAATGGCTAGGGTTTGATATTCCCATCTTAATTTCTGTACTGAAAAAGTCCTTTCCCCCACTGCACATCAACAGAAAAGAGAAAATGCCAACTAAACTTTTTTTTTTTCTGATCAGCATTAGTCTTTTTTAGTTCTGAAAGCTGAAAATTAACAAAGCTCACTTCTAAACTTCCTGTACCAGTTGTTGCTTTCATTCCTTGCAACTGTTGTTGGTGTTGCTCAAACCAATATTGTCAGAGAGAAAAGTCTTTCAGGGTTGCCTTGTCTAATTATTAGTATGCTAGAGCTGGCTGGAAGCTGCTTTCTTCCCAGACTGTATCCTTCCCATTTCCCTTTCTTTGACTTTTTTTGATCTTTTTTCGGATGGGGAAAAATTGGCATCTGAAAAGTCAGAAATCAACTGCAGCTCGGTGAACCATTTTTACTAAAAATGTCACTTACATGCAAATCCTTTTGTTTTTCAAAAGGCAAAAAGATATTTAAAAGGCACTTGACTGAAAAGGGAATTTTTTTTTTTATTTTTATCAAATCTCCTACTTTTACATTCAAAACCGCTTGAAATTGAAAACTTCTCACCACAATTAATGTGCATTAATCATTCATCTTGGCAGCATCTGTTCTGAGCCACTGCTCTTCCAGATAAATGTTATTATTCTTGTACTGAAGGTAAGTTTCTATTGCTGGCTGTAGGGATTTTTTTCCAGAATCTAAATATTCAAATTTACTGCTTACTCCTAGAAAATATGGAAGTGTCCCCTTCAAAATTACTAGCATTCTTCAAATGACACAGATTGCAGTGGATCATCCTGGGGACACATCATTTATGTATATTAGTCAGATTGGGTTCAATTATGGAAGTTTAGAAGCCGTGGAGCTCAATGTCAAATTTTAACGCTAGCACAGCATTAAGGCTCAGTGGACTCATTTGATGAATGGCAATAATTAGTAAATATCAGTTCTCACCAAGGCTACATGTTTAAGCTGCTTGCTTTAGAGAATAATATGCACTTTGCAATAAATATATAATAATTTGTTTTGTCCCAGAGATGCTCATTTAGAGCCCCCTTTTTAATCCCTATGGGAGAGCTGGAGGTGCATGCCTTTCACCAGAAAGGTTTCTTTGAGTGAAAGACCAGGTTATTGAATACAGGGGGCTCATCAGTGCAGGCAATTCTGCAAAGCACCATTTGCAAACATTCCCTTCTCTTCAGCAAAGCTGTTTGGTCCAACTATGTTTATCCTTGGTGTTTGCTATTCTTGAATATTTGCACATATGTTCTGGGGAAGCCTGCTGTTCCTGCCGATACCAATCTGCATGGGAACCAAGCATGTGTCAAAGGAGTGCATCATCTCCCGATGATTTATTATTCTCCAGGGTAAAAAAACAAGCAGAACTTTTTAATCTTCCAGAGAAACAAAAGAATAAAGGAGTTTGGGGCTTCTCTTTCTGCACATTGTGAGTGGGTGTAAGTGTTGCCAAAGGAGCCCCAAGTCCCTGTAATAAAATGCTGTGGAATAAAATGCTATGGGCAGTTAATTGATGTTGCTCTGCTTCATCCTCCTGACACGTCCAGTCCTGCTCAGCTGTGGGGTTGGGTTTTGTATGTAAAGAAACCCTCAGTTGAAACATGGAGGGCAGAGGAGTAAACAAGGAAGTGATGCCAGCAAAACTGTCTTAGGAGAGTTGCAGAGGAATGGGGTAAAATGACCCGACTGATTAGACACAGACAGGGCTTTTGACTTCTTGGCAAACTGTGGCCATCTAAATAGCATACATGAGAGATGCTGAGAGAAAGGACAGGTTTGGGGAAGAAAGGAAGGTCATGCATGCTAAATGGGATATCTGCTTGAAAATAATGACCTGGGGGGGAAAAAATCTCTTAAAGTAGCAATTAGGTATTGAGTAAGATTATTCATCTGGGGTGAGGTTGTAGATGTGTGTTCTTGGAAATGTTGAGCAAAATCATCTCTGCAGGTACTGTGAGACTGTTTTTGTTCCTGGTGCTGGTGTCTGTGTTTTCATGGTATCCTGAGGATCTGGAGAACATCTAGAAATTTGCTGTTGAGGTGACCCCAGGCTGAAGAGTCTTCAAGAGTGGTTAAAGAAAGTCTATTCAAGAGCAAATCGAGGGTGGACATAGTTTACTGACTGGTGTTTAGAGGAGAACTGAGTGGCAGCAGATCTAACCAGGCTCTTGAGCCACGACTGGAAGCTGGCAGTTAAACCTAGGATAGAGATAATGTATAGATTGTTAGTAAGTCAAATACTAGAATAGTTTACCTAAAGCCATATTAGATGCTCCAACACTTGTTATCTCTATCCAAATAAGAGAAGCTTGGTGTGGTAGCACTTGGGAGCTGATGTTCATGCTGGAGCTCATGGCTGGACTCTGCTGCTCAGCTTTCCCTGGGACACAAAGGGAAAGAGTGAGATTTGCATGAAGGAGAGAAAGGATGGTGGAAGGGATGGGAATAAGCAATAGTGCTTGTTTATTTTAGGAGTTTAAAAATTAAATTACAGAAACCAAGTAACACATACTTTATTAACTCTTCAGAGAGATCAGAGATTGCTTTTAATCAGTTTCTGACAGGTATTTTGCTTCTTTTACATGTAGTTTTCCTTGTTTTCTGTGCTAAGAAAACATTCACTGAGTTAACTGGGGTAATCCATCTCCTGTGTGTATGGAATTGTTTCCATAGCTGGAGCTCAAGAAATGTTGCCAGTGTTCATTTATCTTATCACGACCCAGTTTCTGATTTTTAGGAGAGTGAACTCAATTTCTTTTTTAAATAATTGTTGAGGCTCTGCACACAAACACAGCATGTGCTGCATGTCCAGTAACTATTTAGGCAGTAATCTGGTAATGGAAAGGTCTCATGTGCTTGTATTTCTTCCAGGGACTTTTCAACTCCACCAGAAAAGACATATGAGATCATCTTATTCCTTCTTTTCATGTTTGAAAAAGAAACTCTCAGTAGTGGTAAATGTATTGTAAACACATTTGATCTGAAATAAAATCTTTCCAGTGAGAGGGGGAAGGAAGCAGACTGAGCACCTAATCTGAAAAAATTAGAGTGCTGGCTCTGAGCCCACTGTCCTCAGTTTGTGCTGAAGTGAAAGGCTTTCTGGACAGCTCTGCCCATGTCTTAACCTGATTTTGCTGAAAGTAAGCTGTCTTCCCCACATTGATGAGAATTATGAGTAGCAGCATTTCAATATGTTTTCCTTGGTGTAAATTAGGAGTAATTCAATTGATATGAGAAGTGTCTTGGGTAGAATCAGGTAAGAAATCTGGATAAAACGTTTGGGGAATTTTTAATCCAATATTGCTTAGGCTGGCTCAGCTCAGAGTATGTCATAAGTTACTGTTATTTTGAGGGCAATAGGTTTCATTTAAGCTTTGAATAACACCTAATGAAGCATAGAAATGGTTCCCTACCTGTATGCCCCCACAGCTGGAAGGGGGGAGGCAGGACAGCAAACTGAGGGGTTGTGACCTGACCCAGTGAAGGCTGTCCAGGACCCCAGGAGCAGCTGGGAGGAGGATCAGGATCTCCTCAGTCCCAGACTAGCACCTAATTGAATAGAGCAAACTCCCTCTGAATAGTGATGCCTTTGATTTTTTTCAGAATATTTAAACATTTTATTGCCAGAGATCTCAGCTTTATCCACATAATAAAATCAGCCTTAGTGTCTGTTTCCAGACAGCCATCTATTTTCTGTGCTGATACTGAGCTCCCCCTCAGTTTATCTGCTTTCTCAAGGGAATGAGGGGCTGCAGAGCCCCAGCCAGGCGATGAAGTTACTGCCTTAAAGGAACACCATGTGCCAGGTTTGGAGCTCTGCCAGTGCTGCAGCTCAGTCATGGGTGAGCAATTCTTGCTTCTCCAGCTGTGGCTGGAGCACAGGGTGTCCCACAGACAGAAGCACCCTCGTGTGCAGAGACGCCCTGTCCCTGCACTGCCAGCTCCAAAGCCTTGGGAGCCTCACCCCTCTCCAGCCTGTGGGATTCTATGGAAAGCTGCCTGGCAGTCTGCCTGCACACACACCAGGCTAAAAGCTGCTCTGGGTGCCAGAATGAGACTGAACTGGGAGCTGCCAGGCCAATTTCCAGTGACCCATCTCCTCCTGCCTCCTGTCCCTCCTGGTGTGCAGAGCCACAGCCCTGAGGCTGGCACCAGGACGGGATGAGTGTCCAAGGGAAATTCCTCTCTTCAATGTACGTGTTTGGTAGCACTTCTGGATGAGCAAGGGTTTAAATCTGATTTAGTTCAAAGATCATTTTATTGTTCATCTAAGCAAGTAGTATTTTGGCTTATTTAGGTGGCTTATATCATTACCCGTAAAAATTTTGTAAATTGCTTTTACTTCCCTGAAGTGTGGTCGTGATCTTCTTAAGGAGAAACTGTGGTCATTAATCTTGAAGATTAATATTTTTATCCACTCAACTGAATTCAAGAACTTTTAATAGTTGTTAGCCACAAAGTAGCAGGAGATACTTCTTGGGAATTCCCTCTCACTCCATTTCATCCATTTTTCTACCACAAAGGCAATATCAAAAATATTTCAGTTCTCACATCCAGATAGTTGTCAGTGTTTTAAATCCTCCAGATGCAGGCTGTATTGTAGCCTGCCTTATTTGCCTTTTTCCCACCTAGGTGCTACCAGTCTGGATGACTTCCCCAAGGCTGTAACAAGCATCTCCTAATGCAGAGAGATGTAGCAATAACCTCCAGATCCTGGAGCACTCTGACATTTTATCCCTGCCCTTTGGTGCTCATGTTTGGGATTTTACAACCACAGGTGCTTCAAGTCAGTTGGCTCTTGCTTAGATGTATATTTTTTGTTAGAATATGATTATTGTTTTCAAGGCAGAGCTAGCTACCTTTCTCCTCTACTGAAATGTATTTAGATTCTTGGAGAATGTGCAGTTTCTGTGGATGGCCTTGTCTTGAAGAAATAAGTGGTTACCATTAAAAGAAATAAATTAGTTCATGCTTGCTGAAAACCACTTCTTTGGAGAAGATAAAGGGAAAACTTTATTGTAAAGCACCTTTCTTCTTGTGAAGTAAATGAATTGAGGCATAAAGTAGTACAGGACCTTATATAAAGGATTATTTGTGTGTGGAGAAGGAATATACATAAAAATTACCATGACTGCTACAATATTTTTTTCAGATTAACAAAAAAACCTCATCCAAAACTAAAAAGATCTGATATTGCCATAAAATTCTTACCTTAGCATTGCAGTCTGAGAGTACATCATGGAGAGAACAGCCTATATGAGGTTTTGGACAGAAATTTAGAATGGGGGATTTTAGAATCATAGAATATTCTGAGTTGGAGATGACCCACAATGATCATTCAAACAAAAGGAAAAAAAAAATAATGTAAAGTCCCCAAAACACCATGGATTTAGTTGCCACAAATTTGAAGACAAGCAGGCCCAAATCTAGGGATAAGATTTGACCTCTGCTTTCATGGCACAATAATGTGCCAAGCTGGTGGTTGTTGATGCTGTGGTGGCTGAATGAACCCTCTGAAGTGCAGTGGTTTCCCCCCACAGCTGCTGGGAGTTTCCTGGCTGGGTTTTGCTCAGTGCTGCTGGATGTGGCAGCCTCCAGTGCCTGCCTGCAGTGTCCAGCAGCAGCCAGGACATCTCCTGCCTTTCCTACATGGGAGCCAGGACATCTCCTGGCCTTTCCCACACAGCAGCCAGGACATCTCCTGCCTTTCCTACACAGGCACCCAGGACATCTCCTGGCCTTTCCCACACAGCAGCCAGGACATCTCCTGCCTTTCCTACACGGGAGCCAGGACATCTCCTGGCCTTTCCTACATGGGAGCCAGGACATCTCCTGGCCTTTCCTACATGGGAGCCAGGACATCTCCTGCCTTTCCTACACGGGAGCCAGGACATCTCCTGCCTTTCCCACACAGGCACCCAGGACATCTCCTGGCCTTTCCCACACAGGAGCCAGGACATCTCCTGGCCTTTCCTACACAGGCACCCAGGCTGCCAGTCCTGCCAAGCCCCCAGCACTTGGGTTTCCTCTGTTGCTGCCCTAGGTATCCCTTTGCTGCTCCCTGATTCTCTCCCACCTTTCTGATGTGCTGTACCTTGTTCTGCATTGTCTGCAAGCACAAGAGGGAACATCCCAGTGTTTGCTGATGCTGCAGGGTGTTGGGGACAGCACAGGTGCTCCCCAAAGGGCTGTGCTGGTCAGCAGCCCAGCTGGGAAATGCCCATTAGTGCTGGGGCAGTGGCAGCCCCAGATCTATAAATTACTGCACCAGTGGAAATGTGCAAAGCTCAGCTGATGGTACAGCACAGATTTAATCTTTGGAATGATTTCCCCTGAGCTGCAGAGATCCTTGCATCTCATTTGATTTTCTTTTGTATTTCACATAGGGGAACCCCACAGTTTGGAGGAATATCCTGTCTGTGGTTATTACAAAGAATTGCAGCTGGTTTCCTGTATGATGGGAGGGGGTGTCAGGAGAAGGGATGCCTGGGCTTGCACAGGCACAGCTAGCACAGTTCATTCCTGTAACTCCTTCACTCCCAGACCAGTACAGAGCCACCTGAAATTATTTTGTGCTGCAAGCAACAACTAACAGCACAAAAAAAACCTCTGTGGGGAGACAGCCCAGTGCTTTACTGGGAATAAGAAGCTCCAGATTGACATGGCAAATGCATCTTCCAGCTGTTGTCATCTGCAGCACTAAGGATTTGAAATGTGCTTTGAGGAAATGCCCCTTCCATGTCTCTTTCTGGATGCAGGCAGCAGGGTAGGAAATCCTTGGGTACCATCTGTTGATGGCTGCAATGATCAGAGTCAGAGAGCCAGGAGAGTAATCAGCTGAAGGTTAGAGAAGGGGAAACGTGAATTTCTCAGGAGTACCAGCCCTCACTCCACCTGGAACAGTGTTGTTTTCAGATAATGGCTTGTATCAGTTTTCTCTACCTTTTTGTATTGGAGTTTGGCCTTGGAAGGAGGCAAAATAGTTCCTTGACTAAAAAATGGTGTGTTTCAGAATGATTGCTTGGGAAGAGCCTGAAGTTTAGACTTTCCCCATTGTTTCTATCAGCTGGTATCAATGTCATGAAGACCTCTACCAAATACAGATTTACTGGGTTTTGTTTGGTTTTAGATTTTGTATGCAAAAAACTTGCACAAAATTGAGAAACATCTGTAGCCTAATATTTTAATACTAGGAATATTGGTCAAATTCAGCCCTAATCTCCTCAGAAAAACACCTTTAACTGAGCTACCCTGCACCTCACTACAGCCCCTTTGCAGAGATCTTGCAACTGGTGCCACCATTTCTTGAGCACAGCGGAAGCTGAACCTTGTTTCTCTGTCAGTGAGAGACAGGAATATGCTGCATTTTATGTTCCTCTGGTACATAAAAGGCTTGAACAAGGAACGAGCAGCATCACTTCTTATTTGACTTGCAAAACCGCACAGCACCAGGGTGCCCTATTCCGCCATCAGCCATGGAGCAGTCCCTGCAGAGGGCAGCTTGGCAGGTCTGTGGGTCAGCTGGGGGGGTTGTCCTAGGGAGTTTTTAAATACAATCAGGGTTTAAATGCCCAGAAAGGTCTGTCCTCCATAGCTGAGGGTTTGTATCCAGGATTTTGGCTCCTTTCTCTTTTTCAAGGCTGGACCATCTCTCTTGTTTAGACTGCAGCAGTGGCTCAGATGCTGAAGCCTGCTTTCATCTGACACCTGTGCTTTCAGTGCCTGCTATCCCAGAAATACAGGGGATCTAAATATGGGTTAAAACAGAGTCTCTCATCCAACATTTTATTATGTTTACACCTAGGGTTTGGATTAATTTAAAATCGATTTAAATGTGACTTACAGATCTGTTGTGCTATTATTCAAGGTAATGAAACCAGCAAGATGCAGATCTCCTGTGCCAGCCCCCAAAATGATTCAGTACTTGCCTCCTTTGTGGGTGGTTTTAAATGGAGGGATTATGTATTTGGCTGGTGGGATGCCTTGCTGTGAAGTGTGTGCAAGAAGATATTTAGGCTGTATCTGCAAAGGCTGAAGCTGTGAGCTGCAGCAAATGAGATTTCTTTTTAATTTTTTTTTTTAAACTGGTGTATAGACCGTGAGGAGACTCTTCAGTGCTCTGTAGATAACATAATCCTTTTCTTCATGAGTTCTTTGGTCAAGTACTCAGCTGGTGTTCCAGTGCTGGATGCAGGAGGAAGAGGAGCAGTGCATCTTTAGAGAGAGGGAAATCCTACAGTAACCCAGGGAAAGTGGTTCTTCTTGCAGTGAAAAAGACAAGAGCTTGTGCCACTGATTTCCTGTCATCACTAGCTAAAATAATTATTTTGATTTATAAATGAGATTCAAAGGAATTCATGTATGACTTTAGTGTCTTTATTTAAAAGCATGAAATGGACTCTTCAGAGAATGTAATTTCATTTTTTGCTTGCACGCTGCTGAGCATGGTGCAGCCCTCACAAACAGCCAGGCTCCTGGGTGCAATCTCAGTGCTGCTAACAGTAATTCAGAAAAGCAGAACTGAATTGCAGCTCCTTCCCAGGGCATCATCCTCCCTCCTCTGTGAGGTGCCAGTCTAACCTGACCTCACCAGGATGGACAAAGCTCCATTGTCTGTAACCAACAGGTTCCTCAGCTTTTTCAGTCAGCACCTGCAGCCTAAAGCTGGGCCTTGTGGTATAATCTGTAGACCAGCAGCCCTGAGCTGTTTCAGAAGCTGGAGAAGTTTTTCCCATTTGAGCCAAGAACATCTTGGCTTGAAGCCAAGTTATATTAATTCTCATCCCAAATAGTTTCCTGCACCTGGCCATTTTCATGCTGTGACATGAACAGAGACAGTGCTGCAGTGCTGACAGGCAGCATCTCCAGAGCACCCAGCTCTGGATGGGACCCTGCCCCCTTTACTAGGCTGCACATGGTGGAGGGGGATGGAGCCTCAGGGCTCTCATCACTCATCTCCCTGGCTGTGCTTTATTGCAATGGGACTTGCCTGGGGTTTAGTTTCCATGGAAAGAAGATGAAATAAATCCTCTGCTTTTGGGGCCCTTTAGCAATCACTGAAGCTTGGCATGGAGCTGGGGAACTTCCTCTGGGGTACCAGGTGCCCTGGACTCTGTGGTTTGTACCAGTCAAATACAGAGTCCATGCTATCTGAGAAGATTTTTGTTTTCTGAAAAACACCCCATTTTCTTTCCCAGATTGCTTCTGAAGTATGTTTTCTGATTTGCTTCAAACAGTCTGATTCTTGCATTAAAGGCTTTTGGGACCTTTTGTTTTTAATGAATGACAGAAAAATTGGCATTTCTTCTTGTTGTTGCTGCTTTTCCCCTCTGCACTAAAAACAGCAACATTTTGAGCCAGCTCTGCTTTTTTTCTCTGTCACTAGGAGATACGTTTCAAGTGTATGAGATAAGAGTGGTAAGAGAAGTATGGGTCATAGCAATTGCTCTCCTCATCCCAATTGTGTCCTGCAGGAATCAGGAGGAGCTGAAAGGCCAGCCATGTGTTTATTTTGAGATTACACTGATATTAAATCAGTGCCCATCTAATGCTGCCACACAGGCTTGGCGAGTCCTTGCCTGGAAATTGTATGGGTACAGGAAATGAGAGATTGAACCATCCTCTTGACCCTGACAATAGGAGTTACCTTCACGAGCAAAGGGGACTGGTACCAGGCTAAGACCAGTGGCTGGGATATGTGAGGATGGTTTATTCTGTACTGAGGGGCTGAAAAGTGGAGCCTTCACTCCTTTACCCTGCAGAAAGTCATTGGGAACTCCTATGGCTCTGTAAATGTTTTAAAACCAGTGCAGTGTCTGTTCAGGTTGATGGCAAAACTCTGGGATGCTCCTCTCCCTTGGGCTACTCCTACCTGAGTGTAATAAAACACTCCTACAGACAAGTGCCCAAAAACCTACTATAACTGGTCTTCCTTAAAATTATTTCAGCAGTGGGGAAGCTGTGGAATTGGATGGCTTTGTTAAATCAGCATGAATGGGAATGTGATTTGAATGGTGTTATCACTAAAGTGCTCTCACCAAGGTACACCACAAATATGTATTTTCTGGTCCAAGATTTGCAAACTTGAAGAAGAAAACCTTTTTCCTGTCAAAATGTCTCCAAAGTCTGACACAGGGCTCCCAGCTAATGACTTCATCTGGAACACAGCAAAGTTCTGGGTGTGCAATCGTGACAAAACCATTTGCAATCTGTAAAGAAAAGCATTAATAAATATTTAAGACTTTTTGTCCTATTTTATTTTCATTCTGTAAAAGCAAATACATGTCATGCTTAAAAACCTCAGTAATTCTAGCCCTCTGATCTGAAATGAAAGAGAAGAATAGTATTAAAAAACCCTTAAGTCTCTGTTTGTACCAGTTTCTAAAAGACTGTGTCGACAACTGCATTAAAAATTATGAGCTTTTCCAGAAGATTAAGATGTTTTCAGAAATAAATACTCAAACCAGCTGGCAAATTAATTTCAATGTTTGCCCAGTCATTTTATTTGTTAGCAAAATTGGGAATGAGATGATGGCAAAACTGGGCAGGCATTACAAGTAGGTTTGGAGTTTTTCTGCAAGAAGTTTGTTTCACCCTGGAGCAGGCCCCTTGGTGGTGGCAGGCTGTGCCTCCTTCCTGGCTGCTCCTAATGGCATTCTTATCCCTAGAAGAAGCAGTCATGCTGGGAAAACCCATCTGTTGTAATACCACAAACCCATGCTGTAGATAAATGCAGGAGTGTGAAAGAGGGGCTGGAGGCAGCTGCTGTCCCAGGAACATCTCATTGTCCACCAGAGAGGCTTTGCTCATCCTCCTGCCACAGCAGCTCCTGCTTGGCACCTCACATCTGCTGAGGGAGGAGAGTAAAGCCTGGCTTTGCCAGTGCTGGAACTTGGGGTAGAGTCACTTCAGCTCAGCAGGGAAATGAGCGGCTCTGGGCTGCTCTTCTAAACCTTGGAGTGAGGCTGAATTTTAATCATGAACTCTGTGTTTACCGATTGCAACGTTCAGACTTCTTTTTTTCCTCCCAATATCTGTGAATTCATAATGTCCTGCTCTGTGGCCTGGAGACATGATGGCATTTTCTCCTATATTTCTGCATTTTTAAAGATTTCCAAACACAGCTCTGGTTTCAGGAGAAGAGATAACAGGGTTTTAGTCTCTCCTTCCAGCTGGTTGACTTTGCATTCCTTGAACTGCTTGCCCAGCTCCAAGAAAATATTTCATTGCTGCCTCTTCCCAGAGGTAAGGCACCAAGATGGTCAGAGGGATGGAGCTCCTCTCCTGTGAGACAAGGCTGAGAGAATTTGGATTGTTGAGCCAGGAAAAGAGAAGGCTTCAGAGTGACCTAATTGCAGCCTTTCAGTACCTGAAGGGAGCTGACAGGAAAGCTGAGAGGAGACTTTGTACAAGGGTGTGAAATGACAGCACCAGGAGGAATGGCTTTGCACTGAGAGAAGGTTTAGATCAGATATCAGATGTTTTTAACTGTGAGGCTGCTGAGGCCCTGGCACAACTGCCCAGAGGAGCTGTGGATGCCCCATCCCTGGAAGTGCTCAAGGCCAGGGTGGGCAGGGTTGGAACAACCTGGTCTAATGGAAGTGTCCCATGTCAAGGGGGTTAGAACTAGGTGATATTTATGATCCCTTCCAACCCAAGCCATTCTGTGACTGACCTGCTTGCATCCCTCCCCTTCAGGGCACTTGTACTTGGGTGTTCTGGCATCACTGATATATGTGGCCAGCTGTTATTTTCTCTAAAATTTGTATGAAATCAATATGTCCTGACATGAAAACAAATGCCATCCTGCTGCTGTGGAAAGGCACAATTTATCTTTTGAAGAGAGCTGTCTGCCAATAGCATCTTAATACCCAGAAGAGGTCACCAGGATTGGGATGATTGAAATTTTCACTTTCAAATGCATGACTTTTTTTTTTTTTTCTGCTGTTAAGCAAAAACATTTCAAGTGAGCCTTGTAAATTTTTGCCAGCCTGAGGCGATCAGCTTCTTTAAAGGGTATTTCTTATTTTAAAATACCATAAAATAGAAATAAGTGCACAGGGAGATATACAGTCCACCCACTACTGATGTATGTCTTTATGGTATAGGCATACATTATATATGGTCCTATGCATCTGCCAACTGCTCAGCTTAAAAGACTCTCAGGCTTTCCTTTCTAAATCAATTTTTGTGCAGAGAACTAGAAACATTTTGTTGAGATATGCAAATAAAAGAAATTTGCTAATTAACTTAAAGCAAAGCAGAGCCTGAAAAAAAGAGACAAAAGGATACAGTTCTGGGTCTTGCTTTTACCACTTAATACTTTGCAACTTCCAGAGCTGAAATACATCATGTAAGAGAAATTCCCCAGCAGTTTAGTCCCTTCTTTAAATTCCACGAGTCTTGCCAATCAGAATCCCAGTGCTAAGGTAACTTATTTCCTACAGATCCAGGATGCTAAGTAAAGGATACACCTACACAAGCAATGATGCAATGCTGACTGATTTAGGCATGTGCAGCAGGCCAGATTGGCTGCCTGTCTGTCCCACTTCACAGCATGCTGGGCTGCAGCCTTAGGACTGTGTGTTAGGATGGTTCTCTAAGTGCTGATTTAAACATTCTCAGTCACCTGCAGCTCCCTGGCTTGCCAAGAGCCACCTGGTGAGGCTGGAAGGAGTGCCCATGTTTGCTAAATCCTCTGTTGAACTTGAACAGTTTCCTTTCACTCTTGTTGGGACTAGTCAGTGCTTTGGCCATGCCTAAGTCACACTGAGCAAACTCCAAGACTAATACATCTGTCTTTATCCTTCCCACCCTACTAGCTGACAATAAACAACTGCAACAAACAATCCAGGGTAGCTGGAAGGATTTTGGTTGCCACCACCCAGGCACTATTTGTGGTTAGAGCATGGTGGCCACGGGCTCTGGTGCAAGGGATCAAATGCACCCATCAGGTAATTCATGTCATCCTTGCCTGTGGCTGAACCCCTCAGTCCTGCTAGGGAGGAGTGGGAGGTGGCAAAGAGCAATAGGCTGTAAATAGACCTGGGGGAAGAGCTGCAATACCTAAACCCAACCATTAACAATGTTAGGATTAATTATGGGAACAAATTCATTTGTGCAGTTAAGGAGAAATTCCAGTGGGGAATTCTGCTGGATGCAATGGTAAATTACAGACAAAAGCTATTATTTAAGCCCATATTTATTGTCTTTAATAAAATCAAATTGTTAGTAATGCCGAGAGCTTGAAATGTGAGAAAACCTCCTGTGTTTTTATGCTTTAATTAAAAATATAGCTTTCATCCTAAGAATGCCAGTGTATTTTTTTTTTGCATTCCAGGAATGCAAGGTTTGGGGAAGATGAAATGAGTTGTCCAAAGTCAGGAACACTTGGACTATTCTTTCCCCTTTGTTTTGGTAGGCTATTGTACATTTTCTCATTTCCTTTAAATCCCCACTTCTCCCAAAACTTGGGCAATTTGTTCTTATGCCATGTCTGTAGAAATTAGGTCTTCTGTTCCAGGCTGCCAGATTGCCTATAAGAGAAAGCCCAGCAGGCACTGGACTGGGTGTTAGGCAGGCATGGAAAAATATAAATTCAGTGTCAACTACAGTTGGTTTCATGCCAGTCATGAGATTTCATGTCATACCTCCCCCTGGAAACTGCACAGAGCAGCCATGAAGCACAGCACAAGTGTTAATTGCTTTGTGTTGTCCTACCCACAGTGCAATTAATACGTCATCATCTGTAAGGGACTTGATAAAACAGGGTGAAATTTGTCAGATGGGAAACTAGGGAAAGTGCTTTTCATTATTTTTAGTTTCTCCTTGCTTTATCATCTTACCAGAGGAAACTGAATTGGACAAAACCTCTGCAAAAGCAGCCTGAGGAGCAATGTACCAGTAAGCAGAAGTGGTTAAGCAATTTAAGCTGTTGACAGAATTATCATTTATAAGTTTATTTGTCATTTTGAGGGCTTTGACTGTCTGCTGTGTCACACAGGTAATTCTACTGGTGTTATAGGGCAAAGAATTGGGCCTGAGCCTTATACAAAAGATGTTTCCTCTTTCATGTGTGTGTCCATCCTGCAGGGGGGAGGCCTGGCTGTGTCAGCAGTGCATGGCCCTGGGCACAGAAATGCATTTTTCTTTGCAGTCCATCTCAAACCTGGTGCTAGGGGTTCCTAATGAGTTCAGCTGTCTTTGAATCAAGCTCTAAATCTCAAAAAACCTTTATGCAAACATTTCAGAGGTGAGCTCTGGGATGATTACATGGATCAGGTCAGCAGATACAGCAATGGGGCTTTTAGGCTCTGGTTTTGCATATGAGACAAGGCAGTTGCCTGTTTCTGGTTGGGTTTAGAATTCAGGAGTGTGCTTCTCCCCTGCCCCTTCTGGCTGTGTTGCACTGCAGAGATGGGTAATGGAGCACTTTTGTCAGTGGTCACCTCAGTCAGTGTGTCACACTCAGCATTTTCTGCACTAAATATTTATGTGCATTTTTCCTTCCTTAGCGGTGGAACACGTGGATTCCTCTTGGGTTGTGGGAAACAGTAGCCCTACTGGTTTTTGTTTCCCATGTAGTATCAATGTTTAAAAAGAACTGGTTCAAAGAGCATGGTTATGTGCAGCATTTTTGTGCTTGACAGCAAAGGCAGAAATGGGCATTTCACCCCTTACAAGTTTGATTTTATTTTTTTTATCTGATGGTAGGTGCTGTTGCATTTTGAGTCTATATTTATCTATGGATCAGAGCTTAGCCCACTGAAACTGGGCTATTTGCCAGCACTGCATCTTGTGCAAAGCATGTTCCAATAGCAGGCACCTTATCCCCTCCTTTTCTTCCCTCTGCCTGCCCCAAAGGCCTGAAATAATTCATTTGGCATATTACAGACATACACATGAACTTTCTTATTAACTTGCCACCTCTGTCCTCATGGTGGAAGAGCTGGTGTCTTAGCCAGTGAACGCTGTTGATGTGGTTTTTTGGTGTCTTGCTCAATACTTCAAATGCTCCAGTGCCCAGCCACGAATAAATGCCTTTCCAAGGGAGATATAGTTAGAGGAGGATTTCTTCTCCCTTTTATTGCTGATGCATCTTGTTTGTGGGTGCATGTGCTGTACTGCAATGGTGATCTTTTCCCACCGCAATCATTGCCTATTGTAAATCTTTGTTCAAAATTAATAATTTGCAATAAACTTAATATTCTCAAAATGCACTTGCCTATTTTATGTAGAGTCCATTGCCACAACATAATGAGTATTTCAAACAGCTGAAGCAATTTATCTGCAGAGTGTTCTAAAGAGGATAGAAACATCCTTATTCTTTAGTTGAAACCAAATTTCATCCTGAGAGCTGGGAGATTTGGGGTCTGTTCTGCTATTCTCTCCAGCTACAACTCCTTGGTTTTCTCTTTTGGAATAATGGCCTGGAAATTATTTCTTCATTAATCCCTTGTTAGGGCCAAACCTGCCTACCCTCAATGCCTTTTTCTATTTCATCCTATCAGTAGCAATCTGGCACTTGTAGAAGAGAAGTTCAGCGAATGACAGTTGTACATTTTATGCAGCACTGATTGAGAGAGATTATTTCTACTGAGGTAAGAATTTTTCTGACAATCCCATTACTGTCAACTAAAAATTAATGCAGTCCTGAAACTACAAGTCTTAGTCTGGAGTATCTATTAATTGTTGCCCAGATGGAAAGGTACCCTCCATGGACTTCAAGAGAAACTTCATCAGGGATAAAATTACTAAATTAAAGTAATTACAGGACTCAAAACTTGACACAGTCCTCTGAAAACAACATGATCTGCTCTGCTCAGGCCCTGTTTCCTCTTGCAAAGAAACCTAAAAGAGAAAGGCAGCATGGGTCAGTTTGGCAATTTTAGAAGAAATATTCCAGATTTCATTCTTAATGTACAATGCATATATCTACAAAATGGTTTATGAATTATGGCAACATATGTATAAGAAACTAATTTTTGGACAAATAATTGATAGTTAAGGTAATTTGGACCACCTTTAATCCTTCAACTTTTCAATTTTTTTTTTAGGAGGGACAAATGAGTCTTTTCTGGGTTTAGTAAAATTCTCAGTAACATAAATGACAATGGCACTTTCCTTGATAATCAGTAGTGCTGAGCATGAGACAGACTGCTGAGTAACTAGTTCTCTGTGAAGGAGTACTCTGCTGTGTATAATGAGTTTAGACACACACACACCTTGAATATATTAACTCCCTTCAGCCTCTGAATATGTGATAGAAGAGCAAAGAGTTTAGAAAGGTTACAGAGATTATTGACTTTCATGCTTCAGTTGAAACTGAAGCCTGTTCTGCCTGTGTTATTCCAGCAGCCCATTTACAGGAAAGTTTCTGTGCATTCACTGAAATATTTTATTTCCTCTCTTTCCTATATGAAAGTCTTCCCTTTTCCATTCTTCACACTCAGAAATCCTAGGAATGCAGATTCGTGTGGCTTTCCAGTACCTCTTCTCTATTTCTATCATGCTAATTAAATCTGTATAGGGTCCATCTTTTAAACTCTACTGTGTATTTAGGAGTTTATCTGTGCTATCTGACTCTGACTATTTTCAGTGACTTCAGGAATTGATATTTCACCCAGGGATTTGTATCATCCCAGACAGCCTCTCTGCATGCAGTGGGCTCTGGCTGGTTGTGCTCTTGGTCTTTTCATTTCCTTTTCTTATTCTGAGCCTGCTGCTTCCAAAAGTGACAAATATGACAAAATGGTGACACTTTCAATTTGTTGGTACCCATGCCCTCAGGCAGGACATGTTATATCTCTGGGGGGAAACTGGGACTCTAGGAATCCAGAACAGAGTGAAAAATGATTGAATTATAGATGAGATACTGTTTGACTTCCTCAAAAATCCTGAATCTAGGGCTGCAGATTACAGAACTAGCAGCATGTCTCATGAAAGCTGCCCTCGCACCTCCTGGTTCCTGCTGGGATCTCATCCCCTGTTCCTGGGATTCTCTAAAGGCATCTTTTTCTGGATTGACTCTGCACACCCATTCTGGGAACCCTTTCAGCAATATCTCTGTCTATCCAAGCTGCAGCTTCCGGCCCTCAGCATCCTCCCCAGTCCCCAGGGAGGCAAAGCTCAGAGCATGAGAGCTGCACAACAGCTTAACAGGCACCGAGGCCACAAACCAAAGGGAGCAGAGCTAGCTGGCGCTTTAAGTGCCAGTTTGGGGACAGATATGTAATAGGCTGGGGTGAAATTAAGCTCCAAGAACTCTTTGAGGTGCTTACCAAGGCTATCTGCTGTCCTCTTCTATGTGTTTGTCCCTGAATGTGTCCCCGTGAAATTGCAAATGCAAAAACAAACCAGGCTATTCAAACTCACTGTACGTGCATTAAAAACAAATCACCCCGTCCCACCTCGGGAAGGTAATTGGCAAACCCAGAGTGCATGAAATAGCTGCAAAGCTGAGAGCAGAGGAAGGAGTGATGAAAATATCAGTCTCCAACCTGTGTGTTAGTGATGCGTTCGAGCCATAAATACCAATTACTGGGCCACCAGCTGCAAGTCAGCCTGATAGTTCAGGGCTGAAATGCCCTCTTCTCCCTCCCTTAGTGATAAAAAATGAAGAAATAAAATTAAATAGGTTAAAGAATAAAATATCTCCTGGACCTCCAAGAACTTGAATTTTTGCTTATTTTTACACTGGTGAATAATATGAGTAACCTTGGTAGAAATCACCCTAGCCAGAAATTCTTTAATTACATCCATAAAACAGCCTTGTCCAATTTTTGTCTCTCCTACAGTCTGTTGTGCTGTTGTTCTGCAAGGTCTTTGTTCTACAAGGTCTTCTCTCTGCAAAATTCTGTTCTAGTGTCATGTCTGAGAGGAGGCAGAGGAGTTGTGTGCAAGGATGAAAACTGAGAGTAATGTTCTTCCATAAAACAATATGAAAAGAATGTAATGGGTGTCTGTTCTTGTGGGTTCTGCTTCTCCCTGGACCCAGAACAACAGCAATATCTGTCGTCTCTGAAGCAAAAAATTTCCTTCTCACCATGAGACAGGCAGCACATACAACTCAAAATCCCTGCAATAGTAGGAGTTAGGAGGAAGTTCCTTCCCAGCCCATTAGGCAGTGTACCTACAGAGTATAGTATTTTCAGCATGAAACTGATGCTTATTAGTCTTGCACAAAACTCTTGCAGGTTAAAGATGGTGTGAGCATGACCCCAGCACATAAAATAATAACATTGTTCTAAAGGAAAAGACAAAAAATCTGTAGCTTCTCCCTGTCATCTTGCTGTAAATAATTTCTTGGTTGGGATCTTCAGTTTTTGTGCATTCTGAATTTGGATTCCAATGTTTGATCCAACTTCATAATTGCTGGTAAAAGATGTTTGGATATACAGCAAGTGAAGATGGGGTTAATTCAATGTGCTGCAGTGTTAAGCTAAGTGGCAGCAGTATGCAGTGTACACTATTTGCCTGTTTGATTTTAAATCTCATCAACAAATGGTCAACAAAGAGGGTTTATTGCCAGGCTAATAAACTGTGTCCCTCACTGATTGAAAAGCCTTCACTGCCTCAGTTCCTTTGCAGTCCTCTGTGGCTTTTTACCCTGATACCAAGACAGCCCCTGCATTTTTATAGCAGCTTGTTTAGATCTTCTTGCCCTCCTCCAAAAGCTATTACTAACCTGGAAGCTTGCTCACCTTCCCCCTTCCTTTTTGCATAATTTGACAGTGATGCAATGTCAAGGTTTGCATTGCTGTGTTTGACTCCTTTAGGGAAGAGAAGCTGTCAGGCCATCAATGGTTTTCTATCAGGTCTTGTCTCTTTTATGCCACCTCCAAGAGGGGACATTAGTCCTTGGGTGGGCTACCCTGGGTCCCTGCTTTGTGCAGCTGTGACATCAGATCTTGCCCTGCTGGGCTGAGTGGGAACAGGATTTTGCCGGAGCTCTGTGATGTGGCTCTGCCTGCTGGATCCCAATGCCAAGGAGCAATCACTCTCAATCCTGTCTCTTTTCAAGAGCAGTGAACTGCTGTTTAACCAGTTAAATAGTTTTGCTTTGACTTTTTTCTAAGACTCTTCTACCAATGTCAAACTAGGTTTAGAGCATCACAAGTTTTCCAGAACTTTCTGCTGAGTTTGTGGCTTCCAGACTAAGCCACAGCTTAGTAACTCTGTAATGTTTCAAGATGAGGTTTGGTGAGAGGGCTCTGAAGAGATGCAGGGTGATCCTCTGCCCTCAGATGTGTGTGTTGAGCTTGATCATACTTACCAACCTAATGAGCTGAATTTTAGTGGGTAAGGAGCTCATTCCTCATATTATTTATTGGTAAAAGGAGGAGGATTTGTTTTCTTGGCAGAAACTGCTGGTGAAAACCCAGAGGGAGGTTTTCTCTCTTGTTTATTTAGTGAACAAATACAGTTCACCTACAGAAGCATTCTGTCAAGAACTGATATGTTTTGGAAGGTAACCTTAGCTCCTATGAGTCTCAAACCTGGATGGTGGAAAAAAATTAGAGAAATTATACTGGAAAAGGAAATTTCCATCAGGCAGAGTAGGTGTATGCTGGTTTTTGCTTCAAGTTCAGATAACCTGTTGGCTTTCTTGCTGGGAAAATCCCACCCCAGAGGGAAATGTACAGGTAACTTTTGCTGTAGTGACAATGCACAGATTTAGCCATTGCTGAAAGTCAGTGACCCATCCTTAGAGGTGGGTTGGACAACAAATTGCTACTTCTGAGAGACTCTTGTGTCTTTCCCAAACTGAAGGTAAAATCAAGCATTAATGCAAAATGTTACTGCAATCCTGATTGTACCAATAGGATCTTTAATGTGGATGATTAGGTAAAACATCTTATAGGGTGCAGTGTACTTAAACTGTTCTCAGGAGCAGACATGGTCCATTGTGTTTTATAAAACCAGGAAACTTTAAACATTTTTTTTATTGTTCTCCATAATATGGAGCATTTAAACCGTCTCATTTTTCCCCATAATCTTCGCTCTGCTGACTTAAAAATATTTTTAGCAAGCAGAAGTATGGATGAATGAAATAGTCAGGAATTATCTTCCCAGTGTTCGTAAAAATACAGATGCAAAATAAAAATTCATAATGCAGAAGTGTACGGTTTTCTTGCCAGCCTTCATCTGTGTCTTCTCCCTGTGTGTCTGTGGGTTTGGTGGATGCAGATTTAGTTCATTCCTGATCAAAGCTGTATTGGATGGGGATGACAAGGCTCATCAGTCTAGGGCTGCTGATAGCCCCCAATGTCAGCAGAGCGAGCTTCTGACTTACTGCCAGGGGGAGGACAGTGCTGGGCTCTGCTGGCCTTGGCGTGGGTGCTGTTGCTCCTCCCTGTTGAAATGCCTTGCTGGTTGGTGCCCACATGAAGCTTAAACCCTTGGAGCTGAGAGAATCCTGAGTGTTTGTCCCCTCCATGTCAGTTCAGTTATCAGATGGGATGAGCAGGGATGGGTTCGTCTTTCCAGCAGTGGATGAGAAACAGAGACTGGAGTTAATTTCCCTTTTTGTTTGTGTGTTTAGGTTTGCTATTTATTTGTAATCCCATTTCTTCTCTATGGTATCTATGCCTCATTTTCCCATCTCAGCAGCCTCAGTAATTCCTCCCACCCACTCCATGGGGGTCTTATGAGTGCTAACACTGATAATGCACTGTGTGATTCATTGATGAACACGGATGTGTATTTATGTGCCAGATATCATTAGTGCTGTCCTTCATTTAAATAATGTTTCTCAGTCTATGAACACTAATGAACACAACTTTATAGATCATCTGCCAGGTGCCACAGCAATCTTTAATGTAAAGCTAATGACTTTTTCAAATGAATTTAAACAGTCTAACAATGAGATGTCATGGAAAAAATTAAGGATGCCATTATGTTCAGAGGCTAAATGTATGTAGAATATGCAATAGAAAGTATAAATGCATTTTTTAATCTCAAATTGCCTGTTCAAAACCAAATTACAGCCCTAAACTTATTCAGATCCCTAACAACAAAGGCACAGAGATGTACTTTCATCCTTAGCAAAAGTGGAGGAAGTTTTTGCCTAGATTAGCTGAGTGTTTCATGTTCAGATAGTGCTGGGTCACAGCTACTGTTTGATTATTGACATGAATTGAAAATAAAGTGGTGTTTTCTAGTTGTGGGTGTGAAAAGAGTTATTACCTAAAGCTGCCCAAGAATCAGTAGCTGTTCAAATTCCTTTGAGCATATTTAGTTACTAAAACAACCCAGCATATGTGGACTCATGATCATGGCAGCAGTGTAATCACTCTCTGAGAGATCTTTTTGGGGGAGGAATGGAGGGAGAATTTTGCAGCATGCTGCCATGAAAAGTGGCATTTTACTTTATAAAATATACTCAACCTCCTTTGCTGAAAGTAGCCAAGTGTTTCTGACAGATGAAAGGTACCACTGTGTGAATGTTGGGGGTAGGAATTCAGATCCAGTAACTTATTCAGGTAAATGGGTGTTATTCCTCCTTCCAGAAGCAGTTTCTTCTGCACAGTAACCTAAACTTAAAAATGCACGCAGAGATTGGATGCCGCCCTGTGCTTTGGGGTAAAGAAAAGCACAGATTAACAAAGAAATAGCCTCTTCCAGAAACAACTTAGTGTGTTTTAAAAATTATTTTTATGGTTCATTAGAAGCTAAATGCTTCTTTGAAAAAAACATCAGTCTAAAGAAAAAAACCTAAAATATACAGAAAATATGTAACTAGGATGAATTGAAAACAAATATATTCTTTATTATCCTGGCCTATTGTTAACAACAGGGCAGTCTGTTCAGTCTACTGCAGAGTGCCAGGCAAACAGCCTTGTCTGGGGCTTTTGAAGGACTAAAGCACCATCTTCACTTAATGCTTTTCCCAGTACTTACAACAGCTTAGAATCTCTATTTCTGTATTACATCTCTTAGGTTGGCAGTGGAACTCTGAGATTTCAATGGAAGATATCAGATAAAGCCAGATGTGCCTGATGTAAATCAGCACAAAAAGCAGTATTTGCATTTATCGATTCCAAATATTTTCATTCGAAAATGCATTGGAGTCATTTTCGTACTAAGATCCTGTTCTTCTGGTTGTATTTTACCTCATTTTACTTTTATTTTAGTGCATTTTATTTTATTGGGTTATAAGAGAGAATAACTTCTATTGATTCTGTTTATTTATTTAAATTTTGCTTCTGCTTCAGTCTGGCTTGCTTTGTTCTTCTCAGGATTTCTTTTTAATTGTTTGAAATAATTTAAATTCAGATTCAATGCTGTTATTCAGCTTCTATTCACTGCATTATGATCTTTTATGTGTGCAACCTATACATATGTTATTTAGATGGTGGTGTGAATAAAGGAAATTTTAAAGGCACTTAGCAGCTTCTGAAAGTGAGCATTGCTTCTGCTCTGAATTCCTTCTGTTTCAAAGTAATCCTGGCTCTACAGATGTATTCACAGATAAAAGTTCCAGTCAGATTGACCATTTTATCTCTCTGAAGTAATGTACCAGCTATCACTTTATGCAGCTTTTTCCTTTTTTTTTTTAATTTTTTAACTGCCTAAGCTTTTCCTATCTATTTTTCCCCCAATGGAAACATAAACATAGTTAAAGCAGCTCAGAATAATTTGATCATGGAGGAATTCTGGCATGTAGCTAAATCCAGATCTGGACAGAGGGTGTTCCTTTGCTGCCAGAAATGAGGTGTTTGTGTTGGCAGAAGTGAATTACTTAAGAGCAGTGGCTTGTTTGGCTGCTGATGTGCAGGGTGTGACATGTCGATGTACATTCTTGTTATGGTGTAAAGCACCCTGGTGCTCCAGGGGCTGACCAACAGAAAATTGTATCCAGGAGCAAATAAGAGTAGATCTTTTGTTTACTCACATGGGGCAGCCCTGGTGCCTTTTCCACAAAAGTCTGACCAAGCCACAGGGACCTGCTGGCCACAATTCTTTTGTCCACAGCAAATGCAGGGTAAGGTGATGCATATCAATTACAACCAGGCCCACTGACAATCAGCTGGAGTTCAGAGGGTTTTGCCAACCTGACACATCCTGTTTGTGTGTCTTAATCCACATCAAAAACATTTTGGCCAAGTTCTAGAGTGACACAAAGCTGATGATATTGTAGAGCTGTTGTCTCTAAAGGCAAATGGGGTCATCTTTTACAGTCCCTGGAGGCTTTCACTGAGGTGCCAGGCAGTGAAATGGAGCAGCCCAAGGTGCAGATGTATTGGTTGGTCTCTGAGCCATTTACAAAAGTGATCAGCATTGGCATGGTGCCAGGAGCAGGAGGCATCACAGCTCCTGATAAATATCACCTGGTAGATATCTGTTATCTGAGCTCTGCTAATTAATGTCTGGAGAAGTGTGAGAACATGGAAGAGGTATAACAGTTGTGCCTGTGGCTTTTTCTCTCTGGGAAATGACTTGCTTAAATTTTCTCCAAAGACATAGAGACATAGAGACATAAAAGTGGAGTAAAACCTGGGGAAGGATGTTCCCTCTCATTCACTCATCCCCTAGGAAGGTGCAGCTCAAGTCACAAGCTTTTAATTCTTCGCACTGGATTAATTTATGGTGCAACCACTAAGATATGAGGGATTTAGAAGGGCTGGGCCCTAATGCGGATTTCTGTTCCTGGGTTACACAAATTTAGTGTATTAACAGCCCCAAGTCTGCAGCCCTTGTGCAAGTGTAAATCTGTGTATGGATCCACCACTCTGGGGACAGAAAGGGAGCTGCTTCCACACACAGAACCTTGTCCTGAAGCTCCTGTGTTGGGAACAATAAACCCCAAGATATTTCAGAAGTACGAAGGGCTGTGCTCTTTGTTGCAGTACTTGGGAAATTGCTGAACACTGGGAGCTGAGCTCTCAGGATCTTCAGCTATGAGAAACCAAAGGAAAGGCTGATCCCTTCCTCTCCTAATGCCACTGTTACTGTATCTCAAGGCCCTCTGACTTCCCTGGCACACTGAAGCATCCTTTCTGCCCTGTCAAGGTGACAGCATCATTACTCCTAGCAAATTTACTTCCTATAAGATATTCAAAGGATATCTAGTTCATTCAAATGTACCAAATTTAAATGTATCTTAATTTATGACTGTGTTCTAATCACCAGAAGATGATGAATATAATTAAAGATAATGAATGGTCCCATTAGTCTTTTGCTTGCTGTGATAATTCCTTCAGACAGACACTTCCTTTGTCTGTGTGGTGTGGAATGATGCCTTAGCAAGGGAAACTTCTGTTGCAGCAGATTCTCACCCTGGAGCTTTAGAGTTTTATTTAATAGCTAGTTTGGGAGCAAAGAAAAGAGAAGAAGCAGACCTCTATGGTGAATTATATGCAAGTAATTGCTGAAGGTGGAGGTAGGAAGAGCTGATCATACCTATCAAGTTTTGTGTCCCCCTTATGGAAATGTTGGAGTTCCCCACCATATGCTGCTATTTGCACCTCATGCTTTCTCAGCTTTATATATCTTGCTGAAAAGACTGCTGGCAGCTTTATAATATCCCCTATCCTTCCTTTGCCTTCCAGGCATTCCAGACTGGCTCAAGATTATGCAATCCATTTATTTGGCACAGGGGTTTTCCATCTCTCATCTAGTTAATGAATAAGCCTGACACTGTGATGCCTTTATGCTGCAGCAGCATTGCAGGCTCCCCTTGACAGGGCTGCAGAGCTGAACCAGGACTGCTGAGACTCCTTCTGCTCAGTGGCTGCATTATACATGCAAAATGTGTGTCCTCATCTGCCCCTCAATGCCATGTGATGAAGGCAGAAGGCAAAATGCAAACCATGGTGTTTTGTTTGGTGGGGAATGGTGAGGTGGTAAAAGCAGGCATAAAGCTGAAGTTAAGTTTTGGGGGAAATTGTTCAGTGCTGAATTGAAAGTTGTTTCCCAGTGTGGTCTGCAAGTTTTATGATTCTGCTCTGTTTGTTGTGACCCACATAATTAATGAAAACCTGGAACGCTCTGGAAGGACTCCCTTGAAGGAGGAGGATGGCAGCAGAACCTCAGGAGTCCCCACAGGCTTTGCATCCCTCTGGCAGCAGTTTTCCTTTCACCAGGACTGCAATGAGGACCTGTCACTTTTGCCCTGGAATACTTTTTTGTGGCTGTGTTGAACCTTTGGAGAGGTTTTCCACTCTCTGTGCCTTCCTCATTAGATTTTCACTCAGGCTGGGCTTTAAATTTGTGTGGACAATGACACTGTAAGGGCTGACACTAAAGGCCTTTCAGCCTTTGCCTGGTTGCTCAGGAATTCAGGCTTACACGGCACAGACATGGGGAAGGCTGCGCACTGTGCTTGCCCTTCCTGGCTCCTGTCAGGCTTTTGAAACTCATTCACTGGGCTGCACACCTCTTCCAAAACAGTCATGAGAGAGACACACCCTGAGGGCTGCATTTGCTCTGAGACCAGAGAATTTCTGCACCAAATAAGAACCACTCTCAGCCAAAGAGCAGGAGATGCTCCTAATCTCTCTTTTGACACAATCCCTCTGGGCTGTGCTCAGCAGATGTTTGAGTTAAACCTGTCAGCTGTGGCAATCTGATGCTTCAAATCTGTTTTGAGACCCAGCAGGAAAACCCAGTATCTCTTGATGAGGGGATATCAAGCTTGTTCTCCTTGCTCAGAGATTATCAGATGTGCCATGAAACCCAGAACTTCAGTAATCTGACTCACAGCTTTTGATCTGGCAATTTCTTGTTATCAATGCATGTGCACAGATGTCTGCTTAATATTATAAAATATGCAGGAGATCTCTGTTCCTAAGGTCCCACTAAAATCCCACCCTTAAGTCCTTTTAACATCAAAAAAACAGAGTTGAGCCTGCAGCAGTGGACATTAACTGACTTAACAACCCAGGATAAATTCTCCAGAAAAAAGCTGGAATTTCATGTACTGAGGTTTTGTCCCTCCTGTTCTTCAAAGGGGAGTTTTGAAAGTGAATGTCTTAAAAGAAATTTCAAATATAATACCCATCACAGACTGTTATTGTAGTGCACCACAGATCCAAGTCTGGAGGCTGGTGGGAATACTACATCCACAGCAGAGGGAAGCTACAGATGTGTGAGCTTGGGGGAAAAGGTGGATATGAATAGTAGGGAGACATGAAGGGGGTAGAAACAGAAAAGAGCAGCTTAATAGTGATCAGGGTAACACCTGCTTAGGGCCACAAGTTGTCTTGATCTTGCCTTCTAAAGATAATGTTGAATATCTGCTCATATTTTTGAGATATAGGGATCTTGGTTAACAGTGGAGGTTGTTTGTGAAATTAGTTCTTGCTGGATAGCTTCACTACAAAATAAAGGGAAGGGTTTTTTTTTTTTTTCCAAATGACAAAACATTTTGTTTTTACTTTTAAAGAGGAAGGAGACAGTTCATGCTGAAACATGTTTTTTTTATTTTCATTTTTAAAATTGCCTAAATGAAGGGAAAAAAGATATTTTAAAAAATCTCTTAAAAACTTACCATCAAAATGCAATTTACAACAACTTGGAAATAAAAATATTTAATAAGTAGCAGGGGGATGGGGTGGGTGCTGGGTTTGCTCCTGAGCATTCCTGCTGGCAGAGCTGGAGTCACTTGCCACAGCTGCTGATGCTCTGGGGAGCGCCGTGGGGCTTGCGAGCAAATTCCTCTGCCACGCAAGAACGAGTGCTTGCTTCCTGAGGAACAGCTGCCCGGGGAATTGCCAGGGCCATTTGCGGCTTGTGAGAGCTGTAGTCACTCCTGGAGTGTTTTCCCTGTGCAGGGGGTGCCAGAAGCAGGGCCCTGCTGGCAGCGCGGTGCCCCCTCTGCCAGGCTCGCCTGCCACACTCCTCAGCCAGCCTGACAGTTGATTAATGCCTCGGCTGTGGAGTGACAATTCTGCTTCACACCTTCATCCATCATCCCTGCACCATTTCCTGGGGGCCTCGGGACCCTGACAAATTGTCATATAACCTAGCGGGGACTTGCTGTTCCTCCAGTTGTCTGTCTGAATAAGTGGCCTTTTTTTATCAGAAGTTGCAAGAGGGAGAAAAGAAAAGGCTGGAAAATGGCTTAGATGCCTACCATAGGAAAAGGAGATTGGTATGATTAAACTTTTATCCCAGCCACATCCCCAGGAAAGTTACAAACTGCTGCCTCTGTGATGTCAAATGAAGTAAAAAAGCCAGATAAAAAGGTTCACAGCAACTATGGGGTGGTCTTGAAACCATGACAACAACATGCCGGAGCAATGGAGGACTGAGGAGTCCACAGGAACAGAATACTTTAAAAATCATAATTTTGTTCACTTGTTGTCCAAATAGACTTGAGCAGAAACTGTAATAACGTATAAGGTTAAATAATAGCTTGGTGGTAGCTGATAGGATGAAAACCCAGACTTACCTTAGGTGATTATAATACTGAAGCTCATACCCCCAGGAAAGTTTCTGGGTGCAATTGTAGTATAGTGAACTGGACCAAGACCACACTTGCATTAAGAATTTTGTACATAAGTGCACATGACCCATCATCTGTCCTTGCATCATTCTCTCTCTGTTACCTTTTGGTTTAACACAGTGTGCATGCCTCCTAGAAGGTCTGTCAGTGGTGTCAGGTGCCTCACATCCTGTTCTGCAGAATGGTATTAAAAAAACCCTAAACAGCTTAACTCTGTGTTGACTGGCTCTTGCAGACCAGGCAAAAGACCCCTGCTTTAGGGACAACATTGGGGTGTGTACAGTTACATGTAAGGGTTCACATAGAATATCCATGGCTGAATCACTGAGTCCAGTTTGGGACAGGTTCAATGGAACAGGAGTATTTTATGTCAGGCAGTTCTGTAGTAGATGTGTTTCAAACTTTTATAAAGGATTTTAAAACTGATTTTGGGAATTGGCAAGTTTATGGTACCCTTCTTCTTCTGCTTGGAGATGCCTTGTGATCACAGACCTGGAATAGGTCTGCAGGGAGACATGAATTTAAGTAACATGAATTTAAGAAAGTAGATCAAGCATTTATAATCTTTCTCAGGGTGTGTGATGGCCTGGACTGAGGATATATGTTAGAACCAGCCTTATATGAGGTAGAAACCACCTTGGCAGGTTTCCCTTGGGAATGTCTGGCTGATCTGGGATTTGCTGAGGAATATTGCTGGGACAACAGGAAAAATAGTCTCTTTTATATTTACTTAGCTCAGGGTGGTTCAAGGATTGAGCTGCAGGTGCAGGAAGCTCTCTCCTGGCAGGGTGGATGGAGGGGGGCAGTTCAGTGTGGGTTTGGTGGGCTGTGCCTGCGGGCATTGCCATCTGAGTAAAGCCAGACTCCAGCTGCCATTAGGAAGCCTTAGCTTCCATCATATTACAGCTTACTTATTTGGTTTAATTCTGAGCTGTTAAACCCTGAAGTGAGGCAGTGCAGCCTGTGGCATCTCCAGGACCTGCTGGTGCTTGTGCCTCCCATGCAGGGAGTCAGTGTCAGCTGAGGGAGATTTGTAGGAGAGGAAAGGAGCCTGAGCTACAGCACCTCCGAGTCCCACCTGTGTTATTCAGACAGGGAGACCTCCCACCTGGAGAAAGGTGTATCATAAATAAAAGAGGAAAAAATGAAGCCTTTTTTTTTTTTTTTTTTTTGGATGGTCTAGACAAAAAATCAGATTTCTTTGCAAAGTTTGTACCATTCTCTTTCGTCTCTCTGGGAGCTCTTCGAAGGAGACAAACCCTAGAAGGAGATAGAGCAAATAGAAAAAATAAACTCTGAGTGACTATATTTGAGCACTTATTTGGAGCAGCTTTGCCTGACTTTAGCCAGCTCCTTGCACTGCCTGACTGCTGCATCTCTGGGTCATGCAGCTCTGCCAGGACCAGTCTGAGCCAAATCCTCTCCAGAGCATGGATTTTTATTTTTTCTTCCTCCTAATGGCACAGACTGCTACTTCTGACTGCAAATCCAAGCTGGGTATTTTCTCTAAGCTGAGGAACTGCCTCCCTAATCACCCTGGTGGGGCTGGATGTGGTTGTTTCTTCTTCATCAGCCTACAGTTGCCTGCAAAGGAGAGCCTTGGGGGTGGCAGCTCTAGCACCACCTCCAGTCACTCCACACCTTCCTCTACTCACTCCTGAGTCATCTTTTTTAATGTGGGCAGCACATCCAAAAACGACCGTGGGGTGGGAAAGTTTCCTTACTGGGACATCAGATGGAGCAAATCCCATTTTCCCAATACACAGGTTTGCTTTGGGATACAGCCAGTGTGGTCCTCACATTTTATTAGTGAAAGTGTCAACAGCACTGCAGGTAACAGCTGGAGAAGAAAAGAGCAATTTGATTCTTTCACAAAAAAAACTTCTGACCTTTTTTCTCAGCCACTTTCCTACATTCTCTTTTTGCTTTAATAACAAGGGTGACATTTGGAGGCCTTTGGAACTCCTCCAGTCTCTGTCTACTCTTTCCTACTTGAACTGTTTTCTGAAATAAAGGAAAGCTCTAGAGCCAGCTGCATGTCTGAGAGGGGGTGTCAGCTGCACACCAGAGCAGAGCTGGGAGATTTGCAGTCTCTTGGAACAGGTACCAACCACCTTCATTTAAAAACAAATCTGGGAATGTAAATGTGCTTGTTGGGTTATGGAGATTTCTTGTCTTTGTTTTAAGAAAATGCAAGAATATCCTTCTCTCTGATGCCTTTGTGTATTATAATGGGATTCTCTTGAGCACATGCTCTGCCTGTTCACTCCTGGAATCATTGGGGAAATAAGCAAACATCTGTTGACATGGGAAGTGAAAGCTCCAAGAAAGCCCTTTCCCTCTGCAGAAAAGGTCACTCATGCCCTATGCTCCTTTGGCCAGGCCTAGCACTGACAAACATTGCCACTGGGTTTGTTGTTGTTGTCATTTCTGTTTGTGATTTGAATTCAAAGGTCAAATTTGATTTAAAAAAACTCATGGTCACTTGTAATCAAAACTAATGAGCAAGTAAATAATTCAATAATTTAAATAAGCCTCTTTGCCAATAAGTCACTTTGCATTTGTCCAGCCAGGGATGATATTGCAAATCTAAACAAAACAAGTCAAAACACGTGTGCAAGCACACTGAGTGGGACTCACACGGGAGCAGATACCATCTGGAATCACAGTTGTTCTCACAGCCAGAAGAGGCAGAAAGATGCTGTCACACAGGAGAGGGGCACAAGTGAGCCATGGGAAGTTCCTTGGGCAGTGTGGAGGTGGCTTCTGAGCTTTTCCAGCTTGTGACCAACCTCTGCCCTTTGATCTCTGTGCTGCAGGAGTTTTGTTCCAGCTGACAGGTGCAGGGGCTGGCAAGGGGAAGGTGTTCCTTGTGCCAGAGGTACAAACCCAAGCACAGGGCTTTTTTGTGTGGCTTACCTGCAGGGTGGAGATCTCAGCCTTGAACTCACCAGGGACGCCTCTGTGCTTGACTTCTGGGAGCGATTCCCCATGCTGGCAGCAGAGTGCCAGGGTGGGTCTGTGGCTGGGCTCTGGGCTGGCAGGAAGAGCTGGTGAGCTGTCACTGGGAACCTGCCCTGAGTCTGAGGGCATTTTCATATCCAGCCACCACATGGCACACAAGGCAGCCGTGCAGCTTCAGTGCACACAGCATCCATTAACAAAGGCATTTCATGTGCACAAAATGCAGAAGGACAGCAAGTCCGGGCTGTGTTTGTTGTCTTTGTAGCTGTTCCAAAGACTCCTAATCTCAAAGCATCCTGGTTTATTTTTGAGTCTAGCTTTTTGGGTCTGATACCATCCCTGAGTAGCTCTTGTCTGAGTTGCAGCCTGTATCGTTTTGGCTTCCATGTGCCCTGTTTGCAACCACTGCTGCTGAAAGAAAATGAGGTGGGAGCATTGTTACACAAAGAGCCTTGGTGGAAAAATACTGTACTTAAATAAGTTGAGAGCATTTTCACCGCTTAGAAAATGCTTGGAGGAGTGACAGCATATGCTGTTCTGTCATTAAAACAAAAGCTGTGTTTCAAAAGCTCTTTTCCCCCAAAGATATTATGCAGATATTGCTAGTCTAACGGGAATGCAGAGTGAAAGAAGAGCTGAACTGAGTAGCTGCCACCACGAGAGGTGGGGGCAGGTGACAGGAATACAGATTTCAGTGGGATGTATTCTAGGAGGAAGATGGCAATGTAATTTGCCAAAAGCCTCCTGGAGACAGTTAATAGGCACACAGAAAACTCCCCTTGCTGAAGAAGTAAATCATCACAGAGCAAGAGGAGGGGTACCAAAATCCTTTTTGGCAGGGGGATTCTGGAGAGTGCTTTGATGTGGCTCTTCTTTGCCAGAAACCTCCCACCTTCTCCCTGGATTTGGATTTTGCTGGCTCACTGGAGCAGGTTGCTGCCTCCTGTGTGTCTCCTGCTCTCAAGGGAAAAGAGGAGGGAGCATATGGGCAGAGCAATCCCAAGGCAGATCCTGAGGCAGAGCCAAGAATAAGCTCTGAGCTGATCCTTGTACAGAAATTCAAACTGGAGGACAGAGTAGAGTTTGAACATTGTGACTGCACTGACACAATTCACGCAGTGTGGAAAACAGTTTTCCCCAGGAAGTTTTATGAAATATTTCCTAAACCAGAACTTTGAAAACCCAGTGCAGCTTAGTTCATTACAGTCCTGTGAGCTGGACAGTTCAGACTATATATCTACAAGGAGGAAACTTGTTCATCTTTATCTGGATTTGGATGGAGCATATGATTAGCTTCATAATCCCCACCAACCAGACCCAGTGGAATACATTGTATGAGTTATATCTTGCTGTATTCAGGTTTTCTCTGATATAATTTTATAATTCTATGGGCCCAATAAGGTAAGAAAGGAAACCAAGACCTTAGTTTGGTTCTCACAAAAGACATAGTGAATATAATGTAGACTCATTCCATGATAGACAAATAGCTGATGGCATCATCTTCCAATTTCCAGGTTGCAGATTATTTCGAATTCTTGTGTCGTGGGCAGGGACTGAGCCACCAGGGCAGCCATGGCTGACCTGCTGCAGTGTCCTGGGGCTCCCTGGGGCACATCTGTGTCCAGTCACTCTCTGCTTTCTGTAGTTTTTCATGCATGATTTATATGGTGCAGGGGCCTTTGGAAATAAAGTTTCTGAACTGCAGCTGAAGAAAAGCAATGAGAGTTTTGACAGTTTGTGTTTCATACTGGTGTTAAATGCCAGGCAGTGCTGTGATAAATTTCTGGGAAGTGAGGCTCTCCTAATAATCACCCATGCTTTGCTGAAAGCCATGAGAAGCCTTGTTGAGATGTTCATTTCTTAGGAGATTTGCAGAGCAAAACCTAGATGAGCACTCTAACCTGGCTTGCAAAATTTAAAATAAGTAATCATTTTCTGAGGACATAGTGATGGCAGACCTGTGTTAGTTCAGGTCTAAGGGGCCACTGCACTCCTGGACGGCCAGAACTGACCTGCAACAAATTGTTTCCTCAGGATGGCAGTGTGGGTCACCTCCCTTTGCTTCTACATTTTTTCTTGCCTTCCCTGTACGTGAGATTTTCAGCTTAGCACTGGCAGTGTGCGTGTGCATTCAGATGATTAATAAGCACCACAGAGCTTGTCTGGTCTGCTCTGGACTAATTTGGATGGCTGGGAAAAACCTGCACTGGATTAAACAGAGCATCTACAGGGATGCCAAGTATGGAAAGAAGCACTGATGGCACAGGCCAAGGGGCTCATATGCCACAAGAGTGAGGATGTCCTCAGCTACTCCAAACAAAAGCTTTGGAGATTGCAAAAACTGCTGTCAAGGAGGCAAGCAAGAGGAAATATGAGTTTAAGGGAAGCTTAAAAAAATATTGTTCCCAGTAGTACAGGTGTTGAATACAAAGGGAAAAGGTTTTTGTTTTGCAGGCTTGTTGTTGAATGTGGCTTTTCAACTTCCCCTGTTTTTGAGATGTTTTGATCAGTAATGGTGTGTGTAAGCAATGAAGAAAAAAAAGCTAAAACTTAGAGTCCACTCTGTTTGTTCTCATTTTGGTTTGCATGTCCAAACAGAACTGAATGGTAAATTAGAGAGGAAAGTTGGGAAGTGCTCTGTGATATTTGAAGACACACTTTCATAATTGCAATTTAGAATATTCCCAACCTGTTTCACACACCGTCCCCAACACTCCTGTTGTGCAATAAATGAAGGTAATGTTACAGACCTGCAGAACATTCCCATTTTTTTCCAAGTGAAAAGACAGTTGTTAAATCTAAAATTGATGGTGTATTTTTCCTCTTCCAGAAGATGACTAATTAATTCCTGTTTCCTATATATGAAGTAAAATGAACATGAGGAAGGCCAGTGCAAGTTCAAATAAACCAAGGGCATGGTCCCCACTGATTTGTCTGCTGTGTTCATGTCATCCTTCTCTCAGAGGAATCAGGAGCTCAGACCTTCTGGAGTGTGCAGAAACCAAGATCATTTTCCTCCTCTTTCCTCAGGGAATTCCTTTTCATACCATGTCTGCATCTCTGCAGCTTTCCTTATTCAGAAGTTTCTCTCTTTGAGGCTGATTCCTCTGTCAAACCCCTCTCCTCAAGCCTCCCCTCTAAACTTTTAAGTGTGCTTGCCTCTTGAAGTCAGTTGTTTATAAATTTAATCATAAAGGGGAGGGGAAGGGGGGAAAGAGAGTGAAAAACGTGTTAAATGAAGAAGAAAATCAATTTTGCATTTGCCACATCTCAGCAAACACTTACCAACCCTGCCCCTCCCCTGCCTGTCAGTGCCAGGCACAGTGGCTTAATCCCTTGTGCATCTTTTTCAAGCTGCTTGCATCAGGAACGGGTTGCTTTTCGGTGCTCTTGACCTTTGAGTGAGGACTGGTGTCCTTGAGGCATAAGGCAATTTAAAACCCTCCTGCCTGCATTTCACAGGAGCACAGCAGCACCTGGTGAGCAGCATCCCTTCTTATCACAGGGACACTGCCACTGCCACCTGCTGCTGGCCCATCCCTGCCATTGTCACTGTCACCTGCTGCTGGGCCACCAGGGGACGGAAGGCTGGTGCAGTGAGGAGATGGCAGCAGCACAGGGAGGGGAAGGGGCTGCAGCTGCTGCTGCTCTGGTTGTTTCTGGATGCCAGGAAAAGGAGTCTGCTAAAGGAGAGCGGGGGGCTGTGTTTTGGATCCCAGCACCCACACAAGGTTTCTTCTTCGTGCTCTTGCTCTTAGTCTTTCATCTTGGTTGGGGAAGATGAAACAGGAAAGCCTTATAAATATGATTGTCTGGCAAAAGATTTTGAGAATACAGAAACTATAAGCAAGATTGAAATGGAAGCAAGCTTTGAGATCCCTTAGTTACTGAACAATGAGAGAACAATGGTGTGGCCCAACTGAAGGTAATCCCCTTTTGCTGAAACGAGACCTTCTGCTTGCAAGCAGGTCCAAGAGTCCAAGCAGAGCCTGCCAGCTTAGTAGAAGGGGTCCAAAGAGTAGTTTTTAGGGTTTAAAATGTAGCACAGTATGGTAATGTAGTGATTCTTATAAGCTGTATAAAAGTGCTATAAGATTTGTACATCGTACTAGATTAGTTAATGAGAATCAGAATATTCAACATGAAAGATGATTTATTGTATTGTAACGAGAACTTCATTCTCTTAGCTCTTGCCTCTTACCCCTTTTACTCTCTTATACTTTTGCTCTCTTACCCTCTCATCCTCTCTCCCCCTCTCTCCTCTCGGGCCTGCTCTGAGCTGTGGCTGGCTGGGCCCTGCCCCCGGGCCCTTTGCAATAAACCCCAAATCCCAGCAGGGCCCTGCACCCAGGCCCTTTGCAATAAACCCCAAATCCCAGCAGGGCCCTGCCCCCAGGCCCTTTGCAATAAACCCCAAATCCCAGCAGGGCCCTGCACCCAGGCCCTGTGCCATAAACCCCAAATCCCAGCAGGGCCCTGCACCCAGGCCCTTTGCAATAAACCACAAGTTCCACGACCTGGCTTCAGAGATCACTCATCTCTGTTTGTCCCGACCATGCTACCCCCCAATGCTCCTACACATCTTTATTCTAAAATTGCTCCTTCTGCCTGCTCTGCAGGCTCCTCTCAGGAAAAGCTTAGTGCTGGAGGAGGTGTGTGATGCTGGGAGCTGCAAATGCTTTCAGGTTAGAGCAGAGTTATCAAAGAGCTTTTATTCTGCAGGGATGAGGCACTGGCCTTCTCTCAAATCCAAATCAGCTACCTGGCCAGGTCTGTGTAGTGCTGCCTGTGGGCCCTGGTTTCCTTCCATGGGGCCCTACATTTGACAGAGGAAATATTTGCCAGGCATTGAAAATAGTCCTGAGTTCCACATTTCAGGTGTGCTTTTTGTGTCTCAGCAGGCTGTGCAGTATGAGGTTCCCAAGGAATAGGCCAAGAGCTCAATAGTCACAGCCATCTAAACACATATCCAGACTTTTGTCAGTGCCTTCCCACTAGAAAAAAAAATATGAGAAAACTCCCATTCTGGAAGGGAAAAAAAAATAACAATATGTACTTTTAAAAAAAGGATTTTTACTTCACTTAAAAGTCTAAAATAGTCTTCAAAAAATGGGAGGCTTCTTCTTAACAAATTCTATGACTAATATTGTCAAAATGCCGTAAAAACATTCCTATCACATTCTAAAAACTTTGCTATAATGTGAGAGTTAAATTAAATAAATAACAATAATATTGATTCCTCCCCCAGCTCTGGCATGAATTAGGTATTCAGCCTAGATGGCTGGAGTAGACATACACCCATGGATGTCTTTGTTTCTAATATTAGTTAGCTTGTTAATTTGACTTGTCTGCATTATCAACAGCAATTCTTGTGTGTTACATGGCTTGAAATTACCCTGCAAGCCTCAGTTTTCATCAAAGAGCTCAAAAGACAGCAGCACAAAGGATCTCTCTCTGGTTTTTATTCTTCTGCCAAACCTAGATTCCAAAGTACCAGGGTACTTAAGCAATTCCTGCTGGAGTTTCTGTTTGTAGCTGGGTTGTTTGGCTGGGGCACAGCTGTAAATGAGGCTATGAGAAATACTTCATCAAGATGGCTTGGTCCAAAGCCATCTTCTCAATAGAAGATGATTGTTATACTTGGGCCCAGTGCCTAGGGGAGACAATCTTACATAAGCAAATAAATATTGTATCTGCTTTTCATCAGGGCAGAATGGACATTGAATACAAAACTTTGTAGAGCGTGAATAAAACTTTGTGTTAGGAATGCCTTGGGACATTTGAATGCTTGGTCTTAATGTTCTCCAAAATTCTAAGAAATTGGCTCCTTCTAAAGTTCTGAAATTTAGGCTGGAATTCTAATCTAGGATTATTCTTGTAACATAAGAACATCTTTGCAATTCTACACCAAGAGAGGCTCAAGAGTGTCAGTCAGAGTCATGGTTGACTACAGGAGGGCATCCGAAAATCAAGAGATATTTCAGAGGGCATCATCTCTGGGTTTGCAGCCTCTGACCCAGCTCTGAGATGGGCAGAGCCACAGGTAAGGCAGAGATCACATTCTCTGAGGCATCTCTGACATGTTAACATCTTGGAACTTCTCTAACATTTTATCCCAACCAAGAATACCATTGTTATCAAAGAAATCCAAGGTCAGACTAGATGGTAAAAAATGGTTGTTTCTATCATTGATTTCAAAGAAAGGATCAACCACTTTTGCACTGTGGTCTGACCTGCAAAACAAAGGCAGAAGAAACCTTATCATTTTTATACTTTCCTCAAATTTATAACTTTAAAACAAAAGTAAGCTCATGTTTGAACTATATTGGCTTTCTTTATAAAGCTGTGCAGCTCCCACTTGCAGTTCCCCAGGTGTTCTGTTCCCATGGTTATTTACCTGAACTCTTGAACATCTCATTTCAGTATGCTTTTTTCTTTCTTCAGAAAGAACTGTGACAGCAACTGTGATTTTGTTATTTCTTTGACTTGTGATCATGCAGCTAGGTGTCTCACCACAGATCTAGCTCACCTGAGTATTCAGCAGCATGAAATAGCCCATGGTCACACATTCCCCTTGATAATATTTGCTCTTAGGTGGCTATTTTATGAGGTACTCCTTAGTAAGCCATCAGTGCAGAGTAAATTGGGGGATATAAAGAGTTGGCTTGTTTTGCAGGATGCTGGCACTGCAGTTTTTAATGTCATCAGTGCCCATTGTAGCTTTTATTCCCCCTGCCCCAGGTTACTGCTGCCCTTATGCTCTGCCTTCAGATCAAGGAGCGAATGCCTTGGTGATGCTCAGCCAAATAAACCCACGTGCCTCTGTGATTTAAGGACAGCATTTTTATTTACTTCCCTTTTAAAGCAGATAGATGGGGATTATCCTCCCAGCATCTAAACTATCTCCTCTGACAGCTCCTTGCATCAAAACCTCCTCAGTGATGGTCTGGGAAGAAATGATCCTTGGTAGAGATGCTGTGAGGGTGAGAGGGGCAGGGATGGCTGCTGGGGCTGGTGCTGGGGATCCCAGTGGGAGCTGGCTGGGGGCAGGAGGTGCCTGTGCCCTGCCTTCCCAGGCTCTCTGCTCCCTCAGCTCCTTTTCTGCAGACTGTCTGCCCCCAGGTGCCCACCTGTTTCTGCAATGAACAGTTATTACAAGAATCACTACAGGCAGCTCCTCCCCTGGTGTTTGCTGCGGTGGAAACTTTGAGACTTGCAGAAAGACCTTTTGGGGCTTTTCAGTCCTAGCTCTAAGCAGTACTTTCATTTATTCAAAGACAAGAAATAATCACTTGAGCTGTTGTTTCCCATTCAAAGGTCAGGCTTCAAATACCAAATCCTTGGTACAGACTTCTCACTAACAAGCTGCAAGGCTGTCATTATTCTGATAAATAAACAAACCAACAATTTTGTACAGAGTGTCTGAGAGGATGGTATTATATACACAGACACTTTCTGAACTGGAAAAGGGTATGTTTTGCCTTTCAAATTCTTTCTGATTTATTCAGCTCCCCCTATATATAATAAATAATCCCATAAATGGAGTGATTCTAAAGGAAGAAGTTTTATGGCTGTTTTGAGTAACATTTGTAATCATGTAGAGAAACCCTCACTGTGTAGGACCAGCAGTAGCGCTACAAAATGAACCATATAAATTGCTCTGAAAGTACTAATTGCAGCCTGATGAAGTTTGCTGCATCTCTCTGATGTTTCTGTGATGCGATGACAAGCCACCTACTCGATTTACATCAGCTCACTTCGAGAAAGCAATTGACTGTTAGAGAAGGATCATTATTTAAATGAGTTCTTTTCAAAAGATTAAGTCAAGACAGGAAATTGCAGAAAGTGTGAGTGAATAGCAGAGAAATTCAGGTAATCTACATCTCCAGATAGACAGTGATCTGCATCTCTTAAATGCTTATCTCCCCTTGGCATGGGCTGTGATGGACCAGAACTGCTCAGGAGCAGATGCAACAGCATTGGCTGATCAGAGGAAAGATTTTCTGGTTTGAGAAGTATCTTTATAAAATTGTCCTATTCACTGGTTATGTCCCATAATGTCCCATTTGAGAATTGTTCATAGATGGGATTATCCATTCCCTTATGGTACTCAGCTCTATTTGAAGTATAGCCCTAAATTAAAGCAAAATATTAAAGAAATGCTCTGGATTAAATGATTGAACCTTCTAAGAAAATTAGATTAAACTATTTCTTCTGAGTCATAAACTGGCCTTTCATTCTTGTTATTCTGGAAAGATATAAGCTCCAGATAGTTTCACACTTACAAATATTGAAATACCTTTTTAAAAAAACAGAATTATTTACTTAGGTGACATTAAAAAATAGTCTGGCAACTTTTGTTGTTCTTCTAAGCACTACCATGTAAGGCCCTTTACATGTAACCCATCTGAGTCACATCAAACGAGAATAATTTAGAGATGTCAAGGGAAGCAGACTCTTGTCAAAGGGTAATGGTCTCCTGCTGCTACATGAATGCAGAGTATTTATCAGAAATAAGTATGAAAGGGAAGTGAAGGAGAAACATAAGGCAGAAGTATTGAAAAGGATCATTGTTCTTGTGCCACAGTTACTTTGTGTTTGCTAGGGGGAAATGCAGGAGGAACCCGAGGTGCTCTGGTGTCTGTGGCATTTGTGGGCATGAGGGGACTGTGCCTGTCCTGGCTCTGTTCCAGGGGAATGTTTTCAGGTACTGGTGTGGGAGAGCAGACAGGGGTCTCCTCCTGCATGGTAGTGTAGTGCCAGACTGGAATGTCACCAACCTCATTGTAAATATTTTAATTTCTCTTGGGACAAATAAGGACAGGTGAAATTGCAGCTACAGCGTGCAGACTGTTGTGGGGACAAAGAGGAATGAGACACAGCTTCAGCCAATGCTCTAGGCTGAATTGCTCTTTCTTCTCTTTCCCTGAGTGACCAGGAAGGACCCCAGGCAGAGGGGAGATGTTATTGCCCCTGTATCAGACAGTCACCAACAGGCTGCTGCTGACACTGATGGGGCCAGGAATTGTTGCTTGGGGGGATTTACTGGCACAGCTCAGCATGGCTTGTCTGGCTCTGGGCACATCCACTCAGCATGATCAGGAGCTGGGTTTCCTCCAGTGACTGCCAGCAGAGTAGCTGACCTTACACTAGTGCAGAGCCATTAGCTGCTGTTTCTGTTTTGGAAGCTGCATTTCATCTCTCTTGCCAAGCACCTGTCATTTTTTGAGCATTAATAACTGTAATAACAAGCAGAAATGAAACTGAGAGGCCCTAGATTGGCAGACTTTTAAAGACAACTCAATACTGCATAGTGACTTTAAAAATTAATTTATAAATATTTAAACCTATGAATATTTCAGTCTTTTCAATTCATTTTGTTAATCATTTAGCTATAAAGCACCTATCACATTCTTTACCTCCTGTTCAAATTGCATTTTATTACATTATGAAAGCAGTCTGCAGATGGCAGCTGCAGCAGCTCAAGATCTAAGGCTGTGCTTTGCAAGTGGCTCCTTGGGTGTGTGTTTCCAGGGAAGAAGTGGGGACTATTTGATGCATTTATTTTGCATGCTGAGTTTCTTGCATTTGCAATCTGGGTAATGATTCCAGTGACACAGGCACTTGCTGCCCTCATGTGCATTTGCAAACCAAGGCTTGGCATATGCATATCCAGAGGCTTAAGAAAATGCTAAAATGCTTTTTCCTCCTTGTTAGAGACCACACCTTACATTCATGGCCAGAAACAGTGATGGCCCTCCTTTGCAAATGGCCAGACCATCAAAGATTTAACAACATTTAATTAACATCTTTGTGATAAATGAACGGTATCACAGGCCAGAGCTTCTTATTATCCTCATCACTCTTTTGTTAGACAGATAAGTAGCTCCTTTGTAATTATCAATCTGTTGGAGCACAGATTGACATTTTGTTGTAGGCTCGTGCAATATCCAAGAGGTGCCCAAGTGCACCACAGCAGTAACAGGGAGTGCTGCACTGCAGCCATTTGGGAGCCCTCTTGAGTCTGTAAGAGCAACCAAGTAGCGCTGAGCTAGAGGAAAGTGAACCACAAAATCTGTTGGAAATGTGCTCATTATTCCATCTCAGAAAACTCATCCCACACTTATGAGGAAAATATTTGGAGAGAGGAGATCCAGGGTGGGTATTGCACAGCCATGTGGACATGAGTTGCTTTACCTCTCTTCAGAGACAGTAGAGGAAGATTAGAGCAAATAAAGGCCTAATTTTCTAGGGTGCCTGACTGATAGGATGGAGATAAATCACATCTGTATTCTCAGTATTTCATGTTTGTGTCTTTAACAGAATTTTCTTGGAACTGCTCTCAGAGCATAAAAATATCAGGCACCCTAGAAATCCATGAGACTCCCATCCTTTATATTGGACATCCAGTGCAAGTCTGTAGGGCTGTCTGCATCTTTAATATATGTAAAGCGAGGGTAATATTTTCTGTTGTCACAGAGCTGCTGGCAGAGTTAATTCATTAATTTTTATGAAGCATACAAATCCTGGTGGTGGAAGAGTCAGGCGGGAAAGCTAATGAGAAAATTTAGGGTGGCTTTTGGGCCAGGTGGATGGGTGGGAAACAAAACCTTTGGCCACATACCAATTTTCTCTTCAAGGAGAAGATAAAGATTATGTTAAATAATGACTTTGTTGCTAATGAGAATCGCCCTTGTGTACCTGAAGCAAACACTGCAGTCAGGATTCTCCTCCTGCAGCTTCAGTTTGCTTTGCTGTAAACTCCCTGGTGAAAATCACCTCTTGAGCCTTGGATCCCTGCTCTACAGAGAGGGGATCTCACTGTTTGTGCTGGCTGGAATTGCCCTGTACTGTGCTTTCAATCAGAAAATTCTGTCTTGAAACCAGACATTTTCCAGGAATCTTGTAATTGCAAGGACTTTTCATCAAAAGCAGTCAAGCCTCAGCACTCCCTGTGCAGCAGATCCTCTGTAGGGCAATGACCTGAAAGCCACTTACTCAGTTATAATGTGAAATGATTAAATGCAATTACAGTGTTAATGATAAAATCTTCATCCTTCATCTCCTTCCACCCCCACAGTGAGTTCCTGGGTGCCTGCCTGGATGGACAGGCTGCTGGCAGTCCATCCAGGGCTGCTGGAGCTGTGCACTGGCAGCTCCGCGGTGCTCCAGGGAGGGCAGAGAGCAGGAGGGGTCCCTGAGTGTGGCACTCCCTGCCCCTGGCACTGCCCCTGCCTGGCAGAGCTCTGCAGGGCACAGTGCTGGCTCCTGCCAGCCCAGCCTGGGGCTCTGTGACGCATTTCCAGCCTCAGCAGCAGCAAAATTCCTGCTCTGCTTAAAGTGACCTTGGGAATTCAACCCAGAGCCAGATGCTGCTATTTGTGCCTCTGCAGGGATTCCCTGCTCCCATGAGAAAAGCTGGGAGCTGCAGGGCTCTGTGCTCTGCAGAGTGACAGAAATTTTGCTCATTCCTGTTGCGCTCACTTGTGGTATCAGGATGATGATGCTTTATGCCAAGTGTTTGCTCTCAGTCCTTTGTGGATGGATTTGTGTTAGATTTGTCTTACTGCTGCGGTTACCTGTGCTCTGGCTGATCTGACCACAAGGCTGCTCTGTGACAGTGAGGGTGTTTGCTCAGCCAGCTCTGAAGCTGCCCAGCCTGCCCTCACAGGTTTACTTGTCTGTGTTTCAGAAGCCTCACAGTGCAGCACAAGTACCCAGCTGGATTTGACACATACTGATCCCATTCTCTGCTTTACCAAACAAGTTTCGCTTGCCTTGATCAGCTGTTAAATTTCTTATTTTGCTTGGGCTCTGGCATTTCTGGGAGGTTTTCACACTGCCCTCTGTGGTGACTTGCCTGAGAGCAGTTGAGAGCTGGAATGAGTAACAAGCACTTCCCAAACCCCTGCTTTACCCCTGTGACTGAGCATGGGAACAGCAAACCAGACAATTCCTCCTGAGTTCACTCCTAGGAACACAGCTCAGAAACTTCCAGCTGCAATGAGGTTAATGCAGCAGGAGGTACAGCAATAAATGTGAGAAGAAAGTTTTTGAGGGAGGATGAGGGATGTATTAATCTTTCCATCAGGATGATCCCTAGCTCACATATACAGTACTTCAAAGTCGAGACTGCATTTCATCTCAAGTCTTTTAAAGGACCTATGTGCTGCCAAACTGCCTTTAGCAGAAATTCAGTAGATCAAGTGCCCTTTTCTCTTTCCCTTTATTTTATTTTAATAGTTTTGTGGCCTTTCCTATATCATCTGAATGCATGTCTCATTGCTGAAGCACTCTTTTGTGAAGAACTTGCCCTGATAAGCCAGGGAAGGCAATGGAAAGCAATGATCATGAAGAAAAATAAGAGTAAGCAAGTTTGCCACATCCTTGCTGATGTTTCACCTGACTCAGCGCTGTATGAAGGGTTAGTGACAGGAGCAGCTCCTTAGCACCAAGGTTATGGAGGCTTCCCAGAAATGTGATGCAGCTCTCCATGAAGCCTGTGAAGTCTCTGGGTTCTAAGTGTGAGTGCCTCAAACCAGCTACTTTTCAAGTCTTTCTTTTGGGATGCAAATCTTAACCCCAGGGGCCATGAATTGCACACAAGTTAGATGGCTGAGCAAAGGAAAAAATACTTCAAAGGCTTGTTGTCCTTCTTCAGGGGAATCCTTGCTTCTCGTGCTGCTCCCTTTCCAAATCTCAGCAATTTTAACTGGCTGCTTGAAATTCCCTTTCTAATCTCAAATCCCATGCGAGCAAACGAGGGTGGAGTGTGACACTTCAGAGTCAATAAAAACAACTCTCTGCCATGGGCAAAAGCAGGATATTTTATTTTGAAAACTGTCTTATGGTCATCACAGTGTAACTCCTCCCTTGGCCTGCACAGCCCAATACACTCAGCAGAATATTTGTTCTGTGTTGTGATAAAGGACTGAATTTCCTGCTCCAAAAGTCCACATGTATTGCTCAGGGGAGAGGAGAAAATGGGCAAAACAAGGGAGCACGGGGAGAGCTGGCTCTCAGCTCTATCTGAAATGGGCTCACCAGCAACTTCTGCTCCAGGGGCTGGCACTGGGACCACAAAAATATCTGCTGTGGGAGGGTGAACAGGGAATTACTGAATGCAAGGGAGACAAGGAAGGACAGGGTTTGGTTCCCACCTTGCCAGTTTTTAAGGGTGACTGCTGTCCTGAGGAGAAAAAGAGAAAGCCTGGCACAGCTCAGTTTTTTCCCCTTGGTCTTTTTCCATTGCTTTCTATGCACTACCCAGGCTGCTGGAAGCTGATAATAAAAAAATACCTTCTATTCCAACTACTTGTTTTTTATCAATTGCCTGTGGTATTGAATATCTCACCCACACTTTTGAGCATCAGGCAGGTTGTGATACCTCACTGTGTATGCTGTTGGCACCATTGCAAGTGGGTTTAATGCCAGATGTATCCCTAAATATGACACAGGAAATCATGTTGGTGTTTGCAGTAAACAGTTATTTTATTTTTCTTGGTGACATTCCAGGATCAGGTTTTAAATAAAAAAAACCTGATTTTTTGTGGACACAGATAATGTTCTTCAGAATGGTTTGTCCACTGGGTGTTTGTTATCATAATTAAATTTATTGTTCAAATTAAACAAAAGCAAGCTTTTCCCCAAAATTAATTAGTCTTCATAATTAGAAATTGTTTTTCAAAAGTGCATTCAATTTATATGCTAGAAATTACCTAGATTATGTTTTGCTGACAGGTATCAGAGTTGGCCATGCATACCTAATGCTCAGAGATATATTAATTACCTTGCTTAACTAGCATGCTCTAATACATTAATAACTCTGTGCCTTGGAGAGCTGCTGCTTGCTGAAAGCTTTTTATTGAGATGCAATTTCTTGAGATGCAAAGTTCCTGTCAGATGACATTCATGCTTAGGCAGAGTTACTGAAAACCACCTGATAATAAAGTTGGAAGCCCTTTCAACAAAACCTGTTATAGCTGGACAGCTGAGACTGCTGGAAAGCAATGCCTTTGTAAAATTAGGCTTAAGTATGCTTAAAACAAATCTATCTTCTTAAAAACACACAGGGAGGGCAGGGACATCTTCCACTAGACCAGGTTGCTCGAAGCCCCATGCAGCCTGGGCTGGAGCATTTCTTCACTGCCAGGAAAGGCAGTTATGGGGCAGTGGGATTGTACCAAAGAACAGACAAAAGGGTCACAAGAAATGGGCAAAAAACCTGGGGGGCAGTCTGGTTGTTTGACTCTTTGCACTGGAAATCACTGGCTAAGCTCAAGTCTTACTGAGCTCTCCTGAATCCCCATATGGTGCATTAACCTCTGGAATGGAAAGGTGCTGGGTCTCAGATATGAAAATATTCAGATCTTGAAGCACTCCTGCAAAGTTTTTCTGCTTATTTCTAATGTAAACAGAAAAGAAAGAACTTCTATCTACTTTCATGCCACAAGAGAGGCTGTCCACCTGTTGCAAGTTTTTTTCTTTTCCTGCTATATTTTTTTTCTAGATTCCTTTTTCATGCTGATAAGTGCTTTCAAATCTAGGCTTATGTTTCATCAGAAAAAATTCTCTTTGTATAAGGTATATTCAGCAATGTCTCCCCTTCTTTAGATTTAGCACTAGTTTGGGAAGAAAGCAGCACCTCTGGTGAGTTAAAAACTCCACTTAAGCTTGTTGATCCCTATTCAGTTCAGTGCTTTGGTTACAATTTTCAACAAAGGGAGGTTAAATTCCCCAAATCCCATAGAAAGGCATACAGCCCTGTGAATAGTCTGTCCTTAAATACCTGATTTACTGGATCAAAATAAACTTAAGCACAGGTTTATATACACAGAGATCTGGTACAGCAATTCCATCTGGCTGAGAAAGAAAAGAGACCACTAAAGACTCATTGACAGTGAACTGGAACACACTCTGTTTTTTAAAAAGCAGTCTTTCTACCTTAAAAAAAAAAAAAAAAAAAAAAAAAAAAAAAAAAAGCACATTTGGGTTGATCCAAGACATTGAGATTGTATAGCTCTGAATCAAAGCACTATGAATATACATGTGGCAAAGACTGAAGCCAAGGTAGACACAGCTGAGTGCTGAATTCCCTGATGAAGCAACTTGTTCTTAAAGTCCTTATTCCTACCCATTTATTTTAATTGATCCCAGGCTGTGCTAAGTTATTTTAATGGTCTCATTATTCTGAACTTCTAATAACTGAGTTTTAAAAGGAACATATTTCACAAAGACAACTTCAATAAATAAGATCAAAGCTATACTGGGCTGATTGGTTTGGGTTTTGTCCTCTGCAAACAGAGACATACCCCTGATGCATTTTTCAAGAGTGGGGATTAAGAGAAGTCAGCATTAACATTAAAGGTAAGGAAGGTTGGGCCATTCAGTAGTTTCCTTTCCAAATGTCAAAAATACTGTGTTGATTACCATCATTTGAGGGGCCAGGGGTTCACCAAAAGCACAGACAGAATTTTAGGTGTTTAATTCTCATTTTGAAGACCCCTTAGACTGTAGTACAATGTCCCCTTTGGCTGCTTTCAATTCCTCACCTTTATTAGGAGTACAGCAATTTGAAAATGGAAAACAGCAGACGCAAGTGCCAGGCAGTGATAATGTCAGCTCGGGAGCTGCTCTGGTAGCACCTGTGAGCAGCCAGGAGCACACAGAGGCTGGAGGGAACAGCCTCTGCAGGCAGTGACAGCTGGAAGGACAAGCCAAAGGAGAAATTACCTCATTATTTTCCTAAGTAATACAAACAGCACTTGTACTGGTGTGTGGGAGTTCCCAGGAGCACAACTCAGCTTTGAAATCAGGCGTTGGAGAGGAACGCGTACAAACAGCCCTGCAGTGCTGCCAGTGCATTGATAGCCTACAAGGGAGACTCATTTTCCATTTTTCTGCATAGAGAGTCATTGGGCAGTCAAGGGAGTTTGGGCTTTGCCAAGATGCTTGTTTATAATCTCGGCTTAAAATAGGCTTGCTACTTGCAGACGTGGTACTGGTGAGATCTCTGAAGGAAGGGATTGTCTGCTGTGAAGTTCTAGGACTGACACCAAAGTTACAAGAGAAATTAAATTCTGTCCAGATACTGCATTGCTTTTTTCACTGAATTGCTGTAACATATGGTACTAATGAGCAAAGAGGTCAATGGCACATCAGAAATAGAATTTGGATTGTGGCACCAGGTAAAACACCGAGAGTTCAGAATTCTACCCTTGTTCCTAATTGAGCGGTATAGTATCACATCTCTAAAAACAAAAGGCATATTTCCACATTCCTTTGGGAGAAAACAGAATTTAATGTAGTTTCTGACCAATGTTTTCATTCTAGTTTGGTGTTTATGGGTTTATGTCTCACATGCACTCTTCTTGTTACTCTTGGAGTGTTGAGCCAGATCTGTGGGTGCTCAGTTCATGAGCCCTTCATATTTCCCCTGCTGTAAGATGAGAGTAATTTTAGCTGTGTGGAGTTCTCACCACAGAAACGGGAGGAGGGCCATTGGTTAATTTTTGTAAATAGATCCAAGGCTATAAGGAACCCTGTAAGTGATAAATACCAGTATTTTTAACATGGCATTCTCAATGGTCCAGGCAGTTTCTCCACTGAGAGGTCCAGCAATGTCAGGTGTCAGTTTAAGAACATGAATCTATCAGGACAGCCATACATTAGCTCCCAGCATCGCTCTGTCCTCCCCTTGCAGTTACCCTGACAAATCACTCAGTTCAGAGGCACTGCCTCAAATATTATTTCTCTGACAGATAAACCAGGATGCGTCATAAATGTCGTGCATGGAGCTGGGCACAGAAAGCTCAGTTCAGGGAAAGACAAGGAATTCCAGGGTGCTGCAAAGAGGGACTGAGCCCAAAAGCGGGGGGAGTTGCTGTGAGGGTGGTGAGGCTCTGGCACAGGTTGCCCAGAGAGGCTGTGGATGCTCCATTCCTGGCAGCGTCCAAGGCCAGGCTGGGTGCGGCTTGGAGCAACCTGGGATAGTGGAAGGTGTCCTGCCCATGGCAGGGGCTTGGAACTGGATGATGTTTCAAGTTCCTTCCAAGCCAAGCCACTCCATCTCTCTGTGAAGGGGAGTGAGTGGTGATCTGAAACATGTCCCCTTCTGTTTTTGGAGGGATGGATGCCAGACGATGTGCTAAATAAAGTCTAAGTGAAGAGTGGGATGTGTGACCCTGCAAGCTGGAGGAAGTGAGAAGGACCCTAAAGCTCCTTGTTTATTTCAGCAGGTTAGAAGGCAAAGCTGCAATTTTGTTTTTAGGGAAACTTGGATTTTCAGAGTTTGAGGAAACATAGGCTTTATTGACCCAGGGCTTGGAGGTGGCAGTTCCTTCTCCCACATGGAAGTCATAACCTGCTTGCTAAACCCAGGCTGTGTTTCCCTGCTCTGGTGACCTTTCATTCCCATGGGAAGCAGGGTGGCACTGAATGATGAGCCACTCTAATGTGGCATAAACACAGGAAAGTCAGGTAGGAAGAATTCCTGAGAGGCTTCAAATAGAGATAGGCTCACACTTTGCATCCTGATTTTTCAAAGCTTTTCAAGGGTGATGGCCATGACCAGGCTGCTCATAAGGCCACGCTGCAAAATCTGAACTGCAAACTCCTCCCTTAGTGGAGAAAGGCTGGGGGGAAGTTATCTTTATGGCACAGCTAATCTCTGCTGCCTTGGTTAATCCTTGCAGCCTGTTGCAGAAATAATTCAGTCACTGTGGGACCCAAACCTTAAACAGCTTGACTGACATCAGCCAAAAACCCAAAAAAACCTGCAGCAAACCTCTTTCAATGACTTACAGCATGTACTGGGCTTTGCTGTGTCACATCCCCAGTTTTTGTATGGCAATGGCAGGTTAACAAGCAAGCTGATTGTGTCTCAGATACTGGACAAGAACCTCAAATAGGTTTAAGCACATGCTCAGCACCAAAATCTAAGGAAATCTGGTTTTTTTGCACAAATTCCAGTAGAGTTGAGGCAGGGTTTTTTCTAGAACAAAGGTGTAAATTATGGTAGTTGTGAACTCCTATTCTTCTTCTTTCCTTATCCACTAACACGACTTTTTTTTGATAGGATGAAATAGAGCAAAGTGTATTTGTGTAGATTTATAGGTGCTTGCTTAAAAAAAAAAAAGAATTTTGGGCCAGGTTATGTCCCTGAAATTCTAGATTGTGTCAATCAGCTTCTCAGCATTGTACACTGCCAAAGCAATTTTTCTTTAAGTGCTGGAAAAGGTAATTTGGTTTGAATTGCAAGTTGTTGTTCTCTTGTGTTCAAGACAATATTTCACTGTTCTCTTTCCAAGTAATTTTTCTCTTCCTATGTGTTATCTCTCATGTCTTTACACCAGAGCTTGATATCCATCCTTTTGGTTCAGGTTCAGGTCCTGGGAGACTTTGCAGAACCTGTGTGTGTTTGAAGATTTAAGTCCTTGCTGCTTGTGATGTAGCCAATGTGGTGTAGTAAATATGCCTGCCTCTCTCTGGAGAAGCTTTACTTTTTCTGCATGGGAAGGACTTAAAAAAGATCTCTGAATTGTGATTTTAGATTCTGCAGCAGTGTAGCTTCCCTCCTCAACCCAGGTCGTGTGGACATTTGCAGCACAGACACTGCAACAGTGTTTTTCCTGACAAAGATGTATTCACACTGAAAGGGGAAAAAGATGAATAATATTCCATGCTAGAATAAAAACAACATATGGGATTTGTTCCTGCTTGTAGATAGGCTTCCTGTGTTGTGCATGGTAATGTGTGTGTGACAATGGAGAAATAAGCTGTTTCTCCAAGGATGGGCTGTGACTGTGCTGTGCCTTTATAATTTTCTCTGTGAGCACCCCTGGGCTGCACAGAGCACAGGAGCAGAGCCTGGAGCAGTGGGCAGCACTGTGCCTGGCCCTGGCCAGCACACAGGAGCTCCTGCAGGGCTGGGGGTGTGGTGTTGTCACAGTGCCAGGACAAAGCCTGCTCAGGGCACTCAGCAGGATGCTGATGATGCTGAGGGAGGAAAAGACTTGCACACCCCCAGGATGGGATCTGTGCTGCCTCTGCAGAGCAGGAGCCTGCATGTTCCATCTCCCCTGCTGCCCCAGCAGCATCACAGCCGTGTCTGTCACCCCTCTGGAGGGACCAGCACCAAGTGCAGGCACTAAGAATGCCCAGACACCCAGAGTCCATGCCCAGGTGCCAAGAGGGCAAAATCTGGCCTGCTTCTCTTGAATCATTGTGATTCAGTGGCTCCCAGAGAGCAACCATGGCCCCCATTCTGCAAAACTGGAAAAGTTGTTTGACCTGAGCCTCCCAGAGGCTCTCCCTGGCTGGGCAGCTGCAGAGGGAGCATTAGTGATTAATGCTGGTGAAGAGGAGGGGCAGGCCCAGATCTCCTCCCTGTGCTGACACTGACAGCACCTGAGGGAGCGGCCTGAAGCTGTGCCAGGGGAGGTTTAGGTTGGATGTTAGGAAAAGGTTCTGTCCCCACAGGGTGGTTGGGCTGGAACAGGTTTGTCACCATGATATTTTCTGAAAAATCCCTGTGCCAGGATTTCTTCTCCTGGGAAGCTGAAAGGCCTCAGAAAACAATGAAAACAATAATTATCTCATTGCTTCAGAATGTGGTCTGGAGATGGTTTACCAAAGGTGCAGCTTTGATTGGTTCCATGTGAATTGTTTTTAATTAATGACCAATCACTATCATCTGTGATGGACTCTGAGGAGTCAGTCACGAGCTTTCATTATCATTATTGTTTAGCCTTCTGATGTATCCTTCCTCTTTCTTTAGTATAGTGATATGATATGATATGATATGATATGATATGATATGATATGATATGATATGATATGATATGATATGATATGATAATATTCAGCATTCTGAGAACATGGAGTCAAATTCTCATCTCTCACCTCATCCTGGGGACCTCACAACCCCACACAGGCTCCCAGGGAAGGGGTCACAGCCCCAGCCTGGCAGGGCTCCAGAAGAGTTTGGGCAATGCTCTCAGGACATGGTGTGACCCTTGGGGATGGTGCTGAGCAGGGACAGGAGCTGGACTCAATGGTCCTTGTGGTCCCCTCCAGCTCAGCAGATTCTGTGATCAAGGCTAGAATCCAGCAAAGCTGTATCCAGCTGAATCTATACAACTCAGTTAATGAGCTAAGGTAATTTTGTGTATGATATTCTTTCACCTTTGTTTAATTACCAAAAGTACTTCTTAAAAAGGGAGGAAACCTCTTGAGAACAAGGACAAAGTTTATTTTGTAGCCATTGCCAATTAAATATTTTCATCATAATTAGATGCATGCTACCTTCAACTTGTGCACAGAAGCTTTCTTTTTTTTTTTTTTTTTTTTGGAAAAAACCTATTACAAATTTTTTTCCAGTTTTTTCCTAATCTCTCAGAGTAACAGGAAGATTAACATTCTGAATGATAAAAACCATGAGCTAAAATTATAATAATTAACTCCAACATTGCATGTAATATCAAGAGAAAACTTTCTTATTATGTATGTTGTCTTTAATTATAATTTAAATGTTTGAAAAGGAGAAATTAATTATAGTTTTTACCCTGAGATTGGCAAAACTCAAAACATAAAGCTGATAGAGGATGCTCTGGAGAACATCTTACCCACCATTCAATTTAAATGTCATTTAAGAGCCCAGCCTCCTGATGAGCTGCTTAGATTTCCAAATCACAATATTCCCTTGTCATTAAAAGCACAGTGTGAGACCAATTTCCAGACCTTGTGCAAATGATAATATCCTTCAGTGACTGGAAATAGGAATGCTCAGGTCATCATACGTGGCACTTTGGGGTAACTCTCTTATTCCAGGGGCTTTCACACATTGATTTGTCTTTTCAGCCTGTGGGTGTTACTGTGGAACAGGACTCACAACAGAGTTTTGGACCTGATTTTCAGCTGATTTGTCATGAGCAGCCCAAAATCTTTGCAGAAGTCCAGTGTTAGCCTTATTGTCACAATGCAGACCCTTTCAAGTGCTACAGCAGAACAAAAGAAAGCAGAAATGACAATGCCCACACTAATCAGAGACTTGCAGATCTAGCACTGTTTATAATGCTGCTCTTCCTTCAGTAAACAGAAGCCACTTCTAATAATTATTTCTTATCAATAAGCTTAGATAGGTTTTACAAGTCATAATATCTATCACATGCCTAATTAAATTAATTAGGTTTTTTTTTTTATTGCTGTTGCCAATTACAAGTGATCTTCAGAACATTCCTGAAGTCTCTAATTATAACTTATCTCTGTCTATTTGTATAATGGCTGAGTGTTGTGCCACTGAAGAGCAAACTCATATAATCAAATAACATGTCCTTTAACACTGTTGAATTAATAAGGGCTGTACAAGTCCAGGTTTACAATTAAATGAGTCCTGGGGAAGATCTATGAGGCCAGGAGAAATATGTTTTGGCTTGAAAAACATTTTAAAAAGTATTTATCCAGTGGGTTTTGCTTTATAAAACATGTATTTTTTTATAGTAGGAAATAAATGCGTTTTGCAGCAGTTGAAGCTAAAATATGGGGATAGGACCTTTGGAGAAGTGTTCTGTAGATCTTGGAAAGATGAATATTTATTCTCAAGTTGAGGGAAAATTATAATGCCATACTGTTTCAAGTGTTATAATTTAGCACAGATAATTATTTAATTTAAGTGAACTTTAGAGATTAATTTTCAGGGTGATTTTATCTCAGCCTGATTCCTAGCAGGGAAGGGACCGCATCACAAGAGCTTGCCTCTCCACTGGCAGCTTTTTGTGATACTGAGAAGCTTTATGTGGTCCCTAAGAGCATGATGGGTGCCTCTGGACCTCCAGGTTACAAATATGTCTTTGCCAGGATGCATGATTCTTGCTGTAATCACAGGCATCCCATCATCCATCCAGGAAGGCAGGGATTTGGATTTTTTATATATATTTATATGTATGCATGTATATATGTCTATATATATGTACATATGTACACATAATATAAAAAGAAACAAAGAAGGAAAGAAAAAATACAGGAAGAAGAATGCAGCATCTCCAGCCATTAATAAGCAGAAACTCTGCAAAGTTGTTCTGAGAAGCTGTGATCTGAGCTCAAGTCAAAATTATCAAGTATCAAGTCAAATTTCAGCTGCATTTAAAGGTTTTTGGGGACTATCAGCAATGCTACATTGTGCAGTTTCATGATTCTTTTTCTATCTAAGTGGACATTTTGATAGAGAGAAATGCTTGTTGCCTTCTGTGATGCACTTTCATCTGAACATAAATCATTCAAGCCTGTGCTTCCTTCCTTTGACTATTATTTCTCCAGTTTCAGTTCAGGTTCAAAAAGTGAAAGTGCTATGAAGTGATCCTTCTGTATCATCAGCTGTGGCTGAGCTGCCTCACAGACAGGGCCAGTTTGTCCCAATAATACATTTTATCCTGGTTTCTATCAGCTGTTAGGCAGGATTCATTTTTCCTAATGCATCCAGGTCTCTCCCTCTCACTGAGCCATGGGCTTCAGCAGGATTTTCACTGCAGCTGAGAGAAGCAGTTTGTATATGTCTAAGCACGTGTACATGTATGTACATGTATATGTTCATGTATAAGCATTTCCCCCAGCAGGCCACAACTGAAAGAGTTCAGAACTGATGATCCCAGCCAGGCAATCCAGGCAATGGCTTGGCTTGGCTGGAGGTCAAGGAGCTCTGTCTGTTGTCTGTGAGCAGAGCCAAGCCAGGCACATTGGGATGCCAGGGATTGTGGAGCAGGTCTGGAAGCTGGAGCCCAACCACAGCCACCAACTGTTGGGAGGGAGGTTTGAGCTCTGGTTTGCTGGGGAATCCCTCTTTGGGGCTAAGCAAGCACACTCACAAAGAGTGGAGCACAGTCTGGGTTGCACTGGTGCTGTGAGGCAGAAGTTATTAACCCATGGAGCCTCATACATCAGATAGATAACAAGGTAATACTGAATGCCTTGAAGCTGCCTCACAAGCACTCAGAGAATCTCTGAGGATCTTCCATGTCATCACAAGAGCAGGATGCATTTCAAGTGTCCTCTTCAGGTCCTCTGACTACCCAAAGTCACTTATGATTGGGATAGCTGGGAGAAGTAATTACTGTAATTACACTTGTGTCTGTGTGCTGCAGTGCTAACGAGCCATATTGCATTTGCTGTAACTAAGAAAGCCAATGGAGATAAAGGCCAACCACAATTAGCAGCTCACAGGGCTGCTCCTGGAGCTGGTGTCGTTTATTCCTCTGGTTTGGCTACTCAGGTAAATTTTCCTGCTGGCAGCTCCAGCTGACACTCAGTGCATTGCCCTGCTGTTTCCTCCTTCTAAGCTGTGAATTAACTGAGTCCTGTGGCCATAGGTGAGGTGGAGTTCACTGATCTTTCGTGCCTCTTGACAGGACCAGGCACATGAACATGCAGCTCCACTTCTTGGAGTGAAAGGCTGAATTTGTATTTCGCAAAGGAAAGGATTAAAATGCCATCAAAGGTGAAAGAATAAATTTTCAGGGTGAAAACTTCAATTTCAATGAAATTATAGCAGTAGACCTAGATAAATGTGAGGGTGGGTTAGCAGTGAGTTTGGAGGCAGTCCATTTGCTGATTAAATTTGATTTTAAACGTATAGCCATGCTAAACCCCAATTATCGTTATTCAGGAAAAGCACCTGGATTAATCAGACCTGCCACATCCATCTTTTTCTAATGCTTATTCCACTGGCTGTGACTCCTACAGAGGAAAATTTCACCAACTGATTACTTTTACAGCTCTTACATTTCTAAGCTGCAAGCAGGAAAACCAATATCAGATGTCCCCACTTTCCTCCCTCCCTTCCCAAACAGGCTGGAAGAGTTATCTGCAGGGAAATTGGGAAACCTGCCTCACAGCAGGGCTCCTGGGGCCAGGGGTGCATGCCCGAGGTGTGTGGCAGTGCTGGGGTTTCTCCCTTGTCCCATAAGGAATGTCACACAAAGGGAGATGACCCAGTATTGCCGTTCCTCCTGCAGGTGAGGAGCGTGGCAGGATGCAGTGTGGGGGTGAAGGCAGGAGCTTGTTGTGAGGTGCAGAGCCCCAGCACCCAGTGCAACCAGTGACAGACAGACAGACAGACAGACGTGGTGTCAGGGCGTCCCTCCATGGGGGTGTTGCAGGGGCAAGGACGTGATGAGAAGGTGCTGGGAACAGCAGTGGGACTGAGCTGGGCTGTGCACTGTGGGCAGCAGGGGTGGGGCAGCTGGGGACTGGCTCCCTTCACTGGTCTGGGCTCCATCAGTGCCCACATCCCCTCTGCACCAGGTCTGGGGTGCCATCCTGCTCCCAGGCAGTGGTGGCCTCGTGCCAGTGAAGAGAGGATGCCTTTAATTCCTGTACCTCAGCAAGAGGCAGTTCTGGCTCTCCCCACCGTGGGAGCTGGGCTGTCTGAGGGATGCAGGATGAAGAAACTCCCGGCCAGGCTCTCTAATTGTTTCTGGCCACTGACTGACTGTAACAGCCCGTGGATTCTCAGGCTATTCCCTGCTAATTGAAATGACTGTGGAAGAACAGACTTTGCCACTACTCAGACGTCTCTTTTGAGCCAAAGGAAATCTATCCTTTATAGTTTCCTCCAGCAAGTGAGATGACATCAGCTCTGTGGGTGGACAAATGTATTGAAAACCTGTCAAAATTCATAGTATTTTCAGAGATGCAGATATGCTTGAGCTAGAAATGCTGTTATAATCAGCTAATGTCAGCTCCTTTCTATCACAAAGGTTGGAGAGTCTCACCCAGGCAGTTTCACAATTTCCAAATCTAGAAAAATTGAATCTAAAGTCAGAGCTGAGCAGTTCAGCAAAAGGTCATTAATACTGAGACAGATGAGACAGAATAAATTCTCCACAGCCTAATTTTTTTCTTTTTCTTACAACTACATTACTTTCCTTCTGATAATCTGATACTAATGAGAATTATTTTACTGATCTAAAATGTGCTAACTGGTATCTTGTGGTCTGTATCACACAGAAAATGTGAATGCTTTGTTCTGCCTTTGGCATCCACAAATCTTTGGAGCATGGCATGTCTGAGAACTGGGTTTGTGGGCTGCATTTCAAGATGTGTGACAAACCTTCTTACTGGGAACCTACCAACATATTAAGGAAAGTCTGGATGCTTGTGTGCATTTGTTTGGCTGCAGATTAAGTTTTGGCCATGAAACAACATGTCCTGAGGACATGCATGGATGGGTTTCACAGCACCCAGTCTGCAGTATGAAGGGCAATTTGGAGAAGGCCAAAAATTGTTTTCTTCCCTTTTTTGATCTTCACATTCACTGTACCTTTCTCTTTCTCTTTACCTTCCCTCTGTGAGTAAAGAACATGGCTGTGTGCTTCCTTTATTAAATAGTTCCAACTTTCTTTTCTTCATATGAAGAATCATTGTAGCCCTCTTGCACTCTCTTATTTGCCAGAACATGTTTTCCTTTGGCTCTGATGGATCAGTTTGCACCAATGAAACTCAATGCTCTGAAACCTCACATGAATTTTATAGTCATGCAATAAGATTTTGAAAGTTAATAACACATTGTTATGGAGAAGAAAAGCACTTGAAGAAAAGCATGGGAAATTACACACAGATCAGAAGTTCTGAAAGATTTTGCAAGTTCAAAAAGCCTTATAAATACAAAATGAGTTTCTCAGAGGGGCAGTGTGAGCACCTCCCAAAGGCAGGAAGATCAAGGTGTAAATAGTCTGAGCACGGTGCGACGCTTTCTGCTCACCTCCTGGCAATGCAAATGCTCTCAGCCCTTTCCTCACAGGTCCTGGCTTCATAAGCAGCCTCCAGCACAGTTTGTCTCTTTGCTGGATTTCCCAGCCTATTTTTGAAGAGCTGCCTGACTTCTATTCCATGCACAGCTTTGCAGTTCCCTAAGTGTCAAATCTGGGATGGGATTTCCACCCCCACTCCTCCCCCCAGCCTTTCCTGCATCCCTGCCAGCTCCACAGAGTCTGATCTCTCCCCAAGCCAACCCTCCTCACTTCACAACTTCCCCCTTGCAGTTTGAGCTGGGTTCCCAGTGCAGTCTCAGTCTGTTATTTCCTAGAAGACAAACAGCCAGCAAGGGGGAAGTATTTTAGGGCATATTCCTCCTTATTTTCTTTCTTTGCTTCAATCTGGTATCAAAACCCCTTTTAAAAGCATCTTTCCCACTCTTCACAAATATTCAGGGTTATTTGACTTCTCCCCTGTGCTCTGGAAAGATTTTTCTTTTCTCTCTGTCACTCAGGCAGAGGGAAAAATCTAATATTATTATTCCTGCTGAACAGCTCTCGCCTGCTGTGATGGCTCTGCAAAGGACTTGGAGATAATGCAGCCACCAGGACTGAGGGCTTGGTGACAGTGGTGAGCTCAGCCAGAATTTTGTGCTCTGTGCCATTGTGCCCACATGCAAACCTGTGACTTCCTGGCAAAATCTGCTTTGGCTGTGACAAAAGTACAGACAAGACATGAGAGAATCTTGACTTATGAGGATGCAGGTACTAGAAAATCCCCATGAGCTAATGGGAATATGATGCAAAATATCCAGGCCAGACCAGCAGACAAGGGTCTTTGGATCCTCCTGGTGAGCAGGCTGTGAATGCTAGTGCTGGTAATTAGTTGAGGGAGATGCTGTTATAAATAGAAGAGCTGACTGAATCTTTTTTGTGGCAGATAAGCGTACAATGAGTTTAGTAATTTCCTGTGTAAGAGCATGGTGTTATTTGTAAAGCTATTTTTAATTGTTCATTACTGTTAATTACTTGTTTTTTTAAAAAAATGAGACAGCATTATGAAAGAATTGAACCATATTGGGAATTATCATCAATCAGAATGCCCTCTGCAAGCTGCCTGCCAGGGAACATTGTTGAGGTAGCAGACACATGTACTTTTAACCAACAGTGATTTTTCAGGCTGACATGAATTTTGAGCACTCACATTTTTGTTTTCATAGAGGTTTTCTTTTTATTGTAAACAGCTTCCTTTCCCTGTGCCCATGGGACAGGGAATTGCAGGACTTTGCCTCAGACAGGGAGAAGAGATTCAGACATTGTCTGAATTGCTGTTCTCACCAGAAGAGTGACCCACAACACATGATATATATTCCTGTGTCAGAAAATCCCCCCATCTCTAACACATGAGGAGCTGCAGCAGACTAACAGCTGATGCTTCATTGCTCCTGTCCAAATGTTGTTGCCCACATGCTTGACAGTGAATTAGCTGCTAATAATGGATCACCAGACTCTTGTGGAGTGAAACGTTTACAAGAAGCGACATGCTGCCAAGTTTAAAGTCTGGGAACACAAGGCAATTTCAAACCTGTCATTTCCTCACAGAAAGGGGATTATTGCTTTGTTATCAACAAAGATACTATGTTATGTAGCTTTCCTGCCCTTGAATTATTTAGGTCACATGGGATGGCCATGGGTTATATTGAAAATTGCATCTTTTGGATCTGTTTATGTACTGGATGTGTGTCTATATAAACATCCAGTGTGGAATTCAGAGCGCAGGTGCACAGACCACATACATGCAAGTCTCTGTGCTCTCAGACTTGCCAATTGCCTCAGACAGCCCCTGTAAGAGAGATTTATTGCCAGCTGCCCCTGTTCCTGGCAGTCAGGGTGCCCCCTGTGATAGGTACAAGGAGTCAGTGCAGCACCTGATGCCCTGACTGAAGGGAGAGTTGGCAGCACCCTGCTTCACCCTTGGTGCCACAAGCCTCTGGCTTATCTGGCTGAACTTCACTGCTCTGTCCAGTGAAGATGCTCTGAGAGCCATCTCTTGATCACAGCTTTTCCATGGCTGTGCTCATTCCTGCTCATCAACACATAGAGGACCTGGTAGATGATAAAGTTGCCTGTTGGTGTGGAGTGAGGATTGTGCTGTTCCATCAAGAAGGCAGCAGCTGATGCCACTTTCATTGTGGGTGAGCAATCTCGTACTCCCTGCTGGGTTTTGCAAGAATTTCTGTGGATGCTGGTGCTCAGAGTGTGCAGAGTTTCAAGTAATGCATTCACATGCCTGTACTGCAGAAAAGTGGGAGATGGATTGGACCTAGTTTTTTAAAAATCCTAAATCAGAAAATGTATCTCAGCCATGTTCTGGCTTTCCAGAAAAACTGACTCTCCCTTTTACTAGTTAAAGGACAAGAGCTGTGGTAACAAATTCATAGTAAACTACTGGTTTGTAGAGAAAACATTCTACAATTTTTAGCCTTGTTTCATTTTTGTTACGATATTGAAACATACCGTGATAACAAGACACACTAATATTTTGTTTGTATCTGGTAATTAACAATATAAATATTCTCAGGGTGCTCTCAAGTCTTTTCTTTTGCACATTCATTTCCTCTGTTTCACAGTCTTTAGTTAAACCTGCTTGAAAAATCACATTTTTCAGAATGTGCATGTTTCTTGAGGAACAGTTTTAACTTGAATAAAAGTTGATTTCTTGCAGCTCCTCAAAAGCTGAGAATTTATGCAGAGTATTCAAGGCTAATTTCCTGTAGTTTTCCAACTGAGGCTGTCATGATCTACAGACAACAGCACCCAGCCCTACATGAGATATAGCCATGATTCCATCTTTTTGTGTAGTGAAATAAATATGTATGTGTGATGTATCTACACATCTATAGTATATGCCCTGTACGTATGTCTTTGGCACTTCACTTAAATATGTCAGTTAAAATAATGTGTTTGAATATTTAGACTATAAGCAAAACACTGGGAGATTATGAACTTTGAATAAATTCTGATAGTTAATATGCATATGCATTTACCTTTGCAGGGCAGTACCTGCCTTACAAAATGGGGTTGTACTGCAGAATTGCCTTTGATTTACAGCTCTACCAATGTGCTGATTGAGTCAAAGGAATTGAGACAGCAGGTCTGGCTCTGGCATAAGATTTAATGTATTTCTTTTAACTGTTTCTTTCCAAGTGCAAGGCAACTGCACCAGTAAAGAGGCAGTGGCATGTTTTAAAAGGGCATTTCCCTCACAAAAGCAGGTATAAGTCATAGGAAATCTAAATTTGTCACTGCATGAAAATCAGAGGGTAAAGAGAGGCTGTTTGGAGGGCTCATTGTTTGAGAATTCCTTTTAGGAAGCTCTTCATCAGTAAATCTGTAGACATCATCATCGCTTCTTACTCTAAGCCAAGCAGGAAAAAACATTATGTTTTCCTGTCAATGCCTTGGATTAAAAATGACTAAACAAGCATTTGTGGCAGGTTAATTGCTCCTTGGGTACCTGCAAGCCCTGCACAGAGTGGGTGTGAATATTAACTCCAGCAGCAGCAGTTTCCACACGGGGAGGCCGTGTCAGCAGGCAGACACAGCCCCAGCAGCACAAGGTCAGCTCGACCTTCCTCCCCTCTCCCTTATTGTTTCTGCTGCTCCTTGTCTGACCAAGAAATCTGCTCCCAGAGCACAGCAGCAACGCTGAGATGGAGGGGAGGGCAAGGGGCTTGGAGTAAAACTGTTATTCTTGAATCCCACCTATAAAACTACAGCACAAAAATGTTTAGTCAATGGTTGAAACCCGCCTGTCTATCACACAGGCACACAAACACAGCTTCTCTTTTCTCCAAAGACCTGTGTTCATGTTAAAGCAAATAAATGGTGCACTAACATTTGTATTCACCTCAGATTAGTTGGAAAAGCATGTACTTACACTTGGAGATTGTCAGGATTATACACAATCAAAGCAAGAATTGTGTTTTTATGACTGCATATAAATATGTGCCCCAGGGCTTTGTTTCCTCTGGTATTTCATTCTGCTCAGATCTCCAGCTCTCTGAGTGTGTGCACCCCTGGAAATGTGGGGAAACACAGTAAGAGAAGTAGAGAAGTGACAGCAGAACCAAAGAGTGGCCAGGGCTGGTCTTTCCACTCAGGTTTTGAGGTTATTCAGAGGAGGGTGCCTTGTCTGCTCTCCAGAGGCTGTCAGCATGAGTGGCACTTAGGTAAAGTCAGGTTACTTTGTCTGATATGGGATGTAACATTAGAAATCGAATGTGCAATAATCTTTCATATTTATCCAACCTCTCATTGCTTTTGTGCCTAATACAACTGTAAATGCATTCATTCTTGCAATGCTGTCTTGGAGCAGGGTGTTTCTGTGGTCCTTCTTTGGCAGGGAGGGAGCTGAAATGCAGAATCACCTGGGGAAGGTCAGGCAGGAAAACTGAAGGCAGGAAAGGGAGCAGGAGAGCTTTCCTAAAACCTTGGAGACATTCCTGTCCTGGGGCTAATCCTGGGGGAATGAGGACTGAGCAGGGCAGGCACACAGGTGTGGAGTGACTCAATTTTACCTTTCCAGTGCCCTGCACCTCCTCAGATGTGTGAGTGGCAGCAGCAGGCACTGTGGGACCAGCTGCATTCTTGGGATGCTTATTGGTGACCCTTGGTGGTGAATTTGGGCATCCAGGATAAGGACACAGCCTGCTTTGGGAAGGGGTCAGGGGGACAACCCCAAGAGGCATCTTATCAGCTGAGATTTTTTCAGTGGTGCATTATCATTGCTTTGGATCCTGTCATATGGTTCTTTCTTAACACTGCAACATGAAGAATTCTGCACCAATTAATTCTGTATCAGGATGTAACTTTGGCTTTTAGCTGCATTTAGCTCCATGGACCAGACCCCATCTGCTTTTGTGGGTAAAGGGAGATGCAGATGTCTCAAAAAGCAGCCAAGAGCCCAGTTCTTTTGCAGTGCCTGGTCAATACTTGATGTGAATAGCTGACTGCAGTGACCCAGCAGCAGTGCCCCAGTTTGTTATCTCAGCTGGCCCAGCTGGAGGGCACAAGGGCAACAGCCAGGGCTGCTTCCAGGGCCATCCTGCTGCCCTGCAGTTAATTTCAGGGTGTGCTCCTCTGCCAAGCTGGCAGAGCAGGTATGAGAGTGTGATAGCACCTGCTGAAAGACACCAGTTGTATTCTGTTGCAGGCTTTTCTTTTTCCTTTTCCTCCTGTGCTATTTTTACTCTGGTTTGAACCAGTGTTTAATTTGCCTCTTTTCACTTCTTGCCTCTAATAACAACTCTCTCTCTCATCTCACTGCTTTGCCTGATCATCTTTCCTCCTTCTTTGTTAGATGTCTGGTTTCTCATATTCTCCTTTCTTCTCTCCCCCTGTCTTGCACACTCCTCCTCACACACATTCTCATGCACTGTTTATCTGCACAGCTCCCCCTGTTCAGGAGGTGTCTCAGGAGCCGGGGGAGAGGGTCACAGCCCTGCCAGCTGCCTGGACAGTGCACACAGAGCCATTTCCACGAGGGAGGCAGGCTGATGTCTGCCAAGGAAAGCCAGCTTTGGTAGCCCAGCAGTGCCATGCAGGCAGTGCATGGAGCCTGCTGCCTCTTGGTGCAAAATGCGCCCCTTCAACCATTTTCTTGTCCCTCTGTTTGCCCTGCAGTTCTGTTTCCATTTCAGCAGTGTTCTGATGGCATTTTCTGAGAGGATTCTCTGGTGCAAGGCACAGCTAGCACAGTGCATCCCTGTCAGTCAGAGCTAAAGGTGTGAGCTGGCAGCCTGGAGGAGGAGCAGGGTCCCTGCAAACCCACCCAGCAGCTCCATGGCCATGTCAGGGTGTGGGTCTGGGTCACTGGGCTCACTGGAGCCCTGCTTTCCTCTGATCAAGCTGTTGCAGTGCTGCCGCAGCTCATCCTCCACCTCAGCCCCTGAACCTGCTCCTTTGCAGGGGTGTTTCAGACCTATAGAAAAGTGCAGAGCATTAGGAGTCCCTGCATGGCAGCTGGAATTCATGGGTGTAATTTCCTCTGGACTGGTTTGCCACAGCTGGCTGGCTGTGGTCTCTAAAGGGAAAACTCTGAATTTTGATTGTTGTCTGTCCCAGTGTCCCATTTCTGACATCTCTGCAGTCCCTGCTTGAAGGAATTTTGTGTTCTCTCATACCCAGAGAGTTATTTTCAGGCTTATCTGCCTGTCCTCTACCACTCAAACATACTTGATTATAGCATGGACTGGCTTCAACAAAATGGTGCGGGATTGCCAAAATTGTGTTTTCCTCATGAAAAGGGCAGCCAAGCTTGCCACAGGAGTGGTTTTCTGTCTTTCTGCCTCTTATCCCTCAGGCAACAAGCAGGCTCCCACCCACTTGTAATTAAACATTGAGGGGACGTTCAGTGACCTGTGGCACCTGCCAGCCCTGTGTAGCTCCTGATGGCAGCAGGGTCCTTCACACACGTGTGGAGCTCTGAGACCATCCCCAGGCAGTTCCCCTGTTTTCTGGGGCTCTTCTCAACCCACTGCAAGGCTCCAAGGCAGCAGAATTCAGTGGAGGGAATAAGAGTACAAACAAGGATATTGCTGGGTGACTCCACGTACGGCTGGGATTTATCTCCCATCTAGCAGCTCATGCATGCACACATGTATTTTGGGTTTTCAAAGAGTGGGAGTAGTCTGGTCAAGTTTTCCTTTTGCATTTTCAGTTTCCTTCTCTCCACCCCCAACAAACATCACTCTCTGGCAGAAAAGACCAGGAGTGTAGTGTACCTAAGATCTGCCAGGTGAGTGACCACCTGCTGATCAAAAACCCTAAAAATAATCATAGGGTAAAAATAATCTGTTAAGTTATTCTTGTATTGTTAAAAAGAGCCGAGAGCCTGTCTCAGCAGCAGTGATTTAAGTGCTCCTTCAACCCTGAATGCTGCCAGAGCCACCCTGAAGGAGCTTTCCCTGCCGTTGCCAATGGTGTTGGCCAGCCCTCAGTGACTCTGTGTGCTCTGTCACACAGCATGGGGCAGGACGAGTCTCACAGCACCACAGCCTCCTGTGGAGCCAGTGAGGTTCCATCACCAGCCAGGGGCTCTGTACAAATCACAAACGGGATGGGGCTGCTGTAGAACGTGCCTCGAGCTGTTTTATTTTTCAGCATCACTCTCATTACATGGTTATGACAATGGGAAGATGCCAGCAGCTCACATCCCAGGCAGCAGACCAAGAACTTAATGTTACAACTTACTTTATAAGTTTTTTGACCAATCACACAAAGCAAAAGCACATTGACAGTAGTTCTATCCAACCACTATAAGCACAGGTACCTTTGGTTAAACAATGCTTGCTTATTTTGAATACAATACCTGCTTGTAAGCCTTAAAACACAATGCACAGAGCTCCATTATTAAGCTTCAATCTTCCTAATATCTTGCTAGATAAACTTTTCTGTAGCTTAGAGAGTTATTCTAGACAAGCGTTAATACACAGACCATTGTTCTATTTTTCCTTGCTTTTCTATTTTTTAAATAATTTTTCTGCTAACCTATCTCATGGCTGCTGCTTAGCTCTAATCACAGTTCTACTGCCTCTGAGACCTGCCTTTTGCAGCTTTTCCAAAACCCTCTAATTTTTTAGATTCCCACAAGGTTCCATAACCTGTGGATGGAGGTGGCTGCTGCCACCAGTGATGGGAAGATTGGGGTCTGACAGCCAGGAGCTGGAGCAGACACAATAGTTGTCTAGATGGTTAAGTAAGTCTGTTCATTCCCATTTCTGTGGGAGTTCTGAAGAATCTGTAAACTGTTTTCTTGCTTGCTGTTTTGGAACAGAAATTAAAATCTCAGATGGTTGATGGTAGAGCTGTAAAGGAAACAAGAAGTCTGGATAACCTCAATATTTCATCTTTGATTTTGACTTCCTAACATTTTATTTACTTCTTCAGAAGCCAAGAAATCAGTTAACATGCAGAATAGAAGTGTTTATTAAGAACAGAAAGGAAGAAAAGTTTTTCTATGTTCTATTTCTCACAAAAGGTCTAAATGTACAGCAAAGAAACATTGAAAAAATATAAAAGAAAGAAAGAAGCTGATGGGTGAGAGGAATAACTGATGACTGAAGGGTGTATAGGGAATGTGCTCTTTGTGTATCTGCTCTATCATGAGCCAAAGCTAAGAGTCAAACTGAAAGACATCAGATTAGTTAACAACCTCTCCATTTAAGTACATTCCAAAAAGTCAAATTACAGCAGGAAGAATCTGGGCTCGCCTCCGTCTCTGCCCCAAAATATCATTGTTCATTCTCACAGCCTGGCCAGAGGCCAGCTGCTGCCAGGCTTTTAGCCACTGGGTGTATTTAAAAACCATTCTGTGGTCCTGTTTTCCTGTCAGTCCCAGTGAAACCACTGTAAACAGCCATTTCCAAGGGTGCCCATGTCTAAACAGAGGCTGCTGCTGGGCTCTCTGGGGTTGGTGGGGCAAGGGGCAGAAAGGATGAGGAGCTCCAGAGCAGAGCACTCCATCCTCTCCTTCTCCTGCAAACATCTGCTCAAGCCTGGAAGGGGTTTCTACAGCCAGGATCAGGCTCTTCAACAAACCATGGGGGTTGGTTTGAGCTCTGCACATAACACCAGTGGAAATCTGGTCACTGGACTCCCCTGATGGTGGCAGTCCATCACAGCCTGCTATGGGCTGCATGAAACCCCAAGAGAAAGACAAAGATATTGCACAGAACTGTCAAAACCCCCCAAACAAAACAGGTGAGGGAGGCAAACTCCAAGGAAAGCCTCCAGCTGGGAGTGTGTTTGGCCATTGTTTTTCCTGTGGATCTAGGCATGGATTTTGTGAGCTCCCCAGCCAGCCTGACTGCTGTAAGACAACACAGGACCAGTGAAGCCCTCTCTTATTTTTTAAATTACCTCTGCAAGAAAATTAATAAAAAATAAACAAACCCCTTCCTCCCCCTCCCATTTCAATTGCACAGTGGGAACAGGGAATAGTTGTTTGGGTTTGGGGGCTTTCTATATTTTCTCTGAACATGGACATTTTCCTTTGAAAATAAGTGAAGAAAGAAAGCAAGCAGTGAAAGCCAGTTCTGATTAAACCCTAAGCCTGTCAGCTGTTGCATTCATTTATTTTGCTCTGTTTGCCTTCTTTACAGTCTAAAGAAAGCTTCTGCCTTGTGCAGGGCCCTTTTGCCAGGGCTGGGGAGTGGGATGGCAGTGCTGCTGAGGATTGGAGTGAAGGCCACTGCCCCCCTTACCGTCATTTTTGTGGCACCCCTGGGGAGCTGGTGCTGCCACATCCACTGGTGTATTTCACCAGGGGAAAACAGGTCCCGCATCCCTGTTCTGGTTTTGTGGCAATTCTCCTGAGCTGGGAATGGAGGAGCACTCAGAGATCATCCCAGTCAGACCCTGCTTTATTCCCTGCAGGGCTTGCTGTGCCCTGCAGAGTTTGTGTGCTCAGTGCCTGGCTTCCCCCGCAGGCAGAGGACCTGCTCCTAGAACAGAAGCATCCCCAGGCTTATTTCTGTCCCCTCATGTGAGAGCTAGGGGCTGGTTCGATCATGTCTCAGCGCTCGGAGATATAAATATCGTTGGGAGGACGTCTCCCTCTCTGCCTGGGACTGTGTTTGCTCACACGCATGCACTCGCACAAACTGTAGGTGGCACTTGGAGAATTAGCAAAGATGCTGCTGTGTCCTGTGCCGGGCCGTGGCTCTGTGCACCAGCCAGGAGCAGAAAAATGGATCAGTTTGTAGGGAGAAAGGCAGAGAGGGATCAGAGCCTCCCCTGGAACAAAACCCCGCTCGTTCCTCGCCTTCACTGGGATGCAGCATTCAGCTGCTTACAGCCTGTGGGAGAGACGTGCCAGTACCCTGCACTTTTCTCTACAGTATGTTTTATTTATCTGCCTCAGAGGAGGAGGTTTGCTGTAGTTATCACCCCAGGAGTTCAGCTGGATACAAATGTTAACCAACTGGAGGGGAAGCAGCTTGCTCCGAAGGTTTTATCGTTGTTTAGCGCACAGCAGCGAGTGCCAGGCACAGATTATGCATTTGCAGAGCTCCTGGCCCTCTCCTGCCTGGATTGTCAGCACGGGAATTCAAACCACACGGATCAATTTGCTGTCTGTCAGCAGCTGGGCACTGAAGGGCAGCCCTGGATCGATCCATTCTTGGAGCACTGTCCTCATTTCAGGGATTACACGGTTTCCTCTGTGCTGTGTTAACACTTTAGCTGCTGGGTGTTAGTGAGCTCTGCGTGTGGTTATCACTTTGGGATGGTATCTTAGAGAAGTTTGTGTGTTCAGGTTATGAATCTTGCCCAAAGCTTGCTCTGTGGATGCTCAGTGGTGCTCTGTATGAGGTGGAGGCTGGCCTCTTTGATTGTGTACCAGAGGGACAGGGAATCCCTTCTTTCAATCAGCATAAACCTCGATTCTGGAAATTATTCTGTGCTTTTCATGCAGCTCTGAATGCCTCTGGAATGCACATCCCTGGTATAATACTAAAGATGAAAATGGAGAGAAGTTTGCTGCAGTTCACATGCTGAGAAGCCCAGGAATGCTTCTCTGCCTGCTGAAGTGCCATCACATGAAAACTTGCAAAGTTTCTGGCCTTTCTGGCATTGGGAGAGGATATGTGAATGTCATAATTCATTTTTAAAAACAACTAAGCAGCTTAACTGTCTGCAGGAGTGGGGCCATGTGTGAAGAGTTTCAATCCTTTGTGGTTTGGAAATTGTTGCTTAGTGCTTGGAGATGACCTCAGGATCCCCTTTCAGCATTTCTCACTCCAGAGCTGCTCTCAGCTGCTGGGATGTGGAGCCCAGCAGCACCTGAAAAACCAGCCACGGCAGGCAAGGGCCATTTTATGGGCATCTGGGTATTCTCAGTTGCTTGCAGCAAAACTTATCAGCCAAAAGGGTAGAATGGACTGGGACCATACCCTGTAAGCCACTGGCAGAGGCTCCCAGAGCTCTGCCTGGTTGGATAAGTAAGGCCTGGGGAAGAGATCAGCTGCTGGGCCTGCCTAACCTGTGCTTGTTTTCACCATTCAGGCACTGGGTTAGGATCCAGTGTCAGTCCCAAGTGTTATTGGCAAATTATTTCCATTTCTCTTTCCTCCTTGACCACCTTTGTGCTCTGATTGCTGCAAGTTTGGATGGAGCTGGGTGAGCAAATGAATTTCTTTTTGCCAAAGGCCATGGCCCTTGTTTATCATCCGCCCTGGTGCTGGTGAGTCTGGAGTTCTCTGCTTAGGGAAATGGGCTGGAAGTGTGTGTAATGTGAGCTCTACTGCAGTCTTTTCTTTCTTATTCTTTCCATTTTGTTTCAGGTGGATGCATTGATGATGCCACTGTGTTAATCAAGGTGTTAAAGCAGAAGAATGCATCTTGCCTGTATCAGCAAAAGTGATGGGATTTGGAAGACTATCCAGGACCTTGTATGAGCACAGCTGCAGGTAAATCTGCATTGGCAGTCCAAGGTATTCCTAGAAATATTTGTCTAAGAAGTCTGCATTTCAGAAAGATATCAAAACCAATAAACCCCAACAATCACAGTATCATCCCACTCTATCAATACTTTGCCGAACTTTTCTAATGATAAAAACAGCCATGCAAAATCCACACCTTTTTTATTTTATCCCCCCTCTCCCCTGCCAAACCCTCTCAAGTATGACATCAGCCTGAGTCCTGCTCCTTTGTATCCTCAGCCTTCGGTGCCAGATGACAGCAGAGCCAGTGAGGCTTTGTTGGCTTTAATCATGTTCAGTGTGGTGGAGCACAGCAGCTGGAATGATTGGGAATATCCCCCAGCCCGTGTGGGGGCAGTGGTGCTGAAGGAGAGGGGGGCAGTGGCAGTGAGGGAGAGCTGGCAGCACAGGAGCAGCAGTGCTGCAGTCCAGGGGCATTTCAGCAGCTTTCAGCAGCTCTCTGGGGTGTTGGTGCCTGCTGGGTCTGGTGCAGCACTTGGGAAGGTGCATCATCACAGGCTGGGTTTGCCTGAGACTCATTTATCCCTGTCTAACATGGGATTGTTATATACAATATAAACATTGTTGTTATAAACACTGGGTTTGGCTGTTGGTGAGGCACAACTCTCTGCAGTGCAAATGTGCTGGTCACTTCTTACACTGAATATTCACAAAGTCCCTTGGAAACAAATTCTGCCCCAAGTCTTGTTCATAGAGTTAATGGAGGGTCACAGTGCTGGCAGATGTGAGCAGCCACTCCTTGAAGCTGGCAGAAAAGTCACTCCTGAAAAGCACAGTGAGATCCCCTGTGCACACAGGGACCTGCAGGAGCAGCCTTCTTAAGGACTTGCACTGCTTTATCTTAATCAAAAACATTTATCTGAGCTTGGAAAAAGTTGAAGCCTGCCCAGGTTTACTCTGCTTTGGATGCAAAGACTGTTTGTGAAATCAGCCAAGAAACAGTGGATCCTCCTCTTAGCTTAAGCTTGCAGTGCATGCAGTCCTTCCAGGACCAGACATGTGTGAGGCTATTTTGAGATTTACAGGGTAGAGAGCAGTAAATGAAAATGTCATAACCACAGTGGTTGTGAAGGCTTGGAAATCAGAGGTGATGGATGTTCTCCAGCTAGGTGTTATCCCAGCTTTCAATTCTACCTAACCTGGAGTTAGGATTTTCTGAAGGTAACTAGCCTGTTTGCAGCAGTTACATCCCATTTTCAGCATTTGTCATCAGCCCCTAAAGCAATCTTTTTGATTTCCTTTGATCTTTTGGATTTGTCTTTTTGATCTTTATAAGTCTCTTCCAAGCCAAATTGTGATTTTGCTTTTCCTCCCCATCATTCTGCTGTCCTTTCTTTCTCTACCACAGGTGATACACCTATTTCTGCAGGTATCTACAGTTCCAAACCAGTCTTGGGACTTCAGGTAACTCTCAGGTAATCACATGTGCTTAAAGCAAAAACAGCAATCTTAAAAGTAAACTCAGGAGGCTGTTTTGGGTGCTACATGTATATAGTTGTATCACAAAAACCCTAACATGCCACAGTAAACTTTACTTAACAGATTGCTTAATCTCTACAAATGTTAACCTCCAGGTTTTTATTTACTGAGATGGTGTTTAATGATGCCGTTGTCTAATTGAAATGTGTTCATTCCTTCTCCAAGTGCCACTGCTAAGCAATTTACTGATATATTGCAGGAGGACTGGATGGGATTTTCTTTGTTTCAGAGTAAACTTGGGAGACAGATGGTGTGCAGACAGTACAGATGTGACAGCTTCCATTGCTTTCTTTATGGAGTTTTTCTTGCCAACCAAGCACTTTTGTGCTCAAATGGCAAAACTGTAATTTTCAGAGGCACCATAGAGAATGGGCAGGAGTACAGGAGGAAGGAGATTTAGATTTGTGCCTCTTCATCAATGTGGAAATTCACTTCCAAACCCAGAGCTGGAGGTTGCTGGAGCCCAGTTCCCAGCAGCTCTTGAGCTCAGGCCTTTGCAAAGACAGGAGCAGCTTGGAGAGTCCCAGTACTTCTCTTTTTCCTACTGAAGCTTCCAAAAACAAACCCATGGCTCACTCTTTTGCTACAGAGAGAGAGACCAGACCCTGGTCTGGAGCCAAGACCAGCCCAGATCACCCCTCGAGGCTGGGTGGGAGCAGAGAGCAAGGGCAGGCTGAGCTGGTGCTGCTGGTGGGAGCAGAGTCCCAGAGCCAGGTGGCATTTTCATTCCAACATCAAACACCTGTAGATGGGGACATTCATAAAAACACATTTGTTAGCAATGGTTTATTTCCCCTTGGTGCATGAGGCAGCAGCAGAATTGACACTGGACATCCTCAGCAGGCTGATGCTCACCACAGAGACAGAGAGCCGTGATGGCTGGCACACAGGGAGGATCACCAGCTCTTTTCAAACGCACTCCCCTGGATTATCTCAGAGGTAAAGAGCTCAGCAGAAGGGGTGCAGTTCCATTCCTTCCCTGTAAAGCATCTTCTGGGCAGCCTGACTGCAATGTTGTTGTGCAGCTCAGCCAGGAGATGATGGGCTGGAGTTTTTGCCTCTGACAGTCCTGGGGACTCTGCTGTTACTGTGGGTTCTTTTCACCACCAGCTGCCTGCCTGCTATTCACACTAAAACACCAGGAGACAGTGACAGGAAAGGCCAGGTGTGGCCCTAGCCCATTTCTTAGAAGTTGTTCACCTTTTGTAAGCCAGTGCTTTCAGCAGTGTGTGTTAGAGAATGAAATCTGAGCTGCTCTGAAACCCATGGGACTTGTGCCAACTGGGCTGGAGTTTTAGCCTGGAACAAAGACCAGAGCTCTCTGAAATACTGCAAAATGTGAAATTCTGGCCGCAAGCCTCTCTCACTTTTGAATTAAGAGCGAGATTTATTTATTTATTTATTTATTTATTTATTTATTTATTTATTTATTTATTTATTTATTTATTTATTTATTTTTGCAAGGGGCTCTAGAAGCCAATTTTCCTCTCCCTGAAGACAGCTGAGTCTGTGCTGCCTGCCTTGGATACTCAGGGCCACCCTCTGGGCAGAATTTCCTCCCTGCTCTGGCACCACTTGGCAGGACAGATGTGGTTGGAACAAGATTCCTGGTGAACCCAGAACAGAGCTGGGCACAGCTGGCAGTTTATGCTCTGAAATTCAGGCAGCTGAGGGCCAGGCAGGCTGTCAGAAGCTGCTGCCATGCAGTTCTGTCTGCACACTGCCTGTGGACACGTGGCCAGGGGATCTTGGGGTCTGCCATGCATTTCTGTCTGCACATTGCCTATGGACACATGGCTGGCAAAGCTCAGACACTCCTGGCTCCCCCTAATAGGATTAGTCAGCAACAGTGCTAGAAATACTCAGAGCAGCCATCTGTGGAGAGATGACCCTGTCTCTGTGTGTTTATAGCAGCTGTATGGCTTTAATGTGCTCCTGTTCATGGGCTGCTGTTAATTTTCATTAATGTCATACCATTCAATGCAGAAAGGAAAGTCTCTGGCTCAGAGCAAAGGCCACCCCAGGACTGTGGGACTCTCTTTAATCTGACAGTGGCAAGAAATCCCCCACAGGATCCTGTGAGAAGGGATGCTGCTGCTGTGCCTGCACTGAGGCCATGGCCTGGCCCTGTGGCTGAGGTGTGGGAGGGCTCTCTGCTCCCACAGATGAAGGGATGAGGTGCCTGCAGGAGATCACCCGGTTTGGCTTCTTCTCCCTGATGCTGCCACCTCTGTGGCAAGTTTCTTTGCTGTTAGAGGGCTATGGTTTTAGTTCATGCAGCTTCTAACACATTTTGTTATCAGTTTATGCAAGGAGCCCATTGCTGTGCTGTCTGACTCCAGAGTGCCCATGTGAGGGCTGACAACATCAAAAGTGCAGTGCCCACACTCCCAGGGCTGATTCCCTCTGCCTCACATAGGCATGCAGTGTCAAACCAGGTAAGGTGGGAAATATTAGAAATTTAGCAACTTAGCACATGTGCAAACGTGCCAACTGGCAGGAGTCCTCAGAGCAATAAGATGAAACATTTCAAGTTACAGAACAAAATGTCTGTGCTGGGGTACAGAAATACATGTCTTTAATGTGCTGTTACTGAGGTTTAGTAGCAAACCAGAAGGCTATTTAAAAAATCCTTACTTCATGTAATGTTGCTTTAGTCCACATCATTGCCCAACATATCATGAAAGACAATATTATCCAGCTTTTGAATTGGTTCAATACCAATTACTTTTCTGCTTCAAATATCAAGAAGCATTTTTCAAAAAAATTGGTTTTGCTTAGACGTTACGGAAAATAAAATTAGCAAACATCAGAACTCTGTCTTGGGAAATTTGCTGCAAAGCAGGTACATGTATAACAAAAGTAATTATAAGTGAGTGCTGATAATTTATTTACTGGGATAATGCCGTTGTTAGAGATGTCAAAATCCTTGTTTATCTGTTTCTTTTTTATCTGCACAAGTTGTTTTTTGAATGGGTTTCCATGCTTCCAGCAGCAGGAGACTCCAAGTTTCTAATGAGGCTGTAAGGAGTACAAGGACTTTCATGGGAGCAGGGAACTGGAGTCCCATTGGATTTTGGAGTGGAGCAGTCCCCATTTGAGTTTGGCCAGAGGATCTGTGTCAGACTGGGCTCCTGAGTGAACATTTATCCCTTTTCTGGGCTGCACCACATTGGGGCGGCCATGGAGGGGTTGGTTCATTCAGTGACTCTTGGAAAAAACTCTTGTGCAGGAGACAAGGGAAACACAGCAGATCTGATGTTCAGTCAAGGACAGGTTCCTCTTTAGGGTGCCATCATGGAGCTCATGTGGAGCTGCTGCCTCTGGAGAGCTCTAATTCCAGCAGGGAGCTGTGCTGCAGCCCAAAGCAACAAAGTACATGTGCACTTAACAAACCCAAGCTCAGCTCCTTTTGCAAACCAAAATAAATTGTTTCCATGCCTGCCCGGATTCTAAATTAGCAGAACAAACAGTCATTTAAAATGAATGATTTCAAGTCAGAGGAATACAAATCAGAGACTGTGTTTTTTCTCGTTGGAAAAATACTGTTCCAACAAAAAAAATATTACACAGGTTTTTAATCTTCTACAGATGGGATAGAAGATAATAAAGTGGTCAAGAGACAATATAACACATCTGGCTGCACATCTGACAATTCCAGACATTGACAAATCATTCTTTTTGGTGCTTTTACACATAGCAAGGGTTATCAAAGACCACATTTTTATTTGGCTTATGTGACCCTGCACCCAGAAAGATTTAACCCCAGAATCCACCAATATGGGCAGTTTCTGTGGTCTGTTGTGCTCTGCAGGAACCCCAGAAGCTCTGAAAAGAGAGAGCATTCAGGTTTTGCTGGAGAAGAATGGTGGTGCAGGAGAAAAGGAGGAAGGAGTGCCTGTGGTGCCCTGTTTTGAAGGGGAAATGAAATAGAGGGATCAGGCAACATTAGCTGAGGCTTCACACAAAGCTGTTTGGAGTCCTTTCTACAGCTCTGCCTCAGCTGCTCCCAACTCCTGAGCTTTGGCTCTGTCTCTCTGCCATCCTCACCAGCCACGCTTTCCTTCATCTTGGCACAGAAATCATTTCTGCAGGAAGGAGGTCAGTGGGTGATTCGAGTTCAGAGGTCTTCTGAGGAAGTGTCAATCCAGGCAGCAAAGCTGTTTGGAGCAAGTTATGAGAGGTTACCCTCGGGCAAGCAGAGATGTGTGATGAGCACATTACTCCAAAGGGAGCTCATAATTTGATACAGACCTCTGGAAGCTACCAAATTCCAATTGTGCATATTAAAACTCTGAACGCTTCAGGTCTGATTTAGGCTGCTGCAAAGTCAACAGGAGTCTCTCACTGCCTCCAGTGGGCTTTTAATGTGATCCTTATTGAATAAATAATCAAGAAGTAAACCTGCATAGAATCTGATTACCTGGTCTGCAGCCTCTGAATGAACTCTCTGCTGCATTATGGAATTACAGCACTGGCATGTGAGATCCCAGTGAACTAAGAGCAGAATTTCCATTGCCCAGCTGAGTACCTCTGGTCAGGCTAATGTCTGACTTCTGCTCTGAAATCACCAGTCTGTGTTACACAAGAGGTCAGACTCTCTGATTTACAACTGTCCTTTCTGCCTTTAATAATCTGTGATGAAATCTTTTATACATGAACTCTAAGTGGCTGCCAGTGCCTGCATCAGCTGCAAACCTGCCCCACAACCACTCACCCTTTCTGCAAGTCACTGGGGCTCCAAGGCTGCCAAGATGGTGCTCTGAGATGATCCAAAAGATCTCTTTTATTTAGCAGCACAGCTGTTTGTTATTCTGTCCAGGAGCAGCAAAGCTATCAATTGCACAGAAGGAAAACATTTTAAAGCACACTGAACAGCAAATTATCCTCTGCTCAGGATATTAAAATATCTCAAACCACAAATTTCTCAGTGTTATTATTTTGTAGCAGACATCTGGCACACCAGCCTATAGAGCAAGGAGGTGATGTGCTCATATCAAGTCTGGATTTAAAGGGGATGTCCAGATAGCCTTGTGCAGTCTGCTTCCAGTCAGGAGCTGCTTCTGCAGACCCTTCATCTCCAATCCATTGTCTTACAGTCACTGCCACGTTGGAATGGCGTGTTCTGTTCCCATGATGAGGCTGGATGTGTGGCCAGCATGCCTGACACAGACCACCTTGTGAGGGAGAGGGAGTCTGCAGCCAGTCCTTTACTCATTTATTGACACACCTACCATTTTTGGGACTTGCAAAAATTGCTGGGATTGCTTGCTCCCGTGAGGTCTTTGCCCTCAGATTCTCAAAAGCAGTTTTTGAGGTGCTGATCAAGCCAAGATCTAAGGCAGGCTGACTACAAGATGTTCTGCTGTCATCAGAGGTTCCTGCAGGGCCAGACCCACCCAGACATCACAGGTGCTGGCACAGAGGGGATTACTGAGGGGGGAAGAGGGCTACAGGCCTAAGGCATGGACAGACAGACAGACAGACCCCCTTCCCCTCCAAAACCAAAAACTTACAGTTTGGTTTTTTAGTCCTTCAGCCAGCAAGAAAATGCTGGTCACACTGTTGCATAAAACCTACTGATGTGGAAAAGGGTAACTTCCCTGAAGTTAAGATAGAGGATGAGTGGTGTCATCTGGCATGAAGTGTGAGATTTTGGAGACAAAGGAGGACAGATTCCTGCAGTATACTCTGGAAGGATACTGGACATGACTTTGGGGGACACAGGAGAGGTGGCACATAGCAAATATAAGGTCTGGATGGTAACAAGAGTCTTCATCTTATTTCCTGTGATCCTCTGACACTGTGCAATCATTTTCTAGCCCTGAAAATGATGGTCAAGGTTTGATAAAAGGTATAACTCATCAGTATGTGCAGAAGCCTCTGCAAAACCCAGATGGGAAAATGACCTTGATTCCTGCAGTTAAAGAGAAAATGAGGCTTGGGCCAGTTTAATTCCCAAGGTTGCACATTGATTTCATTGGAGTTGCCCTGGGGGTGAGTTTGATTCTCAACTCTTTGAAGTTTTCAAAACAAAGCAGAATCCAGGCGGGCAGTATGGAACTGATGGGGGTTTTTTGTTTGGGTTTTGGGGTTGGTTTTTTTTTGGTCAGTTGTTTTAGTACAAGCTACACATGATGTACAATTATTTCTGCAAATCTGTAGGAGCAGGTAACTATTTTACAAAGAAAAGATAAAACTTTAACCTGGAACCAGCTCATGTTGACTTTAGAAAGATTTCCTTTTATTGCTGAACATGTCTTTCTGTTTAAAGTACCTCCAGCTTTGACTCTCAGGGCTGCAGCCCTTCTGTCTCTCTGCAGCCACCACCTGCTGATGTGTTTGCTTGTCCAGAAGAACGTATCTCTGAAAGAAAACTGGTTTTACTGAATTAATATAAAGTGGGATCAAACTGCAGCAGTTCAAGTTAAATTTCTACATGGATGTGGATTCCACAGTTTGGTTATGTCTCCAGCTAGATTACTGTATTCCTTGGCCATTAAATATTGTCAATACTGAGTGTTTTTCTGATTTTAAATGCTACCAATTTATACAAGCCCTATTCAATCTGACAGATGGAATAAAATTCTGAAATAGTCTAGTGTTTGAATTTGGAGATTCAAGAACACAGAGGTGAGCATAGAATTTGGAACTTGAGTTTGGTTTTACAGGGACAAATATGAAAGTGAAATCCCAAGATGATAATTTGAAATGGACCCTTTTCCATGGCAAATTTAGGTCTCTCTGTACCCACGGGGAGCTTTTCCTGGGAAGTTCTGGTTCCACACCCTGAATGCACAGTTTGAATTCAGATTCAGGACCTACCTGGCAGCCCATTGGCCTTGCTGGGAGAATCATATGAACTTGCCAGTGAAGGACAAATCTCACAGTGCCCTGACTGGGACCTTGTGAAAATTCATTACATTCTCATGTGAAAACTCCTCATCTGAAGCCCAAAGGAACTGAGCTGGGAGTCACCAGAGTATCCCATCTGTTTGTGAGATAACGTTTTCTGCTCCCACAGCAGAAGTCAGTTTTTCCTATTAGTTCTGCTTTCTGTGCTGTCTGATAGCAGGAAGAACAAAACCCAGTGAAAATTAAAAAATGAAGATAATGCAAAGTTAAACACACCTCTTTTTGATCTTCAAATTGAGTTGATGTCAAGTAAAGCTTGTTCCCTGTGCACTGTCTTGCTTCTTTGTTTAATGGTGAATTGAGTGAAACTATTTGATTTGCCAGCTTGTGCAGTAAGTTGGAAAATAAAATTAATAAGTGGCAGTGTCAGAGTCACAGCGTGTAAGTGACCCCCGTGAGGCACAGTTGAATCAGAAGCTCTTCACCTTTGCAGTTTATCCTGTGATCAGATCCCTTCACAAGGTCTGAGATCCCCAAAACCCCTGCTCAGGGGGGCACCACCGCCCAGGCTGGGCACAGCACAGCACAGCAGGGAGGGACATCTGTGCCTCTCACATTTTGGGGTTCTTGCTTTGGGCTCTGCACAAATCAGGGTCCAGGGAAGCAGAATTGCTCAGGACAATGAGCTCTGCTTTCCTGGCATGTTTGGAGAGGCAGGAGGTGCCCTGGAGAGGTCTCTGTGAGGAGCTGAAGCCTGAGCAGGACACTCAGCTTGGGTTCCCACTGCTCTGCCCTCCTTGGGCCAGGGACTGAGTGAGGAGAATCCCACAGGGAAACTCAGAGCTCTGGGAGATGAAAGGAGGCATCACTGTGGGTAGGAGACAAGCCAGGAGCTGGATAGAGAGGCCTAAATATCACCAAAGTCCTTGCTGAGTGGCTGGCACTAACATGGACCCACTGGTTGCTTTTCTCCCTCCAATTTTTTTAGAGCTCAAGGAATTAAAATTCACCAAAGCCTTAATTTCTGAAAGTTATTAAGTCTGACATAATTTTTCTTTCACAATGTCCTTTAATTGGACTGACCAACATGTTCCTCCTCCCCAGTGGAGGAACATTCTTTATTCCCCTTTATTCTTGTATCACGCTATGAGAAAGAAGGGTTGTAACCAGCTCCTAAGATGCAGATTGCACACAAGGGTAGCACAGCAGAGCCATCCTGCTTTCTTTACCAGCTCTGCTCAGTATTTAAACAGAGTTATTTAGTTCCCACGGGAGAATTGTGCTAGAATAGAGAAAGGCACAGCACGCAGCTATTATTGGGGCAGTGATTGTAATGAGCATGGAAAAAGGAACAATATATAACCTATTCTTAATAGACTCTTGGGAAGGTTATCCTCTGCTATTCCTCTGATCCCATATCCAGAATTTTTATTTTTTTAAATAATTGATAATGCCTTGTTTTTTTCCATTTATATTGCTCAGTAAACATTAATGGCATTTTACAAAGATGGATTATCCCTTTGCCTGCACCAGATTATTTTAAATAAAGCAAACCTCCTGTTTCTTTTCAAGCAATTGTTTGATGAGAGATCCCGTCCTTTCCAGAAAGGACACCTGACCATGGAAGGTGAAATTTTTCTGCACTGAAACTGCAGTTGTGGCAGCTGGGAAAGCCCTGGAGTCTGTCTGAGCTCCCTGTCATCACCACAATTCCTGGTGAACGCTGTGGTGAGATGGAGCCATGCTGGCCTAGACCTCCTCTGCCATGGAGAAGGTGCCTGAACTCCAAGAGGGAGGCAGGCTGGGAAGGTGTCCAACTTTCTGTGCATGCAGCACTTCATTATGCAACTCTCATGAATAGAAATCCTCTGTCCTGGAATGGGAGTTATTAAGCTTTAACTTTGTGGCCACAAATGTATCAGCAGTTTTGAGATCTTCAGGATCTTAAATATGGCGCTAAAAATGTATCAGCCTGGCTATGGAATTTTGGGGGGATTTTTTTTTTTCTTTAATAAAGGTGTGTAAGAAGAACATGGGGAAATGGAAGGGTGCCCATGACTGTAGCTCAGCAGCTGAAGCAGAGCAGTCAAGTTTAACTCAGTGCAGGTGAGGAGGATCTGAGCCTTAATGCCTTCTGCTCCATGGAAACTGCCTCCCATCCACTTCAAGGCTGAAGCATTGCTGGTGGGAGAGGGAAAACAGGAATGCCGTGGAAACATCTCTGCTTCACTAAGTGCAGTGCTGTTTCGTTTGGTTTTACTCCTAGGTGTGTGCAGTGGGTCATCCCACAGCAGCAGCTAAACATTTTGTTTCAGTTTTGGAAGACAAATCTCTCCCTGAAGACACTCACTTGTGTCTTTCCTTGGTTTTTATTTCCTTGACGCAGTGACATACAAACTGATCCTTGCCATTTAGGAGCAGGGCTACACTATGCCCCAGTTAATAGAGTTTTAGTGCCTGATATGTTTTGGGGCCAACATCTCCCCCATGTTAAAAGTATTTTATTGCACACCCATTAGTAAAGGTTGGGTTTGTGTGCTTTAACTGATGAGAATTCTATGCCTTCTTTGTTGTAGGAAGTGTCATCCTCAAGATGTTTTTCATGCCTGTCATGCAGACAGGCTGCAGCCTGGCTGGCGTGGAACCAGGCAGGATGGCACTCTGATGGCACTCCTTGCTTCCTGCTGGTCCTGCTCAGCCTCGGCTGCTCACACCATCACTTTGCTCAGGGTGTGGCAATGACACCTTGCTGGGCAGGAGCTCTCCTGGTGCACAACCAGCGCAGTTTAAGACACAAAGGTGTAAAGTGAAGCCCGTGACAGCTTGAGGGATTGCGTGGGCCTTTATCAGCCAGAACCTCTCTGAGCGCAAACACAGAAATGTTGTTGACAGACAACTTTCATAAATTGCTTTGTTGAGTGTCAGCTTCACTTCACAGCACATTGTCACATGCCAGTGCTGACACTTGTGGCAGAACTTGCTGGCGCAGTATGGCATGCTCGTCTGTAGCTTCTTCTGCATTTTCTTCCTAAGAAAATCCTTATGGTCCAAGCTGGAGCCATTTTATCAGGTTTTGTCCTTGATGTATGGGTGAGAGGGGATGTTTTGCACAGTGTGTGCAGCCAGACCCATGCCTGTCATCACAATTAAAAACAGGGTGAAACAAAATGAATGCTTTAAGTGTACTCATATTTCTGTGCTGTATTTTCTGCTGCTGGATTTCTAATGCTCAAAATCTTTTATAGGAGCTTCTGTTACTCAGAGAGCAAAGGTTTGCTGCAGCCTTACCAAAGTTAACAGTAGTTATGGGCCAGGTTAGAAGAAAACATCCTTCTTTTTTATCATTTACTTTTCTGAGGTGTTTGCCCAAAGCCATGCCATCATGGCAAGGAAATTTGTCCTGCTAGTATCACATAGAGCCAGACAAGGGTTGAGGTCACTATGATGTTAAACTGAGTCAAAACTTCCTAAATGGTTGCTGTATGTGTGGCTAAAGAAAGAAAAAAAAAGAAACATCACTCATCAAGACTTTAACACCAAGCAAGAAGAGTGAGAAGCAATGAAGAGACTGTAGGAACTTCAAAGTAAGCAAAAAAATTTCTCTGTGGATTCCCTTTTTCCCTGAAAATTGGGAAGCAGAAGATGGATAATCGACAAAACCCACATCACCTCCTTGAGATAAGGCTTGGGGACAGAGCTTGCAAGGCACTTGAGTGAAAAAAACATGCAGGAAGCTGTACATGGTATCTACAAGCTGTGGATCCCCCGGATTTTCCCAGGCACCTGGAGGGTGTTGGGTTACCTGGAGTCAGCAGCTGGTGCAGGTGCACACTGTGCAGCTGGGCTGTGTTTGCAGCCTCACTGGTGTTTGGGTTATCCTGATGTCAGGAGTCCCTGCATTACACCACAAGCTGACTTTTGCAGCTTCCTAGAGGTCAGGAAAAAAACCAGTATTTCCTCAGGGGTTTTGTCATGGTTTATGCCATAGGATGGGGCTCATGGTTAAGAAGGGAGCAAGGAGAGCCAGCTCTTAATTTCAGCACATGGCAGAAGACCTGCTCTGAGGTGGTGCAGACACTGGGTGAGAGCAGGAGCAGTTGGTGCTCCTTGTGGGCAAACTCAGTGAGTGTCACATGAAAGTGATTAGCTCAAACACCATGGAACAAAGGAGCAGATTATTTTGACATTTAGGCCTCAATATGGCATTTCTTGTTATGATTTGGTCAAAGAGTATTAATAAGGCAAAAGCACAGTGGGGGAAGTGGTGAGTCCCACAGTGGAAAAATTAGCACATGGTAGGACTGGGTCTGCTGTTGCCCACAGCTTTTTGGGGCTTAGGCAAAGGGTATCCTGCACATAAGGCCACAGTAATTTTCAGTCTCATGTTGGAGCTGCTCTAGATGACATCAATGCCCTTGGCTAGCTGCCATGGCAGGGTACAGAAGAGGCTGTGTTATCAAGGTGTGTTGGGGGTGTTCTATTCTGTGCTAGTGCTGGGCTTTCCCTCCACTGGGGCAGCTGTAAAACCTGTGGCTCAGTGCCTAAACACTGGTCTGGTGTTTGGTGACTCACACGGTTCAGGATCCTGCTAGCTCAACATATTGGCCTTGAGACTCCATTTCTTTGAGTGCACATGTCTCCAGTGATCCTTTCATTTGGGGTGCTCTCCAGTTTGTGAGGGAGATGAAATGTAGGCAGTGAGCTACCTCAGCTGGGGCTGGGTGTGTGCTCCCACGCTGAACATGTGTCCGTGGCCCTGCTGCAGTGCTGTGGGGCTGGAGGGCAGCAGGAACCCACTCTGACCTGATGTGTAGCACAGGGGGATGCCTGCTCTAGGTGCAGCATTGGGCAGCAGAGCTGTGGCAAGAGGCTTTTATTTCAAGGTTTTAGCTTTTCCAAAACACAAAAGGACGTGCTTGAAATTCATTCCTTCACGCTGATCCTGGGAATCCTCCATACCCTTGAGCTCTGGCTGTCTCTCTGCTCACCGAGCCCTGACGCGCCCCAGCATCGCCTCGTGTGTGGGGAGGGAGTGAGGGAGGCTCTGGGGCAGAGGTGGCTTTGCAGGAGCACCGTGGCCAGCCCTGGCACAGCCCTGGCACAGCCCTCTCCCTGGCACTGCCAGCAGCAGCTCTGCCTGTGTGGCTGCCAGCCAGCTGAGGCACTGGCTGGGATGGCACAGGTGCCTCCACAATTAAGGTGGTATTTGGAATTTCACAGGTGCCCGTTATGAGCAATGCAAACGCCCACCCAGTCTGTAACTGCAAGGCTTTAGGCTGGTTCCCTGTGTGTAAAGAACTGTTCTGTTCCCTCTCCAGGCCCTTGGGTGATAGCTTTTCCCTTTGGTTTTCACCCCTCGCAGGACCTGTACCCATGGCTGAGCAGCAAAGGCTTCCCAGGCCCCTCACCCAGGACAGTGCCTGTTTTTGTCACAGCAGCTCCAGCACTGCTGCTGCTGCTGGTGCCCAAAGTGGCCAGAGATGGGGCAATGTGTGTGACCTGTAACAGGGCACCCACTGCCCACCCTGCCCTGCTTCAGTCCCACCCAGCAGCGAGGGTTCACTGCTGACCCCCCACCCACAGGGAGAGAAATCACCAGACAGGGAGAGCCTTGCCAGTCCCCACTAAAGCCCTGGTTGCTGTAGATGGGCTCAGCACTGGGCATCCCTCACCCCACTGCCCTCCTGCTGGCCTTTTCCCACTTGGGAACTCGTTACCTCTGAAGTGCTGCTGCAGCATCTGCAGCCCTGGCACTGGCAGGACTCGTGCCCACACACCAATCCAGGCTGCTGCAGCACCTCAGGGCCTCAGACCATCGCAGTGATAAGGCTGGGGACTGGAGGGGTTTGCAGCCTCTGCTTTGAACATGTGTGGTATGTGTGGAGCCAGAACATTTAGGGAGACCCCAGCTGCTAGACGGACATGTCCTCACCCTGGCACAACTGGACAGGCACAACCACCCCTGTTCCTCTACACCTGCTCCCTCCTAGGCACACCCATCCCCACATCCCTCTTTCCATTGCTCAAGTCCTGCTACCCTCTCATACAGCACATGCCTTACTATTTCCATCTGACAGCAAGGATTTCAGCAGCATTTCCTGATCTGTTTCATATTTTAAAGCAAGCAGCTATCCCTCCAACCCTTTATCTCCTAACTCTACCCTAATAAATATGATTGCTTCATCCTGTGAGACCTGAAAACCCATTTCTGAAATTCCCCTGGCAACTAATACAGTAAAACAAGCATATAAATAATTATGATAAAAAGGCATAAAATGCCAGACTTGGGTCAAATATACTCATGGAGTGACATTAGCAACAAATAACTACGCAAGGTTTGAATGTAGATGGAAAAGGCTGAATAAAGAGTAGCTACTTCATTGCCCATAACTGCCAGGCTCCTAATTCGGGCAGGCCATATTTTACTGATAGCAGAGGAAACACAGTCATAATGTACCCCTACTTTTCCTGCTTTGTGAAAAATCCCATCCATCCCCAGGGAAGCAAGGATGTAAAAAATAGCAGTGTGAACGTGAGGTGAAAGGATAAGACAGAAAGCACAGTCACAGGATGCAATTCCCATGTGTTTGTTGCACATCATATGCTAAGTTCAATTTTCCAAAAGCTTTGTTTTATTTTTAAAGGTAACATCTTTATTATTATTATTATTATATTTATTAGTTATTATTATTATTATTATGCAGAGATGAGATTTTTCCCCCTTTGATCACAGAGCAAACAGTTTGCTTTTGAAAATGTTAATGGAGTCCTGATTTAAAACATTTTTTCTTCACTTTTTTTTTTTGTTGTTGTTGTTTTTTAAAACGTTGCAACAGGCAGGATCTGGGTTTCGATTTTCTCGTCCTACACAAAGAAAGATTCTGGAGTTCACACTCCAAGCCACTACCGGTAGGTCCTGCCTTGCCCAGTTGTCATCATCTCAGTGTGGTTTCACCAGGTGGGGTGGGTAGGTGGGTGGGAGGGGAGGAGTTGGAAGAAGGGAGGGTATTTGTCAGCTATGTCGAGTCTTGGTTAACAACTTTGCCTCCATTCATAGTTGGTGTCCCTGAACTTTTCCTTGAGCGTCCTTGTTTTTCTCCAATTTCATGCAGCGATGGCTCTCTGTACATGCACACTGCAAACACAAGAGACTCCCGTTAACAGCCCTGAAGTCACAGACAGTCATGACCATAACAAATTATTTCTTTGTACATGATGTTGGGTTCCAGCCCCATTGCAAACACACACCCACACACACCCACACTTACAAAACCCCAACTGACCCAGCAGCAGATCGTGTTACCAAGCAGGATCTGTTTACTTGCCCTTGCTGCCATTTGCTTCTGTCTCTGTATTCTTTCAAAGGCAGAGAGAAACAGCAGATTGACTGCTCACAGATAAATCTTTCTAGGTTTTATGTGCTTTATAGCTTTTTCATGTTATATTCATATATATAAAATAAACATTTTAGCTGACAGAGCCATGTACTGCCTTGAGATGCTGATTATCATCTAACAACAGGTTCAAGAATGACCCGGTTCCAGCCCTTGACCTGCCGTCAAAGCCCTTGAGAGACCTGAATCAAAACTACACCTGCAGCTGAGCCATGAAGGCTTTCTGGGTGTTGAGCTGTGGATCTGAAGTGGTGACTCAAGCCCATTTGGCTCCATCAGCCAAGAGCCAAGGTCTGCTCTCAGCACTTCCTATTTATTCCTCAGTAAATCAAGCCAGCCAGCCAAGGTCAGGGCTGTGAGCAGACACATGGGAAGAGTTCAGTGACAGCAAGTCAGGAGCTGTCCCAGCTTTCCGTGGTTGTCTGGCAGCACCTGAGAGCAGGGTGGCTGGAGGGCACCTTCTCTCCAGACCCTGGCTGTGCAGTGTGTGTCCTATAAAAATGCGCTCACTGGAGCCCAGACAGCCGGAGAAGGCAATGTCTGCCCAAGGCATGGCTCATCCCCACGTCCTGGGCAGGACAAAGCATTTATCCAGCTCACCATGTGGAATAAGTCCTCACGGCTGTCCTCGTGCCATGTGAGGTGTGCCAGAGCAGGGGCACGAGCTGTTCACACCAGGGAGAGCTTCTCTGATGAGCTCACTGCAAATGTGGCAGGGTGCAAATGAGATTGAAAGAGTGAGGCATCTCAAGGGCAGGCACAGCGGAGTTGAGAACATAAGGCAGGTCCAGACTGCAAATGTCATGTCCAGATCTTTGCAAAAATTAGGAAATGAAGAAATGATTATGACTGCTTCACTTTGTGAAGTTATCACATCACAAACAATGGCACAGAGCTCCAACACAGGGGAGAGCCTATCATGGTTTGGTTCTGGGTAATCAACAAGAATAAAACTTTAAAAATTATCTGAAGAAATGGAAAAAACCAGCCCATGTACAAAAAGGCAATGTAAGCATTTGCATCTATAATCTCCCTTGATTTGCAAATAAATCCCAGCAATTAGAGGCAGGCTGAAAATGACATTATTGCTCTGTGCTTTTACTCCTGACTAGATAAACAGTTACAGCACTGTGCAACAATACAGGACAAAGATAAAGTGCAGTCAACTGTGTATTAATAGGAGGGATATTGAATTGAATATACGAGCAGTGAAAAAATATTACTTTTCCCATAGCATATTTTTCATGCAAGGCTTTCAAAGCAGTTTAAACGCACACACACACACACACACACACACTGGTCCTCCCAGCAAGCCTAAAAGGAGGTACTGCTCTGCAAACTGTTACTGCAACTGGAGCCATTTTTTCCGTGAAAATTAGAGGGGAAAAAAAAGAGAAAATGAAGGATTTGTCCCATGGGTCTGGGCCAGGGTGAGCTGTGTCAGGACTGCCCATCAGGTCCAGACAATGGATGCTGTCAGCATGCTACAAGGACAATGTGTGACATGGCAGCAACAGATGGAAAAGGGCTCTCACATCCCCTTTCAGTCCTGAGCTGCCCCTCACACCTTGGGGAGTGTCACTCAACAACATGGTGATGGTGAATTTGCCTGTTGGGGTGAAGTACCCAATAAAATCCTAAAGAAAGTATGAAATGGTTAACAACAGAGGAAAACCCACGTCCTTGTGATTTCTTAGCCTGAGCTGCAGAGTCTTTGGATAGCACTGAGGGTGGTGTGCTTCACTGCTGTGACTCACCTTATTCTCGGCTGTGATGTTTGCCCAGCAGAATTATGTATTTGTGCCAGTGTTGTCCCAGTGCCCCTGACGTTCCATACACAAAGTTTTGTCTCAAGTGCACTGTTGCCTTCATCCTGACCTCCCTCATCCCAAGCTGGAGCTGGAGGGACCTCCATGAGTTCTTCCCCCAGAACCAAGCTCATCTCACTCACACCCATCCCCAGTAACCCATCAGGCTGGGTCAGGTGCTGAACCACAAGGACTGAGCCCAGGTGAATGCTGCAGCAGCACCATGGCATGCAGCCTTTACTCAACTCCCTGCTTCTCACCATGGCCTTTGGCAAAAATCCTGAGCTGCCAACAAGGCCCACAGAGTAAAGAATATAAACCAGGCTACTGAAGTAAACAACATTTGCAGCTACAAATGAAGGAAACCCTGTACCTGACAAATAGGGCAGGAATTATAAGTTTTATCTTCCAGTCTAGTGCAGGATACAAAGACTGATGTGGGGCATCATGTGAAGACTGCTCGCACTGAGCTTTTCAGACAGAGCTGTCAAAGCCTCTGCACAGACAGGCTGTGCCCACAGCCCATGCCAGAAAATCTGTAGCAGTACAGGACAAGCATATTTTCAGTATTTAGATACACCTATAGGATCAGTGCATGCAGTTCTTACATGGCATCATGCACAAGAGATGCCTGCACATTCTCCTACTCAAGAGGCCTGCACACATGTGCTGAGCTGTGGCCATGGCTCAGCAGGGGCTGTAAATCCCCTGCACTGTGGCACACAGGTGTGCACAGCTGCATCTGCACAGGCATAGGGCTTCAAGGACAGCCCAACATGTTGTGCAACACAGGCTCCTGGACTGCAGCTTGCTCCTCTTTGCACTGAGGAATTCTGAGCGTGACTCACGCAGGGAGATGTTAGTCATGGATGGGGAGGGGGTGTTGGCAAACGGACCCGAGTGAGTGCCCAGATCCTCACAGCTTTCAAAGTACATCACTGGGCTCCAGGACTTGCAGCACTCACTGCCAGGTCTCTCTGGGATCTCTCTGTGTGTAGACACACTTCTCTGTCACCTGCACTGAGGTAAAGCAGCAGCAGTGTGACAGTCTTGCCCGGACACCTGGGAGGTCTGCTGCAGCACACAGCACAAGGAGCTTTGGAAGGATGAGCAATTCAGCTAGAACAAGAGTTCCCTCCCTGCTTTGCCTTGCTTATCCCACCCACCCACACCCACACACCTAGCCAAATACAGCCCTTAATGTCTAGAAACCAAGCTATTGCTTTGGAGTTTCAATCAGATAATCAGCTCCTATGCCCCAGATTCCAATCAACACATCCATATTCATGCTTTAATTGGAAAGTGCTGTTAGCTTGATCTGCTGAAGAGCTGCAAGTATTAATGGAAGGGGGTGAACGCAGTGGAGCTGTGCCCATATCTGGTTCTTGTGGCTTTTGATTCCCTGCTCCCCTGTGAAGCAGCAGTGCCTGTCACTCAGGCACAAGGGAAAAATTTGCACAAAGATCAAATCAAAATTAGGAAGGAGACTGAGGGTACAAGTGAGGAGGACGGGGGTGGCAGGGACCATACTTCCTGAAGGCAAAGGCGTGGAAGGGGCTGCCTGTCACCCAGAACAGCTCAAACTCTTGCCTACATGCTGGCACAGGATCACACTCTCATTTCTGCTTCCCAGACACGGCCCTGGCACATCACCCACATGATGACACTGAAATCATCCTGGGCATCAGGGACTGCCTGAGTTTGGGAAGCATCATTTTGCGTCCTGACCCCAGTACTTCTCACTTGGCATCACTGCAAGTTGAGGAGGTTCAGGGGATGCAACAAACTCCCTTTCCTTTCTCTAGAATATGGCAAAAAGCTTATTAAGCACATTAGATATTTCCCATCTATCCATCTTCACTCTGTGTCTTCCCTTGTCTCAGACCCTTGCGAGTCAGGAGACACCAAAACTTTCCTAAGCTGCTGTTCAGCAGGTGGGCAGCCCTGCAGGATCACCGTGTGCCCAATGGTGCCAGGATGGGCAGGGCTGGAAGCACATCCTCTGGTAGCAGCCCTGCAGGCTCCTTGCCTGCACAGGTGCCACAGCTCTGGGTGTTGTATCTGCCCGAGTGGCTGTATTTGCCAAAGCTCTGGTGCAGGGAATTAACTGCCTGAGCAGCAGCACTCAGGGACACCAGGGAGTGAGTGATTAGGCACCCTCGTTTTCTGCCTCTAATTACTGAATTCTAAATCCCAGCTGATGCATTTCAGAGGCATGTGAGCTCATGTCTATCTGGTGTGAAGATAGACATGTAAAATGTGAAGGATGTTGCCACGTGGAATCACACTTTATTCAGATAAGAAAGGCAGCACAGGATGGCAAAAAGCCAAGCAAAATCATGGTTAAAATACATCACGTTTGCCATCTAATAAGATGATTGAGAGTCTGATAGATGAACAAGTGAGTTAGTGTGGCACAGAAAACATACCAAAGCCTGCCCACCTGGAAGACAGACCCAAAGAGAGGAGCTGTGTTAGCAAAGACCTATAGAGTGTGGAGATTTTGAGGTTTGATTTTTTAAGAATACTTTTTAGGATGTTGGGAAAGTAATGTTTTATACGAGCAGGTAGTAACAGGACAAGGGAGAACAATTTTAAATTAAAAAAGGAGTGATTTAGGATGGACATTAGGAAGAAATTCTTCTCTGTGAGGGCACTGAGGCACTCCCACAAGTTGCCCAGAGAAGTTATTGATGTCCCATCCCTGGAAGTGCCCAAGGCAAGGCTGGATGAGGTCCTGAACAGCCTGATCTGGGGAAGGTGGCATCTGTCCCCACAGCAGGGGATTTGGACTAGATGTTGTTTAAGGTCCTTTCCAACCCAAGACTTCCTGTGACTCTATGCTTTATGTATTAAGGTGATACCTTTGAAGTATTTTCACAAGGCCTACTGCATTTTTCTGGTCAACAGTCTTGTACTTATTTACAACATCTGAGGACTGCCTTAGCAAAATTTGGATGTTATTTCCCTGTGGAATGACACTGGGAAGGACCTGGCTGCTTGGATACTCATCAGTGGTAATAAATGTATCCAGACTAGTCATTAACAGGTCACCTTTGTATCTGAGACATGCTCACATCATGAGGGCTGAGACACCATAAATTCAGAGTTAGGGACTGCTCTGCTGACTTGGAGGAAGTTTTCTGCTTCTGTGGCCAGATTTGCCACCCTAAATGTTTTCTAGTTTGGGCCAGGATCGAGAAGAAATGTAACTCTTTAGGAGAGTTACATTTGGAAATTATGTCTTCAAGAAGAAAGAAATATGAATAACAGAGCACATCCACAGTAAGCATCTGATAATATTCCTACTTAAATGACTGGAAACTTCTCACATTAAGATGGATTTGGATATTTAGAAGAACAAAAGGCACTATGAATGGTAGGATTGTTCCAGCACTAACCATTACAGACACTTAAAGAGACTGAAATTTCTCCAAAAGATTGCTTGTTGTCCAAATGACAATTATACTCAAGCTCATTTCTTGTGCAGTCTAGTTCAATCTTGATGTCTTCCTTTTAGGGTTCATTTAGCTTGAATAATCAGCGATCAGAAATAAAAATATCAAAAGAAATGTGTTGCGTATGTGTGTTTTGAAGCAAAACTGGCACCACACAGTACATCAACTGCTGCCTACCAGGCTGTTTGCCTTGGCTGTGCCTGTGCACAGATGGGAGAAGAACTTAACGTCTCCCCTGTTATTACTTAGTAAGTTTTTTGTGCTTTCATATTGATTAAGCTTAATCTTATTTCCAAAAACAAACAAATCCTACCTACACTAAACTAAAAAAAACTCCTACCGACCAAAACCCAAAACTTTTCCAGTTGGTATCTGTTGAATTTTGTACAAAATACCTCCAGCCTCCTGCCAATCTACGTGAGTCAAAACACTGTGAGTGTTTAGCACAGCAGAAAGCTGTAGCTGCTAAAAGCCATAGATAACATGCATCCATACATAGATGCCACTGTGTATATATGCATACGTGCTCCCATGAGTATTTAGAAATAATTTGTGAGGCTATTTCTTATTTATGTATAAGTTTTCTGTCCATTTGCAATTTCAAGGAGACTTCTGAATTCAGAGAGTAGGATGAAGCAATGGGAATCAAATGAGCTTAGGGAGCAATCTGGGCTTTTTTCTCTTTCCTTTCCCTGAGAACCCTTTCTTCACTAAACTGCTGCATAGTGTTTCTGTATATCAGAAACAGCTGGGAAGTTTCATCTCAGATATAACTGCTATTGAGTGGCAGGTGAAGTGATTCCTAGCAATGGATGTGGCACTTCTCCTTCCAGGGGAAGCAGATTCCTCCCTGCACACATTCCTGTGTCAGCCATCACGGGACAGGGCTAATGCTGGTGTGGGAATCCAGCAGCAGGAAACCTGGGGGTGTGACTGTGGATGGAAGCTGTGTCCTGAATAAGCAGCAAAGCCCACACACTGGGGCAAGCCACTGCTTTCTGCAGAAATGACATGCAAATACAGCAGGAGAGTGCTTTGAGTATTTCCTTGGAGTCATAACAAAGAGAAAGAAGCTGGGTAGGAATTGTCCCTTTTCTGTAACATCTCTGCTTGCAAGCTCTGCTCCCGGGGACTTTGATGGATGTGGTGCAGAGAAGTCACGTGGAGATGAGCAGGTTTTACTCCAACCCTCCCCACAAGCCTCTGCTACCTACAATGAATCTCAGGCTTGGGAACAGAGTCCTCCGTCTGGAGTCCCAGTCCCAGACAGCTGAATGCTTTGGGAAGCTGACACGTGCCTTGGCTTGGGAGACTGCCAGCTCTTTGATGCAGCAGCGCTCACAAAGCCTGACTGCAAAGCGTGTGGAGGAGGGAAGGAGTGGAGGAGCCCTTAATTTGGCTGCCAAGTTCCAAAGCGCTCGCTGCTCGGAGGTTATGTGACAGCTGTGATTGAGGCAAGTGTGGGAGGATGCAACTGCGGGAAAGGGAAGCTCTCGGGCTGGGCTGGGTTATTCAAAATGAAAGCCAGAGCGGCATTTGTTGAAATGAGATCTCTGCTGTGGGTCAGGCAGCTCTGTTAAAGCAAGGCTTTCCATGAGGAGAGCCACAGGAATGGCCTAGTTAATGAATGCAGAAGGAAACTGTTGAGCTGTTCAGCAGACACTGTGCACGCTAGATTAAAAAAGAAGCCTGGATGCAAAGGACCCCACTGATCAGTGCCAACGCCCAGCCAGGCAGAGAAGAAATACCATAGGATGTGGAACCCCAGCTGTGAAAGCTGGTGCTTGTAAAAGACTGTCCTCGTGGTCAAGGCAAGAGAGAAGCTGGTGACCAACCCCGTGCCTGAAGCAGGCCCTGTTCCTTAGCAACACACCAGGGCTTAGGGTACCAATCCCACTAATGCCTCTGATAAACAACAAAGGGCTCCTGGCTGCAGAGAAGCTGCTGAAAACAAGCACAGGACAAGCAGCTCCAGGCCATTCTCTGCTCTTTCAACATTTCCATTTCCTGTGCAAAGGCCACAGATACTCTGGGAATGCTGCACTGAATTTCTCTAATGCTTTGCTTCAGATGGTCTTTTCCTTACACAGAACTTCTCACCCCTGAGCTGGGAAGCTTTTAAAAAGGCCACTGCTGTGTGGAGAGAGCTGTCGCCTCCACCACTTGTGAGTGGCACCTGTTAGGGGAGCATCAGTTCAAACCTTCTCCCACAGCCAGCATGGAGTAGTGAGAGGGAGCACAGAGCTGTGCAGCCAAGGCCAGCTCCAGGCTACTGTGTCCCTCAAGGAGACAAATGCCAGGACAAAGATGGGGTCAGAAAAGATACCTAGCTTGAGGATCAAAAAGTAGTGCTTTTCCCAAGAAAGAGATAAAAATGCTGTTTCCAGAATCAAGTTAGTACCTGTTAAGTACTGGGCTTACCACACTATCTCTCCATTTATTAGGGGCCAGCCCACAAAAAGCAAAGTGTCCTGGCAGGAGCCTGAGGCACACTTCAGAGAGGGTACAGGCATCTGCAGGAGGGCAGAACTTCAGCTCCATGTCTTTCACTGAAGCCTCACACTGTGACAAAGACATATGGCATGACAGCATCCCATCTAACTTTGGACAACAACTTTACCCACCAGTGACTAACTAGGATGCCTTTACAGATGAGGGAAAACAGATTTAATCTCAGGGTAGACATAAAAAGAACATCCACAGCTGTGCTGGTAGGACCCATTTTTCTTCTGTTACTATGCCAAAGTCTAAAATCAGGTGAGATGAATCCTGTCTCTACTGACTCTGTATGGGACTGGAAATCTACTGAAATACACTGGCAAAATCCTCTGAGAAGACAACATTATGATCACTGCTGCATCACATTCCTTTGGAACTGTTGGCTGCTTTTCTTTACCAGTAATTTCTTGGGCTGCTGGGCTTTTAAATTCATCCTTTAGTCCCCCAAAGCTAAGAAACCCCTTTGAGGCTAGAAGGAAAGCAGAGGAAATGCTAACAGTGCAGCCCAGCACATACCTGAAGTGCTACAAACATTTCTTCTTGCTATCTGGTTTTGAACTCAACATCCTCACCCAGGAAACCTTAACTGAAGTTGTTACCTTCCCCTACCCAAACCCCACTGAGGGAGAAAGGGGGCAGATTCCATACCTTCAATGGGTTTGGGTACAAAATGTGATGAGGGTTTGGTTTTTTTCACTCGGTTTCCCTTCATAATTTGACCTTCTTTATTGAGTCCCAGGAACCATGCTCGTCCCGATTCCTGCTGCCGGTACAGCGTGGAAGAATAAATAACGTAGTAGTTTTCAAAGACAGATTCTTTAAATTTGCACTCTGGTGTGAAAACATCCTGCAGTAACAGAGAGAGAGAGAAGAAGAGAAAGCAATGGAAGGATTAATAATCACTGATTTTCTAAATTGGGCATCACTGAGTGATACACAATGGTCACGCATTGCAGTTAGCAACAGAAAACAACAGGCATCAGCACTGCCGGCTCCAGCACTAACACCCATCTAGACAACTCCCAGCTGACAGGCAAGCCTGTCCTTCCCTGGCAGAGCTGGGCTTTGCAAAACAGCCCACAGCGAACAGCCATGAAAAATGTGCAGGAAAAGTCACAAATTTGCCAGGATTTAGACTTTAATACTAAGCAAAAGAAAGAAAAAGAGAGCTGAAAAGCAGAGACAGCCTTGCTCTTCCTGATGCCTTCCCCTGACTTTGCTCATACCTTCTCTGATGGGCAAATGTACAATGCTTGTCTAAAATATTGAGGTTGCTTCAAATTCTTAGAGGCAAAAGGCAGTTTATTGAACCATTTAAGAAGATTCAAGGAAATGACAGTACAAAAGCAAGGAAACCATTTAATTTCAAAAGCAGTCTGAGGAAATGCTGGCACAAAGCCTGGAAATCTTTCAATAAAGAGAAAGAAGTAATTTTAAAGATTTCTGGCATAAGTATTTCTGCAGGTACCCAGAAGCATTTCCACACCTGCCCTGGAGCAGAGCACATATGGATCTGTCCAGGACATCCCCTGAGCCTGTGATGGCTGTGGGAGTGGCTGTGCCATTGCCACTTGCCCTGGCTTTGCATGAAGTCTCCAGGATGAAACTGCACTCAGCTATGGACTAGTAATTGTTATGTCCCAGTATTCAAGATTTTCAGAACAGAGAAACATTAAACCTCTTTTAAAAGATCTGGCTAGCCAGGGGATTCTGTAACAGTGGGCTCCCCAACCTTCAGTGAGTCATATGTGATTGTTAGTGCGTTGGGTTTTCTTCCCAGACTTTGAGATTGAGCAGAAAACTATCCTAGCCAAACAAATTCTCTCACTAATTTTCTAAAAAACATTCTTGCAAAGGAAGTTCAAGCCACAATGAAAATTCATTTTCTGAATCAAAAATGTTCCAGCAAAAAAATCCCTTCTTACAGGTCCCAGACAAGGCATTTCTGAGGCCTGTGAGTGAAGGCAGATGCTTCTACAGGCAAGTGATGCTCCCTCCCAAACCTCAGCCATTCCCAAGTCTTTGGGATTTTCTCCAGCTTTGCCAATACAAAACCCATGACCAACATTGAGCACAGCATCTGGAGTAATGCCACATGTTCACTGCAGACCTTGTTTAAGAGCAAACATTCTGAACACTCAGCAAACCTCAGGAACGTGTTCCCAAGCGATCTGGGGGTTATATAAAGTGTTGCTGGTGTGACAATAAATCCAGTGTGCAACAGACCCGCAGAGACTGGCAGGCTCGAAGCTACAGAAGATAAAGCACAGCAGAAAGCACAGAGCTGTGCTGCACACGTGAATTCTGCATCAATCATTAGCACCACACAGGTAAAAATACCATCAGCAAAACGGGCCATTTTGCCTTATCTGAGGGAGTCCTTTGTGCCAGAGAAATAAATATTTTTAAAAGAGAGTGAAACAAGTTAAGAGAGATCTAGATGACTTAGAGCACTATAAAATGGTGTTTGAAGTAGCTTCCCAAAAGAACAGTGTTTAAGTGTTCCTTAATCTGCCCTTTATCTCCGGGCTCTGGCTTGCCTGGGAAGGCACAGCTCACCTGGGAGCTGGGTTTGCAGGAGCTGCCTCTGAACTGCTGGCTCGGGGGCACTCCCTGGCACCAGGCCCAGCCAGGCAGCAGCTCTCAAACCAAACTGGACAACTCAATCCCATTTGCCATGCCTTCATTACCCCATCACTAAAAGCTGATCACAAAAATTCCCTTTAGGGGGACTAAAAAGTTGGTGGGTTGTGAAAGATAGCTCCCAACTTGACTTAAAGCATGGAACTAAGACTATTTTCAATGAAGAAGAAATATCAAAGCTAATGCATTTCAAAAATGTAGTTTCACAAAGAAAAGAAAAAAGATATTTTAATTAGAAGTTATTGCAAGTTAAATTTTCAGCTCAATATCTATTTTAAATCAGTGTAATATTTTATGACATGCAACAGTAGTTCATAAAAGCAGATGCTGTATTGTATACCCACTTGTACCAATTACCACACAGAACTCTTATATTATTTTAAAGCAAATACATGTAAAGACATCAAAGTAATGAAGATTTTAAGAAAATAAAGAAAAATCTATTGATTTCCTTTAAATGTTTACACTCCCCCACAAGCAAACAAAAGCATCCCATTTGTTTTGTGAGCTGGCTGGTTGATTCCTCATCTCCCATAAGTCAGTGGAAACAGCACTTCAGGATTTGAACCATGGCAACACTACTATGAAACACCCCAGCTCTGTCCATTCAGCAGCCTAGAAACCCCACAGATCTGAAAGCTAACTTCTTGTTAAATAATACTGGGTTTATCCACTATTACCCTTCTGATGCATATCATGTCAACTGCAGCAACTGGGCCAAGTGGAGACAGACACCCATGGGACACTGCTCATCCTGCCACCAAACTGACACATCCCAGGGTCCTCACAGGTCTGAGCAGCAGGAATCTCTGTGGGCACCATGGACTTGACACAAAGAGCAGGAGGATGAAGAAAGAACCAGATGACTGGAGAGGAGACAGGGCAGAGGAGCAGGACGTGGGCCACTCTCCCAAGAACTGCCTCAGGATTTTTAGAGTGTCTTCTAGATCTCATTAACATGTAAACCTTATGTTTTTCTTCACTGGTGTCTTCTTGGTGCCCCATGGCCAGCCTTCAGCTACCCTGCATCATTTAGTTTCATCACACACCTTTTGCTGTCAGCTTTGGGGCACCAATAACAAAAGGCTATTGGGATATTAATGGCAGAACCTCTCCACAAGCTTCACTGTCAAAATTAATTGTGCAATTATGCTGAATCAGGTGGGAACTACTGTTTCAGTTGTCTTAGGCTGAGATGAGCTGGAAAGAAAGACAGAAGTGCAGGTGAGCACAACAGACTGCACAATAACAAAGCAGTTTGTAGCAGCCACTTCTGTAGACAGAAATTTGAGATAACAAAAGGTATTTTTAAAAAATTGCTGATCTATTCACCAGATCTCTGGGCCATGCATGATTTAGGGTTTTTAAATTTGTTTGGTTTTGTTTATAATATAAATGCTAGATGAGCACACCTGCAGTCCAATACTTTCTCTTCATCTCAGATAAGGAGTGGGTAAACACAACAAAGGGATCCTCAGGCTGTGCCCCCCACGTGCTTCTGACAGGACATAAGGACATCCTGCCCCAGAGGTAATGCCATGGGGTAAAGCCCTGGGCATGAGCACCACCTCACTTCCTCACTTGCTGCAGGGACCTTTGGAAACAGGGTTATAACCAGTCCCACTCAATTATTTTTCCAACTCTCTCCTTGATTGAAAAAGCATGACCAGGTATAAGACAGTGAGAGGACAGATGGCTTCTATATTTTAATCACCAGTCATTTTCAGTCTTTAAACAAAGAAATAAGCAGTGACTCCATTTTCTGCACAAAGTCCACAGAGGTCCCCTGTCAGGACTGTCATCAACTCAGCTCATTCAGAAAGCCCATCAGTTCTTCTCATTAAAGAGTATGCTTGTGATTTGTAGAAAAAAAAGATTTTCTCAATTTAATTGAATATGAAATAGGTCTTTGACTGAATTATTTTTGCATACAAAGTAAATAAATACATTTATTTTTTTACCAGTTGGAGATTTAGAGCCTGAGGTATTTTGTTAAGTGTCTACAGATATTACTGAAAGTGCCTTGGAAAAGCAGTTGTTTTTAAGCTATTAAATTAAAACTTGTATGAAATATTTGAAAAAAAACCCATTAGTTATTTACATGCAAAATTATTAGCATCTGCTTGCAACTTGTATTTTGCATCTCAATCCAGTCCCTTTGAAGAAAAGGCAATTGTATTAAGAAGAGTAATTAGATTTGCTTTGAAAAAACAAACATAGGTCTAGTTTGTGCTAACTGCAGTTTTACTGGAAATTTAACAGTCTAAAAAAACAACCCCAACACAGTAGGCATCACACAGAAAAAAAAAGGGAGATCACATTCAATGACAGCTGGAACCAAGAGGAGCTAAATGGATGCATCTGCCATTGGGGGGGATTTGGTGTGCCAGACCTGCTCAGGGAGGGTCTGAGGTACCACGGACTGACCCAGGAGTTATTTCTGGGTTAGAAAACCAACATGTTTCATTTATCCTTGATCCCGGTAGTGTCTCATGCCATCTGTAGATGGAAATACAGATGTGACTTCCAGGCACAAGCCAATCTCTGCATCACTTGAGCTGGTTTGGTTCTTCTGGGAGATGTTGGCAATGTCTGGGCTCACCTATCCTCACCACAGCACAGACTGGTGGTGGTTTCTGAGAGGGCAATTTTTTTCAAATCCACCTCAGCTTTCACCTGTCCTGGTCAGGTAGATCTAACCCAATCTCTCTGAACACAGTAAGTTTGACTGGACCCTCCTCTGCATTTCTGTAAAGCTGGAGAAGTTACACAGACATCAGTGCAGAAGCACTGCTGTCAGACCTGTGGGCACGAAGCTGCAGGGCATTCAGCAATGCACTGACAGCCTCAGAGATCTCAGCTTCTTCAAAAAATGCCAACCCAACAGTGCTGTAGCCCTGGTGCAATCACAGTGCTGCCCGGGCAATGGATAGCTCTGGTGCTGCTCAAGCAAACAGTGCCAGCCCCTGGCATACCAGCCTGGGAGCATTCCTGCCACTGAGCATCCTCAGCCAGGAGGGGCAAATAAAGGGTCCCCAGTAAGCAACAGCATGGTGCATCTGGGTTCTGATCACAAGAGCCAGCAATCTGCTCCCCAGAAGCCCCTGGTGTCCCCAGATCATGGCAGAAATGGTGACAGGTTTCCATATGCAATGCTCAGGAAAAGCCAGCAGGAAACTGTCACAGGCTGCTGTTGTATTCAAACCCAGCTGCTCACTCAGCGTCCCCCCAGACTGGGCAGCTTTGTTCGTATTGCTCACCATTTCCCTACAAACATTCAAACATTCCCAAAATTGCCAGATAAATAAAGATATCTTTTTTTTTTTTTTTTTTGTTAAGATCTCCTTTTATTACAACCCAAAGGAGAACAGCAAATACACACATCCACAAGCAAACCTAATGGCTTAATAAATTTAGTCACTGAAACTAGCAGCAATAAAAGAAAAACCCATTCTGCAAGTAGTTTGTGCCACAGTTTAGGAAAGGGATGTTAATTATGAGTGTTGAAATATCTAACTAACACACTCCCAGAGTAACAGTTTTCCTTTGTTTACAGCACTTATGGGTTTCTCTTTTACATTCTGCACAATTACTGAGCCAGACCTTCAGATGGGATAAAAGCACTAAACTGCACCATAGTCTATGGCATGGCAAGGCTTCCCTCCCAGAGAATCTGGCTCAGGATACTTACTGATGTTAGTGTTAATACTTAAGAGGTCATCAGCTCATTTGAAACATATTAAAGTAGGAATCATAAATATCAGCACAGCTATCAGCAGTGGCACTTCACTGTTGCTGCGGAGGCAGAGCATGGAATGATTGGATTGTGTTCACTTGTCTGTGTAAGCACTGTTCCATCCTAGGGAAAAGGATGGCACTAGAGAAGAGCATCTGTTTTATGGTGCTCTTTACCCAGTAAAGCCCATTCTATATCCCCCACTGACCTCAGTTAAGGCAGGGTTTCATCAACACTCATCTGATGCTAACAGCACTGAGAAATTCAGCACTGGAATCAATATGGATGTGCAAGACACTGGATTCTTGAAGACATTTGGGCTTTCAGATGAAATGCAAATGCCCAACTCCCATTTAAATCCCTGCATAGCTCAGAGACTATATTTTTGTATATTGGGGAATTTGTGACCACAAACCTCATACGACAGCACTTGATCCAGGCATGCTCTGATTGCCAGGACAGGTCTGTAACCACAGAGGTTCCATTTGCAGGATGAGCCCTGAGCAGACCCCAGCAGCACTGCCACAAGCAGAGATGCTTTGCACAGAGTCCAATGCAGTTCAGTGCCCCCCTGCCTCTGTGTAGCTTCTCCCCTGACCTAGGGTTGCATCTGTCTGGAAATGCTTTAAAATAATTGTAGCTGAGCTCTCTCCTGGCATGTGATCAAGAACCGCAAATGTGCATCCAAACTTTACATCTCATCACATCTTTGTCCAGATGGCAGGTGATATTCTACTCTTCACACTCCACTCTTCCTCCCCCTTCTAGCTCTGTAAGAGATTGGTGACAAGTCTTCTTGGTGGCCTTTTAGAAGTAGGAGAGAGCAGATACATTTTAAAATAACAAGCTGCTACATGGGAGTGTACAGTGAGGCAATATGGTATCTGAAAGCATTCTGACTCCGCCTGGACCATCTGTGGGCTGGAGGGAACACATTTTCAAATAAATCATCATCCATGCAGGTCTGTTCTTCAGCTCTTGGAGCTGGGAAGCAGCATTAGCAAGTCACCTAACTTACTGCCTCTGAAAATTTAACTAGAGGGCTATCTGCCCTTACTTTTATGGGAACTCTCTGTGCTCAAGGTAAATAATTGTTCAGCTGACTTCCCTTTAAAACACCCACACAAGAAGTGGAGTGCAGATCTGCTAAGTCTTGTGAGCTGACCCAATATTCCTAGACAGGCAAAAAAATCCAAGTGCTGGACAAGCCTCTGTAATTAGGCTGCTGGTCTTTATATGCAGACAAAGGTTGTCCTCAAGCACCTTTAAATGTTCAAGGACTGATTAAATGATTCACGTCACCACCACTGAGGAATACTGGAGACAAAGGTGTGATTGCAGCATGGACATGGCCAAGGTGTCCTGCAGCAGCAAGGACATCTGTCCACAGAGCAGAGCACACAGCAGAGTATTGACCAAACCCTGTGGTAGGTTCTGCCAGACACAGAGCTCTGTTTCACCCCAGATAAACCAGTTACCTCGACCAGTGAGCACACACAGACCCACACAAGCCGCGGTCTCCCCTTGGCTACAAAGCAAATGAGTTTTGGGCATCCTAATCCAGACCTGTCCATCCCACCACAGCTCAGTATTGTGTTCTTTTCCTTTCAGCTCCTGGCCTGCCCATTGTGCAGGCACACTTTCACCAAATACCTCATAAAGTGCCCAAATTCACTGCATGGGCCTTTGGTGAGCTGTTCACGCAATCCTCACAGGAGCACAGCTTTCAGCTTAATGACTGCTGACAAGAACATGACTGGGGATGACTCCTCCAGCCAGGCTGCTCACTCCATGTTTCCCTGCAGAGCCCAGGGGGGCTGGATGAGAGAACAGGCTCTGTCAGCCAGCTCTGGGTACCAGTGACTGCCCAGCTCCATGGGCAGTGTGACCTGCAGAAGGCAGCACATCGAGCTGCTCACCCATGTGGCAACTGAGCAAGGCACATATTCTGCTCTTTGCTTCACTTTTTCTTAATGATGGACCACAAATTCAAATTCATGGTTGGACAGAGTAAATTTTCATCCCTTCTTTTTAAAATATAAGGTATATTTGGAATTTGCTTGATTGATTTGTTTTTTAATTTTGGATCTTATTTCAAGCTGTAATTTTAAAGCCCCTGAAAGTCTGGACTGCTGTGAACTGGAGCAGCGATCACAGCACAGCTCACTCGGGTGGCACTTGGCCCATCCAGAGCAGCACTGCTCTTCCAGGAAAGCAACTGCTTCCCACAAAAGGGGTGTTTCCTAACACCATTGTCCCTGGAACTGCATTCCTGGCAGCCTGGGGATCTGGTGACACCCCAGAATAATTTCTAACCGGGGAATCCCAACTCATCTATTGTCTTCTCTACATTCTGTTTTCCTGACAAAGTGTCTGAAATTGCTAACAATGTTATCAACTCTGCTTACTCCAAAACACCATCCAGAAATACATTTTTGCTTTCAGACATAATGATCATGAGACAAGATGGCACTAGATGAAGATATGTTAGTTGCATACAAGAAGAACAGATTTCCTAAATTAGCATCGTACTGCCTCATCTGCTACAGCCTGAAATAACTATAAAGAAAAATAATAATGTAAGAACCCTAGAAACACAGCCAGATGGGATGCTCTGAACCTATGAGCTCTGTTTCTTGGCATCCATCTGAGTCTGAGCACAGGGCAGAATAAATTGATTTATTGCCTTTGGTTATGTTTGTGATCCTCCTATTTTTATTATTGTTGATAATAATTAGAATGGATAAACTAAAGTATTGGTTATGCATTTATAAACATGAGATTATTTTCTTCTCATAGTCAAAGGAAACCTTTTAGTGGAAAATAAGCAGTCAATATTGGGTTTATCATGTTATTATTGATATGAAAAACATCCTCAAGGGTTCATAACAGAGTATTAATGCCCTCACAATGACAGGAGGACAGGGCAGACCTCATCATTCCTACATTTTTGTGCTGAAGTCCTGAGCACTGAAAGACCAGACAGCTGGCTACGTGGTCTGCAAACAGGAGGTGTCAGTGAGTGGAGAAACAAATTTCAACCAAGTTCCAGTTCAGTTTCTTAGGCAAACACCTTCTCTTTCTGACATAAATGAAATAATGCAATTACAACAATGTCAGCAAGAAAAGAACTGAGAATGAGCCCCAGCCCTTGTAAAGAATAGTCTTAGAAATATTTTATGTTTTTTAAAACACAGACAAAACTGCCCTGCTCTCACCCCATGGTACAGCCTGCACAGAATGCAGGTCTGAGGGAAGAAAATGGCCTCAACCCAATTTTCTGTGTATCTCATTTTTTCTGTGTAATTCATCGTCATGTGGGCAGAAGATAAGAGGACTTGCCAAGGAGCTCACCAGGCCTATTACAGCCCTGGGATGCTGATGTGCTGAGATAGCCTCTCTGCTTTGACTCTTAAATTCAAACTGTGAGACTCACTGGAAACACACTCTATCTTTCTTAATGCTGGAAAGATCTCTCCTGCATTAAACCAGTTTCAGAGCTGTCATGACCAGGGTTAGAAATTCAATTTCTTTGCTGTTGAAATATCCATTTTGAAAATGAGTGGTGCTAGATTATTAATATTTTGACAGCTTACTGACAGATTGGCTACAACTGGGCAATTAACAGAAAGTCCTGCAGTCTAAAGCATCAACTGAGGATGGGGTGAGCTGGTGTTGGACCAGCAGGTTCTCACAACCAAGATGAAATGTTACCAAGTGTGACAATTCATGTGGCTTTTCCCACCCCCTGTACCCACTGCAGTGCCTACACAGTGAGAAGGAAAGGTTCACAGAATATTCTTGGGAGGAGGCCAGCTCTGCTGCCCACTGGGAGAGCCAAAGGGAAGAACCCTCTGTCATCTGTGCCTTGAAGCCTGGGCCCCAGCAATATTTCTGCTGACAAAGCCAGCAAAAAAGGTCCATGGTGCTCCCTTAATATCTGCCAGGGTGACACTCAGGTGACACATCACACCCCTCTGCTCATCATCCCAACCCCCTGTGAAGGTAGGTAGGTAGGTAGGTAGGTAGGTAGGTGCTATAAAGGAAGACTGTGGAGGGTGTGCAGGCACATTTCTGTAGCTTTTAGACATTTATTCACTGGTTTTCTGAGAATTAAGAAAATCAACCAACTCTGCTGTGACAGAATTTCCATCCACATATTGACCACAGTATCTCTGCCCAGCTTGAATGAACTGACAAATCCCACAACCCAAAACAACTTCACAGACAATACTGGGCTTATTAGTACCTTGAATGGATTTCCATGGTATGTATGTGCTGAGAACCTGACTTGTTCTTTTTCTGTTAGCTTCCTTTTGATGTGAAATAACCTGTGGACAATGCACAAACATTTTGAATGGACCCACACTATGGCACAGCTCAATCTGACTGTTCCAGTGCATGCAGCCAGCTGACCCATCGTGGCTGATGCTCTGCTTCCCAGGAATCAGACAGATGGAAGTATATCATAGGGGATTTTGCAGCAGTGGCTATAGTGACATTTTTCACTCTGTTGCACACTTTGCTAGAGAACACAGATTAGCTTTGGCATCTGATCCTGTTCAGAAGCCAACTAATGACTTCAATTTCCAAACTAAGACAATATAGTCACTCTAGAGAGAGTAATATAACACACTAACTCTATTTGGCACAATGCACAGTAAAGCAGGAGACCATTTTATTGTGGGACTAGTATACAGAAGACTGTGCAAATGTCTTTAAATTATATGACTCAAAATCAACAGAGCAATCCAGAGTTAAAAATTACTGCTTTTTCTTTGTAGCTACTTATTGCAGCATAGAGGTTCAGTGAGATTCAGATTTTACACTTAGATCTGAAGGCATTTGATTATGTTTTACATAGACTGTGTTTACACTGCAGGACCAAATGCATAGAAGGTATTGGTGCCAAGTGCTGGATGCTGCCACTGTAGACATTTTAGCATGGGTTCAGTCTGGTCTAGCTGCCACCTGGTCCCATGGTCTGACTATCTAGTATTTTAGGGACACTCCCAAAGAGAACCCTTCAGTTTAGTTTCACCTAAAAGTGAAGCTAGTTTAGTTTAGCTTCACCTAGAAGGGGAGTTAGTTTGCACAGCCTGAACCACTGTGTGGTGCAAACCCAAGAGCTGCATGTGAAGGTGACTGGAGGGATTTTTCCAAAGTGCAATCCTGGTCTAACTAAAGCACTAATCCCAGAGATAGCTGGGATAGTTGGCTTACTGCAGTGGGGTATAACAAAGTAGGCATGTGATGATGGGAAATGTCAGTGTTCCTAAAAGGGGCTGAGGGCTCTGTATGCCCCCTGGAAAACAGAGATGTGAGCAGCCTGCTGTAACCTGGGTGGGGGCTGCACACAAGGGCCTCTCCTGCCATGTGGAGTTTGCATTTCAGATTGCTCCTTTATGATCTCAAATGCCTCAGCTACGCTGGATATAGTAACACAAAGCCTTCCAAACAGCACTTCTTTCCAACATTCACAAACAGCTACACTGGCCACAGTACCAACAAAGCAGTTGCTAAGCCTGCTTATTTAAAATCAGTACCTGGCTTGCAGAAAGCCTGGAGTTTATTACATGTCACAGCTGGACTCCTCCAAGGTGTGAAAATATTTTCCTTAGCATAATAAATTTTAAAGAAATCTTATTTATATGTTTCAGCAAACATGCTGAAGGGGAAGGAAATCTCAGAGCTGTTCTGACTATATCACTAGAGAAGAAATGTTATTCCTGTTTTCTTCTGTGCTATTACAGAACTGGGGGAGGGAAAAAGGCCCCACTGAACCAAAAAAGCCCCACAAAAATAGAAACCATTTGCTCATAGGCATAACAGTCCTTTCTCACCATTTGCAATATTTCTTAGTTTCCATCTGTGAAATTTTCATCAGTACTAAGTCTTGAATCATTAGTACAGCAACACGAACACAATTGGATCCTCTAAGAATCACTAAAGCTGGACTAAATATTCTGTTCTAGGAATTAGTACTGATGCATGAATGTTTGTATTAAAATTGATATGATCACTTCCATAACAACAGAGATGAAGGCAGAGATGAGAAGTCCTGTGGAAAAATAACTTCTGGTGCTGGCAGAAACCCACAAAGATAACTTCTGTTAAGTGTCTGATTTAACTCAGCCAAAGGCAGGGACTCCATGCAAGCAGAATGATCTGGCAAAACAATGACAATCTGTTCATACTAATGGACCTGAACAGTCACTTCTGCCCACACAATCTATGGCACTTGTGGTCAACAACAGCCAAGGTGTCCCAGCCTGTCCTGTCACAAACAGTGTAGCCATGAACAACCATCACCATAGAGCACAACAAGAAAGGATCTGGAAGGTGAAAACATGTGAAGCAAAAATTCCATCAGGCAAGTGGTAGAATGTTTATCAAACCACTGGGTTTTATTTACTAGTCCCACACTACTGCATCTCAACTGACCTGAGCAAGGCATGTTAGCAAACTGCTAATTCACAAATACATGCAACTGCACTTAGAGAAACACACAGAAAGGAAGAGCACCATGGGGATCATTTTACTTAGAAGAGGGCAATAAAAAATATGAGGCAACTAAGGCACAAAAGAAAAATAATGAGAGTTACGAGATTTTGCTTTTTAAGCTGGTCATTAAAAAAATAAACTTTCAACTGACAAAGATGCTTTAAAAAGTCTGCATTCTAAATTTAACTTCAATATTGAAAAGTCTTGGGTTTTGTTCTTTTGTTTTTTTCGTTAGCATACATTTGATAAAAAACCAAGGCGTGATAATCCTGGCGCTACACATTTTCAAAAGCAATTCTTTAGCTGCAGCCTCTTCAGAGGGTGCAGATAACATTTGCATGGATACAAAGCCTTTGCAGAAAAAATGTTCCTTAAGGGCAGAACTGGCTGTAGGGTTTAATATTGTAAGAACAGAGACTCAAAATCAGCAGCATTCACATTAACAGCCATTAAATTATTTATTCATATCAGGCTCTGGAAGGCAGTAGATAGACTAGGTTGTTCTGAAGGGCTCAACTCCCATAAACTTTGTTGCATGACTTGCTTACCTTTTTAAGGAACATAAATTCATTATTACAAGTTTTGGCACACATTAATGCCTTTGGCTCATTCTTTCCATGATTTTTGTGAATGGGGAGGAGAGTCTGTGCACCAAGTAATGTCCATGGCCAGGAAGCAGATGCCATAGTGCAGCACAATCCATGCTCCAATGCAGCACGATACAGAGGGTGCAGTGTGGAAGAGGCTTCCTGAATTTTTTTCTCTCCTTACTATAAAACAACAGCTCTCAACAAAGCTCCATCTATGACCTCCCTATTTCTTTCCCTCACAAACTGTGTGATCCAAAAAATACTACAAAGCTGTTTTGAAATACACCTGCTTCAATAGTCGTCACTTTCTGTTTTCCAGCCAAATCCAGCCCAAAGTCGCTATGGACACATTCAGGGGTCAGGGTCTCGAGGGATTCCTGTGGAAAACCTCTGCCAGGAAGGCAAGGGGGGTCTTCAAATGATCCAAGTGCCTGCAGCCCTCCAGCCAGCCACAACCTCACTGCTGGCTACCTCACAACCATGGAGAAGCCATCTGAAAAGTATCACATACATCTTTGAGGGCAGAGGGACAAGCAGCAGGGCCACAAAAACACTGCCCTGAGCTGCTGAAGTTGCCAACAAGGTGGTACTCTGCACTACAGAAGTTCTTGGCCTTTTTTCACCCCCACTTATGTCCTGAGCCCTACTGCTGACCTTGATCCATTTAATTACATCCATAACCAAATTACACTGTAGCAGAATGTAATTATGCAATCAAGTAATGAGCTATGGTTTCACTCTTGGTCTTGTATGCAAAGCCACCTTTGAAGAGGGCGATGAAAGAAGAGATTATTGTTAAAGGACAGCACAGCCCCATGTACTAATTACTGGTCATGATGCAGGGGACAATGTCTGCTGGCAACATTGATCCATCAGCTGCTTTTAATGGGCTGCTGAAACCCTCCCCTGTGCTGCAGCCTCACAGCCAGAGCCATGGGTTTCATCCCAACACCAGACACGCTCACGACAGGCACGCTGTGTGACAGCCCTCCACACCTCTGCAGCCAGCAGCCTCCTTCAAACACTCTTATTAAAACTGATTAAAGAACTGCTGCACTGCTGGCCACTGACAGATTGGTAGTCTGGCAGTGGCCAGCAACAGCACCAAGGGAAAGGTGTTAAAACAGGGAAAATGCAGTGAAAGCTCCTGCTTGCTCTTGGCAGTGGGGAGCTTGTGCCTGCTGGGTCCAGCAAGGGTGTCCTGGTGCTTAGGCAAAGCACCCAGCCTCCTGTGGGACTGCAGAAGTGTGGCAGGCACTCCGTGTGCAGAGCTGGGTGTGGGAGCTGATGTAGATCTCCAAGGAGAGACAAGGAGGGCCTGAGCCAGGAGAGGCTTCAGTGAAACATTACAGGATGGAGGATTGCTGGTGGGGCTCAGCTTGGAAGAGCAGCTCCAGGGTTGCACTCTGCTGCCCAGCTCAGTGCCCGTCAGTCTCAGTCCATGGAAAATTCACCATTGTTGAGATTTCAAGGTGTTTGGGAGGAATTGGCAAAAGAAAATCTGATATTTTAAGGAGATCAAAAACTGCCAAAACCAATTCTGACCCTCACAGTTGTCTGTCTCATGCCATACTCACATTTACACAGGCAGGTCACAGAAGAAGGATCAAATCCATAATGTTACAAGCAAGGGGGGAGGTCTGACCCTGTAGGTAAACAAATGGTGCCTACCAGCAAAGCAACTGAGTATTTCCATTTATCCCACTCACACAAGGATCCAACAAGAAAGTCCCACCGTGGTGAGGAGGTAATGGACTAAGAGAAATGAGGTCAGTTGCATAAGATCCTTGAAAAGGCTGTGTCAGAGTCAGGATCTGAATTTTCTGAATCCTAGCTTTCACTGTAAGTGCTTTCCTCTACTGCATTCAGACAGAATGAGGAGATACTGGTGTGTCAGCAGAGCAGGATCCACTACCCAAAAGCTGCACTCCACATCACCTTCCTAGCCAAAGGTCCCTGGCACAGAGGCACTACATTGCTGTGCCCCATCTTTTCTCTCTCTCTAGCAGGAGCAGCACAACGTTTGGGAAAGTGAAAGTCACTCAGCAGTGATGCCGAGCACACGCACATCAAAAAGCCCCAAAAGGTCTCTGGAAATGAATTCACATCAAAAAGCCCCAAAAGGTCTCTGGAAATGAATTCCCTATCAGCAGCAGCAGCAGCTTCTCCCTTTGCAGAGATAAATAGCTTTTTATGCATGCAGTATATGTGCTAGCATGTACTCTCCAGCTGACAATGTTCAGCCTCCAGTGTAACTTGTCAAAGCCTGATCTGCTTTCGCTTTATCACTGTGGCAAACTCCTGAACACCGTGTGCTCCAAGCAGTGGGCTGCTGTCCCTGCAGGCAACACAATGAAGCACACTGCCATGCCTGCTGCTGCACTCTGACACATGCTTCTCCTGGTGATCAAAAGCCAAAACAGAGCCAGATGCAGCTCACAGCTCCACCAGCACAATCCCTCTAACCTGTGGATCCTCAAAAGGCTCTGAGATGGGGTGCTGTGACATGCACTGACTTCATGTGAAGAAACCAGAAAAAGTGGTGACAGGTGGGGTGGCCACGGTGCTTCAGGGGCCTCTTCCAGTTAAGAGTTCTAACTGTGCAATTTCTCACCGTTCATTTTGAATGGAATAGGATCATCATGCAGGGCCATCCCAGCATGAATTATTCATGAAGCAAATTCCCCCAGTACTAAACTGCTTGCCACCCCTTTGCACTGCTCGGACAAAAGTCAAATCTGTGCAGATAGTGACTAGAATACTGCAGGATTAGGAAAATTTGTGGCCAGATACTCAGAAATTGCTGAAAGCAAAGAATTGATGCAAATCTGATGACCAGGGAGAAGCTGGGGATTCCTGAAGTGTATCAGGCAATCCCTCAGCTCCAGAAGCCATTTGAAAGCTGAAGGTGTGCACTCAGGGACAGAGCACTGGGGAGATGTGTTGGCATTCACAGGCCATGCAGAACAACTGCACTGACTGCACTTTTGGGAGAAATATGCTGGGGACAGCAGGGAAGCACAGGGATTTCATCTTCATCATATCTGACAACAGCCCTTTCAGGAATGACCCTGCAGAGTGTTTCTTAGGGCAGTCTGGAATGAGAAAGGGATGTGCTCTCTCCCATGCTTTTCAGGATCCCAGTTTACTCTAAAATCCCCAAACAACTTGTCTCCTTGAGTCTCACAATATGGGCAATGCCACGTCATACCTACTACTTCCCTTTCCTTTAATTCATAACTTAAAATATTTTTCTTCCTCTTCCCATTCCTCCTTCTTTATTCTCCAATGTTTTATTTCACCACAGTAAGCTTTTGTTTCTGAGACACAGTTTTCTATAACTGAGGTAATCTAGAAATCCAGCTACTCTGATGGGTCCTCCAGGCACAAGTCACAGGCACAATGCCCTATAAACATTTAGATATGATCCCCCTCCATTTCCTCTTCGATTGACTGAAAGAAGCAACTCCTATTTGGCCACTTCCAACATTCAGAAAGGTGAGATAGGAAAAGGACTTTTCAAACATAATGAGAAAGAGACATATTGTTCTCCCATGGGAAACATTGCAGGCATGACAGAGCAAGAACACAACAGCACCAAGGCCTCTGTCAGCATCTCAACCAGCACAGAGAGCCTGAGCCCAGAGCAAGCCATCTTGAGGTACTGCACACTTGAAATTCAAGTTCCATGCAACTGATTTCAGCACATGGACTGCCTTCTCTCTGCTGCAGTCCTGAATCATGGCACAGAGCAATGGCAGATAAAGGCCCCTTGGCTGGCAGCCTAATCCCACACCACAACACTAGAACTAGGAGCTGTGAACTGCACCTGTCAGGGCTAACAGGGCACCTTGTGCCCACCATGGGATGGCACAGAGGTCTCCCTCCCTTCCCTTGCTCTCACTTGTGTATTCATGGTATATAAACAGACCTTATCACCACACCTTACCATGAAATTATTTGTGATAATAGTGGAAATTGGGAAAGAGCCTCTGCAGAAACAGATATTCAGGCTCTGCTCAAGGCACCTTGAGAGCCAGCAGGGATTCTCCTGGGGATCCTCCACAGCCCTGATCCCCCTGCAGGCGAGCAGGGTGGCCCTGCAGCGATGCCATCCCGCTGCCCTGCGGGGTGTGGGAGTGCTTGTCACACTGTGCTAAGGCTCATCCACTCCTGTCACTCACCCACGGGAAACAGGAACACACACAGCAGGCACAGACACTCAGCATGTCCCAGTGCATCAGTACTGTACAGGTGCTGCAGAAAAAGGCTCGGTGAGTTCAACACATGCTGTATTGTAAATATTCTAAGCTGATTTGTATATACTGTGCTGCCTGCACATGTGCAGCTGCTGCTTACATGGGATTTCTGCTGGAAATCCCACCCTGGATCAAACCTCAGCATTGGACAAACCTCTCTCCTTCTGCCTGGGAGAAATTTTAATGCAGAAAAGGAGTGTCTGGTCCTGCTGCCTCACTTCTGCATCCAAGAACCTCTGGGTCCACCCCTCAACTTTTCCAAACCTCCTGTATGCAACCCTGGCAGCAGCTGGGAAGTGGTGCAGAGATGTGGCTCATATCCAAACACACGACAGTTTATTGCTGTTGCTGTCAACTCACTCTTGAAAATAATCCAAACAGCAACAGCAAGCAACCTTGGCCAAACAGGTTAATTTCCATGAAAAAGCTGTTTCCAAGGAAGGAGTAGAGGCAGCACTCAGTGACTGATCGCTGGGAGCAGCTGTAGGCAGAAATTCATCCCCCGAATGTGTCACCAGGACTGGAAGGGGTTTGCACAGCACTGCCCCAGTGCACGGAGCTGTCACTGCTATGGGGAGAAAAGGAAAGAGGAGGGGAGCAGAGCTCACATGCTGCGCCCTGGCTGCTCTCCTTTGCAGCGTGCCCTGATGGCAGTCCCGGAGCTGGGAGAGCACTGTGGGCAGTCTCATGCTCACAAAGAGAAGACAATCAGAAACTGAAACACAAACAGACCTCAAGCCTCCCTTCTGCTAGAAGATAATCCCTCTGGTTTGGCCACGTAGAATTGCATACACAGCCCTACAGCAATTGTACACAGGGAGCAGCAAAAGCATTTTTTTCTCTTAGCAGGAAACTGCTGTCATATAATCACTCCCTCAGCTACTGGCTTTATGATGTCTTTAGCCTAAAAACGCAACAACAGATACACGAAATGTGCTTGAAATACTCTAGGCAGCAGAGGTATCTCCTCCCTTCTGTTTATCTCTCCTATTTAAGAGCAGGTCGCCAAAGAATTTCAGTAACTTCTGCTCATCAATCCCTACATTATCCAAACAGCAGTCTTCCCAAGGCAGCCACACTGAAACTACACCTTGGCCTCAGCAACAACAACATTACTACTGTTGAGAGAAAGGAAGAGGGAGAAAACCCCTAACAGAGTTTGGGGTCCAGCAAAGGCATTCACATTCTTGTTTGACATCTGTCCTCTCTATTAAAACAGATATAGCCATTTAGTGGAAAAAAAAATCTGGGGAGGGCCTGGAATACACAACAGAGGAAGGAGCTTGGCTGGTAGAGAGAGCCTCGTGTCACAGCAGGCTGGGTCTGTGACAAAACAGGGGCCCTGACAGCTCAGGGAGAAAGGCATATTTTTAAAAGAGACTTTCTTTAAAAGAGACAGACAGCAATTTGGTATCAGTGGGTAACATGGTTTGTGCTTTCTAGGTTTGATTTTGTCCAAATCCATATACTCATTGAGAGGACCAAAGTGGTGCTGTGCTGCAGCTTGTTCTGCCTGTGAGGTTTCATTGCAGTGTGCTTGGCTCCTCGTCACTTGGAGGCACAGAAACCAGGAGCAGACTCTCCAGGAATTTACAATGTCAGCCATCCCTCCTGCACATGAGGCACTATTTAGGACAATGATCCAGGGCCTGAATATTTTATTCACATTATGCAAAAAACATTGATGTGAATTGGAAGGGCCATCAGGGACCACATGGATTTGGAATGTTCACCTTGGTCTGATGATGCCTATGCAAAGTTGCAGTCTCTGGTGTTGGATGAAGACAGCAGAGGTTTTTCTTGGGAGGCTTTTATTTCTACCAGGGAGAGGACTGGTTGTGCCTGGCAGCAGGATTTCCCTGCTGTTCTGTCAATACAGATATAATATTAATTGCAATGTTCTGTGTCTTCAAAGAAGACAAATACACCACCCACAGATTGCTAAAACTTTTCTGATCTCTTCTGACCTTTAAGATCCCTTGATGAAACTTTGCTCTGTATTTTAAATGCCGCTTTTATATTGATGAACCCTTCCCTTCCACCTAGTGAAAATCCTTTAGGCATTCAGAGGATTGAAGATTGGATGTTTGGACAGGTGACAAGTCCATTTCTCCTAAGCCAATATTTTTCAAATCGAGAGTCACCAAGCAATGGCAGTAAGAGTGAAACAAGATGAGAGCTGGAGATATCAGCCTGGCTCCCAGCTGATTTCCTGAGTGTCCTGCCAGCCCAAATGTGCTCTGGTGCTTGATTAATTTAAATTGAGAGTTTCTGAAAACAAAAGGTGTCACACTCAGCTTCTAATCAGAGCGCAAAGGTCCCACGACTGCTCAGCAGGCAGTGAATGCCCAGCTGCACTGCAAGATTTTCATTCCTCCAGGATCTTCTGCCAGCAACAATATTTTCACTGTGTGGCTCTTTAAACTAAGAAAAATAACCTCAACAGCAGGGCAAAAATCCTCTCCCAACTGTGGCTCTGAAGTAATTACCCCAGGGACCTCTGTGCTGTGACAGCCCTGCTCAGGCACAGCCCCTGCAGCTGGTTTCTGCTGAGGGATGGAGCCGGGCCCTGCCTGTCTGAGTATCCTGCTGCTCCTTCCAGCTACTTTCAGGGTATCTCTACCCTGTCTGAGTTTCATCTGGATTTGGGAAGATGAACTTTTCTTTATCCTGCATGTTCCTGGCACCAGGCTATCCAGCTACCATGAAAACACAAACCAGTGGCTAACAGAAATAATTATTACTAAAAGGTTTCTTGCTACATTACTTTTTCTACTGACTCTCATTTTACATCCAGGCAGCCACCTTTCCAACGCATGCATGCACACTCAGTAAGCTATGAAAGTACAACTTTATTACCATGGATTTACCTCAAAGGGCAAAACTGAGCCAAAAATCAATTCAGGTTTGCTGACAAAAAGCAAAATGCTAATACTGGTGTTAGGAAATCAAAATGTCATTCCTTAGCACCTGCATGAATATTAATAATTTCATTTTTGACGTAACATTTTTGTTTCTTTTGATTCACAGCTACTTTGCAGAGCAGCTTAAACCTTTCTAAGGTTGGCCTCAAACCAATGAATGCCCTTTTCTGTGCCAGATGTGCTTTCAGGTTTGAGGGTCAGAGGCCTTTTGCATTAAAATTAATTGACTTTGAGTGGCTCTTTTAATTTTGTGATCAGTAATAAGCCTGAGGTTTAATGGTTTCAGTTCTGTATGTGTCGCATCACAGTGGACAGTCACAAGTGGAAACTTGGTCCTGCATTTTTAAATCTAAAATCATCTGTCTTTTGTACTTTAATTACTGTCACAGCCAGGCTGTACCAGAGCACAGTACATGCTTGGATGCCCATCTCCCAAAGTAGATATTTAGCAGTTTCAAACATGCAGTTCACTCACTTGCTCAGGAGATCAAACAGCTCTGGCACCTTAGCTCCAGCTGAGCATCAAAGGGGAATTAGGCACCTAAGTCATTTAAGCATGTCTGTAAATCCTACAAAGCTTCTGTAAGCATCTTTCCCCATCCAAATACTATTGGAAATCTGTGTTGTAATGTAGATGCAAAGTAGAGGATGCATAAAGATCTCTAAGTACTCTTAACTATTAGTGCTATTAAGACTTACATTAAGACTTACAAGTGGCTATGCTGTTCTATACACAGGGCTCATTAAAAATAACAGGATGTGGGATGAGGCTTGAGTTCTAATGCAACAAAAAACATACAGCAAACAAATTTCTGTGTGCAAAACTGGACTGTAATTATTATCCTGGCCCAAACCATAGGAGAATCTTCAGCCTCATCTGAGAAACCAACGAGACTCCGGGAGAGCCAGCTCACAGAAGCACTAAATATTTGCAGCTCTCTTTTTGCCTGGTCCTGATGGCCCTGCAGTAAGAGCTGGGAGCACATCATCTCTGCAGTGGAGACATTAAACTTGGCTGTGCTCACTCTCACCATTTGAACTCTTTCAAGGGGAAATGTGCTGCTGTGATTAAAAGGGGTTATTAACAGTGCTCAATGACTTGTAATGCCATTGGTAATCAAACAGGTCTCAAAAAGTGGAAGAAGAGGAATTGAACAGAATTAAAATACACAGAGTGCCTACAGCCTGCCATCCCAGGTCAGTGACGTGCCTGCACCTACAGCCTGCTATGTATATATAGAAATTAATTCACTGACTGCAGATGCCCAAGATGAGGATGGAATACCATTCCAAATGTCTTTGCTTAGAAGACACTCAAGCAGTCAAGCATCATTTTAACGTGGAAATACTGCTGTCATATAAATCACTGACTTCAGGGCCAGGAGTATCTCTAGAGACCCCAAATCTCTTGATCTGCACTGAGGTAGCAGCATCCATACCAAACCCAACACTTACAGATACTTGCCTGACATGGTCTTGATGCCTCTGTGCCACACATAACCTTCTCTCTTCTACAAAAAAATCAAAGTAAATGCACTCCATCCTTCCCAGTATTTAATATTTTTTGCCTCTAAACAATATTGTTTTCCTTCTAGCCTTCTTTTCTGTTTTTTTTTCAAGCTTTCCTTTAATTTTTCCAAGTACAGTACCCAGAACTGGCTCCAGTCTTTCACATGAGAAGCAGAATAACAATGACATCCATTCAGAACCAGACTGAAAAGCACTTTTTTATAAAAAGATTCCCAAGCAATCTTGACTCATGTTCAATTTACTGTAAGTTCCTGTTTCTTTCCTGCAGTGTTGCTGCCTTCCATATTTTTCATGCTTTATCTGTGCACTTAAGTCTTCTTTCTACAGTGTAACTCCTGAGAAACTCCTCTTTACTGAATTCTGCTCTATTGATTTTGAGTACTTCTCCAATATATCAAGATGATACTTTAATTCAGGCTATATCCTTCAAAGTGAATCCCAATTTGGCACAAACCACATATTTTTTCTAGGAGTACGGTCTCCTATCGCATACACCATTAATGAAAATGTTGGCTTAAATGAAACTCAACACAAACTGCTCAAGACTCCTCAGAGTCTGTCCCCCATTTAACTGCAACACACTTCAGTGCAGAGCAGCTTCTTTGATTATGTGCCTACCCACCTTATGTTTAGTTAATCTAGCCCCCCTTCTTCATTCAGGGGTGGGAGTTCCTTGTGGAGAATTCTTTGATTCACTGGTTCACTGATCCCACAGGTCATGGCATTCTCATTCCTTCACTCTGGCCCGTAGGTCAGACAGCTGCTCTGGCTCAGAAGGCAGGTTTGAAATGAAATGCTGCAGCATCTCCCATGCTTTACTAATGCAAGACCACAGTCCTGGAAGAAGCATCATCACCCTGCACCCTGCCAGCAGTCACTGCATAGATGCAGTGGGTCCAAGAGAGCCTAAGGACAGGGTTTTCCACACTTACATGCTTTTCAGATATATAACTCCCTTCTGTTCAGAAACACAGGTTTAGGCAGTTAATAATGCTAACCAGAATGTGGAAAAATCAGAGTAAGTCTATAAAAATTGCATAGACTTTCATGCAGCTAATTCTTTATACAGTGCTTTTTTTCCTCTGCTCTTCAGCTGCTGCTATTTCCCCTTGGAACAGACCCTTTGTATCCTTGCTTTCTCTTGCTTTTTTCTAACCCATCTTCAGTTAAATCTTCCCAATTCAGCTCTCCTTTGAGAGAAGGTTTGAAAGCTGCCTAGCTAAGTGATTTGCTCAAAGTGCTCTGTTTGACAGAGGTGGGCTATGAGAGCTGGGAGGAAGGGCAAGCCCCGAGGGGAAGCAGCAAGCAGGTCGTTGGAACAAATTCAGATTTTGTTAATGAGCCTGGCAGGTAAATGCAAGGAGCCAAAAGCTTATTTGGCTTATCAGCAAGGACCCTTTCTCACCTCTACTTAATTAGCTTCTATTGATTTTCAGGATAAGAAAAATTTCTGTGAGATTCTGAGCAATTTTAGGGGACATGCTAGACTGATGAGAAATTTGGATTCTTCCCCACTCATCACCTAAGATTCCTCTATTTGCATTTTTTTCTCTCCTTGGCTCAAGTTTCACATTTTTCCAGGGCTGAAGGCACAGGCGGCAAGCAGAATGACTGGAGACAGCAGAGAGAGACCTTGCTCTTGAGAGCTGTGTGAGAGGAGTCTGGGTGAGTTTCGAGCCCGTGCAACAGGCAGGATGCTCCTGTGCCCATCCATCCAGGTCTGTAGATGCACTCATACCCAAATAGCTGTAGCAAAGTCAGGATGCTGAGCCTGCAGAGCCCCTGGCCCCCTCTCCTGGGCTGTGAAAGGTGCTCCTGTGGCTCTGTCACACCATCACAGTTAGCTGTGTGTTTCTTCACGTCACAGTCCCTGAAATAACCCGAGTGTCACAGTGAAGCTCAGGGGGGATGGCTTTAGAGCACGGGACCAAGCACTGCCTGCCCTGGGTCATAGATCAGGGATGTAAGAGGATACAAGGCCTGCCAGGATAGTTTTGGAGGACTGCACAAGGATTGAAAGAAACCACACCTGTCTTGTTCTCTCCTCTGTTCTGCCTCCTGGAGAGCTGTCACTACCCCAACAACCTCAGTGGAATCAGATTGTTGACTCCAGAAAATAGCCTGGCAGTAAGCAACCAGGCATCCAGTGCAAACAGCTGAGGAAACTGGGACAGGGAATGCCACGGAGAGCAAAATTCAACAACACACAAAAGGGAAGGGTTGGCAGATTACCTCAATCCTATCTGCTGGAGAGTATTTTTTTGTCTACTCTGAATGGACAAGCTACAGGATGAGATGGGAATACTGGGAGTTGACCCAGTCTGGTAGTTGTTGTGCTTTGGTTTTTTACTAACACAAGAAAGCTGATTCTGGCTGTGTTTGCCATACTAATGATGAGAGAGGCACCACAAATGACTGAGTTTTGTGAACTCCAAAGCAAAGATTGATATACAGTAACAAAAATAAAAAGACAAAAGAGGAAGCTGACAAGACAAGCTCTGTTCATTTACTTGCCACGAGTAGTTTGGTTTTTAATTATGCATGCCACTGCCTCACAGGGTGCTGGGGATCATTTCACCACAGCTTATTCTGGAAAGTAATTTAATTCTCAGTAACAGGAATCCTCACTGCTTCTCTGCTACGGCTGCTAAATCCTCATTTTGAGACTGCAACAGGAACTATCCCTGGCATGCTAGTGGACAGGCTCTGTGGAAGTCAGGGAAACACATACAGGGGCTACATGGTGCTCACACAGTGAGCTACCTATTAGCCACAAGGGCTGTAAATCCAATTAATTGATCAAAACAACTTCAGCCACTAAAATTTTCCCTTTTTAAAAGCACTAAAACATGTATTTGCACAGGCAAACACATATTACAATGGCTGTGTTCAAAAGAAATCTTGCAGACTTAAGCAGTAGGTGAATTGTACCAATAAACCTAAGATGGCAGTGCTGCAAAGGGAGGGCCCTGCAGTCAGAGAGGAGAGCAGGGATCCTACTCCTCACCTTCCTCCAACCTGAGGCTTCAGCTGGGCCAGCAGTGCCTGGTGCCAGGCACTGACTGTCTGGGCAGAACAGAAGGAAAAGCATGCTCTTTGAGCTTTTGATGGTTTTTATCATTATCTGCAACTAATATTTGGGTTCTGTTGAGATCAAGAGGATATTGATTACTGAATCAAGGGCATGGGAGAAAGGGAAAAACAATTTCAAAAATCTAGTGACATGATAATTTCAAATCATTTCCACTGGGAGCTGTGCTAATGAAAGATGGTGCAACCAGCCATGCAGAGCTCAGCTCAGTATTGATCCTGACAGATCAGAAAATCCTTTTCATGTCTAAAAGGGCACAAACTGTCAAAACCATCACGGACTTCTTCAGACTGTATTTCCCCATTTTTATTTGCCAAGAGGGATTCCCAGTTAATATCTCTATTGGATATAGACAAGTCCAGATACAGATTATTGTTTTGCATGCAAGTTCTTTTACTATACATTACTGAGTTGTCACATCAGATATGACCGAGGGGGTTTCCAATAAAACCTCCCCTCTCAGAGCAGCACAAGCTGCTTCAGAGAGCGTGTAAGTGCTTCCACCAAGGCATTAAAGGTGTAACTTGCCTTGATGAAAATTACCTCTGTAGCCCCAAAATTTAAAGATTGGATTAAATAAAAAGTCACTGAATCAATTCACCTCCTGGGAAAGCCAAATCCACAGCCGTAGCATTTTTGAACCTCCATGTCCTACCACAAAGCAGTTCATTGCAGAAAAGGAAATTGAACTGATGCATAAAAAGGTAATAGACTTTTAAGTAATAGAAGGGAAGATAATGTGGCCTATAAAGGGCCATCATAAAAAATGTCACACACTGATCAAGGATGGAAAATGACACTGGCACGTCTGCCCTGACATGTTGCAGCTGCAAGGACAAAAAAACAACAAAAAAGGGAAGAAATGTTACCCCTCCATCAGACCTGCCATTTGTGTCCACGGGACTGTGACATGGCTCCATGTGGATATCCCCCCTGCAAGGCAGCCCTGATGCTGCAAACCATGAGGCTGTGTCTGGGAGGTTCTCCCGAGCAGGAGTGGGACGGCTGGATTAACCTCGAGCAGCACGTTTGATGTGCATGGAAACCCTGCCAAGGCAGCCTGTCACTTATTAAGAACATTTGTCAAGGTTGTTAAACAACCTTGACAACAAACCCAGAGGCAGCAGCAGCAGAAGGGGGCCTGCAACACTCCCTGAATCTGCTTTATTAAATGTAGTTTCATTTGATTCTAACATCAAATGAACTGGCTGTGATCTCTCCCATCTGAGGGCTAATAGGAAGGGTTTCAGAATCACAGCCTACACAGGTGGCTGGATGTCTCCCATGAGAAATCTTCCAAAATCCTCCCTGGAAAACACCTACACATACTAGCAGGGCCCTCTGTTTATTCACAGTGCCTTCAACTCTCCCCCTCTGGCCTTCCATGAGTTGCACAGGGGCTGTGCAAGGAAGATTCTCCATTCCTTTGCAGCCTTTCCACCAGCAGTTGAGGACAGGCCAAGGGCAGGTCCCCAGATGTACTCTCCAGGTTGGAAGCAGCCAGGATGGATTAACTTGCCAAGGAGGGATGTTATACCTGGGAAGGCCTGAAGGGCAATCGCTGTGACTGAGCACCCGCCCTCCTGCCCCCATCCTCACCACAGCTACAGCCAGCCCTGCCTGCCTGAGAAAGGAGGATTTGTGTCTGACCTGGGGACCTCCACAGTACATTCACAATTCATGTTCTCAAACAGTTCTTTGGTGAATCTAAAGAATTACAAGTAAGCAAAGCGTAGCATAACCTAAAAAATTTCTAAAGCTTAAAAGGAACTTCTACCATTGAGAAGTGCTTAATGAAAATAAAAATATCTGTGCATTGTGCAGGGTTCTGATGGGACGCCTGTGGTGTGGGTTTGGGCCTCCATGCTCTCCCAGGTTTGTGTTCTGCAGCAGAGACTGGCTGCCCCAATCTCATCAGCTGTTCCCAAACTCTCATCCTCATGTGACACCAAGAGCTCCACAGACCAGAATGATTTTCCTGCCACCCCTTATCACATTGCTATTTGAAGTCTGGAAATCAGCTCCATGAGACAGGCAGGACAACTCCACACAGGGAGGGACCATGGAGATGCTCTGGGCAAAGACCTAATCTGATCTACTGCCTGGAAGATGGGGAGAGAAAAGCGGAGATAAAAACGGTCCTGACCATGGGAACAACTGGAAATCAGTCCCAAAGGATTGTCCTAATGTATCACACAGCTCCTTCTCAACACAGACTGTTAATTGAGATTTATATTTTTGGTTACTTTTCCTTATTTTTTTTCTACTTAGCAAACAGCTGCTGGCAGTACCTATTAAGAGGCTTTTCCCAGCTTTACTTACCCTTTCATGTTCTATTACAAACCTGTCACCAGCAAATAAGGAATGGTTACCTACCCACTGACACTCAGAAGACCAGGACTCAAAACATATGTGATATAGAATAGATGAAGTAATCATTTCCCTTCAGCAATATAGGGTAGGTTGAGAGTTACTTAATTCACAATTCATAAAAATGTTTGCAGTGTCTGGATACATTCAGCTATATTTTATTAGGGATTAATAAATATGGTAAAAACAGGAGGCTGTCATTGGTTTAATTAAGAAAACTCTTGGTATTGTGTTAGTCCACATACACATAGTTGAGCTGCACTTCTACAAAATTCTGGGCATTAGTGTGGATTATGGCTTGCTTTATGAACTCAGTTCTGTTCACTTGCATATGCCTGTCCTTGTTTCTCCTCTCAAATACAGTCTGAATGGAACCATTTTCATCAACACAGACAAGAAAATCAATGTAATATAGAACGCATGTGAATGGTGACTGAGGAATTGTGTATTTTATGAACAGAAGAGGCGGATGTATTTTTCTAGATAAAGGATCTGTCTGTGTTTGGAACATCCTGTTTGGGAAAGAACAAGAGCCACTAAATAATACTCAGTCAGAATGTTCTGAGCTTTGGTTTGCATTTATATAAAAATATTGTTTCTTTATGCAAAGTTTGAACGTGATGTCTCATTTCTATCCTCTGTAGTCATAAAATTAACACTGTTATTGTGGCTTTTGGCATCTTCTATTATGTCCTTTAAGTTTCATCTTTTACAGAAACATTTTGTAAGACTCTGAGCAGATATTCTGTATTTAATAAAAGTCAATGACATAGTTATTTGTAATCTTGAAAAGCAGACATAAAGAACATGATGTGTACCCTAACCCACCATTTGTTTCTGGGACACTGCTGCCTCATTAGAGGTGAGATCAAAGCACATTATGTCTGCATTCCCCACTCTGAGACACACTCCTTCTTACTCGTTTCTGCCCAGTTAAACCACTGTGGTGGGTAATCCACAGCCTCCATCCACCACAGGTCAGAAGGCAAGGGGAACCAGCTGGCTTCTTAGATTTGTGGCTATCATTCTTGAAGACTTCACTAATGCTAAGTTTCACCCTGGCAGGGAACACCAACACCTGTATGCAGATAGGTGTAGATCCACCACAGAGCAGAAAGGCCTCTGGGAGAAGTGGAACAGAAATCATGACCTTCAACAAACCTTAACAGGCAGCCTGGTACAGAAAAACCTGCAGGACCCTTCTGACAATGCACACAGGGCTAAAAATAAGAGAGATTATGGACTTCTGAGGGCTTTTCCATTCCCAGCCACTCTGAAGATCAAAGGCTGAGCTATCTCCTCCCTGAGCAGGAAGAGGAACAATGTTCATGTCAGTGATGAATCAGCCATGAAAAGAGATACTGTTCTGTTTTGCTGACCTTTATTATGTATGAGGGGAAAATGCAGGATGAAAAATTATTTTTCTTGACATACAATTAAATAAATATCTTTATATTTAAAAAGTTTTTGTTTTCTTTATGCCTTTAAGCTTGGACAATTTAAAACTAGCCAGAGTGTATTACGACTGGAAGATGTTCCTGCAATATGTGATGAATCTAAAACAACACTCTGCATGTCAAATTGCCAGAATTTTAGGGGTGGCTTTAAGAGAGACCTGCAAAAACAGGTGCTACACACCTGGGCCAAAATGCTGCAGAAATCTCAGGGTTCAGTGTATGGGGAGTCCACATTCACATACCGCAAATGAGAGTGATATAAATTCTGTATAGCAGCACCTCTGCAGAATCAAAGCATCTATCCCAGTTAACACTTGATCACTATCACTATAATGGAACAGCAACTCTTTAAACAGCCTTTACATTCTCCAAGAACTCACATTTCACTCCTGTCTGCTCACTTCCCCTTACATTTCAAATCCAGGAGCATGAGCTGAGTACAGATGGATGTGTGCAAACGAGCTGCTCCAGTTTTGGGGGGTGTTGAAGGATGACCCTGTGAAATGTGAATTTCCATCTCTCAGAAGTGCAAGTGGAGCTCACACCGAAGGGAGAAGCAGGAGGGCCCTTCCCATCTGACCCGAGTGCAAAAGCCACAGTGGCTCCACAGGAGGCCCCACTCACTGTGCTGGGGGACAGAGATGGGGTGAAGGGCAAGTGGAGTCAGGTACAGCACAGAGCAGAGACACAACCAGGACAGGTAGTGAGTCCCTACTAAGATCATTTGGGGTAAGATTTTCCCACATATTAAGTAAAACAAGCTCTTCACACCTCTTCATCCAAAAGTCCATAGCAGTCTGATACACTCCTTGTGCTCTGAATGTCTCCTTTAACAAGGAGACTCTAAATCCAAGGACTGGATCAAGCCTCAGGATGAGAACTGAATCACTGATGATCCAAACTAACTTCTTTTACCCATCTGAGGTCATCAAACCTTTATTCTCTTCCATTTTGTCCATTCTCTTGAATGTTTTATATAACTCTCATTTTCACCAAGTGGGAGTTCTAGGCTCTTTATGACTTCTATTTAATCTTGTATTTTAAATAGGAAAGTAGTTTTAATGGAGAACTGGGATTCTTGGTTAGCAGTGGATGAGAAGGAATAGAGCACCCAGAGGGGTTGCTAAGATGGCAATGCAGGGAGCAAGCACACATCCCATCCCAAAGGATCAATCACTGGCAGTAATTCTGGGGACTTCAGGAGCAGTAAAATGTCTCCTGAGACCTCTATGAAAATTACAGGAAATCTGCTGTTATTTGGGCAGTGACATTAACATGTATGGCATTACACACATGTACAAAGAGACTCAGGACCCAATCTACAGTTTATCCTGCCCCAAGGCAGGGAGGGGAGCTGGCTGCCCTCCAGGCTAAGCTAGAGGGACTGGTGGGGTGGTGGAGACCCTTGCCAACACCTGCTGTGTGCCAAAGGCATGGCCAGCCCACCATGTGGCAAGTGTCCTGCTGCTGGGACAGCACTCTGCCACTTGGTTTAACCTTGGAGGGAGAGGGAGCCCCATGTTGAAGAGAGAAAAGTCTATTGCAACAGCTTCTGCAGTAAAGAGAGGCAATTTCAAATAATAAATAACATCTAAAAACTGTGTGCCACTTCCGTGATGCTCTGCTTGGTAATTTATACCAAGTACTGCTCACAGGGAGATGAAAGATTAACAGCTCCAGTTTATTGAGGCCAGACTTCAGGATGTGTCTATTTGCCTCTCCAGGCACCTGTGGTGGCCATAACTAGGGAAGATGACATTGTTCCTCCAGAACAGTCAACATGTTTTTGTTTTTCCGTGTTTCTATCTCAGCCTTGACTTTAGAGTCTCAGTGTACAACACTGGCCCTTCCTAATACCATCTGACAACTGGATCTGCAGATACAACTGGCTATCATTTTTTCTACAAGTACAATGAAAATATAGGAAGTTCCCTTTATTCTCCAGTTCTCATGGGGGAAAAAAAGAGTCTTGAAATAGCCAAGGATGAGTAGCTAAGGGAAGAAGAGGAAAGTAATCCCAAAGAGTATTCCAAACTGCATTGTTTAAACTTTACATTTCCTTGACATCAAAACCCAGAAAAAACCCATTGAGCTAGTTTTCTTTACTGACAGCCTAAAACTGATTTTAGACTAATTCTCTATATGTAAATGAAGTAATTAAAATTTTCTGTTCATTGCGGTTAGTCTTTTATTGTATTTTTCTAATAAGCCAAGCTTTTGAGTCCAGCAAGAGGAAGAGGTGATGGATAGAAAAGATGAAGGAGTTTTATGCTTCAAATGCTTCACTAAAGTATCTCAAACAAACTGAGGTACAATGAGATCCAACTATAAATCCTCAGCCACATCTCAAAAGAGTATGATCTAAATTAGTTTAGCAGCTCTTTTCCATCCAAAAATTTTGCTTCTACCTTTCTTTCACCTTTCTCTTAAGCCTTAAGAAATATAAAATGTTGCACAAGATTTAGTTGCAGTAATTATTTGGATCCAAAGAGATGGTGGATGCTAAACTATCAAGACACAAGACAATGGGACTGAACCAACTGCCTTGCTAGGAAAAGTTTCTTCTTCTGGAAATGTCTGGAATGTTCTCAGTTCAAAGCAGGGTGAGATATTGATGTATTAAGCAGTCGAAAAGAAATCAGGAAGGGGAGAAATGAAAGTGGAATCTGTCATAGCAGAAAGGACATTTTCAATCAAATCATAATGTTATGACATATCAATGTCAAAATGAAAACTTTGTTTCACTTCATCTAATTGAAATATTGTAACATCTCATCAATTTGTCATTCTCCCTTTGAAAAAATCTGGTTCTGTGAAACTCAGATTTGCCAACTAGAAAATGTATTAGATAAAAGTGTTGAAGCAGCTGCCTGCACCACTCCTCAGACCTGTGGCTTGCCCTGAGCACAGCTTCACACGGCACTGGTGCCTGTAACCTTCAGACTGTTTCACTTCCCATGGGCCTGCTTAAACTGAGAGCTTGAAATAGGCTCTTGCACTTTTGCAGCATCTTTTGTCCCAACATTCCTCATAAATTACACGCTGAAATGCATCCCTGCTGGATGGAACATGACAGGAACACATACTTTCATCTATGGTGGGGTCACTCAGGCCATTTGCAGCTGAAGTGCCAGCTGAGCAGAAGCATGTTGAACATTTATGCAAGCTGGGACAACAGGGCATCTGTTTTCATCATACCCAGGATAACAGAATTATATTCTGTGAATATGTTGTATTCTATTTGTGTCCCTTACTAAACCCAAGGCTGCCTGTAAAACGAATGGAGCCTGTGTTAATATTGTATGACACAGAACATTAACGACAGAGGGAACAATTTCAGTGTATCCTATACAGAATGATTCGGAGATAAAGTTCTCAAAAGCCAGCCTGGCAAATACAACATCCTTTTAGTGTGTATTGTAAAAGGGCAATAAATTACAAACATCAATATGGATAGTAGAAATCGGAGCCTGTGGGGCAATCTTGTACTGAATTAAAACAAATATCTCCTTGACTACAGCTGAGGGAAACAGCAGTGGCATCATATTTCATTTTAATAGACTGCAGAGAGGTTTGCCTGGGGAGAAATCAAAGTGACTTGATTATCCCACCGTGTTAACTAACATCTTATCACACTCAGGCTCTGTCCCTAAACCAATTTAAAACCATGCCATAAGAGGCTTTCAAAACGGAGATCTGGGCTCAAACGCATTCAGAATAACCCCTCTGCTTTCACCCTTCATCCCATGTGTTACAAACAGGTAGCTTTAGGTTCTGTAGCAGAAAGAGGGCAGAGGAAAGGCAGTAAAACAAGGTATATTAATGCAGGCCCTGATGCTGGCAGCCCGAATCCAATCAAAATTCTTTGGCTCGGGATCCTGTGAGGACCTGGCTGCAGAGTTTGACCAAAGTTCTATCCAGAACCCTGCAACATCTTTGATTAAAGCTCTTCACCACCTCCTCCCAATGCTTTTGTTTTGTGTCTTCTGACTTCCCTTGCCCTCTAGACCAATTGCAAACCCAGAGCAGAAAATGGACTTAGGCAAAATCTGCTGCTCACCTGCCTGCTGCACAGATAAACCACTCTGCCTTGTAGCTCTCAATGTGACTGAGATTCACGAGGTAGTGCAGCTGCACAGGCTGGGCTGGTTTCTCCAGGGGCCTGATGGACCTTTGCAGCAGGAGCAAAGGAAGAATTCTGCTTCCCCTCTGTGCTCAGTAGGCCATCAGAAGCAGATATCCATGAAGGAGCAGCTCACTGTTCTTCAGTGGAACTCTCCTTGCCATTCAGTTTTGATGCATTTGTAGAGCAAGACCCAATGAAGAGTTTTGTGATGATGAGAAGCAGTAAAAAAGATATTGCTAAAAAAAATTAGCATTTGACAATCAGTTTTAGAGGATGAAAGACAGTGTTATGGGTTGATATTTCCCTTCAAGAGGGAAAAAAGAAATAAGGAGAGAGAAAGCTTGACACTCTCAGACACTGAGATTTTTCATACCCTGCAATCTAAAACTCAAGAAATGAGCTTCTTCTCACAAATTAACATCTCCACTTGTCTATTTTTTCCCCCACAAAAACTTTACTTTGCCTTTTTCAGACAGCTTGGCTCCGTTTGCCACCTGCAGCAAGGAAGGCCAAATGCATGGCTGGTCCTGACTCTGAGGGAGCAGGAGGGAGCCAGGGCACAGGTGGTTCCTCCATGCCACATCCTGTCAGCTCATGTACAGAAAAGACAAGATATGTGCCAGCTTCCATCACCATCTTTCTATACATCTATTTTAGTTCCTATGCAGCACTCATAACCATGACAACTGCCTGCCCAAACCATCAGACATATGCAGAAGCTGTCTGGTTGTCTTGGCAGCGATGTTCCCAAAGTGGAGACCAAGAAGGAAGGAGAGCCCAGGCTGAGCTCCCCAAAATGCCCTGCACACCTCAGCCCATTTAATGAGCAAAGTGAGTGGAAACAGCTCCGCTTTTCCCACTGATGTTACCCCACTGCAACACCGGGTCCCTGTGGCAAGAGGCAAGTCATGAGCTACTGTCACAGCAAAGCACTTCCAACGCTTTTGTGCAGCCTTAGTTCAGCTTATCACCATGACCAGGATGACTCATGGAATCTCCTTCTTGCAGAAAGTTTTGGAAAATATGGGAGCAGGCCAGGACCAAGGTCTCTTGACAGTAATTGGAAATGGGGAAATACCCTATATTAGGTCTCATCCTGATCTCTAGCAGTTACTGAATGCCTTAAAGCTCAAATCATTTTCATAGTATCTCGTGATAAGGAGTCCATAGCTCTTTCTTACTCCAGCTCGTAAGCTGAAGATGGATTTGCAGAAGAGCCTGAAACATTCTCCCTTCAGCCTTAGACTGCTCTTCAAGTGCTGAAAACTCACAGTCCCTTCTTTTTGCTACAGCCATTGTCCCTCTTCCACTATCACATTTTCACACATACCCTATTGGAACACCAAAACTCATATTAAGTCAGTATTTCCTATATCAAGGCAGAGCAAAGGCAACTCAATAAACTGTCAAGAAACTGATCAAGGAAGGTTGCACATGACTAGGAGGGATAAACTTGTTTTGTCCCACACTTTCTCTTCCATCTATTGAGCAAGGATAGGCTAAACTGACATATGGGCTCCAGGACTGATTGGTTCAAAACACTTGAGAAGAGGACACAGGTATGCAGGAGGATACCTGCTGGGGATGGATTTCTTTTATTCCTGGCACCATCACTGAGAGAAGTGAGAAATTCTATCTTGCAAGCCTTAGATGGACTTGATAAATGGCCTGAAGTTGCTATCCTGGATGTGCTCAGTTAGATTTGCTGGCACAGCCTATGCTGTCAGGGAGGACATTTTAGAAAATGGGATGGTGATCCATCAGTTTGGCACTGCCACAAATATTGCTCAAATCCGAGCTGGGAGGTGGAAGAGTGGGCCAGGCAACGAGGCTGAGGTGTGACAGTGCTGGGACTACCCGCACACAGCACGGGTTTTGCTGCACACACATCCTGGGAGCTGCTTTCCACTCTGCGATTACCTTCAGACCCTTCTGAATACAGAGCAGACCCAGGGCATTAAGTACCAGGGTACTCCTGGTGTTCTGCACTCTCTTAGGTCCCATTTATCTAATGGTGCTCATCCGTGCAGTGCTGATGCCTCAGAATTACATTGCATTACTGAATTTTGCTGTTGTAGGTGAAACTATTATTAAGGTTGTCTGACAAATCCCGTGATAACACCGTTTTCACACGCTTCTAACTTTGCCAAGTTTTAACCATTAAACTGATAATTTCAACTATTTCAAGATGAATTCACCTGGAAACTTTCAGTGATGACAGCTCAGACATTTACGGGAAAAATATAAGAAAAATATGCTAATTCTGGTGAAGTTTTCCTGCAGAAACATTCCTCATTCTTCAGAGTAAAGAATATTCACCCAAGCTTTAGCTAAGCTGATGATCTGTGAAAATGAGCAGTTCACACATGAGTACAGGGGAGATGTGCTATAGTTCAAGAGCTGTTATTTCCTACTGATTCTGTCCAAACTGAATGCATTCCAGTGAACAAATTCCTGGCAATTTCAACTCTGGATGGTTACAGGCTGTGCCAGGACTGCTTTGAATTGACAGCAGAGAGATTTCTTTTCATCTATCTTCTCTGCTGGATCCTGACAAAATGGATGAGTTGGCCAATTTGAATACAAATGAGAGAAAGTTGGACCACCAACCAGAGAGACAAAAGGAAATGTGGGAAAAGGAAGAAGGCAGGAGGCAATCTGTGACTGAATGGGCACTGATCAATAAAAGGAGACTAAGATTAATCAATTTCAGAGAGTAAACTGAAGAAGAATTAGTACAGACTCCTAAGGACAAGACATCAGACCAGTGGGCAGGCAGGGCTGTGCTGGAAGGGAAGACATTGTCTCCCTTACTCCATGGACCACTGATGCTTTCCATGAACTGGACCACTTTCCCCAGGAGACACCCAAACAACCCCATTCCAATACACCCTTCTTTCTGCCTGGTGGTCCTGGGGACTTGTTCCAACTCACGATCCACTGGATATTTATTTACATAAAGTGGAAGCATGCAAACTAAGTACCAGGTCCCAAACTCTGCTGTTTCACAGGATCTGCTTGGAGATGCAAGTCTGGATGCCCTCAGTAAACAAGGATCTACCTTATCCTGGTAATGAGCAACCCAGCACGTAGGGGAACACTCTCATATCCTTCTCCTCAAGATTTTGGTTTTAATCTAGCCTCGTAAAATCTTTTTCCAAGTCAGGTAAAATAAGAAATGCAGTGTGAATTCTCATCAATTCACAGAACAGCAACAGATATCGAAGACCAGAGTGGCATATCTTTAAAATTAATATCTGTTCACCTTCAAGAATGACAGTGAGCCCTTACACAGGCTTCTGGGGAGGAAGTCCAGAATCCACACATTGTTTGCCCACCCATAAAGCAAGCCAGGACAGAGCCCATCACTCCTGCTCACAATTCAGGACCTTACCAAGGGATCAAATCACAGCAAATTCTGCCATCCAACCCCTTACACACTCCCAATACAGAAATGAACTGCAGAATACTCCCAGCTGAGCTCGACATCATGTTTTCTGCATTTTCTGTCTTCCCTGGCTCTTTTCCTACACAATTAACTCACCAGGTGGATATATTAGCAAGAGGAAGAAAAACAAACCAAGCTGACTTAAGTACAGTAAGTAGAGCAGGAAATCGGTACCCATAAGCTCAGCAACTTGCAGAATATTAATCACCAAGCCACAAGTGAGACAAAAACATCATAAACATCTGCATTTCTCAGCAAAGAGTGAGGGAGCCACAGAAGATGCAAAGAGATGAGCAGGCAATTGACTACATTTAGCTTTGGGGAAAATGAAGGACTGCTCTTGGCAAAGGTGTGCCACGGGCACAAAGGGCACTCACTGGGTACCCAGGTGTGTCCAGGAGACAGCCAGGGCATGGCTGGAGAAAGCCCCTTAATGAGAAATGTGTTTAACCACAGGAAAACATCTTTTTTTACAGAGGCTTCCATTGCAGCGGCTTTTGGTAGCACCATGATCCATGGTTTATAATTTCCTTGCTTTTGCCTGTTCTAATTCACAGGCAGCATCCTACAGAGGCACATTTATAAACACTTCTGCAATTTTCCAAGGGAATACTTACAAGGTTTTGGTCATTTATAATTTGCTTCTCTAAATGTCATTAATAAATTACTTCCATTTAAAAACCAATCTCACCATAACTGGACTTTTGGCAATAAAAAATGACTGTTCTAAGACAGAGGTAAATTACTAGAGGGAAAGTACCCTCCAAGTTCACCACTGCCCTGTTCCTGGCAATATTTCATCATTTCTTTCACAAGTTCATCAAGTTTCACTTTTAAATGAGTTATTGGATTGGATTCACTGCCAGGCAGTGACCATTTGTTCTTGTGCCAGTTTTGGCCTTCAGCACAAACACTGCTGGTATTTACCCCCTCGTGGTAATTTATACAGTAATTATAATGCATTTTCATCTTGCATTTTGCTGGGGACTAAACAAATCAGTTGAAAGCAGATCAAATGAAAAGACTCTCTGAGCTTTCTCTGCTCAACTTTTTAAAATAAAACTAATTCACACTCAAATAAGACAGTGTCTGTGGTGATTCTTTTAGCATTTCAGTATGTGTTCAACTCTCTATGGCTGATCTGTGCCTTTTACAACTTGTGTGGTTATTTGGCATTTTCTGGGTTGCATTCCCTTACTGGTTCACAGTTTTACTGCAAACTTAAGACTGCAAATTCTTATTACTAGGCCAAATTCTTTAATATTTATATAACACAACAACTTCTTGTGTCACTGATGCTTCACCAACTCCAGCACTCCAGAATTACCCCAGTGTTTCCTACACAATGCTCCAGCTGCCCACAGCAGTGACAGCACCTCCCAGACCTGGCTTTCCACGTGCTTCCCTCGGTCAAACTCCAGCAGCTTTGCAGCCAGGACAGGCTCACCCTGCAGCACAACCTGTTGTCAGCTCCACTGCAGGGATCCTCCCTCCCTCCCTCCCTTTGCACTCCTCTCTTCTGCTAATCCTGCCTTTCCCAACTGCACCAGTAACACGTGTGGCATGACAGCAAATGCTCACTGAAATCCAGACAAATCAGATTTACTGCATTCCCCCTGTCTAGGAGACCAGTAACAGAATAATCTGCACAATCTACCTTTATTAAACTCAGGTTACATTGTATCTCATTATCTCCATCGTTTGAAATGATTCTTCCCTTTCCAGATTACACTGAAACCAAAAGAATGAACCTCTTCATGTCCACAATGTTTATTTTGCTCATTTTTAAACAAAATTTCCCATATTCCCCAGTATGAAGGATTTTTCCACATAACCTTCATAAAATGAGCAGATGACTGTGTGTCAACGGACTCATGATTTCGGATGTCACATCCTTCAGCAGTCTGGGGCACCATTTCCTACTAAGATGCAATTGCTTCATTCTGCTTCCTAAACACTCAGTGTCTCCATCCTCTCTGGCAACAGATTAAGTGATGAAGAGCACCATTCCTTCTCTTTATATAACAGTGGCTAAACAGCATTCCACTAATTGTTTTCCCTTCTTTGTTCCTTTTTCTACACGTTTTTTTGATGGTCATCTTACTCCTCTCCATATTGGTAATTCTCATTTCTCCCCTATGCTTTCTGACCAAAGAGCAGTACCTTTCCTCACTGAATCACATTTTGCATTTTTATAGACTTCCTGCCTGCAAATATTTCATTTTTTATCTTTGTGGGCTTTTCTGTGTTGTTTTATATTATTATTATCATTGCTACTATTATGGGTTGTTGGTTTTTTAAAAAAATCTCTTAGACTAAATATCTTCCCTAGCAGACTTTTCCTAGGTCTGGTATATTAATTATACAGCTTTTTACCTCTCTCACAAAGAAAAAAAAAAATCCAGGCCACTTTTGTATTCAAGCCCAGAGTTTTACAGCCTAGTTTGCCTTTATAACCAGTTTTCTTCACTTTTATAAAATAATAAATCTCAGTTACAGTTGAATGTTTAGCCTTCCATCTAATTTAAATTGAAACAACTCACGGTCTCTCAGCTGAAGGTCACTTTCTATGTCTAAGACTTCTATAATAATCTCAATAGTTTGCAAATCTGCACTGCTTTTTCTTAGTTTAATAACTATTTGGGAAAGAAATCCATGAATTATCACATCCTGGTAAATCTTTGCCCAGCATTATGAGCAGTATTTGTTCTCCAACATCTATTCGAAAAATGAAAATCTTTCAAAATGACATAATTTCTGATAGTTTTTATCTCACCAATAATGGGACTGAGATTTGTGGGTCTCAAATATGCCTTAATACAATGAAACACTTTTTTTGTGTGTGATTGAGTTTAACCTAGAATAATTTCATCACAAAATTACAGCCAAATCTCATTAAAGCAGGCTGACTACATATCTCTGCACCTCTGCCTTCAGCAGAGCTCATTTGAAAAAATTCTGACAGGCTGTATCCTGCTTATTCCTGCTGAAAGGGGGAATTATTTTCCCAGTTAATTCCAATTAAAATAATTAAATCATGCAAGCTGTTATGCCCTAGCAAAGTTCTGTATGCAGAAGTGTTTCTGGTACCTTTGGCTGCTAAAACTGGGAATGGAACAGTGCTGCCAGGAGCAGAGGGAGAGGTGCCCACCCCAGGACAGACCAAAACCAAAGCCCTGTGTGCTCCTGCTGCTGGAAACCTGCTCTGAGGCTCAGGGTGAGGAATCCTGCTCCATGGCAGGGCACTGGTGCTGGAGCAAAGCAATCCAGCATCCCCTTCTCCCCCATGTTCTGCACAGCCCACTCCCATCACGCCACAGAGATTCAGACTGCCTCACCCAGAGCTGCAGTGAGTAATTCTCACTTCTCCCTAGTGAAAATAGAGCTGGGCTTGTCCATTCTGCCTTCCCAGGGAGATGGAGAAAGGAGGTGCTGAGGCATCAGCCTGAAACACGCTGCTGCATCTGTGCTGATGGGCTGCTGACAGGCTGGGACCAGTCCTTGTGCACATCCCTGCTGCTTTTTTCAGGCTCCCTTGTGCCCTAAACAGAGAAGCCCTGTCCCCCAAAAGGGAGCAGGGGGTGTTCACAGAGCAGTCACTGCTGCCTCAAGCACCATGATGCTTTCCCAAGAAAAGAAATGGCACAGGAGGCAAGTAACAGACAGCAACTGAGGGGGAGAGTTAAAAACCCTAATAAATGGAGGGCACAGAGCCTGCACACAGAGCAGGCACAAGGAGATGCTCTCGACCTCCAGCCACAAACACTGCAAAAGGAAAACAACAACATTCCCCTCCCTCCCACAATGAATTCCAAGTGTCAAAAGTCAGGAATGCAGCACATGCTGTTCCTTTAATGAACTGGGAAAACATAAACATGGCTCGTCTACAGGCTCCTTTATCTAGTAGATTTTAAGATCAGATGCACCTGTCTTAGGCATCTACAATTAATCCAAAATCCAGCAGACTAGAATACATGCAGCACAAAGCAGAGACAGTGCTTCCAGGAAAAGCCAACAGGTAAAAAAGCTGGGTTAAAAGAATACTGTCATTGCTGAAATGAAAAGCTGCCAAGAGATCAGAGAATGGAGCTAGGATGGAAATGCTGCCAGCATCCTTCTTGCAGGATTGCTGCAGGCTCTCATCAGATCTGTGACTGGACTCTACAGCAAATCCCAACATCTTTTTCCAGAGAAGATGCTTAAGAAGCTTCAGGGCATTTCACTTAAGCACCTTCTACTAATAGTTAATTTGTGAGACAGACAGTTAATTAACACACACTTGGTGGATAATAAAAGCTTTCTCCAGCTTCCAAATTACTTGTTCTTTGCAAATGAGAGGGCTTTTTCTTCTGTCACAGCAAAAATGTCTCTTTTACAGGGGTACCAAAAGAGAGGGTACTACTAAGCCCTGTTTTCCCACCCTTGGTTAAGGGCCAGGTCAGAGGGACACGTCCCTAGCAGAGCAAGGACAGTGATTTCCATCACCTACCTGTATTTACATTCACTACACACCTGGGAAGCTCCATTTTCCAGCTAAAGTCACTGAACCAGTGCACTTCCATCACCAGGGTGGAACTTCCTACGTAATCTGCAGCATTTTATGTTCATTGCTGGCTTCCTGAAAACATCCCCCTTCTTAGCCAGTACAGCACATTACATGGTCAATTTTCTCCCTTAACAAAGGCCAACACCTTTTCCTCTCTTAACATATCCCCTCTAACTCAATCCTCAGCCCCAGAACTGTTTCTGTTGCCCTTCTCTGAATTCCTTCCAATTTCTGAGTCATAAAGGAGGATTTACTGGACAAAAGATCCACTTTTAATAATGCCTTCTGCTGTATAATTTCACTGCTGAAGCTAACTCAGGCACCTTCTGTCCTGTTGGATTGTGGCTTGGAACAATCCATGACAGCACGTCTGGAGGAATTCTGCTGAAAAAACTCACAGTAGCAAAAATGTCAGATACAAAATGAGAGGCAACAGCCATACAGAGAACTTGGGTGACTGGGGGAACCTGTCAGAGGAAAAGCAGGGAGACAGCACTACTGCATTTAATAAATTTTGCTCTGTATGTGGTCACAGGTCTATACACAGAAGTTAAACAATTGCAAACCCTCAGCCTGTGACCCCTGCTCCCCTCCAACTATGCGAACAAGTGGGAACAAACCTCAAGTTGTAATAAAAACTCACAGATGGTTTCTGGAAACCGTTTAATTAACACTGCAGTTTCCAAATGAACAAGACAATCTCTCTCCCTTCTCACTGAGAAAGATCAAGAAATGAGCTCCCTTTAAAGGCAGATCATCGGGAATGTTATCACCTCCTTCTGAAACAAGAGTGCAAATTAAGTGGCAACACTTTTACTATCCATGATTGCAGGATCATCTCAGAGCTTCTGGAGTGCCTGGGAGGAGGGCTGGTGCATACCAAGGGAAGCAATGCACAAAGGGACATGTTACTCATTAAAACAGTGAGTATTGTCCAAGAAATGGGAATTCTGCATGGACTGTGCTGGGCAGCAGGAGCTGTACCAACTCCTAGACCACACCCATGGCAGCAAACATTTCCTAGCACAAAGAAACTGGTTTCTCTGCCATTCAGCCTGTTCAGACTGAGTTCCTATCCTGGCAATAATGACTAACAGTCCTTGTCAGCAGTGACTGATAACATGTCCTGGATGCAGACATCAGCCAAGAGGTGGAGATTTATTAGGGTGGTATTGAGTTGGACAGAGAGGAATCTGGACGTGGAGGTGATAGGTTTTGCATGACATAATGAATCTCTTCCACAACGCACTTTCTCATGCCCAAGTCTTCTCTGTCCTTCCTGTCACTTTCCTCCTACTTCTCACAAAGGAAACTATTAACACAAATGCAAGCATGCAAAATTTTCGGAGGCAGGAGATTTTTTTGTTGTTTTTTAATGGCAACCAGATTGTTTCTTCAAAACAACCAGGACTTCCAGCAAGTTAATAGCTCCAGTCTGTATCTGAGTGCTTTTTTAAAATCACTGTGCCTCCCTCTTTTTTCCACCTAAAGGCTGATACTGCAATACAAAAGACATTCATGTAGCATAATGCGGAAAGAGTCCCGTATGCTCCTGAGACTGAGCACTGATTATTAACTCTCTTTTTGATTTCTGCCTTCCCTGCTAAGTTTTAGTAGTCTTTGCAGATGGCTCTGAACCTTTCTGCTGGAATATTTATGCACTAGCTTATTGTAGCAGGTTGCTCTGCTGCTGCACTTCTTTCCCCAGGTCTGATCTTGGCAACACATTTGCATTTGCACTTTAAAGACATCTGAAGACTTTGGATGGCTTTATTCTACTCCGTGGTCCCCTACCTTCCAGAGCCAGGAAGCCACTTCAGCTGAGTCTTCCAAATCCCCTCCAGAGACATCTGCAGAGACCACTAATACATACCAGGGATGCCAGGAATAAAAAAGGGAGGAAATCCCTCCAAGGAGGGAAACTCCACAACCTCCCTGAGCAGCCTGTGCCTGTGCTCAGCCACCACTCACAGTAAAATAATATTTTCCAGTGTTCAGACAGAATCTCCTGTGTTTAATTTTGTGCCCACCGCCTCCAGACCTGGAGCCAGCTGAAAAATCCAGCTATGCCCATGAAGTTTGCCCCATTGTTTCCTAGGCCACTGGGCTAATGCCCCCAGCACATGTGCCATTGAGAGAAAAATCTGTATGACACATGATGAGGTAGGAAAGGAGTTCAATAGCTAAAGCAGGAGAGCAATGACTTTTCACCATGATTCAAAGTAAATTCTCAGGTCTTTCAAAGACCTTTTCTAACCCACTGCTCCTAGACCCTCTTGAACATAGGTTTCCTTCTGCCAGGGGCCCACCTAGATGAGTATTTTGTTGCTGGTAGAGATCAGTACTGGCTATACTGGTGCAAAGTTTAAGAACACTGCTGGCAGCCCTGAATCTCCAGCAATCTGTGGTATCCTTTACAGCCGTCACATATTATGTGAAGAATATATTTTTTCTCTGTTTTAAACTTTCTAATACTCTCCTGGGAAACGTCAGAGAATCTCAGACAGCGAGGTTCACCCTCCACCGAGACTTCTCAGTGAGGCTGTGCATCCAAGGACTCACCTTGATGCTTGAGCTCATCTCCTTTTCTCTTGTCTGCACACAACCTTTATGAAACTTTCACTGTCTCCAGGACCTGCTTTGCCCCACTATGTGCCTACACCTCATTAGTTCCCTGTTTGCTCTGCTCTGTCACATCACATGAAACTTTGCAGGTCCCTTCCAAACTGCTGTGAGAGGACAAGCAGTCACTCAGAATACACCATCCTCCTACAGGATGGATGAAAACCCTCCAGTCCTGGCTCAATCGCTTCATTAAAATATTGCTCTAGGTAAAAATGACTCAACCAATTTTGACAGGGGCCTTACATCTTGTTTTCCACAGAACAGGAGGGTTCAGTCACACTTTCCATCTTGCAACTGCTTTCTCAAATACATCTGCAGGTATTCCAACACTAAAGGTGATGGGATATCCTTAGCAGAAAAGGGACAGACTGACAAAGCTACAGAGGTGCCATTTGTCTGGGCAATGAAGGTGATCTAAAAAAAAAACAAAAAAGATGAAAACATGAAAATAATTGAATGTCAGAACTTCATTAGGAATGTATATTTCATTTAGCTGAGGTGAAAAGGGCATGGTCATTGAATTGCTGAAGGCTGAAAACATTCAGAAACACATTTCCCCTTCTCATTTATTCACTGTAATCTACAGACCAGGTTAAATAAGTCCTCTTTTGCAATTTGGACAGTTGCTTTCTGCTGACTCTGCTGTCACACACTAAAAACTATTCATTGGCTTTTATTACAGAAAAAAAACAGAAAAGAAACACAAAAAAGCCCCAAACCCATGAAAATTACTGGTAGGAAATTTTAAAAAGGTATCTAATCAGGAAATAGCATCATTTCAGATCCTTTCAAACCATAAAAGACTGCAGAAGGGGAAGCAAAAACTGCAATTTTTATTGGATTTGTGATTAATCCCCCTATTTATTGAAAAGAATTGCTTTTAAATCTTTATTTTTCTCTGAATGTGTATATTTGAGAAGTCAAGGCTATTGTGTCCGTCATGTATTAAGCTAATACATTAATACATTACTGATTTATCTGAATGGGCAAGAGTCATATGTAAGCCTACTTTTTCAAATATGTAAATCTGGTTTTTGCCCTCAACATTTTTGTTACAACAGCCTCAGAGCTACAATTTACCTACCAAGCATGCACACTGCACTTGCTATGCAATTACACATTCTGAGTGTGGAAATTGTCATTGTCCTACTCAATGTGGATTTAGCTTTGTACAGATGACAATGTAGTTCCTCTGAGCTATATTCCTCCTTCCTTCCTCCAAACATTTTTGAAAGGAAACGTGGTCAATATTTGCATTGGAACCACAAGAATACAGTCATCTGCAATGGCAGTTTTAAAAATTACACTGGAGATTTGAGTGGTGGAATGAAAGGAGGGAAGCAGCTGTAGGCAGGCTGCACAGAGCTCACCATGCCCCAGCAATCATTGCATCATTGGCTCCATCACTCGAGGACTCTATTTGGATGGTCAAACTCTTAAGCAAAGCCATCCGTTAGCCCTGGGAAGATTAGACAGACAGATGGCTCCTACAGAGAGATGAGTTAGAAAGATGCAGGGAGGGATATTTTCACCACATGGATGCTGCCAAGTTTTGCAGAGCACAAGAGGTGCCCTGAGGTCTAGATCAAAAGCTAGTCTCCCAGGATCTTCTGAAGAAAAACACTTCCTCAGTCCAGCCAAGAACTTGACCAGAGGAGTAACCACAGATACAAGATTTCCTGTTGAATTGAGGATATGCTTGTGTCCCTCATGACTTAGTTACTGTATAAGCACCAGAGATAACCCGCTTGCACAAGATGAATATGAACAGCTCCTGGCTCCCAGTGCCAGCAATGCATGGAAACACAGCAACAGCCACTGCAGCCTTCTCTTAGGAGCATTCTCAGTAAAAAACCCAAAGAATAAAAGCAAACAGAGAATCTACACAAGGCCACCAACTTTAAAACACTCAGAATGCCTGTCAGCTTTTGCTCACTTCATGCAGGTTCCAATGACTCAAGATTCAAGAGTTGCAGGACGGAAAGTCCATCATTGATAGTTACATCAATGTTCACAGAAACTGTGAAACTGTTAACCATAAAGTATTTTACAATTTGAAGTGACACTACTGTGAGCAGATTATACCCAAGTATTTGAAGATATGATTGATGACTGCAGGCACAAAGAAAGGGGACACTGTGAAAGTGAAGATAAATAAAAGGACATAATGACCTAAGAAGTGCACGCTGCAGACTCTCTTGTGGGGTCTTTGGAAGGATGTACAGGCTCCTTTGAGAACTGTGTGGCTGAAGCTTTTGTTGCAGAGCACAGAGCCCTTCATAGCTTCCTCTTGCTGCCCTCAGCACACCCACCACCCCTGCTGAGCATGGCAGTCCTCTGCTGGAGAGGATAATGGTTTGATCTTTCCCAGGAAAGATCCTAGGATGGAGATGAGCTCAAATCCTGCCACAGATTTCAGTGGGGTCTTACAGCTTGACTGTCTTGGTCTCTTATGTTCTAGAGACTTCCAGTATTCAGTACCTTTAGAGAAAACCTTGAAAACATCTCCTGGCTAAAATTTCTTTCGGGCAGTCTCCAAACAAATGACAAGAAAGAGAGTCCTACATGATGAGCACAAAACTGAGCTTTTGAAGTCTGTAAATAAAAGGGGAAAGAACTGCAGGGCTGGTGATTACTTTGAAATCCCACTGAAACCACAGGGAGCTGCAAGTATATACAGCACCACTGGTAATGAAGTAACTAGGTGTCAGAACAGTGATTTAGCTGAAAAAGATGGTATCTAGCTTCTGGGTTCATTCTTTCAGGTGGTGTCAGGCCAATTTATTCCATTTTGAAGTCAGACAGTGATTTCCCTACTTCCCTGCATCATTCCAACTTGACAAACCTGAAAACCAAGTGATTCTTTTTGCCATTTCTTTTAATGAATAATAGAGCTATCTCAAATAGAAGCTGCCTCCAAACACTGCTGAGGTATTGGAACACTTCTTTAGTTGAGCAACGTGGGGAAAAGAAGTCAAATAGGGACAGGAAGGCTGAACTCAGAGAGAAACCTAGCTAGGTTTGGAGCAATGTCAATGCAAGCTTCAGGTGTGAGAGACTCATGTGAGCTCATCTCTTTCAGAGCACTAACAACCTGATAGGAAAAGGACATGTGAAGGAGAAAATCTTCTGAGGTAAAGAACAATGTGAAAAAACCTCATGCTGTCATGTAGTCACTCTCTTATCTACTCAAGCTCTTGCACAGTGCCCTTACCACAGCATCCAGTGCCTGTCAATCACCAGCATGCTTATCTGCACTCTGTCTCCATGGGAGCAAGAAAGGAATCTTATCTCCACCACAGAGAGGAGCAGCTGAGGCACAGAGATTAAAGGCTCGATCTGGTTACCTCAGCACAGGTTTCCAATGCCATCTAAGATGTCCTGGGCCATGCAAGACATGCACAGGGCTGGCAGGTAGGACGCAGGTCCCAAGGGAGATTGATGGTCTTGTGGAAGGCAGGCAGGGGATGCTGGCACATTGCAGAGAGAGAGGAATGTCCAGGTTTAGACGACTGAACTGAATCACTGAGTCAAGGCAAGGCATTTCTGTGAGAGCAGGGAGCTGAACCCTACAAATTGTCCTAAGGGTACCCTTAAGTACAAAACTCCCATCTGCAAAGAGGGACACAACATTTTTTTAAAAATGTTGACTGCAGGCCTGGTGTATTACTAAATAGTACTACCAAGCTTTGTGTGCTTGGGACTTTAAAAAAAACAACAACCTACTGCTGTCAGGAGCTTGTAAATTGTCTTCTGGTCTGAGTATGAACATCCACCCACATCTTTTAGCCACTATCAAGAAGATTCCTATGGATCTATGGAATATGAAGTTATTCTTTGTCAAACTCAGTAAGAACACAGATTGTCATACAAGGGGCCAGAATCAGTATCAGAGTGGCCTTTGTCCACCAAGCCCACAAGCCCAGACCTCATGCTGAGAGGTGAACATACTTCATTGTGGCAGTATTTACAGAAAGACACTTTCATTTTAGCTCATGGCAAATCCCTGATGACAATTTAGGAGCTCATAATGAGCTTTTTGAGGAAGAATGAAAGGAGGCTCAAGGTCGCAGCACCCGTAGGAGTGCTATCAGTCTTGACATGAACAGCAAATAAGGTTCCCCAACAGCTGCCAAATCAGAAATAAGCTGTATGCAGAGAAGCTGTGCTACAGGCTGGCATTTTGGTGCATTAGGCTGAGGACAGACTTGCAAAACCACCCCAGCAATTCAGACCCTGGGCTCCCCTTGCAGCAGCTCAGTGCACGAGGTGGTGGCGAAGCACAGCCTGGTAGCCCTGGTTGCTGGAGCAGCTTCCTGCAGCCCCACAGGCATCCCTCCTCTGCCATTTGTCCCCTTTGGGTTGGACTGTGGCTGTGTGCCCTGCAGGTCCACATCCCAGCTGCCACCTGAAACACAGGTTTAACCAAGTAACCCCCAGGGACGAGTCTGATTTCAGTCCTTCCTCCTGGGCCTCCCTCTGAAGATAAAAAAACACATCAGACACAATCCCCAGCCACAACAGGTACCCTCCATGGTATTCACAGCTTCAACAGTGAGCAGAATCTGATCAATGTCTTAATTTACTTAAGCCTCACAAAGACTTGAAAGAGGAGAATTATTTTTATATTATTATTTTTTGTATGTGAAATCTGATTAGAATAATCCTGGCAAGGCAAAGTGATAAGCAAATGGAGTAGTGAAAAAACGCAGTTTTGAAGAAGGAAATTGATTTCCTTCCATCCTTCCAAATTTGAATAATAAACTTTCACAAAGACCTTCTTTGCACAAAACTCCTGGAGATGCAAGAAACTATAAAATACTCTGCTAAAGCTGTAATAAATTGTCTCTCAGAGCTCCTTACAAAAACAGAGATTGTTGGACAGTGGAATTGTTTGAGACATTCACACTCGAAATCTAGAGGGAAAGGCTTCTATGGGGATGCAGAAATATTTTACAAACTACTTGAAATTGGCCTGTGTCATGCAAGAAGCTGAGGCTATGGGAGCCTGGGTGCTTTGCCACTAAGGAGTTACAAACCAAAGATCAGAGTGGCCAACAGGCACCCTTCCCTTTTCTACACCTCTCCTTTCTTGTGTAAAAGGTGGATAATTCTCTCCTGTTTCTAGCAATCACTTTGAACTTTCTGATAGACAGGCATTGGCCTTGCTGTCACATCCCAGAAAGACATGATAATTTCCAGTTTCCAAGCCAGGCACTATTTCTAATAAATTACCATTTTTTCACCAAAATCATCAATCACTATTAACAAAGAATATTCACAGAAAATTCATACTCCAGCACCTCAAAAAGGAGTTGGTCTTCCACACATGCAGTGACCTGAGCATGCACCCATCCACTGGACATTACCTAAAGACTGAGCAGGAGTCTCAGGGATGCTGGAATAAATACACTCATCTCAGTTAACTAATGAATACCAGTTGGCTTGCTCGAGGTATGACCCAGCGGTAGTGACAGAAGACACTAAAATACATCCTTCAATACCACAGAAATTGTACTTATCCTTCCACTATTTATTGCCTTGATATGTGATGCTTTCCAGCCATGCTTCCACCACTGAAAAAATCCTATGGAATAGAGTTTTCTGTTGGGTGCCACCCAGTCCAGCTCCAAGCAAAACCACCAGTTTAGAGCTGTCCCACAGGTCTCATTAAATCTCTGGTCATGCCTGGATGGCACGAGATGCCCTGGAGAGGGGATGACACAGTGCATGGCACTATACCAGCACTGTAAAGCACTGCTGAAGCTCCGTGAATTCCAGACAGACTGCCCAGCAATCCACCTGGATGGTATTTAGAACTCAACCTAGCTCTGAAAAACCAGGTTTTCCTGCACAGTCCAAGATGTTTTCTCAGTGGTCAGAGAGCTCACTCTGCTACTGTCTCTGTTACTGGTTTCTTCCAGCTGTCACTGTGAGTGGCACTTACTGGAGGTGGACACTGAGTTTAATGCACCGACAGGGGCCACCCTTACCTTCATCTCAGTGAGAGCAAGGGCATGTACTGGGTGCTCAATACTTCTGAAAGCAGGGCTTGAAGCTATCTGAAAACCCTTGCCTGCTTTTGTTACTGCAAACACTTTTCTTGCAAGACCCAGCTGTTCAGCTCCTGGGGGCATCAGCAATTACCAAGTGCTTCTTTTCAGAGCACTGCTGCAATCCTGAGCTTCTCAGGAGCAGTTTCTAATTCTCCACCTGCCATCTTGTGAAGCTGACACCGTAAACAGCCCCAGCTCCTCGGGTGGCTGAAAAAGAGATATCTGTGGAGCCCTGAGCAACTGCACTTGACATATGGTATTAAGATGTGCAAGGGAAGATGGCTGGCAAAGCACGACTCTCCTGTGGTTCTTTTGCCTGCTCCCATTATCCTCAATGATGATTGCTAGGGACATAAATGCTGAGGAGCCAGAAAAGAAATGCAATAGGAAGACAGAGGGAAAAGCAATCCCAGCCTACACAGTGCACAGCTTTGAAAGCAAACTGATTTTCTCAGACAGGAGATACTACACAAACAAGTTGTGCTGCTGCCGATGCACCAGTTCCCTAAATGATCACAGTGATACAAAAGAAAGCTTGTGATTAAGGCAAAGTACTAGGATCAGGGAAAACAGAAGGCCTAATCCAGTCTCCACACATGACCTTGGGCTTAACACATCACTCCTCTACACTCAGTTTCCTTAGCTACATGACGAAGTTTCCCAGTTTGAGTGGGAAATTATCAGAGAGTATGGGAGAGCCCACAAGAAACTGACAGGATATCCACAGACATTTCCTGTAGACAAGATTGTGGTGAGCCTCTATGAAGACAGATAAGCAGGACGTAAAAAAAGACACAGGGCATCTATAAGGACAGCATAGCCAGTGCTGTTTAGCAACAGCTTCTGCAGCATGTCAGGAGAATCAAGAAGTGCTTTGTCCAGCCAAAATGTCCAGAGCAGTAGGAAGAGGTGCAAGAAGACAGAAGTTGCTTTGGACAAGCCAGTGTAACAGCTGTGAGACCTTTTCTCCTGAGAACTAGGAGGGCAACAACCAACATTATAAAACCACTTGTTGTACATGTGCACAGCACTCACCTCCTGAGCTGGCTGGATCCCTGGCAAAGGTCCTGCTTCCAGCAGTGAGCCCTTCCCTGCTGGGAAGGAACAGGCTCTGTGCAGCCCCGTAACTGGCATGGGAATAGACACAGTGCAGAGGACTGGGCTGCAGGAACAGACAGCAGGCACCAGCTGTACGGGGTGATGATTCTCCTTGGCACCAAGTATAATCCAATGCTCAAAACCCATCAGCTGCCCCAGCTCCACCAGCAGCAGTTATCCAGCCTTGGGAGGAAAACGGGAACCTCTCTGCAGTGCACATGAACCAATGTAGAGCAATATGGAACAATGTGGGGACTCAAGCCACCAGAAGTAGAAAGTCACTTTAAAAGCATGTCTGGTCATGAGGGCATGGGCTTTGAACTCTGAGCAGTAATACCAAGAACTGCCCTTCTCAACCCCTGCTTGCTTCAGATTCCTGCTGTGGGAAGCAACAGCCCAGCACAGCCGCTGTGCTTGAGGGAATATCAAAATTAAGCTAAATCTCTCTCCTCATCTCACTCTGCACGTGTCTACAAAGTTGGACATTATCTTTTTTGGTGCCTCCTCACTCAACCTTGTTCAAAATCCTGAGTTTCTATTTTCTTCTCTTCTACTTCATGCTTACAATGATTTAGTGGTGGGAGAGAAAAGGTTGTGCAGGAGATTCACACCAATTTCTGTCTCAGGGGGTTTTGGAAAGAAGCAGATAATCTTTGTCCAGCTGCATTTGTTCCTCTGCAGTGTTCCAGACAGCAGCTGGGAGTCTGTAAGGTGTGCATGCAGCTTCCAAGGGCTGTTATCAATAATGCATTTGATGCACAGCCTTCAGCAGCTGACCAAGGAAATGTCTTACAAAGAGAAGGAAATCCTTTGGTCTTCTCAAGAGGAAAGTGGTGAGGAGACAAAGGCTTACCATCATTGTGCCATGTCTAATTTATGTCAAGAGGTTGTTCATGTTTCAGAAAGCTTTTAGCACGGGGCTGGTGCATAGGTGTGTATTTGGAGGATCAGGGAGCACATTGTGAATACCAAAATACTTTCAGCTTTCTGCAATCCTCTGACTTATAGGGAAGAGCTGCATGAAGGGCTACCACTGCTCCAAAAGCACAGCTCCTCTGCACCTCAGATACCATCAGTATGTGGGAGGTGGCAGGGCACCCTCATAGTCTCCTTACTGCTTTCTCAGTGGCTGAGACATTTAAACACCACATTAACCTGTGACTTACGTGTGTGTGTGAGGGATTTACTGATTTCACAGAGGAATGATTAATTTAATATCATTTAAACATTTCAGGGCTTGTCAGGGTTTTCCACAGAAGAGCAGAAACCTCCACACAACAAAGTATGCAATCCTTAGTTCATCAGCAGTGAAGAAGGTTCAGAATCAAGCAAAAGCTTTTGAGAAGGCCACAAGCTTAAGAGTACATAGTTTGCATCTGCTGGTTTAGGTATGCTGTCCAAAACACAGTGATGTGAGAGTAAGAAGTGGTAAAGGAACAGGAGAGAGGATGACAGAACTAAGGTGAGCAGCAGAAGCTGCTGGGAAGTGTAACTAAAGAACAGCAAAACTGCTGCAAGCAAATGAAATTAGTCACGAAAGATTAAGCATGTAACCTAATTGCAGGCAGAAAGGTGATGATACACCATAAAGGGCCTAATGGGTACCAGTCCAACTATGATTACTTGGTTCTCCAGTTCTGCAAACAGCCTAAAAACAACTGCTGGTGCAGCAGAGTGTTTCATTTCAGTTTGGTAAAGAAGGACCAAGTTGCAAGTCCACACTCTGCTCTGAATCATCCTGTCTGGGCTCAGCCTCCAGTGAAGTGAGGATTTTCTCCTTCTATTCATGATGCAGAAGAGACCATTACTTTAGTACTGGAATTCTCAAAATCCCAAATTTCTCATAATCCTGCATCTGTATGATTACACCCTCTGCTCCCTCCTGCACTGCACCACTGTGTGGGGCTGGTGGCCATCAGCCATGGTCACTGGGTCACCAGACACTTCTCTGAAGGGGTCCCGAGCCCATGGGCTGATGAGAATTCCTGACAGCACAGACAGCAATGGGCAAGCACATGCAGCGCCCTGCTCAATACCCTGCACTGTCACAACTTCCAGGGCAGGACAAGGATCAGCAGGTGGGATGAAGGAGCTTTGTGTGTGTTTGAGCTCACATTAAAGTTAATGTGTGAAACAATCTGCTCTGGAGAATGTTGGTTAAACTAACTGGCTGCAGAGGGTTTGGAGTGATTGCTAAACTGACTTGCTTTGTAGAAGGCCCAGGGTAAAGCAAAGCCTCTATTGTAATAATTTTGTTTCGTGTCATCTTTCTGCCCGGAAGAACCAAGGATCTGTGAATGTGCCTGTCCCCATGGTGTCGGATGGCATAATCTCAAAACTATGTGGGTCCCAACCTAGAACCATTCCAGAGGCAAAAAAAACCACTATGGAAAAACCCCCAAGTGTTACAGCAGATATGAATTCATTCAAAATTTACAAGTTGACCAATACAATTAAATGCCCTAGAAATAAACAACCAGCAGATCTGACACACTCAGCCATTTCCCCTTGAGGCTGACATTTTTAGTCTCCCAGGAGGGTTGGGCATATTTTTTACAGAAGTCAGTCCCTGTGGCAGTGGCTGTGAAGGGTGAGCAGGACAGGCTCTGCCCCTGCTGCAGGCTGTGCCCTCCAAGCCCTGTCCCAGCAGGCACAGGACACAGCCTTGCAGCGCTGCCCCGGCACACCTCAGAGCCATGAGGCCAGATGCAGGGAGCAGGCGAGGCTCAGGAGGCCCTGGAGCAGACACAGAGCTGCGTGTGTCCTGCCTGCCTGCTCTGCTGCCAGGCTGCCTCTGGGCAATGCTGCTGGCAAGGTGCCCCTGAGCTCCTCCCTGCCCGCACACAGCTCACGGCTCCTGGCACAGCCCCGCTGGCCATCCTGGGCCTCTGCAGAGCGCAGCACACCGTCAACACAGGGCGCCTCACAACACCTGCCAGCAGGGACAGCAGCACACACAGACCCCCCCCAGCCCATGCTCCCTTCCAAGGATGCATGCCCTGCAGGAGAAGATGGGTAGATATGGAGCTTTCCTTGCAGCACGGAGTGTCTCATTCAGAAAGATGCCAGAAGAAGCATTTGGAGGAGGCTGGTGTTCCCTACGGCCTGTGTCTCTGCCACAGGGGTGACCAGGGAACACAGATTCACAAAAGCACCAAGGGGCAATTCTAGCACTTCACTGAATTGTACACACACATTTCAGGCCAGGTTCCTAACTCCTGCTGTGCACATCTACTTCAACAACCTCAGGAGGTTCCTGTGCCAGAAGCCAGCCCTGTATCTTGGGATCCATGGGAACAAAAGTCTCCAGTGATCCAGAGACCTCAATAAAATTATTTTTGTTTTGCAGCTGCTTAGTCAGGACAGCAAAGCAGGGATAGTTCAGGTTCCCATCCAGGCCTTTCTGCTACAGTACCCTACATTCCCCATTGTTTTGCCAGCCTGTCTTGAAATAGCCCAGGGACTTGGTCTTTCTTCCTTCTCCTTGGAAAACACCATTTCAATTCAATATTCCCCATTTCTGAAGTTTTCTGTCACTTGGCTCACTGTTATAATTACATGCACACACTCAGTAAACTTTTTTCCTTGGATTTTTTAGCCTCTCTCCCACTTTCACCTCCAGAACTGTTAGTCACTGTTTGGAAAAGGCACACCATTTCCTAGTTTCATCCATTCTGTATTTGACTTTGGTATTATTAGAAAGAAGATCCAAATCATTTCATTAACACACACCTGACCTCAGTCAAACACATCCTCACTCAAAACTTTCCTTGCTTCTTTTCATATCAGTGTCCTGGACTCAGGAAGGACAATATTTGTCCTCCCTCCACTACAAAATAAAATGTTAATGATAGTCTTACTGTAACCCAGGATATCCTGGAGTTTTGTCTAGGTTTCACTTCTGGAAAACAGATAATAGACAAATTATTTGATAATAATTTATTGTCAAAATAGACACTGGATAAATGGCATTAAAAACAAGCAAAGCAGGCCAGAGAGTTTTAGGAAAAGCCAAATATTAGCCAGGTAGTGGAGGAAGGAACTCCGTTACCAGCCAGTCCTGCATCCCCCAGCAAGCAAAAGAATGGCAACAAAAGGGACTTCTGCTGTTAATACCTCTCCAGAAGGACACTTTGAAAGTGGTTTTTTGGTTTTTGCCTGCTGGGATAAGTGCTCCACCTGCACATAATTTCTGCTAAACAGGGGCTTCACTGCATATTGTCCTATCCTCAGTCTAGACATGTGTTAGAGTTTCCTTCCAAATTCCAACTCAGACATTGCATTGCCATTGCATTGCCATTGATTGTTCTGCTTTTTAACCTCATCATTTCCCCTACAGTGATTAATTGATCACACAGAGCACACAGGACAAAAACAGGTAAGCTCTATTGCTCTCTACACCTAAGCTCTACTGCTGCTCTGCACCTGCTCCAAAGGCTTTGCCTGTCTGGCCTCAAGGAAATCAGCAAAACAAACACTGTGCAAGAGATGCCAGCCTCCAGTGGTTCATCTCTCTGGTTTCTACTCTTGCCTTCCCTTCAATTTACAGCAACCCCTCCCTGACGGTGTTTTACCCTCCCTCTACATTTCAAGGGAATCATGTGGGATCAAAATGCTCCACCAAAATCTAAACACTGTGTTCTGATTTTATTAGGAATGATAAGGCAATATAAACCACTCTAAAGTTCTTTCAAAATGGGAATCTGTAATGTTTCTTTGGGGAAGTATCAAAATTATATGAGTCAGCACCTCTGGAGCATTTCCCCCTAGTCTTCTTCCAAAATGAAATTTCAACAAAAAGATCATAATTCATTCCAACACTGACAGACCACTGCTCACAAGGGGAATGGCCCATCCCTGCTCCTCAGCTGGTGTTAGGTAGACCATTGCATTTTCCTAAATATCCTGTGCAACTAAGGCTAAGAGAAGAATATTTTTACTGAAGTAATAATTTGTATTGCTATCGTATAAGACAAGGCAACAGCAGCTAGGAAAGCAGGATTAGGCCCTGCAGTTACTTATTTTTTCCTCTGAGGGTCTCTTGCTTGAACAGCAAAGTCCGATCTAACTCATTCCAGATGTGAATTCAAGGTGCAAAGCCCCATTTCTCCCTTTGGGAGCTGTACCACAATGTTGTGCTGGGAAGTTCAGGGAAGACAGTCCCTCAGCAGGATGTCAGATGAGAAACCTGCCCCCAAAGAGCCCCAGAAATGCACCATGCTGCTGTCTTCCACCTGACAAGCTGAACAACACGGATGGCAACATCTCACCAGGGGAAAAGGGCCCACTTTATTAATGAGAGCTGTGTTTACAAGTTTCCATGCTACAAGGATGGCATGGCCAGGGTGCCTGCCAGGAGCTGTAGTTTAGGAACATTCGATGCAGGGCAGGAATCTGTTCCCAGGGGCTCGCTCTTCTCAGGACTGCTGCTTCTTTGAATATTCATTTTGTTCCCATATTTATGAAAAATTCAGGGAACAGGAGGAGCTTTTTATCTCCCAGTTAATGCCTTCATTCAGTGAGTCCCTTTAAACAGGCAGTGAAGAAGAGTGGGTACTCTGGAGAGAAATTAAAGGCACGTTACATTGGTCTCATGCTGTGCCTTGCCTTTGAGACATTTCTCTCCCCCCTCCACTGACCTGGCTTCCTAATGAGGCCTGTAGACTAGGGAATGCCCCCAACAAGTGTGCTTTCTTACAAGGTTTGTAAAAACATCCAGGATACCTGCCTGCCCTCTCTGTACTGCTGACCAAATCAACTAGCACCACTGGAGATCAAACAGGAACAAAAGAAATGGCATTGGCAGGAGTAGGTTTAACACCCCAAGTCTACTGGGGGAGAGAATGCAGCATTATTGATTCCAGCCCCTGACCTTGGAGTGATGTAAACAGGAGTGCAGCAACCCTAGAGGAGTTGTAGCAAAATAGTTATAGCATTGCAAGCAGATTAAAAATACAGTTAATATACATACTTCCCCAGATGCTTGTTCATTATTATTCAAGACATGTTTATTATGCAAAATGATAAAGCAGAAAAAAAGGAGAGGAAAAGAAAATGCAAAGACACACTGAGCTTTTAGCATGACTGGGGTTTTCTCAATGCTGCTTAGAGTTTTTTTTTTTTATTGTGCATAATCATTCCCTTATTAGCAGGAATCTTTGAAGTGATTCAGGCTCTAATTTCAGCATTTCAAACTCATAGGTTTATACTGAAAAACCACAGTGAGCTCCTGTAAGTGACCCATTTTTTTTCCTCTGTATTCTCTATCTCTGCTAGGGTTTTCTACGTCTTCCCAATAAATTATGTATCACAATTTGCCATTTCCAAAATAATTAAAACTCCAAGTTAAACAAAAAGGAATATGTGAGAGCAATACATTTTAGAAGAGAAGTGTTCTGCACTTGGGGCAAAACCAATCCCAGCTGCAATGCCACTGAATTATAGATATCATCTTATTGAGAGATGTACTTCCAGTGTACTTGAGTGATTGGGTGGACCTGTGGAGACTCTACAGCCCCATGGTGAAGATCTGTTCCAGGAAAACCAGGTTTGCCTCCCAGGCAAAATACTTCACAAGCACTCCCTCCCCCATGCCCCTGTATAGGGAATAACAGAGGGAAAGCTGGGAACCAAGGGGGGAAACTTCACAAAGTTACACAGGAGTGGAAATTAATTTTGTGGTGAAACTATTAACTTCAGACAGACAGGGGAGCATGTTCTGAGTCTTCTTCTGTTAGGATTATTCTGTAAACTCACAGGAGCAGGACAGACCTCTTTATGCCATGTTTCTGAATCCTGTACAACATTTAGCCCCTGGTCTCAGATTCTTCCCAAGTGCTGAGGCACTGTAAATTATACCCACTGCCCTTCATTCATTCTGTGCAATTTCACTTTGGCTTCAAATGCTAACAGTGGTTCTTCAGGAGAGTCAAGCCCCTCCCCAGAACAGATGCTGATTGAAACCTTTGTGCACCCTCAGGGAATTCACAGCTGCTGTACATTCCAGGAAATCCAAACTGAACACACCAATGACTCCCCAAGCTTGCTATGCAGACACTGGCTTGCATCCTACTTTCTGCAAATCAGGGTACCTCCAACTAAAGCATGATTTTCTTGTCTGCTTATCACCTAATTCCCATGTCGACCTCAGAGATAGCAACAACCTCGTCTGGGGGAAACTAAATCAGGTATCTAGCGTGAGTAAGCAATGCACAAGTCCCAAACAGCTGCTTCCCAAACAAAGAAGGTTTAGCATCCAATAAATTTAGGCCTCTAAAGCTGGCTAGGAATATATGGTTGGCTTCAACCCAGCCTGACACTATCCCTGCCTGAACAGATGAGGCAGGGATGAGGAAACTCATTGCTGAAGGTAGCGATGTGGCCAAGCCATCAGAAGGTCTTGCAAGTTTCTAGGAAATGCTGTCTCACCACATTTGGCTTTAGAGGACTCTGCTCAGCCCTACTTTTGTGCTAATCAACACAAGAAAGACTTTTTCCAGGAGCTGGTTATTCTAAGCCCATTCATTAAAGAGCCCATTGGCCTAAACTCAGAAGGAGCTGGCAGAAGCCATCCTTAAGACCAGGCTGATAACAGCCTCTGGTTGGATCCGGGGCAGAGGATGCCAGCCAAGACCTCAGCTGTCACACAGAGATTAAACATCACTAAAAACCCCACAAAACAAAACCAAAACAAACCCACAGTGATTATGTGTTCAGTTGCAGCATCAATCTGGATTCAAGAGGAGGGAAAAGACCCCAACTCAAACCAAAAACAAACAAACAGAAAAAAAACCATTACCCTGGACAACTTTATTTGAAACTAGTCCTGGACTTGAGGGTGATCTAAGAAGTCCTTACAGAGCTTCCACGCAGCATGGAAGGCAGCCAAGCAATCATTTCTCAATTGGCTCATGTGAGTGAACAGTATCTGTGGGGAATGTTGACCCATTTTTTTCAGAAATCCCCCAAAAAAGGCTAGTGAAAAAAACCAGGTACACACACACAGAGAACAAAGCTGTAGTTTAGGGTCTGCTAAGCAAAGACCAGGGACAAAGTGTCCCCTTGGTGTGGTCAGCAATGAGGTCCAGGCAGCATGGCCTGGGGACCCTCAGCCCACAAGGAAACCTGCAGCATCCAAAAGAGACTGCCTAAACAGGTTGAGCTCTTCTAAGATGTATCTTCTTTCATGGCATCCTGATCTCATCCCCTGTCCTTTACAATGAGCTTGACCCATACTCCCTGCTCCTAACACACTTTATTCCCAAATTTTCTATTTTCTTGCTTTGGGGTTTGCTCCCTAGCACAGTGAATTAATTGATTTACTGCTGTAAGACAAAGACAGAGCCACCAGTCATCACAAGGAAATTATCCAAAAAGGTCCATCACCCTGGAGTAGAGCATCACACATTCACTGCAAACAGAAACCTTGGATCACATTGATAAAATGAACAGTTTCACTCTTATTAGCTCAGACAGAGCTCAATGCCATCAAGCTGTGGCATGTAATGAGGTTCACTTCATTAACCACCGGCCATCACAGTGCATCCTTCCCCATCAGCCTTCCCTGATTAACCTTCCTGCTCAAGACAGGCACACTTGTTGGAAATAAGCAGGCCCATTAAATCTCCCTCATTTGAATACATGTGTGATCTGGTGCCTTTTAGGATACTTGAAATTACTAACAGATGTGTTTCCTGGACAGCATGGTCCTCCTGCTGTCTACCACCTCTTGGTGTGTCCCTCCCACCCTTTATATCATGTCTGACTATTACTAGAGAGAGAAGATTTTTCTCTGCATCTTCTCTAGTCTCTCAGCTGTCAAACATCATTTTTTCAACTCTCTATTTCCTTTTCCCAAGACTCACACCTTTCCCTCCCCTGCACTACTTATTCAGAAAACAATGACCACTCATTGGGCCAAGAGGACCCTGTTGGCTGGCTGTGGTGCTGTGGCTCTGTGGCACACTCTGATTTCCTGCAATCCTCATTTACAGGATATTGATGGTACAAAGAGACTCAGCACTGGGCCAGAACTGTGTTCTGCACAGCAAATACAGGGCAAAGCATCAGTCCTGAGCCCCTGACAATGTGCCCAGAGGGACACACATGCAATAATGCAGTACCACACTGTGCTCGGCATTACCTTTAGGACTCTGATAGCTTTACAGAGAGAGGAAGTTTTCATTGTTAGTAAACCAATTTAATTTATTTAGAAGCAGTCAATTATGTTTACTGGGCTATGAAAGAACAGGAAGCGTCTGGCGTGCACAGAGATCCAGACTGATCTCTCTGTCTCTTCTTGACAAGCAGCCAGTTTTGAGACCTACCTCGCCAGGCATACTAACACCTCCTCTGCTTCCTACCCTGAGCTGCTGGGGAGACAGAGCCTTGTCACAGCCCAAGGGAAATGGGGAAATCTCAATCATGTGACCAGTATAAAACTGACCAAAGATGGAAGATAAAAGTTAGGAAAAATTGCATAGAGCAACCCAAAATTCTGTCCTTTCAGTGGTCCCATCGTCATGCTCAACACTTCTGAAGCAAAAGTGCCCAGACAAGAGCAGAATCACTGCACTGTAAATTTACACAAAGGCAGATGAGATTAGAATCTGGCTATGCACTGTAAAGCTATCATAACTACAGAAATGAGAAGTGTATTATTAACTATCCCTTTTTACTATGTAGAACTAGAACAAAGTTATTTGAAGCATAAAAATTCTGGCAAAGGGTTGCCATATTTAATAAATCACCGAATCAATTATTTACTGTGAAAATCAATTACTTACTTTAAATGAGAATCTTGTGAATAACCTCATGCCCTTTCATGCCATCTAAGAAAGTTATAAGGGAATTAGTCGGCAAAAATTGCCGCACTTATCTTTTATGTGCATTAAAAAGACCACACAAATACAGGGAATTTCTGCCAACAGAACAGTCCTGAACCCTTTTAAGAGAGTCAGGGTATTGCTGTGGATTTACACTGTAGTCAAAGCAGAGTATGACCCATTGGGGTACCACCTATGATCAGTTATCTGGGTGCAATTCAGAAGCAATCCCAGTGAGTCCATGCCATTTCACAAATGAGAAATCAGAATGTGACCAGCCAACTCTATACAAATGCCTCAACAACGTGACCTACATTAAGTACATACTTAAAGGAACTGAAAATGTATCTTCACAGGTCAGGAAATACTGCCATGAATCTCCATGGAGACACTATTAAGTGAATATTGCATGGCCTTGCAGCAGCTCCCCCCGCTGCTACTTTTAAAGGTTTGCTGATACGTGACTGTTTTCAGCAAAAGCTGAAGTCCCGGCGCAGTCTGCTTCCTCCCACCTACAAAACTCCAGGAGCCCAACAGTGCAAAGTACTCACTGAGCTGTAGAGATATCCCTCAGCGTTCATGGCAACGTACAGACCTGCCTTCACCCCTTGGATTGCCACCACGCGAAGACCCACAGGAATTAGATTGAAAAGGGCTGTGGAAGGAAAAGAAAAACAAATGTTATGGACATGTCACCCTACATGGCCACTGCTGATTTTGCCCCAGGGCCAGCCCACCCCACTCCTGCCTCTTCACAAAAGTGACTGCACTAGGATCAAGCATCCTGCTTCCAGCTACAGGGAAGGACTGCAGCCATGGAGCTGATGGTGAAAGGAAATTTTTAAAAGTACTGAGTTTGGCTGCCTCCCAAATGCCTTAACACGCCCATCAGTCTGTCTGATCACTGCCTTTGCAATGCCAAGGGCTCATCCGTGCTCCCAAGCAAGAGCATTGTGATGGCTTTCTGAGGGCCAGCTGAGCCAGAGCAACTGCACATAGACAGACTTTGCCTGTGGCAAATGCAACACCACAACTCAGTTTAGCTCCCCCTGAAACACACTTAAGCCTAGTCACACTTTCCTGCATTTGCCATATGCTAAAAGAGTACACAGACAGCAACTATGGCCAGAAGAATGCAAATTAACTTGACTGTGTGTTTGCCCATGTGTTCCTGGGCTGTCAAGGGAATGAAGAAACCAAAGAAGAGATAGTGCTTCACTCTGGGACATCAGCACTGCTCCCCATTCAGGACCAGCACTGGAGAGGACAGAAGAGGACAAGATCTTATTCAGTTTTACTGCAGTCTTATTGATTAAAGCATTGCAACCACTTCCTCTCAGTTAATTACTTTATTGCTCAATTCCCACCCAGCAGACCCTGTATCTCATTGAAAGACTCTCCCCATGAGTATATACATTAATGTGCTGTCAGGCTTTTGCTGCATTTCTAACAGCATGGGCTCAAAGAGGAGACTATTATCAGCACTGATAGACTGAGCACTGAAGCATTAGCATGGCTTTGTTTCTACTGAGCTTTATAGGACAAGAGTATTTAGATGTTGCAGGATCCCTTGTGCTTCAGCTTACAAAGAGCTAATTAGAACTCATCCCAGGAAGCTGAAGATAGGGAAAGATGGGCACAGGGTCAGGCAGAAATATAAGCACAAACACAGTGGAAATACTTCACTCAAGGTCTCTTCCTACACAACAGTCCTGAAACAAGAATATGCAATGCCCCTTTGCTCAGGACATCTACCAGGTGTCTTGGCTGTGCTGGTTGTCTCCAAAAGAGGATCAATAAATTCCAGTACACATGAATATTTTTTATTCACTTAATTCCCAAGGAAGACTGGATGACTCCCTTCAATGACCTGCCTAAAATGAAGACACCTCAAGTCTAGTGAAAAATCCCTCAACTCAGTCTCTTGTTGTGCTTTTATGCACCATATTCCATAAAACATCAAAGCATGTGCTGAAGTCTTACCAAATCCAGTGTCTGTATGTGTGTTTTTGGGGGAGAATGTCAATAGATGAATATGGAAAATGCAGTCCAGGCTGGGTATTGGTGTGTGAATAACTGGAGTCAAGGACAGTGCTACTTTGGTCCTGTCCCTGGACAAGGCAAACACATCCCAGAGTAACTACTCAGCATTAAAAGTGTTGCCTATCCCTTTCTCCCTACCATGAAGGTCTAAAACCTTGTGCAATTAACAAGTCTATAAGCAATTCCCCTTCCCTATTTGTTCCTCCTACTGAAAAATGGAGCATATTACTGCTAATAATGAAACAAAATGGGCATCATCATTCATTTCCTACAGCCAATTTGTCTTGCATAGGAAACTTGTGACAGACCATTCAAAGCATTCATTAGGCAGCAAGGTGATAACACCCAGAATTAGTGGTTGAGAAGTTCCACTTGGAAGCACCCACGTGTTTCCAAACCTCTTCATGCAAAGGGAGCAAAGGAACAATCCTATTGTGCTGGGCTACAGCAGGAGGACCATGGCCAGTTCCCCAAACCCCTGGGACCCTGCAGCACCCGTGGCAGAGCATCCCCTCCTCTAAGGCAGGGGAGCAAGTGGGCAGGCAAGCATAAGGACACAACACTGACAGAGGTAACTGGCAGCCAAAAGAAGTTTCAGGAAGCAATTATCTTCCTCTATTAAAAAAACCCCAGTAGTTTGGGTAAATTCCCAGAGCAATGTCTGCACTCAAATCTAGAAACACTTTGCAGAAGTTGATGCCTTTTACTATCATGCTTCCAAATAATATTTCATATTTTGAACAGATTTAAAAGCATATAAGCTTAAAAGTAAGAATGCAAAAATGGAGGGAAACCCCTCAATCAACCTCAAAAGCAAGATGCCTCATTTTTTGTCTCAAAAAAAAATTGATTTGAAACAGCAGATTTGAAAATGGGAAAAAGGACTAGCTATGGTAGAATACAACTGCACACTGGGTGTGTTGATGTGAGAAACAGAAAATTTAAAAAATGCTTTTAAAACTGTTTCTCTTCTGCAAATGGCACATATTCTATGCCATCTGTAGCTTCGTGGAAGGAACATGCTCTTTTACTTCATGGGCTAAAGGGAAAAAACTTGAAAATGTTGAATATTCGTTCCCCTTTTTTTTTCATTATCTCTTACCATCTTCAACCAGTGGTATTTACATCTGACCCTAGTACTTCTAGCACACTCCAGTCCTAAATGCATGAGTATATTGTCACTGTTATATTATGGTAATTTATAAGCTAAATTCTGAATGCATTCTTCCCCTATGGGTCTAAGTTGTCTACAGAAGTGGAAGAGTGAGGCAAGACCTGCCATACACAAGGTGTGCTCCCTATGCTCAGCTTTAAACAGCAGCAAGTCAGAGGAGCTAAAGTAATTTATAACAGGTGATTTGTTCTTGAGCAAGACATTTGTTCTGCAGTGAATAACAAAGAACTGATGGAGGATGCAATGGGCCAGAGCAGCCTCAGTGCATGAGGTGGTGAGGATTAAGGTCCTGAGGGGAGTGAGGAAGGATACTGAGATGATCAAGAGGCTCTGGTGCAACACATAATGAAAGAAGAAACAGAGCGAACTGCATTTTCTTAACTCAAAGAAGGCAAGGATTCTTCTCAGAGGAACACTATGAAAGGACAAGAGGCACTAGACAAAAGCCTCAAATAGAAACGAGGACTGGATATGAAGAAAATCCTTTACAAGGAAGACAGTGCAGCACTGGAATCTGAGAGGTTATGAGAGGTTATGGAATAGCTCATTCCTAGAACTGTTTGAAAGAACTCAACAAGGCTCTGTACAGCTGAAGATAACCCAAGTGGGATGCTGGAATAAAAGCCTCTTTAACCTTTTGGTATTTCTGGATGGAAAGCCCCAAAAAATATCCTAGATATGCTGGGCTGTTCCCACCTGCTCAGTCCAGTTCACCTGTCCTTTCTCTACTATCCATTTGCCAAAACATTTCAGATCTTCAGCAGGATTGTGTGGGCAGACAGGGAAGGCCACTTGCTCTATGAAGGGGCATTTTCCTGCTCAGCCCAGGGAGATCAGTAACAATGCAAGCACTGACAGCAGCAGTGAGCCCTGAAAGGCCACTTGAGATCACTGGAGCTGGAAGGAAAAGGTACTGCCCCAAAATGGGGCTCAAACATCACAGGAGGAGCACAAACAGGGGCCACACACCATGAAAATGCACTCCAGTGGGAAGAGAACTCCTCACATAAGCCAATGGCAGTAGCCAGGGAATGTGCCCCCTTGCTTACACTGAGATGGCACGTCTCTAACAGCATGGCAGAAGGAACAGATGTCCCAAGTGCTGGCTCCTGGGAAGCTGGCTGGCTGCCCATTCAAATGCCATTAGAATTTGGCTTCTGGGTTTTTTTTTTTTTTCTTTAAGTGAGAGGAGGTGGAAAATAAATGCCATCAGCTTCAAGAACATACATTAAATGGGCAACAGATAATTAATTTTAAAATTGCTTAAATATTAGCAGTTCCTCTAGCATAAATAACAGGGTTTTTATTAGAACTTTTAATTCCATCAGATGTATCTGAGGGACATGGCGTGTCTCATTTTAAACATTTATTTTGTCAGAGTAAACCAGCCTAATGTATTCCATGAAAATTATGCATCCCTTCACAATGCTAATTTGAATAATCAGTGTGGGGATACAGAACACAAAGCAATGTATGGAACACTGTGTTCACCAGCTGTTTAACTGTGCTAAGATGACTTCTGTGTGGAGAATAGATGGTCATCTAGGGTGGGAAGGATCCTCCTGTGGCCCTGTAGAGTGCTCTTCCCTGCCGTGGATGCAAGTTAACCAACTGCTCTTCAGGGATGGGAAAATATTGTTTATCTAGTCTTGGATGAGTTCTGCTCTTGCACAAACTTCTGACTGGCTGGTCAGGAATCTTCTGCAGAAGCACTTCAAAACAGAAAACTGCAGTGAAGCAAATCTGTAAGCTGTTCACTTAGAAAAGTAACTTTTGACATTCTTCTGGTCAAAATTTGAGATTTTTTTGGAGGAAGAGAAAAGAAAAAAGGAAATCAGCTTTATTTTGGCACTTCCAAAGTGCAAAATGTGATTTCATTTCGAAGCTGTAACTGGAAGCTTTATATATTCTAAGATGTTCATTCACACTGAGGATTTATTGATGAGACCATGTGGCAAAAAGCTATGTAAAATTGAATAAAGCACAGTCCTAATTTCATTTTCAGAAGCCAAATATTATCAGGTTGGATTCTTTCCCTCTTTTGAGATCCCCTGAGATCAGAAGATGGGGAATTCTTTGGCTTCGATCTTCTCTCAAAAACTTGCCTAAACTTTCCAGCACAGTTCCTGACTTGGAGCCAGTGGCTTGGCACACTTCAGTGAGATGCCTCCTGTCCCACCAAGCTGCTGAGGCAGGGCTGCCATCTCACCAGATAAATTTACACTCTAGAACTGTACTCAGCCCATCTATTTCCAGTTAAGAACACTGGGTGGAAGCAGCTCTCGAGTACTCAGCACCTGGCCAAACTCCTCTCTGACATTTCTGGGGGGATAAATAGATCACAGCTCTTTGGGCAATGGGGGCCCAACCTCAGCCACGGGAACTCAGGAGGTTCCCCTGCAACCACTGAGAGTGCAGCAGCTTCCCTCATCTCCCCTGTCACTCTGAAATATTGCAGAACTGCTCTTACATTTCTCTGCTGTTTACCTTAATTCATCCCTGCTCCCATTTAAGCCCATTACTTTGTTGTTCAGTCCTCCATGATAGATGAGGGCAATGAATCTCTGTCATCTCTAGCATATCTTCCCATATTTTTGACAAATAGGCCTCCAGTGGGATTTTCTGCAGTTTAAGAACACTCCAAGTCTTCTTCCTTTAAGAAAAAGCTAATACAGCCCACTGAAATCACCCCATGTGTTGGTCTGAGATTATCTCAAGGCCAGACTCTTTTGAAGGAGTCCCTGAGCATAGACGTGTGTGTGTGTCTAAGGCCACAGATTCTCCTGCTCCACTCATAAATCAGAAATGGTCTTACTGCAATCTGCAGTATTTAATTTGTTCAATATGAGTGTATGAAAAAGGACCAAAACCTGACATCTGCATTTGATGCACGCCATGTTTCTGGTGGATGCAGCCTCTTGGGTCATTCCACAGGGGCTTTGCCAGCCACCTGCAGTTTCAGTCACAATCTTCCCACAGCTCCTCTCTCCTGTATGGACCCCCAGCCCTGAGCTGCCTGCAGCAGGGTAGCCCCAGAACACAGCATGCTCCTGCTACAGCACCCTGCAGCTTCCTGGGGATGGGGTACACACCAGGGATGTGGGGCTGCAGCCACCCTGCACCCCTGTCCAAGTGCACCTTCACAGGACCGTGTCAATACTGCACTCCTACAGATACCCCTCACCTGCAGCCCAGGCCTTGCCTTCCTATTCTGTTCTATTCTGCCACCGTCAATCCAGCCAGGAGCTTCTTTGAATTAGACCAAAACCTGCCTGCAAATCAAGCAGGCTCCTCCTTTCACAAAGTACATGAAGTTTGCTTCCATCACCCCTACCACACAGATAAACATTTGTTCACCTCTAATAATGACTGGGAAGCCAAATTCCAAGCTGGTCAGGTTAAATACCCTTTTAGCAGTGGCACAGGGAGCTCCAAACCAACACAGATAATAAAAAGCATGACTTGAATCCTACCCTGTTGATGCAATTTCTGGCAGCAAGGATCTGAGCTTAACTGCCCACTCAGGGACAGCACTCTGATGCCTATGAAATGCAGAGATGCTGCAGAAAATATTCTACACCCTTTTAAACCTTTCGAAGAGCTTTAGCATTGACAAAACTTCCTCTTCAAAAGGAAAACTGACTCCTGCTTTGCATGCATTTAAACCAGAATGGCTCCTGCACATGGCCATGGCATTTAAACTGTGTGGCTCTGCCGCCCTTTGTTGTTCAGCACAAACCCAATCCTTTTGAACAGGGTTTTGGAAGATGACCTCCTTTGACAAGGTCATTTGATACCCTCAGCCCTTACACCAGCCTCAAAGCACGAGACTTCAGTGAACAGCTGCTTTTCTCCAGCCTAGAAATTCCTGATGCTTGCCGAATTTTTGAGGCTAAAATAGTGAAAACGATTTTCTCCTCTTCTCCTTGGAGAGAGAATTCCCCGTATCCTTTACCCACGTGGCATGTGTATAAATATAATCTCCTTTCTCTTCTGGCAGCAATTCAAATCATGGGTTTTATTCTCCACCCCACCCAGATGGCAGTTACAGAATCGGGGCAGGAGGGAAGAAGATCGGAGAGGAAACATATGAAATGATACTGGCAAGATTTAAAGGGGACAGATAGAGAGAAAAAAATATGCAGAAAACAGCTGTCTTCCTCCTAATTTGATCTTTTCAAAAATGAAGTTGCACAAGTGAGACCCACTAGGTGATGCATTTGATTGTAATTGGGTTGCAAAACAGGCTAATTTTTCTTACTGTAGTCACTGTTTTCGTCCTTGGTCCCATCAATTGTACCATCTGGGTGCATCTGCAGGAAGTATTCCTGCTGGCTGAATAACCTTGTCACAATTCCTTTCAGCTGGGGTTCTGCAAAATAAAAATAATAATTATTACCACATATACTGAGTAGCACAAGACCCAATTTGCTTGCTCCCCAATAAGCCCGGAGTAAATGTAGAAGTGCTTGGCAGTTAAGACTGCTTTCAGTGATTCCTTTCAAGCATGGCTGTAAAATATTCACATATAATACACAGACAGGCAAATACAATTGAGATCAGATGAACAGGTAAAATGAAATGCATACTTGGTGCAGTAGAAACAGATTATGGAACATCAATTCTCTGAAAGTTACCTACCAAATGGAAGTATTTAGACAGTTGATGTATTTAGAATATGCCACTTGTTCAGAAGAGTATTTGCTCACCCTGTTGCAAAGAATGTGCCCATTGTTTCTATTCTGCTTCTGAAGCCAACCACCTTGCTTTTTGTATGCTTGAGTCATTATCATGCAGTGCCAGTTTTATGCCAATGAAAAGCTGCTAAAATCACTGGTATTACAGTGGTGCAAACCCAGAGCAACTGAGTGCTGAATCAGGGCTGCATGTGAGTGCAACTCTTTGGGATTTGGGGAGAAAAATTCAGAAAGGGACAGACACAAAACATTTCCAAAACTGACCTCTGAAGCATTTATGGGCACTTCAGACCACCTCTGTTTCAAAATCCTGCATGTTGTCTCCCTCCTAAAACATGTGCCACACACTCTGGTGGATTACAATCTTTGTCTCCCGCGTATCATGAGCCAGCCATGCCCTGGCTGGCTCTTCCCTATTGCCTCTACCACATTTTATACCTTCCTGCTGAAGGGTAAAAGGAAAACATGAACAAAAGCAAAACCAGCTTGAACTTCACATGGCAGAGGTGTGCAGCTTTACCACCTGTCTCCTCATCACTCTACCAATCAAACACAAACTACGTGGTCAAAACCAAATTCAGTTGTAATCATGCAAGTTTAAAAATTTGTCACAGGCATTGCTGCTGGAACACAAGTGAGCTGACTGTGTGTGAGCAGACACACTTGCTGCGTAGAGGAGATCCTCCTTGTGTCACAGGACTTTGTGGTTTTATGTGACCACCCTCCAAAAGTAAATAAATAAGCCCCAATTATTGCTGGCTCAATGGACAGGAAAGAATCCAGCGTAGCATACCGAAATCTTGTCAGGCTCCTGCCTTTCATGCCTCTGGTGAGGCTGTTTAATAAGCCATGGTTGTTACATAACCGTGGTCACGTTGTGTGTTGATGTTCCCATCCTGAGCCCCGCTCCCGCTGCATCCCTGCACGACTCCCCTTTGGGGAACCCTCACCCTGCTCCCTGCACTGACAGCAGCAGGCAGCTCACACGAAGACAGGCTGCAGGTGCAAAGGATTTCAGTTTCAGCAACCCCTACCCCAGCCAGGGGAGAGTCAGGTACTTTCTCACAGCTCCAAAAGCCACTGAATAAATCAGATCAGATGGTTTCTGTGCTGCCTTAAAAAAGAAGTGATTTCAGCGCAGTGAGCACTGTAGGCTGCAGTCAGGCTTCCTCCCAGCAACTCTCAGTGCTGGGACAGTAAATAAGTACAATTGTACTGGTCATCTACTAAGAGCTAGTGCTGGTCAAGCCAACATATGTCAAAATGATACCTAGCAAAACACTTAGCTCGTTCTTACCTAAATGAATTACCTATTTTGGAGAATGTAGAAGCTTGATTTAACTTGCTTTCCGTTAGAAAAGCACATCAAAGCTAGAGGAAATGAAAAGCTGCATTCTCAGGCACAGATGCCTGCATCATCCTCCTCAAGTCTGTCCCCTTCCTCCCTTTTATCTAATACCACAATAGTAAAGGCACTAATAGGCACTCTTTGATATGAGACACCTACATTTGAGTCCCTGAATGAATCTTAGCCTTAATTTTACTCACTGGTTAAATTTTAATGTTGAAGTACTTTGTATGAAATGGAAGAGCTCCCAGGAGGAGAGATTTAGAAGATACTCCTGCAGTCTGAGGTTTTCTGTGTGCTGGAGAAGTGGGGAGGTCTTGTCTTAAAGCTCTCTGAAGAGGTGCAGGGAGAGAACAACCCTGACCTTATCTCTTTTCCTTGGAAGATGACTTAGCTACAGGATAGAATTAGAATAGCACCTTTTCCTCCTTCTTAGGGATGCAAGCTATATTTCAACCATGCAAATAATTTTGGAACAGGAAAATCTCTTTCACTTATACTAAATAGCCTACCATGTAAAAAACCAACCAAATCTGCTTGTTATTAATAACTTATGACATTTTCAGAGTTTATCAGAATAGCACCCAAGATCCCCTGATGCTTCCTTGCATCCTTTCTATAGATGCAAACACTTGCACCAGAAGGCTGTAACAGCATAGCAAATACAGGGTAAACCCTTTCAGGTTCCTTTCTCTTGCTGACCTGACAGACACCTGGTCGGCTTTAACAACTGTCTTCATAATGCCAGCCATTCCTGAGTCACTGCCTACTTAGGGACAAGGTGGAGGGGAAATCTTGTGTTACACGACCTGGTTTTGCTGAACTTTGAGGCTCACACCCAAACTCAAAATTAAAACTCAAAGGGAGTGAAGCAGAGAGTTCTCAGCCATACACAAAACCACATTTCTCTTGTTCCTAACAGAGACTGAAAGCAGCAGAGCTCCTGTCTCTCCTCACTGCACAGATCCTCTTCTGCAGGAACATCCCTGCCCACACTCATTTAGGATACCCTGTAGCAAAAAAATGCCTCTTCCAGACACCCAAATATCAGAGAGCCTTTTGGAGACACAGGTCTCTCCTTCCCTGGTTTCTTCATTTCCTTGGGTCTCTTTCTACAGCAGAGAAGCTGCACTTTAAGGTATCTTTAGCAACCTGAACTAAACCCAGAAGCAGCCAGGGAGGTGCACAGCCAGTTCTCTCCTCTAACACAAGGAGGGCTGAGCAATGGGTGATTTGTCTCACACAGTACAGCCCTCTCTCCACCTGAACTGATCTCTCTTTGCATCCCCAAACCCCCCCAGGCTGGCCAGGCCAGGTCCAAAGGGTCCCAAAACCACCAGTCTCTCTCCAGTGCCTGCAAAGGAAGCAGCTCAAACACAAACAGGTGCACAGGTGACAACAGCTGCTGGAGTAGCTGCTTCCCACCAGGGAACCTCTTGTCTTATGTCTGGGCATAAAGTGAGGTGCTGGGATTTGCCATTCATACAGTAAGCAGCGTGGCTGGAGGCCTACAGACAAAATTTTAGGTGAAGACAACTTTTAACAAGGAACAAGGATTTACTCATCTTCCCCTCTCAGTGTGGAACTATTACTGAAAGAGAAAATTGTATCATCACAGGGAATTTTGCTGCTAGCCCAGAGGTAAAATGCTGCATGGGACTTTTAAGAGACCTACTTTTGGCATATCATATATTTTAACATCACTTCTTTCCATCTACAGAGCAATTCTATCAGTCTTCCAGCATTGCTAACCCTTATGCTGCAGCTTTTGTTGTGAAAACCTCAGTTTATAGAAAAAAACCTCAAAACCAGTAAGTCTCCTTGTCAATTAAGGATGCTGAGACATCCTGGTAAGTCAGAACAGAAAGACAATGAAATAGACTGAGAACTTTCCAGGTTTGCAATAAAGAGAACCACCCTTCCCAGCAGATATTATTGACAGTGCTTATTGGAGTACTAGGGGAGAAAAATACAATAAAACCCCACAACCTCTATACTTTTGTCTGTATTTCCCTCAATGGTACTGCTCCAGGCTATATTCAATAAGAGAAAGAATCAAACAGTAAAATAAAGGAAAAAAAATGCAGCACAGATAAGCAAAAACTCTGCTATGAGCATTTTTTTTCTATAATTCTTAGAATTTATCACAAAACAAACCTACTGTCTCACCTCAGCCTTTTAAAGCAAATGGGACTCAAATCCTCTTGCTTTTAAAGGTGCAATACTGCATAACACACTTGGGATAAACCTATTCCTCCCCCTCAGGCTCCTCCATGTGTACTTCCCTTCTGCTACAGAAGCAGCTTTCCCTTAGAAATGGAACTGAACTAACATGGACAAGACTTCAGCACCAACTTAGTGTCTCCCTAAACACAAAGTCAAGCACTTCAGAATGGATTTAGGAAAGATGTTCTTGCTGCCTTAATCCCAAACTACTGACTGAACAGAAGAGATTTCCATGCAGCTTCCATTCCCAGTGCAAGACCCATGCTACCAGGTTTCCCATGCAATATGCAAAAGCATATTTTTATCCCCACTTTATAAGCAATACTACCGTACTTCAGGTAAAGATTTTGCTCTAGCTGTTCATATACAGCTGTTGAGGGCTGGGGAGTACTGGAGAAAACTCGGTGGACTCTCTTCATGCAGACGCAGTAAGGTCAGTTCCTTCCAGTGTGGCAATTCTGGAGGATGCAAGGGAAGATCATGCTCAGGAAGCACCACAATGGGGAGATGAGAGTGCAGAACAGAACAACAACAAGGAGCAAGAGCTAAGCTGTAACTCTCCTAGTGTGCAGCATCTGTCAGACTGGGCACTTTACCTTCAGTGAAGACAGCTGTCACCTAACGCCCCTTCTTTGAGCAGTCACCCACTGACAACTCACTGAACATCCCCTGAAGGGCATCTTGCTTGGTCACCCTTTCCACAGGCCAAACTCACCACTTCTGCCTGCCCTGCTGTTAACTTTCTGAGCCCTCTGGCACAGCTGAGGCCAACTAAATCACAATCTGACTGCTAATCTTCCTGTCTCTACTTAAATGGTAATGTGATGCTGCCATTATTCACTTCTGCTGTCCTGCTGCTGAGCCTTAAAGTCATCTCAGTTCACCATGAGCTGCTGTGCTTCCAGCCTTATTATGCAGCTACACAGTGATCTTCATCCTCCCGGGGCTTGCCAAGGACATGATAGTTGCAGGGTGCTCACATGCACTTTGTTTATCTCCAGGGGCATGCTCACTGAGGGCCAGAGGATCATGGCTAAATCAGCCACTCTGCAGAGTCATGTCCCTCACCCTCAAGCTGCAGGCATTGCTGAAGACAGCTGCTGTGTGCTATGGGGAAAAGAGCAAGAGCACTGACAGAAATATTACTCTTTAAAGACCTTTTCATTTAGCTCTCCTGTTCAAGGTAAATAAGGAACTCACCCCTTAAATGGAAAATGGAGAACATAGAAGTAAAATAACTCACCTAAAGCAGAGAGGAGCTATGAGGTTATGCATCAATGCAGCATTTAGCAAAGACCCACTGAAGGCACCAACTCCTGATTATTTCCATCAAAAAGCAGCAGCACTAAACGCCGGGGGAGAACCCCTACTCTCTTATCATCACTGTAGGGTAGTTCAATTGCTCCAAACCCTGAAGCAGCAAAGAACAGGGCACAAAACTGACTTCCAGATGCAACTCCACTATGGAAGTCAGTCTGATATGGTCTCCTTTCTTTCAACTCTCAGAATGCCCCTTCTTACAGCAACACAATGACCTGAGGCTGCAGCAAGCCAGTCCCCACTTTGCCTTGGGCTGGGAATTATCAAAGAACTCAACCACACTCACAGAAGTCACCTCAGTCTGAAGTCTCCAAGTCAATGGCACAGAACTCAGAGGAGCCACTTTTCAATGAACTCTTCACAAAGATGAAGGGCTTAGTGACCTTTGAGGGATTTGAGCCACTGGCTCCAAGGATTCTTGCAATGCACAGCAATGCTCTTGGTTGGCAGGCAAGCCTCCACTTGAGGTTACTGGTGCAGAACTGCTTCTAAATCTACTTCAGAAGTTACTGTGCTGGGTGCCAGTGGTACTCAGTGTGGGTTATGGCATAAACTCTGAAGCTCATGGGGTTACTGCTCTCTGCACAACGAGCTGTCAAACAACAGATGACTCTGCAAGCTTGGATGGGAAGCAGCGATCTTCTATCCAGCAACCTGCAATAAGGTACAAGGAAGGCACCTACTGCAGAATTTCCACAGGAGACTTGCCCATTTGTTTGCTCTCTTTCACTGCAGCTCAGTGCCTGTGTCTGGTCTGAGCACAGCAAGGCTGTGAGAGATGCCAGCAGCAGGCTCCCAGAACAGTCCCTCTGGCACCTGCTAAGGACACCGGTCTGGTGAGGGAGAAAGCATTTCCAGCTCTCCTCTGAACCACCTCAGCATGCTGCTGACTCCCTTCTGTGCCTGTGCAACAGTTTTGCTGAGGATGTGACTGCAAACACGGGAAATGTAATACATCTCAGGAGTATATTTCACCTAAATGTTCTTCAAACATTTGTTTATTGCAATTAAACATTTTAGCCCGGAATTTACACATTCCATTATTCTTATTTTCCCCCATTCAGGCTGCAGCTGTCATAATGGGAGGCTGATTTATGACTCACCTAACCAGCACTCAAATCCTTAGTACACCAAGCCCAGCATGCAAGTCAGAGCATAAACTGCTCCTAATTTACTTAGATTAACTCCGCATTTTAAGTGCCACTGCAGAAACCGCAGTTTCCCTTCCCTAAAAAGAATGGGTTCCAGAATACTCGATAAGCCAAATTTTGCAAACACAAATTTTGTAGACAGAGAAGGGCACCAAAATCCCTCCTTCAGAAGTACAGCATTAATAAAGGCTTGTAATAAATCGGCATGAGAATCAGCAAGCTCCATGCAGATTACTATGGTGACAGGCACAGAACTCAGGGATGCAAAGCTGAGGGAGATAAATGTTGGGATTGTTTTCCCAGCCAGGAGCTGCCAAATTCTCCAGGGAGTTAAGATGAAGTAATTTGACTGTCTCAAATTAAATGCATCACTATCGACAGAAGTTTAATAGCTCAACTCACTACAATGATTCACTGAATCCACCCAAACTGAGAAGCTCAGGAATAACACCACTTGCAGCTGTGAAAGGAGCTACTGCCCTTGAAGACCCAGTGTTTCCTCTGGCCAAACACCCTGACCAGCTCTGCCACGCAGTGACTGTGGCTGTAAATGCTCAGCAGATGCTGCACATGGCTGGCTGTGGCCGCACCTGCAGCGAGTCACGCACGGAGCAGGTCGGAGCATCGTGAGCCACACGCGGGATCCTGGAGGACACTCCAACTGTATCAGGCAGGTGCAGAGGTGGGAAATTCTACTGCAAAGTGCTGAGCTCCCTCAGGAGTCACTCAGTGCACAGAAGTGCACAGGCAGAGGCAAGACATTTATTTCCCAGTGTCACAGCGTTTTCCATTTTCTGTCACTAAACTCAGCAAAATTGTTTGGAACTGAAGGACGTGTATTCCTTGAGGAAGCCTACAAGCAGGTGGCCAGGATGGCCTGGGTAATGCTGCCTGCAGCATTCTGAGTAACAGGGAGGGAGAGAGCAAAAGAACTGCAGAGCCAAGGGAAGTGAGCGACACAGGGGAGCATTTGTGTTTATCTGGATGTCTCTTCAGGTTATCTGCACACAGGTCCAGTCACGGTGGGTAACAACAGCTGCCCAAACATGAGGGAGCTCTGTAGCAAAGCCAGGCATTCAGCTCCACCATGCAAAGCTGTCATGAACCCCTTTAGTTCAGATGCAGCCATTTGGCTTAACACAGTGGCACATCACTGAGCCTGTGAGTAGGATGGAGAGATGGAAACAGACTTACCGACATCAAGATCTGCTCACAAGGTCCGTGGTTATGGGGGCATCAAACAGTCAATCCCACCTCCTTTCCCAATGATGCAGAACAAAGGCCATACCCAGCTTCAGTTTAACATTATTACAGGGACACTGTCACCCTCCAATTACAAAGCATTCATCTGGAGAAGAAGATGGCTCTGGGGCAACAGGGCTGCATGGTTCACTCGTGTATTTACTCATCTCAAGTGCAAATCTCCACCCAGGGCTAATAACTACAGAGAAACAAGTGGTGTTTCCAGAATGCATTACATGTAATAACGGGCTGTGCTGGCCTCTCTGTTTGAAGGACATGCTTCCAAAAATGACATTTCCCTAACTCAGGGGGATGATGGGCTCAAGCTGATGACAGCACCATCAGTGCAATTGCCTCCTGTCACCATCACTGAGTCACTAGAGCAGAATGGCACCTTGTAGGCAAAAAGAGCATCCACAGAAGTGATTTCCTTTCCTGGAGCCTGCCAGGAGGAATAGTAATTATCTCTCCAGCATGGAGCACAGCTGCCTGCCTGCACCCCTCCACGATGCCTGCTTTGCTCTAACCAAGATGAGCCCCTCCAGGGAAGTCTTATTTCTTACTTGTAGAGTAGGTGGAAATGATGTGATTGCACATCCATGGCATTTATGCAGACCCTCCCATATCCAGGAATCAGCTTTACAGGGTTGTTACTACAAGTCTGAGGTAAGGGGCAGAGAAATTAGTCATATAAAGCATTGAAAACTAGGGGTGCCACATGGAATCACTGCTACATCTCTGCAGATGGTCTTAGGACAGCCTATGGATGTTAGAAAGTAGTCACCCTGCAGCTCACCCACTCTCCAAGATTTGGATCCCATGTGACAGCCACCTCAGGTCAACGGCTCAAGGATAATGAGGTATGAAGTTGTGGATGAGTTTTCCCAGAAGGCAAACACCAAGCTAATGTACATGACACATGAGCTACCCACTCTGTACAAACACCAAGGACAAAACAGCCATCACAGCAATGTAGGGCCAAAGAGGAACCAAAAGATCACTGCAGGTGGAACAGTGGGACAAAAAGTGGATGAGAACTGATGGCCCACCTGCCACGAGGTATTTTGGCACAGAATTGCTGACTACTTCTGAGTAAAACTGTCTAGCTGAATGTTTTGCTGAAAAGTTCAGAATAAGAGTAGATAAAGCTATATACAAACTCCATCTCACTAACAGAAAAAAAAGAGAGGTCTGAAAAGATTGCAATTTTTCATTTTTTTCTTTGGACATCGTATTTTCTTTGGAAATGTAATGAAAAAAATGTTAACAGAGCCAGAGATTAAATCCAAAGTTTCATTTTAAGTACAATGAAATACTGCATTGAGTCTGAATCCTCTTCTCCCCAGAAACTTCTTTTCTTTGACCAGAGAACTAAAAAAACCTAATTCTTCATACAGTTCACTGCCACGTTTGTCTTTGCCTCCCCCAGGATGCGTTTTGTGTTGCTTTGTTGATCCAGTGTGTTTTAGCAGCAAACAAAATTTCAAAACATTTCCCTTTCAAGAGCAATTTTCTCCACCTGTATTGACTCCAGCTCTGATGATAAAACCAAAGCCAGGCAGGAACAAAAGGCATACAGAAGAGATGTAGTGCTGTTCCAGAATTTATGCAGGATAAGCTTTTTCAGGTAAAGGAATTCAAAAAATTAGAAATTTAATGCAAAATAAGTTGTAGCTACAGCTCCTAAGCTGTCATTTTCCAGCACAGTCAATGCCTTGGCTACTGAAGGTTAAAGCCTGCTCATAAGTATGGATAGCAGAGCATATAAAATGTATTATTTATTTTGAGGAACACCCTGCAATTATTCCTGACATATTGTGTAATTAGCCAAAATTACAGCATATTCACCGAGAGTGAAACAGAGGATAGCATAAATATTACAAGTGAGCCACAGCCACTGAGCACATTTCATCTGGGTGGAGATGTGTCTCAGGAACCAACCAAGCATGGCTCTCCCTGGCCCCCGGGCTGTGCCAGCTCCTGAGCCAACACCCACAAAGGGGAAACATGGGGAGTAAAATGCTGATTTTCCCCATGCCAGCAATGGGAGCTCAAGAGCTGCGTGAGGATTTAACAAATGGGAACACCCACACTGCAGAGCTTTCAGGATGACTGAGCCCAAAGCTCACAGCAGAGAAGAAGGGGTATATTCCCACATAGGTTATGCTAAGAGAGGTGGAAATGAGAGCTCAGAGGATGTCTGCAGAAGCTGCTTGCTTGGCTACCTCGAGCTGACAGGAGGAGAAACTGAAAAGCAGCAATGTCATCTTCGCCATGCTTGCAGCACCTCTTGGCCTGCAGCTTCCCAGAGAGAAGGTTTCCTACAGAGCAACATGTCAGACCCATCCTAAGGACTTGCTTGATGGATCAGAAATCCTGGGGAATCTTGTGGCAGTGCTCTGCCATGTGTACAGTTAGAAAGATTTTATTTTGTTCTCTTGACTCCAAAATGCAATATAAAACTTGGTCGCTTTATCAGATTTCTTCCTGGTTCCTACAGAAATGTGGTTTGGATATCAGGACATTCTACCCAGAATTTTCTCCATGGGAGGATACAAGAAACAAGTTTAAGAACATCCTTCCAAAGAATGCACATCTGGAATCAGTATAGGACTGAAGCTGGACTACTCAACAGTGAGGGTCCGTTTCAGCCCTGCTGCTGGGTGACCATGACATGGTGGCATCAGCACATTCTGTACTCCGAGTTTTTGAGAGACTCCACGATAGAGCCCCCATCTCTGCTCACCTTGAGGTGCCCCATGCAAGGCACCTCATCACTAACAGTGCTCACATGAGCAGGGCAGACACCATCCCTGCTGTTCGGGCCTGCCACAGTGCTGGGATTTATGCTGCTCTCAGATGTTAAATCTCTCCACTTCCCCCATCAATCCAGCAGGACTGAAATATTGCAGAAACACCAAGAAGTCCCTCACATGAGCAAAACATACTATGGAAACAACCACATAAAAATTCCACTCTGCTCTGAATACCTAGAATAGTAAAATCATTAAAATAGAAAATGGACAGAATATACTACCAACAAGCACTGAGAAGAAATCAATCACTCCAGATGCTATCAGTCTTGGGGAAGGTACCTGGTCCTATCAACATCAGCTCACAGAAGCACCCAATGTTGTCTTCTTATTGCAGGGGTCCCATACTGTTGTCTCCTTACCACAAAAGTTTCATACCTCCTTGGTGTTTCTCATGTGCAGCTCCTCAGAGCACTGACTCTTCTTCCCAAAGCAGCAACTAACTCCAGTTCCCCTCTCACCCAGCCACCCCACTCTTTTATAGCACTCTCTTTCTCATTGGTTACAGCTGTGGCCTGTTAAACCTTTGATAACTGGCCCAGCTGCAACTCCTTAGGGGTAAGATTACTTTCTACACTATCTTTATTTTCTTATATTCTATCCCCCTATAGCCCTGGATAATCACTGGATAACAACTCAGGGAAAAATCTGGGTCCCGGTGTCATTCTGCAAGCTTTAAATAGTGCTAAGTGATAACATCCTCTTTTGCTACAGTATTCCTCAAGCAATCTTACAGCATTTTCCAATGGGATGAGCACGTGAAAATCCTTTATTTAACAGGTAATGAGCCTGTGATGTGGAAAAAATTAAAGCTTGAATCAGTCGAGTTGTATTACAAGAATATTTTTTGCTCACTGCACTAGTGCAACTTAAGCATTTCTGAAGCAGTCTGGAAGCATTTTTGACTCCAAACAGTGCTGTTACTAAATTTTAACAAATCTTATACAACACCCAAATGCATAATGAAAATGTGCTGCTTGTGCCATTCTGAAATATTATACTTCAAAGAGTAAGATCATGCTAAAAATGGCCAAAATTCCACCATATGACTTGAAGTTCTTTCCTTTTGCTTTGTGAAAAAAGGAAATTTTTACCTTTTTTATTCTGCATAATGATTTTAATTTTCTATTAGAGCCAAAGGTTTCCTTCAAACTAATGAAAACGCTCCAGGTGTGAGAAAGTGATCATCCACTTTGTTCAATCTAAAGCTCTGTTTTAAATAACGATGATGTTTTATTGCTCATGTCTCAGCACAAACACCTCATTTTTGGTATCAAGCAGCTCTCAGGATTCCAGTGAGACAGGCAGGCTCACCTGCCACCCAACTGCCATCTCAGAAGAGAGCTGAAATCAGTGACCTCCCTCCCCAGGGATGCGTGTGCTGAGGATGACAGAGTGCAGATGGAGTGAAAACAGAAAATCTGCCTCTCCAACAGGTTTCTGAACAAAGCTCCTGCTCCCCCAGCTGCCCAGGAGTGCTCAGAAAGCTCTAAAACTTCACTTGGTGCTTGCTAAACATTCGAGAGCTGCTGTGGGGCTGTGGCTCTAAAATCTTAGAATTTTAATAGAAAGTAGAGTAGAAGAAGAAACAGGAAGGAAAATAGAAGAAGAAATGTTTATGGAAGCAAGGAGGGTAGGAGTGGCATGGAATGAAATTAAATGAAAGCCAAAAGAAATGTTTAGAAATGTTTCAGTACTGATGCTGTGTGCCTGCCAGCAGACAGAGCCCATACTGATGAGCAGCACACCTGACTGTGAAGGCCAGCAGAGAATTACTGGTTACACCCCACGCTCTGCCAGCCCTTTTAGCCCAGTAACAGACAATCCCTGCCAGAGTGTGATGCTGATCACCACAGAATGAGCGCAGGGATGGCTGCAGATCGATACCGGAGGCAGCCAGTGACTCACCCCAGCTCCAGTTACAGGAGCTGTGCCAGAAAACCACCAGCTACAGGGCAGGTGGATGGTCCAGGCCCCTCACCTGCCAGCATCTGATCCCTGCATCTCCTGCAGCCCACTGGCTCCCAAGACCCCAGGAAACCCTTCAGCAACTCAACCCTAAGATGGGTGCTGGAAGCCAAAACCAGCCGTCTTTTTGCTAATTTCTACTGCTTCTCAATGTTCTGGAAAATGTGGACTGGCTTTTTGCAGCCTGGCCTCATTTGCAGCAGACCCATCCACTTGACCTTTTGCAAACAGTTTTGCTTTGGGGGATGAATGAAATGTATTTATTTGGCAGCTGAGGAAACATGGGTGGCAACTGCTAAGCAAAGAAACTATCTGTGCAGCCAACAAGGGAGGAGACAGCCAACAATGCTATTCTAGATAAATATCAATTAAGTGAGCATGTTCTATTAACCCCAGGACCTCTCTTTTCTTCCTTCATTCCAATCCAAAATGCTTAAGTATCTCAAGAAAGGAACATTTGAGGGGGATTTTATCTTTATCATAACTGCAATCAGGTTTCAGCTGGAGAAGAGGCACAAGTAACAGAATTACATTGCCTCTCTGTGGTTATTTTGCCAGTTCACAGCATGAAGCTGTCCAGTGGATGTAACACATGCCCTTACCAGAGCAGGCTGCTGGAGGGAAGGTGAGACAGGAGTGCACAGAGCACTCCACAGATGCTGCTGTGGGATGTGAGAGAATGTGGAATGTGAGAGGATGTGGGATGCTCTCCACCACTGCAGTGGCTGTACCTAGCCCTGGATCTTCACCCTCATGTACAGCCCCCTCCATGAGAGGCAACCAGCCATTTTCTGACATCTATCACTGAAGGTGCACACTCCAAACAAGAACTATTGTGCTGAAAAGGTCCCAGAAAGAAAGATGGGGAACACAGGCAGGTGACAGCTGACCTGCTCCTCTCCTTTTACCACAGCTGCCCATCTTCTGGCCAGTGAAGTGCCAGAGGTCCACAGCTGAGGGTTCCTCTTCAGGAACACAGCAGGGCCAGCCAAGCACCCTTGGAAATCGAGTTTGTTTTTGTGCTTGGTAAAACTGAAGGAGGAGGGGTCATCGATGCAAGTCAGATGGGATTGCACAAAATTCCACCTCCCACACAAAACTTCAGGTACAACAGGTGCACATGCTGCCAAGACAAGAGGAGCAGCTACTGCTACCTCCCCCTTGCTATTGAGCACAGGAGCTCAACAGTCTTAGAGCTCTGCCTAGAGCTGCAGAAGCCCACGCAGCATCTCCTCAGTGGGTACCCCTGCACAGAGGAACAGTCAGCTCCTCATGACAAACCCAAAGCCACAGAGCAGATGCAGCAACACAGCTGCACAGACCCCTTCTGTGATGCTGCTGCTTCCAGCATTAACCTTCATCTCCTGGTGCAGCGCACTCCACAGGGAAAGGGCAGAGAGCAGAAATGCCCAGAGGTGCTGCATAGAGCCTCATCATACCAACAACCAGCCACAGCTCCTCCCAGAAGACTGGAATGGCTCAGGACTCAGGTCATCACCCTGCCTCCAGGTTTGTGGCCTTGTGTCTCTGTCACCTTTAGCCAGGGCATTCTGGAATTAACACAGGACAGAAAAGGTGTGTGACAAGTGCCAGCTTGCATCCAGGTGCATTTTCTCAGCAGACACATAAGATCCATCAGAGTGTCAGAAAGCCTCATTTCAGTGCTGGGAACGAGCACAGTTACTTGTCTGAGCTGCAGCGTGGGGGCTGGAAAAGCCAAAATGAGTGGTCTGCCTGAACAGTGAATCCCACAGTCGTGTTCCACGGCTCTCAAGAAAGATGCCTTCTGCTTTACCATTTTAGAAATGTGTTGTAGCTGCTATTTTCAGAGGTACTGTTAAGAAGCTGTAGCCCTACAGCCCTGTGACCATGCTGCACAAACTCAGTCTCCGCACTGACTCCCTCAAAGAACAAAACCCCAGTTCCTGCAAGCTGGAAGAGAGGCACCCATGAGTGCATCCATGGTTCTCCTACAGCTTCTAAGAGAGATGCAAATTAAAACCAGCCTCTGGAAAGGCTGAGTTATTTCAGGATTCTGCTACATGTCAGAAGAGGGTGAAGACAAAATAGGTGTAGTAGCTTACTCCATGCTCAGAAAGGATAATACATTAACATGAAGAATCTTGTGTTAGCTGGGGAATAGAGATGAGCCACGTATTAAACAGGAGAACAGAGTACAAAAGGGCTGCTCCCCAACAGACTGCAGCAAGTACAGCCCAGGCACAGAGAAGATTACTTCAGTACAGGTCACTTCTCAAAACAGGTCATTTCCAAGATCAAGACACAATAATAATGCAGTCATGGCAATGACATTATGACAGAACATACAGAAACATATCTGCATTCAATGATTAGTCTTTATTTAAAAATTAGTTCTTTGGAGCTGCTTTCTCTGACCTGTTCTTGTCTATGTTCTTGGTCACCTTCTGCCAAGCCATGGAGCTTGCAAATATGAAAGGGATATCAATCTCTTACATGTTTTGCTTGATAAAATTCTTCCTTTGATTTTAATAACAAATCACAGCTTGGTTTCAACTGTGCAGGAGCAGAAAAATCTCAGAAGCAATATGCACATGACTGTTCAGAAGGATAGATCAAATGAGACAAATGGGGATGAAACAAACACCTACCTGGCCACTGTGGTTCATGGTAGTCCTTTTTGGGGAGGGGAAGGAAGGAAAGCAGATAAGCCCAACTGCATTTGCACTTGCTCCCCACCACAGTGAGACTCGTGATTATGTTTGTCTCTCAAACAGCCTCATCAGCTCCCATGGCAGCTCTGCTCTCCTCACTGCCCAAGTCAAGCTGATGATTGTTCTGGTTAACAGGTAATTTATCTGTTAAAATATGAAGTAACTGGTCTACTGGAATCATTCTAAATTTGTGTTGAATTCAGCAAAGCAAGTAAGGAAGAAAGAAAACCTTGTCTCCATGTTGGTATTTTTTTGGAACTCAAGCTTTTGGGTTTATATTTCAAATTAACATTTCATTAAGAATAATACCTGAAAGTTAAAGAAGGAATCATATCAGAATCTTCTAAATGAAATTGCACCATTATCCCCCCCCCCAAATTAAAAACCCAACAGTTGTATCAGTCAACGATAAATTGATTTATATGGATCTTTTATGGTGAAGGGAAATAATCACTCACAAACCACTTTTTGCCCTGACTCTCCCATTTGGCCGGTGACGGAAGAATCAATCATTTGTATTGATCTAATGGTGAGCCTCTGCTGGCTAACAATTTCCACTGCTCTCACAAGCACAGCTACCCCTGAGGCCATGGGGACAGAAGATATCCATCCCTCTCACAGCCTGGATAACTTCCACGGATTTTCTTGGCATCAAGCATACTCAGTCCAGAACTAGTCCGAAGCGGCTTAGTGACTGACATGCTCACCCATAAGCTGTGCTGGGAAGCAGGCTGGCAGCTGAGTTTTCCATGCTCTGGAGAAAGCCAGGAACCTGCAGCTCTCCCCCAGACTTTAGGCACTGAGAGCTCAGAGTTGCTATCTGACACGGAGCACAGCCATGCACCATGACACCACCACATCTGCAAGTGACAAATGTGTGTGATACCACCCCCGGGCATCAGCTGGGTAAAATGAAACCCATCAGCCGAGCTGTCACCAGCAGCAGGGAGCCTCTTCCTCCCTCCTGGTTATGTTGGCATTCATTAGCATGGGTGGTGCAGAAGGAGCTGACAGCACTGCCCCACCAAGGAGGATGCATGCCCTCAGGGTTGTGCCCTTCCCCTTGGTGTTATCCAGGCTCATGTCTGCCTGGAGACTTGCCATCCATGCCCTCATCTCAGCTAGCACTTCTAGGAGCTCTTGCTGTCCAGGTGATGTCACATTTCCAGCCATTTCCATTCCTGTCAGCCACTTCTTTTATAGAGAACACAGCACCAAATTCTGCAGAGGAGCAGGCAGAAGAATGTGATGGATCCCCTTGCTTGGGCACACACCCAGACATGCATGGACACACAGAGAAGGGCTGGGATCCAGGTGGAATTCTCTCCTGCAGGGACCAGCTATGCCCTGGGTAATGCAGCCAGCATTCAGACAGTAGCAACAAAGTGGACAAATCCCACAGGTTGGGGAGGTATTACAGCTGTTCTGAGATGCACTACTCCACAAAAGCAGGCAAGGACTATGAGCTAAAAAGGTGGTTTTTACCCTGAGCTTCAATCATCATTTTCACCCTGCATGAAATCAGAAAGGACTTTAGGATTTAAGTCGGGGAATTTAACAGCTTGCAGATGACAGACTTCTCAAATGCTTTAAATGAATCTCTGAATGAACAAAGTCCTTCTATGTCCTTCAACTAAAGTTGCCCTTATATTTTACTTATACTGCTGCAAAAATATCTACATCCATACATTTTAAGTTCCAAATCACTATTTATTATTCAAAATGAGAAATACAGCAAATGGAAAACATGGTTTAAGTTACTGCTTTTTTCCTATATGCAAGCCATTTCCTTCACTTTGGAAGAAGTCTTTATATATCCTTAAGGAAAAGTATCTTCCCCTGAAAGAGTACAAAATATGTACCAGACAGGGAAAAAAGGGAATTAAAAAAACACTTTTTTTTTTTTTTTTCCCTGGGGTGAAAAACCTGTTTGAGAATGAGCTCTGCATTCTGAGCTGGTAACTCACCTATAAAAGCAACATCTGAGAGGACTGAGACAATGCTACACAGCGCGTGGCATCACCTGACCCAAACCAATCAAACATGATTTCCCCAAATAATAACACCCTTTCAGTGGGCTTCACTTGGATGAAATTTCTAGCAATCCCCACAGATATTGTGCCTGATGCTCTAGCCTGTTTCCCTTGGTGCAAGGCTGCCAAACTGCTCAGCTTTGCTGTTCAGCGGCCATGGCATGATGGAAGGCCACCTCTGGGGTGAGCTCTGCCTGACAAGATGGCTGGTGAAGCAACAGTGACAGCTTTCACAAACAAGCTGAACCCACCAGCCCAGGCTTTTCAGACTGCTATAAAACAGGCTGAAGGAGGGACACGCTTGGATGCTTTAATTCAGACACAAAGGGGATGAAAGTACTTGGTTCAACTCTTTGTTGGCAGGGAAGTCATTTGGAGAGAGCTCCTTGTCTCATCTCCTGCACTCAACTCTTGGATCCATCAGTCCCTGAGGAAGAATCCACCTCTTGAACCTACACTGACAAGCCATGCCATACAATAATTTCTTTCGAATCCTCTATCAAGTCACTATGGTTCAGAGCAAAATATATAATTTATAGATGCACAATTGCAGCAAATGACCTGTATTAACTCACAATAATGGGATTAAACCCATGTGTCCAAATGTTCAGTTTAGTCCACAACATTCAGTGTCCTTATTTGGCCTATCTTAAACTAGTAAGTCATCTTGGAGCAAAACACATCCAAGAGCTCTAAAAGAACACAGTGTGCATGTGAGACAGCTGCCTTTGCCCATTGAAAAGACAGACAAAATTAGTTCTCATTTTACAACACAGTCCCTATTGGAACCAACAAATGAGATGTTTCTGCAGTCTGTTTTCCCCAGGAGCAGATAGCTCTGATTACACAAGATATCCCTGCATGGATCTGGTTCCTCATAGCTTGCCAAAACCTCTGACTACTCATGTCCAGTATGCGAGACTCAGCTGCTCCAGGGTGCAAATTCTCCCTTCCCATACAAGAGCAGGAGTATGCCACTCTCACTTCACACAGGCTGCAAAGTGGAGCACAAGGCGCCAACCAGTGCCAAGTAACTCTGCTCACCCACGTCTTTACTGAATATTTTAGTTACAGCACTGTTTGCATATTAAAACATGTATTAAACAGCTTACTTAATCAATGTAAGCTCACACAGTTACTTTACAGAAGAAAGGAGCAAAGGGAACATGAACCTCCACCAGAGTTGTATCTGTGTAATGTGCAAGCTGCAGCTCCACCACTGCTGCATTCTGAGCTCAGTGGCAGCAGGGCCCAAAGTGTGACTTGCTGGTCCCAGCATTGGGAATTAGGTCTCTGTGTCAGGTAACTGCTCCATAGCTGGAGTTGGTCTCATCTTCTGTAACATGGGAGGAATCCTCTCCATTTGGTAGAGCTTGTTGAGTGCTATAGATTAAAACCACTCTGTAAATTCGAAGTATTTTGACAGTTACTCCCCATAGTCACAGGACAAGGTCATGTTTAAAAAGGTAAGGAGAGATCCCCTGGCACTGTATCATCACCAAATACAACTGTACCTCTTGAACAGGGGTGTTCCTCTCATTCCCTTCAGTGACTTGCAAACTACTGAACCAGCATATCATTAAGTACACATAATCACTGGGGTTGTGGGTCACTGCACAATGTATGCACATTTCTTCAAACCACTTTCAATTCATTTGCATGTCATTTTCTGTGCAGAACCTGTATTCTGAAATGAGCAAGTTATCTGGGGGCACAGTACACTCCCCTGAATAAACAATGGCAGCAGCAGACTCTCTGTAGCATGGTGCCTCCTGAGCGCCCCAGACCAGGAATACAACGTATCACTGAAATGAATCCCTAGTTAAAAGATAGATGCAGGGAACTAAAGAAGACCCAGTCCATAGCCTAGGAAACCACACTTCATATTTTTTTTTTTCATAGCAACTTAATTCCTCTAGTTGTTTGATTTTATAAGATGAATACAGTACTGGTTACAAGCGATTGACTGACAGCTCTGAAGATTGAGCAGCTCTATTTTTACAACACTGAGTAGTGCTGATCCTCCTTCTAAGTCAATAAAAAGATTTCCTAAAATCACTCTTGCCTGTAAGGTATCAGAAAAGTTCCCCAGCATGAAAGGCCATGAAAGCTGAGGGAATTCTTAAAATCCATTGATTATTCACAGGCATTTACTGAGTCCAAGGAAGCAGAATTGGACCTGTGTAGCTGGGAGCACTGGGGTAGGACCAATAAAAAGCCTTCCCAACCACATCCTGCTGGAAGTCACTAAAACTTTCATGAGACAAAGCATCTTGAAATCTAGCTAACAGATCTACACTTCCCAGCCCTTTCAATCCTTAGAAGACTGCACTTAATAGCAGATTAAGATGGAGAAAAAAGAGGAATATAAAAAATTACATCAGTAAGACTCCCAGTTCCCATTCTTGATCCTGCAAAGAGTGATTCCCGAGACAAAATGCCAACATTTTTTGGGCAAAAGCCGTGTTCTGGTCTTGGCTCCCAGATTAACTAATATATAGGATAGTCCAGCAAACCACCACTCATCACAACTTGAGTAGGAAAAAATGATAGCCAACTTTTCCCCTTTGAGTCATGCTATATTTTAAGTATTTTACAGCCTCTTGTGATACCTGCTTTAAAGCAGACCATTAAAGAAATGGGTTTGCACAGCCTAACCCATGCATTGAGTCTTCAAACATTCCTGTAACTAAGTATGGTCCCTGCCTCACAGCCTGTGAATCTGGAGCACTGACAGCAATCCATGGTAAATATTCTTTCCCCTTTGTTTGACAACAGTGCTGACAGAAGTGGCCTTCTATGGTGAGAGGCTTTGTCCCATTTCCTTCCCTTGCTCAGATGAGTCCAGGTCATGTACATCAGTCTATAGGCAAGAACAGCAGCCTTAGCTACCTCCAACGCCTTGGTGGAGAGTCATTACCAACAGACCTCAGCTGTGGAGAACGGGATTCATGAAGAAACTGATAAATAAACATAATACTAATGTTTATGGAAAACATAGGAGGGTTACACAGGTTAATGGTACATCCTGAATGGCTAAGTGAATGAGTATCCCCCTTTTTTAACCATTATACTGAAGAATATCTGAGAAAACTACATCTTCACCACATCCTCTCAAACCAATCTCTGCTTTCTTACCTTTATGGTGACTTATAGCAGTAAAGAAAATAAAGCAAGACATAAATCATAATTCCACTCAGAAATTATGGAGGGCCTATTCTTGTCAGGTGCTGAGTTCTCACGCCTACCAAGGACAACTGAGAGCCCAAAGCAAGGCTCAGAACTGAAACTGTGGGTGGTGGGACTTCATCGTGGGAATGTGAGCACTAGGGTGTACACTAGGGTGAAGTTCTTCACAAGGAACCAAGACTGAGCACACACAAGGATAAAAGTATAAAAAGAAACAAGACTAAAAGGACTAGCCTAAAGAGTATTTCTAGGTCCTCACAAACTCCATATCAGGTGTAACCGTCGTGCAGCTGCCATCAAGAAAGCTTTCGAAGCTAATGAAATTCCCTGTACAACCCAGCTCTTGAAGTAGCACTTGATGGATTTAGTAATCAAATGGCCACAATTTTAACTGATCCTCAGTTTATCGATTTCCTTGTCTCCATGCAGAAAATGAGAGACTATTTAAAAAACTTATCTACGAGGAAGTGGAAAAATACAATTCTGGGTGAAGCTTCGACAGACGAAACCGCTGGGCCACTCTTGCCCTCTGTGCTCACACTTCGGACAGTCGTGAAGGGACGCTGGCAGCAGGTCACAGCCCACCCATCCCATCAGAGCAGGGGAGGAGATGTACCAGGACCCAGGCCAAAGTTCAGCTCGGAGCAAGCCTCGTCCCAGGCGGTGCCGGAGCGCCCCGGGGCAGCCATCCCCGCCAAGCGGCTTCCCACGGCCCCGGCCCGCCGTACTCACCCGGTCTCCTCCTCACCGGCCTTTTCCTGCCGCTGCAGAAGCGCACTTTGCTGAAGACCCCCAGGACATGCCTCTCGCAGAGGGAACGCCCGTCCTTGCTGGGGCTGGAGCGGCGCTTGGAGGCGGACACCCGGTCGCTGTTGGACTCCCTCGCTTGCCGCTTCTGCCGGATCAGCGAGCTGGCGATAGCCGCTGCCATCGCCGCTCATGGGCCCCCGGCGCCGCTCCGCTCCGGGGTGCGCCGCCCGGGCGCGCTGGGGCCGAGCCGCCGCCGCGCCCCGCGGGGACCGGGCACGGGAACGACCCGCGGAACGCGCTGCAGCCCCGAGTCCCGGCGCCGGGGAGGGCTCAGCCGGCCAGGCGGAGCAGGGCGCCCGGGCTAACAACCATGGCTGGACGCCGGAGCCCGCCGCCCATGGGTCTGTCCCCGGGGAGCGCAAATCCCGGCGCGGGCGGCCGTCGGCGAGACCCCCGGCCGGGCTGGTAGCGCCGCGTAGATCCGGGAGCGGCCGCCCCGCTGGCGAAGGTCCGCTGTGTCCAAAGGAGAGGGGGGCGCGGAGGATCCGCGGGTCCCTGCGGCGCGGTGCCGCTCCGCTCCGCCCGGGCGCAGGCGGCGGCGCTTCCTCCCTCCGGCCGCCCTCCGGCGAGGGGCTGTGGGATGAGTCAGAGACCCCTCGGGCCGCGGGCAGCCCCGGCCCCGGCGCGGTGGCTCCGAGGCGCTGCGCGGCAGGGCGCGCACATGGACGCGGCTCCGCGGCCGGGCTCAGGGAGAGCCGCGCTGCATTTCTGTTCGCACTCCTCCTCTTTCTCCTCTCCCCCCCTACCCACTCTGCTCTCAGAGAGGGCGGGAGGGGAAGGAAAAAGCAGCCACGGGAAAAAGCAGCAGGCCAACAAACAAATTAAAAAGAAGGCGAAAAAATTAAATTCTTAAAAAAAAAAAAAAAAAAAAAAAAAAAAAAAAAAAAGAAGCACCCGGCCGCGAGTGCGGGCTCACATCGCCGCAGCTCGGCGCCCCGGGCTCACAGCGCCATGGCTGGCGCAGCTTCTCCTGCCCTGCTCGCCGCCTCTGCCCCGGCACCGGCTCTCCCCGACGGCAGCAACCCACATCGTCCGGCCGACCGGGCGGCCGCCGAGCACTCGGCACCGGGGCGGCCCCGGGCCCGGCTGCCGCGGCGGGGACGGCGGCGGGAGGAGCGATGCAAGGCGGGGAGGAGGTGGAGGAGGAGAAGGGCGGGGGGGTGCGGCTGCCACTGCTGCTGCTGCTGCTCCGTGCGGGGCTCAGGATGCTCCGCGGTGCCGCCCGACGGCGGCGGGGCGAGGAGGAGCCGAGCCGCGCCCGCTTCCCGCCTGCATCCTCCTGCCCGAGCCGGGAGGGGGAAGGCGAGGAGAGGAGGGGGAGGAGAGGGGAGGGAGGGGCCGGGGAAGCCCCCCCGGACGCCCACGCTGCGCAGGGCTGTTGCCAAGGCGGTGGGGAGCCCCGCAGCCCCGCCGGGCGGCCGGGCAGGAGCCGGGCTCCGGGCTCCGAGAGAATTGCAGCTGCTCCCGCTCGCCCTCTTCTACGCAATCCTACGTGATCGAGGTTTGGATGAGAAATATCGCGCAGGCAAAGCGAGGCGATTGCAGCTCCGCGGCGGCTCTGCCCCTCCGCCCGGGCAGACCCGCCGCCCCCGCCGGCAGCCGGGCTTCCCCGGGGCCGCAGCCCCCCGGCGGAGCCGCCTGCCACTCGCGCAGCCACCCCGGCTGCCTCCCTGCCCGCTGCTCTCGACGCCCGAGCGCCCAGCCTCGGCAGCCGAGCGTGTCCGTGGCTCTCCCTGCCTCTCTGTGGAAGCAGAGAGAAGGGATAACCCCGGCATCCCGAGGGCCGCCCTGCCCGGGCCCGGTGCCTCGGTTGAGGAGCGTGCGGGCGGCTCCAGCGGCGGTGGGCACTGCCGGGCTGCCCCCGCCGCAGCGATCCCACCGCACACCGCCATCAGCAGCTGCTGGGCTGGCTCCCGCACATCTCCAGCCACAAAACCGCACCGAAAAAAACTGAAGGTGGAGATAACATCTCTGGTTATCCAGAGAAGTAACTGCTGCTGCACAAGGACGGTGCTCTCCGGATTTCAGGTTCAAGTAACAGCGATGGCAGCTGCCAGGTTACTGAGGTGACGAGCAAGACCCCTAGGGGAGCGCACAGGGTGGAGGGAGAGGGGATCTCGGCTGGGAAGAGAGAAAGGACACTGCTACACTTTGGCGAGTAACAATGGCAGGACAGGATTAAGCCAGCTCTGAAGGTGTACGGGTGATGCATGTTCGCAGCTGACAAGAGCATTTTGGACCAGTGGGTAACACACCCTAGGAATTACCAGATTTAGCAAAATAATCTTTTTAACTACTTCACTTCTAAGTTCTAAACATTTTCTGAATTCTTCACCTCTAGACTTCAGCTCTAAATTATGTTAATGTACTGGGAGGAAAAGAACTGAAACAACCACTCACTATGTCCATAATGATTAACTAAACTCTGGCATTATCTGGCATTACTTCCTGATTTTTACTCTTAGTCTCTATGCATACCAAACCGAGGTGGAATCAGGTTCTCCAGGCTGTTGATCTCTTTTTAACTACTGCCAACTTCTTTTGAGCAGATTTCACCATCCCAATCAATAAAGATTTTTCTTCCCTTTCCTGTAGCTAAAATGCTTCAGATTTTAATTTTCTCTATCGGATTATTTCACTAGACATCAAAGAATTATTGCAGTACAAGGTACAGGCATGGCCTAAAGAAAGCTGTTTGCAATCAGAGAATCACTATCTGAAATGCCAGTGAATTATCCAAAGCTTCATCTTCAAAGGATGTGAGCATATCTTCATATCTTCTCAAGAAAGAGATTTCCCATCTATATATAAAGATACTTTTTTTGCCTGTAGTCTTCAAGTTTGGTGAAAAAATGCCAGTTTATCCACCCCACATTAGATAAGTTCCAGTTATTTTGATGTGCAACTAATTTGTTTTGTTGTGTAGCTGTAAACTCAGAACGGCAGCTCTGCACTTAAAAATGATCCTAATCAGTGATAAAGTCGGTCACAGTATTTTTTTCCCGGATGATTTGTGGACCTGAAAAGAGAGTTGCTGCAACTCTTAGGAAGAAAGGCTTCTCCCAGGTCTTTCCTACTTCTACAGTGACTGAATAAAATTAAGCCAAAGCTTGTGAAACTGAATGTAGTGTTGCATTTGCCAACATGCAGGTCTGCCTTTATCTCCAGATGGCCAGAGAGTCCACAGGGCTTGGTTCTGAGCACAGGCACAGTGCCATGAGCTCTGGTGACATTACTGACATGTACATCTGCACACGTCAAATCATGCCCCAGCTTCACAAGAGTTTCTGAAGAGCCCAAGCTTTTACAAACACCAAGGAAACCCAGAGTGCTCTTGAGCTGGAGAATGGAAGGCCAGTCTCATCATGCTCCTGCACTGTCATTCTCACCAGTGAAACATTACCTCTGATGGGCTGCCAGGAGAAACAGAAAAGCCTTCATGTGCTTTCATCTCTAACAGTGAAGGTTCTCTCCTTCAACTTCCATTTGGGTAAAGAGGGCTCAAAACATCTTCCATTTTAATCTGTATCAGCTACTCCTCTTTGAGGGTTGTGCAGCCTACACTGTTCCAAACCAACTAGCCCCTGTGAGATTCACAGGCTGCCTTTGTCCTTACTACCAATGGAAGCTGAATTGTTTGAGCAAACTGGGCCAATATGGCATTTTTCCTTAAGGAACATAATTTTAAAACATGTTTTTATATAAAATAATATCTATATTATATAGTTATTATGGCAATTTTTCTGGCATGCCCCTTCTCTCTGGGCTTCCTCCTCACTTCAGTGCCAGTCTGCAAAGCTGCACAGTGCATCCTATGAAAAACAGAATGCAAGAGTAGCACCAATTCATGAAATAACAAGACAGACTGTTTTGATGACATTGGAGAGATATGCCAGTGCTCCCCCTGCAGTTTGTGGAGAAAGACCCCATCTGGCACAGAGGAACAGGCAGAGGGTCAGACTCACTGTGCTCACTAAATATCCCCACCCCAGACATACAAGAGCCTCTGCATGACCAATATTAACATTTCAAGACACTACCATTTTTGAGGTTTCACCCTCTTGATAAATAAACTCTTCTGTCCTTAGTGCTGAGGTTTAAAATGAAGGCCTGGCTGAATGTCAGGGCTTTGGTGACTTGAGCAGAGAAGAGATCTAGAATTGCATTCCCTTACCTTCCTAAACAGAATGATCTATCTAGGTCAAAACGGAGGTTATTGGCATCTTTCCTTAGTGAAGTGCAATAATTCCCGCAGGGTTGCTAACAGAATATCCTGTTTATTTTTCATAGAGCCTTCAAAAGCCATGGGCTGTGTTCTGTAGATTCAGTCATTAGGCATATCTCTGCTTTACTAATTCTGTACATAGAGAGCTAACTACAGATACAAACATATGCAGGGTTTCTTTTGCTATTTTATCTGCAGAGCTACTGAAAATGCATACATGAAAATTAAGGAAGAGATTTACATTTAATACCACTTTAAAATGTGTGTGCATGTTGCTGTAGTTGAATGGGAAAAAAAGAAAGACTCCCATCTCTGGCCAATAATTATGAATGGCCTAATTCACCATTTTACAGCAGCATAGCAACAAATCTCTTCCAATAGGAAAGCACTGTTGAGTTTGAAAGTCTGCATGCAGACACCTCTTAAGAATTGTACCAAATTTCCACGCTGTGTAAATTACATCTAAAATGTGCATTGCCAGGGCTGCTTATTAAGCAGAATTAAGCCCATATCCATGTTTTATTAACTTTATTCTTTATAAGGTAGCCCCTTGTTGCATGTCTAGCATAATTAAAATTCATGCAGCTCTGGCATTCCCCAGTCTCTCTGCGTGGGCGGACTTTTTGAAAAAAAAACATGCCTGGGTAACCTGATAAAGAAAAGACAAGACCTTGCTGCATTTTGCTCAGTTTCTGTGCAGGGTAATTCTGTTTACAATGCATGAGTTTGTATCTATGTTTGGATGCCTAATAAGAATTCACATGGCCACTTTAAATATGCTATTCAGGGAGAGAGATCTGGCCCTTAAACAGCAGCAGAGTACAAGAACTGGCCGGCTTTCTGGGCTGTTCTCGCACAGCTGAGCTTAGAGCTGACTTGGCCTTTTAATAAACACAAAAAAGCCTGCATCACCTGATTGCTATATTGAAATAATTCATTTAATGGGCCCTTCACTCCCTTTTTTTGCCTTCAAAGATTCAATTAAACAGAATTTGCAACTCATCACAAGAAGTATTTATTAGTTTAGCTGGTGTCTTTCAATCCAGCTCCAGCCTGGGGAGAAGTTGGGCATGTCTAGGTGCTAAAGCGAGGGGCAGGTACACAGCTGGCACACTGCAGAATGAAATCACTACTGCAAAAAGTAAGCTACAAGCAGTACCAATACAACAAAACCAACTGCAGTCAGAAAAATAAATAATTCTACTAGGATTTTATAAATTCACTTCCCCCCCCCCTTTTAAGAGAAGGTTTTCTACTTAGCAGAAGCTTTTATTTCTCCTTGTTGACTGGTTGCCTATATGAGATGCAGGCAGGGTAACACAAGAAAGCTTCCCCTCACTGAAGGGAACTCTGGCTGTCTAGAAATGAAAGTGTTGTGAAGCATTTTTCTTTAAGAAGCCTCCTGTATGGATGAATAGACTTTTGTCTCCAGGGTTCTGGAAACACCTGCTGGTATTATTTCCCTGAAATGAAGCCTGAAAAGGAGCAGTAGGAGGGAGCATCTCAAACTGTTCCCACATATAGAGACCTCCCTGCAGACAGGTCAGTGCCTGTCCCACATGCCAGAGCCAGACCTGGGGCTTGTTCAAGGTGGGCTCATCACAAATCTGTTTTTATCACCTCAGCCCAACAGCCCTGTTCATCAACCATTCTGTCATTGCCTTCCCCAATGGGATCAGGACATGAAAAGCTGCTGTCCTTGCAGTGATACACTTGAGTTGTGGCTTTCCAAGTGGCAGGAGTCCAGGAGAAAGGGCCTGCAAACACCTGCCCAGGGACAGCTCCCACACAGCACTTCAGTCAGAAGGGCAGTGCAGGAACGAGGCCCTGCTGAAGGATCTCCCATCAAGGAATAATGAAAGGATGGACGCTCTGCTTGCAGTCACCCTGTGCAAGGCAGAGCCAGGAGCCCACCCTTGCTGAGCCAGTGGCACACAGACAAGCAGCTGCTCCAGGCTTAGAAACACCCACCTACACATCTGGAAAGAAAACTCAAGTATCTTCTTGCCTGTACTGGAGAATTTAAAAGACAGGACAGACAGCTGCCTCTCTTCCTTTCTTCCTCCCTCTACCTCCTCTTCCTCACTGGGGTTCTCCCAACACCCAGCAACTCCCTCATTCCACTTCTTTAGGGATTTTTCACCTATGCCTACCCGTCAAATAGCCTTAAGCCACAGGAGCCCAGAAGAAGAAAGTAAAGTGTGGACTTGAGATTTCACTCCAGGTCTTGCATCTGCATTCACAGTGTGTTAGAAAAAGACCACATCCCTTGTGCTTTCAATGCAGAGCAGAAGCTTGACATGAAATAGGTGGAATAGCCACCAATAAACAACCCCACCTATGAGCTCGAGGCTGAATAAACACACACATCATGCTCCTCTGTCTAAAGCAGAGACTCAGTCCCCACCTCAGGATAGTAGTACTTTTAGGAACAGACAATTCCCACTCTTCTCCCTAGGAGAGGTCAGCCATCCCCCCTGTCCTCTGTTCATCCTAGTTGATGACAACCTGTAGCCCATTTTGGCCTACAGTTTCAATAATGCCAGAAATGCCCAGGTCCCATGGACACGGAACATGGCTGTGACTGGATTTACATGTTACCTGCATGAAGGTGTGGTCTGGGTAGAGAGGGGAGTGAAACCCCACAGTGCAGCTCCATCCCAGGGCCCCCAAGCCCCTGGGCTCAGGAGGTCTGAGAGGCTGCCTCTCCTTCTCCCTGGGAGGAGGGAAAACTCTTCATGTTGCAACCATGCAGCCAGACACCAATTTCAACCAAAACCATTTTCAAGTGTGTCAGGAAAAGCCTTTCCATTTAAACTTTCCATCAAGCTGACTTTGCTGAAAGTCAAAGAGATCCTTCCTGATTAGATCTTGGCTGAGGCAAACCAACCCAATTATGTGATTGAGAATGATAAAAAGGAGGGAGAGAGAGTGAAACCCCTATCATGCTCCTCCAGCAGGCCTGTGGTACCATCTGCTCCACATCAGGTCAAGGCTTGGAGACTGAAGATCCACCTCCTTATTGCACCTTTGTAGCCCTGGCATACCTCAAGAGCGGGAGGAAGGGCCAGAAGCTGCCAAGAGAAATATCAAACTTCCTCCAGACCTGTAGATCTGTCTATCTGCACATAATGGATTCTGACAGACCTAAAGAAGCCATGGAAAGTTCCCTAAACCCAAACTTTGCTTGTCCCTTCATCCAGCCTCCAAATTCACTAGGCCAGGATTTGCAGCCTGAGCTAGGTCAAATCTCAAATCCTGCTGGGTCCGCTCAGCAATGCTTCACTGGGGCAGCCCACTGCTCTGCCACTCAGCAAAGCATCCTTCCAGTCTGGAGAGCTCAAAAGAAAAGCAGCAGCTCTGGCAAGACCTGGTACTCCCACTGCCATCCAGCTCTGCAGTCCAGGAGTGCTGGGACATTAATCCTGCCCTAAGGATGCCTCTGAAGTTACATGCATTCAGATTGCATCTTACTTAACAAAACCTGCTTATTTCTCCTGCATACTGCAAGAGCATATTCAACACTAAAAGTAAATGTGAGATTACAGCTGTCATGCAGCTAGGACAAGGTTTGAGGACTCCCTTATCCCCTGATGACCTAAAGTGCTGGGTAAAAAGGATCTGGGTGAATGCATTGCTTCCCCCACAAACCCCTGTCTTACAAGCACACCTATTGCTATTTGCATTGTAATTTATTTCCCTCTCCAGCAATAAATCAACTCCTCTATCTCTCCAGCAAAATGAAATCCCATGTCCTCTTTCCCTGGACTCTGAGAGCTGCTGCAATCCAGACACCAATAAAGATATCAGTGGTCTGGAAGGAAATCCAAGTTTGCCAAGGATACAAAGCCTAATGCAGTAGTAATTAATGATCGCAGTAAGTCTGGTGAAGAGAATAAACTGAACTGACACAGAAACTGAGTTCATAGGAACAAGTTTCCTTTTAACACAGACAGATCAAATCTCTGGGGATAAATTGTGCAGTCTGTATTACTTCAAGACTGGGCAATTTTTTTCCCTCAGAAAGCAGTGACTCTGGGAATTGGGAACCACGAGAGAGATACAGCTAAGAGGAGCTTTCTGCACAGAACTGCAGCTAGGAGAGCCCAAGCCTATGCGTACACGGATGGAGCAATAGGGAGAAAAATGAGCAATGCTCGTTTTACCAAATTTGTACAAAAACATTTGTACCAGTGCAGCAAATACCAGTATCACAAGTCATGAAGTCTAGTTACCATACTTCAGAAGTGGCAAAACAAAGATGGTCTGAGGACTACAATGAATATGGATATAGTGAAAGACATGAGCAGTTTGGTCTCTTGGTTGCAGTAATAGCACATCCACAGGGATTCACATGGGGCCACTCTTGAAAACACTCTTGGTACTTGCCTGTATTTAGCCTGTTAATACCATGGCCACCAATAGTTTGGTGTTGCTGAAAAACTGGCCACAAAAGACAAATGGTTGAGAGCCTCGATAGCCAAGTAAATGACAGAGAAAACTTAGCCCTGACTGATAAATCTCTCACCTCTCAGTAAGAACATTTTTGAAAGGAGGGACTGTCTCAATCCAGCAAAGTCAGAGTGAAATCTGGAGGCAGTAAGTCAAGGCAAGGCTCATGTTTATTGTTAATATCAAAGGTAATCAATCAAGACAACAACATGGCAAGAGTTGTGATGAATTTGCTATCATTTCACCCTAAGAGCCAACCTCTTTCAAAAATAGATGAGCTGATATCACAGGGCACAGGGTACAAAGGACCCTGGAGAAGTCACCCATGTACTGAGCCAGCAGTACCTCCATCATCACTGACAAGGCTTGTCCGATGGTCTGATCTCTGATCAGGCACCTGCAGCACTGTAAATCCCACAGCTCCCTTAGGAATGCAGCTCTACCACCATCAGCTGAAAAAGGCTACTTCTAACATTTAGTGCAAATCCCACTCAGCTACAAGATTCTTGCCCTATAGATCATGTCTGTCACACAGGCCTTACTTGGCTTGCTTGGTGCAGTCCTGATTTGAGTCATGGTGCAGACCAGACTCATAATCACAACTGGTCCCTTCTGCCTGGCTTCTGACACTCACCCAGCGTCAGTTGGTATTAGAGCTAAGATAACAGAAATCTACTCTGCAGAAAATCGTGCATTCAAAGTTGTGTTTCTTCTCCACATGAAATGAAAATGAGACCTTTTGGAGCTCACTATGAGATGCCAGAAGAGAGGAAAGCACACTGATGTGGTAGAAGTCTCACCACTGTTCAGACCAAGTCTCTGCTTTTGCAGTAGGCAGAGCAGTGGCATGAAATTTGGCACTGAAACCCCTACACAACACACTCTTCTGAAATGACTATTTCCTTTCTCCCTTGCACAGTGTTGACAAAGTGGCATTTTTCAAGGGAAAAAAGCACCTCTACTGATTGTTTGGCTACTCCTTGTTGCATCCATCACAGCCTCCCAGCCTGTACCACTCACATGTGTCTCTCTGACATGAATTACGGTTCCTGCCTTTTCGGCTCTCAGACTGCTGAACTCCTGAAATGCCGAAAGCAGAAGATTCAATAGCTGTTCTGACCACTTTCTATGGCTCTCCTAGGACTTTGCAAGAAGAGCTTTTTGGACATGGACAACCCCTTTTCCTTGCATCCTTTATTCATGACCTCTCTACAGCTTCCATCTTGGACAAGGAATTCCTGTACAAGGAATTCTGATCTTCCTCTCTGGCGACGTGCTTGCCTGCCCTCTCACTTCACATGCACAATCCTTTTCTCACTTCGGGGACAGAGTTTGTGTCCCTTCGGTCTCCGTCAGAAACAGGAAAAAATATTCCACTAAAGGGTTGCTGGAGCCTGCTACAAACAGGTCACTGATTGGACCTGGTGTCTGGAGAACTACCCCAGTAAACAGTGGAATTAAGCAGAAAGAGCAGTGCCTTCTGTGAGTCATGGAGAAACAGGCACAGACCCTGCTTACCCACATAGCCATGATCTAAAGCATCCCCTGTTGAATGCTGCAGAGTCCTACAGGGTGAGAGGACAGGATCCCCTGAACTTCCCTTTCTATTCCCACAAAGAAGGCTGCAAAGTTGGAAATGCTGCCCTCCCACCACCCTATGGGCAGTGTCAGCTGCCTGCTGTGGCATCCAGCACATTGTCTATGTGCTTGCCAGCTGCCCCCAGAGCTTTTACAGGAGCCCATGGGCACTCCTGCCCCAGAGCAGGGAAAAGGGGCAGCCTCCAGTAACGAGAGGAGCTGGCAAAGGAGCCAGCAGCAGCCCAACAAGAGATGCTGTAGAACTGCCAAGTGTTGTCAGATGTAGGCAACTCACAACAAGAGCTTTCATCTTTCATTATGATTAAATGCTCCTGCTCTAGCCTGTTGGAAAGACCATCTCCTGAGCTGCTATGGGCTCACTGAAACTCATGCAAGGTAGTATAAACCAGGGGGCAGGGTATTAGCATTTTCTTTTGGCAGATGCTTATGCATAAGACTAGCTGTGCTTGGCAATTGGAAAATGCACACGTGTGGGGGTGAGGAGCCTGAATTAAAAGCCACTTAAGTGGGTATTTGAGTAATTATTGAGAGGCTTCTGAAGAGACATTTTTGTCAGTAATTAAGGAGAAAATGGCTTTGTGCTGGGTACAGGTAGCAATATGGTAACAGAGATCCTCAGCACTCCATGGAGAGATGACCAGCTATCCATGAGCTGCAGAGGCATGTTGGGATTTTCTGCCCAAAAAGCATCCTTCAATCTTGAAAGAGGGCCAGAGCAGCAAAGAAGCTAAAATCCTAATAATATTCTCATAGTCTCTGATTTTCTGCACCAGGGAAAAGGAGACACAAAATTATTCTCATGAAACTGCCTAGTTCCTGAGGTAGCTCTTCTTCTGCAGAGTTAAGCCCCACTGGTGTTTCTGTCTTCCACAGGCTCTATTTCAGCTTTAGAGGCTCTGTATGCCTGGGCAACCTCCCCATACAAAGGAAGGGAAGCAAAACATGCTGGGCAGTTCCAGGCTGGAGGAGGGTTGACTTATGCTTGACTTAGGGGCAGGGTAGTTCTAATCTGGTTGCAAGGATGCTCTCTCTCCCCCAACTCATTTCATAAGCCTGATGCAAGCTTTGTCACTCATTTGCTTGGCTTTGGGAACCCTTCTGTTTGCTAAAGAATGCCAATAATACATGTTCCCTTCTCAGAGTTAAGAAACAAATCTATTATTTCTTCAGTCCATTGCAGTAGATACTTCTAGAAACTCAGATACTAAACCAGATACTTCTAGTACCTCTAATACCCACTTCAGCCCACCTCAAATGCTTTAAATGTGGGGTGCAAGAAGATGCCCTCAGACGAAAAAACTGATTTGACAGGGCAGTGACTCAGAGCTCCTTTCAAGTCTGCACTGATGAAGTCGGGCACTTAGGAAATTAAGCGTGTAGATCTGTAGCTACCAGGCCAGTGTCTGTCTCCTCATTACAGATGCAGATAAAGAAGCCTGAAGACAGTAGCAGTAAAAGGAGCATATGCAACACAAACATGTCCTTGTGAAAGAGCATAATTCATGGACACTTCATTACCTTCAATAACTTTGAGGTCCTTGCTTATTCATCAGCAAGTCTTAGCTGTCATGAGCCAAAGAGAACGTGAGCTGGGATTATCAAAGTCTACATAAATGAAACAAACTTCCAGATCTTAGAGTTGCTCCAGGGATCTCCCCATAGGCTCCACCATCCACCCCTTACACTCCCAATACTCCGTGTGGGGTGTGCAAGAAACCCCTGTGCAGCAGGCACCAGCTCTCACCCCAGTTAAACATGCCAGACTGACTCCTGCAAAGTTCATCTTGCCAAAAACCAGCTGACATAAGGAGGCAGACACCAGGCATTTGTTCTAGAAAAGGATACATGCTACTCCCAGCCTTATTATTATTTGCACATGGATAGCTCCAGCATTTATTGCAATTCTCTCACGTTTCTTCCTTGACTCCTGGCACAATGTAGGGTCTGAAAAGTCTTTCTTTTTTATTTATTTAATAATTTAATATGGACTCTGTCAGCTTAAATTTGACCCACAGCTTTGCAATTTTATGGGGAAAATAAAAATTGAGAAAAATATAGAAAATTCATAAAGCCTTGGTCAAACAGGAAATATGCCCACAATATTGTGCAGCTTCAATGAAAGCTTTTCTTTTCAAAACAAAGGATGTTCCCTTGTGTTGTTTGAAACCCTGGCACTAGAGCAATTAAGAAAGTGAAACTGCCTACAAACTGAAGCAGAATGCACATGTTTCATAGATCTTCATTGCCCAGGCAGAAAGAAATGTAAACAGGGCATAAATAACAGCAGTCAGAGGACAGATAAGCTGAAGGGCAATGCTGGCACAAGAGGAAATGGGTAGAAACTGGCCAAGAATAAATTTAGACTAGAAATTAGACATGGTTTCTAACAATCAGAGGAGTAAGACACTTCCAACAGGGCCAGTGGGCACATCTCATTCTGCTCCTTCTGTTCCAAGGAGGCTTTTTGTACACATTTTTGAAAAAATTATGTGACACAGCCTGCAATAACATGAGCCAAGAGACCCTTTCTCTGATCTGTAGCACTAATACTTTCAGTCTTTCAAAAAATATCTTTTTAATACTCTAAGAATGGGGAGACATTTGATGTACATTCTGTAGGATGTTTTATTTAACCTTTGCTCATTGACCCATCTTAAAATATATCTATACTAATAGCCTTGCACATTTAATTGATGAATTGAAGTAAGCAACAACAATTATTGAGTGGTTTTATTTAGCAGTATCATTAAATAAAGCGAAAGCAAATAAGATCCCATAAAATACAAATGGTCTTATCTAAGAGTAGTTAGGGATGCAGTGACAGGAGTGCATTCAGTTAAGTGTTTATATTGTTACCATCATTCAGACATCAGCTCCAAAGCTTATCTAATTTGAAAGCCACTCCTGCAGATCTTTGCTATTGATTGGTGCAGCCTGCAGAGACACCACTCTCCACAAACTCATTCCAGAATAGGGAAGATGTCAGCTCCCACTTGTGGGGTCCCCTGGCCAGCTGGTACCCACATCTGTCTGCACAGATCTTTTCTGCTTGCTGGGTAATTTGAGGATACCCAACATCATCTGGGAGAGGAGGATTCTGTTGCCAGGGTGAGTTAGGAACAGATGTACCCTCAGCTCTTCACCCCACATCTCCCCTGACCAGGATGGCTGGTGTCTCGACTTAGCCACTACTCAGCCTAAGTGAAACATATGTTTATGCCTGTAATTTCTGCACTGAACTGCCATAGTGCCAGTTAATGTTGCTCAGAAATGAATTGCTGCTGCATAATGCACAGAACAACAAATTCACATTAGCTACATATCACAAATCAGATAATTACCAACCAAGATATTTGTACGCGTGTTCAACCTCTTACACGATGTAATAGGACACTATCAAAAAAGAGCTCACATTACAATGACAGTTTTGGCTTCTAGCACTTTGGCTTTTATTGTAAAAAAATTCTAATTTTCTGATTTTTATCTGCTCCTCCCCCCTGCTCCTAGTGGCGTAGGAATTATGATTATGCCAGCTCTAAAACTAGACTGCCTGCTTTTAAAGCAGCCTTTCTGCTTGATTCACAAGCACAGCACTGAAGCATTTGAGACACAAACACTGCAGATCACCCTCAATGCCAAGAGAAAGCACCAGCCTGACCAACTTCTCTCTCTGCCTGCCACCAGACCATGGAGTGACACAGGTGCATGCCCTCCACCCCACACTGCCGGCTCCTCCATCCATGAAATCAGGGTGAGGTGATGATACTGCTTTTGTGAGCCTCCCCCAAGGGAGAGCTTGCAAACACACGTCCCTGAGGGGCAGATGGATTTCACGGTGGGATTTTTCATGCAGTGCAGGCAAGAGGTGCTGATGGAGGGGCCCCAGCTTTCCCCATGCCTGCATAGATGGAGCTGTCAGGAAGGGCTCCCCTTTGGGAAGGGACTGACACTTTTCAGCTGACACCTCTGCCAGCATCCCCTCTGCTTGCAGCTCAACTTCTCCACAGCTCGAGCAGAGACCCCACCAGCCCTGTGAGGCCATAGAGAGGGAGCTGGGCACAGCTGCTGCAGAGCAGCCTTGGCCCCCCACCACTGCCCACCCTCCTCAGCAGCTCTTCCAGCACACTAACAGGATCCCTGTATTTGCACTGCAATAAATGACAAGGTTGCCACCTTGCTTCACCAGGACTTTATTTTTCAAACCCACAATCCTTCTGCCCCCAGAACCATGAGCTCAGCAGTGCAGAGGCAGGGGAGATGGAGGTGGCACCAGGCAAGCAGCGGAGACCCACTCATCCCAGCCAAGCCCACACTTCCCCAGGGCTGCACCAACAAAGCCATTTGCACTGCTAAGAGACTCAGAGGCATCACAGAAGCCCTGTATTTCCAGTGTGCAAAACAGGGATTAGTCCTGCAGCCTCCATCCTGCTCTGGGGAAACACCAGGGCTTCACAAGGATGTTTCCCGCTCAGATCCTTTTCCATCCTGAGTAAATAAGTGAGGAATCCAGCTACAGCAGCATGACTAGAGTGACTGCACCTCACAGGGTTATGGGATTACAGCTCTCAGAGCACGCAATTTCAGATAATTTCCAGGCTTTTTTTATGCCTGTGAGTAGAGTGAAAAATAGTAAAATACACTATTGCACCAAGTTTCCTCTTTTCCTACAATGAATTTTTAAAAATGGAAAACAATATTGGGGTCACAGAACTATTTTAATTTAAATTAATCTTGTTTCTTTCCTATATTATTTAAACATTGAATAATTAGTCTTGAGGAAACCTCAGAAGGTTGTAAACTTTCCCCTTTTTTGGGGGTGGGGGAATTACAAAATATCTTGGTATATGTCTCTGATGGAAAAATTGGAAATGCAATTAGATAACAACTTGGAAGAAGGCAAAGCTCCCTAGGCTATTAATTTATTTTTGGGGGACGTGGGGGTGGTTCTAAAATTGGGAAAATACATCATTTTGCCTTTAAATCCAACACTGATTTTTGTTTGAGGGCACCCTGGTCACTGCTGCACCTAGGCCAAAGCTTCCCCTGTTTCGTTTCCAAGGGCCTGTGGATTAGAACAAGCCTATTTTTTTATTTTTTCATGTGGAATAATTTGGACGAGGTACTTACAACTGGGATTGGAAGGGACTCAATTAATCCCTGTTATAATGAAGGTGAACAATCCCAGGGCACAAGGATCCCCAGATGACACACAGCAGAGGGGGATAGCAGCCGAGTATGGGAACTGGAAAGGGAGAGCACTGCCATGCAAGGTGACCAGACCAGAACTGCTGCGGAAACTGAGACACAATACAAGAATCACCAATGAAATGAGGAAAAAACCAAGTTTGAGTTTCTTTGCATCAAGTTACGACGCAGTCCCGCTGGGGCTGGCCATCCACCTTGAGCCACAGTTAGTGATGCCCTGTGCAGGAACGTGAACTCAAGAGACACAGGAGGTTCTCAACCAAACACACAGGGATTTAAGAAAATTAGGATAAAATTCACTGCCTACATAAATCAGTCCAGAAAATTAGGATAAAATTCACTGCCTACATAAATCAGTCCAGACTGGGTGTGGATCCCTGAATTTACATGGGAAGGACACAGCTACCGACTCTTATCTTAACCCAGGCCTTTCTTTAGCGCCGCTCTGCCTCCCTTTCTGTATTTCCTTTTCATTTTGAAGGCCTGCGAGCGCTCGCCCCCCGGGCCCCGCTCCCCGAGCAGCCAAGGCGAGCCCCGGGCAGGCGCTCCCGGCACGGGCCGGCGGCGGCGGAGCGGCAGCGCCGCCCAGCGGTGCCAGAGCCCAGCGCTCACCGCGGGCACCGCACCGGCACCGACCCCCGGCTCCGGAGGAGAGGGAGCGGGAAAGAAAAAAAAAAAAAAAAAAAGGAAATTAAAGAAAGGTAAGTGCGGAAAGGAAAAATATATAAAAGGAAGGAAGAAAAAAAGGGAGATACAAAGAGGAAAAGGGAAGAAAAAGGGAAGAAAAAAAGGGGAAAAAAGGAGGGGAAAGGGGGAAAAAGGGAATAAAGGGGAAAAAGGGAAAAAGGAGGGAAACGGGAGAAAAAAAGGGGAAAAGGGAAGAAAAAGGGAAGAAAAAAGGGGGAAAAAGAGGGGGGAAGGGGGAAAAAGGGAATAAAGGGAAAAAGGGGAAAAGGAGGAAAACGGGAGAAAAAAAGGGGAAAAGGGAAGAAAAAGGGAAGAAAAAAGGAGGGAAAAGGAATGGAAAAAGAAGAAAAATATAGGAAGGAAAAGAAGAAATATGAGGGGAAGGGGGAAGAAATAAAGGGGAAAGAACAAGGGTGAAGGGGGCAAAAGAGTGACAAAAGGGCGGGAAGGAAAAGAGAAGGAAAAGAATGAAAACTCAAACCTTAGAGTATAAACACAGATTAATTTTTTTACAAGGACCTGAAAAGCCTGCATTAATAAAGCAGGACTTCTGCACACACCAGCACTCTCAGAAGGCACAGTGGGAGCGCTCCCCTTGTGCTGAGCCGGGCACCCCTCCGCCGCCGGCAGGGCAGAGAGCTGGGGCTGCCGGCTGCACCAAAGCTGCCCCGGGGGATTGTACCGGGGCCGGGACCTGCCGCAGGCTCAGCTGGAGGGAAATGCAGCTGCCGGCAGCCCGAGATGCTCTTCCGAACACCAGCGTTTAGAGGCAGGGGGCCGGACCAGCTCCCACCCGCAGATCCGCAGCCTCAGACGCCTCCGTGCGACAAAACAGCGACAACTGCTTGGGCTCCAGGGTGGGGCTCTCTGCTCAACAGAAATTTTAAATACATAATTTCGGCTCACACTTGGAAAATACTGGACTGGAAAATACTAGAAACGGGTGAAAGGAGAAGGATGCTCAGCGCTCGGAGAGGAGGGGCGGAGGGGTTTGGCACCGCAGGGCACTGCCAGAGCCCAGCGCTCCGCGGGCGGCAGCGCCGTGTGCCCACAGCAGCGCTATGTCTGTCCCCACGGCAGCGCCCTGTCTGTCCCCGCGGCAGCGCTCTGTCTGTCCCCACACAGCGCCCTGTCTGTCCCCACAGCAGCGCTCTGTCTGCCCCCACACAGCGCCCTGTCTGTCCCCACAGCAGCGCTCTGTCTGTCCCCACACAGTGCCCTGTCTGTCCCCACAGCCGTGCTCTGTCCCCACAGCAGCGCTCTGTCTGTCCCCACAGCAGCGCCCTGTCTGTCCCCGCGGCAGCTCTGTCTGTCCCCACACAGTGCCCTGTCTGTCCCCACAGCAGCGCCCTGTCTGTCCCCGCGGCAGCTCTGTCTGTCCCCACACAGTGCCCTGTCTGTGCCCACATCAGCGCTCTGTCCCCGCGGCAGCAGTGCCACCTGGCGCCCAGGGACACGCTGACAGCGCCCGGGCCGCAGCAGCCCGGCCTGCCTCCGGTACCGGCCCGCACCCGCACCCATCCGTACCCAAACCCTTCTCAAAGGCAAGGGCTTTCCAGCCGGGGCACCGCTTGCTCCCAGTGAAATGTGACAGCTCTGCGTTGTTCCTTGCAGGGCTTTCCCCTCCATGTCACAAGCCTTTGCACTCGTGGCAGCTCTGCCACAGAAGGGCAGGTGCCCTGTGCTGCAGGTGACAGGTCAATGACATTATCTGTTTCATCATCTCCACGCCAAGAAAAAAAAAAAAATCTGCACGTGGTTTGACCAGTCCGTTGCATTTGTGATAATTTACAGTGCTAGTTAAAAAAAAAAAAACTTGGAATACATGAAAAGAGAGAAAATTTATTTCTCTGCAAGTCAAAAGCCCGCCTGTTCTTTTATCCACAAATCTTTATTCTAAGTCTGTTCAACAAGTTAAAAACCTAGTGTATTTTTTTCTGTTGGAGTTTTGGACTAAGTGTGACAAATCTCGTTCCTTCCCTCCAAACTTTTTGGCACTGCACAAACCCCCAGATATGTTGTTCTCCCAGCATTAAATTAAACTGCCTTTCCCCTTGGCACCATGCAGCCTTTGTGCTCTGTACCTAGCAAATCCAAGTACTAGAACTGCTTGCTGATAAATGTAAAGGTGTATAGCTGACACTGTAAATGCCCACTTGCTTCCACATATCTTGCTCTGCTTTACAGATCTCAAAAATCTGAGTGCACGTTAAGGTCACCTTCACTCCCTGCTGAAAATACAACCAGCAACAGGCAGAACAAATCACCTGTGTAACAGCTCAGAGCAGCACCCTGCAGTGTGCCTGCCACACTGGCAAGGGGACAAACTGCAAAGGAAAGAGATGGGGCCTTTGGAGCAGCCAGAGGCAGCCAAGTCAGAAACTGGCCACAGCCTTGGAGTGGGCATCATTAAACACCTTGGCCTTGGTCTACAGGTAATGAGAGAGAACAAAGGGGTTCAGTGCTTCCTTCCACCCCTTACACACTGCCTTCCCCTCCTGCCTAGTCCTGGTCACTGCAAGCCAGAACTCACTCAGAAGCTGCCTACACTTGGACCTTCAGTTTTTTCACACACAATATTTACAAGGGAGGCAGCTTTTGCCCCTTTCCCATCTGTTTTAGCACAGTCATCCTATACAAAGATGACTGAGGGGGAGCTTAGGTTCTGCACTTCAGCAGCCTGAATATACATCCAGCAAAACCTGGGGAGCGTCTCTGCATACACTGCCAAGCTGTAAGGGACACCAATCACACCAATGTACTAACACATCAGCTCTGGCTATAACCACCTGCAGGGTAATGTAGGTGCACAGATTACAAAGAAAAACATTAGCTAACTAGCTTGGCCTTAGCTGTACTGCTTGTTCATTTGTCTGCAAGCAAGTTGTGTTCATTTGTCTGTCTACTCCTGGATCTGTTATTCATAGCTATTTGTTTATGTTGCCTTGAGCAGTTCTCACTCTGCCAGTCATGCAAGCCCAACATTTGTAATTTCTCCTATAAAATAGGAAATTAACGTAGGAAAGAGGCTACATACAGCATTCCACCACAGCGTTTATGTCAAGCACTGTATTCCATTTTAACAGAGTAAAATGGGTTTTGCTGTACTGGCTAGTGGCTCGCCTAGAAACAGGAAATTTCCATGGTTCCCTTGGTCCCACATCCTGACCCCACAGCAAAAACTGAGAATATATCACAGGTGAAAATCTCTGAAGTTGTTCTTTTTTTTCCCCCCCGTCAGGAAACAGATCTATTCAGTATTAGTTTCTTCAGTATTTAAAGATGATCTTTAAAACTTGCAGAAAATGAACAGAAAAAAAACTCACAAATTCAGCTATTCCTGTCTGAATACCCACTTTTCCTACTCAGAGAAAGGTGTTGAGTATTGCTTTAGCTCACCACAGAACAAGTTCTGCAGAGCCTCAGTTTAAATGAACTTGTGTTGTAAAAAGCAATGCCTTTACTGCTATCTGCTCTCTGACTGGCAAATGCATTACAAAGTGAGAATGTAGCAGTCACTCATATCTCTGCCCTATTTAAATAAATCTTTGAGGTTACCTTGCCCAACAAAATCACACTGATAGAGCCCATTACTTCTAATGCATCACTGCTTTCTCTTCTGGGTACTATTTTCCTTCCCAGTATAGCCTGTTTATACAATAAGGCATTTCCTATCCTGGGAACAGCCTTTGCAGTGCCATTGATCACAGCAAATAATAAATACACACAGGATGCTGCAAAGTCTCGGTGGGCCAACACCAAGCTCTCCTCTTGGCAATTGTTCCAGTAGGTTTTGTTTTAAACAAGGTGTCAGAACAGCCAGAACAGCCTCCTATGTATCTGCAGCACAGCCCCAGGCACAGCACAGGTATAAGATTAACTCCATTTGGATAAAAAGACTCAAAAAGAACACTTCTAGTGTTCCACCTTGTTACTTATGCTAGGAGAAGAAAAAGCTTTCTATGGGATAGCTGCATTTTAGAAGGTTCTTCTCATTTTCTTGGTACTAATTACAAAGCATTCCCAGCCAATGCCTGTTACACCAATGTGAGCAGCATGAAGTTCAGCCACTTTTGGCTGGAGCTGGACCCTGGCTCAGGCACATGATACCCCACCAAAAGCAAGAGGTGCAAATGCTGTTCCTACTCACACTGAAATCTGGGCAATCACCTCAGGCTTACAGAGGGGCTGTCAGCAGCAAGCCAACTCCCTCTCACACTTCTGCTGCTGCTGCTGTGTCTGGAGCTGGCAGCCCCAGTGCTGTGAGCTCCTGTGCACTCACCAGGGACCAGTGACAGCCCCGGCACCCAGCCTGCAGCTGGGCATGGCCCCCTGTGCCAGTGCCACCTCAGCAGCAGGAATGCAGGCACAGCTCAAACCAGCCCTCCTAGCCCTCATTCAGGTAGGAAACACAGCAGTATCTTTATCACCATCTTGAATACAACCTGGGTCTGGGCTTCCCGCTCCTCCTCTCACCCTACAATACCTGAGCTGGTGATTTCTGTCTCACAGCAGGGAAAAACGTGTCCTGCAGAGCAATAAACCCCTGGTTCATCTGTGTGTCTGCACAGCTGGAAAAACATGGGTCCAGCACAGCTTTTTGCAACACAGTGCAGCAGCCCAGGCAGGCTCTGGGGGTCCCTGGAGCTTCATGCTGCGTGCTCCTTGCCTCTGTGAGCTCATGGCAGGCTGGCACAGTGCTCCAGCTCCCCCCAGTGCTGCCTGCTCCGTGGTGAGTGGGGTACCTGGCCTGGCAGGAGCTGCCACTCTGAGAGGCTCTTGGGGGGCTCTGACCCCCTGCTCCAGCATGGAGCAAGCCCCTCTCTCACTGCCATATTTGTTTTCCTGCTGTCCCACAGGCACTTCCTTGCAGCCAGTGAAAATTCAAAATGACTCTTAGTGAATAATTAATTGTCCTCATCCTGAATCATCTTTAATGAATGAAAAGGCTGGAAACCTGCTGGGCACAAGAACATGGCTCCATGATTGGAGCACAGATGTGCATTTTGCATTTCTGCACATGCTCCTTTGGTAGAGATTCTGTGGCTGCAGGTTGAAATCCCTGTGCATGATCTCCTTTTGGGACACAGAAGCCTGAAAATGCTGCAGAAGAAATGTTCATTTTCACAGAAGATGCCATATGCAGCACAAACTAGGCACAGAAAATGCATTTACCTGTGGAAAAGGCATTTTTGAGATGGGTGAGGAAAGAACAGTCCAAAGAAAGAAAACAGGCCGAGTTTGGCAGATATATTGACTTATGTTTCAGCACAGGTATTTGTGCTTAGCCACGTGCCCATTTTCAGGGCACCCCAGGGAGAGGGGACTCTCAGCCACCCACCAGCTGCCATCACTGCACTGGTTCTGCAAAAGAGGGTTAATCTGTCCCTGCCACCAAGGCTGCAGAGTGCATGGCCCATTTATCCCTGCCCGGGCTGCTGCAGCGCTGCCAGCTCTGCTGGGGATTTGGCTGCAGACTCAGAGGCTGAGGCTTAGGCAAGGGCTCATGAGGGGCTCCAAACGTGTGCAACATTCTAGCAGAAGCAAGTGTTCTAACAGGAGCAATGAATTTCTTTGCATTTTTAAAAAATAAGGCACTAGTTTAAGCAGCAAAATCTGCCTTTAGGAGCTCACCTTCCCTGCCCAGTGCTGGCAGCAGCCCCAGAGGCTGTAGGGGCAGAGGGCAAACCCACTCCAGTTCCCACCCACGCGCAGCTCCCTGCAGCCACTGGAAGCATCGAGGGGATGCTGTGGCTCCTCATTAAACCAGGAGAAGGAAGGAAAGGCCTTGGGCACAATTACCTTAATGAAGCTGGCAGCTCTGCATGCTAACAGCACCTGATGCCTGGGGTTTCAGGCACAGCTGCACAAACACTACCAAAAGCACTTCCAGACCCCTGTAAAAGCATAAGCACACAGCAAAGCAAATACCTGCCTGAAAGGAGCCTGGATACCCACGCTACAGAGCAGGTGGTGAGTTTGCCTCTTAATTAAGCATATGTTCGTGGAAAGCATCTGTGCACTCTGTGAAAAGCCTCAGTCTTTCCCTGCTTCCACAGAGAGTGGCTGTCCCTGCCAGCAGCTGTCTCCCAGCTGGGTAATGATGTGGGTGGCATTGGCCTTAATGCCCATGGGGGACCTGGATGGTGCTGGCAGACAGCACAGACAGCAGTCAGAAGGTGAATGGTGCATTTCTTTTTCAATTTCCAGCCTTCAGAAAACACCAGTGACTTGCAGGTGATGAAAAGCCGCAAACTACAGAGGAAAAAAAGCGCAGTGACTATTCTGGAGAGCAGAGAGAAAAGGAACACATGCTCTGCCTGGCACACACCTTTTGGACACGGGTTTTGTTTGTGTTGCGGCTCAGGCTGGCGAGCTCAGGTAGCACTGTGACATATGGCAAGGAATGCTTTAAAGCCACGGCTGCTGCCACCCTGCTCAGACCCCGTTTGCTGGCGGGAGGTGAGGAGGCTGCTCCTGCATGGGCTGAGCGAGCGGTCGGCAGCGTTCGATCGACTGCCTCGCTGCAGGATTTTCTGTTTCGCTATGGAAATATACCAGGACACATTCCAGTTCAGCCTGGCTGTCACAGGACATTCTTCAAAGCTGGCTTCAGGGGTTTCTCTTTCCCGATCATCACAGGAATTCACCGCAAACACTCCCCACCTGCATCTCTGCTCCCCATATTGTATGTGCTTTCCTTCCCTACTCTGGTATGTAGACATTTCAGTGTCAGGAAAAGCAAAAAGAACACAGAATTTTGCACAAGTGATTCATTCTGATAAACACACAAAGCACTTTACCAGGGATCACAAAATTACATTAAAATGCTCTTTTCAGTTCCTTATTTTGTTTCACTCCATGAATATTACAGTACAAACAAAAACCAACAAGTAAATAAAAGGCAGAAAACATGGGCTGATATTTTAAGGCTGTGGATGCCTCCAGGTGTATCTGTCAGTCTGTATCACTAATTTTCAAGCTAGCTGAGGGTTATCATTAAAGGAAAAGGCCTACACATGCATCTAAACTAGGCTGTAATTTGTAAAACTATCTAGCAGATTTGGATATGTATCTTTTGCAAGTTTCAAGAATAAATAGAAATTGAAATCCAGTAAAGAAACAGTAACTCCAAAGTTAAGACTATTTTATAGAACAGAATTTGGCCACGCTTTTCTGTCATGTGAAAATATCTGACATTCCCTTCAAGTGGTAGAGGCTGGGCACGTCAGGGGCTTGGCTGAAAATAGCTGGGTGCTCAAAATTTTTCTATTCTAGGAATGATCACATTAACTGGAAGAATACTAGCTATAGTCCAAGACAGGAGTAATCCTTGTGTTTCTTACGGTATGTAAGTTTACCTGGAAAGTCCCAGAGGGTATGGTTTGAGATGGAATGTTACTGAACCTAACTGAAGGTATATTTGAGCTATTGGCAGGCACATCTAACTATGATCTATTTATTTTAAATGATAAAAGTAGCAGAAAAAAAAATCAAAATGCTTGAACTGCAGAATCATTTATACCAGCACACTGGCTGTTCTGGTTATGTGCTTATGTGACGAACATACCAACACTGTTACTGCTGCTGGACCTGGCTAGATTAAAGAAAACATGCAAATCTCTGCCCTGCAAATCCTCAGGTTCACTACAAACATCCTAAAGGGAAAAAAGAAGACTACTACTATAACAAAGGCAGGGAAAGGTACCAGTCCAGTGATTGCTAATGCCCACTCCAAAAGGCAGCATCACTGGTAGATGTTACTCACAAAGGTGACTCAGCCAAGGAGGGGACAGAGGTGACACAGAGCCCTAAGCTGGAGCTCCAAGCTCTGCAGTGTGAGGGACTTGCCAGGTCTGAGTGTCTGAGACTCCAAAGAGGCTGTCACTGCTGACCTGTGATCACCCAAAGCAGCATAATGCAACAAGACTTAAACAGAGAGAGGTGCAACCACCACAACTGATGGGGCAACAGCAAAGTCTCTCTTGTAACCATAAGGGGCCAAAAATCCCAGGTAGTCATCAGGCAACAAACATGCCCTGCTCTCCTAACAGGACCACTCAGGGTCAGGGGAGTTCCTACCCCACCACAGCACCATCCCAGGTCTCTTCTCACATCATCAGCCCCTTGTCAGTGGTTCAAAGGACTCCAGACAGTCACCAAGAGCTGAGGGTCTGACCAATGTCCTGCTCTTGGGGCACTGACAAACCTCTCCTCTGTTCTGTGTGCTGTTCAAAGGACTGCCCCACTCAACAGATATCCTGCACTCCTGTCTTTCCAAAACATCTCCCACCCCTGCCCAAGCTGGGGAGGCCTTTCTGCCGATGCTACCAGCCAGAGAGAGCTCACCCCAGGCACTGGAAACACATGAACAAACACATGCACACTCACCTGTCATTTATTTCCTGACAGAGTGCAATTTGTAAAGCACCACTGCTCCTACACCTCAAACATTTAGCGAAAGACTTTTTCCATCAGTAAAAATGCACCCACATTTTGCCAGAGGAGAATCAAGTGTAAAAAATACCCCATGGAAAGATCCTTCTTTTTTTCAGAAGAAATGTCATCTTGTCCCAAATAGACCAAGATGTTGATCCTTTTCTGCATTTAGGAAGTTATGTTGTCATAGGGAAAAAAACAAAGCCAAAAAAAAATGTTGTCTTCTCCCAGCTCTCCCTGCTGCATCATGCACTAGGGCAGCCATTTCTGAAGAACTTTTTGAATCTTTGGGAGCAAAGCCAGAAAACAGCCCCCCATGCCCTGCAGACTGCTGGGCTCAAATTATTTAGTGGATTATCTCTTTATGATTAAAGGATTTTGGCTCATGTTCAGAGATGTTGCAGTCCTTCCCACGAGGGGTCCTGTTTGCTAAGCTACATCAGCAATTGATGAAAGTGTAAATGCTTGGAGAAAGAGGGACTAGACACTAGTTTGGGTTTGGTCCAGTATACTCCTATGAAAAGCTGCCAGGCCGTGGTGAGTTTGGGCATAGGTTGGCCACAAAATAAAGGAGAAGCATTCATGGACTTGTATTTTACCTCATTTGCATTTGTTTCCTGAACTATATGAAAACAAAACAAAAAAAAAAAAAAAAGCCATGTCCATAAGTAGTATAAGAAATAATTGATTCCAACAAAGTCATGGAATTGTATAGTATTTTGAGTTGGAAGGGACCCATAAGAATCAAGTCCTCAGGGACCTTCAGGTAGAAGCAAAGGCAAAAACATATATTTGTACTTCTGTCTTAACTCAGCAGCTGTTCCATATAAATATTTATCCTACAACTCTGGCTGCTCTGGAAGAATACAATAAAACACTATTTAATGAATTCACTTTAAACTAAAATCAAACATGTTTTCACAGCCCAGGAGTTTTCTTTGGAAGGCACAGGTCATGTGGGCTGGAGGAAGAGGACTCTCATGCTCCAGAGCACCCATCTTCCTGACTAACACTTTTCCAGCCCTAATGGGATGGGATTCATAGCACTGCATGCCCTGAACTTAAAAATAACCACTGAAGGTGGTTAGAAAGGTTTATGCCTTTCAGCAAGTATCTTGCTTCCTTCCAGCCTGTGTATGAGCCATCTCCTGACACAGCACAGAAACATGTTTATTTTAGGAAGAGTGTCGTCACCCTTTTCACAAGGGCCATCCTAAACCTTACCAAGTACCTTTACTCCACCATTTGTCTCAAATGCCAGGCTGATCATGCAGTCCCAGTGGCCAGAAAGCTCCAGGCTGCCAGGCTGGCCAGGTCTCCATAGCCCACTGCTGGGTGTGGGTTGGGGTTTTGCTGGGATTACTACACTGCAGGGGGAAGTGCGGACACAGGTAAGTGACCTTGGCTTGCTTCACCATGTGGACAAATGAAGCTACTTGTGAGAGCCTCCACCTGGCATCCTGCATTTGTAACTATTTTGCCCTTCCAGGGGGCAGACAGAGTTCCCTTTAAGATTCAGGCTGTGTGCTGTGAGCACTCCGAATGTGCGAGAACTTGCATTTCCAATGGAAAATGAAAATGTCTGAGTCACCATTTTATCAGGTGCTGAATAAGAACAAATTTATTTTTTTCATGCCTATAATTATATGTTTGGAAGGGGCTGGAGCAGCTCTCAGAATGAGGAGGGAAGATGCTTGAGCGAGCTGTGCTAATGGAGAGGGCCTTTGGTTGGACAGAGCAGGGGGAAGAGCGGTGCTAGGGCCAGCAGAAACTGATGCTCCCTGGCAAATCATGGTCTGCTTGTTCTTTCTAAACTTCACCCTCACAGCATAATAAATGTTTATGCTTTGGGAAGGATCAGAAACACTGGGCAGGAAAAAACGCAAAGGTTTTGATTGGCTTGGGGGCCTTGTTGGAAAGGATACTACACTCCTTTAATTAAATGAGTTTCAACCCAGGCCAGGAACAAGCAAGTGCAAACAATAACCATCTTCCCCACTTAAATTCATTAACTTTCCAGCATTTCCTAGCTAGCAGACAAGGCAGGATTGACATATTTAATGTCTCATCCCTAGAAATTGTTTCTTCTCAACAAGAAGATAAAGCACAGGAGAAAAGAACAAAATACACTGCCTGTATAATTTCTGACATATTGTTGTATCTGGTTGCTTGTTCTTGGCAGTTCAGTGCCTGCCACATAGCATGACCCTTCCACCAGGCAGCTGTCAATACTGGGCAAATTGAGTTTACCCTTAATGAAAGGCCACAGGCAATAAGCAATCAGGCAGTATGTGCTCTCCATCCCATCATTAATGAGCCAGGGGATATTTGTCTTCTGTTCACTGCCACAGCTCTCCCACCTCTGCAGCTGTAGGGCTGAGTCACACCCCAGACTGGAAGGTACACCTAATCTTTAGATCTGACTTAGCTGTACCTCAGGATGGAGAACATTTCAGGAGCAATGAATGCAACGTGAATGTCACCAGCAGTGGGGCTGTGCCCATTGCTTCAAACCCAGGTACGTGGAAGTAGCTGCAAACAGGGGCAATTCCACCCATTCCTCTCCCTGTCTCAGGCTACACCTTTCTTGCTGATTCCCTCCCTACAACAGCAGCACTTGTATAGCCACAATTACTCTTGTAAGGCTGGTTTGATTAAAAGCAATTCAGTTTTAAAATACCAATAATAAGAACAGGGTAATTTCCCACTGGTTTGCTCCCCAGCACCAGCAATGGGAGGCAATAAGAGTACTGCTCCCAGAGGTTGGGGTCACAAGCTCATTCCCTTCTCTTACCCATCAATGAAACCATTAAGGAACTACAACCTTGATAGCATGCTCCTACAAAAAGGACTCCAAGTCAGCTCAAAGATGTCTTGAGCTGACATGCCCTTCAAATCCCTAAACTGAACCAGGTTTCACAGCTTCACTGAAGGGAATACTCTAGAGACTCATCTATCTTACATTTTTAATTCATCACATGTTTAAAACAAAGCAAAATTAAACAATTCCACCTCGTCACCAATAAATGTCCCTTGTGAGCACAAGTTTCCTCAGGAGGGAGCAAGAGACCTAACAGATGAGAGTTGTAATCTTTTGTGCACATCTGGAAACTACTTAAATATTACTATGGCCACGTAAGAGTCTTTAGAGTTGCCAGTGAGATCTGATTCTCTGAATTGCAAGATCAACAACTTAGATGAAAGAACCTCTTCTACGTTGTGTCAAGTGGACTTGAGAAGGAAGCAGAAGGGAATAATCATTCTCAGCCTTTTAACAAACACCTGAAAGTGGAGAGGTAAGAGATGAAAGGATATCAATAAACATATTAACAAATTAAACTTCCATGGGTAATATTTAGACATCATAGGAGTTGGCACCTTAAGGAGGAGAGAGAGAAAACAGATCAGAAAAAGATGTAAGTCTCCAACAGTCTGTTCTCAGATGGCCATTTCCAGTGGCAATCACACTAATTGCACACACAAATTAGGCAAACAATCATGAATGTATTTCTCAAAATCAAGCCCCATTTATGTTAGTCTCACAAGAATTTCCAATCAACAGTTTTCAATTGCAAATACAGAACAGTTTAGTCATCAAAAAGCAAAAGTATGAAGAATGTACTGAACACGAAAGGAAAACAATCTCTTCCCTCTCCCATATTTCTGTAACCAATTCCTTCTGAACATTAAAAGAACATTTTCTATTGACACAAGACATAAAAATACTTTGGTTTAATAAGCTGTGCTCATCTTAAAATTACAGAGATAAAAATGTAAGTGCACAATACAGTATTTCAAATAGCTTTGAGGGGGTTATTAGCAAGTATGAGCATGGCCATCAATCATCAGACATACTGACTGATACTAATGTTCTTCATGGGAACGTAAATAATTGTTTTAAAGCATAATATGCTCCTTCATCATTCAAATCACTTAGATGCTATAATTCACCTAGCTTGAGCAATGAAAATACAATCAGCTTTCTTTCTCTGAATAAGCACAGTTTTAGCAAATCACTTAAGCACGGGCTTAAAATTAACTAGCTGATTGAGGTCACAGCCCACTTTGCCCATGCGTTAGCACACTGCTGCAGGTAATATAGAGAGGATAAGCAAACCCCAAACAACAGTGAAAAAAACCTTTTTCCTCTGAAATCTACCTCCTGAAATACCACCATTAACCTTTAGTGTGCAGAAGCTGTTAACTCTGAGCCCTTTAGAGAGCCAGTGCTGTTGCTGATTCAGCGTTAGAAACCTTCACTGAGCAAGGCTCTCTTTGGAGGAATGGAAGAACAGGGCACTTGTTATCCATCACTGAGCTATTCCAGCTGCTGGCTGGCACTTGCTAACGCTGCAGGCCTTGGCTTACCAGGTCATACTTAACCCTTAGAAAGCAATTGCCTTCATCTGTTTCTCTTAATAGGCAGCCAGCATATTCTCCCTGGCAAGCTGCACTCCTACTGAACATTAAATACTTTTACATGAGAAATTTGTAATGCATGTTCTTTTAATGGGAGCTTACTGAATGGCTGCAAGTCTCAAATGCCTCTTAAAGCACAAATGAGGAATTTCAATTGTACTCTAAAATTCTCATGGTGCATTTTCTCTTAAATACCTAAAATCCTACCCCCTTTCTCCAGTTCCAGTGTACAGACAAAGTAATATTAAACAGCTTTGAGACTCAGAGTCCCTCTGTTGTCACACAGGTCCTAGGTTAGTCACACAGGTACTTTGCAAAGAAGGCAGCACTGTCTCCACACTACAAACAGGCAATAAGGCAGAGGAAGGTGTGGTGGAACTCAGGGTGGAGTTATGTGCAGGTACCCACAGCCTAAATGTCAGACTGAGCAACTCTCCCTGGCTTCCCCTACAATTGGTGAAGATCTTGCCAACACAATCAGTGGGGCAGATGCATACTAAAACAGGAGTTGGATTTCTATGGTCCTTGTGGGTCCCTTCCAAATCTGGATATGCTACGAAAGGAGCTCAGTTCCACCCTAGGTATCCTGATTTTTCTCTTCTGGATATGAGGGGCAGCCTCTCATATCAGAGTGGAACCAGCTCCCCCTCTCTTGCTCTGGTCCATGGGCAGCCAGCTGCCAGCACAGCTCACCAGGCAGGACGGAGCTCAAAGCATTCCCGAGCTGAAGTCGTGTCTCAAGGTGATCCCCCACGCTTCGTCACACACGGAGCTTCCGGCACGGCCATCCTCATCTCCTGACGCGGCTCACCGAGGCTGTGTCCACCCACAGCTTGAGATGCCACTTTGATCACAAGCTTGTAGGGACTGACAGCTACAGAACTCATCATTTGGCCATAACAGCCTACTCACCAGCCCGCTTTCCTTTCTGTACCCCACATGACAACTGCTGTCTCTCCAGCTGAACTGACCCCATTGGTTTTGAACCCTTGGGCATAAAGAAAAGCAACGCCTTACTTGAGGCAAGCATGTGATGCTGTGCTGCTCTCACTGCAACAAGCATTTATTAGAACTGGGAATGGTTTAGAGAGAGGCAGCAATAAGATCCAAGACACTTCAAACTGTGAGAAACAGCTTAGCAGGAGTATGCTTGTGGTCTCTGCAATCACAAGTAGCACGAGAGGAGGATGGGGTCTGTTATTCGCTATCTCGTTCAGTACTGGTCTCTGGAAAGCATTAACCCAAGCAGGAATCAAGTTCAAAACAAAGGAAAAGACAGGCTTCTTCATGTAACAGGTCTGGGGAAATCCTTTCCACAGGACACTATGATGCTAAAAATATACGTGAACTCAAGGGGAGACTGGTCAAGTACAGAAAAGAAACATCCACTGAGAACTCTTACGTACATTGAACCACGTCTGACTCAGATAATTTTCTAAGCTGAAAATAGCTAGCAGCTGGGAGAGCATTTGGGGGACAGATCATATTTTCTTACTCTTTCCTGTTTGATGTGGATGGAGGACGGCTATTGGACTAGATGGACACTTTATTCTGGCCCAGATTAATTGCTCTTGTATTTTTCTGTTAATTGACGCTACTTCTTTTTATCTTTCTACTGGTGACTTTTTCAGAGGTTTCTCTCATTTTTTTCCAAACAATTCTTTCCAGGCTACACTAAACCCAGTGAAGATCTGCCTCTATAACACAACACCATTGTGGATAAAGCAGAGATGAAGTAGGGAGTAAGACATATTGGCTCTTAGTCTCAAAGCTTAACAAGCGATTATAGAAGTGCTAAAACAGACGACTGTCCTTTGGCAGTTAGTGGGGCAACATGTGCTCACTGAGTAACAAGCCCATCATTCCTCTAACACTTAATCCCAGCAGCATTTTACCAGCCAAATGAACAACACTCCCATAAATAATAGAGATTCAATGCCTTTCTCTCCTCCTCAGCACTGTGCTGTCCTCCCCTTCTACAGACTAGGAGCAAAGAAGCATCAGGGAAAATCTATTGAGTCTGAGGCTTGCAGTGAGTCTGGAGGTCACACAAGTGAACAGGGTGACAGGAGAGAAAGAGAAGTGATGCCTTTGGGCTGAGTGAGCAGGATTTACAAGTCCTTGGTCCCTGCTCTGGGTGGAAATTAGACCCATAAGTATCTTCCCAGAACACTTCAGGGCTCTACATTTCTCTTTCTACACCCTACCAGTCCCTTATCAAAATCTGACTTTCTCATTGAAACACTTTTCTTCAGTGGCCATGCACATAAGCAATAAACTCTTTCCATGGAGTAGACACAGCCTTATGGCAGGACAGCCCTTAGCACAGTTCCCAAGAAGTACCCATGGCTATTTCACAAAGCAGTGTGCCTCCCTGGATCTTTCTGCCAGTTCAGAGTTACTTTTTTTCCCACTACTAACAAAGAAAAGCCTCTGGCTTGGATTTTCATACTTAGCAGACTATCATTTAGAACATGTATTGCCTGACCTTCTCTGGGATGTGGGAGCATTCCCTGCCAAACAGCATGTTAGACAGAGAAGTATCGACCCAAAGGGCATGAGCTGTGGATGAGTAGGAGAGAAACTCTCATGGGAGCACTCTCAGCAAGACCCACCACTTGCCAGAAATGCCAAACAAGTGTGAAATTCATTCACTAAAGTGTTTCCTCAGAAAAGGACATGCTCCCATTTAATTGTCCTCCTTATTCATGATTCACACACTATCTGAACAAATTTCATTGTTCTAACTCTAACCTTTCCTAACCTCAAAAACAAAGCCCCAAACCAACCCTAAAACACAGTTGCATCACCTTCTCAGCCAAGGTGCTGTAAACGAGCTGCAGGGCAGGAACAGATCTCCAGCAAGATGCTTTAAGATGTGTGTCAGCCATTTAGCAGGGAAGACAGGGCAGGGAAAGTGCATTTCGTTGCTGAGCAGCCTGCAAGCATCTGGGAGCATGATTTATAGTCCCACAACTGCCTCTTCAGGTTAAGGGTGAGCACAGTAAAGGATTCATCAGAGAAACTCCAGCAAATGCAGAAATGGAGGAAAAAGCAAACCAGGTTTCTTTGTCTTGTCCATTAAAGGTAAATTAGAGTTATTAGAGAGGAACACCCAAGCACAGCCACAGAACATTAAGCCATATGTGAATAATTATATACATATTTGTCTGATCAACCAGCTGAATATTTAAGAGATTATACCCTGCTTGCACTGAGCATAAATACCTGGGGAAATCAGCCTTTCAAAAACACCACCTAAGACTCCCTCCAGCCTCACAAATACACCACCCAGGATACACCTATGCTATTGCTAAACTGAAGCAGCAGGGAAATAAAGGGCTTGGGCACACAGAACTGAGAGCAAGGGGAGCACCATGCACTGGGACACAGGAAAGGGGTCTGTGCTTGATTTTCACTGCTGCGATTCAACACAGGCTCACATGCCCCTCTCTCCACCACCAAAAAGTCACAAAAGAGGATAAACAATAGCAACACTAAGTCACAGGAACTCAGAAAAGCAGTGGCAGCGTGTTGGCTGTCCAGTCCCACCAGAAGTAGAATTATTATTTTCTTTGGTTTTGTTTTCATGTCACATTGCAACAAAAGAGGAAATCCAGAGCTTGAGAAGGAACTTGCAGCACGGAGGACGTTGCAATACTACTCCAGTGGTTATCTGTAGACACAGCAACATCATAGAGAGGCTTGAGCCTTGTGGAATGTCACAGACACTTTTGATGCTTTGTGCTTTTCCAGTTTGAATGCTCTGTGCAACTGTGTCCAGCTTCACCCTCAGCTGCATAAGGAAGAGTGCTTTGCCTGCCCCTCCCTCCAGATGTATTTTGGATCCTCCCAGCAGACTTCCCCACCCTGAGAATCAGTAATGCAGAGGAGGGAACACCAGATTGGGTACTTCTGTCCACAAAGCAAGCACAGCATGTTTAACTACATTTTAAAACCAGTTTCACTAGAAGTTCCCCTTTGTCCGTTCCTCTTTTTCAGTGCTCTCAGCTCCTTATTCCACTCCCATGCTCATGTAGGCCTCCCACGGTGTCCATGTCTTTTCCACCCACTGTATGTTGAAGTTTTGAATTTTAATCACTTCTATATGCTTCTGTATGCCCACACACATGCATTTTCCTACTCCTGGACCTTTCCTCTGCAGGACTCAGCATTTCCTCTGCATCCCACCCACAGTCCCTGCAGGTACACTTGCATAGTCCATGGCACAAGGAAGTCTGTTTCAGAAGACAGCCTGAAACAAGGGCTAGAAGTTGGGAACAAATGTACTGTTTGTCACAATCACAGCACAGGGCAGGGGTTTTAGTTCTCTCAACACCTTGTCCTATCTCCCCAAGGACCAGCAACTACAGCAAGTGGGCATCAGGTGTAAGATCCTGGGGATCAGGCCAGTGCACTCCTCAGACCAAAGACTCCTGACCTACAGCAAATGGATGCCCCAGCTGGTCCCACACACAGCTGTGGCTTCATAAACACACTCACTGAGAAACCAGCAAGGCAAATAGAAGGGACAGCAGAAACTGCTCTGCTCCCCACCTCAGCTCTGCCAGAGCCAAACAATGACTTCAGTCAAGTTGCCTGATGCTACTGTATTTACTGTAGCCCCCACATTGCCTTGGCAGCACAAAGCAAACCGATTAGGACTGAGCAGCAACTGCTGGGCCATGCACAAGTGGGTTAGCAAGTGAACAAATGGCTGTGAGTGCACATTAAAAGCAGGAAGAGAACACTAATAAGGAAACAATTATTTCTTTTTTTTTTTAAACAGATTTCTTTCCTATTCTTTCCTCTTATCTGGAACAAACAAAGCTTTGTGGGAACAAATACAATTCCAGAGATAATCCACACTTTGGATCCTGGAAGCATTTGGTACCAACTTCTGGAAAACAAAACAATGATAATGACTCACGCTGGGCCTGGGGGTGGCTCATCACAAATTTAGCAGCAGCTTCCATGCTCCCAGCTGAGATTGGCTTTGCTGGGTTGTTTTCACAGATCCCCAGGACTGCAATTTAGCACATGCAAATCGGCCCAGCAGCCAATTGCAGCCACCATGCTAGAAAGGCATAAACATGCCATTTAGAAAAATGCTTTGCCATACAAAACATGATTACCTCCTTCCATGCCATTTCAGGCTATGGGAAGAAACACTATTTTTATTATTAAACATTACACATCTCTTTTCCTCCAAGGCGAAGAAGAATTATTTAAAGGCCCATTAATCAAACATTTATTCACACAACTGAAAGCTTTGCACACTACCATTGCATCTGTTATCCATTACAAGCATCTTATGAGGTCACAGCTCAATTCCTGTATCCAGTTTTGGGCCCCTAACTTCAAGAAAGGCACTGAGGTGATCCGTCCAGCTCCAGAATGGAGTTGGGGAAGAGTCTAGAGAACAAGTCCTGTGAGGAGTGGCTGAGGGAACTGGGAGTGTTTAACCTGGAGAAAGGGAGAATCATAGGGGACCTTATTGCTCACTACAACTCCCTGACAAAAGGCTGTGGCAAGGTAAGGGTCAGTCTCTTTAAGTAACAAGTGACAGGACAAGAGGAAATGGCCTCAAATTGCATCAGGGGAGCTTTACATTGTATATTAGGAAAAATTTCTTCACTGAAATGTTGCTAAGCATTAGAAAAGGCTGCCCAGGGAAGTGGTGGAGTCACCATCCCTTGAGGTATTTAAGACATGCAGATGTGGCACTTAGTGGATTGGGCAGTGCTGGGTTAACAGTTGTACTCAATCTTAGAGGTCTTTTACAACTGAAAAAAAAAATATTCTACAAGAAATCTCATCTAGTTTTCAGACCATGCTGAACTTTTGATGATAAATGTACAACCTGGACTAAAAAATTTAAAACTAGCATCAGTTTGGTAAAAAATTAAACAGGTTACTTCTGGAAAGCAGCAGAAAGGGCTATGGGAAGACAAGTGGCTTGGTTTTGAGACAAAGTTCAGTGAGCCAGAAGTAGATCGCTCTCACAAACAAAGCAGGAAGATTTCAATTTCTTTAATGAACAGGGCTTTTCATCTGGGAACTGATGGCTATGAAATACCTCCAGAGGGATCTGCTGGAAGCAGAAAACAAGCCTACTGTCAATGCTCTGTGGACAGGGCAAACAAGAATAATTTTAGGGATGATACATACCACTAATCTAATGGTTCAGTAATGGTTCTGGTTGGGACTAGGTGCACGAATAGAGTTAAATTTGCACTCACATGGTTCAGTGAGCTGAGACCTGTCTCCGGAAATGCTCCTTGGTCTTCGATGGACACAACCTAACAACGGTCACACAGCTCTTAAGCTGAAAGCATCTGCTCTGAAAGTCAACTTTAAATATCTCCCTTTGACCCTGCATTCTTTAGTTACAGTTCAAGTGGAAAAACAGCAACACAGAATTTTATACACACAGTCATTCAGGAAAACAAATGGAAAAGCTGAAAAAATATTTCATTATATTGTTAGCTAACATTTCCCATAAATATTTCAGTTTATAATGCATTGCAATTGTACACCTCAGACACCTCTTACTCTTTTCTTGGCTGAGATTGGGAAACGAAGGAAGTGAAGCTTTATTCCTTTGCAAAACCATGCAAACCTTTAGGTGAGAAGTGCCATAAACCAGCCAACCTCTGCTTCAAAGTACTGTTCATCATCCTGATTACAGGTACTTAAGAAAATTCAAATGACTCTTATTTTGCTTGTATTTCCTCATTCAGAGAAAGTAAAACATTTTTCAAATATGATTCAGTATCAGTGATGCTCTGGTAGGACCCAGACAAGTTTCAGTACTTAGAGGACCGAGTTAAGATCCAGCAATTCCAGATGCCCAGCATTGTAACCTCAGACATCTGGCTGACAGCTCTGCATTGCTAAGCCACTTTACACCCAGAGTGTTCCTGGACCTGCATTTCTTTTGAAGATTTATGAAATACCTTATTGCAAACTGAAAAATAAAATCCTGCATAATATCAAAGACTTTCCTTTGCATAACTACAGAGAACTGGCTGCAAGCACTTAAAAAAGTTATATGCGTATAACTAAGTTCATTATCATTTGTATCTCTGGAATTTTTGTATGATAGAAACCAAGTAATTTCACCAAATAAAAATGCTAAAAAATTCATAATTTCTAGAACAGATTTTTTTAAAAAGATGCACAAGCACTGTGGACTTCCAGGAGAGATGCTTAGCCAATATCTGCATGAGAGGGTTACTTCAGAAAAAAGGAAAGCATGGATTTAAAATGCTATAGCTATTCTTGAATAATACCCCAGAGGAGTGCTCCTGTTATAATAAAAAAGAGTTTTCAGAGTTTTGTTTAATTCATTTCCCAGGTGAATTAAACTAAATCAGACAAAGATATTCTTTCCACTAGCATATGAGTGTCAACAATAGCCATTATCCCAGAACAGCACAGCTACTTAACTTCCACTGGTCAGCAAGTGTTACTTTTCCAAAAACACAAAACAGGAAGAAGGAGCCCGAACAAAATATGTACCATAACAGTGGCAGAGAATGGCAGGCAACACACCTGGTGTGGGAAGGAAAATGTACTGATGACCCCCAGCCAGATCCCAGTGCTTCTCAGCCTTGTGACCCACTCCCAGCTCAGCCCCACTAAGCCACCGCTCCCATCTCCCAGCAGCACTGCACATCCACACTCTGAGCTGCCACAGATCAAAGCCTCTCTGGGCCCCCTGAACTCAGGTTCTGCAGGTTCAACTATCTGTCACTTACATACACAGAGCTGCTGCTTCCAGTAATTTGAAGCTGAACTGTGCAATATTTGCTGCACGCTGTAACTTGCTGTTTACTTGAATAAAGAGCAGTAGGAAAATTTTCAAGAACTAGTGCATGTAAATAAAATGTAGATGGATGCACAGATGACTGCACAAGCAAACAAAGGAGTGCCTGTTCTGCTCATAAGCCAAATGCTATTCTTGCATATACAATTGTACCTCCTATGTGTGTGATTCCATTTGCATCTGAAGATGTCTTGCACGTGCAGACTCGTTATGACAGTGCCCTAAATAGTCTCAGGGAAAATGCAAAGATTTATATGCGCAGCAACTGACTGGCTGATTAATGGCAGAGGCACAGCCTGACCCTGCCTACCTAGACAGAATGCTTGTTCCTGTTGCCCCAAATATCAAACTTATTGTTGTGATGCCTGGAGAAATATGAAGACCTACTGTGCCAGACATCATTTTAATTTGCCATAAAGCCAGCATCAATCAGTATATTTCCAGGAGCATCTCCAAATTTCACCAGTGTGAGACTCCCATGGAAGCCAAGTTCAGGATTTACTTTCAATATGAGCTTAATTTGTACTGAAGGCATCAATTTGCAAAATAGGGACTTAAACTGAGAAGTACTCTTGTAAATGTTTGAGAATAGATCAGTCTCTGGATACAACTAAACCTCTACTACTGAAAATAAAGCTGAAAATGCACTGATGCTGAATGCTGTTGCTGGTTCATGTAAGAAGTATCTGTGGTTTTAGCAATGATGCATCCCACAGGAGAGTCTGGCCAGAACCAAGGGGAGGACAGGCATGAGACAGAACCACTCATAGAGCCAAGTAAGAAATCCTTATGGAGGAAGACTAAAACACACTCACTAGCAGAATTCTCCATGCTGCTATTATGCAGTCTATGGGTACAGGGCCTTTTACATCAAAGTGGTTGCAAACCAGGAACAGATCAGCAAAAATAGTTTTTCTCAACTCTATTCACGGCTACAACAACAATGCAGGCATTATTTAAGGTTTACCTTGAACTTAACAGTGTAGTAGCTATCTGTTTCATACTTTTGGCTAGGAAGCCAAAAGCAAAAAAAAAAAAAAAATCTGGACTGGCAAACCGCACCTCCTAAGCAAAGGAGAAAAGAATGTTAGCAGAGAAAATAAATCAAAGGAAAAAACACTTAACAAAATTAACTGTGGTTGCACCATTGAATGGGAAATACCTCTGTCCATGCAATACAATCAGTCAGCTTGCAAAGTCTGAAACTAAGATAACAAGTGAAGCACCTAAAAGATGACACAGGATGTTGCTGTGCTAAAATACTTGTAAAGAAAGGAAGAGGATAAATCTCTTACTCTGCATTACTAAGAATTACTTGCACTTTTGTGATTGCCTGGAGACCCATTAAGCCCCATTTTGCAAGGTGGTGTTCAAACAACCCCAGCCTGCCCTTAAGACAAGATACACACACCTTGGAAGTGGAGCATAAGAAAACAACAGGTTAGAGTTAGCTAAAGTAAAGAGGTGAGAGGTCTTTGCATAACAAAAAAAAAAATCTTGCTAATGTTTTTGCTAACATCACAATAGAGCTGTACAGTACTATACAACTACCTTCAATATTTCACTGTTTCTCTTTGAAGTGTCATGCATTAGCTTCTGTCAGGATCAGGAGTGGTCTAACGCTCTGAGTCAGCACAACACACAAATATGAATCTGACTTTAAACGTGTGCTTACATCCTTATGAGCTGTTTGCATTAAAGAAAACAGATATGAGGAAGGCAAAAGGCTTGGTAAATCCATCAGAATAACTTCAGATCAGAGGATCAAGGACACGGAGGTAGTTCACAACATTCTGTGCCACCACTGTTGTAGTCAATGTTTCCACAGTCCTTCCACTCCCATAATTTTATAACCCTTAGGCTGGTTTACATCTCTGACTGGCTTGGCCCCACAGTGCCACACTGGGCACAGCACACGCCTTTAGGGTTGTTGCCAGAGTATACACCTGTCTCCTGGGGCATGCTCAGCTTTTGAAAAAGTTAGCAAGGAGATTTATCCCCCAGCAGGCCCACCCCACACTGACTCTTTTATAAGTGGAAGTTTTCCTTTTTATTGTGCATTATTCAAGAACATAATCCCCAACCTTAACAGAAAATTAAGAAGTTCAGTCAAGGAGAGGGAATGTATTTTAGCATGCTGATTCAAAGCAACAGACCCCATCTGGAGTTGTCAGGCTCATGGTGGCATGGGGCTAGTACCTGGAAAATAAGCTCAGTTGGAGATTACAATAGGAAATCATTCCCATAGTCTGTCTCCTTACAGCACAACATCAGGAAATACAAAGACTACTCAATGTTCAGTATCATTCCTCAGAACAGGGAACGTAAGAAAAGATTCAAGCACCATATATGCATCAAACACACTCCAGTATAGGATCCACCTGTAAAGCCAAATCAGCTCAGCCAGGAAACTATTAGGACACTATCATTGACTTCTAGTCCTCTAAAGTTACAGCCTAGCATCCCCCATGGCCTGAGCACACCCCACTTTTACCAGTAGCTTATTGTTCTCTTTACTGCTCTTCCAAAAGACACATACCAAACATTCACACATAGCACTACAATGAAAACTCCACTATAGTTTTTTACTGGAAAGAGACTAGTGTGCATATGGCTTCCACATGCAGCCACAATTTATTCTATTTATTTATCATATTGTTCTTCAAAGCAGGGCAGAACATGCTTTGAAGGGAGTCCAGTGTTCTCTCCCAAAGATTCCCCTGTTGCCATGAGCTTGTCACAGATAGCAACTTGCACACAAGAGTTTCATGGGAGGGAAGAGGCTACTGAGGCATAAACGGGTGCCTATAACCATTAACAGCTTTTCCTTAGCAAGGCCATAAGGGAATCCAGGCTACCGCAGCAACAGTAGTCCCCTAAGAACTGCCTTTCTCTTCAAGAGAACACCAAGCATTTGCACTAGAGGCATGGACATTTTTCTCTTCTAGGACCAAGATTTCACAAAAAAACCCGACACAAGCATTAGGAAAGAATACTCTAAGAGACGCCCTCATAAACATCCAATTAGTAGTTTCTATAGATGTTAATAATAACAACAATAACACAGGATTTCACTCCAGAACCATTTACCCAGCGTTCTAGAGAGGGAAATTCAGATTCATGGAAGAAACGTGTAGCACTGAGGAAACTGTAGGAACACCACTTTAAAAGCTTCAACAAGATATCCTAAAACTCAGGGGTAGTACCACACCAAACCAAGGCACTCATGCACTCATTCCCCTCTTCAAGAAGTGCTCAGGGGAAGTGTTTAAGATCACAAATATTGTTCAGAAATTCGCCCCACTGCACTTCCTTCCCATCCTAGAGAAATGCTCTCTCCCCAACAGACTAGGAGCTGAGAGAGGAGTTGGGAGTTTCCTCAGGCCCCCGATCAGGAGCAAGCAGGGATTTCTATTTGCCTGTAAGTACACTGCCATTCAAAAACTCATTCAGCACTCTCCACCAGAAAACCACTGCGACATTACTACTACCAGAAGCACAAAGTGTTGAGAGCTCTCACACAGGGGCCAACCCTACAGTTGTTTGGGGCCACTGGCACTCTGGGGAGGGTTATCCCCATATTGGCCAGGTGCTAACAGAAATCACAGTTGGGGATTTCAGGTGAGATGAGAAATACAGGGGTCCCATACGAAGAAAAAGGACCTGAGTGGGCTGCAGGTAGGACGGGGAACAATAATGAGGGTCACGTGTGAGGCAGGAATCTCTGTGAGGACAAAGGACACACGTGGGGGCTCAGTGTGGGTGGGGGCTCCAGGCGGGGTTAGGCACAGGGTGGGGTGGGGGCCAGGCCTCGGGTAGAGAGGGGCCGGGTTGGGAATCAGCGGGCGGGGATGCGGAGGGGAGCCGGGCGTGGGGATGCCGAATCAAGGGTACTCGGTGCGGGGATGCACGGCGGGGTCAGCACCGCGGACAGCGCCCGGCCCATCCCGGCCACCTGTGCGCGGCGCCGGCGAGACGGAGGCGCAGGGGAAGGAGGGAGGGAGTGAGGGCGGCGAGGAAACGGGGCCAGCCCGGGCCGAGCGGCGCCCGGGCGGGGAGGCGAGGGCGGCGGGGACAAGGACGCGCGCTCCCCACCTGGGCTGTGGCTGGATCTCAGGCGCCTTCCACAGAGACACTGCAGCATATGCGAGCCTTTCTCCAGGAGAAGCCCGAGAATCCTCATGGATTTCACTTTGTGGCGCCCTCCCGCTCCTCGGAAAAGGGACCGGCCCCGGAGCGGCCGGCTCTCAGCGGCGGGGCGCCGGGCCCCCTCGCCGCCAAACTTCCCGGCCCATCGCCGCGGCCCCGCCGCGCCCGGGGGAGGGAGGGGGACCCCGCCGCCACTTCTCGGGACTTGTCCGCCGGCGGAGGGCCGGCCGTGCCGGGAAGCGGGGCGGGCTGGCTGGAAGGACGTCAAGCCCTAGAAACACGCGCGGCCGGCTCCCAGCCCTGCCCCCTGCCGGCACAGCCCCCGCCGGGGCGGGCCGGGCCGCCGGGACCCCCCCGCCGCCGGGGCTCGGCCGCTCCGCTCCGCTCCTCCGGCGGGGGCCCTGCCGCTTCCCCCCCCGGGTACCGGTCCCGCCGTGCTCGAGTTCTGCGAGTGCCGGCAGGGAGGGAGGAAGGGAGAGAGGGAGGAGACAGCCCCGCCGCCCGCCCCAGCAGCGCCGGGGCCGCCGTGCGGGGCCTGGCCCGGCTGGTGCCCCAGCTACAGACGGCACCGAGCGCGGCCCTGCCGGGGCTCGAACTGCGGGGCCGGCAGCGGGGCCGGGAAGAGGGACACCTCTGGTCCTAAAGCACTGCTGGGTGCGGATGGCCAGACGGGAGGGCTCCCTGATGAGCACGCTGCAAACGAGGGAGGCTCCGTCTTCCCACCTGCCCCAAGGCACCAGCCTCCTGCGAAGGGCGCTCCATTGAAACTCAAGGTACCTTCTTTTTTACCCATTTTTAAACTGTCGCTGTTACAGCGCTGCAGACTCAAGTCTCAGTGTTGGCGCTGCACAGAGAAAGGTAGGGCACATATTTCACATGCAAGGATGGGAAACTAACCAGAACTGTCTCCAGTTCATGAAATTACACAAAATCCACAGCATAAGGCTAGAAAGAACAGGAGCACAGAAAAACTCCTTCGACAAAACAGTACTATCACATACAAAAGTGGTTCAAAAGAACTCTTTCACCTGAATGAACTCTAATAGTGCACTAAAAAGCAGCTCCCTCTGGGACAAATAGGAACCCAGCAGAAGGGTGAATTTTTAACTGAATTACCTTGTGCTCAAGCAGGGTTACCTACTCACACACCATCTTCCAAAACCTTCTCTGCTTTTGTTTCCCTTAATACCTGGAAGAAGTGACCAGGTGTGTCTGACCAGCTCATGAGATGGATATTTTTCCAGAGAATGCAGTCTAGGATGTAACAAGCTTCTGGCCAGCACTTCAGTGGTATGAGAGTGGGGATACACACTTAGATGTTAACATCTAGATCAGAGTACTGAGGCACATAACCCAGGTGTAACAAAAGAGATGTTGTTTAGGAGTGAGAATCTATCAAGCATGTGTGGCAAAATGAATATTTTTGAGAGCATCCGGAGTCTTTCATGCCCTCAATAAATACTCCACAGTTTTCAGATTTACTCTTGAATATAAAGGGGGGGAAAAAACAATTAAAATGCTAAACATTTCATGATATGGTAGCTCTTATTTTTCCAGTCAACTCTACTTCATATGCTAAAAACCAGCACTTATCTGGAAGCAAAGCCAGTAGCATACAGTTGAGGACTGTTAGAGGGATGGAAGATGTTACTAATATCCCTGGGATTCATGTTAAACTCAGTTTTTGTTATCTGCTGTGACTTAGGCTGAAAAATCATCACTCTGTCTTAATTTATGAGCTATTTTAGACAGGACCTTGCACATGCACCAAGTCAGCAAAAAGCTGAATGAAACTGCCCTTCCCCATGTCCCCAGTTACCCAGGATCATCGCTCCATCACACTCCTCAGCAATCCCTGCTCCACAGCCATCATGAAAGGCTATGGTGCCATGTCAGGGCACATAGCAAACTGAGACTACAGTGGTTACCTCACCCTTCTCCCAGAGTTGTCCTTCAGTCCTCTGCTACACCTGATCACCAGAGAACCAGCCTACAGCCCTGCTGGAACAAGGCCAGAAGGAGTGTGCACCCTGAAGCCCTAAAACAGAGCTGGTGGTTCTCCAGTACTTCAGTAATAGCATAAAAAAATAATAGTCCTCTTTCTGCAAATGCTTCAGCAGCATGTTTGAGATGAGAACAATTCTGGATCTGGCTGATCAAGTACAGTACAGTGAGATCCAAAGTCAAGGTGCCCTCCTTGCTTAGCAGCCAACATGGAGCTGTAAGTGAGGGGCTCTCATTTAGGGAGGCCAGGACTGAAGTGCAGCACTAGTTAAGAGGGAAGAGTTGCACTTAGATGTTGTATGTATTAACCTAGCATAGAAATGGGCAGATTTATCTCATTAACATGCAAGGGCAAGTGCCTTGGACATGATACAGATGTTTGTTAGAATAAAAAGTGAAAATGCAACAGGTAGCTGAATTTTGAGACCTCTGTTCATTAAACTAGACACAGCTGTTCCTGGAAAATCTACTCAAAATAACCCATAAAACCCACTAATAAAATAATCCCCATTTCTTTGGGGAGTTTCCATCACCTTGCAGCAAGGCTGATAATCTAGCCTTTGTGGGCACATTCTAAGGGGCAGTTCCTGAGTCACATTAGAGGAAAAGAGGGCATACTCAACCAGTGAAAAGAATGAATATTACCTGACATTTCCAAAGAAGGGCCGTAAGGACTGCAACAAGCACGTGCTCTTGCCAACTGAGTAGATTTAAGTAAGTTTAGACTGCAAAATGGAAGCATAAAAATGGTAAAGGAAGAACTGTGATGCATATGACTCAAGTGTTTACATGCTACAAAATACTCAGTAATATCATGTACCCAATTAGGTAAATCTTAGTCCAGTAAACAAAGCTTAAAGAATTTGAAAAGATAAATGGAGCTGACATAAATTGAGACATTGCTAGATGTGTTAACTCATTTTAATCTGAAAACAAGGTAAACCAAAATAAAATTTACTTTAGTGCAGAGAGACAGCATGTACCCAAACAATACTTCAATGGGACACAGCGGTGCATAAATCTCACTATGGCTCCATTGATGAGCTCACACTACTAAATAATAATGCTAATAACATCTCAAAAGTTACTGTGAAAACGCTGGAGATATTTAAATTTTTACCCATGGTAGAACACAGGTATTAGAAATGATAGTGTGCTTGAATAAAAGCAGAGATTGCATTTGCTGGAACACAAAGAAAGCTGTGAAAGCCTCATTGAGGTCAGAAGACATTTACAGGGAACACAGTGTCATGTGTGTTTCTCCCTTATTAAATTAAAATGCCATTGGCCTTCTGAAGCACTGAACAGAAACGAGAATATGTTTAGGATTATGGAATTTAAATTAATACCTTCTGCTAAAAAGAGGAATGTACTGCACTCTGATCAGAGAAAAATAAGGTGATTTAGCCGACAAGGCTCTTTGCTAGATATTAAAATAGCATAATGTGTGTGAGTTCACCAGTTACAAAAGCCAAAAAAGAAAATCTACAAAAGCTCCAAGAAGAGAGTAGCTGGAAAGCTAATTTCCTTGTGTTCAAACACAGGCAGTAATAATCTTTGCTGTTCTGTTGTCATCCATACTGACTGGCAGTTGTTTGGACATTGTGATGGGTGCACAAACAGCTTGTGCAGGTGTGTTATTTCTGGTTGGTTGGTTTGGGTTTTGCTGCAAGTCTCTGCCCTTGTTGCATTTTCTGGCCAAACACGGGCGGATATGATGAGAAAGGGCCCATTAACCTTAAGAGCTTTGTCCAAGCTGGTGCTGATGCAGAGCTTGCACCTTGTCCCTCTCTCTGTAAATTTACAAAACTCCTGGCACTTGGTGCTCATTTCTCCAAGCTCACTCCATGGGTTGATATGTGATCACTGACTGCATATTCTTCAGTGGTGGCAGAGAACCACTCCACAACACATCTCCTTGCAAGAGCAAAATCTACCAAAACGGGCCAAGCCCTTTTCAGTGCAAACCACTGTCACCACTGTGCTCTCTGGCTGTTTCTGCTCACCCTTTTCCCCTTCTTGGTGAAGCTGGCAAGGGACATAACAGCCACATACAGCTCCTACTGCACCCAGCTCCACCAAAGCACAGCACAATCACACCAGAGACAGTGGGAACTGCAGCACTAAGGTGAGGGGTTTGCTGAAGGTCACATAAGAAATTTGTGGACAAGTAGGGAATCATCAGTCAGTCCTCATTCTGGTGATTTAATGAGAGAATTAGCCTTTTCCTTATCAGGATAAAACTGCACTAAGGCAAAGAAAGGTTCTTCTGAAAACTCTACCATGGATAAAGTATACCACACACCTTCTGAGAGCAAATAAAAGGTGCAAAAATAAAAAAGCTTGATTTCGTGCATCAGACAAGAAAGATTAATTTTGTAGTTGCTTTTCTGAGCAAGAGTGAACAGAAACCACCAACTCCAGGTCTTGCTGGAGAGACTGGCTTGGTAAAATCTCAGCCCTTTCTGAGCTCACCAAAGCAGGTTCCAGAGCAAAAGAAAAGATGTCCCATAGCCTTGATCATTTAATAGGTTTACCCTCAGACACATAAAGAGCTTATAGTAATGAGCACTCAGGAGCTGAATTTCCTGACATTAAGAAGAAATCTAATATTACATGTAAAGAAGGCTTTGTGTCTCCAGTCTGAATTAGGGAGAAGTGGTTATTCTGAATATTTTTCAGTAAAGTGACACTTCCTCAGAACCTGAACTTCTAGGGCATCTCCAAACATTTTGGCAGTAGTATGAGCAGCACAGAACAGATACTCTGGAAAAAGTAAGGTAGCCAGACACTGTTCCTTCCACCCACTTCCACTGCCCAGCAGATGCCCTCATCTACAGGATGTCTCACAATGTGTTTTTAAGAACCCTGGATGGATTTCTCCCCAATTACTTTTTATACTCATTTTTGGAAACCAGTAATACCATTGGCCTCCTAACCATCTTTTGGCAAGGAGTTCCACAGGTTAATCATGTGGCAGGAAAAAGCTTTTATTAGTTTAAAACTCCTTCTCTATAGCTCCATTTAATCATTTAATGCTCACCTTAACTTCTAAGGTGAGCATTATAAGATTATATTGTGAAATAGTAATTTTATGTTCTCCATAACAGTCATGGTTTTATACCCCTCTGTCGTATTTCCTTCTTCAGTTGTTTCATTTCTGAAGGCACCTGAAAATGCCTAATCTGTTCCATCATTCCCTGGGCAGCAGCTCCTCTTCACGCTCCACTGGCCTTGTCATTGTTTCCTGTGCCTTTCTAGTTCTATCACATCTTTTCTGAGACAGGATAACTGGAGCTGCACACAGTACTCAAGGTGCAAGTGCTCCAGGGATTTCTAGCTCAGCAGGATGATAGCTCCTATTTGCTTTCTGTACCTTTTCCAATAATTTCTGCTTGCATCTGCTGAGCTAGCACTTCTGGAGAGATTCACTTTCTCTGTGGTCTTTTTCCAGTGAGGAAATGTGTGAAAAGGACCCCAGTAGCACCCCTTACCCTTATATATATATATATATATATATATATATAAAATATTTATAGATACATCCCCCCATATGTTTGGGTTTCATCAATGGGTGCATTACCCTGCACTCCTCCCCAGTTTCTACTGTTGTTAGTTCAGCAGATGCTCCATATCAGATGCTCCTTCTGCAGCTCTTTTATGTCTGTTTCTGTTTCTCTTACTTCAAAGATTTTGTCTCTTCTTCATCCTCTCACTCTTCAAGATAATTTAGGAGCATGTCCAAGATTGCACAGCTCAGTCCCTCTTCACTGGCCATTTCCCCACTCATGAGACCTGCCCTTTTTTCTTTAGGGAAAACACCCAGTGAAGAGGCATCTCAGAAATCCAGACTTGTGTCTCACCTTTACCCAGCTGCCCAGGGAACATTAAGGAATTTGGGGGGATGTTCCCCTCAAGAGGCACGCAGCCCCTTGCCTAGATGACCAAGCCTGACTGCCAGTCCCCCACAGGATGGCTGCTGTGATTTTTTGCAGATGTAGTTCATGGCAAACCTCCAGGCGTTGCCACATTTGTCCTTGGAACCCGAGAGCTGCAGAAGCACCTTCTAGGTGCACCTCTCTGTTGGGTTCAAGTCCCCTGCCAGCTGTGGTTGCTGTTCCACATCTGCAGCCCTTCCAAGGGATAACATGCTGGAAGGCAGAAGATCTCCCCTGCCTGCCAATCCCTCCAGGCTCTGAGGTTATGAGAGGGGAAAGCAGATTAAAGGGCTGTAATGCAGCCAGCACAGGAAGATCTGACCCACAGGGCTCCAGTAACTGAGGTTATTAATCCACAGTAGGTAATGATGGCTTTTCCTGAGGCATGACCCAGGTTGTGAGGGCAGCAGATCACAGTTGAGCCAGGGTTTGGGGTGGGCAGCAATCCAGCCTGCTGGCCAGCAGAGCTCCTGGGCTCTGCCCACCAACAGCCCCTTGGCTCCTCTGCTTTCAGCAGGCAGCCACCAAGGCACAGCCAGAGCTGGAATAGGTGCAGCTTCCAAATTCAGGATGTGCTCCTGGCTTTCCCCCCAGCTCCCTGCGTGAAACATGAACAACTGGCAGGCTGCTTTCCTAATCTAGGAGTGCAACCAATCCATCCACCTCACAGGGAAAAGTTGTCAGGCTTTAATAAAGGGGATTTTCTAAGGGTAAAAGTACAATAGACGAAGCATGCCAAAAGCCATCTCCCCTTCCCCTCCAGCAAACTCACTCCTAATGTTCCAGAGGGCATCTGAGGTTGGGAGCAGCAGCTGTGGAAGCACAAGTCTCCCCATCTGCCTACTTCCAGTGACACTTACAGAGCCTTTTACTGTTGTCTAGACCTGAAGTGTATTTATTCTGGCATACTAACACAACACATGTGGCACAGCCTCATCAAGACAAGCAAGTACTTGCCTAACTGCCTGCCTTGGGAATGATGGTACAAGAAATGCTTTCTGCTCCAATTCACAGCCGCTCCAATGACAGAAAAGCCACGATCAGGACAACACAGATCAGACCCTCACTCATTAAGTGGCCGCCATGGCTGAAGAGTGCTCAGAGACACATCTGAACCAGATTTCTCTAGAAAGACCACTATTCTGGAACATGCAATTGCCAGTCTCTGCAGTGTAGCACAGCTAAGGCTCTTTATCAGACCTATACACAGGCTTGTCCCTGCTGGTTCTGAAAGGAAGAAAATGACAAAAGCTAGGTATTAAATAATAATATTACAGCACAGTTATAAAAAGTCTATGTAGGTAAAGGAAAATTAATGTTTCAAGAGATCTGAAGATGGGATTTACAAGACCTTTTTAAGAGCCACCCTTGAAATCCTGGGTTGTTAGGACAGGACCTCCTACTGGGTACATTTTTTTTCCAGGTGAACTTAAAAATTCTTGTCTGGAAAATTTCCTTTTCTGAGACTCATATCATGTAGTCCTCACCATAATGCAAGAGAGCTAACAAAAAAAAAATCTGTCTATTTCTAAGAGCACACTATTACTTTGGGGAAGTTGAAAAAAAAATTAACATGTTATTTTCCTTAAAATGACATTTTTCTAAAGTGTCTCAACTTTGCTGAAGTACTTTAGCACTATTATGAAAATAAAATTGCAAGGACAGGCTTTGATCTCATAAAAACAAAACATTTCTGTAAGATTCTCAAACAAATGAGGAATACCAGGAGTGTTTGGCTGACAGTGTTGTGAACAGAGAAGAACTTGACTTGTTCCCCATTAGCCCAAGAGTCCCCCTCTGCTCTGCAGCCCCCTGCACACGGATATCCACATACCACACACCAGCTTCATGGGATAGAGAAGGTTTTTTCTCTGTTTATAGTTTCAGGACAAATGGTGAAGGCAGTTGGTACGACCAGGCTCAGACCGTGCCAGCTACAAGGCAGAACCAATTTCTCTACCTCTGCTGTAAGAGAAAACACAAACCTGAGTAACACATTTTAGGTTCTTTTTTTGCATTTGACTCATGGTCCAGCATCTTTAAAGGTTTCTATTGTTAGCTTTTCTCTGCAGCCATTAGAACCAGGAAATCTAAATATGCCAAGTTACTATTCTTACATAATGGCTCAGGGATTTAAGAAAGGCCCCAAATCTTCTAAAAGTTAGCAACACCAGTTTGCAATAACCACACCAGTGACAGGTAACATGGCTGGCTCCCAGGGACAGGAATCATTGCTGACATGTGACATACTCAGTAATGGCCTTACCCTGCTTTTGCTGAAAACACAGCACTGCCAGCCCACAGGCAGCTCAGAGTGATTATCAGCCTCTGGAGAACTCTGCTCCCCTATAAGAACATAAAAATCCTGCTTTCCTCAACAGCTGAAGATATTTCACTTAAGATGGAATAAAGATTCTAGCAAATCCCATTCCAAAACATGCATAATCTGGCAAATCAGGGAGGAATAAGAAGCGTTCAAAGTCAAAGATGAAGCACTATTTATGTGATTATTGCTGTGGAGCACAGCAAGAAAGAGGAAATCACAAAAGATGGATGACCAATGGGTAGAATTTCAAAAGAGGAGTAAAATACAGGAGGAAAATGCTTTTGTGTGTGAGCAGGTAAATCAACTAGGCAATTCTTTATCAGGCATTACCAGAGGCCTTGAAGGTGAAGCACTGCACTGATTGTCTACTTCCCACAGGCATAGTTTAAAACCTGGACCACACCCCACACGTGGCACATGAGATGGACCTGGCACAGCACAAAATGCAACAACAGAATGGACTGAGGAAGGGTTAAAGGAGACAAGGGTGGGTGCAGAGGATTTTCCAATAATGTTAGAGAGATGGGGCTAGATTCTGATCTGCTAAACTGATACTGCTCCAGGAGGTCTGAATTTAGCCCATGCATTTCAGGCACAGGTACTTTATTTTTTTTCTAACAGGCACTTTAGGGATGCAAAGCTGAAATCATAAAGCTGAGCTGCTGCTCCGTCAGCATGTGCTGAGCTATTTATGAGTCACTAAAACACACCTTTTCTAATCCTCACCTTAGCTTGTGAATGGCATGTGGCCAGGATGCCTTTTCCAGCTACTTGAGAAAAGTCACCACAGCGTGCTGTGTGCCAGGCTGTTGGCAGAGCCACTGCACTGGCTCTGCTACAGGACATGTTTGACCTCCAGCCAGACCTGCATTAGCCCTCTGCCTGTTTACACTGGGACAGTCACAGACATTATCTAAACAAGTGTCACCCAATGGCAGCAATAAATTTTGGGAATTTCCCTCAAATGAGAAAGCCTCTGCAGAATTAAAAACCACAACTGCAGGCTTGAGTTGTCCCAAGTCCCCAGTGCTGCCTTAGCCCCACACACCATTTCTGTCCCTGTACAAAGGATCCTACCAGGTACAGGGGGCTCACAAGTGAGTGGAACCACAGGCACCACTTTCCTCTCCCAACAAGCTGCATCCTGCAACTCAGCAGGGAAACAGAAGTTACAATGGGGAAAAATGTCCAATTAAAGCACAGCTGTTCTGAGCCAGTTCTCATGTGTCATGCATCCACATCCTCAGACCACTGACAAAATTATTTCCTTTCAGCTGGCATTTGCTTAAAGCCCCAACACAGAGGCAACCTCAACTATGCAGCATTCAGTTTCACATAAACCCTCCTTAGATGTTACATCCCAGCAGTGAGGATTCCATTTGCTCTATCTAGATATCTTGAAGGCCAGCCCCACATCCAAATCCCTATATTCAGAGGCTTGACTTATTTTTCTCCATCACTTTGGTTCCTTGACTGTTATCCTGATCCCAAAGGGGATTTTCCATCTCCCACTCCCCTTCTCAGCCAGCTGCTGTGCACAGATTTAGCAGGATGACTCAGAACCAGGGAATGACAGCTCAACATTTTCCTGCTATAGAGCAATCACTGCCTGTCTCCAGAAGGTCCTTGGGTCAGGATTGGAGGTTCTGCACAAGGGAAAGGGAAGCAATGGCTGCTTTCTGAGGAAAAACAGACCCAACTCCATGGGACCTCCTGCTGCTTCCCTCTGTCACAGCCCCAACTTGTCCTTGCCTAAGTCTCACAGGAGCAGCTTGTGGTAAAACACAAGTTTAGCTATTTGCTTTTCATGACAGCAGAACCCCAGAGCTCCTGAGGTCAGTGTCAGGCACTCTGTGAGCAGCACACGACACTGGAAGCTGTGAGGAATGGGAAGGGGGGCTCCCAAGGTGGTGTCTTTTCCTTTTCCCTGCTGAGTTACAGCAAGTGTCACAGCCACATCATCTATTTTTCATTCCCCAGTGCTCAGTGTCAAGCCATAATGAAGCCATAAGGAATCCAGCACCACTCAGCAGTGCACAAAGGCACTCTGGCTCAGCTCTGCAGAGCTGTATGCCATAGTGTGCAGTGTTGCAGGAAGGAGGAGAGTCTGATACCAAAATACTCCCCATTTTTATACACTTCGCTCCCAGAACTGCAGCAATAGCAAGTGAGAGCAAGGCAGGGCACAGAACAGCCTGGCTCCTCAGCCTGCTCCCTCAGTCACCCCCTGGGTACAGCAGGAGCTGTCAGGCAAGGCCACCAATGCCCAAGGTGGTTCATGTCAGCAGCCAGCGGCACGAAGGCAAGCAGGCAGAAGGATCCATCTCAGGATGATGCTCTCAGAGGACAGATGGTCAAAGATAACTTCTGAAAGAGTGCATAAGTGGGACTCCTGGCTCTCCACACAGCTGCAGTAACTCAGACCCGAGGCATCACTAAATCTGCAGCTGGGGAGAAAAGCTTTGGCTGCCAGAGCCCATGGATGTGCACTGGACACAGCATGGCCATGGGTCAGACTGTCCATACAGAGGAGCAGGCATCACTCACAGGGAGAGCCAGGGATCCCTCCTGGTGCTCGGGCACCTCCACACTCACCACCCTGCCCCTGGGCAGAGCTCCCCTAGGCTCAGGCAGGGCACCTGGACTGTGTCTCTGCCCATTTATCCAGCCCAATTCTCAATGGGCACAGAACACCTGGCAGCTCCAGTCTCCAGGTAAAACTTGCAGTGCTTTTGATGAGCTAGAACAGACAACAGCTTTACTTGTACAGCATTGGGGCAAGCATCTGGTAATGGGCTACATTAACACAAAGTAAATTAACAATCAGGTGCAACCTCGGAGCTGACATAGTCTGAGCTGCTAAAACTGAAACAGAGCAACTCCTGGGGAACAACTCATAGGGGAAAGCCTGCTCTGGTCTGTCAGGGATGCAGGCAGAGTGCTTGAATAATCTCATTTTAAAGTATTGTTCTGCTCCTCCACAACTTGCTTTACTAGTTAGGTACTCACCTTGTAGAAGCTGTTGGGCCATGTCTTTGGTACCCCATAATTTTTCTTCCACAGTGGCACTCTCACCAAGGAAGGCTTCATGGAAGATGCCTGCTGAGGCCAATTATCATTTTCCTTATGGGTTTTTATACAAATTAGGATTGATGGAAATGGGGACTTGGCCATCCTGCCACACAGCAGCTGTGTTTGCACTGCACTTCACTGAGACCTGCTATTTACATCTAATATTCCAACTTTTCAAACTTCCTTTTATTCCATGTTACAAGTTTCTTATTTCCTCACCATCTCTTTGTAAGATCCTAATGTCCCTGCTAAGATTTTACACACCAGAAAAATCCTGCTGAAAAGAGAGCTCAAATATAAAGAAGGTGATGGTTCAGCCCAGGGTCAGGATAGGTTTAACACAGACACGAAATGCTGTGTGCAGACCAGTATGAGGCTCTTAAGCCATCACAAGGCATTACAGAAGACAGAGCAGCTGCCATCCACTTTCCTAAGGGCAGTAGCCTTGAATACCCTTTCATATTCTTACTGCTGTCAGGATTTTCCTACCCCACAAGTGCTCCTTAAAAATAGGAGATTCCTGGTGGCTGGGACCAAGCAGGAGCACAAGGATGCTGTTTCTGCATGTGCTGCAGTACAGCAGTTTTGCCATGTGGGAGGCCCAGCTGGTCAGCATACCTCCCCAGTCTTTTTTGGAAAAGAGAGAACAGGTTTATTCTGAAGGCTTTGGCTGATTCTTATTCTTTACACAAAGACTTTACCCACAATTTAAGCACCACAAGGGTTTACAGAAGCTTTCCTCTTTGGTGATGTGGAATTTAGCAGCAAACATTCCGCATAATTAAGGGTTATAAATGATACTATCTGTTTTTACGACTACAGGCAATACTTTCCCATAGTTTCATGGTTGTACTGAAATGGGTTCTTGACTACAGGCAGCAGTAGGGGTCACTGTAGTGTGTGTTAAATGGGAGAATTCAACTAAAAATAAAAATCTAAGGGGAAAAAACCAACAAGCTGAAGCATCTTGAGACAACTCACCCCAGAAGCCCTGTCAATCTGCCAGGACTGCATTACCCAGGAGTTGGGAGTGAAGCTAAACCATCCACTGTCTAATGCTCAAGAGCTCTTTAACCCACTCCATCTTCAGCTGCTTTCCGTTGCTGGCTGCTTTTAACCTAGTTTTCAACCTCCAGAACTCTTATTTCTGGCTGCAGCTTTCATTAGCAGAGACACACTCCCCATTCAATTCCTTCCAGAGATGTAGGCTACATCATCAAAGTGCCTTTTTGGGAAAGTTGTCTGATGCACTTGCAGCCAGAGGGTGCAGTGCCCTGGAAAACAGGGAGGAATGCAGCTTGCAAAGTCCATTTTTCCCCTCAGTACTAAGAAGCCAAACCCCACTGGTGAATTTTGTAGATGGGATTGTTCTTTCCTAACCATTGCCAGTTTTGTTTCTCAAGCTGATGGGAAAGACTGTTTTTTAAGGACTTGGAGAGCTCTTCTCCCTTTGTCTCTTTCCCTATCCTTTTGGAGTGGTGGGTGATTCATTGCTTCTGACTCTACTTTTTCACACCTCCATTATTGATTCCCTCTTATACAGGCAGCTGGGGAAGAAACCGCTTTCAGGAAGTCCCAGTGATCACAGATATACCCTCATCCTCAGCTTGCAAAGTGCTTTCTTGCTGAGCTGCCAGAAACACTGATTTCCTGAAATACTCATGATTTCCTGCAGGAAAATAATCTCCTGTTACTACACAGAGAGGCTGTATCAGGGGGAATGCAGCAGTCTGGGGTCCCCTCTGCACAGGTGCTCACATTCATACCTTGTGACCTCCCTTACTGCCTGATTTAGAGGCTGTCAGTCTGCATCTTGTCTTCCTCCAGAACTAGCTGTGGTCTGACAAGATCAAGATGGACATTGAAAAGAAAAGTGATTTTAAAGTGTGAAACACTTCAATTGAAGCCTTCTCATTTTCATACTCCATTCCATCCCCTTAGAGTTCCTGGGAAGGGGCTACAGAGCTTTCAGAGGCTGGAGCACATGCTTTCTTTTTAGTAATGTTCACACTCTTTTATTGTCAAGTGACAAAAGTTTCCCTAAGAGGGAGGGATGTAAACTGTCTCCAGCCCGAAGCCTTGTAGCCATGTCAGCAAAGCACCACACTTGGCCACTAAGGTCTGCTGGGAGGCTGGATTTATCAGCTCAGACACCCCAGCTGTGTAATTACACAGCCTGCAGTCTTGAAGCAGACTTGAGTCCAGCCAGCCCAAAACACAGCCCAGACAAGTTTGCATCTGGCTGCAAAAGATCTTGTAAGACATACCCATGACTACTGGCATCAGCTCAAAACACTTCTTTAGTTTAGAAAGCATCAATGCCAGAAGATAGACTGGGTGTGCTGAACATCAGCAGCAGAGCTGTTCCCACAGCAGCTGTGTACGTTCACAAACCCTCACAGCCCGCCTTGGCACAGACGCTGAGGTTGGCATTTCTGTCCCCACTTCACAGGCACGGATATTGCAGCAGGACTGCAATAAGCAGCTCCCAGAGCCTCACACAAGCAGCCCACAAGGCCTGGAAGGAGCTGTATTACAAGAGGCTTTGCACTGAGGACTCTTGGTGCCATGTGCTGGCCTGCCAAGAAGAGGCAAGGCTCTGAAACCTAAAAGCCTGTCCCACACCTCTGACTTCCCACCATCTCCTGTGGGATGTCCAGTGGCTTTAAAAAGAGCAAGTTGTGCTTGATGGAGGTCAAGCCACAGAAAAAGTTTGGTTATCTGCTGTCACAGCACATTCTGGTTTAAGTAATCCAAATCTACCACATCTGTGTCCTCTGCCTGAACCACAAGAAGCTGTTTTGCTTTAAGGTGGCCTTATAGCTGGGCTTACTGCCTGCCAGGCTTGTGGTCATACTCTCTCTCAGGCTAATCCTGCACAAAAGGCACTGGCTGCTCTCCACTGCAAACCTCTGCCAAGCTGTGAGATAGATGGAGCTGCTTATAAAATGTATCATAAATTGGAACAGGGCAAGAAGCTAACAGCAATTGTTGTGCTGAACATAGCAGCCTACGTCCCCAAGGACCTCAGCACAGCTGATTTACAAAAACACACACTCAAAACAACAAATGTTTTTGTAATTCAAGAAATTTCCCGTAAAACTAAACCTCTGCAAGACTTTTTCTATGAGATCTCATTTGAAAACCTGCATAAATCATTCTTAAGTGTTTGCTTTAAGTATGTAAACACTAGAAACACCCAGTGCAGAACACTGGGGAAAAGCACACACACATCATGCCCTTGTATTGCTTTTTTCATTCTGGGTGATGAGTTTGTGATTTCACATCCCACCCCACACCTACCCAGCCAATAACATTAACAACTTTTTACTTCTTACAACCAAGGTACCTCTCAGAGCTCACCGGGTTGGCAACTCTCTCAAGACCACGAGTCCATGGGACAGAGTTCTGGCAACACATGGCTTCCCAAATGCACAAAGCAACAAAAAAAAAAAAAAAAAAAAAAAAAAAGCCCAACGCTGGAAGCTGAAACTAAACAAAGCAAAGTTCAGAAGTATTTAATGTTGAAGGTGATAAAGCATTGGAACAATTTAAGAAGGTGAGTCTTCCATCATGGAAAGTTTCAAAGCAAGAGGGGATGATGTTTTCTTTATTCAGCACTGCACTTCAAGCAGGAGTCAATTGAGGGCAGTCTGTGACTTGCACTCCACAGGAGGTCAGACTGAAAAATCACAAGAGCCTCTCTGACCCCATAACCCAGGAATTAATACCTGGGAGGAGTTTCTTGTAAAATCTGTCAAACCACTGCCCTTTAAATCCCTACCTACAGCTTCTGTGCTATGAAGTCAAATGGAAAATCGATTAAAGAACAGGGAAAATGGAAAAGGGAAGAAACAAGAAGCTACTGACTGATGAATGCACAGTGAAGGATGATGGAGTTTTGAACATTGCCCCTGCACCACGCTGAGCAGGATCTGTTCTGAACTCCTGCAGATGATGGGATGTTGGCTGTTACTGATTCCACTGGTACTCATGTCCTTTGCAGGTAATAGAGGACAAGGTTTGCATTCTGCAGGACTACAAAACCCGTGTCACTCCCAAACTCTGAACTCCCCACTACACAGACAACCAAGCTACAAAGCTATTATTCTTTCATTTGAACATCCCAACCAAGCTACCTTTGTCATTATAACTGTAGACCAAAAGAGAGTGCATACAAACTACAGGGAAAAAAACCAACACTAAACTCAAACTAGAAATCCAACCAAAAAACCCCAAAACTGCTGTTTCATTATTATTGCACTGCTGCTTTGGAATCAGAGAAAATATAAACCTCCATCAGCAGATCTGGATTCCTCAATGCAGCTCAGAAACTTGGCAGGGGACTGTTCAAGGAACGGAAACAAGACTGCACAGATCCTCAGGAAGCCACCAGAGGGTAGCAAAGCATTTTAGAGAGCAGCTGACAGAGGCCCAGGCAAAGCAGCCTGATCTGTACCTGCTTCTCCCTCCTCACTTTCTGGCTGCTATTTCAGTTATTCAGGAAAATTACAATTTTTTTCATGCTTAGCAATTCCATTTTCAATTGCCGCCTTGCTTTCTTCGCCAATGAGAAGGAAAATTTATATTTCAATTATTCCTACCCTTCTCCCTGAAAGAAGCTTGTTTCTCCCTTTTTTCTTCATAGTGTGCATCCCTCCCCAGCCAGCTCTCCCCTGCAGTAGCGGGCAGCAAGCCGTGTCCTGTGGGGATGGCCTATGGTTCAGCAGTGGGGTACCACGCTTGGGGGGGCAAGAGGAGGGGAAGAGGGTCAGGAGGGCAAAAAGCTGTTTCCAGCAGTTTCAGAAAACTGGTTACACCACATTAGGAGTCTGGATTACCCCAACATCCTTGCTAGTACAGTGTTCAGATAACAGATAACATCAGCAACGGCTACTCCTGAGGTTTTGATTGTTTCAAAGCTGTTAAAAGGAGAGGAAGGGACATAATATTTTTGTAATGCTTTCCTTGCCTCTCTAAATGTGTCCATTCTCCACTCTGCAGATTCCTACCCCAGTCACATAGAAAGCCCTCAGCTCCACAAGCACCTCAAGAAGCCAATAAACTAACCTCATCCTGATCACCCTCATGCCCTCTGCTGAGTGTAAGAGTAGGAAGACTTCCAATAACTTTTTTTATTATTATTTCAGGGTTCCTGTGTGTTAAGTCTCAAGCCAGGATGCAGGGAGACCTGCTGCCCTGCTCTGGGAAGCTTATATGGGGAAAGGAGACCAGACAGTAGCACAGGGGAGGAGGTGGGGGGACAAGAGTCTGGCTTTTAAATAGCTAACTTTTCCATGCAAAGTCTGCAGGAACCAAAAATAGCTCCTGAATATTTCAGCAAATCATTCCCAATAATTAAAATTTTGATGTGTTTTCTGTCAATCCCAAATGCAGTGAAAGCCTTGAGATATATTATTCGCTACAAATTATTCATCCAGCTGCACTTGCAGAGATGAAAATTTCTGTTCACTTAGACCTAAGCGCAAAGAAATCCTCCAGCCCCTAAAAGACAAAGTCTTTGATATGTGCCCATTGCTAAAAGGTACAACAAACTAACCTATCCTGATCTATCCTATTTATTTATTACAGGGATGTCTTACCCAGTAGGTTAACACTGTAGTGCAGCTGACAGCACGGATTAAGTTGTATCTGTTCAGAGCAGCTGCTTTCAGTCTCCATAACAGAGATGTGAAAGTCACTAAATACATTTTCCACAAATTGTACTCCTAATTGGACTATCCCACTTGCTCTATCCAGGTGCTGTGCCAGACCTGAGAACCAGCCCTTTACCACACTGTCAGGAAGCAATGGGAGGAAGAGGAAAGGTTCTTGCAGACTTCCAGTTCTGGGGAAAAGCTTCTGCCTCTGTAGAGCACTTGATTATCAGTCCTGCCCCACCAACAGCAAACACCTTTGTTCACAGGCTCTTCAAAAAAGACACCAAAGCTAAACATGCCAGAAGCATCACCCTCTTGTAGTGCTACGAAAAATCTGTAGCATCCTTTAAATCCAGCCCAGCAGCTCACTCCTCCATTACAGCCTCTGCATGAATTACAAATGTGAAGCAGCAGACACTCAGCACAAGAGCACAGTCTGGGCAAGATCAGTTTACAGACCTTCCTAAAGAAAGTACCCAATATATAAAGGCGATTTCATTCTCTTGGAGCTGGGGTCAGGAGACCTCAAAGGGACAACATATTTTGGAAGCATTGAGCATCCTTGATAGGGTAGTCAGAGCATGGGTATCTCAATTTGAGATTCCTCATCTGTCCAATATGTCTGGACATTTAATATAAATTAATCTGTTATTACAAATCATTCAACCAAGTTCTCCTTGACCTGCAGTCTGAGACATCTTAGGACAAGACAAGGAGCTAAAACAGGTCCTTTCTCAGTCTGTTTGAAGGTACAGCTGTTAAGAATATACAACTTCTCTTCAGGATTAAAAGGATGGTTATTAGGAGTGATGCCACAGGAAACCCTGGAGAATCACAAACATTCCCCTTTGCAAAAGACTGGCAATATGGGGAAACATCACACTGAAGTCGCAGTTCCTTGTTAGGCACTTCTCCTCCTCCTCCTCAGTGACGTGTCACACTGTCATTCCAGAATGTCACCTTGATGGAGAGAACAACTTCTTGAGAGGAGTCATCTGCTTGGAGCAACAAAAGCCACCTCCTTCAGAAATACACCCACAGAAGTGTGCAAGGCCAGGACAATATCGTCACGTCAGGGCGTAATTAAAACTCCTGAGTAGTTACAGCTCCTCAGTTGACAGTCTTTTATGTAATGACTGAATGCAGTTAAGGTAACGACCTTCCCCATACTGACATGTCTGCACAAACATACAATTACCACAGAGATGGAAAGCAGCGCGACAAACATTTTGCTCAGGGAACAAGAAAGCCAGCTAGGAGGTCCCGAACCCTTTTTCCAGCCTTGCTGCTCCTGACTTCTTCAGGACATTGCGTCAAGCCCTGAAGGCAGGGACAGAGGCCAGAAGGTCCTTGTACATTAATAAGTCCTCCGTGCCCAGCAGATGCCCTTTCTTGGCAAAACTCTCCCTTTCTATAGAAGATGGAGCACGTGTTGTTGCACAACTGACTGGCAGTTTTACAGAACAAGCTTGGACCGGCTTTCTCGGAGCACAGAGACATGAGACAAGAGAGATACTGACAACGTCCCAATAAACAACCAAAAAAAAAATCATGACAAAAGCTATCCATGGTTTCTCACTCAAGAAACATCCACCCTTAGAAGCCTGTTTTTTCCTAGTCATTTTAGTTCTTGCAGGGTGAAAGTAAGGATAGAAAGATGGTCAAATCAACAGAAAGAGAAGAGTTAAACTCAAGTTTGCATGACAGAAGTTGCACAGAAGTGCTGTGGGAAGACAAAGGCATTCATATTCAGATCTGAATTAGTGAGAGCTAGATGAAATCTGGACCAAAGGATAATAAAAGCAAAAGTCTGCTAACGGTGGTTAGATCGTGTTCTCACGGAGCCTGTCTGGGTGACTCAGACAGAAGGATTTTAGACAGAGGGTTTAGAACAAGCCTTAGTAAAGAAAAAAACCAGAAGCAATACAACAGACAGCACTCTTGCACAACATCATACCTGTCCTATACACCCTTTGTCTTGTCCTGCAAACAGTGGCACACAGAGCTAAGGTCTGTAATGGATCACAGCTCTGTCCATGCAGACCAGTAGCCGTGGACAAATCACATGGCAGAGACTGGCACTGTGAGCTCTTTGGGAGTCCTCTCCTGTGAAACTTCTAAGATCTCATCGTAATGGAAGTTACCCAGTCAGAAAAGTCCCAAAACACACAGCAAGAAGAGAGCCTTTACAACTATTTTAGCCCTTGCACCTTTGCATCACTGCACTAATAAAGATTCTCCAAGTAAAATTCTTAACACTAACTTAATACCCACTCTTAGACTCAGGTTTCACTCATGTTGGTCTGCAGGCTGTACTAGTCCTGCTTGCACTGGTGCTCCATCTGCCCACATTAACATCCTACATTTCTTGGGGAGAGGGAAATGGCACTAAACATCAGTGCTTGGCAGCTGAACTTCACCATGAAGTCTGTCTGGACAGGCCTGCTTTTGCCTTCAGTCAGTCAACATGCAACTGAACTCATTTTGCCAGCATACACTTGTGCTCCTGCTAAAAGCCTTGTGTCAGGCTAACCACTGAAGTGCTAAGGACTTCACAATCTTTGTTTCATTTTACATTCCCTACAAAAATATACCATTGGGCCTGGGTTCCTCCCCAGCAGCTTGGAAGAAGTGCAGTAGTTTGGCTGGGTAGGGAAAAATGTTCACATTTCCCACTATGAAAAACTGTGTGAGAAAAAAGCATTTGCAGAGCATGTGGTGTAACAGGAAAGGATTGATCAGATTACCTGGAGAACTGATACTTGCCTCTACTAAAACTCTATTTCTGTTCAAAGCTCTGCTTGCAAATTCTGAGAGGAGATAATACAGGATTTTCTTATGGTATTTCAGATTAAATGCTGCCTAAGAAATGCAGTATCCTCAAAATGTCGTATCTATAAGCTTCTGATTCACACATTTGCTATTTGGGGATATTAGGTATGATTCTAGTTTTTAATGAAGATATAAAACATCAGAAGGAAAAAAAATCCAATTCACAATTCTATCTGTCAAGTTTAGTGTGCAGACTCCAGGTTCCACAATAACATCATGCTGTGAGTGTGCTTTCAGCAGCAGCTCCAAGTGCATTCACATCAGGCAGTGGGGAAGGCACAGGCTGAGACAGATGACACCCAAAGCTCTTCTAATGCATTAAAAACCTTTTTATCTTAAATTGATCCCATCTCAGATATGCTGAGTGTTCAGTCTCTTCTTTTTCTGGCTGATTTAATTATAACTTTCGAACTGGTAAAAACTGTGATATGAAGCTTTGTAAATGAGCATTTTAAAGAGAAAGTAGGATAGAAAAATACTTAAATCAAAATTCTGGGGACAAAACACACCGGCTACATCCATACAGTTCAGCACAGTCTCAAACACAGGCACAAGGCTCTGCATCACTTGAAATGTGACTTACAGCTTAACCTCTGACCACCCAAGCCACTAAGCCAGTCTGGCAAACCACATGGTGGGCATAAAACTGACCCAGAGCATCCATAGAAAACACCTCCTGTATTCACAATCCCAGACCCCACATCTACATGAACAAACTGTGTTAAAATTCCCTTCACACCTCCCACCCCTCCTTTTCCATAGGTCCCAGTTTTACTTCAGGAGGTTTTCCAGAACAGTTTTTTCTTTTCAATATCTGTTTGTACAAGCAACAATTTTCTTGTATTTTCTTATTCAAGGGTGAACTCAAAAGAAAAAAGGTTGCTCTTTCATAATGCATCATCTTCCCGAGTAGACCAAACAAGGTCTCAATGAAAAACCACAAGCTTTTATTTGTACCCATCAACATACCAATAAATGCACAGAGAATAACCACAGAAATAAGGAGCTTGCCACCCTTGAAACATTCCTGAGTGCCTTCCAGAGATGTGGTGTACTCCCTTACACCAGAGGTGGTCTTCAAAGCACAGTATAAATCATTTGGTGTGTGAGACAATAGAGAGGGCATCTTCAGAAATGTATGTTCAAAGCAATTAGGAAAGGTGATAGAGCATGACAGTCACAGAGATTTTCTTCCTTCTCACTGGAGACAGGATTGACTCATCTTAGTACAATGCCATAGTCCAAAATATTATACCTATAGTTGTGGGGTTTTTTTAAGCTGTATGCTTTACATGTAGAAAGAAAGCATGGAAATAAACATGAAAAAAGTTCATCATTGCATGGCCCCAACTCAAACTTTTTTTCCTTCAGCAGACGTAGGCATGCAAAGTGGGATCCCAATTTAACCAAGAGCCAAGCTTGGCATCAAACAAGTGCTGATACCACCATATGGTTTGGAAGAGTTTTCTCTCCTTCTGCTAAGTACCCCCTCACATCTTGTAGAGGATGTGTCTTACAGCCATTATCAGCAGCAATTATAAAAGGCATCTGCCCTTGGTGACAAAGAGCTGGAACTGCTGTGCTGGGGTGCAGGGAAGGCTCCAGGCTGACAGTGCTTGCTGCAATTCCCATTGCTCACTGAGGACACCAGCTCATGGCAAGGGATCTATTTAACCAGCTCTGCTGCAGGCAGTGAGGTGTGGGGTAGGGACAGGTGACTGAGGTGCCAGGGAAGGGGGGAAATGGAAGGGATGGGGATTTTGGGAACAGCAGAGGGAAGTGAGCAGGGATTTAGGCAAAGGAAAACCATGGGACTGGGGAGGCAGAGACACTGCAGACACTTTCCTGGCCTGTTTCAACTGCTGCCCCACCAATGCCCTGTGCCCCACACAGCCAAGGACGAGGCTGCCCTGCCCTTTTGCTCATCATGAACTCTTTTGTAACTTCAAGACTAAATTCCTTAATGTAATCCCAACACTGACACAATACTTCCTGCACATAATTATCAAGACTTGTAAATAATTTACAAGAGACATGAATAGGCCGCCATCTGCACACAAGGGAACTGCTCACTCCACAGCACTCATGCATGTATTGGCACCTCGGGGGAAGGGAGAGGGTGAGATGGGGACAGCTCTAGGGTCATGCTGGGAAGCTGCTGCTATGTGTTGCTCTTTGGTGACTTAGGTAACATAACTGGATATATCTGACTAAATCAACCAGAGCAGTGGGTGTTAACAGGAGTCCCTGATGGCAGCTGTAGCAGAGAGGACAAGTATCAGCAAACAGGTATAAGAAAGCAAGGTCTGACCCCAAAAGATAGCCCAGACAAAGGCTGCACATCACCTCTGACAGTCTGGTGTCACAGTGGTGGAACATGAAGCATCAGGACTTTCAACCCACATCTCTGTGCAGCCTGGACTAGAATAAGTGAGATGGTTTTCCTTGACTTTGGGGCTCCAAAAAGCATGAAGTTCCATGGAAAATTAAAGAGAAACCAAGGTATCAATAACTCCTCACATTGCAGAATCTAATTCTGCTCTCCACTATCAAGACCTTTAAAATCTCAGGTACAGTCTAGGGAGCAGCTGCCTTGATTACAAACACAGGGCAGAGAACTACCACCAAGCCAGATAAAAAGCAATGGGCTTCTAAATGGATGCCACAGGCTAAATTAATTGAGCCACAGATTACACAGACAAGTACACAAGGCCAGATCTCATCCCAGCAGATTGCACCACTGGAGGGGCAGTATCAGCATCTGGAGGGTGTGTGAACTCAGCTCTGCTATAATAAACCTGTGCAGAGCTCAGCAGGTCAAAGCCATTAGGGGACCAGGGCACGAGTCCCAGATTGTTCAGCCTCTGACATCTGTAACATGGAGTTACATCACTCACAAGGTAAACTTCATAAAGTTTATGGACCTTGCAGGATTGACAGATCTACTGCAGCACAAACAACTCTTCAGGGCTTGGATTGGCAGAGATGGATTGGCAGGGCCCTTTTTCAATGGGAATTTTAACTGCAGTTTTGATTTCGGTAAGTCTTGACCAAATACTTCTGTACACAAAGCAAATATGTACAAATCATAACTACTTACATACCCTAAATGCAGTAATATCATCTCATAACTACTTACATTCTTTAAATGCAGTGATATGTGACATATTTAGTCACATGTGCCACTTTTAAAGGCACACATTTTTTCCTGATATATTTACTGAATTAGTGGAAGAGATCCATCTGAAGTTCTTGTGCAAAGACTTTTTTCCATCCAACTTCAATAATTTAACCTATTTTTTAGAATTACTTTTTAAAGACTTGTTGCTTTGATAGGGAGCAGGAGTTACAGAAGTGTGTCTTCTTCTGGAGGCTCTCCCTCCAAACAGATTTCAACAGGGACAAGGAAAATGGTCATTATAGACTCAATATTACTTTTCCTTGGGTGCAGCCCAATTCCCAGTACTTATGGTGGTAGTACTCCTAGACACAGTAGGACTACAGCATCAAATCAGACAGAATATTATTATAAAGGAGTACACGTTTGGAGGCCTATCCCAGGAGGCTCAGGAATTGCTTTGCCATTTCACAATGCTTAGCAGAGTGAGGACAAAGGAATGAAGAGATGACAGACTGAGACAAACTTGGGTGTGAAGTGGGACAGACCAATAACAGCCGCCACTAATTGCCATTCCCCTTGGGCAGCCCTTAGAAACATCATGAGTGGCTTGAATTGCTTTATTGATATTTACTCTGCCTTCACCCTTGGTGATTTATACAAATAAGAGATTAGAAGAAGGAAGGCAGGAAGAGCAGCAGTAGCAGGAGGGAAGAGGAGGGTAATTAGTGCTGTGAGGATTCAGAAGATCAGTAGGTCCTAGTGAGGAGGGAGAAGACAAGAGGAAAGAAAGAGACCGACACGCATTTAGTATTGCAAGCACAGAAAGGCTCTTGCAGCCAGGGATGCTGAAGCGAGACTTGCTTATTATTATGACTATGACAAAGCAGAAAAAAAAAATGGAACACACATTGATTAAAGCAGCAGGCATCTCCCTTGGATGCTGAGACTCAGCAAGGGGCTGCAGCTTCCCAAGGAGGCAAGCATTTAGATTTCAGCTATTCCGAGACATGGGCCATATGCTGGGGCCATCTGGAGACTGCTTTATCTGATGGATGTCGGATGCCTCCAAAGGCACCAGGGAAGGGAGATGAAATATTGGGAGCTGATTGATGCTGAGGGCACTTAACTAAAGATGACCCCACTTCTACACAGTTCACACCTGCTCCACAGGAGCAGCTCAGAAATTGCCTTCCCAGTGGAGATGATCACTTCTGTGGCTTCCAGAAGGCCGTGGCTCTGAATGAAGCGTGCAGCCAGCACTTAACTGGCACAGCTGGTGAACTCAGTGGGATGGCCCTAAGTGTGCTCAGCCAGCACTCCACAGCTGATCCCTGGCACCAGCTGGAGTGTCCCATTCAGCACCAGCCCTGAACTCCCCCTGCACCATCAAAAGGTGTGTTGTGTCAGTGGATGAAGCCCACCATGCAGAGCCCTCCATGCCTTCAGAGGCCACCCTGCCCTTTCAGCACCTCCTGAGAAGCCTTGCCAGGATTGAGAAGCCCCACTGAAGCAGCATCACAGTGCAATGCAAAGATGCAGAGCAGAGAACACCCATGCAGCAACTCCTGGCTGACAGCTCTGCAGCACAGCTCATGAGGGACATTTTCCTTTCATTCCCACAAGGGAGGAAGCCAAGGCTCTGACATGGACAGGTCAGACAGAAGAGAAAAAGGCTTGCCCCTGTCCAAGCCACAGCAAAGCCCTGTTTTGCAGCGAAAAAACCCAAAATGAATAGCAGCAAAAAGCACCACCAAAAAAAACCTCAAAACCCAGACACTCTTGAAGGCAGGCAGTGTTTCTCTGTGTGAATATGCTTCACATCTAGTGGACACCAGAATAATTTACAAAGACCAGCAGGCAGAAATCCACCTGCCAAACTATAACCAGGCCTTTCACTGAGACCTGTGCAGGGAATCGGGTTTTGTCTTGCACCAACAGCAGATGAAAGAAAGCAGAATGCTCTGACTGTCTCTATAGAAGCAGAGAACAAACAAAAGAACCCAATAAACACATCTTCAAGAGCAGCTTTCAGAAAGCAGCTCACTAGACCACCCTGCACTTCATCTCTGCCTGAAAAAACAACAGCAATCACTTTCTTCCACAGCGTTCAACACCAGAGCTTGGGCAATCATCTGAATACAAATGTTCACTACCCTCAGAATATGGATTTTGCATCCAAGGGCAGAGTGTAAAACATGCTTTTACAGCTCTTCCTAACAGCCTCCCACCAACCCAATGCAGTTTTTGTAGCCCCTGGGATTATGGTGCAGGAATTGCTGAATTATAACCCAGGGCTTGGCATTGAGATGCTGTCCTGCTTTGTGCTCTGCTTCTCAGGGAGAAGAGGGACCTTTTCAGAGGAAGCTGTGAGGCTGTCAGCACCCTCACTGCCACAGCCTGAGCCTCAGACACTGTGCAGGCTTTGCTCACTGACTGGGGGTGCACGATTGCAATTTCCCCAGTGTGATCCAGACACTGGGAGATGTCTGACAAACCCCAGGCTTGTGAGCATGAGCCCTTTGTAAGGGCAACTGAACCAGGGGATGATGGAGCTGTGACAGGCAACACTGGCTGAGAGTTGGCCTCTGCTCTGCAGTCTCTTAGCAGTACACCTCTGGAAAGAATGTGGAAGCAGCCCCCCTTCTGTGGGGGGACTTTGCCATGCACTGTTTGCTCACAGAGGACCTCGGATAGCTGTACAGTGACACCAGGTGTCCTGGAGCTGGAGGGATTTGAATAAGAACAGGTTTCATCCCACTGAATGTCTTCATAAGCAGGCAGCAAAACAGTGCCCCTTTATACATCTGGAGCTCAGAGCAGAACAGAGTAAAAGCAGAGCAAGAGAGTCCTTCCAGGCCTCAACCCCACTCAGGCTGCAGCTTGTGCTTTGTCCCCAGCTCAGGCAAGGACTGGGATTTGGTTAAGTCAAGGGAGAAGAAAGTACAGAGGACGGGTTATAAATATGCATCAGTGTCTCAAGGCTGGAGATCAAGGGCAATTTTATGAGAAAATCATTTTAGAATTTAAAAAAAGTGGTGGTGAGGGTGTATGGGAATGTGTGAAGCCTCATAATGGCAAAGGAACAATCCTGTCCTTCCTCCTGGATAGGAGGAGTGGAACACATTGACTGCTCCCTGACACAGGAACTTTGGAGGCTTAAACCTCCCTCTGCCCTCTCCAAATCATAAGCTTTTTGGGATGAAAGATGTATTTAGCATGCAATCATGCACCTGGTAAAATCAATGGAATCTATTTCAGTTTCTGACAAACCTGAGCAGTAACACAGGTTTGGATGTAGCTGCATGTCTCTGTCAGGCACCACAGTCCCCTGCTGAGCATGGAAACCAACAATTCATCAATAAGTGAAGGTCTAGAGACCTCAGTGCTAGAAGTGAGGAGGTATTGATGCACTGAGACCTGACCAACCTCGATACTACAAAACAGGGACTTCTTAATCAGGTTTAGAAAAACTGAAAAGTAAAATGCACAGCAATAGCCTTTGTGGGATAATTTACTTGAACAGACTTTTGGTTGGTCAGCAGATCAGATGGTGATTTATTACCCCTTGGCCTAGGAAACAAAGAATCAGCACAAAAGGTGTAAGCTGATAGTAGTGCTTAGACCTAATCTACTAACAGAATAGAGAAACATGATTCCACTTGCCAGAAATACTCCACTTGGTGACACCAGTTACCACAAAACACATCAGATAAACTTGGCAACATTAGCTTACCTTTCCAGAAGAGCCAGCCAGACCACTGCAATGCACAGGAGGCGATGCAGAGCAGCCAGAGGTGCTGCACTCATTTCCATGGTGCTGGGACTGATAACTCCTCTAGCTCAGCATTATGAACCATGGTGAGTCAATGTTCAGCTTTATCTTTGCAAGTAGTTTCTGCACACTTAAAAAACAGCTAGCTTGGAGGAATGCATGAGGGAAACAAGGCACAGGACAGAACCTTGCTCAGCCAGAAGCTCTCCACATACTGTATTTGCTCAATCACACGTAGCATCAAGGTTAGCACTCACCTCAGTGAATTTCTGATGAATTTGGGTCTTGGATTTCCTACAAATTCCACTCCCCTACTCCCACCTTCCTTCAGGTGCTCCAGCAGCACCTGGACCAGGTGAGACCACACAGAGCAGCAGCTCAAGGAGGGTCAGGACAGCTGCTGTGCTGCAGCTGAATTGTGATCCCTGACTGTCTATGTGAGCCATCCACTCTTGAGCATATATGGCTTGTACCTGGGCCCATATGTTAAAAGAAAGAATATCTGCCTCCCTTCTGCAACCTCCCTTCATCCAGACACTTCAAACAGTGCATCTGGTCCTCCTCCCACTGCAAGGAGGGCCATTAAGTTCAGTAGATGCAGCAACAGAGTCCATTAAAGCTTACTGTGTAATTGTTGCCATTAGTAGGAGGTAAACTGAGACACAGAAGGACACATTTTTCTCCAAGGTCATACAGCAAATCTACTGCAGAGCAGAAACAGAAATCAGTGCTTCTCATTTCCAGCCCAGGCTTTGACCATAATTACAAGTGAGAGATGAAATTTGGCTCCCATTCTGGAGGTTGGGGAAGTTCAGGACCCTGAATCTATTCTTGGCTTTTGCTTCCTGCTTCAACGTGTGACTTTGAATAGGTCAAATTTTGATGCCTGTGCATTTGGAGTGACTGGTCATGCTTAGGTTCCCATAGATGCAAGATGTATCCATTAATACCAGGTTAGGCAGTTTGCATGCAAATAAAAGCACTTTGTGCACACGGGGTCTCATTTCGATACTGTCACCTTCTGGTGACAACTAGTTCTTTGTTTGCTGCACCACAGCAGAAAGCACTCACAGCCCTGTCCCTCACTTAGCAGATACCCTGATGAGAGAGGCGAGTTCAGGCAAACCAGAAGAACCTCAAGAACACAAATCCCCTTTATCCTCTCACTGTACACTGGGGAACCTGCACACTAAAGCAAGGAACACCTTCCCATCCCTACACAGCTGGCCTGCCTCAAACCATCTCCCTGTCAGAGGCTGCAGACTCCAAAGGGTCTCCCCTTTGACCAGGGACCATTCTGATGTTACCAAGACTCACTTAGGTAAAAATGCCTCTCTTGCAAAACACTAGCTCGTTCAAACTAAACTGTTTCAGTGGAATTGCTCTGTTTAAAACAGAGCTTAGAGCTTACATTTTAAACAAAACACTGCAGAACAACAAAAGCACACACATACAAAAAGCCACAACAAGCAAAAAAAAAAAAAATCAATCAAACAAAACGATTCCAAGAAAATAGGAAGAAGTGATGCTTTAGTCTCCTCCTGCAGCACTCCATGTTCGGAGTCCTGCTCACAGCACTCACACATCCTCTCCTCAGGTTTTTATACAGAAGCATTTACAGCCAATGCACATCAGGATCCTGACTGTTTGGGTTTTTTTCCTTTTTGCAAGACAGCCCTGGTGCTCCCTGGGCAGAGAGCAGGTCAGCTCAGCATCAGGCAGCACTGGCAGCGTCAGATGCCGGCAGCGCCAGGGGACGGGCACAATGCAGCCACCCTCCTGTGAGACTTGTTCCAAAAGCTCATGAGGTCACACAAGTGTCCTTAGGAGACAATGGTCAACATCAACTCTCATTTCACAGGAATATAAACTTGCCCTCACAGCAAGGGTAAGGCAAAATTTGTAGATGTGGGCTTGGAGGCACAGTTCTTCTTGACCTCCAGTTCTGGAGACACTCATTTTTCCAGCTGACTGCTGTATTTTCACAGCTGCTGAGCAAACTCCAGTTGAAATGAAGAGACTTTGGAGGATTCAAGATTCTTAAAAGTCAGCATCAGAGAAACCTTGACCCTGGAAATTTCAGTCATAATTTTGCCTTTGAACAAACCCTAGAGCTTCGACTTCATTGATAGCACTTAAAATTACAACACCCCCATTAAACCTGCCCAAAACAGTGAATGAATAAAGCCACTGTTGTTATCTGTTTGGGTCTTGTACCTTACGCAGAGACCAAGACATAGTCCTGAATCAATTTTGATGAAAGCTGGAGTAGAAAAGCATTTAAACTTCATTTTAACATTTCCTAGAGATGAAGAGGTCACCATAATCCTCAGCATCAGATACAGTTCCCATGGCTAATTAGGTGCACAGTTAAATCTCATTTTATTTCTGGTCAGAATGTGCCTACCTTTCATTTCAACCACTGGATCTTGCAGTACATTACAAACTATTCTCCATCTAGATACCAGACAGATCAAATCAGTCTTCAATTAATCAAATTGCTGCAGCTTCTCATTATAAATCATGCCTTATGATCATTCACATGCAATTCTCTGACTTATCTCTGGTATGTTTTTCCCCCCAGTATCTTTTTTTCTAATTACAGGTATCAGAAACTGCCTCAGGTATTTTACAAGAGATCTCACCAGTGCTAATTTTGGAGAAAACATATTCACCTTCCTACTTCTCCAGATTTCTGTGCCTGCCCTCCCACAGACAGCATTTGCTGTACTCAGTTCCCAGCACGGAGCTCCCTGGGCTGGGCTCGGCTGCTGGGGCAGCAGCATCATTGCCCTATCACAGGCACAAGGGATGGGAACAAGTCCTCAGCTCAAGTCCTGAGGGCTCTGCCTCACCTGACCAGTGAGTGAAGCCACGTGAAGCAGAGCCCTCTGTGCCTTTGCAGACTTTCTGCTTCCCATAAACAGGCCACCCTCTCAGCTCTCTGTGTCCAAATCCTGCTTTTGCAAGTAACCCTCTTCATACTGCTCCTTGTGCTAATTCTCTGAGCAACTCCTGGCTCTCCATCAGAGACCTGTCCTCATCTGCCTTACCCTTCCTCCAGGTCACTCACAGTGAGCAGCAAACAGCCACGAGCTGACCTCAGACAGACCCCACAAAAAGCCACAAGAGCTGAACCAAATGTCCTGAATTGGAGTTTGCTATTCTAGCAGCCACATCATGGTCCCACTTGTAATTCTAAAGAATGGACTCAATTTCATAGATTAAGTATTACTTTTCAAGCCTGCCATAATAATGATACTTAACATTCCTGGAGCAATTTACATTTTCAAAGCATTGCAAAATGTTAATTAACAGCATGCTTACACCAGCTTGGGAAAGCAGTCACCTCAAAACTGCTGCTCTGCTGCTTCGTTCACATTCACTCATTCCACACAAGTATCAGAAATCATTTAACTCCCATGTTCCTAGCAAATCTTTTATTCTACCAATTATTTAAGCTTAATTTAAGGTTCAGTAACAAAGTGGAACTAAGGATATTAACATGAGCCTTAATAAATTCATGTAATTCTGGTTGTATATTAAACGACCAAAGAAAAAGTCATACTACAAAAATCTTAGCCTTCATTGAATTTGTTGCACAATACTATGTGCAACTCCGTTTTTCAATAAAAATTCATAAATTTAAAGAAGTCTGACTTATAGCTGGATCACAGCATTTCCAAAATTCACTCTATTTTCTCCTTGCACGATTCAGCCATAACAACCTTTGAAACTCAGTGTAATAGTGCCTTATATTGGAAGAGACTGGCATGAATCCACAAAGGATCATCTATTTATAAGAAAAAACATCCAAAGGTACTGGCTGACACATTTTATGAAGAATAACACTCCTGCTTTAGGGAATAAGCCAAATATTGGAGGCTGGGAAGACACTTTTCCTACAGAGCCATTGAGCTGTGGCTGCTTTGTGAGAGGTCTGGTGAGGCACTGGCCCTTGGACACGGCCAGGGAGATAATGGACAAAACCAACCATAAATCTCAGCTACTGTGACAGCTTCCATTAGCTGGCACTTGCCAGACTCATAGCTGGATCTGAACTTCATAAACCCTTTAAGGTGTTTGGATCCAAGTGTTCCTACATTCCTCAGCCTCTGTGAAGGTTGGCAGAGCTAAACAAGCACTTCAAGAAGTGATGGCGCAAGAGTTGAAAATGAAATCACCAAAAAACATCCTCGGCTACAGATCTGGGAAAGGGTTGCCAGCAACTCTTGAAGCTTAATTTCATCCATCACTGAGAGCAATACACAACAGAAAGCCGCTTATGCAGTGCCCTGCTGAGCATCATCTGTTTACTGTGTATACTGCAATTTTTTAAAAATGTGTGAAAAATGAAAAACTATTTAAGTCCAAATGCTGAAGTTGCAGACTCCAGCCTTATGCCAGACAAGATGTTGATCTTTAAGCCTATCAACCTGAAAGACTTTTATATTTAAGGAAGTGGCTTTCTTGCATTGCAGCATTGGGGTGAGATAGATCCCATCTGGAGCAGGAGCAGAGCAGGGTCAGCTGCAAGCAGAGCTCTGCACAACAGAGACTAAAACAGCTTGGCCCACTTAAACCCAGCAAAGAAGAATGCAAGAGGGAATATCATCCTCCCTGAGGTATTTATAGGACAGCACTGGAGCCCAGTGCAGATAAATATGGCCAAGAATACACATAACCTAGAAATAAGCAAGGTTTGATCAGCACAAGATGGCTTCAAAGCAGGTTCCCAGCAGGATATGGATTTTAAGAGGGCACTCGAAGTTCATGAACATGGTGTACAATGAGGTTTTCAGCAAGTGGATGAAGAAAGGGCAGCTGGCCAGGGATGTCTTTGCCCCTCCTTGGCTGGCATAATGGCAGGTTGTGAAGATGGAGGGGGATTTTAATCAGACCCCTCTTTATAAATGTGTTTCATTTTCCCCCTATGGCCCAGCCACTGTCTAAACATTTTCTCTTGGTTTTGAAATACAAATACCTTGAGGGAAGATGCACGTTTATGTTTCCCTCAAGATAATAACAGCTGCTCTCAATTAGTGTTTCTTACAGATGTACTCTTGCTAAATGCTCAATCAGCTCAGCACAGGTTTGACGGGAATAAGAACAAACAAGGAACTCAGGAATTTGTTTAACAGAGGGCTAGAACCAGCTGCAAATACAAGCCAGCATTGGGGACTTACATGCATGCAGGAATAAACCTGATTTATGTAAAAGCTCTGCTGTCCTCAATCCTATGCAGGGGGAAAAAAAAATAGCTGCTGCATCTGTTGGCAGTATTTGCAGACTCTGGACAAAATTCAGGCAGCCAGCAGCAAAGCAGCCATGACTGAGGAATTCATCTGCAGCAAAAGCACCTGCAACAGCCTCTTGCTGCAAGAATGAAGCAAAGACCCAGCCAGGACACTGTCCCTGCCCATGGAGCATTTCACCTCCAACTCAGGTCAGATTCTAAAGCACCACTTGAGTCCAGCAAGAACTCCCAGGCAGGAGAGGACACCAGCTGGATGGTACGTGACCAAAGGCTAGGTGCACGCATGGTCATATTTGCTACTTAAGTGCCTGCAAAATAAGGAGTCTTCCACTTGGAGACATATTTTCATACTAGGATTATTCTCTGTACTTCCTTGGGAAACGATTCCAAATGCCTGGATCTCAAAATCCCAAATATCCATTGCAGATGAGCTTGCTGCACAAGGGTCTGAATATTTAAAACCTCGGGGTTACTCCATCATGACTCTCCTTCAGAGAAGCCAGACTGGGACAAAGCCAGGTTAACTGGGGACAGAGTAAACCAAGCAAGAAGTGTATTTGGGATTTGTGCTGAGAAATTAAAGTATCACTTATTCAGTCTGGAGAGAGATTTTTCTGGAAAAGTGTCCAGGCAACATTATTTGTTTTTTCTACCATTAGCTTGTGTTTCTTCCCACCATCCAGTCTGTCCCACTTCCCTAGGCAAGTTACAGTATAGGTAGAAAACTGAGTTTTCTGTCACATTTACAATGACCTAAAGAAAGCATGCTTGACCCCAGGCAGTCTAACTTATTCATAAGATACTCTCACACCACATATCACAGCTATGACTTATTTATAAAACATTCTAGATATGACATTACCAGAATATGTTCCACTTAGCTCTGAAGTGTCTGTTCATTGGAAATCAATCCATATAATTGCCCTGTACATATCTATGGAAGTCACAATATCAAACACATTGAGAGATTCGTGGCTTTACATTAACACTTACACCATGGCCTAAGGAGAAAAAGAGAAGCAACCATGGCACGATAAGCCTGTTGGGTAAGCACCAGCAGTACCTGGTTTCTCCCACCTGAGGGGCGTGATGTTTTTCCTCAGCAGGAGCCCTGGGATGAGCTCACAGTATGATGGTTCAGCCATGCACTAAAAGGCTGCACATGCAGTGCTGGATCACACCCATCCTCAACTGGGCCAGTTATCTAAACATTACATAATTACAGTATTACTTTACAAAACAAGTCTTTATACAATTGGCTTCACTGACCCTTTGCTTTTCCCCACTGTCCTGTGTACACACCATAGCTCTTGATGCTGTAAGAACAAGTAGGTCAGAGAAAATGGATATGCGATGAAGAAGAAAGTCTGGGTTTACATCACCCTTGATTAAATCCTCCATTAAGCCAGTGAGATCGCCTAGGATATGCACCATGATGGCTCAAGGGCAGTATCTGACCCTGACAGGCCTCTTTGTGCACACTAAATGTGTCTGTCTATCTTCCCCCTCCCTCATCCCCAGGCTCACCAGCAGGGCTGGTGCTGGCTACCTGTACTGGCAGGAAAGGATTGTCTCAGCAACATCTGCCACTGCATCACCTCTGGTGGTTACAGGGTTTTGTGAAACAGAGCTTGAGAAACTCTAAATGCATTTGTGGTTTTTATGGGCTCATAAAAAGCAACAATTAAACAAGAAAATAGATGCCTTCTAACATCCTGCTGGAGAGCTAGAGTTACCAGAGTTCAGGAAAACCTTCCATCTGTTTCTATAAAAGTCTCTTTTGCCGCATTAGGAATGGACTCTTGCTTCTCCTCCTTCAGACAACTTTTCCAAACTTCCCTAGCAGTCAGTACAGAAGCAATGGCAAGCATATTTAAAAACTGGTAGGTATCTGAAAGAGCAACAGGGAGAAAACTTTGCTGATGCCCAACAGCATCAGGACCTGAGCAGGTGGTCCTGAGATCACAGGAAAAAGGCTGAAGCCGAGAACATGCACTCCCTCTGGTTCAGTGTGCCCCTGCTCTGCCAACATGATCTAAAGTCCACATGTGACATTTAGGAGGATTGTCAGGGCTCAAAACCACCATCAGAGTATAATGATTCTGCCACCACAAGCCTGCAAACTGGTACCAGCAGCATGAGCAGAAAGATGCTTTTGTCAAGATACATTCAGGGATGGTGTGGGGAAGGGACAGGGTCTGTAAACCTGTGACATGCCTGAGAGTCCTGGAAGGAGAATCACCTTGTTTTTCAGGAAGTTGTGGATATGCTTATCAGAGCAATGAGGCCTGCCAGGAAAACAGAGGGAACACAGCTGAACTTGGCAAAAGGCAGCTCATGTCAAGCTCCTTTTTTACCATGTCCTTAGGAGGCTGGCTCTGCAATACAGAGAGCATCCAGCAATCAGTATGAGATGGGATGATAGGGAGGAGAGCAGCAGCTGGTATCAGAGAGGTTTAAGGCACTCTGAGATCTTCAAGTCCTGAGCCATCACATGCACAGCAAAAGATTTTCAGTGGCTGTCACACCTCCTCCTGAGTGGGCTTGTGGTGCTGGCCTGATGGAAAAGAAAGCCAGGAAGCCTCAAGGCCCTTTCATCCTCAACTGCCCAAGAAGCCCAATGAACAACTCATTTATATAGTTTTGAGCCCTTCTGGCCCTTCCCACAGGCAGAGCTTTCTCCACAGTCCCCTGAAATCAAGAACCACTACTGAACAAACTGTCCATGTCAACTGAGTTGTGGTTTCACCCATCAAGGACAGGACCAAGGAACCCAAACTCCAGCAAACCCGCTCTGGACCCCCACGGCTCAGGGCTGCAAATGATTACTATATTTTGTATATTGTGTGCTTTGGCTTGGCCTAATGGGGGGTCAGCCAGAAACTTTTACCCTATTTTTGTTCCTGCCCTTCTCAAGAAAAAAAAAATTCCTTAAAACAATTAGTTGTCCTCAGCGGTAATTAATTATCCCCAAGAAATGAACTGAAATGACAGTGATATTTCTGCTTGAATCCTCAGGGGAAAATCGGGTTGTCTTGCTATGCTCTCTAAACCTGACATAAAGTTAAAAATAGGAAGTTTAATATGCAGTCTGCAGGACTTTTTCTGCCTGTAAGGCAATCCCAAGGGATGTCTCAGTTCAACTGCAAGCTCACGAAGTCCTGCTGTCCTAGAGAAGGCAGTGACATTTATTTCCCTCTTAGGCAGCTCAGGCTCAGTGAAACACTAGCAAGAACTAAAGAACTTGTCAATTAATACAGCTGAAGATAATTTACAGGACAAGCTTTTAAACATGTTAATCTCCAGTGAAGCCTGCTTAGAGCTACATGACAGAATTAGCATGAGGAAAAGCAGAGATTTTGGCTTCCAGTGACTGGGAGCAGATGTCATACCTACAGATGAGCGGTGACTGGGTGGGCGAGGACAAACACAAATTCATGTTTCTGCTGTGTGAGTAGCCTTGGTGGGTTGGAAGCTGTAACTTGGGCAGCAAATAGGGTTTGTCTTAAGGTGATTTTCCAGCTCAGGGTTCTGATCTTAGTGTAGATCCATCCTTGTTACCTTTCCCACAGTGATAAAAAAATTTAAACTATTTAACAAATATTTTGGTTAATTCATATCAGCTCTTCATTCAAAGTTAAAAGTTGTTACAAGCTCATTTTATCGCCTTTTTTTGGTGAAGAAGAAAAGTCTGAAATCCCCTATTTTCCTCTGTTTCATTAATGAAGCAATATCTGGAGTAAGAACAAGAAAATCCCCAAAGGATTAGTCTAATTTCCCTCCCTGCTGAACTGACAGTGCATTTCCCTAGCACAATCCTAATGAGAAAGCAACCACTGAAAGTGAACCAAGCCTTCACTCAGCATTGAATCCCAGCGTGCTGTAAAAGCCAGGCTGGTTGTCAGGTGTTCTTTAAAGAACTGGGAGTTTATTCAGGCAATATCTATTTTCAGAAAAGAGGAAAACAACTCTCTTTTTCTAGATCGTTGTCAGTAAGAGCACCTCTGTCTCCTTGGTGTCTGCACAGCTCTGCCAGAGGAGCCCAAACTCTGCCCTGGGCAGGCTCCCCAGGTGCAGATCAGTGGCACCACAACCCCCAAAACCCCTTTTGGGAGGCTTGGTTGACACCTAGCAGGGTTTGTCACAACTAACAGGACTTCTGGCTTGACTTAGCAGGTCCAGGAAAATCTGACCCATCAGCCAGACCGTCAGCACTGTGCTGATTTAATAAGCCCTCCCAGAATATGGAACAAGAAACAACCAGCTGAGGTTTGGAAACCCTCTAGCAGAGGGTTTTGCTTGGAGAGGTAGATTTTTGTTGTTTTTTATTTAATGGGGTTTCTTTCTTTCTATTATTCACAATATCCTACATCCCCATTACTCTCAACCACAGTTCTTTAGGGCAATTATACAAATTGCTTCCATAACTCCAAGTTTATATCTGTAGCCATTCCAGCTAAAAAAAAAAAAAGTCTCCTGAATCTTTTAAGCAAAAGATCATCCTGGCACAGGCATGCAGCTCATTCTCCCACTCAGCTTTCCCTAGTCCACTCCTAGCTATGACAAGGGTGTTGCTACAAGCTGTCTAACACTGATCTTCTCTGTGGCATCTGCAGCAGCCCTGCTTTGTCAGAGAGAAAAAAACATTGCCATGCTTTTTGCTCCTGCCACAGGGCTTGGAGATGCTTGCTTGGAAAACACGGCTGGCCCTGCAGGGTCTGGTGAAAAACCTGCCTATATCCCAGGCTCTGGGCAGGCTGGGTTTAAGCCAGGCAGGCAGTTTGCAGGGTTCATTTCCCCAGGAGGATGGGACCCTGGCCCAGCTGCAGCATCCAGGGACACACTGTCCCACATGCCATGGGGTGCTGGAGCTGCTCCAGTGCCCATGGCCAGCCCAGCACCAGCCTGGGTCAGGTGCAAACACTTATGGAACCCTTCTGGAACAGCAGAACTGACTGCAAACACTGATCCCCACCCATATGAGTGCTTCCCTCTCCTTCCCCTCACCTTGCTCATCTTCCAGATGCATTCCTGGGAAGCCTGCAAGGTGGCTGCAGCCTCTTGGAGCAGAACCCTTCAATCAGTCCCATTCTCTACCTTGTGCTGCCCTGTCCTCTGCATTAACCTCCTTTCTGGAAATGCAGGGTTACAGATTTCACCTATGCTTTCAGATTTGATTTTTTGTCCCCTAAAATGAAAGCAATGGTAGGAGGCATAAGGGTTGAGCTGAACTTTACTGCCAAATATATGATAAATTAATTGTCTGTGCATCCCTTCTTGTTCCATGTGAAAACGCCACTATGCTCACAGCCAACTTGGTTGGCTTTATTTAATCTGCTTAATGAATTGATGTGTAACAGAAATTTTGTTCCCACAGATGAGAAATAAATCTCTTACTAATCAGAAAGCTTACAACCCCCCCAAGCTTTTTAATACATGACTTTCCAGGGCCATCATACTGCCACCACTAAAACCCTTGCCAGTGATAAATAAGAGGCACTTTTTTGTTTCAGTTACATGCTAAGGCAGTAAATATAAGAGCAAAAGACAAAAAAGATCAATTTTGCAAAAGAAAGTAGCTTGTATTATGCTAAAATAGCTCTGCTTGAGATATAAACACCAGGTCAGTGCAAAAGCTGTGTGCAAATGGCACTTTGCTCTTACATCCAAGTGATTTAGGCTACATAGCACAAATGCAAATAAACATTCAGGGCCACCTTTTGGTAGATGGCATCTTGTAACAGAGGCAGAGAGATCTGTATTCCAGAAATAGACACTCAGCACTCTGACTACATGCAGTCTAGAAACCTTAAATAAATAATCAAATTCCAGCCCATATTTCAAACCCACTGACCCCCCAGAACCCCAAAGTCCCTGTATCTGATGCTGAATGCCTTGCATTCTCACAGCCTTTTGCAGAAGGAATGAGAACAAACCTCTTACACAGCTCAGACCAGGGGCTGCTTTTGAAAACCTCCATGCAAGACACTCACTGCAGTTTGTTGCCCACACAGGAGCTCAGCAGAATGAAATCCTTGAACCAGCCAGAAACTGCTGTGGTCCCTTCACTAGCACAACAGCAGCACTGCATCATTTACTACAGATTTCCTGCAGCCACTGCCAAATATGGCACTTTGGGGACGTTTATTTAAAGCGTCATTGTTCTCTGTGCATTAACATATGCTCCAGTCAAACCCTTTATTCATCATTGCCAGATATGATGAGCCTTGTTACAGCCCCAATTAAAGAGTTTTGAAAGCACTGCCTTAATTTATAACCAGGAGAAGAAAAAAAGATTTTAATAAATATAGGGACCTGAAACCAGCCAGAATTCCTTTCCAGATAAGCATATCTGACTTGGCTTTCAGCTCTGCAAGAAAACACCAAGTTCCTCATGGGATTGTGCCAATGAGCTGAGATGGGACATGGACAGTCCCTATTGCCACTCTCCCAGGAGGGGACATGAAGTCCCCCTGGATTCTCTGGGCATCCTCACATCTGCAAGGGGAAGCTTTATCAAGCCATCTTTCTTGAGGGTCCATGAGCTTCCTGATGTTTGTATGGCAGTGAATCCTCAACAGAGGCAACACCATTTTAAATTGCTTCAAGCGTCAAGGCTCCAGGCAATCAGAGTGATTTTATCAGCTAGACTAAAATTACTAGAGAAAACTGAGGCACAGGACATCCCCCCTTTCCCAGAGCAGCCTCCAGCACTTTTAAGTTCAGTAACATGAAGTCTTCCTGAAAAACTCACATTCACAGGATCCAAGTGCCTCACCTCAGGTCAGTTGGCAAATTTCACTGACAGCCCTGGGACCCATCACCCTGAGTGACAGCTCCAAATTGTGCACACAATTCCATCTGTGTGCACATGAAAAGCCCCATAAACCACCACAGCTAATATCAGCCTAAGGGAGGGAAATCTAGTTAATGGCACATTAAAAAGTTAAATTCCATTATTAATGAAAATACCTCCAGCAGAGCAATTATGCAGCACCCTTAGAGAAAGCTGCCAGGAGATGGAGCACAAACAGGAGCAGAGCTGGCAATAGGGTGTCTGCTTATGGACTGGCTGAGCTGCTGCCACCCTGCACCTCCTGCAACCTCCCCAGGTAGAAAATACTATTGCAAACATCCCTTCTGTAGCTAATAACTGATCTGCAGCAGCAGGCCAATAAAAAGTCTTGTGTAGAGGAAGAAAGAGACATTTGGTGCTTACAGAATTACAATTCTCCACTCTGGGGGAATGTGGGATAAATAAGCCAATTTCATGCAGAAGCCTAAGTGCTGAGAAAGAAAAATTCCACAGTAGAGGCTGAAAAACGATTTGGGGTTAATTAACATCCATGAGTCAAAGCTTGCCTGACAGCATGAGCAGGGGAGATGGCACAGCCTCCCTGAGCAAAGCCAGAGCACTGCACAGCAGCCCTCCACTACCTGCCAAGCCCTGCACTGAAGCAGCATGCACATGGAAATCATAATCCTGGAAAATCCTTCTCTCCTTTTGTGGGGAAGAGGGAGACAGTGAACATATCTAGTGGAACATTTAAACAGTACTCTGCATGGTCATTTCACAATTAAATGTTTTTAGAACTAGTGACTGGTGACACCACGTGCTTTCCCCTCCTCTTCCAGCTTTCTTGGGTGTCCAGGCAAAACCAAAGTCTCCATAATCAGGTGCCAAAAGCATAAATTCCCGCTATCAGTCTAGAAGAAAGAAAAGTGCTGTCTACGACAATGACTGATCAAGAAATAACTGGCATTAAGTAGTAGTCACAAAACCCCTTTGAGTGAGGTATAATAAAAGCTGGCTTTGCAGTTGTTTGATTTTCACACTAATGAACAAATTAAAGTTTATTTCTATCATCTTTAAAATTCATAGTGGCAGGCAGCTGAGGAAGCACTTGCATTTTCAATGCATCAGCTTATAAGCATGTATGCAATTTTTATGGCTAAGCATTATGTCTCCTACTGTTATTTGTGATCCAGACCAGCCCTGTGCTTTTCCTCTCTCGATGTGAAGAGTCTAGCTTTAAGGAGTTTTTGTTGGGCAGGTTGTGAACAAAATTGAAATAACCACAGCAAATTAATTGGCAGAGACAGAAAAGCTCCCTGGAGTGCTACAAAATGTTGAAGAGATTAGAAAACTTCCTAGAGGACAATAAAGATGTACATACATGACCAGGTATTCCTCAGCCTTGTATCCTATAAAGGTGGTTTTGAAAGCTGCAGTCCTGCAGGTCTTCAGTCTGACCTTTGTAAAAGTGCAAAAATTAAAAGGTGGGCATGGAGAAACCTGCCAGTCAGGAGAATCACCACCATCCTGCTTTGGATCATGACTCCAATTGCACAGCAGCCCTCGGAGTCACCTGGCACCCACTGTGCTGACGTGCAAACACTGATCTCTGACCCAACAACGTTTCCCTGAAATGGCAACAACATCAGGAAGGTGGGATCAGGGGGATTCAGGTCTCTGCTTCTCTCAAGATGACCCTTGAAATGCTTAGCTCGTGATGTTATTAGCATCAGCAAGCAAGGGAGCCAGCCAAGAGCAAAATGTATTTTATCTTTCCATCAGCAGCTGAAGTGGGCCAGCGTTCAACAGCACAGCGTGCCAGTATTTCTTCGAACGCCAAACGCGTCCTCCAAACTCCGGCAGCAGAGGGAACAGGCTGAGCACTGCAGCTCCTACATTCCTACTTCAAGGCAGATACTGCCTCTACATTACATGCACAGAAAAAGTTTTCCTACTCTGGGCCAATTTTCACCATCAGGAAGATACGAACAGGCTACTCAAGTTAAATTCAGACAGGCCAGGAGGGAGCCTGAGCCTGCCCAAGTCTCTCTGCAATGGTTTAACCCAGATGAGCACAGATCAGTCCAGTCCCAGCTGCATGCAGTGTTTGCAGTCTGGAGAGAAAAATGCACAAGTTCACTGCTTCAGAAAGTTAATCTGCTCTTCAGAAGAAGATATCCCAGAAAGAACAAGCTGTCTTCAAAAAATAGATGAAATTGGGATTTTTGGATTCTGTTCCAACCCATGGAATAGCATAGGACATGGGAAGGACTCCTCTAGGTATCTGAGTACACCAGTGAGACCATGACCATCTTTCACCGATAGACTGATCCTGATGGTGCTTTTGCTGAGCAATTCAATGCACAGACCCCAAACCCACCTATGTCTGATCCCTATGGAGCTGTGTGGAGGAGAGGATGTCCTGTGGAACTTACCTCCCATAGCTGTAAGGCCTTCAAACCCACCGGCACCCTTTAAATACAGCTCCACAGCACCTGGCAGCTGTTTTACTGTAACACCCCCCTCACAAAAGCCCTGACACATTTACTCAGCAGATCCCAAGCAGCACTCCAGCCCTGAGGCGGGAGCCATTCCCAGTGCAGCCCCCAAGGACACAGCTGTGCTGTGGCAGCCGGAGCAGAGGGGCAGGCTTTGCACGCACACCAAGGGAGAAGCAGGAGAGCCCTGCAGAGCTCACAGGCTCTAAGGAGGGTATGCAGGCAGCCCTCAGGCACTGCACACTTCAGCCACAATGAACTCTAAACCTTTAAACACACACCAGAAGTGCTGCTGCTCGGAGGCTGCAGGCCATATATCATGCACCACTAAATGACTTTTGTCTCGACAGAACTGTCACTTCACGTTGTAAGAGCAGAAGAGCCAGGTAATGCAGGTCCTTATGAGTGCTTATAGTCTGCAAAAATAAAGGTACATATTGATGAACCCAAGATTCTGAACAAAATGTAGCATCATATCCATATCCATTCCCAAAGAACAACAAATAAACTTTCATTTCTGCAAAAAGTACTGAAAGCTGTTCATTTTGGAGGCTTATTTTGTTTAGAAAGCCTGCTTTTAGCTTTTCCAGACTTCTCAGCTATAGTTCATCTTTCTTTAATTAGTTGAGCTCAACCAGCAAAGAGCAGGAGTTGAGAAACAAGGGTCTGCACATAAAAGCATTTGCAATCTCTGGCTGGCTAATACAGTCTAAATATACACTGCAATCTGCCTGTCAGACTTATTAGAGGGCAGCATTGTGTTCTGTATACTACATTACTATTATTGTGTTTTCCAGGAGAACGAGTTATCCACTGATAGTGATTTCTTGTGGGTAAATGAGGCTGCTAGGTTTGCTTCATTAGCATCTTTTCTGCATCCACCAGCATTTAAATTAGAGATTCCCCTGGACCATACAAAGGAACAAGTGTTTACTCAAGTGTTTCACCAGCTTGTCAACACAAGGACCTCTCCTGCATCCCACACTCCTGCCTTTGCTGGGGCTTGTGGAAGCTACAGAAACAGGTACCTCAGAACTGAACAGCTCCTTACAGAGATGGAATTCAATCCCCAGTTTCATTACAGAAACAGTTGTCATTCCTGACACAACTTTTGAAGCAGATCAAAATGAATATTTGGGTTTTTTGGGTGCAAGTTGCCACACTTACTGCCCTATGAGCGCTTCTGTGATTTCCCATCAAATCTCACACTTACTTCTGCCCTCAGACCCTCAGTCAAAGAGCTGGCACATCTCCTGCTGCCCTGCCTAGAGCCCATTTTGGTCAGGACAGGGCTGTGGGGAAGCCTCCAGGCCCCAAGGAGCACAGAGCTGGGATGCTCAGGGCTGACATCACCTTTGTAGCCCCATGAACCACCAGCCTCCCAGCTTGGTTATTTCTACTGCCCCAAAACCCCACACAGCCAACAGCACAAGGTGAGATGCAGGCAGTGCTCAGCCTATGAAACACTCCAGGAAAACTCACAGCAAATAGGGAGGGGAAGAAAAATGGATTTATCTCCTCTGATGGCTTGGCTGGCAGTAGGGAGAAGAGAGGGAGGATCCTTCTGCTCAGGCTCTGTCCCCATCTCCCAGACTTCCTCCATGTTGAGTCATTCACACTTGAATGGAGCAACATTGAAGTCAGTGATAGGACTGGGTAGGGAGAAGGGAGAACTTTGTGACAGGATATGACACGGTGCAAAACCACATGTGAGATCAAACAGGCTGCTGGTGGGAACAGGAACATGGGCATATGGCAAAATCCACCTCCTGGAATGACTTATTAGTCAAAAATATTTTTAAATGCTGCTTTAAATTCAGCACTTTAATGCCCTTCTGCTCTCTTAGTGAGGCAGTTAGTTGGCTGTAACACTAGATTAGAAAACCTAATTCCTTTCACATACAGAACATTTGAAATAGTGCTAGTTGTGACTCAAAGGGCCCTTTCCAGTATAGATTGGGTAAGTAGCTGATGTATTTCCAAGGAAAGTTTACTTCACCACTGCTCCCCATGCCATCAGCTAATTCTAGAAGCAGTGCAGCTACCTGTGGTGTCGTGGTGATTGTGGCTGGTGTGCATAAAGCACAAAAGGAGCAATAGCCATAAAACTGCTTCTCACTACCACTTCACAGGAGAGGTTCCCAGAGCACTGCAGTTATTTGCACCTTCACAGCTCCACAGTTTATCAGTCATTTCACAGTCATGGAAATCCAGGCAGAGATGAAGTGAGGGAGGCATGAAAGACTCATGAGAACTCCCCTTTCCCAGAGAGGGGTTCATTCTCACTTGGACAGAGCACTAAGTCAGCTCTCAAACTCCACTAGCATCAAACAGAGATCTGGGCTACAAATTACAGGCAAATCAGTTGGTCTTTAATCCTAAAAAATGCCTTAGAGTAGACAGAAAACCCCTACATTCAAAGGTTTAAGCTTTAGAAAAAACTTCAGAGGCAGGACAGGGAGGCTCCGTACAGCAGGTCCGTATATCTAATGAGACAATAATTAAACATTTAATTTTCTAATCATCATTTTGATCTGGTGAGCACTGCTCTGGGTTAAAAGCACCATCAAACCTACAGATGCAAAATAAAACCTGCTTAGCATGGACGCCAGCTCTTCAATTCTGTCGGCAGCACTGAGGACAGGTGTCTGTTCTATATCACACTCCTAGCTCAAGGATCCACCTTCTCCAACAGATTTAGATCTTCTCCAAGAACACTTGGCTTCAACTCCAAGCTGAATCCCGAGTTTTCCAAAAATTACAGCACTGATTAGATTTATGAGATGATTAAGAGTCTTTGCAAGTCCAAAATTCAGGTAGTTAAGCTATAACAGGCTGTTCCACTACAAACCCCTGAAGGCACAGCCAGTTTCAGGTCTGGCTTCCAAGAACAGAGTGTGCTCTGAAGACACACTGCAAGGGAGCCACACCTGCAGTCACATGCCACAGCTGCTGGGGGGCAGGTGGCCCTGACCTTTGCAGCTCTGACACAGCCACAGGCACTGCAGCATTTCTGACTCCAAGCTCTAAAGGTTACCTGTGAGGGACCAAAGCAAAGCTGAGCCCCTGCAGCAGTGACTGACCACAGCTGGAGCAGCCCAGGCACAGCCAGATGTGCCCTACACAGCACCCAGAGCCTGCCTGGGGAGGCATCAGAGCCAGACAAAGCACTGAACTAGGGACACAGAGCAGGTTAAACAAGGACTGAGTAAAGCCCAGCACAGACTTAACAAAACCAGCCTGAAAAACCCTTTGTGGCCCTAACCAGGCTCTGAGCTGCTGCTGCTGCTACATAGTGAAGGAACATCACGATGTTGCAGGATAAACCCAGACCCTCAGCTCCACCAGCAGCAGAAAACTCTCCTTTGGCTACAAATGGTTCTGAAAAAGTAATTAGTTTTCCCAGAGTTATTAGGAAAGTAATTGTATGCACAGTTACAGCTCTGCTGTAGACACTGCACTCCAAATGAGGAAAAGGCAGAGTTGAAGAGGGATTTGTTTACAGTTGTAATTGTTCTCTGCCCTGACTTCGCTCAAGCAGCTACAATTATTAATCTGTAAATTCAACATCAAAATCTGAGATAACTAGATAGAGGCAAGGTCAGATGGAAAAACAATCTAATTTTTTACATTACATTTATTTTTTTCCAGCTTTCTTTCTGAGCTGATATTAAGAACTTACATATTTTAAGTAAGTCCCAGTGGCCACACATGCCATCAGCAGAGTGCAGCATAGCAAAAATAATTGAAGTAATTGTTTTTAAGAACAAAGTATATTCCCTTTAGCTATGAGAACAGTTTTCATAGCTGAAATCAGATATGAAACTCCACGCTGAATTTATTTCCTTGCTACAAGTAATTCTTTAGATTTTTTCCTGTGAAGAGACATGCTCCAGTTTAGAAGGGAGGTGAGCCCTGGATATCATTACCTGTGTTGTAGATCAAAGTAGCTTGGTGGAAAAAAGCCCTATTGATGCTAAAGCCTGCTGACGTGGAAAAAGCTGAAAAACACAAGAGACAGACTCCAAGACCTATGTTCAACTACAGGGATGAGGACAGGAAAATATTCTTAGCCTGGAGACAAAAATAAACGAATTATTACAAACAAAAAAAAAAAAAATCTATTACAAAACAGAAGGGAAAATTTTGTCTTTGTCAACTAAAGCAAAACAGTTTAATTTCTCCTACATTCTAGTTCAAATATAAAGTGAAAAAAGAGAAAGGAAAAGCTAAGTGGGGAAAAAAAAAAAAATCAAATCACTTTTTCCTCCCAAATTCTAAAACTAGAAACTATTTCCAAACATTAAAAGCTTTTCAAGGAGCACAGTGTCTGGGACCATTTCACGCTGAAATCACATTAGCACATCTCTTTCATAGTGCAGCCAGATGGGTTCTCACTTCTTTAATAACTAAGCTGTAAAACCTTTTCTATCCACCAAATAAGCAAGTTTGTGCTGTTACAGAAAGATAACACTGTAAGGACAACAAATCTGTCTTGTGATTTACTCCACACTGGCAGAATCCCACCAGGGATGAATAGATCATTTTTCCACCTTTTCCAAAATGAGGACTCAGGTATTTTCAAAATCCTTTTCCATTCATCTCTGCTCACAGCATATGCAGCATGTGAAAAAGCTCCCATGTTCTGCAATTAATTTTCTCTGAGGTGGACAGCAGAAAACAACAGACCCATGAGAACCTCGTGCCTGGTCTGCAGGGAACTGCAGCACCACATTCCTGAAGTGGCCTCAGCAGACTTGGCATATTCCTGCACTGATTCATTGTCCTGTCAATGAATCTAACTGGACGTTTATTAACAGTGAAAACAAATACATTTTATCTTCTATGCCAAGAACTGTCTCTCTGAACAAGAGAGAACAGCAAAGAAGCAGCTGAGATATTAAAATGCTTAAAATAAAAATACATAGCTGGCACCATGGTATTTGATTTAATGTTTAGCGCATGAGGAACTTGAAATTTAATATGAAATGTGAACTGTCACAAACAGTGATTTCTCCATTCATAGCATAAAGATGGGCTGCACAGATCAGTATCCTGTTTCTACAGAGTATTGGCAGGGAGAGAGAGAGGGATCTAGGTACACACCACATATTAGCTACTGCCACATAATCTTACATTCACTGATGATTTTACACTTTTTAGTGTCTCCTGAACCAGTGATTCTGTGATTTGATAACACTGAGGGAGATCAGTGTTCACTAATCCCATTCACATCTCCTTTGACAAGTGCAGCTCCCCTGGGATGGATGCAGCCACCACCACATCATCCCCAAAGGGGAGATCACAGCCCTTGCAGGGTATCTCAGGGGAATTTCCTTCCTGAGCCATTTCCCAGAACAATCTCAGGCCAGGATCTCATCTCCAAAGTCACCTGTAGCATCAAGGATTTAGAAGCACAGAGGAGATGTGGGAGTGAAGGTTCTGGCCACAGTCAGCACAGGCCTGCAGCAAGATCCTGCTGATGCTCAGAGACACCCACTCTGTCTGGGGGACTGCAAATCTGCATCACCCAAAGTCACCTGCTCTGCTGACATGATCCACGTCCTCAGAGCCAAGAATGCTCTGGCAACAAGAGCTCCTTGAACCTACTGCTGGGTGGCTTTGTGACATCAAGCACACGGTGGCTTTGGAACTGAACCCCAGGAACAAACACTCCAGCTTCCTGCTGAAGACAGGCAGAATCCCATTGTCAACTGTGTCTGACCAGCTCCTGACCATGTCTTGTACACAACATTCAGCCTCCATCCTGCTCCAGCAGGAAATGTCCCAAAAATCTGATCTCAAGCCTTGAACATTACACATAGCAAAAATACAGCTCTTGAAGGCAACCTGGATCGTTTACCATAAGTCACTTCTGAGGTGACTCAAATAACATCTCCCCTGCAATGAATTCACACCCCACTGCCAACAGGGTGTCAGAGAGACTTGCTTATGGGCACAGAGTACTTTCTCCAAAGCAGACAGGAGCCATCTCTCATAAATCATCACACAGCAGAGGCACCATCTGCAATAACAAATGAGACCTCTGAGGCATCTTTAAAGTCTTGGGCTTGCTACATTAAGTTTAAAGCATATAGATGTGTCTTTGGCAAAAGAAAATTTTCCAGCATCATACTACTGTGCATGCCACTATTCAGGGAATGAAAAGATCCTGCCACACTGCTCTAATTAACAGAGGCTCAGTATCTCCAGCTCATGGCCAGCTGGACAATTGAGGCTGCCCTCTCCAGCTACTGCTTTGAAAATTTAGGGTACATTCACATGAAGCAGACATACAGCACAGGAAAAAACACTATAAAGCAGAAGGGTAAAAATGCTGTTTGTTATTGCCATCTGCACAAAACTACAATTTAAAGCATCAGTTCCTAACCACCCACAACCTGTGTTTTCCAAAGGACATCTTCCCTCTTGCAGGTACAGTGTGTGCTTGGCAACACCTGCAGCTGCTCTCAAGGGTCCTGACTTGGGAGTGCACCACAGTAGTAGCATTGACAAGGGCCATATTTCATTCTGTGTGTTTTTAGTGACTAACAGCTACATTACAGCTGAGTGCAGAAGGCAGACACACCTATAATACAGACTAGCCAATAACACAGAACATACCAATAATACAGAGCTAACAGACCTGCCCAATGTGGGACATTGGCTTACAGAGACTGTTCTGCATCACCAAGCTGGTAGATTTGAGTTCATCACATCTCAATTCAGCCCAATTGAGATGGGAGGGTCAAAATTAAAAGGGGAAAAAAAACCCATACAATTTTGAACACTTGTTTTGTCTGCCAACATTAACAGTATTTGCAGTTATCAAGTGTAACAACTGCCATTGTCATTCCCATCACATCGTGGCACAGGGAGAGAATTAAAGAAGTCACATTTGCCAGCAGCCCATATTGAAATCACATGGCTGCTGTATAAACTTTCAATTATGGAGGATAGAGGCTGAGGGTAGAGGAGATAATCCTTATAAGAACTGCTTCAAAGGTAGAGTATGGATGAGATTTCAGAAAGGCTAACTTAGAAGCTGTGTGATGTGTCTGTTGTTTCGATATCAAGGTCATCCATAACGCTTAGACGTGGTTTTCACAAAGGAAGCCTTTTAAAAATATTTTCTTTATTTGTTTCTACAAATCAGCTGATTCTAGTTATAAAAATCCCACTAATTGAGTGCCACACAAATCATCAAAGAATTCCCTCACTGTTTAAAGAATAAGACAAATGAGGCACAAGACAAACAAGGAACCCTGTTTACACCAAGCTAAGGAAGCCCTAAATTCAAGTCCAACACAAAACAACTTGAATAATTTCATCTTTCAGTGAAAGCAAGCTGAGCACGCCTGAGTTGCTTTGTGTTTGCTCCCCTGCCCCAAATGCTCTGCACTCAGATGCTGTGGATTAGCTGATTTTCCCACTATGCACTGCACTGACTTGTGCATACAGGTGAGCTACATATATTTTGGGAATAATGCACTATTCTGTCCCTGTGAAATCTGTCTTTAGCTATTAACTATGCATGCTCTTTCATAATACATGTACTTGGGAGGAATTTTCATCCCCACAAGCCCTCTGCACTAACAGCTCTCAAACCTTGCATGGAGTGTTCTTTGGGATGGCAAGACAACAGAACAGCCTGCTGTCCTACCTGATCCAGGACAAGAGGAAATTTTCAGGGCTTCTGAATCTTGCTGGCAAATATCCCAAGGGCCTAATAGTGATTCACTGCATACAGCCACATCTGAGCAATTCACTGGAAGGTAACACCTCTCTTTTTCAAACATATTTATCTTTCTCAGCTAACGAGTGCTGCACCAGGGAACCCTGTGGGGCACAGAGAAAGAACATCCACTTTGTGCAATGATGCTCCACCAACTGTTAGAGTCTGATGTACAATTTAGCACAGGAAAGGTTTTCTTCAGGGTTTCTCACTGGAAACCAACAGCAAAGCATGGATTCCCAAAGAAAAAAAAAATTGAAGCAAATAAACCTCAGAATTGTTTCCTCTCTGTCTCTCATATGGTTAAAATTAATTGGTTTCATCTGTCTAGGCAGCAGAAGACTACAACACACCAGAGAAGCCAGAATTGCTCATTTCTGAAACTCCACTCCTTAGCAGTGCCATAAATGGCTTTAATGTATTTCTGAATGGCAAATACAGGAGAAATGGAACAACTCTCCTTGAGTCAATGATAGCTCAGATAAAAGATAAAGCTGAGATTTTACTCTTGTTCTTTAACAATCATCAGGAATGGATGGAGAATAAAACCTGAGATACTGCAGGGGATTTCAGCACAGAAAACCTGGAGGTCCCACATGGCTGCCACTGAAATGCCCTCCAAGCATTATCACCACCCCCCAGATGACAATGCACTAATTCAAAACTGCTGTGTCCGACAATCAGCCACTTGGAAGCACAGGATTAAACACACATCACCCTGGAGAAAGGGAAAGGTGATGACAAGGGACCAAAAACCAGCAACTGTAAGTTTAACAAAGGAAGGCTCAGAGGTAAATTTAGCTAGAAAAATTAAGAACCATAGAGGTGGAGTTTAAGGCAATTAACTGCTGTTTCAATCAGTTCCACATGGCAGGGGTCAAAAAATGATAAGATATTTTTAATGCTTTTCATTGCAGAGTGGCAGCAGTTAAGTGGTGCCTGCATGTGTTACATCATCACTTCCACACTCCTTATTCTATTACCAACTAAGCAGAATCTGAAAGTGCAGCTAATTAAACAGAACCTAAATTCAGCAGGTTTGGATGACTTGCACCACAGTTTTAAAAGAACATCCTGAAACACTCTATTATTGATATCAATTTTAAATATGTTGGGTACATGGAAGTCACAGTAGCTGGGAAAAAACACACTGATGTGCCAAGTATTTTAAGAATTAAATAGACAATCCTAAGAATGATCTCCAATAAATGAGTGTGATAAAATTAATCTGTATAAATTGGAAATTCTCCAGAATGCACAGTACCTAGTGTTATAGATTTTTTAAAAAGTACTCTTCAACATGATTTTAGTCATTAAAATGACATTGTAGACTGTCCATACAGCATTTGGCTTCATGCTATACTATTATTTGATGGAGATGAGGAAATAATATGACATTTATTAATGGATGAAAATCATTCCATGCAGTGGGCACTGAAGAGTCACAGGTACACACACATGTTCCTGTTGAGGAGTTGGCGGAGGCTGCTCCTTGGCTCTGTGGTGTAAATGAGTGGAAGAGAATCTGAAATCATTACTTATCAAACCTGAGGATGGCAAACATTGTAGGACAGCTAAATAGCTGAGAAGGGAACAACAGATCCACATGGCTAAATAACCTCCCCCAAGGAACACAGCAGAGACTCCAGTAGTGCCACCCACACACAGAGCACACAAACAATGGGGCAGCCTCCAGTGAAGCCATTCATTGATTTTGGCAGGAACCTCATGGTCAACATGCAGTTAGGGAAGCTGAGCACGCAGTGCTGGAATGGTCCTCTGCTCAAGGGAAGCTCAGAGAACTTTGGATGTGGGAGCTCAAACTAAAAAATAAACCAGCACGTGGGATTAGCTCTGTCAAAATTATAGTAAGTTTTAATGCATGCAATTCAAGAGGAATATTGAAAAAAATGAATCCAGTGCAAAGAACCTCCAAGAGGATGATTAAAGGACCAAAAGGGCAGCTTAGAGAAAGACTCCAGAAGCACCATCTGTTCTCCTTAATGAAGGGAGAAGGTTAATAGGACAATCTGATCACAGTTTTCAAGTACCTACGTAAGGAACAGAAATTCGATCAAAGAGCTCTGTCCTTTAGCAAATCTGGTCTAACAAGAGGCAATGCAAAATTCAGACAAACTTAGGCCCAAACCAAGATATGTTTATGATGGTTAGCCAGTTAAAGCTGATGTTGGCAGTATTACCAGTATGGATACCTGTCAGTAAGGCTGAATGCAGGACAGTAAAAGCTGTCATGGATTTTCAATCACACATTAAAAACATGATGGCATGAGTTTCTTCCACCCCTACTCAGAGGCAGCTTTCTAGCTAAAAAAGAATTAATTCAGAGCAGCCAGGGAATTTTACAGCAGAGGCTTTACATGAGCAGCCCTCTGTGTCCCTTGAGGCCCCTACAGCAGGAGCATCATTCCAAGGTAGGGACTGTGACGTGCACCAGGGACAGGCTCTGTCATTCTGGCATCTATTAGGAATTAAAGTTTTAAGACTGAAGCTTCTCTGCTGTACCATGAGCTGGCTAACATTCCCACATCAAGCTGGTATTTATCACAGTACCTCATCCCTCAGCATCTCCCACTATGTGACTGTTTGGGATAGAACATGCACATTCCCACGGAGCCTATGAACCTTCAGCCCAGGTCACATCCTGCAGCACCCATGCAGTAAGGTAACAGCTATAACAGGCATAAAGTGAAGTATCCAATCCGCACTTAATCCCATTTTAAAATTAAATATTCATTGCTTACTGTGGGTTGTTTTTAGAAGGACTGGGGGATGTGCCGTTCTTTCAAATGTTCTTTGGCTCTGGAAGCTGAGGGAGCAGAGCATCAGCTGCAGGACCCCAGCTGCTGCTGGTTCCATAGGTTTTACTGAGAAGAGCCTTTTGTATAAAAACACCCCAGCCACAGACCTGGGCAGCCTATTCAACAGTCACTTTGTTAATAACCCAGCAGTGCTAAGGAATAAGTAGAATTATAGAAGTGCTTGTGTTGTAAGGGACCTTAAAGATCCTCTAGTTCAGGGGAAGATGTTCCAAGCAACATCATCCTCTAGACCAGGTTACTCAGAACCCCATCCAGCCTGATCTTGAACACATCCATGGGTGGGCAGTCCACCACCTTTTTGGTAATTTAAGCTCTTCAGTTTTCTTAAGAAGCTCTTTGACTCCTGGGTGCCAGAGGTTTGTATCCTCAGGGCTTGCACTGCAGTGTCCTACACTCTGAGAAACCCTAAGGATGCATGAGGGGCCTTGGATCCCCCACATTAAGCCCCAGTTCTCTCTCCATATTGTATGAAAGCATTTGCAGCTCCAACCTTTTGGTTCAAATCTAATCCTCCTCTTCTGTCCCTTACATTTAAGTACAAATCCGTGTTTCCTGCCCTACAAACAGCATTCAGGCACTGTTTTTAAGGGAAACAACTACAGAATAGAACCTAATACCTCAAACCAGAAGTACAAAAAGCCGCTGGTGGATTTTTAGGAATGAGGGCCTGGATGAGAAGGGGAGGGAGCTTGGCTAGAGGCAAAAGCAGCCTGTAGAACAACCAGCAGCAGGCTGGCAGTGTGTAACCATTTATTAATTAACTATTTATTAATTCAGTTCATAAGAGCCACAGCCCAGGGCACAGTTGAACTCTATTCTGAATGTAGGTGCATCATGAAGAAGCCTTCACAGCAAAGGCTCTGCTGAAAAATTCCCAGCCCTGCTCCCTCTGCTCCACTCCTCGCTCCTGCATGGAGCCACTGATGTTTTGGAGGGGGTGGGAGCCCATCCCTTTCTGGCAAGGCAGGCACCTCATGTAAATTCATTGAATAAATGCAGTCATTTCTCTCAGCTGATCCATCCCCACGTGCATGTGCTGAAGCTGTGCCAGACCCTCAATGCAGCCAACTCTCCCACAGTTCATCACTCCTGAAGGTGAAACTGTTCGTCACCCTTATCAGCATTTCCCCCTTCCTTCTCCTCCCCAACTGCCTTTTCTGAATTTCCCGGCCCTCCTTTCTCACAGGAGCCTGACTCCGCACAAGTCAAAAAGCAAACCCAGGCAGAGCCTTGAAAGAGACCTTGGAGAGTAAAGGACATTACAAAGTTATTTTAAGCTGAGGAAAACTGCATTTCCCCTTAGAGGTTGATTTCAGTCTCTAGAGCCCTTGAATTTTTAGACTTAAACCTGTCTCCTTGATAGGGCTCCATAGTAGCTGAGACCCACAAAGAAATTTCCAAGGCACGAGCAGACATAAATAACTGGAAACAAAACTGGAGCATCATCACTAGATGCTCACATGAGCTCTGGCTTCTGCAGTCAGTCCATGTGAGCCTTTAGTCATCTGAAACAGCACAACCCTCAGCTCTCCATGAGCAAGGAAAGCTGTGCTGGATCAGCTGGAGCTAATTCTTACTCCAGTAAGAATAGAGGGGGTAAAAGATCAACTCCTAGTCCCAGCCTGAGTTGAAGAAATTAAATCAGGGACAGAGTTGAAGAAATTAAATGATGGGCAGAGCTGCAGTGAGGAGCCCACCCCACCTGCTACTGACCCCAGTCCCCATGCAGGCCAGCAACCCCTTATCATACCCCACAGGGCTGCACAGAGCAGGAGAGACCTTCCTGCAAGGGATGCTTGTCACCTCTGGGTGCTGCTCTGAGCAGAGCCCTCCACACCAACCATGCACATCCAGGGCTGGCAGTGCCTGCTTTGCCTTGTGCAGTGTAACCACTAGAAGCTAAAAGCACATGGTCAAAACAGACTGCAGAATTCACAGACTCAAAGCTACTATCCAGCTGTGGAGGCTCTATGGGCTTAGGTTTACATCATCTTCACTTTTATTAACTTCAGCTGCTGGAAAAGCCCTCTTAAACAAGAAAATGAGGGTTTGGCTCTCCTATATCAAGAATCATGGAGCATAAAGCAAGGGAGGTACTCAGAGCATTCAGTGAGAGATCTTTCAGAAAAGAAGATGAAAATAATGTATTATTTTAAAGAACACACAAGCAGTCCGCCAGCCAAGAAACCTTTTAAATTTTTAATTAGAGATGCTTTTCTGTCTTTTTTGAATTTGGGGAGGGAGTGATAGAGATTTTTATCAGACTCTTTTCCAGATTCAGTTACATAGCTCTAGCTCTGAATGCACTCCTAAAGAAATAAAACATTACTTACTTTCCAGAAATGATTGGTGATTGAGGATGCCTTAAATTGAGACTTTGAGACTCTTCATATGGCTTCTAATTGCATTTAAAAGAGTGTGCAATCATTTATCAAATCTGTTACCTTTCAAAGCATCATCAACTTCATTTCTTCAAAGAGGCACTACAGTTCCTAACCACCAAAAAATCCCTGCCCATACCTTGCCAGCTTTTCAGTGTACATTTTCACATCCAGGGCAGCAATGCCAGAAGTAATTCCATTGGACATCCATAATACTTTTAAAAACAGGGTGCATTAGACTTGTTCCTTACAAAAAGGATCTCTGCATTTGGAACCTATGCACAATTCAAACCTGAGAACAGCCAAAAAATTTGGCATGACAGCTCAGATCCATTTGGTCCCCTCCCTGACTCCCTCTGCTCAGACAAGCAGTTTTTTGCATCTGCTCAGCACATGCAACCTTGCCATGCTGCCAGAGCCAGGAGCCACACGCCCCTGCCAGTGGCAAGGAGCCCATCAGGGGCACCTCCCTCCTGGGAAAGGCACAGCCTCAGGCCCAGCTGAGCTCCCAGCCAGGGGGAACAGCAAGAGCAGAGAAGCTCCTTGCCTTTTCTCCATGTGTGTTGTACCAGCCAAGCTGTCTGTCCCTGGTTTTTTTGGAATCAAGATTACATCATCTTTTGAAAACCTAGATCCTGAATCCAGCTAAAGGGCTCCTGCTAAACCAGAGATGCTCCTTTTACACAGCATGATGACACAGTAATTCCTGCACACATGCTGCTCTGACAGACCATACCATGACACACCAGAAGCCAAGCCATAGTCACTTCTCAGCCTGGGAGTCCAAGAGAAGCTGCTGCAGTAATTGGGTTTAACCTGCCCCACACAAAGCACAGCACTGTGTGTCTGGCTTGGCCATATTGAAGCAAAGCTGTGTTTTGATCTCATTATCCTGAGATCAGCACTACCTTCTCCTGAACAAAGTTAATGCTTGCTTAGCTCTCAGCAGTCCTCACCCTCCAGTGTGGACAGCACCAAGTTTACCTCCCTCTGCACGGGGCCCAGATGTGACACTCCTGCTTTAGCACCTGTAACCACACCAGAAGCTGTCAGTGAGATTTAGGAGGCAGTCACTCAAGACAGCCAGAAATACTGACCAGTGAGTCCAGGCTGTGAGGCTGCCACAGTGTAATGCTGTGCTGCAGCTCTGAGGCACCAAAGGGAGGCTGCACATCTGCAAGGAGGAGCTGGCCCACGTGCAGAGCTTTACAGACCACTTCTGCTTCCAGCTGCTTTGAATGAGCCACAGCCACCTCTGCCTGGCCTCAGCCTACAGGCATGAAGAGGCCTGAGCGTGCAGCACTTCTGGAAGTTAAAGGTGTTGAAGTTTTTCCCACTGTTTTCTATGCTCCCCTATTTCATGCATCAATAAGACCAAACCATCACCTCCAGATTTCCCTCAGCTTTAGAGAGCTTGTTATTAGACACTGCAGAAACATATAAACCATTTTTGAACTCTCTAAAGACATAATCCCTGAAAGGGGAAAAATTTCCCTAGATGGTCACATTCAGCTTCTTTATGGACCATAACTGCTACTTGATCCTTTTCAGCAGGAATGCCCTGAAGGGATGACTGGAACTTGGACTGAAAGCACCAGGTATCAGACACAGACACACAAAAGAGACAGCTCTTATCAAGTGTTTGCATTTTAATAGGTAAATAAAAAAATCTGGCTGCACATCAAAAGCATGGTAAAGGGACAAAACATGACCAAGGGTCAGAGCAAATAAATGGACAGACAAGACTATTACCACCATGTCCTGAAACCCTTCCAGCAGCTTTTTCTCCTTCCCTGACCAGCTGCCTACCTGCTGAACATGGCCCTTGGCTGTTATTTCTGTGTAGACCTATCTTACTGATGCAGAAATGTAAACAGTAAGTGGAGCTGCACCACAGCTGCAGTCATCATCAGATATTCTTCTCAGCAGCCACGGGATGATTTGTCACTTCTGCATCAACATTCATTTTGGGTGCTCAGCTCCACAAACAGTCCAAACAGTAGTCATTCATTCACCATTTGATCCAAAAATAGACTTGGGTTGGCAAGAAACAGGTCACCAGGAAAATGTAATTCAGCAGACAGAACCAGCAGCTATCACTACCCCCAGGAAACCAAAGTCACCCCTGGCAACTTCAAATCAATGAGTGCACAAGAATAACCAGCCCAGCTCCTGATGCCAACTTGCTCATCATAAATACACTTCCATTCATTTTCCCATCTCCATTGTTGAGACCCAGCTCAAAGTCATTGCCCAGCTCTCAAGTATAGACAGAACAGTTATTTTCTAGAACACCTCAGAAGGTCCAACTTTGTTTCTGCTTCCAAGTCAGGTAATTTCTCACACCCCCACAATGTCTATGCTACATCAACTGAATGTTGTTGGAGCTGCACTCTCAGTTCTGAAGTGCTGATAGAGAGATTACCTTTGAATTTACCTGTGTAACTTTAGAAGCGACTTAGAAAAAAGCCAAAACCCAGTATTTGCAGTGTAGCTCTAACTAAGCAAATTTGCTATCAGAGTTCAGGTAACATTTGCCATCACTACTTCTATCAGTGGCACACACAGTGTGATAAACAGCTGCTGTTGTAGTTAATAAGCACAGGTATTTCTTGTACTTCTGTGTAGACACAAACATAAAAATGCAGAGTGTGTATGTTCTTGTCCATAGTCACTGGCCAAAGAGAGCTGCTGTTTGGTACTACCAGAGAAAACCCTAATAATACAAGAGGACAAAACTGCACACCTGGACCAATTAATGGTACCATCCAACAGTACTGAAGCAGCTCAGTGTACTTCTGGTGCACTTCTGCCTTTTGACACAGACAACATGTGGAACTGCTGGCTCCCAGTTGCTCCAAGGGGAAAAAAGTGCTCCCAGGTAGCTCTTAAAGAAGTCTTTTGGTCATAAATGCATTTTAATTGAAGCCTAATTAGGAGAAGCAATCTTGATTAAATTTACTTGAGGAAAAGGTTTCTCAGGTCCAGGTTAGCAACAGAGACCAGTACTCTGAACAGATGGGTTATCCAGGTATCCAGACCATTCCTTTCTGTCTAAATAAGCAGTAGAAAAGCATCTATTACCAAGAAAAAGCAGCAGAGGAAAAAAAAATACTCAATTTAAACTGCCAGTAGCATAACCTGCAGCAGTTGCTGTATACATGGCTGCAGAAACACAAGATAATTCCCAAGCTCTTAACTTGGATTTAGCAGACAAGAGACCAGCATTTGATTCCCTGCTCACCAAACACCCAAGGAGCCAGAAATCCAAGAACAGTTTCTGTGAAGCATATTGTTATTGCCAGGCTGCATCTTGCATAGCTGTGCTGGCCAGAGTCCCCACTGAGAGGGGACTCGGGAGAACTGGCTCCCTGATCTGGCCCAGGCTTCCAACACTGCAGCAACTGGCATGAAAACCCTCCTGCCAGGCTGCTATGGAGAAAGCAGGCATTTATGCTCGTCATGTCCACAGAGAAAGTGTCAGGGCTCTGTGCTTAGATGCAAAACATCAATAGCTATATGAAGAATATATATATTAAGAATATATATATTCAGAAAATATTTATATATTCAGAAAATATATATAAATAATATATATAATATATATTAAGAATATATATTATATATATATAATAATATATTATTTAGAATTTCCCAAACAGCTTTTATTGTTCAGGCACTAATCTCAACACAGAATTTTACTAGGGATTGCCTGGTATTTTCTTTTTCATTCTGCAACACCTGCAGGTGATAACTGTCAGATTAATATTAAATGTTTGGTTTAGTAGTGTCAGTTTTTTTCTTGAGAGTAATTCCAGCACCTTTGTTCTATGCACTAGGAAGATGCCAGTGTTTTTATGTGTGTGCTGTGTCAACACAGACATCTGGGGACCATTTTAAGTGCCCTCTGCAGCAGGCACCATCTCAAAGTTCAGAACATTTCATAAACACTATCTGAGCCTTAAGACATCCACAGTGAAACATTATGACCTCCCTTTCACAGATGGACACGCTGAGGTTGTGACTTGCCAGTGGACAATGTTACTTCTATTTCTGTTTCTGGCTCCAGCTTACAGAGCATCCTGGCACAGGTCCCTGCACCAAGCACCTCCCTGGTGTGGGCACAACTTCTCCACCCACTTCCAAAAGCTTGCACCAGGCCTGCTGCTAATTTAACAAAGACACAGGATCTGCACATCAGGAAAGGAGCTTTGGCAGCTTCCACAATGACTTTTCTGAGAAGCTGGCAACTATCAGGCTGCTCCTGGAAGTCTGAAGTTCAGGGCTGCAACTGTGCTTCAAAGTTTAAACTGCAGCCCATGGGAAATTTATGTGCATCCATACAGAAATGCAGCAGAATGAACCCTCTTGAATTATTTTTAAGCTTTTTTTAAGAACACTCCTCCCCACTTTCCCCCATGTTAACTAGCCCAGCAACACTGCCAGCACCAAGTTAGAGCTATGAGACACATTTATCAACAACCATTCTTCTAATAACTAAGTGAAAAGCTGCATGGAACCCTGCTGTTACCACAGAGAGGCACTTACCCCATCTCAAAGCTTATTTTATGCTCATGAGCTTATACCCAGATTTCCTTCTCTGCTACAAGCAAGCTGTTTAAAGGGTTTCTAACTTAAAATGGAAAATGGCTTTTTTAAAGCTTAAAAGTCACAACAGAATGCTCCACACGCCCAGCATGTCAAGCCAACACACACAGAGCAAGACAACCATAATGCACTATCTTCTTAGGCAGCTTCCTAACACCTTCCTGCCTCAGGAGAGCCTTCTTTCACTCCCTGTTTTCCCCTCCTGCCTGGCATATCTTTTCTAAGCCCCTCAAGCATTATCTCAGCATTGTTGCCTCATCCTGGTGCACCAGGGTGCTGCTGGAGGTGCTCAAGGGTTTTTTAGCACCCCCAGAGGTGTGCACAGCTAACCTGTAGCTTGCAGCCTGCCTTCTCCCAGGCAGACAGATGTTGAGCTCAGCTGAAGCTATTAGGGAAGACAAACCAGGTTTCCATGGTTATGGGAGCCTGAGCTACTCATCTCAGGCAAAAAAATGCAATGCATGAGCCACTGTTAGGAAGCAGCAGAAACAAGGCCAGACTTCTAGGCAGCTGTGTAGAACAGCTCCTTGATGTTTTACATGCAGGCACCAGCACAAAAAAACAACCAAAAAACTTTCTTGACAGCCTGGAGATGTGCAGGCTTAGAGAGCAGCAGTGTCATCCATGTTCCACTTGTGCTGGGGCAGTGTCTGCAGCACAGATGGGCAGGGCTGTGTTTGTGGTCCTTGCTCACCTGGGAGAGCCTTACTACCCTCTAAAGGGGGCCCATGCTGCAGGATGAGGCATTTCTTTATTACCAGAGAGAGTGAACTGTCAATAGATCTGAGCTGCTGGTCTCACAGGCGAGATGAAGCAGGTGCAGGCCGCTCTTGGGGCACGAATAAAAAGCTTGTGCATGAAAACCCTGTGAAGGCAAACTCTGCAGGTGTGAATTTGCAAATCTGTCCCATTAAATTAGAAGGTTTTGGCTCAGCGTGCTGCAAAAATACACACAGAAAGGCACAGACCCCTCCTTCCCCTTCTCTGAGCAAAGCATAACACACTTTCCTTCATGCTGTCCCAAAAGTAAAATGGTTTACGATCAAAAGCCCATGCTGCTTCAAACTGAAACGCTGATGAGGCTGAGGATGCTGACACAATATGCAAGTGACAACTGCAGAGCCCCAGCACATTTCTGAGGCAGTGACTCTCCAGGGCAGGGAACATCACATTCTCAATCCCATTTATGGTGCTAGAATAGCATCACAGCTATGTTAATTCCCAGGCAAGGAAATTATTCTTTCAGAGCGGAATAAAATAGATTTCAGGGTTATTTTGGGAGTTCAGACCAGGGACTCAGTTGATCACCTTTCCCCATCCCCCTGATATTTCTCTCTACAGCTACTGCCTGTCCTGACATCACAGCAGCTTGGGCTTAGCAACACCTATGCCTGATAATCAAACTCCACCAACACCTTGCAAACCTGTGAACCCTATGCTGCCAAAGCCACCCTAGACTGAAGCTCATGACCTTCCTCCAGGGCAGGAACCATGTGCTCTCCCAGCAATGGGCACTGTCCACACACACTCCCAGCCTGAAACTCCTGTTTCATTCCCCCAAGCCACCGCCCCACTGCAGAGCACAGGGGTACCAGAGCCAATAATGCTTGAATAGAGCCACTTATCCAGTATGGAATCAGATCAACCTACGCCCATTACTTTTCCAGTGTTGGACCCTCATCTGCAATTAAAAAATCAATTAAAAAATTATTTTCCCTTCTTCTGACAAGAAACAAGCTGCCACCATCAGACATGCTGTATCCAAGTCTCTAGGACTTTCCAGAAGAGCACAAAAGGCCTGAGGAGAAGCAACTCAGAAGCATCCAAGAAGGAAGGCATTTTTTTTCCCTATTTCAGGGCAGATTTGGCTGGTATTGACCACTCAAGGATGACTTCACTTTCTAAAGCGTCACCTGTGGGACACTAATTTGTTTGGCAAATGAGACTCGGTGGGGGGCAAAAACACAAACACACATACAATGCCAAGGCAGTGCTTAGATGCACGTTAAAACTTCTCCAAAGTGCCTAGCTGGAAAATAGGCTTTCACAGATCCATATTCTGTAGGACAAACAATGATTTTGTAATTTCTTTGATCACACCATATTGCATATTTTAGCAGACCTAAGCAATCTCATGATAACCACACAGAGGAATTGCTGGAGCTCAGCACCTGCCCATCAGGGTGTCTTAGGCAAACTGCTTGCTGAGGCAACATTTGAGACTCCACTTAAAATATATTTGCCTTAGCAAGGGTTATTCCTAAATAATTAGTGCTACTCTCCTCAAGGTTGTACATTATTCATTTAGCTCCTCTGAGGCACCCAAGGAGGATCCAAGATGTACAAATTTTATGGGCAATTCAAGCTCAGGGCAGGGATCTGATGCTGCTCTCTCTCCAGTAAAACTCTGCTGGCCAAAGGCACCCAAGAGCAGCTCATGAGTGCTCAAACTGCACAGCATCAAATGCTTGGGGGTTTTTAATTTGTCCATTAACTGTGACTTGTGAGCTCACCTGCTTGACCTTCTCACCCTAAATCCCTGCAATAAAATTGCAGTAATTTGTGCTCCTTACAACCAAATTTGACCCCTCTTCTCTTCATTCAAACCAAGTGCCTTTTAACAGCAGCTCGCTGAGAATGCCTTGGGACACTCAGGTGCATCAGGTGGTTCCTTCTCCTCTCTTAGGCAGGGATAGGAAGGAAAAAGCCACACTCACACAAGGCACTGCTGCTCTGAGGGGCTGCAGAGGCTCAGCAAAAGGAAATGTCCCTTCTACTGACCACAGCCCTCAGCTCAGCTTGGCTTTGGTCAGTGATTTGCAGGTCCCTCAAACATCCATCTCTGGTTGTCCCCACACTTTGATAAAGATAGAATTGGGAAGAAACCATCCTGCACTGGACAGATAAGGATACCAAGTGTCTGTGTCTGCATCCCACTGTACATCCCTGTTATGGGCATCCCTGCTGGCCTACAAAGCAGTGAAGGTTTGGGTTGTCACCTGTTTTCTCAAGTAACTACGCAGAGACTGAAAGGAAAGGAACTCTAGATCTACCAGATACTTTTCAATATAATCCTTCTGTGTAATATGCTAATAAGTATAGTTCAAAATAAATCAATAAACCCAAGTAACCAACAGAGGAAGGAATTTCTTGATGACAGAAACATCCATTAATGTCTTGTTGGTTGAGCTTCAGAAAAGGCCTGGAAAATCTATAAACAGCTATGCATAGTGTTTCCTATCCAAAAACAAGAATGAAGTGCAAAGGCAAATTACTCAGTAAGGCTGGTGTCCAGTGACTTGGAGTGCTGGCACACTCTTCTGTCATTCACACAGGGCCAGATACAAAGTCAGTGTCTACATGGTTAAACAGCTTTCCAGAAGCAGTGCTGGCACAGGGCAAGGCAGCAGTGGGAGCACACTCTGCTGTCCCACAGCACATGTCACAGAGCTGACACTTTTGATAGCTTTTCTCTCACAGCTCTGTGCAGCAGGTTTTTCCCACCAGGACTGCAGACCTGGGAGAAGGCAAACCCTGCCAGCACAGCCCTACATGCAGCTCTGACACAGCCAGGAGGGAGAACAACTCCAAAACCAGGCCAGCATCCCAGCCCCACCTGCACAGCCCAGCCTCTGCTCAGGGGCTCCTGACCAGGCACTGCCACGAGCAATGGGACAGGGCAATACCTCCAGGGCAGCCCATACAGACCACTGTGCCATGAGACCCTGGGCTGGGAAAAACCCAGAATAAAAGTGAGATTGCACAGCTGCAGGACTGGTTTTGCAGCAGCAGGAGCTCTGTACTGGCTTAGGTAGCTCAGTTTGTAGCTCAAAATAAACTTGCTTTGCTGCTGCCCCCATGGAGCAAGGACCACTGCCCACACTCACACTGGAACTCAGCCCTTTGCCTTTAAGACACCACCATGAAGAAAGCATCTAAAGGGTTTAAACTGACACTCTGTCCATGGTCCTGACAACCTACAGCCCATGCAGGAATGTGTTACAATAACACTCCCATGTCTGCCCTAAGCTTCTGACTAGTTTCTAGATGGAATTTAACAAAACCAGGGTTTTTTGGCTTATACAAGAAGTAGCCTGTCACCCAGGTAAAAGCACTGAAGATAACTAGCCAGCAGCACAGATCTACACAAATCTAAGAAATCATTTCATATGGATACAATGCTTTTTGAAGAAAGCACACACTATACAGCAGTTCTTATCTTGAGACTTTTCCTTCAGGTTTTGAGAAGTGTCTTAGTATTTGTTTGTTGCTTTTCAATACTATCTGAGCAGAGATTAGCAGCTGATGTTGTGAACACTGTGCATAGATCTTTGAGAAATATCCATCTTCCATACAGAGCAATCAACCATGAGACACTGAACCACTGAGAGTGAACAGTTTCAATTTAGAGTAAAAGCAAAAATTAAATCTGCCCAGATATATCTGCTATTTTCTAAATTAAGTGTAGGCTTTCAAATAAATTACACTTCATAATAACTGGGGACCAGCAAAGCTATATTATCTTTTCACAAAGTATCCTTATGTGTAGGCTACAGAAATAAACACTGTGATCTGAAATCTCCTTTTCCATAACAGGCAGGAGTATCACCTACACATAGATACTTCTGCATATTTTCATTTCTACTAATTTCTTAGGATCCAAGGCCCTATTACTGAAAGGCACACCTTAATGAATGTGTACTCACCTCTCAATCTCTGAGCAGTTCACATCCACCTCTGGCAAAACCACACCTTTAAATCTGTATTATGTAACCATTTCCCTGTACTCCCTGATTTTCCAGCAGGTAACTTGTTTTTGAAGTTGCAGTTCAAAGGCTGTTTATCTTTGAAGGCTGGCCATGCCTCCAAAAGCACAGCCTCCATGCTTGCCACGCCGAGCAAAGGCATTGCTGTCCTCAGAGCAGCCCTCTTCTGAGTCTGTGTTACTCCTTCAGGGAGCCTCGTGCTTGGAGGAAAATCAAAACCCTTGCAGGCACTGAACTCCAGTTTATAAGGACCACAGTACTCCTATGGGAATTCTCAGGATGCAGGCAAGTAGATAAAGAAAGTGAACACCCTAGAGATCTAGCTTTCTCTGAACTCCAAAAACCTTCACTTAAGACTAAAATCCACATCCTTTAATCTCTGTATATCCACTGAGATATTTACATATGAGTAAATAGCAGAAAACATCACATTTCCTTAAAACCCCTAAATCCAGGAATCATATGTGCTAAAAGCAAGCATAATTACTGTGCTGACTTACTGCTGCTCCATTTCTTTATGCCAAAGGAAGGCAATGATATCCTCACTCAGAGAGGTCATCTGCATATGAACCAGGGCCACAGGTGCTTCCTCAACAAGCCCCATGACTTTCTTTATTACCACTATTGAGAATTGTCTTTTGCATTTCTACCCCACCCCACCAATTATGCAAGAGCAACTCTGCATTTTCCAACGAAGAGACAATCTCATCAGGGTGACTGCAGTGAAGTATCATACAAATAAAAATGTTCTGCCCTCTTCAACTAACCCAAAAATAGCTGAATATTTTTAATAAGTTCAGCTACCTTTCCCTACTAACACACTGCTTCAAACTTGTGGTTCACACCCCCATTCTCCTATTAAGGGAAAGTCCCTGGAGAACTACATCTTTCACATTGCAATAAGGAGTCTCCCTGTCGCTCATTAGAGATATGAATTTTCTGATGTTCTAGCTCAGAGCATCATGGAAAAGTGTTTTACTCCTAACTGTGCTGGAATGAGACTTTTCCTGGCACTTTCAAGGGTGACCTTCAGTAAGTGGCTCTACTCTGTTCCTCCTTTTCCTTTGCAACACTGATAAAGCTCTTGGTTTCCTTTTTATAGCACTGATATCCACAAACACAAAGAGCTATGCAACAATTTAGTGTTGCATGTCACAAAGGCTGGCATTTCACCAGGCAGGCTGATTTGAGAAGAGGGAAGAATGGAGTCCAGCTGCCAGACTTAGCTCCAGAAGCCATGTAGCATTAGGAAAAACATTGAAACCTATGAGAATGAAGTTTTGGCTCCTTTGGCAAAACATGAAATGTAACATGAACATGTGTCACCTGAACATCCTTGAGATGCTGATCTAGGCTTAAACAGAAGAATCAAAACAAAGCAATTCCATACTGATGAAATGGTTTCAAGTCCCACAAATTCCCCATTCCATCTTTCCTTAGTCTGAACAACTGCTAGTATTGAAATATTTGAACTTTTTAGGAAATAGGTATTTCAAAAGGTATTCAAGTCTCTACCAGAGCTGAAAGATTTTGCCTTTGCCAATATTTCTACTTTACTCCCAGGACAGTTACATGGTGAGCAGCACCACCACCATAAGGAGCTGTCATTGCTTCTCCCTGACCCAGCTTTGCAACAGAACAAAATGGACCATTTTCAGAAAAATATTTTGGGTTCTTTGGTTTCTACCCTGTATTGGTGAAATAGCAACATTATTCAAACAGACAGGATCAGGTAGGGAGCATTACAGCACCTTGGCTTAAGCACCAGGAGCATAAAATGCATAAGAGCCTGAGATGTTGACTTGAGCTGTGCCAGTTCTATTGCAGGCACAGGTGGGAGTGCCAGGACAGGGGTGACTGCAAAAGTCAAAGGGAACATGACAAGACAAATACAGGAAAAGCACCCACTGATACAGGTTCTTATTGATTTGGGCCTCTCAATGGCCATTTTACACTTTTATGTAACTGTGAGTGGTGTGCCCCTGTCAGGGTTTGGTGAGATGGACTCACTGACCTCTCTGAACAGTCCCAAACACATCCATCACCCAGAGAAACAGCCAACTAGTACCTGAGACCACTCAAAATCAAGACAGCACAACTCTTCTTCCCCTTCCTTCATAGAAAGGTGATTGAAAATAGCCACCTGTTAGAAGCACACAGAGAGCCCTGGGTATTTACCTCCAGCAAAGAGCCATAAGAAAAAGAAAGGAAACAATTACCCAAAGAATAATGTTCTTGCACATCATTTCTCTATGTTAACTTTTCTTACTTCAAATATTTGTCTTCGAAGATCTTTTTCTGCATGAAAAATTAGATTTACTGTGCATGGAACCTTTACAGATTATTAAGCCAAACCAACTACACTATTTAAAACTTAAAATATGGTCACTATAATAATTTCATGAAACATGTAGATTTTAAAATTAAGAGTGATTATATCCACAATCTATAACATTTTCATAGCTCTATAAAAATTCTCAGATATTTTAAAGTCTTAAATGTTTTATGTAAGAGGAGCTCTCTTATCCCAAGGATTTCAGTCCCACCAGGAAGAGCCTATCAATCAGCTCTTTCTAGTAGGAAAAATATTAACAATATCTTTTGCACAGAAGTCTGGTGTGTCCTGAAAAATGGTGCAAACAACTGAATAAGTCCTTCAGTCCTGGTTAATGGAAATGTTACACATGCAGGACAAAACGTGGAGAGGACAAAACTTGACAAAACGTGACGCACTCAGCGTTTGGTCACATGCACTCCTAATTTCATTTACCAGTCAAGGGAATTTTCATCTGCCAGGCTCACAGCAAACCAGCTATAACACAATTATGGGACTGCAATCTTCTGCCATCCCAATGACTACAAGATTGTACAGCAAGTATTGGAGCTGACAGCACAGGAGGAGAAAAAGATGTTATGAAATGCCAGGTGATTAGCAATTGTAGCAGAAATGGGACAACTATGAGGACTGCTACTTCTGTCCCTTCATCTCTGTTTCCATAAGGGTGTCCTTCAGTGAGAGCCCAGATCAGCCTAGAGAACACAGCAAACTTACAGGAACACTTCTCAGACCCCATGTTTTCCTAGTGCCTCTGCATCACCATCTTTACTAGGGACAGGATTAGGGCTGAGGCACAGCAGGGACATAACCACCCCATGAGACCCATGTCAGGGGAGTGCCTAAACATACAGCCCTTGATAACAGCTAAGAAAAAACCCCACAGAATACAAGATGTTAAATAGTGATCACCTGGAAAAGAAAAAACAAACAAAAAAACTCAAAAAAATAACCCAAACAAACAGAACAGAGGTTTCCTTGTGTCCTTGTCTAAAAGAGCTCCTTCTACAATCTTCAACCTCCATGTAGGCTGCTGCAGCCCTACTGCAATGCCTCCAGGCCCAACACTATCATCTTACCCACAGTTACTGAACACTGCTCTCTGTTTGTTGCTGAAGTGGTGAAAAGCTATTGGGATTCATCCTCCAAGAAATAACTGGTAAACTTCAACTTTGCTAGTCATGATGGCAGCTGGCATGGGACACATCTCTCCAGTTTAAACTCATCTGAGATGTTTCAGAGACAGCTGTGAGCTATGAACTTCAGAAAAAGGTGCAGAGGGAAGCTACCATCACCGCACTAGGCTGGGGGTGAACACATGTTTTAGTAGTGTAATGGCTCAAAACCTTTAGGATTAGCAGGAGAAAAGAAAACATCAGTGCCCTGCTTTCAAGGCTGCATATTATGTACCAATCTTCATTCCACTGAGCAGCACAGAAGATTTAAAAGCAATTTCAACAATTTTTACAATTCAGAGGCAGGATATAACCCAGGAGTCCTGCTGCTCTGTACTATCCTCTTCCTTATGACCGTAAAGATGATTTTTCCAAAGCTCCCTGAGCTGTCTGGCCAACAACACAACATCAAGAGCTGGATCCAGCCACTCCCAAATTGTAAATGCTGCCCAGGAAAGGTCTCAGATCAGCACTGATCTCACACTAAAGCCATGCTGGGTTCCTCATATTACTCCTACATAAGAAAATGAAGACCTCAACCCCAGTGCACTCATCAACACGTACTGTCCAGACAGCCTCAGACTAAATTCAGAGCCAAAATCAGTCCCCATGCACAGTAACTCCACTAACCAGAGTTCTGTAACCATTCTTTCTTTATGGAATACAGACATAAGGGGCTGAACCCAAGTGATTTAAAAACTGGTGTATAGAACTTGGCACAGCTGTGTAAAACTCTGGCTCTCCATCCCCACACTTTTTTGCCAGCATGGGTTGAGCTGAGAGCCAAGGGGTTTCTTTTCCAGAGGAGCAGGAGCTGATTTATTGCCTCATGTAGCTGTAATTAGCCCTTCCAGGAACAGAACTGACAGTCCAATATGTCTTTCAGCAAAAAAGAAGGATCCAATATCAGACCCACTCAGGTTTGTCTTATATCAAGTAAGCTCACTGCCCATGCTGTGATATTTCTGGATTGCTCCATCATTATCTGGGGTCATAATTAGAGACAAGCTGATTGTATTTTCCCCTCAAGGAGGTACATGAGATTTTCAATTCATTACACTCAGGGAAGGCATGCAGCAGCCATTGGCTGATGGCCACCTTGGTCACCATTTCTGGGACCAAGCAGCACCACTATAAATATATGGAGTCCATAGCCACCAGTGCCAGCTGGGGCTGTTCTGGGACATGGGGGGAAAGCCACATAGTTAATAAACCAATGTGGTTTGAATGGTGCTTTTTTGGTAAAGCTACAAAGTAATCTATGCAGATGAGGTCACATCTTCATGGAACTAAACCATTTCCCATGGCCTTGCATGACATTTGAGCCAATAACCATTGGCAAACAACGGGCAGAACATTTGCAGCTGGGACCTTCTGCACAGACATATGTGATACAGTCAATTGTAACTCTTGCAATGTAGAGATTAGTTCTGTTGAACTGTCCTGGGAAACCCTAAGGAAAAAGTTAGTTTTAAAGCTTTCAATAACCCATTATTGTTTGTTAATAGTATTAATAACAGTAATTAATAATATTTTCCCCCAAAGGAAATAATTTCAAAACAACTTCAAACTAACATGTTATTTAGAACTGAAAATCAGTATTTTTGAAGAGAAGAATACACAGGCTTCTCTGATGAGGTATCTCTCCTTTCTGGCAAATAGCACTGTGTCTCTTTTACAAAGGAAGATGAAATGGAAACCTAGAAATAATCACTTTTCCCAACAACTTAAGCTCCATACTTCAACAGATAGAAGATGTGTAAAGTTGATTAGGGAAACAGTACAAAAGCTAAAAACCGTGATAAAGCTTTATGGTCCATATGTACCTCCACCTGGAAAGGCCTTAAAAGCATCCCATGAAATCCCCAATCCCTCAGAAATCTGTAAGAGTTGGCTATTGTGATACCTCCTTCCAAAAACAGCGCACAGTAAAATTGTTTAGCTTACAAACATGAGTTCACTGTCATTTGTGCTGTTTATATTACCACAGGTGCTGACAAACTGTTGTGAATCTAAGGCAAGATCCATCAGAAAGTGCAGAGTCCAGGCAGGCCCTGACTGGCCTGGATGGTAAGGGAACTATTGGGTCCCATCCAGCTCAGCACAGAAATGTCAGAAAATTGGATTTCCTGCAAAATAGATCTGATTTTTAGGCAGCTCCATTGCAAACAGAAGGGAAAAGAGGTAGATGCTAAACTTCAGTGTTTCTGACAGACAGACAACAGCCCAAAATGTCCTGCCTTCAGCTTTGCTAGAACACTGACAGAACTGACCTGAAGGTACCAGGGGGGAATGAGGTGGGAGATACCCACCTACACAATCCCAATTTTCTCCAAGCCAATTGCCCACCACAGCTACTTTCAAAATCAGCTGGAGCTACAGTCAGGACATGCTCTGTTTGGTTTGGATTACCAAATCACCATGCAGCTTCTGGGTAATAAAGCTGACTTCAGGAATACAGTAACAGCCCTGCCTTTGAGATTACCGAGCAGAAACTCATACTTCACATGAGCATAAATGCATTTCAGTGGTGGCAATGCCAGCTTTAACAGTACTGAGATTCAGTGAGACTCTTCTGGATTCACTGCTCCTGAAAACCTTTAAATAAAAAAGGACCTGCCTGTGTTTTCATGTATACAGCAGTATGTCTGTAATGGACCATCCACCCAAAAATCCCCACTGTCTGGCTGACTAGCACAGCACAGAGCACTGCTTGCACTAGAAGATCCCCCTGAATGCAAAGCTCAGCATCAGCCTCAACGCCCGGGTCTCAATTTCACAGACAGCAGAGCATGAGGCTAAATTCTGCACTCAGATCTGCTGTCATCAACCTCAGGGTGGTGCCACAGAAGGGACAATTTAACCAAAACCAGTATTTTCTTACTATAAATAATTAAGATTTTAAACACACTCTGTTCTTTGTCTCTGTATACTGCCCACGGCTGTATGCTTTATTATGTCAGGCTTGTCCTCACTATTTCTGGGAACCTTCTAATCAAAGGAGGGGAGAAATTCATCCCTAGTGCCTTTATTTTCCCTTTTTTAAAGAAACAAACAAAAAACCCCAAAAGTCTTGCTGTTCCTGGATGTTGATATTTTTTGAGAGGGGAATGCACTAAAAGCACCATTTAGGTCTGAGAGCCTGCAATGCATGTTACTGAGAGATGAATCATGCAAATAAAACTGACAGGTAAATCTAGATATCCAGCACTATGTTTAGTAGCAATGGCAGAGACATGCCTCAGCACAGAACCACTTGTAGTGTAATTCATAGTCATTTTTAAGATGGGGTGGATAATCTGACTTTTGAAGATATCACTTTGTAGTAATGACATATCCTCTGAACAGGGAGAGACATTGTTCTCCCAGGAAAATCCTGGAAGGCTGTGTAGAAGCTGTGGGAAACTTAGAGAAAAATAATTCAAACAATTATTATCTCTCTTTCTGTAACCATTGTTTATAGATATGGTTCTCTAGAGTGTACAATTCATAGTTCACCAACAGTCTAAGAGAAGATTGCTAAAGGCCAATCAGGTCTTAGGTCCACCACTGTTTCCATAAGAACTGTAGATTTCTAATAATAAAGTGTCTTTTCATGCCTTCTGATGATAAAATCTCTGTATCACCTTTAGCTGTCCCCAATACCACTTCAGTGATACCACATAGCAATTTTAATAGCAGCTGCTAACACAAATGCCTCAAGGCTATATAATTTGTACCAATAAAGTAAATTGCCTTCAAAGTGGCTGGAAGAAAGTAAAAGGTAAATAAGCCACAAATGTTTGTTAGTTTACCATCCCCTTGAACCAACACAAAATTACTTCTTCAAGCCTTTACTACTTCTTCAATAGTTAATAGTCAAGGTCTAAAGGCAGTTAAATAGGTCTCACACCATATCATCAGTATTATTTCCTTTGTTTTCAGTTCAGTAAGGCATTAGAGACCTGGCCTTTGCCTACTGACCAAATAAGGCATTTATCTCACCACTGCAAATCAAGAACTTCATGTACTTCATTTAAAATCTTGACTGGAAGAGGAGACTCAGGACAGTAATTTTTAAACTTCTGTGCTGACTCCCCCAGCACTTCTCATATTGCAACAAAATGGTTATAATTTGCAGCATGATATTTCTCCACTGGGGCACACTGATAGGAATAAGAAGTTTAAAAATTAACAGATGACTTTGTCAATGCAATTATTTGATAATGTATGGCACCAGTTAACGGGCAGTCTCAGAATACCAGGAGCGCTGGTCAATACTAAAAGGGAATGTGAATTCAAGGCCAGAAAATATCTCAAAAGCTCAGAATCAGCTTTCAAAGAGATCAAATAAGCTGGAAATATTATAAAAAGCAGGTCTTGCTGAGGAAGCTTATTCTACTGTCAGCCCAGTTATGCTGCAATGGCTTGTTAGTATCAAATTAGGAAATCCAAATCTCCCTTCATGTATAATTAACTTTTTCTTCCTCTCCATTTACTGGAAGGTGCTGGATTCTACATTTTTCCTCATTTTGGCATTACTGCTGTTCCCCTGTCACTTACAGTATGGTAGAGCCACTAGCATGTATAAGACTGACTTCAGAGCCACTCTAAAGGGGCAGAGAAATGAACATTTCTGCATCATAGCAAGCAGTGTGTGTAAAGATTCTCAAGTAGAGAATGAATACTCTATGTGCTCTCCTTGAAAAAACTCAGAAAACTAAACTGAATCTTAAAATAATATCTATAATGGAATGATAATTCTGCATATGTGGAATATGTTAGTGTTTGTTTCTGATCTTTCTAAAGCCACTGCTGCAAAATATTTGTGACAAGTGTCATATTCACTGAAGTGTTCCAAAATATATATTCAGAACTACACATCAATAAAGGATGAAGCTCTGAGGGCTGTCCTTCAAAGAAGAACTTTATTTCACCCTGCTCAATTTCATACAGGTTTGATCTTTCAACCTGCACAGACCCCTGTAATTCCACTCCACCCCAAACAAATCACAGCCAAACAACCACCACCACCTCTGGATTCTGTTCCTCAATGCCCCAAGTAATGATAAACACAGAAATGAGAAGTAGAGACCAGAGTGCCAGTGAGAGGAGGAAGAGGTGAGGTCCAGTATCTGGAACCAGAGTGTTCAAGCTCCTCAGTTGGGTCTTGTTAGAGACCAACATCAACTGACGATCCCTCAGGGCCTCCAGTTCCACAGTTGCTTGCATGGTGGAATGACAGCACTCAAGTACACCCATCCTACCAACAAACTTGTCTACCTGGACTTGGAGAGAAAAATAACCAATGATAGCACTTGACATTGGAGTAAGTATTGCATACAACTCTCAGTGACCAGATGGGCCTCAGTCAACATGAAGAGGCCTTCCTGCTTGTCAGCCTCTATTGGAAATAACATTAAATGCCAGGAAAGTGTTTTTACATTAATAATACATTCCCAGTGACTGAGAAGGAAGGCAACTTTCCCTCATTATACCAATAAGAAATTCAGCACTTCTGGAGGATTTACGAAGAAAATCCAAGTAGCTACATTCAGCAAATTAACCTTACCTATTGAAGGCTGATGGCAGATAAAGCCAGCCTTAAGCCAGCCTCCAGCGGGGGGACGAAACACAGAAGAAAGAAGCACAGCTCAAGGAAAAAAAAAACCACAGCTTTCCAAATTAGAAATGCTGTTCCATGCTTCCCTGATTTCTTGCTTTGCACATGCTATTAAAAATAGCAAGCAGAAACGCCTTAGTTCTCCTCTCCAAGTGCACATCCTGATGCACACACAGCCTCCCTCGGCCGCGCGCGCCGCAGGAGCGCTCACGGAGCAGCCATCATCTCCAGCCACAAGATCCCTACTGAAACATGACGACACCAGAAATGCCTTAATTCAATCTCAGCAGAAAAGCCAGAGCTCTCAATGTGCATCCCCACAGAAGTATCGAATCATAAGGTTCATCCAAACCCGAGACCTGGGAGAAGAAACTCAATGAATTAGCCTGGTGATTTGTAGTCTTATTGACTATAAAGAACTCTTTGGAAAGGCACGGATACAGGAGTTATATTAAAAGGAAACCTCCTTGCATCACTGACAGGAAAATAGTCAACTTTTTCTTCAATCATTTTAAGCATAACAGCATTATTAAAGTCTTTACAATTTGAGTGAAAGCATTAATTACTATATCCATCAGGAATATTTTTCATTGTCAAATTGCCTTTTACCATGCTAATAAACACCATGATTTGCATGTAAAAATTAATAATGTTACCTCATTTATAGGTCAAAACACACAGACTAAAATAGTTTCTGCAATTCTCCCTAAATAACTAGCTCTTGCATATCAAGTTTTATGGCACATTAAAAAATGAGTGCAATTCAGACAAGATTTGAATAGCTGAGTAGATAGAGAGGGAAAGATAAGAGCAAATAAGGAAAATCTTCTGGTAAGCTAAGCCTCAAAAAAAAAAAAAAAAAAACACACTTTTTTTAAAAATTTCTGGACCCCATGTGACCTAGGGATGAAAACAGCTGTATGCAGGTCATTACTCAAAGTATCCACAGATTATGCCTCCAGCCACTCTGGGTATAAATGGTATGTCAGAACAACTGAATGCATTAAAAAAAATTACTTTCAATTACTCTCGCATTCCATTCAGTCCAAAAGCAACATCCACAGTTCCCATGTAGATTGTGTAAAAGGGTTGAACGATTTTCACAAGAGCCTGATGACCAAGTCCTGAACCAATTTTTATAAGACTTAAGACTAATAATAGGGTCCTCCTCCCACTTTTGTTTAGTAACATGGTGGGTTTCTTGGTATGGAGGACCATGAGCATGGCCACTTACTTTTCCCCCCAATTACCTGCTCGAGCATGTTAGAGGCCTGTTAGAGCTCAGATGCTTCCTGGGGTACCACATCTACTTCCCTCAGCATCAGATTGGCTTGGATCACCCTTCTCATTCAGAAGCTGCAGTTGCCCACCCACAGTATTTCAGCAGCTATCCAATGATGGCTAATAAAGGTATTGGACTCCTACCTGCACTTCTAGGTGGCAGCAAATAGCCAACGTTGGCTCATTCTGCCAGAGCCACACAGCAACCCAAGCTCTTCTCTTTGAGCCCTCCCAGGACAGTCATGTTTGTGTTGATTTCTAAAGCAATGGGAAAAGACATTTCTCTCTCTTTCTGAAATGCATTAAAGAAAAGCAAGACTGCAGTACTAACTTAGTGCCTGACATTCCCCTCCTCTTTTGGTGGAGTTTGAAGCACAGCACCAAAGTAGTCTCTCACAGCACCCCACTCCAGCCTCAGGGATAAGGTGATAAGGTCAGGCAATCAAAGTGCTCCCCTACTATACAGAAAGCTGGTACCTACATTGAAATGCACTGCCTGGGGCATGGGGGAGCAAGCAAAAAAAGATCAGGCCATTGATTTACCTCCCCAAATATGCTTCCCTGTGTCAAACTTCAAGCAGCCAGTTTGAGAACTGCTGGCCTCAGTGACATGCCCTGGATCTCACACAGCACATCACTGTGAAAGGCTGAGAACATGGAGCTGCCTCCCCTGAGCAAAATGCACTGCTCAGAGGAGCCTCTGACCATCTTGACAGACATGCAAGCCCCCCCCCAAAAAAGAAAACAGTTCTGTAACAAAAGTAACAGTCCCACTGTTTTGTTTGCATTACAAATAAGCACCTAAAGTGTCCTGTGGGACCCAGACTTTCCAAAGCAATCTGCACTACTCCAACACACATGTGACAGTATGTGCTGCAGACTTCACCCCCAACAAACACAAGACAGGTCAGGAAGGTGTATTATGGGGTACAGAAGTTTGACATAAGCATCTCAGCTTCAGGACATGAACTATGTCTTGGATCTTTAAGATCTTTCCTTTGATTGTTGAAGAAAGCCACAGAGGTGGGAACAGTGCACACTAACCTCCAGAACTGCATGTTCTCACTTGCCACCCTCTCTCACCTTGTCCACAAAGTCTGTCTTCAATCCTAACACTCACTGGCTCTTGTTGGGTTTTGATCACAAGTTCTTCAAGGTGAAGATTCCGTCCTTTACAGACATAGCATGCAGGCAGCTGCACAGAGGAAGCAGGCCCACAGTGCTGGGGCTGGCCAAGGAGGCTTCAGAGCACCTCTGGTGGGACAAGATGCTTCAAACCACTCTCCACATTCTCATATCCACAAGACAGCACAATGCAAAGAGCTCCAGAGTTCCCAGGAAGGGGAACTCTGTGCCCTGAGTAAATGGGATGTTACTGCTTAAGGCCTTCCACTTAAAGGCCTGAATATCCCATGTCTACAAACAGCAGCATTGTGGCTTTTCTACAAAGGAAAAATCCTGCTCCCAGCTTTGTCACTGGGAAAAGAACATGACTCAGGTAGCACTACTGTGGCAGCACCTGCCTAGGACAGTCACACTGCAGAGATGTCCTCTGCAGACATCTCCTCAAAGCCCTGCTGCTTTGGGACCCTGAGAAGAAGAGAGCTGGAAGGACAGGTTCCCTGGCTTCCCCCACACAGCCCCCTGAGCACGAGGATGGGGATCCTGTGGGCAGACCTACTGCATGGAGAATGTCTCTCCAGCAAGGCAGGACCATGGCTCAGGGGAGCATCTCCACATCTCAGCTACATGCCTTAGCTTTGCTGTCCCCATAGACCAGCTGACAGGAACAAGTCCTGCTATATTTCCTAGCTAACAGCATCCTGTGCTGAAGGCAGCCTGCCCAGCCACCCCAGAGCCACCAGTACCCAGCATTGATTTCCAGGGATAGCAGAGAGCCCCAAGAACTGGCTGAGCCCCTGAGGAAGGTTCAGACTGGCAGCCTGGCCCTGCCCCTCATACAACATTGACACATCAAGACCCCAATCCCCACCTCAGGCAAGATAAAAGTAGTAATCTGTGTTTTGTAGCAGTGAGGGAGAATGTGATTTCTGTGTTTTCAGGAGTACAGAAAAGCATACTGCACCTTTAGAAGAGAGGAGCTCTCCCTGCAGCAAGGCCAGTCTGCAGTCCCTCTCCACTCCATCCAGAAGCCCAGGGATCCATTCCACACCGTGCAGCTTGACTCTTGTTCGACTGATTCCTTTTCCAGCCTCTGAGTCTGAACATCACTGCATGACGTTCCTGCCTCTGCTAAGCATCTTTCTAACTGTGACTGAAGAATCTGGCAAGTGACCAAGTATTCTTTAACCTCCACATTAACTATTGTTAGCTTTGGCAAAGCCCAGCTCCCGGGATGCCTGGTGTGGTATCGCTTACTGCTGCAGCCCACAGGAACTGCTGTAGTGGCGAGATTCAGAGAACAGGGATCAGGTAGCAGATGCAAAACAGAGCTCTCACCCACGGTGCCCTGCATCCCCCACTGCCTAATGAGCTCTGGGAACAGCTACAACTTTTAAGCTCCTTACTTCTGCAAAAGGTTTGCAGACAGTGAATGTGCAGAACAGAGTCACAGAAGCTGTAAGTTAGATGAGGCCAAATGCTACTTTTAGATCACCAAGATGTGTTGGTAATTTTGCAGCTCCATAGAGTGTTATTTATCTTTTAGGCATGGTGAGGAGATAGAGATGTTTGGCTCTAGCCAGCTTTGTCTGCTGGAAGATGGCACAGGCAGGCTGCACCACCTCCTCAAACCTCAACAGAGCCCTCTTGGCTTGTACTCTTACTGCTACATTCCTAACAGTAAAGTCCTTAGTCCCACATCCCACTGCACAAAAACTAGGATATATCTTTCTCCCCTCATTCTCATGAGTAAGCCCAACCAGTGAAATCAGTTATGGCTGCTCTAAGCAGTGCCAGAGATGGTTCTTTAGCCCATTTTTTACTGCAGACTGCAGGCTTTGCAAAGCACCAGCCCCAGCCATATTCAGAAAACCAAGTTCTACTGATGGCAAATCCTGTGCAGAAATGTCCACAGCATTCATCAGGGATAGCTGAATTCAGGGACCAGACGGCAGGTTTTCTTAAACAGACTCTATGTTGCTTAATATAGCACACACTCTTCCTCAGTATCTGCACAACACTGAGTTGGAGATGTTCTGAGATTTGCACTGAGGAAGACTGGAGAGGTGGGAGAAAGGCTGCAGGACGAAGCATTTAAAAAGCAAGAGATGACTTTGGAGAAGCATCATCTGCAAGCAACAATCTCCTAACAGAGGACTGGCAATGCAGAGGCCTGGTTAGTAATGAAAACAAAATGTGAACCAGTGCATAGTCAGGCTATGCAGCTGCAAATCCATCCAGGATTAGCCTCAAAAGCTGAAGATGTGAAGAGTTTAGTCCGGCTCACAGCTTTCCTCTGGGGAGGTGTCCTGCATTGCGCCTCACTGTACACCTACACAAAACTGCTCTGTGATCCTGTGCACCATAGGCCTTCTCGTGCCACTCCAACACTACCCAAGTCACAAAAACTACTTCAGTGCCAGCACAACTGGAGCCCTGCCGTGAGAAGACTTCCTTTGCCTTCTCATTTATTCATTGAGATGCCAAAGTTCCTTGTGTATTTCCTTTAAGGTTGTCCCTGATTTGGACCTGTCCCATTTTGGTACCTTGATTTCTCCTGGGCTGCTCTCAACAGCCCTTCTTTTTACATAGATAGAGGAAACCCAGAGAATATTTGTTCCCATCCTCTACCCCATGGAGGAAAATCTCTAGTAGCAGCAAACTGCTCTGAATTTTTTTGCATCAAAATGAGTATTGACTCTTGGGCATGCCTCAATCCCACTATCCCACCAAAGCCAAGCACCTAGAAACATGGACTGCTGTGGAGCCCATATAAACACCAGTACCAGCAGCCCCAAAACCTGCCTCAGCAGACACTCACTGCCAATTCAGGCAGCAACTGCAGCGTAACAGTCACTGTTTGCACACGATAGGAGTTGGGCAACTCTCCTTCTGGAGGTGCTTTTGCCACCAGCTACCTGGATCCTTGTTTCATTGCAGATGTTTCCTTCCTGCTCCCTGCACAACTGCTCCAGCTACACGAGCTCCATCTGAAGTTCCACAGAGAGCCTTTTGCCTGCCCCTGTAGTGCATGACAAGGCACGCAGTGTGTTATACTCAAGTCACAGTCCATTTGTTTCTCATCAAGGCAAGTACCAACAGGACATTCAAAAGGCAAAGGTGGCCATCTCAGGTTAACTGTGAAAATAGCATGGAGAGTACAAAAAATATCTCTAGGGCTAACATGACTGCTGTGAGCTTTTTAATTTAAGTAAAGTCTTTGCAGATACGCCTTCTTAAGAGGTACTTACGTGTTCCTCAAGCCCTGGTATGTTTATTGATCACTGCCCACAAGAAACTGTACTTTATAGGACATACTGCCTCCTTATGATTGAAATAGCTTCCTTCCTTAATCAGCATATAATCAGATATTCCCACACAGGAGAACTATAGCCCTGATTGACAAGATAGTTACAAAAATAAACCCCGGGTTTAAATATAGCTTGCTCGTCTCCCTGGAAGGTATGTAGTATTGTGTTATACAAGTCTACCATAATTTTCCTTGAATTAATATAGTCCATATTGCCCCACTGCCCTGATCACTATCAATTAAACTGCTCACAGATCTGTGTTGTACAGGAGAGCTGGCAGCTACGTTGGGTGGGAATGGCAACTCGCCTTTCCTCTGCATGCACTGACTTACCATCAGTACTTCATTGGCAATTAACACGTACAGGCTTTGAGTTCACGTACCAGTTGAATGTGTGATTTCCAGTGCAATTGTAGAGGTGGATAGGTAAATAAGTGTGCAGGACCACACAGCTATGTATGGGAACAAAATGCATATGCACAACCTGAAGGGATATATGTGGATGAGATACCTCTGTATGCAAACACACAAGCTAGCCAGGCAAGGTTTAATTATCTCCTCTTTCTAGGGTGGACAGTTCAATAGCACAATACTCATTGCATTTCTTCCAATCTATCAGGATGTTCTGATGTATTAAATATGCAATGTAATGAGGGCAGAGCTCTATAGCCCTGATCTCGTTTAAGAAAAAAAGAAAAATTAGATTTTTTTTTTTTTAAACCCATTCTAATCATAAAATGCTTTTCATCTGTTAAAAACCTCCCCATTGCTGACTGGCTAAAAATCATGGGACAGACCTCATATTTATTATACAAATCCTTAGCATTAAGAAAACAAATCACTAACTAACATCTGTCTCGCCCTGAAGGAAAATAAATTTACAGAACCGGGCACCTCTCCCCTCACTCCGTGGGCAGCGGGCCGAGCAGCCCGCGGCTCGGCAGGGACGCTCCCCGCGGGTGCTGCAATGTCCCCAGCACAGCGGCAGCCTCGGCCGCCCGGCCCCGCACCAGCCCGGCCACTGCGGTCCTTCCGCCGCCGCCCCCCCGCGCCCGACCCACCTTTCCCTTCCATCGCGGAGCCTTGCGAGCGCCGGCAAGTTGCGGGAAGACGCGCACCCTCCTCAGCCGAGAGCCCGGCGGGCAGAGCCGGCCGCCGCTGCCTCGCTCCGCGGTGGGGACGGCGCTGTCACAGCCCCGGAGCTGCAAGCAAGCAAGCAAGCGACGGGGGGCACGGCGTGAGCGGCCGGGCCCTCCCGGCCCCGCGGGGAGCGGAGCGGGGCTGGGCGCGGGGGGAGCGCGTTACCTGGCGGGAGCTGTCCCTGGCCGAGCGGTGCTGCGGGGGCGAGTGGCTCCGCGGCCCGCCGCGCTGCCTGGCACCGCCCGCATGCGCGCCCCGCCCGCGGCCCGCGCCCCGCCTCCGCACCGCGGCACCGCCGGGCCCGGCTGCGGGATCCGCGCCGCGCACCCACAGCGGCTCTGCCTCTGGGAACCGGCCCCGGCCGCGCACACACAGCGGCTCTGCCTCTGGGAACCGGCCCCGGCCGCGCACACACAGCGGCTCCGGGCTCGGGGAACCGGCACCGGCCGCGCACACACAGCGGCTCTGCCTCTGGGAACCGGCCCCGGCCGCGCACACACAGCGGCTCCGGGCTCGGGGAACCGGCACCGGCCGCGCACGGAGAGCGGCAGCGCTCGGTGCTCAGCGCGGGCACCGACAGCGCCAGCGGAGCCCCTGGGCCGGGACCCCGCAGCCGTGCGCCCACAGCCCCGCTGCTGCAGGAGCGCGGCCGGTCCCGCAGGTGCCCCGCAAACCCCCAGACCACAACTCCCACACCAGGCGGGTCGGGGAGCGCGCTCCGCTCGCCCCCAGCCGCCCCGATCCTGCGCCAGGCTGAGTCCGCACACCTGCAGACTCGAAGAGCAGCTCTCAGGAGATGCCCGGTCTCAGGTTCAGGCCTTCCCTAGATGTGTTGTTTCAAGATTAATTATGCTGATTCATAAAACATCCACCTCTTGGCTAGTTTATGCTTTTCCACCTTTGCATTTAGCCGGTGGATTTCATTCCTGCATTTCACTCATCCTCCAACTCATTAATAAAATAAGCAGTCCCCCGCTAATAAGTTGATAAAACATTCATACCAGGATCAAGTCACTTTTTTTTGGAGAACAAAGAGTTCTTTCCTGTTACCAGAGATGTTCCAGTTTGTCCCTGGAATTACCTCTTAAGTTTTTTTCAGATTTTAAACTTTTGTGCAATGGGGATGGTAAAACCCAGTTCTGCATTTATGATTTGTGTTACTGAAAAAGCAGCTCGTGGCATCCTGGGAGCTACATGAATAGAGGATAGATGGCTCCAGCACGATCTAAGTTTCTAAATACAGGAACAGTAACTCCTCTCTTTTACTGTTCCTGTATACATCCTGGTGTTCAGATCTTCCCTTCTTACCTAGGACTGGCAAAACACTCTGTAATTACACGGTCTCTCATTCTGAGCTACTGCAAACCATCCTGAGGACACTACCTAGGGGCATTCACATCCCAAAGCCAAACCCTGAGTTTGGTTCTGGAGGTGAACACTGCACACATCATTCCCTGGCAGTTCAGAGCAGTACCTGCTCCAATCTCAGCTGCCACCCCACAAGGTGCCAGGGAACTTAAGTTAGAAACAGCCCAGGATGAAGACCCAGCACATAAAATCCAGCACATTTTAACTGGCTCCTATCAATTTATTAGGTCCTACACTATCATGAAGAATGAAATTAGGGTTTTTCATCTGAGGACTGAATAGTCAGGTACTGTAGGCAAGCTGTGAGTCAAACTGTGCTATAGAGAACTGATGAAACAGACTCAGAAACTGAAGATGCAACAGATATTTACTTTGACCTTCTAGTCAAATCATCAATTCTTTCTTTGACTGATGTGGGATCCTATTTCCCTGTTGCTGTATCTTTACCCACCATCAATGCCAAACTGACTCAACTACACTTCCAGGGTCAATCTGTGTGCTTTTTCTGAAAAGCAATGAAACAATGACTCATTCAAGGTTCTGTTAGTTCTCACTAACATTTCAAAATACAATCAGATTATACACGAGAGTGCTCCACAACTCCTTAGCCAGTTTTTTATAACTCTTGGATTCAAATTATCAACTCCCACAGATTAAACATCAGGCAAAATCTCAAAGGACATTAAAGTTCCTGGCATCCAAGTTCAAGAACAACTTTCAACAGACAGAGAAGGCACAGAAATACCCTAACTTTTAAGGTGCAGCCAGGCTGTTTACCAAGAGCACAATCTGAGGCACCATTTGTAATAGCAGGCACTGGACCAATGAACCAAGAGCCTCATTTCCAGGCTGTGCACTCCCTGGAAAGCTAACAGCCATCAATAACTCAGCTTCACTGAGAAAGCTGGGCAACAGCTCCTAGCTGAAGGCATCAAGCTGAGCCCCACTGCTTGTCAGCAGAATATGAAAACCAAGTTTCTCAAATAGAGGAAATGTATTTTTCCAGTGTCCTGACAGGATCAGCCATAATATGTTCCCCACTGGCAAAGGCAGGTTGAGGTTTGGGGTTTTTGTGGAGGTTCTGTCAAAGGAGGGGGACATTAATTAGCTGTTCAGAGATCTTGCTTTTGCAGAGCAAGGCAAAATTAATGTTTTGTTTTTGAGATGTGAAGCATTTCTTCCTTTGAGGTAACAGAGGGTAGAAACATAGATCAAACAGACATCCAAACCCACTAATCCACACATTCAATTTTCAATCACAGTTTATCAGAGCTTTCTGGGTCACGTCTGGGACATGACAATTTCACTTCCAAATCATGAAACCATCACAAGGCCTTAAGATGCACATTCTTAAAAAGCCAGCTTGAAGAGAGAAGTCCCTCCCTTTGCTCCTTCAAGGCTTCTCTCCTCAATGCAAAGAAGCAAATTCAAGGGAATAAATCCAGTGAATATTTTCCCTCCCTTGCCATTTACAGGTCATCTTTCAAATTACTTATCAGTAGAGAGAAATATGATATTGCCTGTGCTCCATTCTACATTAAAGTACATCCTGCATTAAAGTCTCAAGCAAGCTGGACCAGCTCAAGTTAGATCACTGTTTCTCCTTTAGTCCCTCAGGAAAGTCTGAGCCTACTCTGGCTTTGCAAGTATCAAGCATCAAATAACACCACACACATTAATGGCATCGAGTTCTTCCCCAAACCACAGCAGGAGAATGCATTGCAGCACTCAGGAGGTGCAGATGTGCTGAGCCTGGAATCTTTGCTACTCATACCCTTCAGCCAAGATGGAAGAGCCACCTTTGAAGCTCTGCTGTGCTGTGTGGAGCCCACAGGGCTGCCAGGGCTGCTCCCTTCACATGCTCAAACTTTGTGAGTAATCTGGAATCATGGCGCAATCAACAAAGTGGCTCAATCCAAACACAAACCACCTTGTGCAGACCCTGCTCTCCCAAAACGCCTCAGCATATCCTTCGCCCCTGTCATGGCAAGGACATTGCTATTTGGGAAAGGCAGAGTTACTCCTTGATCTTAGTCCTGAGTGGTTTTTGTGGGGCTCCAGACACAGGGTTTCTTCATGGCCACCTGCCCTGTTGTTTGATGAGTGGGGCTTTTTCTCAGCCTGTGCTGCTGAAGACCTGCCCTCTCCACCAGACTGACCCACTCTGAAGAGCAGAGAGCTGCCCCCTCTTCCCAAGGGTGGCAGGACATGCAAGGTCCTACTGCTGGAGGCAAGGTTCACAAATTGCTCAGCCTGCACAGGTGAGAGGGAGCAGCAAGGGCTCAGCTTGGCTGCTCCAGATAGACATAGAAATGTTTCCTGGCCCTTCAGCCCTCAAAGAGCCTGCTGCTCCCCACCTTGATGGTGGATGCTCACTGCCTGCCCTTGCACCTTTCCATAAGCTGCTGGCTTAGAAACAGCCCTGACCACAGACAGGATAAGGACAAGTGGCCATTTTGGCATTGCTGCAGATTGTAAGTAAGTCCGCATGATGATCATGCATGGTGTCCCAGCTGCTGCTGCTCCTGCCCATCTGCTGCCCTGGCACAGAGCCTCCTTCTCTAAGAGGGAACCTCCATTCCCAGGGGCAGAGACACCAGCCAGCCTGCAAAGTGTGCAGATAGCCACACATGCTGCCATGCATACAGGGGCTACTTCTGCATGGGGCTGGAAGTGCCAGGAGGGAGCAGATTGCCACTGGGGGGAGATCACCTGCCCAGTGCCAGTTCCTGGGGATGACCATCCAAAATGGAAACAAAGGCAAAAAGGCACAGTCTCAAGGGCCAGGTGACCCACTGGCTTCTATAGCAAGCTCTGCACAAAAGCAGCCACAAGTCAGCTTTGCTTTCATTTCAAGAGAGTGCAAGTTGAGGTACCAATGTTTCAGCCTGTTTCCAAACTGCCCAGAAACCAACTTCAGCACCCAAGTAAGAATTCCCAGCCAGACAGAGCTGCTCTCACTGCAGGCAACAGAATATCACTTCTCCTACACAAGGTTTAAAGAAGATGTTTCTTAAAGGAAATGGACAGCTCAGTCAAAAAGGAACTACCCTGAGCTCTGGCCAAGAGGGAGAAGTAACTACTAACTTTGACATTCTGAGTGGGCCTGACCTCAAAGTCAGCTGCAATGGCAAGCAAGAATCAGCTAAGTGCTTCTTGAATTCCTTTTTTGACCTCTGAAGCATCTATCCAAAGCTACCAATGGGCATTGTTAGCTAGCTACCATCATTAGCCAGCAGAGCAGATTCCTTAAGGATAGAAAAAGAAATCAGCTCTGTACCACACCATGCTCAGAAGATGTCCACGTGCCATGAGCTGTGCTCAGATAAGCACAAGCCAGAGCAGCAGGTTCCAAGAAAGTAGGCCATGACACAGCAGCAGCAGGAAGGACCTCTAACACTACTGAGAAAGCAAGGAACACAGTGGGGAGGGAAAGAGGAATAAACAGAGACCATAACTCTTTAATAATATAGGTAAAATACAAAATCATTTTTACAAACTTTAATCCGTCACCCTGAGAATGATGTACATAAGTTCTGATTATGAACAAAACACAAATTATTACTACATCATCACCTCCTTACATCACCCAAGTAGTTGCTAGAAGCAGAAGTAGTGCATTAGGAGCTTCAGTGTGAAATAAAGACCAAAACCACAACCTTTGAGCTAGCTCAGATTTTAATTACATAAAATTATTGATTAAATGTTGTTGAGATTAATCAGTCAGTATTTTATTAATAAAGGAAAAACACTAATGTTCCAAAAGTACCAAAACAAAGGAGAGGTTTTGCAATTACTTGCAGCAAAGTCAAAAATTACTGTGGAAGACAATCCTGGATAGGGGAACGATCCTGTTATTGACTCAGGAAGTTCCTTCTGAGCACCAGCTTTCCTCTGCTACTATTCTTCATAAACATCTGTATATAACCATTTACACTAACAAGAGTATTGGTGTTGATTTTATTGGTAGACAGCTCAACTCCCAGTTGTAGTCTCTTGTGAGATATTGAGCACCCCAAGCTCAGCAAAACCTATAGAAGGTGGATGTTGTTCTCAGTCCTTGCAGCAAAATGCTTTGGGTTTTCAGGGCTAACTCTCTGACCCTCTGAGCCCCACTGCAGGTTTCTAGTTACTCAGTATGGTAAATAACTTTGTCAGAAATCCTCAACCAGATGGGGACAGGGAGGAAGGTGTCTGAAGTCAGGTTGTTATATCATTATAAAAGCTTAAGAATTTCATGTAAGTAGATAAAACATGAAAATTAGCCGCTGAATAGAGCTCCTTAAGCTCTAGTCCCTTTTTGACTTGATTGGAAAAGGTAATTACCTGCATTTGGAATTTATGCAGGATAAAAAAGCTTTACAGGGCAGAGGCAGGAAAGAGCTCCCTGCTGTCAGCTCAGCCCTGCTAAGAGCCAGGTGCTTGAATGCTTGCAGACAATAGACTATTCACCTTAAAATCCTATTTGTCTATGTCTATTTCCTACAATTAAAAAATAAATCTATTAGCTCATCACTATTCTACCACCATCAGCTGAGTAGCAGTCACATTCTTTATCTGCTATTTCAAGAAATCACAGCAAGCTGACCTCTGCCAAGGCCCAGAAAGCAATTTCTTTGCCTTATTCCTACCCCATAAGAGCCATTTCTAGAACAAGGATCTCTGCCCTCAGACACCACAGTCCTGAGACACCCCCTAAGATGGCTATTCAATGCCAAGGGACAACCCCCAAAACCCTAAGCATGTGCCAGACTGCTCCAGTGACCCTGATGTAGGGGACAACAGAGCCTTGAGCACAGAGTCATCTCCTATCCAGCTCCAACATCTTCTATTTGCCTGTGTTTACCCTGTTCATTTTAATGCTATGTTTTCCAGAATGTTAGAAAATAACAAATGCAATAAAACCCGCAAAGCCAGGACTATTATCATCAGTGTATTCATAGTGCAGCTTTTCCATGCCTCAGGGACTTGGATGTCTGTGATATTTTAGGCTGAAACTCAGTTTGTTCAAATACAAGAGACAGATAAGCACTGCTTGATACCAGCACTACTGACAGCCTTTTGGCTGGGCCAGTTCAGAGCTTAAACTCCTCTTGGCCCGTGTCATGACAAATAGTGAGAAATGAAATTCAAATAAAAGCGAGATGCACAATCGAAAAGGCAAAGACAAGTGAAGAAGGGAAAATGACAAAGGCAGAGGGCAATCCTAACTGAACTCACTGTCACCTGAGAGAATGGCATGAAGAGTCCTTAGGAGTGAAACTCTTCACTGGGGGGTTCAGCTGCCCTCCCATCTGCACAACCAAACCTCATGCCTGTAACCCAAGCCTTGCAAAGCATGGCTGCTTAGAAGGAGCTCAGCAAGTGAGTACAACTCTCCTCTTTCTAGACATTGCAGCAGCATTTTCAAAGTAACAGCTGAACATAAATGTAGAAAGTAGTGGAGACTCAAGAAAGAACCTGGAATTGCACTCAGTGCAGCCAGCAAGTTCCTTCAATTTTGTTCACTCTACATCTGTTCCCCATCTCTGCTCTGTTGCAGGCCTTTCAGCAATGATGAAGCAAGACTGAGCTCATGGGCAGCATTTGTAACCTGCTGCCTGTTAGATGTTCAAATAGACTGCAGCAAGTGCAGCCCTGAGTTGGAAGAGCCCCCCACTCCTGGGAAGAGTCTTCCTTTATTCTACAGAGCTTAACAAGCGTGAGAGGCTGATTTTCCCATGAAGGAGAGATGACCAAGTGGGTTTGAGAGGCATTTTCAAGAACCAAGTTCTGAAAGCACTCAACACCTAGGTGAGATCAGAAAGGCTCCTGTTTCTCTACCTATTTTCCACCCTTGCCCTGCTATGGCCCAGAAGCTCTGGAATAGCAGAGGATTTTAGCATTCAGTGCTACACACACCTGCCATGCAGACCAGAGCTGGCCATAAAGCTTAGCCAGCTAGGAGGGTGCCCAGGAGCACAGTCCTGCCCCTGCCCATCCCAGCCATGCCCAAAGCTGATCTCCTTTGGCTCCAGGAGGGTCAAAGCAGCATCACTATTGCCCTTTCCCAGAATTTAATTTTCTACCACACATAATCAGCCTTTTCTGCCCAGCATTTCTCAGCTGACTGATGAGCAAAAAGTATATTTCTCTTTCTTAGTCAAAGTGGCTACCCTTTAAAACTTAAATATCAGAACCAAGCAGCAGCTTCAGCAAACAGTGCTAAGAGGACATTCCTCTCTTTGTCAGAGGACCAGCTGCACAGATACTGAATGGTGAGGAAAAAAACCAAGCAATCCCCTGGGCACGTTTACAGCATTTGCTGCATTAGGGGTCAGGTTTGTAGAGCACCAACTCCACCAGATATTTCTTCTGGGCTAGGGAAGGGATCACCTTGAAATCAACACTCAGCATAGACAGAAGAAGCCTGGGATCACTCTCACCAAGAAGGCAAAACTGTGTCAGTAAAAGAAAAAGGTGCCAGTGAAGATCTGTGTGGTGTGGGAGAAGCATGCATTAAAATAACTGTGACCTGAGAACCCAGTGCCATATTCAAGTTAAGTGACATGCACATTGAGGACCTTACAGCAATGGCAGTTGTCACTGGAAAAGCAGGAATGGGCTGAAGGTGAGGGGACACTGGAGAGCTCTGATTGAAGCAAATACCTGGATCTGCACAGAGATCTTCCAGATCTTCCTCTCCCCTCCTGTTCTCAGGCTGAGGAGACCAGACAAGGCAGCCACAAAGGCAATTTACTGCTTGGATTAGGTCAGTCAAATAAGATGTAAAGGGAGGAGAGAAAGAGCCCAAGGACAGCGTGATATAGGACACTTGAACAAATTTAGATTGGAAAAGGCCAAAGGGAAAAACAGCATCCCCCAAGGAACTTTGTGGATAACAGTCCAGGGAGAGAAGGGAAGAACAGAGGAGTAACATCCCAAGCGACAAGAGTAAGGACATGAGAGGAAAGAAGGGCTGGCTGATGGAGGCACTTTGCAAGTCAAGGTGCAGTATTTAGAGAAACGTGTGGGGGCTTCAATAGCAAGTTTGTTTTTTTAAGGAAGAGCTGCCAGAAGAGAGGGTGGGCTGAAGGGAAAGAATAACAGCATGGATAGGAATAGATATAGGGAGTCTGGAAGACGGGAGAAGTGCTGGTGCTCACATCCAAGAGACTAGGACAAGAAAGAAGAGCATATCATCTTGCATTTCTTTTTAAATGTAGAAGAGATTTTGGTCAGAAAAAGAAATGAAGGCAGAGGAGGAAGGTTTGGACTGACTCAAGGTGGCAGGAAGCCAGTTGCGACTGAATCCCATGCCAACAAAAAAGCTAGAGAAGGAAAACTATTTAGTCAGCAAGGTGGCAAAACTGAAAAAGTTTAGCACACTCAGCATGGCAATACAGTCTGAGACCCTCCAAGTAACAGGAGCAGAAGCCCAGGTTAGAGTGAAAAGCACTGGGAATCAACAAGTGCCACATTGCAGCGGAGAAGAGGAGAGATTCAGGATGGGAAGAGATCAGCTGCAGCAAACAAGAGGACTGACAGCAAAGAAATAGGAAGATGCATTGTCAAGGCTGAGAGCCCAAGAAACACCAAGTGATGGGATGTGCAGCCAAGTCGGGGGAGCAGGGGAAAAAAAGGCCAGCAAGTGGGAAAAGCAGAAAAGCAATGGAATTGTTTTCCTGAGGAAGAGGTTTTCCTGTCAGATTAAGAAAGCACCGTCAAAGGGCTCCAAACTAAAAACATTTACTGGAAACCATGCCTGATCCTGAAGATTTCCCACATCATGAGTCTGTCAGCAAAAAAAAAAAAAAAAAGCATCCTCAGTGCCGGGGTCAGAGCTGCACCCTAATGTGCCATCCCGGGTAGGAGCGATGCTGAACCGGAGCTCCCGGGCCCGTGGTGCAGGCTCTCCCCAGCCAAGCTTTGCCCCCGCTCCCGGTGCGGGCCTCCTACGAGCACCGAGCGCTGCGATCCCGGCAGCTGCACACAGACACGAGCCGCGCTTGCCACACAAGGCAAAGCTGCTCTCCGTGCCCGCTGCCACCTGCTATCCCTCCCCTTCCCGCAGCACCCATTCTCTCTTCTTTGGGTTTTTTCCCCCCCAACTCCTCCTCCCCGTGCGCTTTCCACCAATGCAGAGTCTCCAGGCACAACAGAGCGCTCTGGTGCCGCGGCTGCCCCGCTCCGGGCCGGGCATCCTGCTCCCCCGGGCCACCGCTCCGAGCAGGGGATCCCGCTCCCCCTGGTCCCCTGTTCCCGGCCGGGCATCACCGCTCCGGACCGGGCATCCCGCCCGCCGTGCCCCCCCGCTTCCCCCAGCCCGGCCCCTCGCTCCCCTGGACCCCCCACTCCCGGCCCCGCTGCCCCGGGCTCCCCGCGGGCGCCGCCGCCCTCTCCCGGCGGGCTGGGGAATTCCCGGTGCCGGCGGCCTCTCCGCACCAGCGAGCATCAGGCTCGGCATCAACAATGCCCGAGATGCCGCGGGGCTGCGCAGGATGATACAGGGCTGATACCTCTGCGAGCAGTGTAAATGGACATTGGCATTTCGCAAACGCCTTTCCGATAAATCGCATTTAGGCACCGATGTAAAAGCCCCGTGTAGATTGTGGCACTCAGCTGCGCATGGAGCTGCTCCAAGCGCACCCATTATCCCAAATGCTAAGGCACAATTATCCCTGAGTAACACTCTGCTTAGCTGCTGGAGCCAGGTTCATTCAGTACACAGCAAAAGGTGCCTCTTTATTTTCCATTTAGCAGTTCTTATTCCCACGTGCACATGTTTAGGTGGTTCTCACAGTAATTCATTTCTGGTTTGGGGAGCTAAATAAACTGGGTACCAGTAGGACCTAGTGCTGCAGGTGTCAGGAACTAAATCCCTGCCTTTTTGCCCAAACTCAGTTATAAGCACACAGCCCCCCTTTTAGGCACTACTACCAACACGTGTCCAGGCAGCTTCTTTCCCACCCCACAGTGGGAGAGCCTTTGCCAGAGATGGGATCAGGACATGGATCACTTCACCCAGCTCTCCTGTGGCAGTGGGCAAGGAGTCCTGCCTCAGCTGAAACCATCTGCTCCTCTTACTGGGCTGGGTCACTCTCTTTACCATCCCAAATCGTTTAAAGCTGGCATCACACGACAACTCCCTCACACATGCACTTTGTGAGAATTAAAAGGAGGCAATGCAGGAATCTCTGTAGCCCCCAAGCTGCTTGATAACCAACCTCTCACAAACTGCGAGGAACACCAGGAGACTCCCATTGCAATACCAGTGACAGCAGAGCACAACCACACACATTCGTTTATTTAAATGCATTACTGATATTGCCACAAACAAGGAGTTCCAACTGCTACAGATGTACAAGGGGGCAATCACCCATTATTTCTGCCTGATCCTGGCCTTGCAATCCCCATCCTGATTAAATTACTGAGGGCAGGATTATCAGCAGGATAATCAGATGCAGTGTCTAATCTGGATAACCCAGCATTACTGGGCCTCACAACACAGGATTTCACTGACCACTCAGCCAGAGCATTCCAGAGCATTACATCTCATTTTCACCACTTAAAGGATTCAGAGACCCTAGAGACTTGTGCAGAGGGGAAACCTAAGGAACATAATCACAATTTCAATCAAATGCAGTAGTATTTGCATAACTTGTGTGTTTCCAAGAACTCACAGAGCCATCACAACCAGAAACTTCAGAGCAATCACTTATCTGAACAACTCACTCTGTATTTACAGGCTTCAGAATCTACACCTTTGGGTTTTTAATAAAGCCTCAAGTTCTCAACCCATATACCTTTTTTTGGTCTGGATACTTCCCTCAACCCTCCTCCAGGCTTCCCATTTCCTTGGCCTCAGCCTTGCCAAATAACAGCTGTGCTTGTAGGCAGCCATGAAACCTCCCAAGAGGGAGATCTTGAGGATAGGGACAAGTCCTGGAAATAAGAATTGTCTTATACTTGGAGCACTTCAAAATCACAATTGTCAAAAATTCTTGCTTATCCCAGCATGTAATTGCTCACCCCTGTCTGGCTTCCCCTCAGCTACGACTTTCCTCTCCATGGTTCTACAAGTTTCTCAATCTGGAACAGAAGGCAAGACCTCAGTGATGTTCTGAATAAAAGATCCAGCTTTGGGAATCTGAACTTGCTTAGCTCTCATCACACAGCAAGCAGGGCTTTTGTTCAGTAACAAAATGGCCTGGATTGGGCACAAAGACAGAAAGCAAACCTGATCTTTCACCTAGTCCTCCATTGTTCACAGACAGCATGAGAGGGTATTTTAAAATCTCTTCTGATGATCTGCACAGCCTGAGCTCCTGTTCTGCTCAAAACATGAAACACTTAGAGGCTTTCATCACCCTATCAAAGTCCCTAGTAGCCCCTGTCTGCCCTCCTATGAAGAGCTTGATCTCCTTTTAGGAAGGGGATAAAGCTGTCCTTGAGCAAAGCTGCTTTTCTGTGAAGTATTGTGCTGTTTTTGTGAGAACATCAGACACCTCCAGGTGTCCCTCAGACATGTATCCCTCAATAGCTGCAGCTCAGATTTTTCCAAGCAGCTCACAGAAAATAGACTGTAGGCATCGGACTTGTGTTTGAAGGGCACATTAGAAACGTGCTTCATGGAAGAGATGTCTAGATTACATTTCTGATGCTGCATAACTGTGTGTGTCCATCTTATCTCCAATTACAAGGGCAAATAAGAAAAAAGGTCTGGAAAGGAAGAAGTTGAGCTGAGAACAAATGAAAACATTGCAGGCTGCCTTCAGTCATCCTCACTGCCAAAAGCAAGGTCATGCAATACTATCTCCCTGCATTGTTAAAAATCTCAAAGGTAAAAGGGTGCTATCATTTCAAGAATAAAAAGGGCTGCATGAAACAACCTTATCTCCTGTGAGGGATGATAAGGATATCATCCCAAGGATATTATCCCAAGATAACCACATCCTCCAGCAATTACAAAAATGCACAAAGATCTAGACAATCACTGCTGATTTAGCTCATCTCCACACAGAAATCAACAGCCCTCATTCACTAAGCATCAGGGATAGGAAACAGAACAGCAACTGGCTGAGTCAGACACCAAGAAGGGAGCACAGTTACGGTGACAGTGTTCATGATGCACTTACAGCCATCAGGTAAAACAAAAGTAGATAAAGAAAAACCCTTCCCATTTGGTTTTCACAATCGACCAGAGGTTGGAATACAGAAAACAGGAACTCCCATTCTACCACCTGTAATGGAAAATGGTAGGTAAAAGCAGTGGTTGGAGCAGACCAGGAAAGGGGGCTGTGAGGCTCTGTTGCAGAAGCAAAAGAAGGTGGCAGCTTTTCTTTTCATACTCTATGATTACAATTCTGAAATTGAGGACTGATTTCTGCCTATTTTCATTGATGTACTACTTAGGCTATGCAGAGAAGCACAACAATGAATCTACCACCTGGCTGAGACACCTGCCTGAAATTCTTCAGAGCCAGCAGAATGAGCCTCTCCAGCACTTGGTGGATTTGCTTCTTGGAGTTTTGTTTGCATTTTTAACAAGTCACCCATAGGGAAGCTGTCCCTTAGCTCCACACCCTCAAGATAAGTCCCATGAGGATTTCACTAAGAAATGAGACAGCAGCTGCTCATCTCCATGTCTAGAACCAGCTGAGATAGAGAATATAACCAGGCCCCTTAGCTGTGCTCACAAGCAAGGAGAGCTGTAACAATAGGATAGGAATTGTGGTCTAAACAACACTTCTCCAGAAAAGGACTTTTCTTTCCCAGGTCATTGTTTTCTTTCTTTAAGAAGGGTAGAGAAATGAGGCAGTTTAGCATGGTGAGGAATCACAGCCTTTAAAATACAACAAGCCAAAGTCAGGCTGCAATGCACAATTTCTGCTTTTAAAGATCTGAAGACTTCAAGGAGTGAGTAAGGTCTCTGATAATACAGCCTGGGACCCTTGTGCATTGCCATTAAAACTTACACCTGTGCTCTGCTGAGGCCTCTCACACTGCTTGGGTCAGTGAAGTCATTCCTACAAGCATTTCAGGCAGGGTAATCCTAGGCCAACCTGCAGGCAGCACACTCCTCAAGTAAGGAAATAACCAAACTACTGAATTCACTTGATCAAGAGATCTTAGGGCTCAGCTGAGCAAACTCTGGGCTTCACAGCAGGCACCCTGCAAGGCAAACAGCCCCTCTCCCCAACACCCATCTGAGCAGAACACAGACACACCTGCACCCAAACTAACCTGGCTGAGCCCTGGAGCACAAACACAAAGCACATGGCACAATAACAACACTTTGCAGCCTCCCTCAACTGCCCTGCCAAAAAATGCACCTTCACAGCAATTGGAAACATGAGTGGGGGAACACATCAACTTCCCTCCATGGCACCTCACAAGGATTTACAACCACCTGCTAACGTCCAGCTTACTGTGAAAGCTGACTGTGTGCCAGGACAGGCCCTTTCTTTCCAGTCTGGCCACACAATTCCCCACCAGGGAAGCCTGCAGGCTGGGCAGTGGTACCACACAGGGAACAAACAGCTCCAGCCAGCTCAGGCCCAGCCGGCTTTCCAAGGCTTCTGGCCCTCAAGAGCAAACAACTCTCTCCTGCCCAGCTCTCCCCAAAGCAGACTCCTCCAGAAAGCACATCTGGAAGGCAGCCACAGTGACTTCTTGTTTTGCTTCCTTGATCCTTTCCTAGGGAAAGAGCAGGCAACAGGACAGTTGCTACTTCAAATTCCCCCAGCATTGCCTCAGGTTTTTTGGGTGCCCCAGCTCCTGGCACTCAAAAACAAACCCTGGCCTTCCATCTCACTCAGCTCTCAGCTTTGCTGTAATCTCCAGATAAGAGGAAATGGAGAAGTAAGAAAGGCAAGCACATACCAAAATGAGAGTTCACCTTGTCTACCATTTCACAGTTCAAGATCTATCCCCTTTATGAGCCCAGAGTCTGCCTGAAGCTCAGGGGCCAGACTCAGGACACAGAGCTGCTTTTTACACTGTGTACAGATTCACACCACTACTACAAAAAAAACTCACTTACTTCCCCATCCATCGCTGACCTTCTTCTGAGTGCAGCCCCCAGCCAGTCACCTCCAGAGCACAGAGACCTCTCCCACTGCCCCTCATTCCCTCTTTATAACCCTTCTAATGGCTGCTAATGCCCCTCACCTGTGCCCAGCCTTGCTGAGCAATCAGTTCCCCGTGCTGGGACCAGCTCCAGCTGGGAAGGATGAATCTCCCCAGGCACAGCCATGGCCAGGTGTGCCACAAGGGTCAGGGCTGCCCTGCAGAAAGAAATAAGAAAACTAAGGGATTTTTTTTTCTCCTTCTAATCTACTTTGCTGTGTGTGACAGAGGGAGAAGGAGGTCAGTACTGCAATTGCTCCAGCTTACAGATGGAATAAAATGGTGATCCCAAACCCTCGGGGCCTGCCTGTCAAAACATTGGTCACCCTCCATGTGTCACCTGTGTGTTCAGAGCAGATGAACTGGATTTCAGCATGAGCACATTGCAGGCCCAGCCACTGCTGAGGGCATGCAGCTCCAGCTGAGCTGGTGTGAACAGCAGGGTCTGGCTCCAGGGGCAGTCAGGGGCAGCTCCAGGCTGAGGGCTGGGTACTGCAATGCTGGCTGCAGTGTGGGGGCTCAGGGGCTGCACAGGAGGGTGTGACAGCCATGCACCAGCTCTGCCTAGAGCTGAGTCAGGGACATGTACCTGCTTTGGTCAGAATCAAGACAGAAACTGGAGGGCACTAAACAGACGACGGGGCAGAACCCAGTGAACTCTGTCCTGATAGGCTTCTTGGAGATAGCCCAGGATAGCTCATCTGTCCTTGAGGGTGTGAACAACAGACATTTGTCCCAAAAAAGAGGTGCTCTTTTCTTCATTTAGGCTGGTACTACCTTCTACACATTCAGAAACTCTCTCTTTTTTCCCCATAAGATACACAAACTACAAAAATAGGGAAAACATTGGGAATTATTTAGGGAATGGAGGAGTCAGTCCTGCTTCTTTGCTTGTTTGAGCAGGTGTAGTCTCTGGTGAGAGGCAGGGTTTGCATAAGGAACATTAAAGCTGCACTAAACAGTTTCAGCTGCTGCTGTTCCACTATCGATTGGCACCATTCAAGCTCAGCTTTAATGCCTGACAGCAGACATAAGCTATGAGACAGCTATGTCCCTACTGGGAGCAATGATATATTATCACTCTCTTTAAATGAACCTGGAGCAGTACTATATATATTTAACAGAAAATCCTGTCTCTAACTGACTGCAAAGGAATTTCAGGGGTTGCAGAAGTGCAAACCAACACAGCCTCTCTGTGACTAGACTGAAAATCACATACTAAAAGTGAGTTATGCATACAAGAGATTATTTTACAAACACATTCATTAATTTATGTTGCTATCCTGTCCTGATGCCCCATCTCTACAACCTGAATTCAGGTTGGCAAATGTGGACATTTGCTGAAGTACTGCATGTAAAATTGACAGCTGGCAGGAAATCCAAGCCTACCACAACATTAAAATGACCATGTGAAGCTCCTTTTCACTCTTGCCCCTGCTCTGTGGAAGGGCTGTGTACAATGTACTGCTTCTTAGGTGTTTTGGGTTTTTTTTCCCCCACCCTTTTTCTCTTGAGCCATTATTCAGAAATGGCTTTCAAACTGAAGCACTGACTGTATTCAATGAGTTTCACAGTGAAGCACAGTGCTGCAATCACAGGTGCCAGTGTGCAGGTACTGCTCCCACACCCTGCAGCCTCACTCCACCCATCCACACAGCCACACTGCTGAGTTTCCACCTGCTCAATGAGCTGGAAGTCACAGGCTGGAGGCTTTGCTCAGTTTCCTCCATATTTGGCTTTTCCTTGGGAAAGCGTGATTTCTGTGCGTGCTGGACCTGAGTGCCCTGGCAGCTTGGGCAGCTCTGTGTATCACAACAACAGCCAGTGCCTCTGAATTATTTACTCCAACTCACATGAACTTGCATTTCTTTCCTTTTCTGCCCAGTCACCATGGTGTGTGCTGCTCCATGAGTAAGCTGGAGAGACAGATGACACAGACGATGGAGCCACAGTAGGTGATTATAACAAAATATGACAAGGCATTTATGCAGCTCCACTCAGCAGCATTTAATTTAATTTTATTTCATTAGAGTTCATTACTGCATAGCAGAACACCTCTGGAGAGTTTATTTAAAGATGGAGAGAGGAATGGGGCAGGCTGGGTGCAGTGGCAAAAGAGACCAGAGGAAACAGTTAAGATATATTTCTTTCCACACCTCCTGCTGCACTGGGTTTGACATTCTACCTTCAGTGGGCTTTTTGTGAAAAGAGCCATGCCTTGGGGAAAGAACAACTGAGGAACTGGTTTTGTGCTACTAACCCACTAACACAGGCCTTGGTGGACTTAGTCCCAGTGGGCTGGTGGGACCCAGAACAGCTGAGTTCCATTTCTAGAATCTCCTTTACCTGGTGGGCTTGTGGCTTTCCTAGAAACCTTCTGTAATGACTTCCCACCATTGTTCCATCTATTTCAATCAGTAGCGGAGATTATGTTAGTGCAACTAGCTCAAGAATTCCACAAGATAACATCTGGATGTACCCACAGCAGTCCAGGGGTTAAGTACAACACTTTCCAATCCTGGTTTTGCCACCACTGATTAACAAAATAATCTAATGAATTAGAGCACTGAGGAGAACTGTGCACCTCAAGCAAGATCAGGCAGAACCATTAGCAAATAGAGGAAACCTCTTGGAGAAGCTCAATGAAGGTTTCAGCTTTGATTTTTATCATTACAGCTCTTTTGCCTGTTACAGGGTGTTAAAAAGTGTTGGTCTGGAGGTGGACCAGATGAGCTCTGGAGCCTAAACATGAGAACCACCAGAGACAGTTCTGGTCTCCATCCCTCATGGTGGCAGAAGGCAGAAGAGCCCCAGCAGCTGCAGCTGCTACATGACACACAAAGCTCTGAGACACAAGGGTGCCTCTATGGTGGCACAAGTCATGGAGACTGCTCCTGGTCACTGCAAATGTCATGGTGCTAGAAAGGTTAGACTTTGCAGTGGCCTCCCTGCAGGAAGGATTGTCTTCTCTGTGTTCTTACAGATCAGACAAGTGGATTTATCTCATTGTGTAGGGAACCTGGCCTGCCATCATCCTCAGTGTACACAGACCCAGCCTGTGCCCTTCAAACACAACCAAAGTCTGCTCTGAGAGCACAGACTTCAGTCAGGAGCAGACTTACCTGGCAAGGGATGGTGAAGGTTGGAGACTGGTTTGCACAGAAACACCTTGGCATTCCCTCTGTGATCAGCTGCAGCCCACAAAAGTGGCAATTGATAAACTGTGTGCGTAAGCCTTGGCACACAGGAGCAGGGGAAGGACACAATGGGTCAGCAGCCCTTCATGAAAAATGCCCATTCCTCTCTTTGCACAGTGCTGAACAAATCATAAAACCCTCTCCCATCCTGTCAATGTCATGGCAGGGCATAAGCAATAGAGACCTGGAGACAAAGCCATTAATGAGTGAAGTGCCTGACGTCCTCGGCCACAGCTGTGGTTTGTACCCACTCAAGTGGACAAAAGCAGGTCATCTCTCTCCACCTCCCCAAAATAAAGCTAAAACAAAGGAGTCAGATGAGTTGAGAATCAAGGAGAAAAGTGGCTTTTTGGGCTCAGTTTTCCCTTTGCACTGGAGCTTGCTTGACTTCAGAATCACACACCATGTCTTCTGTGTACTTAGCAAGACCTCGGTCATGTCTGTCATACTGATATTCCTAACACACAAAAACTGAGCGAAAGACAGGGCTGAGTCAGTTTGAAGAGAGCCTGATGCCCCCGATATGCACCCACATCTCTGCCTGGTGAATCAGGCTGTCTGGAGACTGAATGAGAGTGTGTTCCTCTACCACAGAAGGCCAGCAAGATAAAAATAACCCCCAAAAGCCTACATTCAGCCTGGAAGCACAGTGCTGAGCCAGGGACAATGATAATAGGAAAACACAATAGTTCCTCAGAGCAGTCCTAAAATAATAGATTATAAATGGCAAAAGGGGAGGAGAAGGGAGTGAGGGCTATTTTATCACTGTTCTAAAAGCATTCAGAGGAAATAAATTTGGATTCACTTGACAGTTCTCAAAAGCCAAAATGTGCTAAATATAATGCTGAATGTCCCTAAAACCAAAACATGTCAGCAAGAGTCCCTTGACCAGGGTGTTCTTTTCCCCCCCTCCCCTGGTTTAGCCTTTGCCCCATGATGGCTATTTGCCTTTCTGGAGAGCTTAATCAGGAGCTATTAGAGACAGTGCTCTCTAAGCTGAATAATGTTAAAAGTCCATTAGCTCACCCCAAGCAAGGCTGGCAGGAGGGAGATGATGTACTTGCTGAAGTTGAACGAGCTATTTGCATGCTGAATACTTCTAATCACTGAGCAATGCCAGGAGAATGTGAACATTATTACCCTTAGCTGCCCAGCAACCTTTCAAACATGCTCACTTTAATACAAGACAAAGTGGCAAAATGCATCCAGCACCGAACCCATAAAAAGGGACAGATGGATGTTTTTAAGCAATTCTATGCACGGACTATGCACACCTTTAAAAATTTTTTATCAGAAATAATAATTAGCAAATCTATCTTCCTTCCCCTCTGCCACATTGCATTGTGCATGGCCACTTGTATTATGCATGGGTTAAGAAAATATGATAAATGTCTGCTTATCTTTGGTCTGACCACAGTCAGCTTTTATCCAGCAAAGTACACATGCTTTGTTTTAAGCATGTTTTCAAGTTTCCCAATGGAACTTATTGTGACTGCCACCTTTCAATGCCTGTTTCAGTCAATTTTTAGCAGACACAAGCCTGTTTCACAGCCCTCCATGGGGAGACCAAGCACTGGAAGGGCACAGAGCTCAGGTGTCCAGCACAGAACCACCACAGCTGCCAAAGGAAGGCTGCTCTCCACTGGAACAAGGCAACTAGGGAAAGTCCAAGAATCTAGATCAAAATTAGTGCCATTTGTCACAATAACAACAGAGAAAACACACTAGTAAAAACCAGCTCTTTCAGAGGCTTCTATTTTGGGCAGTGCATGGTTAAAGTCCTGCTGGTATTTTGCTGCAAAGAGTGACTCTGATGCCCACTTGTAGTTTTCTGGTTAGATCACCAACACTTCTCTGGGCTAAAGTATTGGAATACGTGCAGAAACCAATTTATCACAGCCAGACAAGAGTGACTGAGGCTTCACACAACCTGCCTGAAGGAGCAGAGACTGCAGGCTGACACAAAGCTCTTGGTCTCTTGTTCCCTTCTGCCTTCAAATGAGTTCTCCCAATACAGAACAGAGTAACTCCCATTAGCTGGTGGTTCTGTCACCTCTGCAGCAGCTCAGGTGTCCTTCTGAAGAAGTGACAGCTTTTTCAGCATCTCCCAGAACTTACAACAACTGGAACCAGTCAAATTAGCTGCTTCTGCCACTGTCCTACTGGAGAGAAACCTTATGGAAATAGCAAAGGTAAAAGCATGTTCCAAGAGAAGGACCAGAGACAAGATGGCCAAGGAGGATCACACTGGGAGGAGGCAGAGGAGCCTCTGAAGGGCACTTTCCCTTCCTCCCCACCTTTCTGATGCCTCCAAGCCAGACGCTCTTGGCTGGGACTCCCTCCCTTTTAACCCTGTAGGAGTCACTAACTCACAGACTCACAAAGGATCCATCCTACATGCTGCCAGCCTCTCACAAACTGTCCCAGTCCTTTTGCAACATCGCTCAGGACAGGGAGAAGTCAGCAGAGAGGTGGCTAATGGGCAAAAGGAAAAGAAAGAAAGGAAGTCTTACCTGCCATAGCAGTGGGTGCAGAACTGAAGCTCCCGTGGAGACACTGGCTCACAGCACTGACTTGTCTCCTCTTGACATCAGCAGGGAAGATGCCTACATTGCTAGTTTACAGCAAATTCCTTCTTATTTCAGTGTTTGTCAGATTGGCCAAGTCTCTAACCCCATGGGGCTGAGTGCTCTAAAATGCTTGTGTGAATGACTTTCAAGAACTCCCTAACAGGAAAAGCACCATGGTTTCCTTGAAACTTGCAGAGAGAAGTAAAGAGTAAAAGGTCATTGATATCTAAACCCACTGACTACTTTGAAATCCCACACAGACACTTCTGCACTTCACAAGTCTGTGCCAGCATATACTCAAAGGCAAAAGGGGGCAATAGAAAAGGAAGAAAACAGTCTTTTGTATTCTCTAATATACAAAACACTTGTCACCTCTGGGCTGGCAGCTTGCTTCATTAAATTAACTATAGTATGTGGAGAGGAGCAAATACTAGACAGATACAAACCTACTGCAGATTAGGATTCTGTCTCCTGGGAAGACAGATGGTCCAGTTGGAGGATATAACATTCTCACAAACCTACCTGGAAAACTGCTTTTCAGTCCAGTAAAAAGTCAAGCCTCCATTCCCCCACAAGGAAAAAAAAAAAAAACAACCAAAAAACCCAACAACAACAACAAACTCCAACACACAGAATGCAGGAAGAACAAGGTGAATACTTTTCAAAATGTTTTTTTAATTAAAACCAAAAAAAGGAGCACACACCAGAGCTTGACATGGGCTAGTCAAACTGCTGGTCAGCAGGACATTGAACTGGCATGAGGAAGGCTGTGTTTCTGCATATCTCAGGAGCACTGGCACAGACAATGGGTCTCCTGGGAGAGTACTCTGCCTGCCAGGCTACTGCTGCTTTGTGCTGAGCAGGTTTCTCATGTAGTGATGGGAACTTCATCCTGCAGCCCAGACTCTTCTTTCAACAAACAGAAGTCCCAGAGGCTGGGGAAGAAACCATTTCAACAAATTTGCATTTTCCACGCACTTCTGGAGAGGATTCCCTGTTGTTTCTCCTGCCTCCCCCAGGCAGGTTTCACAGGTTTATATGGAAACTCATCTTTGGCAATGGCCACGTGGGTAGGACCCAGCTCTGCTTCTGCTGAAGCCAATCCATGTCCTTCCCAGGACCAAACTGCAGCTGCACAGGGCTCATGATCAAGAGCCAATTGTGCTTTAAGGTTAAATCCTCATCCACTCCATCAGGCCAGCAACTTCTGAGAGCTTCTTGTAAGTATGTACCAGTAAATTCAGGTAAATGTGAACATCTTGGCTATAGCAATGGGGTGAAGTTTTCAATTATGCCCAAGAGATGGAGGAGCTAAAGTTTTAAGACATGACTTGGGCACTAGATCAGGTATTGAAACCTCCCTGCCATCTAATAAAGCAGTTGCCAAAGCTGTTGGTGTGCTGCTCCACCAGCCTGGTTTCTGTACCACAAAGGCTGGACTGAAAAAGTGACACATTTTTCATACACAATTTTTATCAGTTAGAATTTACTAGATATGCACCTCATTTGTCTGTCAAATATTTTAAAAATACTTCAACCTGCTCTAATAATCACATTTTAACACATGCATCAAGTTTGGATCAGAACAGCGTCTCTGGGATAATCAGTAAGCCCAAATTGCTGATTTAAGGCCTAAATATCAGTCACTGGCCAGCCAGCCACAATAAGTCACTCTATCCTTGAACTCTTGGATTATTTTTGGCTCAGACTAACCCTTGTTACCATACATCTTACTCTACACACAGAAGAAAAGTGTATGTGTTTTTCAAGGCTACCGTTGCACCACAAGTTTACACACAAACACGAACTTTTGCAAACATGAGACCAGAGTAAGATCTCCCATGTCCCAGGGTGAGTCAGAAAGTTCTCAGGAGTCCAGGGAATGGTAACTGCCAGAAAGGATCAGGCCTAATACATGCATTAGAGAAGCAAGGTAGCTCCTTTGCTGGAGGTCTGGCTGATTCACTTTGCACATACCACTGCTTTAGCATTACATCCTTATCTAATGGTAAACCTGTTTCAACAACATGCAATACATATTAATGCAATATGCACTGCAACACACAATACGCATCCAAAGAAATATGCCAATGCAAAACTCTGACTGCTCACACATAGCCGGGCTAACAAGGAAGTCTTTTACAAAAGACAATCAAGAAATCACCTGAAACCATGAGACCAGAGGGGTCTCAAGCAATCAGCAATATTGAGACCTAATAACAGATGCTAATTCATGAAAGAAACACAAACAGTGGGACTGAGGTAATGGCAGAGATTTCATTAGTGCAATTACATTTAAAATGGTATGTTCTTTAATAGAATTTAAATAAGGCTTTGAATAATTACACACACTAAAACTAACATTCCATAACCTTATTCCGCATGGAAAAGCAGCAGAAACAACCCTCTGGACTGTACAAGGTCCAATTAATGAACAATTACATTCAAAAAGTAGATCAAAACAGAAACAACTCTTTCCCCAAAAAGCTGCATCATCATCTGTAAAGTCAGCTTTCTCCCCTGTATCAGAAATGTGAAGAACAGATGAGCTGGGCTTCAGCCCAGTAGCTTTGGCCTCGTCAGATTACCAGGAGTGCTTTCCAACCCAGCCTCTCCTCATTTCTTTAGGGTGATGGAAGCTTATGGAAAAAGAAGTGAATTTCTGAAGCAACGGAAGGGGAGTTTTTCTTTCTCCCAGCCCAACAATGTACATAAATTATGGAAGCTTGGAAAAACTCCTACATTACACTGTGGCTTGTGTTTATGATGCATGTCCTCCTTTAGAAACTACTCACAGACAATGGGCAGGGTGGGTGAAAAAGAAAAAAAAAAGCAGCATATGAAATAGTAATATACTGTTCCAAAATCTGCACTGTCCTGCAGAAACAGGATTTATAATTTGTTCAGATTGTTCTCAACAGATCCAATCTATGCTGGATATGTAAAAACCAAGAGACTAAGTCATCAAGGAAAACCAAATAAAAAAACCTGCGCACTGCAAGAGTTTTAAAAAACAAAACAAATAAAAATCCCAAGAAACACTGACGAAAGCTCAGAAAAATTTATCATCAATTCTGAAGTGGGGCCTTGTGACATCATCTGGGTTGATGAAGACAGAGATGGACTTCCCGGGGTTCTCAGTCACTAGCTGCTGCAGCTTTTTGGCTAACCGGTCGTCAGGCTGGTTGGGGTCCCCTCCGTCGGACTGCGGGGAGGGGATGCTGGTGGTGCTGCCCCGCCGCTGCAGCTCCAGGGTGAGCCTGTTGGCTGCCTTGACGTGCTCGATGGCAGTCCGGAGGTGCTCGGCGGGGTCAGAGCGCACCGAGGACAACTTCCGCGCGTGCAGCATCACCGTGTCCTCGGACAGGTGCTCCAGCATGTTGCACTGCGGGATGAAGTAGTTAGGGCACATCTTGTTGACCAAGCAGTGCTGGAGATCATCGATGAGCCCCAGGAGGAAATGGGCTGCGTAATCCTCCTGGGCCAGGTAGCTGGCTGGCAGCCTGTCACAAGCCCACAGCATCATGCTGCGCAGGTGATATGGACTAATGGCTTTGGGGCGGGACAGCAGTTTGATGATGATGGCTTTGCAGGCCTGGTAGGCTTGCATGAGGCTGCTGGAGATGCACTTTTTCAGCTGCACTTCACTCCTGGCAAATGACAGCCTCCATTCATTGTCCTTCTTCCCCTTGTAGGAACATGCAGGCACTAAGTAAAACCCACTTATGACTTCCTCCTCCGTGATCTTCCCATCCCAGAAGTGGTTCTCCATCAGCCAGCTCTGTGCCACAGCCGGCCAGCCTTTGAAGGACACCACAGGGACAATGTCATACAGCATGCGGCTGCTGCCCACTCCCAAAATAATGGATATGATAGTCCCGTTCTTTTCTACCTTCTCCACCTTTGGCATCCCTCGCTGGGGCTTCTTCTGGATCTCAGACAGCACGATGCTAATGGACTCATAGAACCAGTCTGCAACTTTTGTTGGGGAGAAGAAGTAATTGGTGGCTCCATTGATATGGTCCACGATTGTGCAGCAGTCCTTCCACTTGCTGATGGTTCCCTCGTCGAAGAGGCGCAGGCTGAGCCAGGAGTGGCACAGGGCCGAGTGGCGCATGTCCAGCGTCACCGGCTGGTTGCGGTCGTGCAGCTTCAGCGCGGGCACCAGCAGCGTGAAGTCCATGTCATAGTCTGTGCCCCGGGCATAAACATTCAGCTCATCGAGGTCAATGTCCACCACACCTTCCCGCACGCCGCCCGACAGCAGCAGGTACTCGTTGGCTACAGGCAGCTTCTGGTCGAGTTTCTGAACCATGCCTGAAAAAGATAGAAAGACAAGTCCTTTAAAAAAAACGATCCAGGATCTAACCAGGCTTAAAACCCATTCCATGCCCAGCAGAAAAAAGAAGGCAACCAGAGGTATGTATAACTTTTGGTGTGACAAAAACATGAATCAGTCCCAGCACTCAGACAACCTTTGGTCTCACCTGACGCAGAGCAGGGCCTTCACTGCATTCCTGGGAATGTGTGAAGTCCATCCTAAACATCAGATTTCAAGCAATGGAAAAAAGCAGCAGCCTCTGGTAAAACACAGCAAAGCTACTTCCAGAACTAAATGTAACTTTTTTAACACCTTCTAAACCAGTTTTTCACCATATTGATATTCATTTCCAGAGTATCCAAATGTTTCACCAACACGCCATAGAGAAAAGAAAATATTAATTGACTCGCTGTTCTTATTTTCTCTCTGGTATAGAAAAAATCTGGACCAGCAGCAGGGAGTTGGTTTGTTCATGAGTGAATGAATAGCTACAAATGTTAGTTCAAGCAGGTCTGATTTTACAATCCGCTTTACATTCACTGATGAACAAGGCAACATGAACAAAAGAAATGCATCCTTCTCTTATGGGTGAATGAAGCAGGTTAAATGATCAGGCAATTAGAGAAGTCAGCTCTGAAATTGGCTCTTTAAGCTGCAATGACATAAAATATCTGATCAGCTCTCCAGAACACAGACATGAAGACAGATTTTACTTTCAGCACCAAAACCAGACGCGACATTCACCCTGCAGTGCCTGTACCAGTTGTACAAAGCCAGCTTTTCACCAGGAATTCTATAAATACACCCCACTATACTGTGTCCATAGAAAATGAACAGCAGACTGAGACTCTACACAGAAGCTGAGATATTAGCACCTCATTCAGTGTTCAAATTAGGCTTAAAATTGAGCTCTGCAGTTCAACTGCTCTGCAGCCTGCTCCTGCTTTCTGTGCTGATTCACTGCTGGTGTTCCTCTTGTGGTTAAATGCTTTTGGTTGCTTCCCAGCCTCAATTCAGCTGCCACACCTCAGCCATGAGGGAACAAAGGCCAGTGGCTCTGAATGGAGATGCTGAAGCTGTTATGAGCACTGCAAAAGGGATAGATTTTATTCCTTACAAGTACAAATGCACTAGTTTCTGTTGGCATGCATTACTGAGTCCGGCTTCTGAAAGGCAATATGGTCTGTTTACATCAAGAATGGTCAAATGGGCAACTTCCATTAAAAGGAAGCCAGTCTTAGAGAGACAGCAGTGGGAATAACTAGCCAGAGGCATAACAGAGTGAGCCAGAAAGCTGCCAGTCACTCTGTCAGCCCAGAAATCACAGGCAGACACATCAAGAATGTGAAACACAAATGATCAGCACTACAGTATGAGTACCCATGCTGTCATGGTCCCAGTGGCTGCAGAGCCTTTCCTGAGGTAATGCATCCCTGTAGGATCACAGACACTGCCTGCACTGAGTGGGTCACCCTAGCAGAGAGCAGCAGCAGCACCCCAGGGCACTGAGGGCTGCACCAGGCTCAGTGGCACTGCAGAGCTTTCAGACAGACTCACCTGTCCTTCCCTGCATGCTAGGATTAAAACACTACCTGCATGCTTATAGGTAAGCCATGACCAGAGCAAAATCTAAAGCTCTGTGGACACGGATTCCTTGGGAAAGCCAAGGATATTGGAGGAAGAAGCCTCTGTGTGAGGCAGAATGCATCCTGGGGCAATATTCAGTGTACCTGAAAGCCCCCATGTGAAATTCCTTGTTAAAAACACTTTACCTGTTTCATTCCTTCCAAGAGCACTGGACCCAGTCCATTTTGCTGCATTGAGCTGGGGTGATTTTCCTGCCAGGCAGGCAAGGACATAAACCCTTCTATTTCATGCAGCTCCAGGGGCTGCAATAGAAGGAAATAGCTCTAAAGGAGTGCTAAGAAACTCTTCCTGCTAAATCCTGAGCTAATCCCATTCTGCGATCTTGCCACACGCTGCCCTGTTCATCCTCAAAGGGTAATAACTAAGAAAAGCTTCTGTCAACCTCAAAAACATTTTCTGAGGCTTAGACACACAGTGAGCTATGTTACCCTGATCTGTGGAGCAGCAAAGTCTTACACAGGCTTCTCTATCCCAGAGGCTAAATAGTAGCAGTCACTCTTTTGCTGTACCCAGAAGGGGTTTTCTAATGGGTACCTCAATTGATGTGACTTCTGCAGACACCACTGACACACTGCCTCTGAATCCTGTCCTTGAACCAGTGCAAGCAGCCTTAGTGCTTTACACCTCTGCTGGAAGCTGAGTCCAATGCCCACGAAGTAGAGTCTGGATCAATCACATCATAGGTACAGGGAGCAATTATTTTGCCCCCCAAAGATTAATGTACTACTGTTCCTTACAGTGAGGCAGCACAGCTATTCATGATATGATGGGTTTGGATGGCCCATCCTGCCTCTACACTCAGCCACAATGTCCCACTCAGGACAGTGCTCTGCAGCATCTGCCATGCAAATCTGCAGATGTTCCTGAGACAGGCAGACAGAATGTAACTATCCGACAGAGGAAAATGTTCAAACCTATAGGACTCAATAAAGGATGCATTTTTCTAAATCTTTTTAAACTTAAGGGATGAAAAACGCTCTCCCTTTGCACCAGAACTTCTATCCCAGAGCCTTCAACTAAAAAAGAAAATCAGGATTTTTCAAAAGAGATTCCCCACTTCAGAATCTGCTGTTGGATGGGTTGCTCTCCTTGGCCTGAAGAGAACCTTTGTCCTTACATGGGAGCAATAGAGTTGATAGTCTAACCCCATTTAACCAGCAGCAAGTGGGACTCAAGCCCTGCCTTCTGTACACTGTCAATGAGTCACTTGGTTTTCCCTCTCCAGAACTCTGGACCTACCAGCAGAAGAGAAATATTGAAAAATGGTAAGGAAATGGTTACAGGAAATGATCTAACATGTCATCAATATCTCTCCACCTGGCTGGCTGCAGTTTAAATCAAACCTTTGAGCTCTGCTTGGCACAGAATTTCCCCTTTAAGTCCCAAACCAGCAACATCTGCAGCTCTGCCACAGAACAAGAGAAGGAATTTTTGCTAAATGATCACAGCAGCATTGCTGATCCAACTGAAGTGGTGGAGCAGGGAGTTGAGATAAGGTCCCCTTGAGGAAAGTATATTTAGAATAGGCATAGAGTGTTCTATAAATAGTTGAGCTGGCCAAATTCAGGATTACCTAAGGCTTTAGGGGTTTGCAGTGTCTTTAAACTGCCCCCCTTGCTGACAAATCTATTTGAAATGTGAAGGGATTTCAAGGAGTCCCATCAGCCAGCACTATGTGGCACACACCAGCCTGTCACAAAGCTTTCACCTCAAGTTTCTGCAGCCCATGAATGTACAACACAAGTAGGCACTCCAGTTCAGCAAGCATGTAAGTGCAGATACAAAGAAAAATACCAAGCCTGGTACTCAACCCAAGTACTTAATAGCATCAGTGGGCAGTTTGAGCTCTGTTCTTTTCATCTCAGTCCCAGGGCCACCTGGGAGGAGAAGGCAATAGGGGTTACAGAAAAACTAATGAAATGTATAGAAAATCTGTGGAGTTGTCTGTAAAGACTAAACCAGAATTTGTAGGATCAAACACACAAAACAAATTTTAGCTGAAGGACCAGCTCTCATGGTATCCAAGTAGGTTCACTGATACATAAGAAGCCTCTCGCTACTACCAGGCAAGACACATCATTTGCAGTAGTACCTTGTGTGACACTGAAAAGGTGTTTGGCAAAGCTAAGTGAGGGACTGGTGTACAGTTACCTCTTCCTTCTAAAGCACCTTAAAGGATTCTGTTTTTCTAGATATGTAACTAATTTAAGATCTTCCCAAGCTAGTAAATTTGGCATTCTAACAGGTATGTATGCTTGCAAGCATGGGAAAGGCAAGGATTTTAAGAATCAGTAGCACCACCTGTAGGCCAGGCTTGCTGGTTGGTTTACTAAACATGAATTCAGAGGAAGACAGGTGAGCGAGTTCCACCAACAGAACATTGTTCCTTTGTTGTTTCTTCAGTGTAAGGGAAAAAAGGACTTATTTCTACTTCAAGCACTAAGATACAAAGAGAATAAGAACAGAGAAAAAATATTTTACTTTATATAACACCTACATTTACCACACATCGTTGAATGAACAGTGACTCTGATGCAGATGACACAGAGACTATTCTTCGCACTGAAAACAAAAAAATTGCAATTCAAAGATGCTCTCCAACCATGACAGAATTTCAGATGAACAGATTTCATGACCATTGCAGTGTGTGCTGGGATCCACTGCTATTTCATGACTAGCTTTGTGTAAATAAGTGGGAGCACACAGATTTGTCTTTGAAAAAACTGATCACAAGAAAAATATGATGTAAAAACTTATTTCTAACGTACGCATTTCCTAATTTTGGGTTCCTTCTTAAGTCTTTCTTCCTGACACTTTAGATGTGCAACCATTGCCACCAAAAGGAAACATGGCAAAGCAAGATGCTGTTCTGGTAGTCTAACTTGGTCTCATCAAACTGAATGGGGTGATGTTCAGAGCAGTCACTGAATTCAGGGAGGCTTCTGCTGCATGGGAACCAGAGAGAGGTCAAAGGAGCAGTGGGGGGCTGAGAAAGGTTCTGCAGAGGAGAATCAGCAGAACCTTGCACACAGAAGAAGCCTATCACAGGAATTCTCCAGGGAGCCAAGCCAGGCACTAAATGGTGTATGCCTCCCTTGAGTTCCCTGGCAGTCTAGGGAGAAGATATATAGAAGGGATCTTCCCTATATTTGTGATCTGTTCTATAGGGAAAGGTATGGACCACTCACATATCCTACTGCCTCCCTCTTTTCTACTACTGCTTAATCCTTCCACAGGACCCAGCATGCAAAGCCAAGGCTCTTGATTTTTCCTCACAAGTTCATCCTTTTAGATGCATAACCTAGAGAATGCCTCTTTTCTTCTATATGAAATCATTACCAGCCTGTAAGTCCAAGACCTAAGTGTAAGTCCAAGACCTAAGGAAGTCTGACTTTCTGGATGATCAGACAGTGGCTGCTCAAAGGAAAGATTTCTGCAGAGGTCTCCCAGCTATGCCTGAGCAGTGTGTGTTGAATTTCAGAGGCTTCTTTAAGACGAGAGGCCTCTCTGATGCATCTGGACTGCGCAGATTCTTCTGTTTCCCTTGGTAATTGCAATTCTATTTATGAGCAGCACAAGTTTCTGTTACGCAGGAGAACTGGAAGAGTCAGCTCTTTAGGGGAGTCTTCAGTTACAAAGCACATTTTGAGAGGACTGTTGGCGGAAGCAGGCAGGGGGTGGGAGAAGAGTGGGGAGACTGAACCATGTGATACCAGCTCAGTCAAATATGGGATGTGAAGGAAGGAAGCTGCTCCTTGCAGACTGATACACCAGTGTCCTACTGATTCTGCTCCTTTTAGAAATCTTGTGACATGGTGACAGAACACACTGCAGGGAGACAGCACCCCCTCGTAAAAGAAATCAGTTTCTTTCTCCAAAGTCTTCTTTAAAAACAATCTCAAAAGTGGTGTCCCAGTTTTTTGCCATTTTTCATGTGTCCTGGTGGAAGCCACCCACCTTGCTGAAATTCTGTTTGACAATGGAAAAGGGTGTTTCATGGTGCAAGCAGGAAAAAAAAAAGAGAAAAAGGGCGAGCCTGTACAGTGAAGAGTGGAGCTCTCACAAACATCTAAACCCACTCTGGCACCAAAACCAGCAGCAGTGTTTCTGTAGTGATCTGCTTGGCTAAACCAGTCAGGGCTCAGAGACCACAAGAGCAGGACCAGATTGCTCCCAGAGCTGGAGCCAGCATTTTCAGAGGGAGCCCCTGCATTGCTGTGCACCTCTACTTTGGGCAGGAAGGGTTTGAGAGTCTGTTCCAAACTGATGCTGGGTTTCCACCATGCCAGTCTGCTTATTGAAGAGTCTTATTTCCAGAGTCACATTAGCCAAACTAATAGGAGTGATGAAAGGTGAAAGCCTACATGGAATATGAAGTGCAAGTCAAAGAGGTGCTCTAGGGTCTGAAAAATGTGGGTGATGAGGTCTGAGAGCAGCTGACAAGCAGAACAGAAGGAACAGGGGACAGAGAGGATAGCTGTAAGAACAAGGTGCTGCTACACCCCAGTTAACACTGCACACTGTGTCCATACGGTGTCCATATTTTCAAATGTGCATAAGACATGAAATTCCCTTTGGAAATGGCACAAGATGCCATCTCTCCTGGAACTGCAATGCCAGAGACAAAATATGCCAAGGGACAGATTGTTTTAACAGCTCCACCCTCTGGGACTGAGAGTGCACATTTGGCAAGGGCTACACAGGGTCTAGATGGGCCATTTCTGCTCACACCCCTATGGAGCACTGCTAAATATTCAGCAAGATGTTACCCTGGGGGAGACTCACCAGGATTCCTCTCTTGGATCTCATTACAAGGTAACAGCAGTGGGCACAAACTAGGTTGAACATCTTGAATGCAAACACGCAGCTTGCAGGAGGGGCTATTCTGCCCTTGTTTTTCCTAGTTCCTCCCTGTTACTGGGATCCTCACAAGAGCCCAACAACCTCAGAGTGGTACATGACATGTCCACCTACTGTGGCACCCTGGCTCAGGAAACTGCTGCTGAAGACCATTAAGAGCAAGGAAAGTACAGCATAATAATTTTCCCTCTGCAATCTCCAAGCATTCTCTGGCTTTGCTATTTCCCAACCTAGAGGCAGTATTTGCAGATTTGTCTTTAATAGGACTGACAGATTTATCTGCCTGGAATGTCTCTCATTGCTTTGTAAATCAGTTATATTTTTGTTATAGTCAGTGCCTTGCAGCACTGTGTTTCACAAAACACACGAGTCAAAAGGGCTTCCTTTTGCTAGCTTGCTAGGAAATGAAGAAAACCACCTAACCATGGCACCTCCGATGGATCACTGAAGATCTTACACAGCTTCATCAGTCATCTTTCTTCCACATTGAAAAGGACAACTTATTTAAACTTTGTTTAGCTGACTGTCCTGATCTGCAATTGTGTGGGCCCTGGTATTGCTACACTCAAGTGAAATGAGATGGTCAACACTGCATGAAAAGGTGACTTCACGTGAAAAGTGACTTCTGGGTGAATGCCTTCACAGTCCTCTGGGAAATACCTCAGCAGCTTTGCTTGCTAAATTAGCCCCACTCCACTGCAGGTTTGCTCAATGTAATGGAGTCCTCCTCCCCAGTATTTAATTTCACCTTCAGGATGTTCCCCTTGTAAAAGCCAGCACCAATCCCATCACTTTACAAGGGGTGCTGCTGACACTGCAAAAGAAGTGTGCAAGTAGGACAGGGTAAGGTTTTGGAGATGGCACATGGGAACAAAGTCCCCAGCCTCCCTCGTGCTCTCATCCCAATCTGAAGAGTCAGCACCAGGTGCCTCTCACAGCAAACACGTGGCAGCTCTCCACTGATGAGCAAAGCCATTCCCTTCCAAACCTGGGAACACACTCTCCTCTCACTCCAGTCAGCCACAGAGGCACAAGTACATATCAGGCAGAACTTGACTCCAAGGTTGCAAAAGCACTTTGGGCTTCTCTGGGATGGTTTTGTGTTCTCAGTTACTGCCTGGTATCTTTCTCCCACCCTGAAAGGGCTCAGTTGCCACACCACTTTATGTTCTGGTGCCAGTGGGCTGTGCACAGAGGAATGCCACCACAACCTCACATCCTCTAAATAACATAGGAGCCTCCACTGTAAATGCACTTTGAGCTGTTCTGCCAAGACTCCTGCTTACAGCTATCCAACACACCACAATTTCTCTCCCCAGCTGCTAAATTACCAGCTTGCTTTCTTTTCCTTTAGTAGCTGTTTTCTACAAAGATAAGTCACAGACAAGACAAATCACAGCACCATTCCTTATGAACTGAGCCTGAGCTAACACTGCCCATCCTCAGGGCCTGTCTTTTCTGTAATAACAGCTCTACCTTGCTGCAGAGCAGCAGGAGATTTGTCCTTGACTCAACAATTCTTCACTAAATCATCCAGAAAAGCTAAGCTTACATGTGGAGTACACATGGTGACTAACAGCCATCAGGGAGCTGATGAATAACCACAGCTGTAATTCATGTCCTTGATTTTCCCTTAAAATCCACCAAACTTGGCTCCTGGGGTCAACGACATGACCAGAATGGCATCTCTTTCAATTGCTTTCATTCTCTTAATCTACCAATAACAAAATCTATTTAGGTTTATACAATGGGACAGGTCAGAAAGAGAGGGAATGAAGGATGTTCCCAGGAAACCAGCCAAGCACCAAAAGAGTGCTGGAAATCCTGAGTGCTCTGAGGGCAGAAGGAAAGCAGCTGTCTTCAGAAGCTTTCTGAGGCATGTAGTGGAGAAAATTACATGAACTGAATCTTCTCTCCAGCCCTTAGAATTCACTGGACTCCATCTGTACAGACCCTTTGACAAATCTGGTATCCAAACACTGGGAGAAGACGAGACAGATAGGCCAAATATGGCTGACACAACCAATGCCAGAAGCACAATATAATTTTTCTCTGTCCTTGCACGTGAGCATGGATTGGACTAACAAAACAAGGCAGGGAACGCAGATCCTGGTCAGAGAGTGCTGAAATCAAAAAGGCTTAAATAATACAGCTGTGTCTGAGCTGATGAAGCCACGAGCAGGATTTCCTGCAGTATTAACCAACTTCCCACCCACACTGAGAACATGGCCAAAGCCATGTGGAGCTAGATCAAGTCACCTATAGGAGATGCTTTTGCCAAAGCCCCATGTGCAGCATCAGCTGGATGTATGCTGGTTGGCTTTGACATTCATGCAAAATTGCTCTTCACCCACATCACCAGAAGTTGATACAGGCCAAATGTGTTGTTAGCAGAAAACAGAGCAGCTCTCCTGAAGTGAATGGAAATGTCAAGAGCATTTCTCCTTGCTTTCCATGGGAGACAGGCAGAGGAAAACCTAAGCCCTCCAAGCTTGCCTGTCCATGTCCCACTGCTCCTATCATCCTGCTCCAGCTTCATCTTTCAGAGGTCACATCTGACAGCACACAAAAGCCACCAGAAGTTTCAAACCAAAATCTCAGATTTTACAGCCATGTTTTTGCAGCTGAGCACTGTCATCTGTCAAAGAGCACAGCAGGAAGCACTGTGTGGATTCTCTCCATCAAGCACCAAGCCCACAGCCCCAGCAGCTGCCAAGGATCTCTTATCCCTGCAGCACAGCAGTGGCCAGGAAGCATGGAACTGAATAATTAGGGTAAAAGAGAAAGGCAAGAGCAACAGGGTAGAACCTGGACCACCTGGTGTTAAGGTATGCAGTAAAATGCCACTGTCATTTTGGACAGCAAAGGTGAAATGCAGTCCCCTGAAGAAGGCAAGGTAAGTAATCACATTGGCCAGGTGGCCCTGAAAGATCCAGGTATTGCAACCACCCTCCTTCCAGTGTAAGGTGTGGATTGGCTGGTGGAAGGAGGAGCTGGTGGAGCTGGCACTGGCCCATGCCCTGAGGCATTTGCAGTGAGATGAGGGCTGTATTTTTGGAGCAATTCTCTGTTGAAATGCCCTTTGCACAGAACTCCCATCCCATTTTACCCACTCTGCTCACTCAGGAGAAATTCCAAGAGAACAACCACATCTGTTGCAAAGGCTTTTTGTGCTTACCTGGAATGAAATAAAGCCTCACACACACGTTTATTTAAAGAAAGGCCTGGTGATCTCTTGGCTCATCAGGATGAAAGCTACTTTGCAAGGTGAAGGAGGGAGGAGAAAGCAAAATTGTTGCTGATCAAATATAAAATTTGCAAAGTATGTTCCAGGAAGCTGTCCCCACCAATAGCTGAGTCCTAAAGTAATGTCTCTTCTAAAAATCTAATAGAATAATGGCATGAGCAAGATTTAGGTCCAGAAACTGTCAGAAACCTACACAAAAAACCTCATGAAGTAGGATCTCAAAGTCTTCTTGTAATGGAAAGCTGATGACAATCAAAGCTCATTCTTCCAAATCTTGTCTCCTGTCAGGGCTGCTTCACCTTCCTGACTCTGAAAGCTCAGGTGAGCAGAATCCCTTTCACCAATGCCCCCATGTTTTAGGAAGCAGTATCCCCAGCCCAAATATACATGAAAAGACAGGCCATGAAATCACAACAATGTCTTCCCAGTGCCATTTTCCCCAGCCGTTTTTGCAAGGAGGACAGAGGAAAGGCAACTACTGCTCAAAATCCAACAGAAATAGAATTCAATAGAATAGAAAATTCAGTTAGCTCACTTAGCTTTCCCCTGAAAATGTAAGAACTAGAAATGCTTTGTTTACACTCTATTTAACAGAGAACCTCACATAACTCCAGTAAAATGCCTTAAGGCGAAACCACAGTATACTGGTAGAATTTTCCTACCTGCATTTGGAGTTTCTTTCAAAAATTAAAGTACCTTCTTTATTGTCCTATACAGTGATAATCTGGAATTTTAATCCTACAAATTCCCTTGTACATACAATCATGAAAAATGCTAAAAAGCTTCGCTCACAAATGATGATAAAGAAATCATGCTTAGAAGAGGCAGGTACATGGAGAGTACAGATCCTTCAAATGGATTCAGTAACTAGAAATCTCACCTGTATTTTATATATGTTGCTGTGAAAACACTTTGCAATATTTCCATGTGGATATTCAGCTCCTGCAAGGCTTGCTATCCCTTGCATGAAAACACTTCTCAGCACAACAGAGACAGATATTGTTTGAATACAGTCCTGCTACACAGAAAGCAACAAATAACACAGAGCTGCTGGTTTCCCACTGACAGCTGGTCCCCACACTGTGATTAACAGACAAAGAAAGAAGATTATAGACCTCCTAAATTTGCTAACACCGTTTTCAGAATTAATTGCATGAGGTAGAAGCAGGAATACGAGGGTGTGAGCTGGTCCTGTAACAAGGGTGCTTGTCCCTGAAGTCAGACAGAGCTGATGTACAGCTCACACCCAGCAGAAATCTGAGCACAATCCTACTTGTTTGTTCCTGGCTGCACCCTAGGAAGGGGCTGGCAGAGGCAGAGACAGAAAAACACTGGTTTGTAGCTGAAGCCAACCATCACCAAAGCAAAAGTTGCTGTGCTGCTGCTGCTCTGGCTGGTATTGTTCTCCTTGTGCCCAGGGACACCTGCCTTGGGTGATGAGCTGGGCCAAGATCTGAGGCCCCTGCACTGCCCTATTCTCCTCGCCTCACAAACAACCCACAGGGAGGAGGAGTGTAAAAAGACCTTTCAGATTTCCTTCCCGACTTGATGAGGTTTGGGGCACTTCCTAGTTAAGCTCAGGGATCAGCCAGCTCTTGCCCACAGTCAGAGCCCAGAGGAGGGCAAAAGTGTCAGTTCCCAAACAGCCACTGGCATCCTCTGCCGATAGACAGGGCCACCACTAGGAGGACCCTGCAAACTTTTTGTTGCTAAAACACAACTTCCAGCCCAAATTACATTCTGAGCATTCAGAAATTAAGAAATATTGCACAGAACTCTGTGGTTGAGGAAGAAGCAGCACTTTATCCCTTCCCAGAGAGATAGCTCATGAAATCACAATGCTGCTAAAACATCTCCGCTTTCACAAGCTGAGGACATTCTACTTTGCTGCGGGTTCTTTAAATCACCATGTTGAGCTTTAAATCTGAAAGGAATGAGGGATTTGTCTTTACAAAAAAACCTGTGGGTCTGCTGCTAAATAAAGCTAAATATTGAGAGATAAAAGAAAAAATGGAAAGGATTTCACTAATTGATGAAAGGAGTGAGAGGGATTTGTCTTTACAAACAAACTGCAGGTCTGCTGATGAATAAAGTCAGATACTGAGAGATGAAAGAAACAATGGGAAGAACCATAAATTCCATAGGAGTTCCACTGATTGACACAAGGAAAAGAAAAGGAGGGTATACATTAGAAGGCAGTCAGGTATTAGGCACTCTGGGAATTCTGTACCTCTCAAGTACCTCAGCTAATGGGGAAACAAAGAGGGACATGCGGCCGGGAAATGAGGATAAAAAAATGAGGATAAAAAGGAGGCTGTATCCTCTAAAAATTAGTGAGACCCCAGGGGAATGCCCAATGGCCTCTCCCTTTATTCAAATAAAGTTACAGGACCTCGACTACTACAGAGTAGTCCTGCAACTTTTTGGACATAAACCTCTGCTGTTTGTGGATTAGTTTTCCTGACAAATCTTGCTTCAAACAGATTTTCTTCCAGACTTGATTGGGTTTGGGGGATAATTCTAAACTTCACCGGCAGTTACCCAGCCTCCTTACCGGGAAGGCAGGAATCGTTCCCATGTTCATTGTCCCTCCGTGCAGGATGTGTCGGGGAAGCAGCAGCAGCATCAGGAGCGGAGCGTGCGGCGCTCTGTGCCGGCAGCAGATGGCAGGAGCGCACCGGCACAGAGCGCAGCGCAGCACAGCACAGCTCAGCATAGCACAGCTCAGCACAGCACAGCACAGCACAGCACAGCACAGCACAGCTCAGCATAGCACAGCTCAGCACAGCACAGCTCAGCATAGCACAGCTCAGCACAGCACAGCTCAGCACGGCACAGCTCAGCACGGCACAGCACAGCGCAGCACAGCGCAGCACAGCACAGCTCAGCACGGCACGGCACAGCACGGCACAGCACAGCTCAGCACGGCTCCGCACAGCACAGCACAGCACGGCTCAGCACAGCACGGCACAGCACGGCACAGCACAGCTCAGTTCAGCACAGCACAGCACGGCACAGCACGGCACAGCACGGCACAGCTCAGCACAGCACAGCACGGCACAGCACGGCACAGCACGGCACAGCTCAGCACGGCACAGCACGGCACAGCACGGCACATCACAGCACAGCACGGCACAGCACAGCACAGCTCAGCACAGCTCAGCACAGCACAGCACAGCTCAACTCAGCACAGCACAGCACAGCACGGCACAGCACAGCACAGCACAGCTCAGCACAGCACAGCACAGCACAGCACAGCACAGCACAGCACAGCACAGCACAGCTCAGCTCAGCACAGCACAGCTCAGCACGGCACAGAACAGCACAGCACAGCACAGCACAGCACGGCACAGCTCAGCTCAGCACAGCTCAGCTCGGCACAGCATGGCACAGCACAGCTCAGCACGGCACAGCACGGCACAGCTCAGCACAGCTCAGCACAGCTCAGCACAGCACAGCACAGCACAGCTCAGCACAGCTCAGCACAGCTCAGCACAGCACGGCTCAGCACAGCACAGCACAGCACAGCTCAGCTCGGCACAGCACAGCACAGCACAGCACGGCTCAGCACAGCACAGCTCAGCACGGCACAGCTCAGCACGGCACAGCACGGCTCAGCACAGCACAGCACAGCACAGTACAGCACGGCACAGCACAGCTCAGCACAGCTCAGCACAGCACAGCACAGCTCAGCACAGCCGTGCCCGGCCGTGCCCGCTCTCCCGCCGCCCTGTGACACTGCGTGGGCACACACACACACCGCAGCCTCCCCATCACCCGACACAGCTCACCCTGTCTGACACAATTACAGCTTTGAGACAGCACCAGGCCGCCACACCGCGTTCGCTCCATCCTTCCCACCGGCAGCAGACAATGTACGGGGTGGGAGCGAGATGCGATTTTAAGAGGGGATAAGCCAGAAGATAGACACCAAACCTGACTACAAATCCTATTTAATGCCAGATTTCCAGCTTGTGACGACTGAAGGAAAAGGCCAGCATTTTGTCTAAGCCATCTGTACACAGCTCCTTTTGTGCCGTTTCTCTTTGAGTGTTTATGCCACTTTGCACAGCAACACAACTGAGCAGGCAGCGAGAACCACTGCTTCAAAGGAGAACAACTGCTGTTTATAGAAGCACTGTCAAGAATTTATCGCTAATGCATTTTGATAAGTTATGAAAAGAGAATGAATCATTGCAGGTAAATTTAGTTCAAAAATTAGATTTTCTATTTCTTCATCAAAAACCAAGTAAACTCTCAGCAAGCGCAGAGCTGCCCAGCAGCAGTTCTTGTGTTCAGAGGAAGAAGCTACTTCAGTTTAAGGACAGAAGCCTCCAGAGATTCAGATTAAAGGTGAAGTCAACATCTAACTAATCAGTTTCCCTTGTTTATTTTCCTCCTCAGAACATAGTGAATACAAAAAAAAGTAATCTAGGAGCATTCAAAATAAAATGCAAAGGGGATCATCTAGGAATGCACATACACCCTTGTATTGAAGAGCAGAGCTGGGATTTTGGAACTGTTTCAGGGCAATAAATAGTCTATCTAGAAATGGGGGATGAGCAGAAAGCATTAAGAATAAAACAATAAAAACAGTGTTGTAAAGTCGTGTTTGCATGTTTTAATCCAGTGTATAAAATTTCTGAACTAAATGGATTTAAAATGCACCTAAATAGCAGAGAAAAAAGAAAACAAAGACAGCTTCTTAGTCAAAGGAAGTGTATTTCTATTTTGTCAGTGTAACTTCCAGAGATTTAAAATACAGACCCTCCTCTATGGGCAATGTGCTGCAGAAAAGGGAGGAGGTTACAGCATGACTCCACCTGTAGAAACAAGATCCATCAAACTGTCCATGTGTCAGGCTGAGTTATGGGTCAGGGAAGGAACAAATCCAGAGTGGGAAGTGGGTGCATTTAATGTGTTTAATTAATTGAATGTGTGTGCTCTAACAGATAGCTGTGGACATCTGGCAACACAGAACACATCTGGGATGAGGGAACATCAAATGAACAGACCCAAGCACCCTTTGAGTTTATAGAAATAGCAAACTACCACCACAAGTGCTGCGTTGGTAACACTGCCACTGTGTGAATTACAGAACTACAGCACTGTGTCCAGCAAGAGCAGCAGCACACAGGGGGCTATAGACACTTCTGAAGCTGCATTTAAATAGCTATTGTCACACCCACACTGTAGCTGTAGGCCAGCAAAAACTTTAATGGAGGAGACAAACATGTATTTCTCTGCCCCAGAACACTCCCCAGCCTCTGAACACTGCTCAGACACTGTCATAGGAGACACTGCTGAGATAGCTCTCTTGCCAGCTCCAGACATGCATGTCCAGAAGCAACCCACCAGCAAGCCTATTTCAAGCCCTAGAATTGATTTCCAAGTATTGGATAATGATGCAGATGTCCTGTCATGTTCTTTCCCCCTTGCCCCCAACCCCATATTCAGTCTGGAGACCGGTAAAAGGGAGGTGTGTGAATAATTCTAAATCTTCACCTATTTTCTCATTCCACTGCAGTTAAAAGGAAAGGGCCCAGCCCCAGCAGTCAGTGTGAGGGACAGGGCATTTGCTGCAAGGGGGCTGGGAGTAGATCCAGTTTAGGGATCATGGGAGGGAATTCTCCACTGTGGGGAAGTCAGTAGAAAACAGCAGAGGAAGCAGAAAAAGTGAATGAAGTGGCAAACAGAGCCCTCCTCGGGCCATTAAAGTTGCAGATTCCATGAGGAATACTTGTTGAATCCAATGGGATGTGGTCTGGGATTAAAGCAAAATTGTGGCAGTTCACAAGACACGCACAGCATTGAACAGCAAGACTCACTAGAGCTCCTTAACTTTGGTGCTCACTCCGCCAAGGCAGATGAGCTGGGCATGGAGCAGAGAGGGGCCAGAGACTAATTCAGAGTCATGCTTTTGAAAGCCCCGAGTATTTCATCTCAGAGGCCTGAGACCAAAGCTTGTGTAACAGAAGAAACAAATGTGGAAACAAGTGAAGCAAAGAGAGCTTACAGCAGGGAGGAAATGCAGGAATTGGGCTTTGGGGGAGCCTGCACTGCTGAAGAGCAATCTCTTGATTGCACCAAGGACGAATGCTGGGAGATGTCTGAGTCTCCTGCCTGCTTGAGATGCTCAGCACACAAACAGCCCTGGCTCAGTGAGCCCCAAACCACAGCTGCATTCCCCACACCAGTGGATGAAGTGAGGGCAGCCTCTCTCATCTATTTCTCCTCCTCCTCAACTGAGCTGAGCTGAATTCATGATCATCACGCAAGCCTTGTATCCCTGGCAAGCTGAAGCACTTCTCCTGCTTTTCCCAACATGTCAGCTAGGGTCAGAATCTGCTCTGCCGACCCTTGTGCTCAAAACTTGCAACATGGACTTAGCCCATGGAAACATGGAAGGAACACAAGGTCCATTGCTTGTCCCCAAGCTACAAGCTGCCAGACTGCCTTCCTGACTTCCTTCCCCTGCTCAGAAACAAAGCTGGAATTCTCACAGCATCATCTACTGGCTCCAGAAGCTGGAGCTTTATTGACAGCATAAAATTTAACATCACAGTTGATTAAAATGAGAAACAAAAACTATGAATTGGCATAATTGCAAGGCACCCAGGTGGTGTTTTGCCCCCTGCACTGGAGAATGCAGGGGCAAGTCCAGCCCTAGAGACTTGCACAAACACAGCTCGGGGGTAAACCCCCTTGGCCCCTGCCTGCTCAGGGCAGAGTTGGTGTGTGATGGTGAGAGCCAGCCTCTCTGCTGCCCTGGCAGTGGCATGACATGCCAGCAGCCTCCAGGGTAACAGGGGAAGATGTTTTTTACCTCTTCTCTACTGCTTCAAATGTGTGTCTCCACACACCACCCCACTGTCTGCCCTTCAAGGTCACACACACGCACCATTGAGGCAAGGGCTGGGACAGACAATCACACCACTGGCAGAATGGATGCTCTTCCCATTTTATGTCTCTTAAAAGCTGTTAACTTGAAGCAGAGAGAAAAAGAATCAATAAATGGAGGAGCTGCAATCTCTTTTGGGTATCTTAAGAGCCTGGCTTTTGGCTATTTTCAGCAAATTAGTGTGGGGCTCTTACACACTTATTTCTGCTCTCTGTGAGGTGAAAGCAGGACTGCCGCCAGCTCCGTGACTCATACAAACACAGGGGAGGAAACATAAAACAAGCTGCCTGCTTGCTCTTTCCCAGGGCTTAATCACACCCTTTGTAACTATTTGATGTGCCTGCTCCAGCACATCCAAAGTTCTGCAGCATGAGAACAAGCGGGGCTGGGGCTGGGCTTCGGCAGCTTTGGCACAGAATTGCTGCCAGCCCCATCTCAGACTTCCCACTGAACAGAGAGAGGAAAACTGAGATCTGTCTGCACTTTTGAGACAGTAGCTCTCAGCAGCCCCTGCCAGCTGGACAGAATAACTGCTATGTTTTGTTACAAACCACTTTTGGCTAGGACACACAAAAAGATCCATTCTCATCCATCACCTCCATCTACCAACTCAACAAACACCTACAGAGCTGTTCCTCCCTAAGTCTCCAAATCCTGAGCCATAGGTAAGTATTTGTATTGGATTCAAGTTCAGGGACTTGGCAAAGATGTGCTGGAGGTGCTTGAGTAATGTTCAATATTTGTTATTTGGCCATATTGCCAATTCTCGTCTTCTGTCTTTTTCTGAAAATCCAAGTTTCTGGAGTCCTAAGGCAGGGCAAAAGTCTCAGCTTAAATTTATGAAAAGAAATTACCAACTCCTATCCATCACAGCTGCAAATAACCAAAAATACCCTGAAGGAGATGAGTCTCACTTAAAAGTAGAAGAAAACAGAACAGAAATAAAAATACACCAAGAGCTTTTAATTTTAGAGTCAAACTCAGCTTCTGAATGCCTCAAGTTTCACAAACCAGCTCACTGCTATTCCCCCTAAGCTTTCCTTTGGATGGCTGGCATCAGCTCTCTCTACAAATTTATTGAGTAAAAAAATGGTAAAGTAAAACCCACTGGGTCTCATACAGGGAGGGAGATGGAAAGATAGCACTGAGGAAAAGGACAGAGGGATCCCATGTATTGTTCCTGGGGCAGTGATATTCTGGGAAAAACACTCCAAAAAGGAATCTGCCCGCAGCCCTAGGGATGGCAGGGGCAGGCTATACTCTTCCCTGGACAGAGAGCTTCCTCCCCTGGAGTGCAGGAGTGCAGTGCATCTTCTCCCAACACTGGTCCTCTTGCTGTGGTGCTCTAAGTGCCCACTTTCACATCACAAACTCTGCTGGATCTCTAACATCCCTTCAGAGCTCTTCCGTGCAGGCAATCTCCCTCCAGACTCAAAGCAGAACAGCAGCACTGTACACTTGTACTGGAGAAGTTAGAAACACCACAGTGAGCAGGGAACAAAGGCTCTGTTCCAGGGACCACTTCCTGCCAGGTCCTGCAGTGCAGCACAGTTTGGGCACCTCTGCCAGGGAAAGAGGTTTCCAGGAGCTCAGAGCCCTGACTTCCCCACCAGCTTTACTGCTGGGCTCCCTGCTTGCTTCCCTGCTCAGCATGAGTTAATTATTCCCAGCAGAGCACAGTGCTTGCCCCACGGGGGCATCTGGAAGAAGCATTCACAGGGGGCATTGCTGTGACTTGGTGCAAAGAGGGACAGAAAAGCAAGTTGAGTTCAGCAGTTTTTCTAAGGCAGCAAACAGCAGCATGTCCAAAAGCCAGCTCCTGCCTTCCCTTCCAGCCACTGCCACAGCTCTCACAACCCCACACCAGGCCAGGAGAGGCTCTGTCCAGGGCTCTGCACACCTCCAGGCTCCTCCACCTTCAGCTGATGTCCCACAACATCCCCTGGGACACTGACAAGCCTGTCAGCACCCAGCTTCACGCAGCCCTCAGGAGTGCCAGAGCTCTGCTGATGCCCAGAGCCCAGCAGCAGCAAACCCCTGCAGTGCCACGCTCTCACACCGACAGCTGCAGCCTCCCTCGCTGCCTGGGGATTATCCTCCTCTGACCCCCTCCAGCTCCTCTCTGTGATCTGCCCACCCCACGCCACAGCCTGGCACAAGGCCAAGCTCCTCTGCCTCCAATCTCCGTTACTCCATCTGTCCAAGCCCTGGCCTTTTCCAGCACCCTTCTGATGCTCCAGGGGCACAGCTGCTCAGCCCCAGAGCCTGACACCCCCAAAGGGCTCCTCAGGGGCTCACAGAAACTGACAAAACAAAGCTTTGAACACCATGCTCCTTGAGACCACTCGTTTTATCTTCTCCCCCATCTGTGTGCACACAGGGAGCCAAAAGCCTCACTCCCTCGCTATTTCTGGATGTGGGCAGACCCTCCTCTGCCTCTGCTATTGAAGATGTCTGACATAGCAGACAGGCCAGGGCCTGGCATTTGGTTACCTTGCAGGCTCTCTTTCAGCTTCCACCCAGAGATAACAGATCCCTGCCAAGAAACTTAGTTGTCTAGGAGACCACTTTCAAACAAGAGTTTGCTAGAAACGATGTTATTATCCAGGGTAGCACATCTCCACCGGGGAGCACTGGGGTTAACTGCCTGCTAGCTCTGCCTCAGTTAAAACACAGCCTCAGAGACAGAGAGAGAAGATCAAAATGAAGTTGGCAGCATAACCAAGTCCCAGAGTTCATAATTTCACATACATCCAGGATTCTCTGGAGGCACTGCAAGGTCACGAAAGAGAGCTGTGCTCCTCCTAGTGTCATGGCTCAGCCTCCCCCTCACTCTCTTACACTGATTTTATATTCCTAATTCAAGCCAAAATGCAAAGAAACAGATCCTAGCCTTCCACTAACATTGACTGTGTCTCCTCTGGGAACTGCATATTTCAGGTGGCAATATTTAACCTAGAAACAAATGAAAGCAGAAGCAGCTGTACAGGGAGAGCACAAGAGCAGACAGGTGGGTTGGGATGGTGTGAGCAAAGGGCTGGCAGGCGCCTAATGAAAGATGCAGCCCAAGGGCATGCAAAGAGTTTCACTCTGTGGATGCAGTTTTCTGGCTCCCAGTGCATGTTTCCCCCCAGTCCTGGCAGAGGACAGAGCTCTACAGCAATAAAATCTCCTTTTTCATTTGCCTCTGCCTTCAGCAATAACAATTCCTAATTTCTCCGTTTCCTTCTTCACGCACTGGGTTACCTAAGCATGAGAAATCTGCCACTTCCACCTCTCTTACACTACAAATAAAGCATTGCCCCCTCACAGCAGCATTACCAGCTACCAATAACTTCACCAACACTGAAAAGGCAGCCAGAGAACAGCAGCCAGGAACAAAGAGTGCATGTGGGCAATAAGGAAGAGTTACCCTGCACGTAATCTTCAAAACCAGCCAGAGATGAAGCAGTTGAAGGAAAGAAAGGCATTTGCAAAACTACCAGGTGTCAGCTGATCTATTTCTAATTGCCTGAAATGACAGCTCCTGACAGCATGAAGCTAATCTTACATCTCTGGAGAGGAGTTTCAAAGGTAGCAGATATTTCCTGGCACAGGGAAAAAGCTGAGCTGGGAATTCAGGTTATAAGGCACATAACAGAGTGGGAGCCATTTTAAGGTCTTCAATCACTTATTACAACACAGAGCTTTATTTGGTGCAGCCTCTTCCGTACAAAACATGTAAAAATAGCAACTGGTGAGACATGAAAATCAGAGACAGTGAGCTTGTGCCAGAGACATTTAAGGACAATGATGATCTGCTGTTATGGCTTCAAGCAGTGATTTAAGTCTTCATAATTAATTCTTTGCTCTACACTGGACACGAATGAGGGGGGAGGTATTAAGGGTTATAGTTTTATCTTCAAGATAAAGCAAGCCTGAAAATGCACTGGATGTAAAGGAACAAAATTTAGCAAAGAACTGAGAATATGAAGTTGAGAGTTTCATTCCATACCAAGTTTTTGCTCAGTCTCCTACCATAACAAAGACCTAGACAGTTCAGCTTCTTACGCAGTTTGTCTAGAGATTGAATTCAGCACCAATTTATCGTGTGGCAAAGTCTTCTTTGAAGAACCTTTACCTAAAAGAGCAGAAACTATTAGCAGGTAAATTCTTTTTGCTATAAAGATTTATTGAAATCTGAATTCAGCCTATAGGGTGAGACTAAAGAACACGATAAAATTTTAAGCACCAAATTACTTTTCTCCCTTTTTTTTCCCCCCAGGAGACTGGTCTCTAGATTTTCACACTTTCTTCTCAGTAATGTGCATTTAGCATCTCTGTCAATTTGTATAAACTCTAAAAATTATCACATTAAGAGACCCTCTATGCCCTCAGCACCATGATGAATGCATGGTGACTCCCTTAACCTAAGTAGTTTGTTTTTATTATGGGAAAACGGGTTCATAGCCCAGCACCAAAAGATCATTTGCTCCCTTATTGGGCCACCGGAGGCCCCTAGAATTAATGCTGAGTGGAGGGAGAAAGTAACCTTAGAAAGGTAACAGCAACTCCAGAAATGAGTTTCCAGTGAAACCATGGGTCTTAGAAAAAAAATTGGAAATAAAAAGGTAAAATTTGTCCTCTTCTGTGCTGAAGTCTGTGGGGTTTTTTAAAATATCAAATAAATCCACAGAGCAGTACAGAAGACAGAAATCCACTATGGCCAAGATTGAAACATTCTAAAATTTGACTTCCTTTGGAGCTGAAACAAAGGACATAAAACCTCTGAAATGATCCACAAGAGGAAAAATCTAAAAATATTTCAGGTACTTAGGTACAGGAACAGCAAATAGAAAATAAACAAAACATTTCAAAAACTTCAAGTGCTCTGTTCCAGAAAAGAAACATCAAATCTCATTATTTTTCCTTTATCATGGAAAATCAGGGCAATGCAGTCTTGTGAGTTACTCTACTCAGATGGAAAATGATCAAAGGTTTTTGCTACAGCTGTGCTTATCAGGTGTTTAAAACAGCCTCACTGATGCCCTTTGCCTTCCTGAGCAGGATGCTCTGGACTGAGAGGCTGAACCTGGCCAAGAGCAGCAAGGTGAACTTTTCCTTTGGGTGAGCCAGAGGACACCAAGGTGTGTGCCCAGGGGAGAGGTGGTGCCCTGCAGACAGGGGGGGAGGATTCCTGTTGGAACCCAGGACATCCCTCTGGCTGTCCTGAGCAGCCAAGACCCCTGCCAGGGGGCTCAGAGACCCTGGCACAGAGCCCAAGATGCCTGTGTGGTTTTGATTATGACCCTTGGAGCAAGTTACCAACCTCAGATGAAGAGCTGCAAGCCACAACAGTTTAAGTAGAATGATAGTGAATTTATCACAGGGTGAAAAAGCAGATTTTGGGGTTTTTAGAATGGGGGTTCAGGGGGCAAGATGGAAGAATCTGGGCGTGTCCAGCCTTTCTCCTCCTTCTTGTCGGCCTCCATCTTCTGCTGTGATGTTGGCACTTTTAGATTGGTTTAGAGTAGAAGCTCACTGTCTAACATAGGTGATAGGTATTGGAAAGTTACGGTAAATATTGTACACGTAGTTTTTAGTATAATGACATAACACAGCCCTGGGGGCAGGCAGAGTGCCTCAGACTGTCTTGCTGAGCGGACCTCGGCAGGACAGGAGAAAGAATTTTATAGATAAGATACAATAAACAACCTAGAGAACTGAAGAGCTCTGACTCCTTCGAGTGCTGGGCTGGGAAAAGAGACTTTCTAACTTTTCTTGGGGTCACTCTGGCCAGCAGAGACCCCGAGAGATTCCCCCCGACAGCAGCCGAGCCCTCGGCCAGGCCTGGGCGCGCGCGGGACAAAGGAGAACAAGCTGGAACCCGGCCGGGAGCGCTCTGCCAGAGCTGCCTGCCAGAGGGAAATCCCAAAACACAGTGGCCTGGAGCCAAGGATGTGAGCACAGGGAATTAAAGAAGCCCATCTAAAGATGACTGAATTTCCTTCTCCTCCAATTGCTCCTCCTTCCCCTCAGGACTGATGGGGTCTTTCTGTGGAACAGATGTCAGGATAAGAAGCGGAGCTCCTTTGGAAAAACCCAGGAGAGTGGAAAGAAGTATTTGTGAGGGTTTCTCATCCTCAACACAAACCACTCCTTGCTTTAATGAAAAATGACAAAATATTGCCAATGTCCTGTGCAGCTAAGTGCCATATGTGAGCAGGAGAACCACATAAGGACTTAGGAAAGATCTGGTGCCAAGATGGACACCAAGCAGCTAGTTTGGGACCATGAAACAGGACTGGATTTTCCACAGAGTGGGAAAGGACCCAGACAGTACAAGTAATTTCTAATCTGGGAAAGTACAAAAAACCAGAGAGTTTGGTATCCACAGTTCACACCAGGACTTGGCCCCCTTTGCTCAAAAAAAGCCCTAGAGATACTCAAATGGAAAAAAATGAGACAGGGAGATCAACCAAAACCAATTAGCAGGCTCCAGCCAGAAGGCAGAATTATCCCTGCCATTACTGGCATGCTGAATTTCAGCTGCAGATGAAGGCTGGAAACTTTGACAGTAGGAGAAAATCAGCTTCAGGGTTTCCAACAGGCAGGTCCCAAACCACATAGTTAGATTTATTTAACAAACAAAGTACACTACAACTAGCATTTTCTATTATCACTGTTAAGTGGGGATTTTCCAGTTTGTTTTTTTTTTAACTCTTTGTAGTTTCCAAAAAAATTCCAAGGTAGACACTGAATTTCTTAATGAATATATAGCCTCCAGTGAGCTTGTTTCTCCCATCCACCTTTCACAAGCCCTGGAGCAGCTGAATATTCTTTTTTAAAATTAATTGAGTTGGACTGAATGAGCAAGATGTCAGTCAGCAAAGCATCAGCATGTTCTCAGGGCTCAAAGATCCAGAGGGGTGGGGCAGAAATGAAGAGCTGAAAAGGATGTGACATATCCATCCCCAGGACTCAACAGATCACTTTCATTAGATACTTCCATGGCCAGTTATCCATGTATTTGTGTGGGCAAACACCAGTCCTCTTTCTCAACATGCAGAGCAAGTAGTAATCCCAAAACAGCTCCACTGACATCCTAAAGATCTCTCCATGAGTAAGGTACAACTCTGTGAGAGCAAGGACACCAAAGATAGCCTATAGCAAGTCTGTAGCTCTCCTATCCTGGATTGATTTATTAATTTCTTCTGTGCTGGTGATTATAAAGAGGGGGAAGGGGCGAGGAGACAGAGACAAGGCCCTTGTGTGCAATGAAATTAAATGCACAGCAGCAGCCATCATTAATGATGCATTATGGAGTAACAAAGGGAGCCTGGCTGATTGACACTCCCTAACAAGTTGTGTATAATAAACACTTCTCTCTAAACAGAAGGTTCCTGATTATGGGATATGTTCCCCCTCATGTTAATGATGATGTTTATTGTCATAAACGCACCCCACTTGAAAGGGGAGTGGCACCCAAAATAAAAGGAGGATTGACTGGGAGATGCTTGACTGAAGAAGCCACAAGGCCACCTTGCTGAGGTCTGTACAGAGCAAAAGGCATAAGGCTGAAAAGTAATCCAGGAAAATAAATAACTGCATAAGATGAGGGGCATGGATGCTCTGGATTTAGCTGCTTCAGAACAGGATCTGGACTGAATTTTTATGATCTTCTTTAAATAGGTATTAGTGTAGAACCTTGGTTCCACAGCACATAAGCTTTCACATAGAGCACAGAGGCTGCCTGGGGAACCTGCCTGGGGGTGCAGGCAGCCCTGCTCACCCACACACTCAGAGGAGCACCCTGCCATGGGGACAGGCTGCTTTCCTTCTGAGCACCAGCCTGGCTCAGAGCAGACCTGGAGCATCAGCACTTAACCAGAACTGCCCACTCCAAACTGCTGGGGATCCAGCCAGTTCATGCTGACACATTGCTGTCCCCCAGGATCTCACTTGCTTTTAACAGCTCGTCCTTCTCTCCCCTGATAACTCTTAGTGCAATCACTGTCATCTCCTTCCCTCATCCCTCTACCAGTACTCACTCTTTCCATTTGACCCTAATGATTAGAGGCCACATAGAACTTGTGAGAGTCCATGGCTGACAGACCACAAGCCAATACTGGTTGGGTTCAAGCCACAGCCCCTCAAGCAGGTGGAGTCCAACCCAAGGGCTGTAGGGTCCTTGCAGGACCAGAACACATTCCAGGCTACTCAAGGCATGTAGAGCCACACCAGTTCAGATTTCCCAAACCCTGTCTCACCAGCAGAGAATTTATCTCCAATAGAAACAGGGTCATTTAGTGAGGGACAGAATTCTCTTAAAGGGAGGGTTAACTTTATTGCAGGGTTTGAACACCTTTTACTCCTCAGGACTGAATCCAAAATGAAATGGGATGAAAGGACCCAAGCACAAGAGAAGCAGAGGGATTATCCCTAACCAGAAATGTTCACATTCAGAAATGCATCTGAGCAAGCATCCCAAACAAGCCCATTTCCAGAGGTTAGTCCCTGGAGCATGTCATGTGGAAGGCTGCTGGCAGACATTGAACAGAGGGTGTAAACTCTGAGTTTCCCAGAGAGCAATTAGAAGAGAAAGGCAGGAAATTTGCAGATCTGTAATTAATGCCAGTGAGAAGTCAGAACCAAGGGTGACATCACCACAGCTAATTACAACTAGGGGGAAGGGTAGGACTAATCATTATCCTGACCCTGTGATCCATATCTGCCTTGCTTCAATTGTGCTGCTGGCCAGACTTCCCAGGATGAGCGTGATTCCCATGGCATGTTTTGGGCTCTGTTCATCCCAAGCATGTGTGAGGCCAGACTCTCATATATTTTACACAGCTATTTAAAAAGGAGAGTTGTCAGGAAGGAGTCTGGGGACAGATCATAGGGCTGCCCAAGGGTCTTGCAGCAAGACAGTCCCTTAAAGCTTCTGCTGTAAGAAGATCCTCTGAGGCACAGAGGAGCTGCCAGCCCTGACCTCTCTTCCCCTTCCCGCATTTAACTGCCCAAATCCCTTTTTCCACACCCACCCCAGAGCTGGCATTGCTCCAGCAGTCAGAAATAAGTAGACATCTGGCACCAAATGCGAGTGAAGCACTTCTGCACTCCTTGTGCCAAGACAATTCTCCCCAGGCTGTCACCATCGGTGGCCTGGAAGCTGCTATTTCCACATGCACACAGGGGATGGATGGCAGGGCTCTACAGCTCATTGCCATAGAGGGGGAGATGGGTCACAGAGCAAGAAAACCCAGAAAAATCAGGAGCTGTTTAAGGAAGGGCAGCTCTCATCTGCCAGCCAGACATGGGAAGACACTGTTGATACATCTTCTTGTCCCAATGCCATCAGTGTTCTGGGATGAGCCCATGAAAGGAACTTTGGGTCACCATAGGAAAAAGTCAAAGGTATGTCATGTTCTGAAAAGCAATTGTTTTGGTCACTAAAACTTCAGGGTACCAAATTTTCAGCCATGGTCTTCAGCTGCCCCATGCAGCTATTGCAGCTGATCCTCACAACCTGTTTAACCCTCTGACTCAGTGGCATTTAGCTCTCCCACTGCCACACAAAAGGATACCAGAAGACTGACAAGTGGTCTGCAAAAATGCAACATTACAGCAAAAAGTTCCTCTGAAACAGGAACTGAAATAAGGCAGTCAGCATACTCAGCTTGTGTCCCCCACCACCCTGAAGGGATATGCAACCACTCTGCCATGGAAAGCAAATGATTTCCTAAGTGGTTTGGCTGAAATGGCATATTGGTAGAGGGAGCTGTCAGTTCCAAGGAAAACTCAACAAGGTCAAAAATTACCCAGACAGAAAAAGGAAAGCTATATCCACAGGAAAGGGAAGTTGCATCGTCTTGGTTTTATTAAGATTGTTCTTTATAGAAAACATGACGTTAGTATGTGGAGTCACTATTTTGGCATTGCATGAAAGCAACGGGCCCAGAAGCAGAAGCAGAGAAAGCAGCCAATTTCTAATGAACTCTTCAGGGTGAATCCAGTGCAGCAAGTTCAACCTGACAGCATAAAGAAAGGAAGCCCACCACACAGAATTTTACTTTGAGTCTTGATACAGGAGGTGTTAATAGCACCCAGAAAGTATTTTTAAATGCTTTTCTAAATTGCTGCGTCAATGAAGCACTCCTGCCAAAAAATGTTTAACTATTATATTGAAATATTGTCAGAGATGGCACATATTATATGTTAGTGAAAATATCTTGGTAGCATTTAGCTACGCTTCAATAATGCTTCTAAGATTAAAAACATGATGGAGATCTACAGCATGGCTTCAAAGTAAGACATCAGTCAGTTTATACAGAAAACCACAGAAACAGACCTGTAATACCTAACTGCTAGTCTGCAAAGGTTCATTACAAATTCCTTTTAAAATCTTTCTCACATCCTTCTCCCCTTTCCCTATTCTTGTTTTCAAAAGGACTGCAGGAATCCCCTGGATTAAGGGAAAACTCACAGTCCAGTGGCATGCAATATTCAGTCAGTCCTAAGGCTATTACAGCACGCCGCTCCCATGCAGAGATAAGCAGTGAGTTAGAAAAATATCTGAGCAGTTCCAAACATCAAGATGATTTCACACCTCGATGGAAAATATGCAGGCTAATATTGCAGCAGTCATTATGGCATTCAGCATACAGTCATGCTAAAATCCACAGAAGAATGTAACTACATTCCCTCACAGGATTAGAAGACTGATCCATATACCACTGAAACCAATAAGATTTTTTCCCTTTAAGTGGGAACTGGGCTGGATCCTATAAAACATTTATTCAGTGAGCTTTCACAAGACACAGAAGTGCAGAACAGCTCCACTGTCAATACCAAGATACAACAACATACAGTGATTTGTAATGCACACTGCATGTGCTTATTTTCTTTCCTACTAGAAGCGAAGAGCTGATCACAGAATGGGGTAGGTAATGAGCTAACATAGCTGGGTACTGCAAATAATAAACAGGAATAAATACATGAACTCATGACTTTCTAAGGAATAAAGCTAAGGTAAAATCAGTAGCACCACTTTTGCATATGCCAGAAAGGTCATGCATGCAGCTTTTGAGGACAGCCACATGCTAATGTGATGCTTTGAGAAGAGAGTTTAGATGATATATAAGCAGCCCTAGCAGAATTCAACAGCTCTTAAAGAGCTATAAGTAGCACATTTCTGTAGTGCAGAGAGTAGTATTTTATGACCTGTGAGCACACAGGCTTCTGAAGTCACAGAAACACACGAAGGCAGCCTAACGCATATGTGTGGCCTTAAAATCAGTCTAGCCATCTGTGTCACCTGCTGTTGGAGGTGAAGAAGCTGACCCAGTGTGTGTTTGAAAGTCTCACTCAAAGCCCTGTGCTAAGGCGACAAGGGCAGAGCGAGGGCTGGGGCATCAGAAATAGAACTGGAATAGGAACCCAGCAACATTGTGTGTGTGTGTGAAGAGTTGGGTGGGAGGAAAAAAGCCAGCACTGAACATTGTCAGGAGGCCTTCTCCTAACAATCCTGGCCAAAAGATGTCCAACTGCAGCAGATTTCCATGTAGGAAGTCTATTTCCATCCTGAGGTTTTACAGAATGGACACCAGAGCCTGGATCTCCTGCCACGGAAAGAGCCATTTCAACAGAAATCTAATGAATGGCTGATGATGTTCCTGTCTACTAATAAGTATTGGAAAAAAACTGATGAAAAGCAATTAGCAGAGAGGATAGTGGGTGAAGGAGGGGGAAGGTAGAGAAACACACAAGCAATCAGGCCCACAAACTAAGAGCTGTTCATGTTTGGACATAATGTTCATTCCAGCAAAACAAGCTTTGTCAATTACACGTTTTGGATCCAAATCCTTAAGGAAGACTGTGTCTGTTACAGAGCACATCCCTGTCTGCTCCCAGAGAGAGGGATCTGTGTTGTACAAACCACCCATTCAGACACTGGTCAAACAGTAGTGTTACCTCCCTGTCAGCAGAACTCTTGAGTTCCATATCCAAACCCCTTAAAAAGAGGGTCTGAAAAGGGGGTGGATAATATACTTTAAATTCCACTGCAATGAGTAAGAGTTGTTCAAGAAGCCAGAAAACATGCATTTATCTCTTTAACATACTTGGAGGCTCTTTTAGTCATAATGCTGGAGACAAGGGCTCAGCAAATTAAGAAGGAATGAGAAGGTATCTAGCTGCAAAATACAATGGCAGCCACATCTAAGAAGCTCACACATGTGAAAAAGCCAAGCAGCTGATCTGTCTGCACAACCAAGCGGCTGTGCCTTTTATTTTTAAACACTGTTATTGCTCATGATACTTGCATCTACTTTTCCTCTCTCACCCACACTGGAGCAGCTGCCCTGCTTGTGTGAAAAAGGAACTTGTGAGCTCCAGCACTCATTAGGGTGATGCCTCACACAAGCAGGCTCTGACTGGGACGCCAACGAGACAAGTCTGTGCAAAAGGCAAAAATGACAGGGTGGGAGAGACCTCATGGCAAAGAAAGAGTAAGTGCTCAACAACTCTGGAATAACAATCCTGGGTCATTTCATCCACCATGGACTGTCTATCAGTGACAAGGAGGAGAAACTTCAGGGGCAAGTGTGAAAAGGCAGAGTAGCCTCCAGCAATACCTCCTCTGACACACCTTCCCTGGCTTTCAGCAGTGAGTGGCTTAAAGGCTTCTGCACACAGCCTTGTAAATGCTACATAGTCACTTTTACAGGAAAATTGTCTATGAATTTGCACAACTCCTTTTATACCCATTTGTATTTTAAACTTCATGCGTCATGGGCAACGAGCTCCATGCTGCAACTATGGGTCATGAGAAATGTTTGCATTTCAGTGGCCACCTGCTACGTTTATTGGTGCCTGTAATTCTGCAGAGTGGGAGACAATCAAAATTCATATCATATCACTCTTTCCACCCCATTCACTGCCATTCCTTTCAGGGGAAGGAGGAGTAAAGCACATAGGGGAAAGTCTTTCTGGATTGCAGTCACAAATGCCATGAGTCAGTTCATTATTCTAAGCTGTTTCTTTCCTAAAGGAGTATCTTAACAGTTTGAGCTGCTCTATAAGGAAGAGAAAGATCATATTCTGATCCAGGCCTGATGATCAGAAAAAAATCTTCAGTACCAGGCAATGGCAAGTCTGGGCAGAGTGCTTCTGTAACTGGTATGAGTATTATCAGTCCAGACAAGTCCCACTGCAGAACAGAGACTGGGGCAAAGGGAGGAAGGCACCAGGGCGCACACATCCCTTTTGGCACTGCTGGCTAACAAACCCTGCTCCAGGGGAGAGAACTGACAAACTATGTCTGGCTTGTGCATTGCTAAATTAAAGTTGATGTATGGGAGATTTGTAAGAGCTGTAATAGAAGAATGTTGTCAAGACTAAAGGGAAGATATGGAAATTTGATAGCAAAACTTTCCCTGTCCATCCACCCTGCTGTGTATCTGTCAGACTGGAGCTACAATCACCTCAGAGAAGAAGCAACTGGCTACTGAGCCCACCCTTCTGCCTGCAAAGCCAGCTGTGTGGTTGCTTCAGGAGAGGATGAAAGACTCTGAGGTTCCTCCTAACTGTGCTACCACAAGACAGCAGAAGAGGATTATTCCTCAGAGCCTGTGGGGTGGCACTCCCCAGAACCTGCATCCATCCTGGACCCCAGGCAGCCTGACAGCACCACTGAGCACCAGTGTCCTCCAAAGCAGCGCCCACAGCTCTGTGGGTCCCTACATGGTGGCTGGACCTTGTGCTTTGTGGAGGAGAGCAGCTTCTGGTGCTCCTGAGGAAACATCTGCCAGGGGTCTCACAGGGAATCTGGGGCCAAGCTCCCAAGCTAGACTCTACCCCTCAGAGAGGTCTGTGGGCCAGGCAGCAGCTTGCAGGACACTACTGATACCCTTTGTTTGCTCCTCCTAGAAGCACCACATGGATCTGCACCAAGCTCTGTCTTGAAAGGCAACGAGAAAGGAGAGCAGTGTTGCACAGAGATTTCACTTCCATGAAGTCAGCAGCATCATGAGTTATTCAAAGCAATTTTTCCATCCAGGACATTTCAGGCCCAAGGCTAGCACTCACACAAGGACACAGGAGAACAATACTTCACAGGTTCTGTTCTCCAGCCTTTTCTTTCAAGAGTTCTCTAAGTCCCAGCACACAGTAGAGTCCAACCTTAGCAGTGTTGCATACAAATATTAGCTATTAACTTGGTACTGTCCAGAGATTGAGAGAGGAAAGAAGGAATAAGCCTAGCGCTGCTACCTTGCTCAGCTTCACACTCTGTGCACTGTTATGATGTCGTGTTCTCTCTTGCCTTAATGTTATGTCACCAGTTACAGTTTAGGGAGGTATTTGGGGGCCTCCTGTAGCCCTTTCTCACCGATATTACATATGTTCCTATGGTTTATAGCCACAAATTAGAGAACCCCGTGACTTTAAATCATATCATCATGCTCCAGTGCTGCCTACAGTAACAAAGTCCCTATTTCTCCTCCACTGCGTTGGCTTGGCAAACTTGCTCCTTGCATCACCACACAAAGCCATCTCTCTTCTCTTAAGCAGCTGCCTGCTTGTTACCTTTGGTTAAGACAGAACCATTCCACTCTGAACAAGCATTCCAGGCTTAAAGACCTTATACCAGCTCTCAGATAGTTTCTCTGAGAGCTCCTCACTAGCGACAGGAGAATGCCATGCAAGAATTCAGAGAAGATGCAATAGCCACAGCTGAAGAATCAACCTTACCAGTGCCAGTGTGTGCCACAACCACTGGTTTATGCCTTAAGACACTTTCCAGAGCCTGGAAAGGCTCATAAGGAACAATCTGCCCCTGCCTTCCGTAGCTAAGTTCACAGAAGCGTTTTTGGCCACATTTTATTAGTTTGAGAATAATATATCTCCCCCCTTGGCATTTTTTAACAGGCTTTTGTTTCCAGATATGACACTTAGAGGGAAACCTAATCTTCATGCAGGCACCTGCTGACACTCAGGAGGACCCAGAGGCAGTAGATGTGTGCAGCCTCATCCTTTGCTCACACACAGTGTCCCAGGCTGGACAGAAAGCAGCTCAGCCAGCCAGGAGCACGGCCACTTAAACCCATTAGAGGGGTCTTTGCTGTGACTAAGCAGCACAATGAGATTAGGCAGGAGGAGTGGGGGATGGGGAGGACCCTGCAGCTCTGTGTTACAGACACACAAGATTTTAAGCATTACACATAACAAGAGCAAAGTGTGGATGGGAGGCAGGGCGGCACAGGATAATTTTTTTATCTGCAGGACTCTCGTGTAGTTTGCTGCAGCCCTGATCATGGTGATACACAGGCAGTGAAGGGTCTTCCAGGAGACCAGAGCACAGTATCTGGGTCAGCACAGCTGAGGTGCCTACCCTGAGGCAAGGGGACAGCGTGGCTACCACAGAGATTTGTCTCCTCTTTGAAAGGGGCACAAAGGGATTCTGAATCTGCTGGATTTAAACCCTGGCAGAGGTCAGTGCCAGCTTCTTTTCAATATCTCCTAAGAAGGTCAACATGCCCCCCCAGTACTCAAAATGATTAGCAACCACTTGAACAGCTCCAATATCTTCTCCTCCTTTCCCCCAGTTTTATTACCAAGCAAGTCTGTGAGTGGGTTCAAAGGAACAGATGTCTTCATTGTGCCTTTCCCCTCCTTTTGCTCACAGGAAGAGGTGGAGCAGAGAGAAATTAGTTTCCTCCAAATAATATTTTTGCTTACTCTATCCTCTCCACTATTCAGTAGTTACAGAGCTAGGGAGGAAACTGCAAACTTCTGATATTTAAGCAACTTATTCAGAGTGTGACTAAAAACTTTCACACTTGGAATACATGAAATAGCCTCTTTATCCAAACAGCACCCATGCTTTAATTCCAAATCTTTGTCATAAATGTAACAAAAACTTGGTAAATATATTTTATTTCATTTTGTATCCAGCTGGAATTGGTTTGTGGTTTTTCGCCTGTCAAGGCACACCTCAGTTTGCAATATGCAGCATTTTACTGCTTAGGACCAAAGCATGCATGCACTCTGAGTGAAATTCCAGGGTTTGCAAAGTACTCTATGATTAAATAGAACTTGGCAACAACACAAAAGCACTACTAACCCAGCCCCTAGTGCAAGCTCTTCCATCAGCATCACCAAAACATGCAAGGGATGCAACTGAATTGCCATTAAAGCCCTGCAGCACAAGCCCGGTCTCTTTGCCACTTGGTGCCGCCTTTCCCCCAGACACAGGCAAAGGTAGCAAAGAGCCTTCCTGGAGAAAAAGTGAAAGAACCTTGGCAAGATTTTGCTGACAGAGCCTGCCCTTACTAACCTGAAAGGACATCAAGCCTCCTGATTTGAAAGCACCAGCCCCTGCACTTTGAGCTGCATGAAAATCTCCTGTGGCTGGATAGAGAACAGACATTTTAAACACAAAAGAAGCCAGAGCACAGCTGGGACCCCAACTGCTTTATTTAATAATTACACAGACAGAGGCATGGCAGAGTGTGCAAACACTGTCCCCTCCCCGGGCAGCTCCAGAGCGTGGGGAGCACCCCCCACTGTTCAAAGGACCACCATGACCCACAGAATGCCAAGGTTACCTAAAACAGTGTGCACTAGCCCAAGCCTGACACTCTTGACCTCTTCCAAATTACCAGGAGCTGTAGCAGTGGCACTGGGTGGACACTGCTGTTTTGGCAGCTCTGCTCACTGCCACAGGAGATCTGGTTTATAGACCACAGTCAAGAACCAAACAGCAATCAGGAGGTACCCTAATTTCTCATGGAAGGTAGATAGGGCTGCTAAACCATAGACTGAGCTCCTAGAGGACAGACACTGAGAGAAACTATTGTGCCAATCAGTGAACTGCTTTCCCATGGGACCAGAATGACAACTCTGAGTTTCTCATCTCCACCCCCTCCTGACTCAGCACTTGCAGGAAAAAAACACAGTTCTTCCTATAGTTCTCTTTATTAAGGCATAATGTAGTATGTATTTCAGCAGAAGACTGACAGCTAAAGTTTTTTCTGGGAACATGAAGAGGAGACAATGCCCACCATCCCCTATAGACATTTCCTTTTTTTGATCCATCCATGAATGAGGCCATTAGTACCCCATGCTCTGGCTGGTGGAGGCTGCTGGTACCCTGCAAACATTTTGCCCAAACATCTTCTCTGACAGGCACAGACACAAGACTACAGACTCCACACTCCCCAGTGCCAAGACTTGCTACACTGTATTCCCCATAAATGCCATGTGTGCAATAAAACCACGTCTTGTTCAGCAGTTGTGATTAACACTTCCCTGTAATGGGTTACAAAATAACCAGATTCTCCTCCTTGGGCCCTACTCCCCAGGCACCACCATCAGAACACCTCCCCTGGACTTCACCCATGCACAAACATTTAACCAGCTTTAGGGGTAAAGTGCTCCAATTTACAATGTTAGCAGCAAAGTCCAAAGAGCCATGCTGGTAAGGCATGTGGACTGAATTTGATTAAGCACTTCTGCTCATTCTCTGCACTCCTCAGTCTACATATAAGCAAGTTTTAAACAAACAAATATGTGTTTACTGTGCCAGACTTTCAGGCAACTGCCCAGTCCCATCTCTGGCATGATTCTGTGTATACATAGAGCCTTAGAAAAGCTCATTCCAGTGACTTTCTGGGAGATTGCCAAGTGTGACTGCAAAGGGAAAAATAGGTGAGCTAATCACATTCCTATTCATGAAAACAGAATTTTCTCCATCTCAGCAGAAGGTGGAAGGAAATACATTTGGCCAAGAGGACCCCAGTGATCTCTGTGCTGATGGCATTTGACTGCAAAGGAACACTTGCAGTGGGAGAAGCACACACAGGCTGTGTGTTAGCAACTCCACACATTAACCAAGCCTGTCACAAATGCATTTCTGTACTCCTTTCAGGCTCCCAGGCTGGTATTACCCAGTTCTAGACACACATTCCCTGTGCCTCTCTGGCCTCATGGCCCAAGACCCATCCCTCATCCCATCACTCTGTTAGACCTTTGCTACATCAAAGGGAACTGTACCTGACGTGGCTGCTGTCACAGACATGGAGGGCAGAGCTAGCCCAGCACTTCAATCAAGTTATTCCTTCCCTCAAACCAACCACCAGCTGAGAGTTCTGGAAAATGTTTTGGCACCAGTCTTAGCTGAATCATCTAGCAATATAAGCTACATCTGTTCCACATGCATGATCTGGAAAACATCTTTTCTTTAGTAATTTCACAGGAGGAGAAGGCAAAATTGATAGCAGCTTGGCGTATGGCCTTGAGCATGCTGCACACCAAGGCAATCAGCTTTTCTAGTCCCAATTGCAAAAGGGAAATCAATCCAGCTGATTCTTCACAACTCACTCAACCACCTCAATTATTACTAGAGACAGTGAGAAACCCCTGCCAAACCCCTCAAAAGAAGAACCTCCAGAAACGAGTAAGACAAACATTGAGAGACTGTCAGCAGGGATTTTTGCTGAGATGCAAAGAGAAAAGAACAAAACACCAAGCAACTGCAAACAGTCCAGTCAATGGTTAATACAGCCAATGCAAGGGAAAGTTAACAAAGCAGCAGAAGGCACAAGACTACTTAAAATGCTTCTGCTACTTATATCTTGAAAACATGTGAAAGCAAAGGTTGCAGTTTTCAACTGATCTTTACACAGACTGGAAAAAAGGGGCTCTGTCCCCAACCAAGCCCTGGAGGTACTGGTAATATAAACCAAAAATCTCTATTTCAGCATGAAAAGCTGGTTTTAGTGCAACATTTTACTATTACTGCCTACCATTAACCTGACCATTGTGGGATGGCTCTGCTGGATGCCTCAGGTGAAACAGTACTGCTGGTTCATTCCCTGCCAAGATCTCATCAGATACGGTGTGTGCTTCACTGGCCACAGCACCAGGAGCCACATGAAGATGTCTGTTCCTCTTCTGGGACAGAAATCTTGAGTAGCAAAGCCAGCTATTATGCTGCCTCTTTTCTGAAGCCTGCCATTTGCCAATCTGGCAAGTACAACCTGGTCTGCAGTAACTGTAATGTGTATGCATCCTCTGGTGTCCAGAGGAAAAAACTAAAGAGATGGAGAAATCCAAGCTCTTGGCAGATTACACAGCAACACTAGGCACAGTACACCATTCTAGATCAGTGACTGAACTCTCAGCTCTTTAAAAGGTAGATTACAAATACTTGAATATTTGCTGAACTGAGACAGAAAGAAAAAAAGGAAAAAAAAAGGAAGGATTTAATGGCTCTGCTCATTCACAGTCCTTGAAAAAACACTGCAAAGAGTTAAGCAGAAGTTAAGGCAAAGCTCAAGTTTTGCCCTCATCAACCTTGGCTGCATATTTTCAGTGCCAATGAAGACACTGTAAGAGTTGGAAGAAAAATAAAGTGAGAACAGGCAGATAAGGAGATTTCATGGTGATCCAAGCCAAGCACTGCTGCCTTGTACTGTCCTTGAAAAGAAGTGAGAGATCTTTCTGTAGAGAGCACTAGAAGTACAAAATCAATAAGTCTAGGAGCATTTTAGGTTGCAAAGGACACATTATGACCTGACTAAAAAAAAAAATCATCTCTCTTTTTCTCTTGGGCACTCAAAACAACTAAGCAAACTTGCAAAACAGACTCAAACCTTTTGTGCACTTTCCTTCTCTCTCCTCAAACCCCATTTCAGTATCTCCTAGATCTAGCCTTTCCTCATGGCAAGACAGCACAAAGAAGTGCTTGAGTTTTTACCTATATAGTGCTTAAGTGTAGAAAAAACTGAGTCAGTCTGGACTGGAAAAAATTGTGTTGTAAACTGCTGTGAGTGATTAAAATTACTCTGAGAATGGTCTTAAAAATATAAACAGGACATACAACAATTGGTTTCAAAGTTAAGCTGCAAATGAGAATCCACAGCACCATTTTGAAGCTCACTTCAAGGTGATGAGGATTCACACTAGGAAGACTGTGGTGACATGGTCAGGTCCTCCATTGTGTGCATCTGCCTTCTCAACTCTTCACTGTCATGTGTGGAGACTTCAGTTTGTCTCACTGCTTGGAAAAGTACCTTCATAAACCTAAAAACCTGTCAAGAAATGCAGGAACAATTGCTCCATTTGCTGTGTTTTCATAAAAACCCTGCATAAATCAAGATGCTGGGGACATGAAAAGCTGAATCAAATACTGAAAAAACACTATACATTATACTGATTTAGGAGAGGAAAAAATTCAGTCCCAACCTTAAATACGTCACAGTGGAAAGAATTGTATCGGAATGTGTGAAAGGAGACAAACCCCTCTCTGTTACAAACTGGAGCTAAACCTAAAGCACTGGACAAAACAGAACTTCCTCTTTGTTTCCAAACACATTTTCCTCTTTTCGAATTCTACTTTCATTTGTTCAAGATTCTTTATATATGGGAGAAGCTAGAAACAAATGTCATTTTTTCCTAGAAGAGTAAAACTGAAACTAAACTGCCACAAACTGAGATATTCTCCAGAAATCAGGAATCTGTATGAAATGTCCTTGACCTGACAAAATCACAGTTTAGGAGAAAGCTACACAGCACCAAAGGAAAGTTGGTCAAAAATGAGTCTCTATGTCTTATGATCCAGAGCCATGTACATCCATGCACCAGCAGTCAGCCAACTCTTTTCATAATTAAACCTTTTTATTTGTGTCCAACAATTATCTATCCTTTCCCAATAGCCAAAAATAGTTATCTACGCCTAAAGAAATTTTGTTTCATAATAACCAAATGCAAAATTTGAAACATTGAAGAAAAGCAACAAGATAGTAGTTTGCAAGTTCGCCAGCTGGATGAGAAGATCAGCATTCTAGAATTATTATCATTTTATTACTGGAAAGAAAAGAGCTTTGCCTTTACAGAAAATCAGCACAATGCAGTTTGGACAGAAAGCAAATCACACCTCTAGATGGACAGAGGAAAAGGAGGGAGGATGGGAGAGAGGATGAAGCTTTTGTGCAACCCCACCCTGCCTATGAAATGGAAACAACTCACGTGTCTTCCCTGTGGGCTGAGGCTGGGTAAGTAAATGTTCACTTCCCTGGCATGTGCAGACAGATGCCACCAGGGAAGATGGAGCTACCTCTGCGTGGCAGAACATGCTTGGGGTGAGACAGCTTGGCTCTGTGTCAGGTGTAAATGCACTTCAGGTGTTCAGAGATCTTCACCTCCAAAGCAGACTCTAGCTGGGGTCAGCACTGCACATGTACCTCATTTAGGAGTGCTTCTGGCAATTTACAGGTAAGGAAAATATGTGTGCTGAGAAAAACAGGTCATAAAAAAATCCCAACAGTATATAAAAATAAAATAAAATGCCAGCAAAGTACACTTTGTGGCCACAGTAAGACCCTTAGGAATACTGAGACACTTCCTGACAGGTTGCTGGTAAGCACAGACTATTTTTCCCTCTCTCAGAGAGCAAACAGGATCCAGCCCTCCCCAGCACTTAAAATTCAATATTGCAAGAGACTGTGACTCCTCTGTACATCGGAAGCAATGGGGGAAGCGAACAAAGCTGCTTTACTTTCTCTAATCTTTCTCTCTTGTGTGCCTGCACCAGATGGTGCTGAGCTGCAGGTTGGAGAGAGATAATAAACCCAGAGGGGAAAAAAAAAGATAATATTAGGTTATAAAACAGCTGACCTTCAAATATGACGTCAGCTGCTGTTTAATTGATGGGACGGGTCCAGACAGACAGACGCACGCACCCTGGGATGCCCATATTCAGCAACTTCCTTTCTAATATGGGAAGAAGCCATATAGAGCACTGTGAAAATGGACTGCTCAACCTTTAGAGGTGTGAGAATGAGCAGAGGAAAAGTCAGAGTCTCCTTTTAACTTCAGACAGGCAGAATCACTTGTGGAAAGCATTCTTGCTCAAAGTGGTTTTGCTTAAACCCTGGTCCAGGATTACCGGTCTCTACTGATGATAGCCTGCCTCTCCCACCACAAGGGAAGTTAAATCACCCCTGAGTTAGACAGCAGAGTTTTCCAGAAGATGAAAATTATCAAATATTAGATGTTTTTAAGCTTTTGGCTACTCTGGTCCAGAAGATTGCTTCCAACTGCCATCACTGCAGGCACTGCTATGAACAGTGGTTTTAAACACCCTATTAGGGACAGGAGTTACCCTGCTTCAGTCAAGCACAAGCTCTGGAAAACTCTGCCACAGCATACTGTAAATTTTTGCAACCTTTTCTGATATGCTGATGTCAAACAATTCTTACCAGCCTAGTCTTGGATGACTCTTTTCTATGACGTCCAGCTTTGGGTTAAAGCAAAGCACACTAAATGGTACTCCTGCTGATGAAATGGAAAGCTAGGCTGCCATGAGGAAGATGGAGCAGTGTGAAGTGCACAGGCCTGAGAGTGGGAAGCCCTGGGTGGCTCTCTGCCTCCCCTGCAAATGCAGCACAGAAGGTGGCATCTCCCCCTCCTTGGCAAGGAAGACACGTCCTGCCCACCTGCCACAGCTCTTTGCATGTTCCTGAAAAGGCTTCAAGGCTACTAATTGATTTAAGAAACATTAGATTCTGTTTTAGTGCTGCCACTGTTCTCTAGGCAAAGGTGACAAAGAACAGCCTCAGCGAGAACACTGTGCCTCTCATACACATCCTGGAGGAAGCATTTTGCCAATCTCAAGAGAAATCTATGCAGAGACTCCCAGCAGCAAGGGACAAAGCCACATTGAGTGACAACACTGAACAGTTCAGTATTTATTAGACATGTACAAAAAATAAAATAGCTTGTTGTAAGCAGCTCAGTGCTGAAGCACTGAATTCCAGTTTTCTTGCTGTGTCAAAGATACTTCAATCAGGGAGGAACAAAGCCAAGAGCAGAGACACTCAGTCCTGTGTCCCAGCAGAGTGTCTGCACCCAGACACCAATACAAACATCCCTCAGTCACATCACAGCCGTACCAGGTCTGCCTGGCTCTGCTCTCTGGAGCCAGACACATGCCTGGACACTGGCCAGCACACAGGTCCCTCACCACCATCATCCTGTGAACAGCCCTGTAACTTGCCTCTGCTCTCAGAAACCAGAGGTTACTGGCAGAGAAAATGCCTTCCTAGGAACTCAGAAATTCTGCAGAGAGATTGGAATTGGGGCAGCAGTGATTTAATATCTACCATTAAAAGCAGTTTAAAATTTTATGGTCAGAGATAATAAATCCTATCCAGACATTTGCAGCTTGCAAGCCAGGCCATAGGCAGGGCAAAAATAGCTTTGCTACAAGATGACCAGGAACAAATTTAACTGCATTTCATATACAGAACACAAGCTCTGGATTGCATCAAACCCTTGCTTTGTCCAGCACCTAGATAAGCAGATGCAGGGTCACAAAAGAAGGTGCTAAAGCAAACAATATTTGCCAGTTAAAATAGATGAGGCCAAGAAATGAGGAATAAGGCCGAACAATATGCTGACCTGTAGTGCAAAGCTGGAGCATTATCTTCCTTGGTGCACAACACAATAGCAGCAATCCTAAAAATAACCTTACATTTTCCTCCAGAATCACCCTAGGTTTTCATTTTGGTCCAGGCTGCTTCTCATACTGCATGCAGGATCTCAAACAGCTTGAATCACTGCCTAGTTATCAAGTGTGGCACTGAATGCCTGCATGTGTAGGAATTCTGCATTAACACAGTTTGCATGAGACTCCAAGATGCACTGTTGAGATCTTTCAGAGATGCTGGTCACATGATTATTCTGCCCTGCTGAGGACACAAATTGCTTTGCCTTCCTTTGTCAGCTGCTTTTCAAAGCAAATAGAAGGACCTTCAACCACCCACCAGAAACAGAGACAGGGATGGACTAAGGAGTGTCCTTGTTACCATATCTGCTACAAAACAAACCCACAGACTCCTGCTGCCTTGCTGTGCGAGACACATGCAGCAAAAGCCACACAGTCCACAGAGCTGTGCACAAAGCCAAGCAGGTGGTAGGGCCTCTGTGCCCAGTTTCCCAATTTCCTCCCATATGGGTCAAGAGCAGACCTCCCACATCCTCTAACAGGAACTACTTAAGAGGCTGGAGGCTAAAGATGGAGTTGCATCAGCATGGAGGGGACATCAACAGAGAGAGGTTTGCATCAGTAACACTGGCTCTACCCTCCCACTTCTCCTCTTTCCTCCTTAGATCAATTGCCCCTGTAATTGTGAGCAATACAACACTAACTACAGTCTCTTCAATATTCCAGTCACTGAAGTTGTAATGCCTTAAAAACAAAGGAATTGGGAGAGGGAATGGTGAAGGGAGAGGGCTGAAGCTGTGCTGTGTCAGGGAAAGGGAAGAGGCCTTTCTCCAGCTCTTTGATGTTGACTCCTGCTGTTCTAAATGGAACCTTACCCAGGAAAATAAATCTTTAGTTAAAGAATACTGCAAACCACAATGGGGTTTTATCCTGGCAATACCAACCCCACACCGGCTTCTAAAGCTCTTAGTTGAGCAGAGGGTGAGCAGCACCAACACTGTGCTGAAATGCGCATTCCTAAAATTCCCCAGCGAATGCAGGCACGCTCAGAGAAGGCAGCTTAGGGGTTATTAGCTGAGAATTCAGGTTCAGATGTTCCACGGGACAGAGGACAGGGCAGGGACACAACCCCCTGGCTCTCCTGCACATTATTTGAAAGTCTTCAAGCGTTCTCAGCACTCTCTGTGCTCTCACTACCCACCACTGCACAAAGTGCATTTTGCTTGTGTTCCTTCAGTCTGTGCTGTCTCTGGGGCTGGAGATCCACACTGCAGCAGCTCCTGGAGATCTCATGGAAACAGCAGCCAGCCCTACCCCTGATAACCACTGCATCTCTGTGAGGAGGAGAGTATTAATGCAGCAGAAATCAACAAGCCTGCTTGTTTCTTATTCCAAAGCGAAGACAAAGGTGGGTTTTGTTCAGCTGAGCAGAACAGCCAAGCCTTGCAAGGAGAGCAGGAAAACAAGTGGATATTTTTCATTTTGGTTTGGACCAAGTACCATGCAACAGGATGGACATAGAAATATTTTCTGAAGAAAAGTTTAAAATTTGAAATGCAGAAGAAAAAATTTGAAATGCTCTGCACCTGTTCAGTAACACTGCTCCTCTGGAGACAAAGGGAACTGGGAGGAGGGGATAACACAGAGGGAAAAATCCAATGCTTCAAGCTTTTATTATCCTAACTTTAGAATATAATGAGTTTTAGAGCATAAGGAAAACAGAAACAAACATCTGATTTTTTGGGTACATTTTAGAAAAGAATATGGCACACTAATACTTAAAAAGCAAAGCTGAAAGGTAGCAGGGACATAGACAACAAAATGTGAGAGTAAAAGAAGGTCCCTTAATTCCACATTTAACAACTAGAGGAAAAGAATTGAAAAGGGTGGGAATTAATTCCTATTACTTGGTAGAAGTTTTCTGATAAATCAGTTTGCTATCAAATCACACAATCCTTTTTATTTAAAGTTATTCATTTACAGTGTGTAATAGGTACATTTTCAGCCTTAGACTCTGAGCTGCATTTGGCAGCTACAGTGCTAATAATTAACTCTTAAAATATCTTGCTCCTTCAGCTCACCAGCTCCCTTAAAATGTCTTGTGGCAGAAGCTAATGTGCTGTTTGACCAGGAAATTAGTTGTCTTGGAGACATCTTCACATGCTACAGCAGCTCAGTCAGTCACTTTGAGTGACGCCACCCAGCAATCTGCACATTACCTTCAAACACAAAATGAGGATATCAAAGCCACTGAAAGAGAAATCATCACCTGCAAGAAACATGCTGTTCTTCTCTCATGCACTGTTAGCTGAAGGAAGAGCTGTAGCAAGATGAGAGTTCCGATCTCAAAATGCTACCTGCCTGTGTAATTAGGTCACTAAAAGGCTAATGGTGCTCCTGGTTCATACCATCATTTATAGGAAAATTATACTCTATGCTGGTCTGGCAGAATCAGTCTCAGGTCAAACCTGCAGGCATCACTTCTAAACCAAAAGGTTACTATAAGATTAGACAAAGAGGAAATCCAAAAGTGTGACCACTAGCTATAACTTAAATCTCTTGGATCAGAAAAAGAGTTACAACTGTAAAGCCATTCTGAAGTACCAGGCACCAATTTACAAAGACTACAAAACAGTTATTTCCAAGGTAAACCACTAATCCACATTATATGACCTGGTTAAATAAGATGCTTATCTTCTAGCCACCTGAATGGAATGCTAAAATGGTGCTATTCTTGGAAAGAAAATGTGGAACCAATCCTGCCCAGCTTGAAGGTGCAGACAGGGATGCATCAAACTCCTCTCACCAGCTCTATACACATATGCAAAATGCCAAGGCAGAAAACGAGTCAAGTGCCTGACAGATTAGATTCATACCAGTGCATGTCTGGGACCCCAGACATGTTTGGGATTCAGGATTACAAATAATAGGGCACAATGTCTTTAATTGCCTTCAAAACACCTCGTACATGGCAACAGGCTTCTGTTGAGCTTTCTCCTGCCCCAAAAGTCAGGTTGGTGGCCTAGCAAGTGCTGGATCTAGTGCACCAAAGCCACCAAGCATCCTCAATTTTCTTCAGCACATGGTGTGATGATCCAACACAGTCAAAACTGACAGAGACTTATTCTCTTCCTGAGCCTCAAGGACCACTGGAGATGGTGTGCCCTGAAGACCTTATGGAAGCACAGAAAGATGCATTAATGTAGCCACATCTTTGCTAACTCAATGACTTCTGAAACCACAAACCTATTAACCCTGGGTCTGCATATCTGCAACACAAAACACAAAGAAAATTCTCCTGCATATCTCTTTCATGGTATCACATATGACTGGGGAGTGGCCCAGTTCCTGTTCAAACAGAGGTACATGCAAATGCTTAAAACCTTCAGGAAGAAAGACACAGGCCCCGTATAGAACATTCCTGCCAACAGCTCCAGTTAAGGGCAAAAAGAAAAGCCTTGTCCCAGCTGTAATAAAAGGTTCCCCTGGGCAGCAAGAAGAGTAGTTTTGCTCACAGAATATGTGCATCTCAGCTGAATTAGTTAATGTGTGTTGAACACACTGAAAATTGTGAAGTGGTATATAAATGCTAAGGATTGTTATTTATTATTGTCTCGGTGCACAACAGCGGAAACCAGTGCCATTTACAGACACGAATTAAGAACAACAGGAGGTCTATCAACATGCTGTGGGTCTGGGGATTTTCTTCATTTGTCTCCCTCAGACAGAAATCTTTTCCATAGGACTCCGACAGTCCTCACCAAGCAGCGCTGGCCTTGGCCCAGTGAAGCCTCTCACACTGGAACAGCTCTGTTGGGAGGGGCTGAGACCTCCACATGGAATAAAACAAAGGCATATACACATTTTAAGGTAAAGAAAGAGTCACTTAAAAGAAGTTGAGAACTCAGTGATGTACACAGAACAATAGAGTGATTCATGCAAGTACAAGCAATGTCTTAGAAGACTGGTCTCAGCATAAGAACAGATTTTTAAACATTGAATTCTTTACCTGAATTTTTAAGAAGCAGTTTAGATAAAAAGATGATTCCAGATTTTTAGGGTGAAGGAGTGAGAGGGTTTGTCTAGTTTCTAAAATAACTCATGAGTCCTCTAGTTCAGAGCCAGGATTTAGGTTTAAGAGGATCGAAATAATTTTTTAAACTTTGATTTTCCAGACTAACTTGTAACTTAACTCTGAAGCTCTGATAGTGTGAAAATAGTTTTGCTAAGTGCTTATATAGCACATATGAATCTCTCCCCAAGACAATTAAAACGACTGAACAGAAGCAGTCTTTCTTTGATGTTACAAGCCTGTGTCAAAGGGGTCGTTTTCACTGTAACATTGTTGCCTCAACTGTAAATTTTGCACATCCATAGACATTCACAGGATATTAAGAAAAAATGCAAGTTCAGGGTCAAACTTTTACAGACAACTTATTACATAATGCAAGCCTCTGAGACATGCTCAATCAAATTGTAATCGTTCCTTTTTCTCAATAATGCACTTAGATGTGCATTACAGCTTGCTCATTGGAAAAAAACATGGGCATTTAATTCAGCTTGTCAGAGACATGCTGTGCTGGCAGAGAGACTTGCATTCCTCTTATTTTCCTCAAGTAACTGATTGCTTAGCACATGGTTGTCCTACTGTCTACAAAATACAGATATTTCAGCAACTCAAGCCTTAAAGGCCTTATATCAAGGGGCCAATATCAATACCTGATCTGCCATTCAGCACACTGTATTGCAAGTGTAAAAGATGAATTTCAGAGGCCCTGAAGCGTTGTTACTGTGACATTCCCTTCTCAATTTGCAGAGCTGCACATTTTTTGTTTAATAGCATTAAACAAAAAGTTTATTTTAAATAGCAATTCACAGTCCATGCCAGAACAGAAAGCAAGCTTTGCTTATTGTATCTCAAGGACTAATTACTGCAGAGCAGTTTCTCAGTTATCCCTGCATACAGATTTGAATCCACACCCAGGATTTGGAATCACATAGAATGTAGAGGGGTGGGCTTCACAGAATCTGCTGAGTTGGAAGGGACCACAAGGATCATCAAGTCCAGCTCCTGTCCCTGCTCAGCACCATCCCCAAGGGTCACACCATGTCCTGAGAGCATTGCCCAAACTCTTCTGGAGCCCTGCCAGGCTGGTGCTATGACCCCTTCCCTGGGCAGCCTGTTCCAGCCCAACCACCCTCTGGGGACAGAACCTTTTCCTAACATCCAACCTAAACCTCCCCTGGCACAGCTTCAGGCCGCTCCCTCAGGTGCTGTCAGTGTCAGCACAGGGAGGAGATCTGGGCCTGCCCCTCCTCTTCCCCTCAGGAGGAAGCTGTGGCTGCAGAGGCCTCCCTCAGCCTCCTCCAGGCTGAGCAGACCCAGTGCCCTCAGCTGCTCCTCACACGGTTTCCCCTCAGCTCCTTCACCATTCACAGCCCTCCTTTGGATGCTCTCTAATGGTTTGGTGTCTTTCTTACATTGTGGTGCCCAAACCTGCCCCAGCACTTGAGGTGAGGCTGCCCCAGAGCAGAGCAGGACAATCCAATCCCCTCCACTGCCAGGCAGGTGATGCTGTACCTGATGGTAAGGTAATTAGGTTGTTACCTTGTCATGAAAGCAAATCAGATTCAACAAGCAAGACTTTCCTCTCTTGAAGCTGTGCTGGCTGTGATCAATGACTGTGTTGTCTTCAAAGTGTTCTTCAATACCTCCCAGAATAATCTTCTCCATAACTTTACAAGGTACTAAAGTGAGACTGACAGGCCTGTAGTTTCTGGGGTCCTCTTTCTTGCCCTTCTTGAAAATCAGGAATGTTTGCCAGCTTCCAGACAGCTGCGACTTCTCTGGATTCCCAAGACCACTCAGAAGTCATTAAGAGAGGTTTTGTGATAATGTCAACAGGTCTCTAAAAATTCTTGGATGAATCCTATCAGGCCACACAGATTTGTAAGGATCCAACTGGAGCAGCAGATTCCACACAATTTCATGGTTGACTGGGAGTGATAATTGTCTCAGTCATGGTCCTCCAGCTCAGGGCACTGAGACCCCCTTGGTCCATCATTCCCCCATCCAAACTAGTGCAAAGCTCTGTCAAGGAGCACCTCTGGATCAACAGAACCATGCCTTGCTCTGATTGCTGACAAAGAGGTGCATTTAGAAGGAAATGAGAGCATTTCTCTGCTGCTCACACTACACCCCTTATTTCATCTGAAGCAGACAAATGTTAGCTCCTTTGTTTGCTCTCAACTCCAGATTCCTCAGTGTGCCAGACAATCCTGAACAATCATGCTCAAGAGTGGCAATGTACAAAAAAAGTTTACATTGGTCACAAAGTACCTACAAGAGCTTGCAAGCTCATGCAAAACGCCCTCTAGTACAGGTTCCTGTTGCACTGAGCTAGGGACAGAGATTAGAGTTATCAGCTTTGACACTCAGCAGGAACGTGTCACAAAGGATTAAATCATTATTTCATGAAGTGTCAGCAAACGCAGCTTTCCTGCTGTTCTACCACTAACTTATACATTAATTAGTGAGGTACAAAACAAACACAAAATATCTCCAAGCACGTGCCTGTGGATGGGACACAGCCAGAGCTATCAGCACAGGATTCATTTCCAAAAGGAGCCACCCAAAGCATCACAAAGACATAGCTCTTCAGACTATTAAAATGCAAAGAGTAGAATTGCTGAAGGGAAACACACAGAAACTAACTGCAATGTTTGTCCCAGCATTTTTGATAGATGTTTAATACTACTCCTTCACAACCTCAGAACCTGATTTTCTAAACCAGGTCAAATAGGCATCACTGAATAAAAACATCCATCCTTGAGAGAGGGTTGGAGAGCAGTGCCAAAAGATCCCACAAACAGGAACAGGAGAGTTGAGACAAGGCATTTTAGAACAAAAAAGAGCACACTGCCATGTATTTTCCCCTTGCCTTCTGTCCCAAACTGCTGCCTTCAACTGAGTGGCAGTGTCTGACACTGCTAAACTGCATCATTATGCACACTACAGACAGGATGCATTATTTAAACTAATTTGTCCCCAATTTTGCTTTGGGGTCCATTCAGTACAAAATAAGATTACTTGCTAGAACTGGGTTAGGTTGTAATCTCTCTCATAGAGGTTGAATTGTACTTGATCTCAAAACCACTAGATCAACAACAAATGACAGGCAACCATTTGCCTTCATTATTTAAATACTTTTCATGGCAAGACTCTCAGAGCCAGACTTCCCTTTACATGGGAGAGTTGCATGATTAAATCATCCTGTCATGAAGAACTGCAGCACCACAGTGTTGCACTCTTGCAGTACCATCCCTCTTTTCACAGACTGCTGAAGCACAGGAGACAAGGAAGGATTCTTATAGTACCAAGGCCTACTACATATGATTATATTCCAAAACTTGCATAGATCTGTATAAATTCGGGGGCAGTTCAGAACAGAGGTCTAGGGTGTCCTCACTCTGACTCAGTTTCACCCACAGAACGATTTTCTTAGGTTGAAATAGATGCCGCCCACCTCCTGTTCTACCAGCTGAAGCCACCCAATGCTGTGAAAGTGTCTGCCCACAGCCCTAAACATGAGTGGGTGGCAGTAGCTACCACTGCTGTGTCAAAGACATGGATATTATGAACCTTAGAGCAACCAATCACCCCCACTCCATGGTATTTGTACTTTTGACACCAGCATGCTGATAACAAAACACGTTAACAACCTTCTAATTAAATGCTTTCAATTAGGTTAAAATCAGACTGTCTGACAGTTGAAACAATGCATTAATAAGATCATTGTGACTTTCTTAGCATCCAGGGTTTATTAAAAGCTCAAAAGTCAAATATGTTGGGGAGCAGGGAATCTATCTTCTTCAAACTGAATGCTTCCTATACAACCACACAGTCACTGAAATAGTGCTTTGAAAGAACTGCAGAAAGTTTATCTACTGTAAAAGTACATGATTCAGAGACCTGCCAGTTTGGTTGAAGTACTAAGGCACAGATTAATTCACTCAGTTCAGGACAATTGCTATTTACAGTAAAAGGGAATGCAACAGAATGGTAGAAATGAAAGCAAACAGTGGAGTTCTCTTAATGAAACATAGCAAAATTCATAGCTGCATCTGTCAATTGGAACATCAGCTGCTGCTGAAAGATTTATTTTGAATGTCTCATAAGCTGCCTTCCAGTTCCATTAGAAAAATAAAAAACCAAACCAAAAAGAAACCAACAACAACAAAAAAGCAACCCCCCCCCCCAAAAAAAAAAAAAAACCCACCAAGAAAAGCTGACTGCCCTATTTTTGTTACTTAGACAGGTTTGTGCTAACAGAAGTGATAAAACATCACTGGATATAAAATCCATAGTTAAGATGGGGAACCTATGAAATATGGTTGTGAGTTCCAATAAAGCTACAGTTCAGCTCCTGAACTCACACCACTCTAGGAGTCATCAGGACAAGACTCAGACCAATAACTAGGGCCATGCAGCTAGAGGTCATTTCTCAGCTCTCTCACCCTTGCTCCCATGCAGGCTCTCTGCTCTTTTCCCAGTAAAGGACATTCTCTGAATTCAGCCACCAAAGCTGCTTTCTGCTTAGCTCCCATGATAGATCTTCTGCTTTTCCAAGGGAAAAAAAACTCCAGACACTCCCCTTTGCTTCCCCAGAACTCCACCCTACTCTACTTCTTGTTTCATACCCCAAAGATAAGCAAATTAAAGACAGTCTAAATGTAACATATTATGTTGTACACATGAAGAGACTGTCACTCTCAAAGAATTTTCTCCTTGTTCAGAGGATGGCAGGCCAAGGTACCAATGGCCAGAATTAATGGTTTTCTTTTAGGACATGGAACTTACCACCCCAGCTGTTGCTAAGGGGAAACCCAGGAGATGTGTCACCCTATATAATGCACTCAAGTCTTAAGCCTCTCCTTTCACAGCAAATGATCTACAGCTCTTGCTTCTCAAGTGAGCTTCATACATCAGCATCACCCAGACAAAGGTGATGGACTCCACAGCAGGTCATTTTTCTTAGACTCAGAGAAACCTGACAGGTCTATTCCAGAGCCTCTACCTGCAGCTGCCACCACAGGGTTTCACACAGATGTGCTTGGAAGTGCAATTTGCCATCTCAATCACTGTTCACAGTGTCATGCTGAAGCAGCCCTTGCAGCTCAAGACCCCTTGACTGGAGGTGAAAGGCAATCCTGGCCTTAGCCACATCCCTTCCTGGCACTTTCTCACCTAACCAATCCTGCAGAGTACAAACAGGGCAGGAGAAGATTCCAGAGGTGTGCCTGGGAAAACCATCCTTGCACCAAAAGGACTGAGGCATGTCCCTAAAGGTGCACCTCAATGCAAAATTGCACATATAAAGGCCCAAGAAAAAGTGCAAAAATTTCAGCTGTGCAGAAGACAAAGCAGGAACCTGGCATTTGTGAAATAAAAATTGTGACAGACAAATCTAACTGTTAAAAAAAACCTGATCAGCTTGGAGATTCTCTTTGAGAAGTCCAGGCAGGACTTTTACCCTCTGAATTTCCTCTAGACTGGACATTGTTGATGGGCTACTCTGGGTCTCTCATCCAACCTGCACATTACCAACGCTAAAATAAAGCATGTCCTCCAGCCTTCCTGAGCAATGTTGGAGTCATCTTTAATTTAGCTTCACCTATAAAAGTAGCCAGCTGTTTAAAAGAAAGTTGAACAACTGATTTGTAACTAGAATTGCCCCGAATATTTTAGCATTCACAAAAAGTCACATAGGAAAAAAAACGGAAAAGTCAAAACCTCAACAACTCCCGTATCCTGGTTACCATCCTCCACTGTAATTATAAAATTGCCCTTAAAACATAATTGCATAATTGGGCTTGGCAAGTATTCTCCCAAATCTTTTACAAATATTTCCACAGACTGAAAGAACAGGCGGTGGGCAGTCTGACAAGCCTGCCATGAGAATTTGTGCCCTCAGGACATGTTCCTAGCTATTACACTAAATACTTTGCATCACAGACTAATGTTTCAAAACAGTAGTCGAGCAAGTAAAATACCAGCATCTTAAAACAAACTGAGACAAAGATTTTCAGTCTATTTTCACTGGTGATACATATATAGACCAACAATCCCTTTGAACAAAGACACAGAGGAGGCTACCAAACCTTTTTAACCAATTCCCAGTGAAAGCAATTGGTTGATTGATGAAAGGTACAACCAAATAGAAGCTACCAATGCTTTGTAGCCTTACCTTACCAGTTTAGTACACTGTCCCCTAATTAAGAAAAAAACAAAACCACCAAGAAACCCCCCAGCCTCAAATGCAAATACAGAAACATGTGGCCTGCAGGGAGAGGAGGCACAAGTGAAGCCAGAAATGAAATCTGTGATAGAGTAAGGTTGTTTTTAACAGCTGTGCATTATGCATTCAGCAGCACAGGGAATGCCAGCAGGGAGCCTTTATTAACATAGGCCTCAGAGTACAGTGTGCTCCTATCATGATTGGCTTCTCTTGAGAGAAGGCACACACACACAAAAGACTTAACCCTAGAGAGATCACTCCAATCCTGTTGCTATTTCATCAGCTTGACACTACAACAGGAAGCGCAGAATTTCCATGATGTATCCTAGACACATACCTGAACAGGCAACACTTCAAACAATGCCTGAAATCTAATCTACAATAGATTTTATCAGCAAGTTATGGCAGGTACAGGAGGGGAGGAAAAAAATGCCACACAAACCCACACAAGAGTCACACTGCCAATGCTGTTCTGCTACACAGACCTCAGGCACAGGGGGAAACTGGAAAATTCTTTCCTTGTAGAAGCTGCTGACAAAGGCAAGCTATTGTGAGGACACCTGTGTTGTCAGCACAGCAATCTGCACCTCCAGAGCGCATATTTTAGGGGCTCATGAGTCCAGGAAACAGCTGGAAGCCTTGCTACAGATGCAGGGGCTCAGCAGGGTAGCTCACTCCATTTGGGAATCGGTATTTGCAGCAGAAATAATTTGCTGATGCCAGCCCTGCTTCCACTGAGACTTGCCTCTATCACAAACACTTGCTAGCACACCCAGCACAGCAGCAGGCAGACACCAGAGAACTAGGAAATGATCTCAGAACAGGATCACCACCTCTCCTGTATCAGGTGCTGAGACAAGCTCTCTAGAGGTCTTGTCAACAGCTCTAAGTTGCAGCTGGCTGCAGATGCTCAAAGTATGGCCTGCCCTGGTGGCCACTTCCCACAGAAGTAACCACTGAAGAGACAAAAAGACACACTAGAGGCCTTAAAACCCCAAAAGGCCACTTTAGCACCAATTTAAACTAGTCTGTTCCTTGATTTGATTTCTCAGGAAGGAGAATGGCATGAAATGTCCTAAGCATCTGTCTTCTGGGTCTGCTGAGAAGTCTCATAGTAGGAAACAGAAACAAAACACCAACCTAAAGAGCTTGAAAACTGCTCTAGATGACTGAACCCTGATGTGTACCTGTAGTGGAGAATATAGCTCTATATAGTCTGTACTAATTAATATATCTTTGTTCCTTTCTCTTGTTACTATATAAAATTCTAGAGTCAGTATTCCAAACATCATGAGCTGGTTTGAGGCAGGAATAGCACTAGAAATTTCAAGGAGTTATTTTATATGCAATGTTCAATTATGTTCTCTCAAGAGCATAATATATGTTTTTTTAAGCCTACCACATCTATGCATTAAAGCACTTTTGACTTAGGTGCTGAACAGAATGAGACAGCCAGTATTCATTAAAGAATTTCCTGAAAGTACTTGTACTGCAGGAATAATACCCTCTAGGTCAGGTACCCTTAAATGCTTTTTAATATGACTGCTATGCACCTCCCATCACAATGGCAGCAAGTACTTTAAAAATCAAAATATCATTGACTGTAATATCATCATTTGATAAAAATACTCCTTTATCACTTTTTATGCACAAAACCCTCCCAAAACTGAATCATCAGGGGAATAAGTAGTTAGCTCCTTTCATGACTAGCAGGTAGACACTTGGTCTCTCAGCCTGTCTCAGCCAGCCCTCTGCCCAGCACACAAGACTGTCTTTTCTCCACTCTTTCTCTTGGTTCCTACAGCCTCTCCCTCCTCTGAATCTCAATCATACGTGAATCAAAGAGACAAGAATTTATCAGGCACAGCTCAGTGTGAGTACAGGAATTTACCAACAAAGGCATCAAAATACACCTGTTGTTTTGGTATGGGGTGTTGGCAAGACCATATGGTCTTAGTGACTGTGAAAGGGACTGTGAATGGCCAGGAACCACCCACATTCAGAAAATGCTCACTTCTCCCACCAGAGAGGTAAGTCATTTGCAGTCCTCTTCTAAAGCCTGGGACACAAGATTTTGGACAAACACACGACAACAGTGCCTCTCCCTAATTTTCTCACAGTCCAACTCTTTAGCTCTCCCAGAGTTCAGTTATAGCCAGGGCAAGACAACACAGATGAAAAAGAGTTAATACAAATTAAAAGGAAAGTCTGACCTAGAGGGCAAGCCACGCAGAGTACAAACATCTGAGAATCTTCACAAGGTCTCCTCACCTATCATTCATCCACCAATTACACACCAGTGTAATTAAATCAGGAAAGCTATGTTTAATTTTCCTATCATCACCCGACGAGATAAGAGCAGTACATATGGGAGAGATCAGGCACAGGGGAAAGAGCTATTTATTAATAAGTTAAATCCTTTTAGATTTAAGAGCCTCTCTTGCTAAGAAGGATCTGATCCACAAACACAACTTCTAGGGTCTAATGCAGGCAAATTAGACATGCCATCTCCATTTCTGTCCTGGGCTCAGTCCTCAAGTTTCTTCTTTTATTCAGAAACAAGACTTACTGAAAATTATCAGGTACAACTTAGACAGAAATAATATTTTTTGTTGAAACCAATGGTTTAGCTATACATTTGGAACTGAAGAATGCTCATCTCCCAGTCATTATATTAACAAAGACAACCACATTAATTTACATTACTTCTAAACAGCCTAAGGCTCCCTGTTTCGTGAACAGCAAGGCATTAGGGTGTATTTGCAGAAATACAAGGCATGCTCCAGTTTATTCTTCTGTCTTTCTTCTATTGCTTTCTCCTACACAAGGCAGGAAGAAAATCTGTGATCCCTGTACCCTGCAAAGACTATTTATGCTTAAACAGGATCATACAAGGCTTTCTCTGCTTGCTAGCCACAGCAGCTATTGCTTTTTTCTCTTCACTCTTCTTTGCTCCATCCCATCCAGCCATGTTTCCTCAGCCAGTTATTTAAAGCCCTGATTGAAAAATGTATCAGATCATAATACTGGATGACTTCCACCAGATCATGTTTTTAAGAAAAAAAAATCCTACAGGCTTTGAGGCAACCATGGCTTCACCACATCTTTTTTGCTGTTGTTTAACTGGGAAGGGGGAAATATTTATAACTGCAACTATAAATATACACACTACTGACTTTTCAACTTGTTGTCCTTGTTCTCAGGCTAAATTTAGTCTGCTATATCCTGTCCAGCCCTTGGTGAAAAAGCAATACACATATAAAATTGTGCAAATCCCATACAGTGGGCAATTATACTGATCCAGGTACCTTACAAGATAACCAGTGGGACAGACAGATTCTCATAACAGAGTGTAGGTGTGTTCATGGCTGTAGAGGAACTGGTCTATCATAGAGATAATCCTTTGAGACAGAAAATAATATTCATTACAATAGGACAGCTCTGTGTTTCTGGATGAGAAAAGTGATGTAGGTTATTCAGAGTGTACATGTAGATCATACACTCGGTTTGTGCCAAGTATGCTTTAAGGGTGTATGTGCACCTCTGAGCTATAAAGAGCCATTCACCGGCCACAGCAGCTGTTTACACAAAAATGCTGAGAGTATGTTTAAGACAATGATTGAAACTTGGACGACTGATTTCAAGGTCTAATCTGCAAGTTAAAGAGCATCCTTTTGTACCCTGAAGGCTCTTATTCCTCTGAGTGATTTCTTAGTCAATTCACGGTAAATATTTATCAGAAACTGACTACCTGGAGAATCAGAGCTGTTAGTCATTCTACTGTTACTCTTAAGAAGCCTTAGTCATGCTAGAGCCCAGGTGATTTCCGCAAGGGCCAACACACGCTTCACCCTGGTTTAAGGATCCCAGCCTGCGATTCAAAGTTTCACACAGATGAAGACTCCCCCGCCACAATCTCACTTGCTCCACTCGCTGCGAGTTTTGCAACCTAAGCAAGAAAGGCAGTTCTGGAGATGCTCCTGCACAAGCATCCGCCGGTCTAATAGCCAAAATAAGCGGTCCAGAAAAAGAAATTTTAAATCTGTGCTTCCTATGTCTCGACAGTTGGGGGTAAAAACAATAAAGGGCCGGACTCGCCTCGCCTGCTGGCTCGGCGTGTTTCTCGGGCACCGGTCAGCTCTGCGACCCAGCCTTTCCTCTGTGCTTATAAATACATCGCTGCCAAAGGCTAGTCGGATAGGACAGGAAAAATTTGTTTCCCGGGGGTGAGAGCCGCCCTGCGAGCGGGGACCCCCCAGGCCGGCACGGGGAAAGGCTCCGCCGGTGCCGCACGGCCGGGAGCCCTGCCCGGGGGTCCCCGGCCGGCATCGCCCCCGCCCCGCCCCGCTCGGTCCCTGCCCTACCCAGCATGGAGAAGATGAAGTCCTTGGCCGTGTGGATCTCCAGGGCTCGCTGGTCGTCGTACTCCCTCTGATCGTGCTTGGTGAATTCCTGGATGAGTTTATTTAATTCCTCCACCCTGGCTCCCGATCGGAAATCCAGCTCCGGGAAGGGAGGCTTGCTGGTGGTGCCGGCGGACCCTGCCTTGCTGGCGAGAGGCGCCGCCATCTTCATGCAAAAAAAAAAAAAAAAAAAAAAAAAAAAAAGAGGGAAAGAAAGGGAGAGGAAAAAAAAAAAAAAAAAAAAAGGAAAAAGGAGGGGTTTGCACTGTCGAAATGGAAGAATGCGAGCGGCGGCGCAGCGGCAAGCCCGGGCGCGGGGCTGGCCGCCGGCGCGGAGCCCGGAGCGGCGCCGGCCGCGATCAACAAGCGGCCGCGCGGGCTCGGCCCCCGCCCGGGCTCGGCCCCCGCCCGCGGCACCGCGGAGCGCCCGCCCGCCCGCCGGGGGGAGCGCAGCACAGCACGGCACGGCACGGCACGGCTCGGCTCAGCGGGGGCTGCCCGCGCCGGCCGGGCCGCGGGGGGGTGCCAGCTGCCGGCGTCACGGCGGGCGGGTGCTGGGGCTGGAGCCACACCGCTGGCTCGGGATAACATTCTCTCTCTTTTTTTTTTTTTTTTTTTTTTTTTAATTTAAATTTATTTTAAACTTCAGCAAAAGCCTTCCTGAAAGTGGATTAATAACTGCTTATGAACTCTGCTATTCCATATCCCCCAAACATTCTGTGTTTATCCCTCTTTAGCTTCTTACGCTACCTTGAAGGTTGCTTTAGATATACATATATGTTTATGTATAAGAAATTAATTTATGGTATGTCCTAGGAGAAATGACCAAGATAAAGTATAGCGACTCCTGCGCTTGAACCAACCCTGCCTCGAAGCTCCTGGGAGCCACATAGACAAAGGAAAGGAGGGGAAATGGGATATCGAAAGACTTGCCTGAGGTCAAGTAGCCTGGGGCAAGGAGCCCAGACCTCTCATCTTCATCCATTTCTCCCATCGACAAGACTACACCCTTTTCTTCTGTATGTAATTTTAATGCCTTCTAACTTTTCAACCTGCAGTGGTTTTTCTCCCTTTAGCCTGATCTTCTGTGCCTTGACCCATCATTGAACACATACAGCACTATCTGTTACATGTATTAGTGCATCCACTGGAAGAACTGTCTGTCTTTCTGCCCAGGGAGCATACAAATACATTGTTTTTGTCTTCTGTAGGGCATTTAGATACCATGCCATGGATGCAAACTGCTTGGATATGTAATATCCTCTCAAGATTCTTGGCAGGAAACAAAGCTTTCAGCTCAGTCTCAGACTATGGTAAAATGTGTCTACCAAAATCAGGCATGAGCATTTGGATAAATAATCGGATAATAAATAAGTAAAGCTCAGGGTGAAGAGGTCACATGAGGATCTGAAGAGGTTACAGGCTGGTTTGTCTGATACATTGTAAATACAGATGCCACTCTTTAAACCTGAGCTTCGGGATGTTGCCTAGCTCCTCTGAATCATTACCTTGATCTGAAGTTCAGCAGAAGGGTAGGTTTGGACCCTGTAACAGAAACCACAGACCATTCAAGCAGAACACCTGGTGCCTCTGGCTTTGTCCTGTAGCCGCTGACAGATACCGTTTTGGGCACTGATATGCTCATTATCTAAGAAATTATGTCCCAGAGGTACAGGCAGGACTCTGTGTGTGTGTGCACATGCCCTCTGCTGGGTACACGGGCCCTGTTGTGCTCAGACACTGCTCACAGTCGACTGACACACATCGACTTCATTCACCATCGGAGCCTCGGTGATCAGCTGCCTTGTCACATGAACCTCTGACTAGCACCTTGTCTGACTTTGACCAACCTCCTCTCCTCTTCCTCCCTCCCCAGCAAAGCCTACAGAAAAAAAAAAAAAAAAAAAAATTAACTGATGGCAGTAGCACCATGCAGGATCTGACTTGCAGAAGAGCAATTAGCAGTGTGCAGTGTGGGCGGCCTGCCCTGGGGGATTAGTTCTGCTAGCCCGGCTCAGCCCATGTCCTCCACTCCAGGCTGCTGCGGTCGCTGCCTGTCTGAGCTCTCTCGCCTCCTGCCCCTGCCAGGCTTTGGGAGCCCTGGTGCCGTTTCCCTGCAGCGTTTCTTGCCGGGGTGACAATCTCATACAGGCGGACAGCTCCCTCTGGTGATGATGCTGCTCCCACAGAAGTCACAGTAGCTCCTGAGCCCCAAGCCACTTCAAGACCTGCCCTGTCCGTCTCTGAACACCTCTAAGTCTCCTGCGTGCCTGTCATAACCATTTTAGCTGTGTGGGTCTCCTTGTTTCCCTTTCACGTGGTGCAAACCTCCAGCAGCTCTGCTGCATGCATCACGGGCACCACCTGGGCAAAGCAGATGGATCTTTTTATACCAGTTACAGTTTTCATCCCAAATCCTCTTGCTTCATCTTTTTCAAGCTGATGACCTCCACAAGCTTCATGGAACAGATAGCTTTCTTCCCTAACCATATTCTATTTGCTGCATCATATTTCAATACTAGAAGTTCCAGTCATTTCTTTATGAGCATTTTGTCTCAGATTCTATCTTTCAGTGGACCTCCAAATGGTCCCATCAACTCTCCACCCACATCAACCACAGACTATCATTTTCCTCTCTCTTCATTTAACCGGTCTAAATCCCATTCAGTGACAACTTCATAGTAGCTTTCATTGCCTGAATTCACTAAGCACCTCTGGAAAACATGAAGTTCTTCAGAAACAGCTAACACCAGAAGCAATGGCGATTTCACTTTGTCTTTTTTAATGACACTGCTGCTTGAAGTTATAGCCACCTTCATACTTAGAGAAAATTTCCATTTATCAGGCTCATAGCTGCTCCATGCTTTTTGTTCATCTGAATTTTTTTATTCCTGGTACCATGCAATATTCAGAAATTGCTCAGATCCAAAAATTTGCTTCATTCAGTGTCTGAGCTCAAAGCAAGACTGCTCACCAAGACCAGCATCAAGCAGGCAGCTTTAATTTTCTTCAAAAGTCTCTGACAGGTACTGCACCTCTCTACGTCACCTCAGTGCTAAGATAAATTTTGCTTCATGAAAAGCAGTTGTACTTGTAAAAGATCCTTCTTACCACCTTCTCTAGAAACCTTTGAATGGGCTTGGATTCCTCAGTGGCAAGTGGGATCTGCCTCACCATCATGTGCTTGTTAATACCCTTGAAACTGCATCAGCTTGCAATTTTACCTCATCACATCAGTGTAATTTAAGATCTCTGAATAAATACACAGTTAATTCAAGTCTTACGTAAATCAAGCACTGGGGATTACTTGAGCAAATAAATGAGAATGAGATTGCAAATAGTGTTGGCCCAGAGTTTTCTACCAAATCTTTTTTCTTTCTGAAATTGAACTCTTTTTGGAAAAAATGCAACATCCTCAAAGCTCCTCTTGTGAGCATTATCTGGGACTAGGAAGGAACCTATAGCCTCTGTTATGCTGGCCCCAAGACTTGCCAATGTGGACATTCACCTTAAGGGATAAGGATTGACAACCTGGATTACTAAACTGCTTCTCACCTGCACTAGAATCTGTGCTCTCCCTCTCACACTCACCCTTCCTTTCTCCCATGTGTTCTCTCTTTCCTTCAAACAGCCTTCCTTTTTTTCCTCCTTCAAAAGACTTCCTCTTCCTTTTTTCTTGCAGAACAGATACTGTCTTTCCAGTGCCACGTCCAGCATTCAGAAATACAACATGCCACAGAGAAATGATGTGAAAGAGAAGAAATAGCTATTCTCACTTCTGTAGCATGACCTGGGACCTCAAAAAGCTTTTCACACTTGAATAGGCTGGCTCAAAAACTGCTGGATAGCAAGTGACTAATAATACCATCATCCTAAGACTGGCAAAACAGTACTGCAGTAGCTATGAAGAGCAATTGGCCCAGGGTACCAAGGGAGATAGACCAAGCAACTCATGGCCTGATGCTCAGTCCATTTCATTTAGGTGCTGTAAACTGTAGAGGGAATTAATTGGAGCAAGATCCAGAAATAAGATGGAGCCTGAGATACATCATCTTAGAATATTTCACTGCAGTTGATAATTAGAGCATGATGAAAAATGAGCTAAATTCATCCCTCATTTCATGGAAATTGTACCCAGTTTTTAAAATTTCAAAGTAGACTCCAGAAAGACCTCCCTTTTCTGTACTTAGCAAAGCAGCAGCTGTAGCTCAAAGCTTCATGTGGCATGGGACTTTCACCAGGAATAAAATTGCTGACTGGAAGTGCTCTATTTTCTCCATCTGGTGGCTGCAATTTCTGCTTTGTATTATTGCAGTACCTTCTAAGCTGTTCAAGAGTCCTTTGTGCCTTGTGCTGCACAAACCTGGTCCTGGCCTATAGAACAGGCTGTCTGTGCAGATAAGGAGAGTGACAGAGCAGGGAAATGAGCTGCTCACATGGAGAGAGACGCTCAGTGGCAGACCAAGGATCCTGCTGCGCCATCTTCCTCCCTCTCCTTCACTGGCTTGGCACTCAGCTGTGCTCTTCCTATTGATAGCTGGATCCTGGCCAAGACTTCTCCCTTTTCTTCTGCCTGTACACTTTCTCTGTGGGACCTCAATTCCCAGGTCTGCACCAGTCCCAGTAGGAAGGAGCTCAGAGAAGAACCAAACCTGGTTTCACATAATTCAGGACCTCACTTTCATTGAGGTGGTGATATCCTAGTGTACTGCAGCTGCTTCACCACTCTTCAGATCTTTCCCTTCATAGCAGTCCCTTGTCTGGTTCTGTAGCAAGGCTTTTTTTGGACTCCTGGACAAAACTGGAATGACACAGAATACCATGATGTAACCAAAGCAATCCTTGTGCTTCTTTGTGCCAGGTTTTCCCTTCCTTCTGATCCCAGAAACTGCCTGTATTTCATACACAGCAAAAATATCTTCAAAACAGCACTTACAGGTAGCTGTCTTCAGGCATCACAAGGCTGGGATCTGCAAAATCTGGGTTTAGTGCAGACTCAGGGCACACAGAATCTTTCAGATGAAGTCTGGACTCAGGACGTTTCCCTGGCTCTGCTTGTCAAATTATGTGCTTTAAAGGGGCAAGAGTTTGAGGAACTGCAGTCACAGAGCCCCATCACAGCACTTCCAGACTCTGGAGATCTGGAACTGGCAAGGAATTTGGCTCCTGTGTTGTATTCATGGTTCCCTCTTTATTTCTCCTGTTTTTAGGGTAAAATCAGCTCAATTCTAATAACTAATGCCACCTAGAGCTGTCTCCACATGGGACATGTGTGGTCACAACTATTAAATTTGTCAGCCAAACTAGCAAGGATTATACTCAGCTGTGTCCCTCTTCAAACACCTAGTGTCCCCCAGGTGTCTCCCAGAGACAATGACAGGCTCTGCTTCCTCCTTATTCCCCCTCCAGGAATCACAAATTTTGTGTCTGGAGCTAAAAAATCTGCATGATGTACAGGCACAATCTCAATATGCCAAGGATTATGTCAGGCCAATAGCATCCAGCACACACCACAATCTTCATACAGTTTTAAAAAGGTGTGTGTTGCTTCCTTGACAGACTTAAAATTCTTCTCCAGATTAAAAAAAAAAAAAGCCTTCCCCTGTGAAGAGTTGTGATCTGCATCCTGTCACTAGAACACAGCATCGAGCTGTCCGCATGGCAGCAGAGCTGTGCTCATTAAAATTTTTGAAACAATAGCATTGCATCTGTCACAGCCAGCCTCAAAGTACCCATACTCAGGATGCTTAAAACATTTTCTAAAAGAAGAGCAGATGCTTTTAAGTAAGGTTCTAAGAAGCAAACTCCTGATTCTCAACCAGCTTCAGACAACAACTACTGAAAGTCCCCTGGTGGATCATTTACTATTCTTGCCTCAGTGTCTTTTTTTTTTTTTTTGTCTTTTACTTAGGTGAAAATATACTAGTGATGTGTTAATCTCATTATTGTAAAGTGTCATTAGATTGTAGCCAGGCACTTTTGAAATTGATCTGAAAAACTTCATAGTCTTTAAGTGGGCTGGCTCAGGACCTCTGTAAGCAATGTTTGTATAGATTTATGCTGCTCATTTCCTGGATTTATGTTAATTTTAGATTTATTTTGAAATTGGGATTTTCTCAAGCAGTAAAATTTGGATTCATATCTGAGCATTGCTTTGCATTGCAGTGCTGCACTGGAGCTCATGCTTTGGTACAGGGATATGACCAGAACATTAAATCCCTCACCCATGTGCAAATTTCTCCTACATGGAGAGGATACAGATTTGGTGTTTGGGTTTGGTTCCATATGTGATAAATAAATGTTGGTGGGGCAGTTTGGGGAACACAAACAGTATGACATGCTCCCTTACACATCTATATGCATTATGTATAGCTTGTCTGCTCACTGCTGTTGTTAATTTGTAGCTAATTGCTTGTATTACAATAACAGCAAAACCCACAAATTACAATCAGGCCTCTATTGTACAGGAAACCAGATATAAATACAATGAAGAAGTGGTCATTAGCACTTCTGTTTCATTTCCTTGTGTGCTCAGAGACCTCACTCAGTGACTGTCTTCCCATCCAGGAGCTCAGAAATGTTCCCAGTGGGTCTGTGCCTGCAGTGATGTACAGACCCACCAGACCCAATAACTCCATTTCTCGAGCCACCTCTCTGCTCACAAGCTGACTACCACAGCAGCAGTTTAAGTTTCACATCATATTCTGCAGCTCTTGAGCAGATTTCAACACAGCACTTTACATGCAAACTCAGTAAAATAGCAACTGTGATGCAGACATACCTGCTACCTCTTTGGAGCCTTGTAATGTGCCAGTCTCAGCATCATTTCTTACTTCAAATCCCATTGTGTAGGGGCCACAGCTGAAAAATGGCTGTAGCTGTAAAAGATGGATATTTCTCTGAGTTTGAGAACAAGAAACACTCCAACACTCAGACTCTTTCCTATGAAGAACACACTTCTTACTAGTTATCATAAGGGTGTGGGGATAAATAGAGGTTTGCAGGAAATGCTACAATTCCCTGTGGCAGCATCCACACAAAGAGGAAACCTCCCTTGGTCACATGTTTAAAGCCAAAAGTCCCTTTCTTCTGCCTTTCCCAACATTATGCTTCCTGTTAGAATATCCCAATCTGTAAATGATTATGAAACCACACTGACATATCAATTTCCTTTTGATTAGCATGAAGATTTACTAGTTTTCTTCATCTCTTTCTATAAAAATACATGAACATAAAAAGAAATTCAGGAAGCCTGAGCTCTGTACTGTATTTAACTGCCCTGTTTCACTAAAAAAATCTCTCTGCATCTGGCCACTGCTCGCAGATTTTTAAGAGCTCATTTTTTGTGCTGTTGAGAAGCAGCTTTCAGCACAGCTTTGGCTGATGTATGGGTTCATATCTGAGAAAGGGAAAATCTGAGATGGATAAACAAAAAGCAGGAACAATCTATAATAGCAACAAAAAAAAAATCTCCTGTAATTCTAGTGACAGCCTGAAAATGTGTTAGATAAAACATTTTAGAGATCTATAATAACGAGTAGGAGTTTGTGTCCTGAACACAGGACTTGTCTGTCTGCCAAGACAGACAATTGCAAATGAAAAATAATGGAAGAATGGGAGGGGAGGAAAGGAAGGAAAGATAAGGAAAAGCAAAGTAATTGTGCTTTTCATGAAAGGTATTAGAGAGCCAGGACTTGGTCAGATCTGCAACACACATGAATGCTTTTTCTAGCTTTAGTTCAACTTATAAATCTAATAACTAACATAATCTGTTTTCCACTTCCAGTACTGAGCATGCTGTTTTCTGCTTTCTGGAATGGTCTGTATTTACTCTTAAGTGTTTTGTGTTAGCAGCTGGCATGTGAGTATCTGCAAAATAAGTGTAAGATTCCTGGAAAATGAAAAACACCTTTTAGTCTGAGATTAGCAAACACCTTTTGTCATGTGGACTTTAAACACATGGGTACGCAGTGTTGGGGTACCTGGCACAGGTATGCAATGTTGGGACAGCTTTGTAACATTCTCCTAATTTCATTTCTCTCAAAAAGCCTCGCAGTATCGTTCAGTGCTAGAATCCCTCTGCGGCTCCTGTGTGAAAGCTTAGCATGGTATCACCTGGAAAGTCACCTAAAGTCATTGTGTTTCCTTTTCTATCCTCACCTCTTTTGCAGAAACAAGCAAAATCTGAAGTTGCTGTTGACATCCTTCTTCCATTTTCCCTGCTGGGCACTTTTAAGGGGTGATTGAAGATGGATGCCTAGACTTTTTCTGTGGCTTCTCTTGTTCCCAGATCTGCAAACCCTTGCATGTGGCAGCCTTAGCTGTACTGCTTAAACCCAGGGTAACTCTGGCAGCACACTTTGGAGTCAGGCACCATTCAGCTTATTCCTTATCACATGGTGAAGTAAAAACTCTGTTGAATAGCACACAACTACACTCAGCAAGGTCTTTTCCTTCAAGGTCATATAAGAAAAGAGCAAAAGCAGTGAGCATAAACCAAAAAAAGGAACAGAAAATCCCATCAGAAATGGAAAACTCTCAAAGCAGATACTGTATGGCTCTTACTGGTGACCAGGGGAATGGAAGAGGTGCTTGGTATCACTCCCAAATACACAACGCACCTGACAGTGCCCCACCACACTGCCATTGCAAGCACTGATCAGATGCTTAAGCATGTTAACAGTGAGACCAGATCTGTGTAGCAAACCGCTGCACAACTAAGACAGTTTTCCCTAGTGTTGTAATCATGCAGGGGTCCCATACTGTTGTCTCCTTATCACAAATGTTCCATACCTTCTTGGTGTTTCTCATGTGCAGCTCCTCAGAGCACTGACTTTTTCACAAAGCAGCAACTAACTCCAGTTCCCTGCTCACCCCACTCTTTTATAGCACTCTGCTTCTCATTGGTTACAGCTGTGGCCTGTAAAGTCAGACCTAATCTTTGATAATTGGCCCAGCTGCAACTCTTTAGGGGTAAGATTACTTTCTACACTATCTTTATTTCCTTATATTGTATCCCCCTACACCCTAATTCCCTTGATGTCTGTGAGGTGGAAGTGAGGGTGCAGCGCAGGGTTCAGGGAGCCCTTTTCTGTCAGTTCAACAAGTACTAGCAGAGGAAGAAACAGGTGGTGTACAGCACAGTCTGCTCAGGAGGGAGCTGGGATTGCAGCTGAAAGACCTGGCTGCTGCTCAGCTGAAGAAGTAAACAAGGAATTGATCAATTATTGCTATATTACTCGTGCAAACATGGATCCTTGCATACAATCTTCCAAAGTGTGATCAAATTCCATTTTCAACTTACTGTGTTAATTTAGGGACCTGTAATACAAAGTAAAGCTCTTTGCATCTCCCTAAAGCTGCAGAGTTTAGCTGGGAACAAGGGTCTGCCAATACTAACTCCATGCAGGATGAAAACCTTAGCTTGTTTCTGCCTTCCTTGGCTATGTGATGCATTTTCACAGGGTTACACAGATGGTGTCCTGTAATTTCATGCAGTCCTTTTTCCCAGAAACCAGATCTCTGATCTCTGCTATTTTTGCCTTTCTTACTCTAATGAGTGTGCATTATAAACAAAGGTGAACAGCATAATAGAACCCCCTGGAAATATTTGTAAATAAAAGGCTTTTAGAAACCTTTTATAGGGAAGCCCTATAGACATTAATAGATAGTGAACACTTTTCTAGAGACATTGTTATTCCACTAGTCTATACAATTCAATAGCAAATTATATTCTTGCTATCAAATCCCAAAGGATGATTCAGAAAACCATTACAAAGGATCTAATTCTCTGTAATTTTCTGCAGTAATTAAGATAAAAGCCTTTCAGGGTCTCCTCTATTACAGTGCATGGGATTTTTCCACAGGAAAACAAATGATCAGTTTAAATTCCCCCTGGTTACTTGAGCAAAGTAAAGCCAGTAAATAATGAAGGTTTATTAAGATAAAATTTCCTTGCATTTCTGTGGGAAATTCAGTTAATTTCAGGAGACAATGAGGGCCAAGGATTATGCTCCCTGTATGTGATTTTATAACAGGACACCAAACTCCCCCTTCTGCTAGAGTCAGAGTCTCAGTGATTTTGCCACCTCTTCCATTTGGGCTGGCAGGGAAGGGGTGCTCTGTGGAGGCATTGCACACAGCAGCAGGTGCCATTCCAATAACACAGGGAGGCTCAGTGTAGCAGTGAGCTCAGGGCTCAGAGCCCTGGCACATCTGGCACACAGTGAGTGCTAATTGAAACACCACTCCTGTTTTCCCCTTGTGTGCTTGGAAAGCTATCTGAGGACAGAGACAGGGATCTAGAATGTAGTACTGAGTTCCTGTGAAACCCATGTGGTTTTTTAGCCCTTGTCTCCACATTTGCTGTCCCAGGAGAGGCACTAATGACCTCTGCAGGGAGCTCAATGCAGAGCCTTAGGAAGAGGTCACACATAGAAGAGAAGAATGAGACATAAAAGCCATGGTGACATATCGTAGAGCTTAAAGGCAAATATCACTCCACTGCTATGCTTTGTTGGAGCTCCCTTTGTGAGGCTGTGACCTATACTTTGGACTACATATAGCTGAGGTCAGACCTCTGTGAAATCCTGACCTTGATGACAACAATAAGAGCCTTTTCACTGACTTCTCTGGGTTTCGGGTGTGAGAGATTTGTCCATAGCTGTAACTTAAGTGTGGTCCAGGCAGTGCCCTCTCTGCCCATCCTAATGGCTTTTCCTCCAGCCTCCTCCACTCCACCCTTCTCCTCCCCCACTCTTTGAGGCTGACAGTGAAGAGTCCACAGTAAAATGACTACAGTAATAGCTTCTGCTGTGTAGCATTTCTCATCCCCAGATCCTTTCAGAGCCAAGTGCTTTAATATCACTGGCCTTTTACATGCAGCTTATAGCCAGTTCTTCCTTGGAGAAGCCAGAGCCAAAGCTGGTTATAGAATATAGCACTTTGGATTTAGTTTTCTTCACTAAGTCTTATACCTGTATCTTTCCCTATCTCATGACCTGCCTTCCAGACAGAGGGGAGGAAATCTATTCCTGTGAAAGGAAGCTATTCCTGTTTCCAGGAGCAATGGCAGGTCCCAGCTGATTATGCAGAAAGGTCATTAGGGGCTAGTAGGTCTGTGAGAAATCATGCCTTACCTTAGCAAAGGATGAAAGCCTGCAGAAAATGGCTTATCAAAGATGTTCATCACCTCTGCTCCCCAGTGGGCATTTGGAGGTGTTGGATACACTCATCAGTTACAGGACTTCCTGCTGGAATTGCTGCATCAATTAGCCACATGAAAGTTGTCATCCTGCTCTCTCCACTTCAAACAGATCTTCCCTTTCAGTATGTGGTGCTCTCTTCATCTTTATTCCAGAGTTATTTATTTCATCTGGTAGCACTTTGCAAAATTTCCTGACCTTGATGCTTATTTTGCCTCCATGTACCAAAGTGTGACTTTGATTACATCACTGTCCCAACTGCTCTAAATCCTGGCCACTTATCAGTAAACTTAAAGTAAGTCACAACAGGCTCAGAAACAAATGACTTAGAAGATAAATCTTCACTCCAACACAGACCCCTTCCTGTGTGGAGTGTTTGAGCTTTTCAGTGGGCATTGCAGAAGAAGGGGGCATTGCAGAAGAGGCCTGTCAGCAGGGTGAGCAGGTGAATGATGTTTCACTGATGGCCGAGCTTAAGGAGGAAGTAGAAAGACTAAGGAGTATTAGGGAAAGTGAAACAGATTGGTAGGGTTCTGCCCTTCCATCCTTGAGGGAGGCTTATCGGGGTCAGAGGACTCCCATGCCAGGCAATAGGAGAACATCTGGTGGATGAGAGGAAGGGGAAATGGATCCCTACTCAGGGAGGTGATAAAAATTCCTCCCAATCCCCATCACCTACCCAGGTGCCACTTCAGAATAGGTATGAGGCCCTGGATCTAGAGGGTCAGACAGATGACATAGAAGAAAATTATCTGCCCAGTGAGCCTCTCAATTACACTTCATCTGTCAGAAGGATCGCCACCTCTAATAGTAAAGAGATAAGAAGGGCTGTCATAGTGGGTGACTCCCATCTGAGGGGAACAGAGGGCACCTCAGATGTTGGGCTCAAAACTGGCTGGCTCCAGAGTTTTCAGGGGACTTGTTTTATCTAGCTGTACAGATACCCATTCAGCTGTAGCCAAACCATAATAAATAATTTCCTGCTATTTTTACAGACAGGGGTTTTGTTCCTATGTGACAGTGAGTCCCCACATTTTCAAAAGCCTTCTGCCCGTAAGTGATGTTTGCCTTAGTGTACAGTGCAAGCATACAAGGGCTCCCTCAGTACTCTTCAATGAGATTTTTGCTGCATACATTTTTAGTAGCCCCTTTACATGAATGAATTTTATACAAACAAAATAGTTTCAAGATTCTGAGCTGAAAAGCACTGTGTAGGTGCCTAGGGTTATTTTCAATTAACAATATCTAATTCCAAGCACACCATGAATCACATTTTTCTTCTCTCTTTAGAGCCAACATGTTAATCCTTTGAAACAAAAATGGCTGCATTTTAATGAGAGTTTAAAGGGGTGAAAGTTCTGCTCTGGTACACTGAGCATAATAGAATATTTTCATGATGTATATCTTCCATCCACTCACTTTAATTTTCAGAATAATATCTGGAGAGCAACCTGTTTTATCTCCGGGCTCTCCTCATTCACTCCACTTAGTTTTCACTGTGTGTATTGTAGTTAATTTGAAGTTGATATTTGCTTTTCCTTATGGGCATGAGGTTACAATAACACCAAAAAGATTAGAGTGTTGTCCTCTCCAGACTGGCTTGCATGACATATCTCAGAGAAGTATTAATTATAATGGTGGTTTTACACTCTCTTTCCTGGTATTAAAACATAAGAATTCTTTCTTGGATTAAGTCCTGAGCTGAAGACATGCATATTAGCACAAGAAAGCCTTCCAGTGTCTGGCACAGACCCCATGTGGGTCTGCAATGGGCTGGCTCATGTCTGTCCTTTAGTGATGGTGAAGCACTGTAAATCAGCAGGCAAGACCACCAGTAAGGGTAGGATAGAAGTTGGGTGCTAAGAAGGAAATTTCCTATCCCATTCATGCGAGGCCAATAGCTTGTCCACAACTCCTGTCTAGTGTGATTTTGTGGCTTTTATAACCTGGCTCTCTGTTTCTTTAGCCAGCATTCAAGCCAGGAGTGTGGGGGGAAATGAGGTGTCTAAAAATACCTCTGTGTGCCCTTTTCCCCCTTTGTGCTCAGCTCTAGAGCTGAGAAGTCCAGGTAGATGTTTATATTGCAGATGGGGAGGGGTGGAAGTGCCCATGCAGAAGGTTTTTCCAAAGACTTATTTCTCATCCCCAGAGCTCTGAGCTGAGGTAGGTGAAGCAGGTGGATGACACCAGACACTGGCTGTGAGCCCAGTGTGATCAATTCAGTGCAGAGGTTTGTGTTTCCCGCTGATGTATAGACAGCTACAATCTTACTTCAAACAGCATTTTGGCTGGGTAAAACTGGCTTCTTCATTTTATGGGAAAAAGGAGATTTGAGGAAGCCTGTGTAACATTACTTCAAGCCTTGAAGAAAAAGCTTACCTTTAGGCAGAAAGTCAAACTGTATGAATTGGGCATCTCACAACTTCCTTTGATTGCTCTGATCAGGGCATGTAAACAACATGCTGCTAGAGGAGAAGAAAATGAAGACTTTAAGTAGGAAGAAAAAAGGCTCTAACAGCTGCTCAGGAATTAGTAAAATAGACACAAAAAAACAGCAAAATATTTTGGGTAAAACTACAACTACAAATTATCCTTTTGGCCAACCCAGCCCAGGTACTGAGCTGCCACCCACTGCAGTGTTTGTGAGACGAGCAGAGGTGGGCAGATCCATAGTGCAGAGGTGGAACTGGATAGACAGCTGGCTGCAATGCACAGTGGCTGGTGTCTCTACCTATCCGTGCTCTCTGCAGGTAATTTAGCTCCTGACTCCTCAAGCTATCATTTCTCAGTTCTGTTCAGTTACTGTCAATGAACTGTGACTTTTTAGTTTGCTTTTTAAGTATATGTACTCAACTTCCAGCAGGAAATGTGTAATAGAAGCTGTGCCTGCAGCATGCCAGGAACCTGACACTGTAGGCTGTGTATGAAAGTCAAAAGGTTGGTCAGTCAGTCAGCTTCTGTCCATCTCTGTAACAACAGCACATTTTTACTGTAAAATCTGGAGAGCTGTCATCAGTTCTCCCCATAGAGACCCCTACAGTGAAAATGTCATGGGTAAGATAAATTTCATTTTCTTGCTGGCAGATTTCCCTAACTACTCCAATTTACCTTTTCTAACCAGCCTACAATATGTTGGGTATTCCATGCAGTGTGGCTTCCTCAAGCAGATCTATGAGCCTGCAACAGTAAAAAAGTTTTAAAGTTGTTTATCTGTCTGCTTGAGGGGCCTTCATCCCAGAAAGGAACAGTCAGCACTGATGCATTCTTCAGTGAAAACAGAGGGTGAAAAGAGGCCTCCAAATTTAAAATACAATTTTGTGTGTGCCAACCCTTGCAGATGCAAGAATTTTTACCCGCCTGGTTACCAAACTTAGGGGTAGGACAAACTGCAGCTATAATGATGAAGTAGATAATGACAACAAAAGAGCACCAGCCAGTCTTATTCATACCCAGGAGCCATCAGATATTCTGAAGTTGTATGTGATGTGAGAGCATGGGATAAGTGGAGATATCCTCCATTAATAATCTGCTGAAGTTTTTAATTCATTTTGGATTATAGATGAATTTACAGCCTCTTGCATTACAAATGAAACCATGAAATCATATCCCTTCTTCACTAGATTTACAGATGGGCACAGTTCTCTCCTGGACTGGTTCATGGCAGTATCATGGCAGTATCTGCTTCACTGCCAGGTCTCTGCAATTTCCTTCCTCTGCCACCTCCACTTACCCTGGCTGCAATCTCTCCAGATGTGACTGATGTCGCTTGGGTCCAAATGAACTCAGGACGGGAGAGAAGCAGTAGACAGAAAAGGACAATGTGTTAAAATGCTTATTTGTAATGGTGGCTGGATAGTCATGGCTCATTTAGACAAAAGCAAAAGAAAATTAATTTGCTAATGGAAATTTACTCTATAGGCATAACAGAGAGCTTGCAAGGCCTGATCCTTTTACCACTGAGGGATTTCAGATGCAATTTTCATTGAATTCAATAAAATTTCCCTGTATTAGCAAGGAAGATCAGTCCTTACTTTCAGCATGCTGTTTAAAATATACATGAGAATTCTCCTCTCCATTGTGGCAGAACAAAAGCCATTCTCACAGCTTTAGCTGGAGAGGCTTTGGACCAAAATGCATGTTAGCGTGTTACCTCAACTGACTGATTTTCTTTGCTGCACTGATGAGCAAACTAGGAGTCATCAACTTCAGCACATCACAGGAATCAGAGCACCTGTCCCTTTGCACTCTGTGCTCTGCAGGAGATGAAATAAAAAGCAAGTAGATCAGTGCCTGTGAAGCAGAGCAGCTAAGTGAGCACTGAAACAGCCTTGCAACACCCTTGGCCTGGCCTGGCCTGACCTGACCACTCCCTCTTGACCCGGATTTACACCTCTGCCAGTTCAGGTAATGAGCATCAGTTCAGAGCTTCTACTCTCTGCAAACCAACATCTTCACTGACAGAAGAGACAGCTTGCTCTTAATAAGCAGGCAGGACATTTTATTACTTTGATGGAGTGAAAGAGAAACTGGAAGGAAGGCAAGAGTCCAGAGCACCACTTCCAGACCATGTTTCAGCATATTAAGTGTTGAACAGCCATACTGGTTTCCATACTCCACCAGTACTGCTGCTCATTCCCATTCACTTGCTGCAATGAACTCCCTTGGCTGTACAAGGGTCTGAGACTTTGCTTACTGTGCCAGTGGTGAATATATATTTGCATTCTTTAGCCATTTTCTTCTTCCAAAAGCCATATCAGTTCCCTATTCTTGTTCTTAGCATGGGCCTCAGAAACAGTTGCACTGATATAATTAAGAGTGTAGGTGGGGTGAGATGGAGGCCATGAGTATTCCCTAGATCACTGACTTTGAACAGAACATAAAACCCTGCCCCATAATGAAATCTCAAGGGGTAAAATTCACCTGTACACAGAAGCCTAGCACAAGAGCAATATGCAGTTTTAAAAGTCTGGTTTGTTCTTAAATATTGCTCGTGTCAGAAATGTTTAGTTCTAGTTCACAAGAGCTCATTATAAATTCAAACTTTACCATGTCAGATGTTGGGCCAAAAAAACAAAACAAAACAAAGCAAAACAAAAAAAACAAAAGTAGGATCTCTGCCTCAGAGAGCTCTCATACAGGTATGAGTCTGTGAAAAAACACAGAAACAAGACCGTACTGGCCAGCATGACAGATGGAGAGTTCTGCAACCACATTCACCCTGCATCCCATTCCTGGTGTTGCAGGAAAGGGAACTTTCAAAAAACTGAAAATCACAGGTTTATTTTCTTTTTCTGCTTTCATGTGGAAGGTCTATAGAAAAATGACATTTGTATCATCTCTCCAGGCTCACTGGCATGGTTTCAGCGACCCTCAACGTTTCTGAACATTTTGTTGTGAAACTCAGTTCATCTGGGACATGTTAGAAATTGTCATGCAGCCTCACCATATTCGAGTCTGATTACCCTTGACCAAGCTGGGTAAGTTTGCAGACAGTTTTCTCATCTCTTCTGACTGACAAGTACTGAAAAGTACAGAAACAGAGCCAGGCTTTGTCCACAGACAGTGCAAACACACATACATACACACAGAGTGAAAGCCCTAGGAAGTTTTCCTGAGCCACAAAAGACTAATATTCACCTTGCCATGCTTCGGTCATTAAAAGCTTCACTTATATTGTAGAGCAGAAAGAACTGTTGAGTTTATGGATGTTAACAATGTATTTATTCACAGGTCTATAACCCATAAATAAATACAATATTTCCTTATATTACAGACAACAAACCTCATAGCCAAACTTCTGTTCCTACAGCAAACAAATGGACATTTCCTGCTCCAAACAAAATGTGTATTTTGACATCTTGGAAACATGGCTGCAGTGTCACTGATGTCAATCAGCTAAAGCTCTCAGAATGCTCTGGTGCTTCAGCCACATGCCTAAAGAAGGGTTTAGAAGTCTAACCAGAGACACTTGGAAAAGTTACCTGTCAAAGTTAAGACGTAATTTAGGAAGAGCCACCCATACATTTTGGAGCTGATCCAACATGCACTGAAGACCTCAAGGTAAATTCATTTATTGCACTCTGCCACGGAGGATTCTCATGATGAAGAAACCAGGATGGAGTAACAGAGTGTTATGATTAACAGAAGGGGATACAAAGGACTCCTGGAAATCCCTGCAGGCAGGATAACCTTGAGCAATGGAGCAGCCATTTCCTCCAGCTTTGCGGCTAAGAGTTTCACAGGACTCTCCCTGCTCTGGATCTTTGCCCTTATTATGCCACTGATCTAGTGTAAAACCTCAGGGCTTGCTGATCAGTGATCTTTTGAAAGGCAGCCTGCAACACAGTAAGTTGCAGAGTGAAAATGGAAAAGCCATTCTTGATTCACTCAAGGAGGAAGTGCTAGTAACCCAAAAGCAGAATGTTTCCTTCTGAGCAACCCTGAACCTTATTATGAAACCAAATCAAAATATGGTCATACTTGGGTATCTACTTAAATCACTGGAATTTCAAGAGGTGGAGTTCCCATGCACAGCCAAAGATTTATGGATTTGAGAAGGTACATGTCAGCACATTTTGGGTGAGCAGAAAGGCCTAGAATCAGACACAGGCTACTGAGAAGTGTGAATTCAGCACAGAATCGATATTTCAGTCCCTTGTCCATCAAGACAGCCCCTGCTTCTCTTTCTGACTGATTAGGCAATCAGGTGAAATGCTGGTATCAAGGGTAGCTGTTATTCACAACTATATCTTGTCTTTGCATTCAGAAGCAATTTTATTCATCTGTCAAGAGAAACAGGTCAAGATAAATTTCCAAGTTGTGTGGGAGGATGCAGCCATGAAGCTCACAGCAACAAGGCCCCAGTACAGCAGCCTTGTGCTGACATAAGCAGATGGCAAATGGGGAGCTGTGAACTGGGGGCTGGCTGGGTGGGAGCCCCACTTTTCTCCCTGCACTGAGGTCTATAACAATCATGCTGCAACACTGGCTGCAGAAGGTTAATTTTGAGAATTTATCCTACAAGTCTCACCTAATGAGATGTAGAAGTGTCTGCGTGCGGCTTCTGCAGCTGCCTTGTCATTAGAGGTGCTCATTTCCTAGGTGGGCATGTGATTTCCCATTTCCTTGGATTAGGAAAATAACATAATTATACTCTGAATTAAAATCTGCTCTGGTTTAGAGAGAAGCAGGGTCTGATATGCACATTTTTTAATAGATGTTACATTGCCATTGCACAGGAAACAATATCAATTTCTCTTCTGTGTGAATTTTTCTTTGAACATGTCAAGAGTCACTTTCATTTATACTTAAAGTCCAGAATTAATATTAGCACAAACTTAAAAAAAAAAAAAAAGGGCATCCCCACTAGAAATTAATAGATAGGTGACCATCTATCTTCCTAACTTCTGTTCAAAGAGTCAGACCAGTTGCACTGTTGGCCACAGGAGCACAACTGTAATGTGTCAACAGATTTTCACTTTTGTGCAGGTTTTTTTTTTTTTCATTTAATTTTCATTTCCTTCTCGTTTCTTCATTTACTCACTTTGTACTTGACTGTAGTTTTGTACTGTGGATATCTCATATTTAAAACATAAGTCTGTTATTTTGCTGTAAAACCGTGCAGAACTCTTTTCTTTCTACAGCTCCCCCATTAAAATTTCACAGATGAGAAATTCAAGCACTAGACTCATGCAGACCTGAGCCATAAACAAACCCTCTGGATTGTAAAGGCCCTAATTTTCACAGACACTTTGCTCAGAAAGGCTTTGGGCTTAAAATGCCCATAGTTGAGAAATGGAAATTAGATTGTAAGTTGCTGGTTGGAGATATGCCAGCTTCATTCTGCTTTGCTTCCCTTCTGCTCAGCTAGAGGATCATTGACCCAGTGTGGCCTTGAATTTGGATTGAGAGCTCTCTTCAGCACCTCACTGTGTCCTGCTGTTCATGTGAAAGGGCACCATGTTTTAGGGGCGTGTAGTAGTCACAGCCCATGCAGAGATTGAGGATAACCCACTTTTTAGTTTGCCATTTGAGATGGCAGGGGGAGCTCCACAACTCACACTCCCCTCCACATTCTGCTTATATCCCAGTCAAGATGTTTTGTTCCCTACTCCCCCAGAGTAGCAACTGCTGCTTCTCCTATCTCCAGAAAGCAGAGGATGTCCTCTTTGCAGCAGCACCCCACACTCCTGCCCCAAATGCATGTGCAAGGATGTTCTGATTGCCTCCTTCATTAGGAAGGAGTGAAAGTCTCCTCTCTGTGCCCTTGAAGCAGTGAGTTCCTGCTGGCCTTACAGACTGCCAGGATACTGAGTGCCATCAGTCCTGCTGATTCTGTGGGTGACAGAGCTCTGCAGACGATCCCTCAGGCTATCCTCTCCATGTTAATATGTTATCTGGACTTCCCCAGCTCTAAGTGGGTCATTTCCTCTCTCATTTGTCTCATCTCATAGAACCCTGGAGGTTTGCTGACATTTATTTTTGGCTCTGGTGGAACAGATTTGCCTGTTTCAGTTTGATTTACCTTCATTCACAGACATTTATATTTCTCCTTCTTAGAGAGGCCAGTATTAAACCAACATGTTCTTACTGGTAGTATTTTGGAATCAGTATTTTGCTCCTTGGGAAGCTGGAAACCCTGTCTCCATCAGTAACCTACAAGTGTCTGGAAAGGTACCCAAACTGTGCAGACACCTGTGCTGTGAGGGCAGCTCCCTGTGCAGCTCAGGTCTGGACTGTAGGCTCCTACAAAGCTAAAGCTGGAGGACGGGTTTCAAGCATCAACAAAGCCAAGAGTTCACCTTCAAGTAGGGAGCAGAGAGTGTGGCCAAGGGCAGTTTGCCTTGGCATAGAAGGAGTGCCCAGAGAGCCACTGAGGGCTGTTCCCCTGGGAGCAAAGGGTGGTACTGGGGCACACTCCACATAGCACAATTTGAGGTCTCCAGCAGCTTGGTCAATCACAGACATTACTCCTCATCCCCTGAGATACATCTGGAGGGTCCATGGGCTGGACTGACAAGGATGCTACAAGTTCCTTTTACTGGTAAGGGGTAACACTGCTCCCACAGCTGGAAGGCACAGCTCAGGCCCTGCAGGCAGAAATACTGAGCTGAATATTATTCCCCACATCCAGCTGTAACTTAAGGAGCAAGGGAGAGCTGCTCCCTCCCCCACCCTGTGCTTCAGGACAGGGATTATGGTGTCTAAGGAACCATGAAGGAGAAACTCTCTCAATAGTATTTCTAGTCTTCTCTGCAGCCTATTCTTGACACTGTCCTGACAAGTGTAAATCACGTCTCAATGTAAATATACCCAGTACATCTGTCACATCCAGGTGGCAATATTGGCTATGCTGTTTGTAAATCCACTGAGAATAATGTATTTGTGCTGTGGGATGACATCCCATAATGAGATTGTGATATTCCATAGCCCCAGATTTGCTCTTTGTGACAAAGATGGATTTCATGAACAGAAAGGCTGCCGGGAGATCCCCTAGACACAGGGGACATTCATGAGCTGGGGATCCTTCTAACCTACTCAGACATAACTCAAATACAAGGGAGATACTTTCTCTTGTTTTTGAAACCAACAAATAAACACCATTAGCTGCATATGTGACCATATATTTGCATTCAAAACATAACAAAACACAAAATAACTAAATGTAAAAAACCATTGTCAAGAACTGCATATATTTACAAGCCAGACTATCATATTGATCCAATTACACTTAATGTAGCAAGTATAATAGTAAAAAAAATATTTCCAGGTCTAGAACAATTCCTTCTTTTTTTTCTCAGAGATTTAGAAAATTAATCCTTTTAATAATGAAATTCTGATTCTTTATTTTCCTTTGCTTCCAGGTGCAGTTTATTTATGGAAGGCCTAAACAAAAGTCTTCATCCTTTTTCAGGAAAATATATATACATACCACACCCTTCCCTCCTGTGTTGTGAGCAGAAGATGTATATATGTGTATTTATGCATATGTAGAAATCTACAAGTAAATACATACCTCTCTAAGCCTCTTAGCAGCAAAACAACTTACACCTAAATTGTTTTCTCTATCTCATTGGGAATTAATCTAGACTAGATTAATCACCTAGACTTTTAAAGTAGGTGAGTTAATATATTTATAAATAGATTTTATTAAGGCAGCCTTGGAAATGCTGGTTCGTTCAAGGCCAGACAGTAAGAGAAAAATTGTTAAAAACACAGCCTCTGTATAGAGCTCGGCAGAATTAGGAACTCAGCCTAAGCCTCTTGAGTCACAATCTTATTTCTCTGTCTCTGAGACCAACTGTCTTGTCCTTATTTAAATTATTAGTCCTTCAAAATCACTATTCTATGCTACTGGATTTCTTATTCTTTACTTACATCATCACATGTACAAACATGGAATAGAGTTTCATGTAAGTTAATAAAATAAAAGAGAACCCAGGGTATGATGTGAGCTCCAAACCTCTATCCATGCAGAGCCCAAGGCACTTTCTGGAAGCTGAAGTCCTATCTCAAGCTGGTGTGAAGCAAATGCTTCCTGCACTATGGGGAGCTGTGCCCAGTGACCAGGGCATACTCTTAGCCCTCATTTCCCACAGCTGGAGCACAGACACCCCATTTTACCTGTGGGCTAAAATATGAAAAAGCAAAGCAGAGCAATCTGTCTATGGCCACACAACATGTCTGTGACCATGCAGAGCAGGCCTCAGTGTCCCACAAGCCTGTCCTATCAGTCCCTGCAGATGGAGCTGTGTGGACTCTTCCTGTGCTGGGTATTGTATACTCAGATGTATAAGAAAATGTGTTTGTGTTGGCTATCTGCTTTGCTTCCCACCTCCACACGCTCCCTAGTATAACAGCTGATCAGACCTGCAGACAGGTAAGAGAGATGCTTACACATGAATTAGCACATATTTGAAAGCTGCCATTTCCCAGGACTGATTTGGATATCTGGGGCCAAAACCAGCACTGGGAGGAGTGGACAGGGTTTCCCTTACATCATCAGTGTTGTGTCTCCTGAGTCACAGTGCGTGCTTGGCTCGCTCTCTATGGCCTCAATCAGGCAAAGGGCTTGTAAAGTGGTGTAAAAGGAGCATTCATGGGATTTAACATAAAAGGTAGAATCAGGCCACTGAAACTCACCATTTAAATCCAGCAGGTCACTGATTCTTTTGTCTTGCTCTGAACTGGAATAATCAAAACCTGGCTGGGTTCCCCTTACAGTCTCTCCATCACACCATCTGAATTTCCATGCATTCAGAGAACACTCCCACTCACTCTGTCCTGCTCTCTGAAGAAACATTTCGTTTGAATTGTAGGTTCCCTTTTTTAACAACATTCTCTCAGAAAATCCAAATGCCAAAGACTGCACATCAGCCTGTACAATCTCAGCCATTCAAATGCACACAATGGTGATTTTTCCCATCTCTGATATATCAATGCTGTTTACAAAGTTAATACTTACATAAATATTTCTTCCCTTTAAAAAACTGTAGTAGTGTGACTGCAGTGACAGCCCCACATAACTGCAGAGGTTCTGTCCTAGAGATACTGCTGCCAAGGGGTGAGCTTGCCTGTAAACCAGAGGCTCGTGAAGCCTATGGGTATAGTTTCTAGCTTGTATTTGCATTAGAAGTCCCATAGGTTTTGTAAAGCAGGTAATGGAAGAGCTTTTTTCCATGTTTTGTGAGCCATATTTCAGGTTTATAATTAACAAAGGACACAAACCTCTCCTTGCATTACTAATCTTCAGGAAAATGTCATGGCCACCACCAGTGAAGATACTAAAACCAAATTTATCACTGGAATCTGGAAAAATGCCAATCCAGTGGTATCCTCATTTCTACCTTGCCTGTCCAGACATTTGCCTGACCCTGGTTTTCACTGCCCCAGGAGAGGCAGTGCAGTTGTGCTGGTGTACATCAGATAACAGAGATCCTGCACCGAGGCTGGTTGTGTAGAACTGGCCTCAGCCAGTGTTCTGCAAAAGAGAAGAAAACTGGGGAAAAATCTTAGAAAATAATCTTGGGAGACAATTTCCAAAAACATGGGGTGCTGCTGAGGAGCTCATAGAGTACTTTGAGCATCTACTTTGCCCAGTCCCTCTGGTTTCTCCATCTTATCAATGTACCAGCATGAAAATTTAGTAGCAGATATCTTTGGAAAGTGGAGGTTTCTCCTCTATAATGTATCACCAAAAAGGATGTTTGGAAAAGTCCTTTGGAAAGGACTTTTCCAAACAAGAGGAAAAGGCAGACAAGATTCCAGGCGAGAGGAAAGGTCCTCACGTCGGACCAGGAGAGGTTCTGATTCAGGCTAGATATCCAGAAGAATTTCTTAACTGAAGAATATTTATTTATTTTAAATCAAATTTCACTAGACTCTACCCCATATATTCAGCTCCATTTGCTCTAAAATCCATGCTGGTAGCTCAGCTGTTCCAGTTGGAGACATTGGGAACAGTGGGAAGGGAAAGACAATGAGGGCTAGCCAGGCTGCCACAGAATTTGGCAGTTTGGGATGACATAAGTAAATAAGTTGGATGGTTCTGCAATGTGATGGTTCAGCAGCAAAATGGACTGCTGTGGTAGTAACTGTAGTAACTTGGTTGTGCTAAACGCATGTGGATGTCTCAAAACTGGTTTCCCACAGTTTGTCATATCATAAAAGCTGTATTTTATCAATGAAATTATTTCTGAAATTTTCCCCACAGCTATAAGCACTTGTGATACCTATACTTAACTGTATCTCTCCCTGCAGAGGAATGTCATGTGGAAAGAAACACTAAAGGATTTTGCTGGTCCTAGAGCAGGGCAGCACTAAATAAACAGGCCTGAGTCTCTCAAAACACTGCTGCCAACTTCAGTGGGACCAGTGCCTGCTTGCATCAGCTTGTGATTCACTCAGAAAAAAAAGCCTAGTGATGGGCTGGACTTTTCTTAGTACAACTCTCTTGACTTCAGTGGAGTTTCCCTTGCAGTGAACTTGTTCTGACACACTCACATTGTGCAGTCTAGCAAAGTAGCAGAGGCTCTGGCTGGCAGGCCACAATCAAATTCCACTTCAAGTAACCCAGGCAGCCTGCTGCCAGGGGTTTGGAGCAAGGAGAGAGGCAGTGTGCCAAATTAGTTCTGTCCTACAGAACTGTGTTCTTTTATATTATTTAGTTATGCTGATGCTTACAAATGTATTTTAATGTAACAGTAGAAAGACTTGGGTTGGAAGGGACCTCAAAGGTCATCTAGTTCTAATCCCCCTGCCATGGGCAGGGAAGCCAGCCCCCAGACCAGGCTGTTCAGGGCCCCATCAACCTGGCCTCGAGCACTGCATCTACATGTTCTCTGGGCAGCCTGTGCCAGCACATCACCACCCTATGAGTAAAGAACTAAAGAACTTGGCTCTAACATCTAATCTAGATCTCTCCTCTTTTATTTTAAAACCATTTCACCTCCCTATCACTATCTGCCTGTGTAAAATACACTGTTCCTCTTTTTAAAAGCCCTCCTTAGGTACTGGAAGGCTGCAGCAAGGTCTCCCTAGAGCCTTTTCTTCTCCAAGCAGAACTACCCCAGCTTTCTTAGCTTGTTATCATAAGAGTGATGCTCAAGCCCTGCATTTTGTATTCTTTGTGGCTACCTCATCAGTGTTCAAAGCTCAGGGTGACTTCTGATCAAGTAGCCAGACCACCATCCCTGGAGCCAGCATGCAGTGTCCTGCAGTGTTTGCTGTGGGCACGAGCAGCACCAGGACTGCTCTGAAGGACAGGGTTTGTGCTGGCTCCTCTCCAGGTGCTGTTTGCCCCTCTGGCTTTGGGAGGCACTCTCACTCTCCTCTGCAGACACACTTGCTCTCCTCTGCTCGCTGCTTCTGCCGCTGAGTGTGACTGCCTGCCTTAGTAAGAGGAAGACAAGAGGAGTCTGTTCCAGGTTGCCAAGGAGATGCTGAGTAAGATATGTAAAGTCAATTACTTCACCAGAAAACAGCAGCATGAGGAAGAAAAATAAACCTAAAAAAAAATCCCTCTTCTAGGATGAGCATGCTTATTTCTCAAAGCATGGGACTAGAATGCTAGAATGACTAGAATCATTAACCATTTGTACCTCAAATTCTGGTAAGATATTGTTGGGAAGAAATAAATTTCCCTGTGACAGGAAATTTTACGTAGAAAGTGTTTGGAACAGATAGGCACAAGTCTACTTGTAGGCCTAGTATGAACTACTCAATTTCTTTGAAAATGCTGGAAGAAATCACCTCACTGTGATTTGTAGGAGCTGAGGAATAAGACACTTCCCTTCACACACTTTCACACAGAAATTCTCTTCAGAATTTCCCATGGATAATTTCCCTCTGACAAATTGTGACCAGCTCTCTCCTTACTCTTAAGAAATGGGAGCTGACCATTGCCAAAGTACTAAACGATGGATTTCACTTGTGGATTTCAATGAAAACAAAAGGACTATTTTTCATGAGAAGATAAACACTTCCATACACCAAAAATATTTGTGGGAGGTCTTAGCTTCCTCTGACCAAGGAAAAAGCCCTCCCCTGTTGCTTCTCCCTCCCTTGTCCAATTAGTTCCAACCACAAAACCTAACAACAAGCTACCATGGCATTCTCCTAACATCCTGACTGGTACCCAAGTCAGAGGAGGCTGACTTAGTTGAGTGAGATTCTTCTTTGATGAAAAAGTGATTCCTTTTCTTTACTGTTTCCTGGCATAGATGGTCACAGACACTGGTATCTCAATGGCTGCCTGGTTGCTGTGATTGCAGAGACACTGGGTTTTGGTCTCTTTGAGGCTCTCTCCCTGCCAGTGTTTCTTTTTCTATTGCTGAGAAAAAATGAGATTTGGAAAACTGAACTTTCATGACTGTAGCAGTGGGTATCCGAAACCTACTCCTGCATTCTTGGCAACATTCTGCAAATACTGAATCACAAGTCTTGACTGATACACCATTCAATCTGCTCTGCTATGTCTGATTTGCATTCACATTTCTTTTAGCTCTGTTTGTTTCTTACAAATGCATCAGAGTAGTCAGTGTGAATCCCAGGGTGGTGTACTGGAAGCTGTATCTTGGAGCCTGTGACTTCAAAAAAAGCCAGCAAAATTCGTTTTCACTGGGCTGAGCTCAGAATCCGTTTTGCTCTATAAAAAGGGCCATAATTTTTTGAGCATTTTCATTTTTTTTATTATTTAAATTTAGCTGTGACTGAATAGACTGACTTTATAGCTGGTGAAAATGTCCCTCTACAGCATTGCAGGTGCAAAGGTAAAGTTATATAGTAGCTTAGTAATAATGTTATCTTTTAGATGAATGCAATTGTGATTTACAAGCCTGTGAATCTTAGAAGTTCTTATAACAAAGGATTGTTGTTGTGGGAGTGGCCTTTCAGAGGATGTGAACTCCATGACTGCTATTTCTTGTGGCAGCCCCATGGTCCCTGGTTGCCAGTCCCAGCCCAGCGAGCAGGGATTACACACTGTCACCTCCCTGCAACTGAGCAGGGGCCATGATTTGATTGCTCTTGGGAGTCTGGGGGAAAGACTTCAGTCCATCTTAAATTAAAATCATAGATAGCAAAGGCAAACAAGTATGTACCAGAACATTAAAATCATCTTGGCTAAATGTCCTTCAGTGAAAACGATCTTATTTTTGTCTAAAATTAATATCAGAAGGAGATATGGCAACAGGTTTTCTAGGAAAACTAATATGCTTTGTTGCAGCCTGAGATAAATGAAAATGATGATTACATCTGTCACAATCAGAATCACAGAATGGTTGAGGTTGGAAGGGACCACAGGAGGTCATCTAGTCCAACCTCCCGGCTCAGGCAGGGTTTCCTGGAATATGTTACTCAGGGCTACATCTTGACAGTTTTTTAATATCTCTGGAGAGTGAGACTCTCCAACCTCACTGTGAAACCTGCAGGGCAATCTGTCTGGGGAACGGTCTCCCATAACTGGTCTCAAAGCATTCTTGCAGGAAAATGTGCTGGCCTGCTACAGTCCATCAGTAGTTTGGGCTCCTTTTTTTCACCATGCCTCCATCAGCATTTTCAGGAGAGATTCCCACTAGGCCAGTTCAGGATATGGGAGACCAGAGCCTAGTTGGAAGTGGGCTGAATCCCTTTCACATCATTATTATTATTATGAGACTTCATCTTTCCTCTTCTCCTACATTGAGACTATTAATCTCTACCAATGCAGAGGAGATTGCTGGTTCAGTGCATCCCCACTTCTCTGTGAGTGTATGAATCCCACTGGCCCATCCTCTACAGAGTGATAGAGAGAGTGCTATCCAACACCAGACAACTTTACCGCAGCATCAGCAGGTGCAGCTGAGGCTGGGGTAGCCATATGCCTTGTTTATGTGGTGGTGGTGTGCTTTTGTTGCCTTGCTATTACATAACAGTCATTAACTGGAAAGTTGTGGAACAGAATTTGAGAGAGCTGATGTCTCCCACCAGGGACCCGAGAGAGAGAAGATTTCCTGACTACAAAAACATCTGTCAAATGTCTGCCTCTGTCAAAGGCTTACACAGCCAGCACCTTCTTAGGGTTACAAATTTCTTTTAGAGAAAAATATATTCTAAGAAGCAGATCTTAATCCTTCAACTATTGCTACAATGAAGCCTTAGAATAAGATTTCTTGCAGTATAACACTTTGGAAACGTACATGCCAGCAGTGGTAAAAAAACTGATACTTGGAAACCAAATCTGTTTCAGTTGTGTGCACTCAGACATTACTTCTGATTTGCTTAACATGCATCTTCTATCCAGTCCATCTGAAAAAAGACCAACTTAATGAAGCCCAAAGATGTAAGGTCTTTAGATATTTTCATTATATTGTGGATGAAGGAAGAACTGTGGGGTGGTGAGCATCAGACAACAGAAATAACATTGATACGTGTCTTGATTTATTGTAAAGCAGCCATATGGCAAAGTTTTTGTTTCTGAATAGACAGCAGAATTCTCTCAGAAGTTGCCACACAGGAAATCCCTAAGGAATCCTTACAGCAAAGAGACAGGTGGCCACGAGCTGTCCCACCACACATGTTGCTGTCAGAATGGAAATACAACCCTGACAGAGCTACAGCTCTCTGTCCCACAGTAGCAATCAATTCCTGCCTGCCTCATCTGCCATTGCTTTCTTTAGGAAGGAACTGCTCTTTCTGCTGTACATTCCAGCTCTCTGGTTTGGCTTGGCTCCAGGACAAAGAGGAATTTGTGGAAGTTGGCAGCACCTTCAGCTGCAAATTACAGCACACCACAACATCACTGAATACCTTCCCCATCTTTAGGCAATGAATTTTGTCATCTCCTTTCCTGTTGGCATCATTTCTTGATAGACAGTGAAAATTTCAGTCACCTTGTAGATAGAACATTTTCCTGTTCATGAAACAAGCTAAACCTGATTTAAATATTAACATTTATTTGTCTGCAAAATAAGCGCTCCACGCCCAATGACCTGTGCTCTATCCCACCCACAGACAGAAGCCTCACCCAAAATATAATCCATGGTCATTGTCCTGTCAATGCAGACAGTCTTGTTCAAGCAAGAGACACTTTGACAGTCAAAGGCAGGGCCCTCAGTAAAATTATTTTGGCTTCCAAATGGATGAGTCTAGGGGAGACACTCTGTTTGATGTCTGTTGTGATGACACACTGGCAGATAGGTGCTCTGTAAGGCAGAATGGGTCTGGACCTAAGCATTCCTGAGATCAAAGTCAGTGGGTAAATTGCTGGTGCATTTTACTGAGTCATGACAGGATACAGGAAAATGACATTAATTAGACAAGGTTTTACTGCCACCCACACATTGCGTGTCCCTGCTAAGATCAGGCTTCACGTCAGAAAAGGGGCAGTACAAAAGGTCAATGACGGACAGGCAGGGCCTGAAAGACCTTGAGTCCTGACAGATGAAGATGAGAGAAGGAAAGGATTTTTGTCTCTGTGCTATAGGTAGACAATGGAGGATCTCCAAAGTGCATGCTGCTGCTCAGGGCCCTGAACCAGCTGATAACACTTGGTGTTACTAAAAACACCAAGTTTGGATGGGCAGAGGCAGCACCCTTTGACATTACCTTGAGCTGGCACACCTCTCATCCCATCTTCACAGAATCCTGGAACAGTCTGGATTGGAAAGGACCTTAAAGCTCATCTAGTCCCAACCCTCCTGCCATGGGCAAGAACATCTTTCACTAGACCAGATTGTTCAAAGCCCCCTTCAGCCTGGCCTTGAGCACTTCCAGGGATGGGAGTCCACAACTTCTCTGAGCCTTACCACCCTCACAGTAAAGAGTTTCTTCCTAATATCCCATCTCAATCTACTCTCTATCAGTTTGAATCCATTCCCCCTTCTCGTGTAACTACATGCTCTTGTAAATAGTCTCTCTCCATCTTTGTTGTAGATTCCCTTCAGGTACTGGAACATCACAATTAGGTCACCTCTAAGCCTTCTATTTTCCGCATGGAACAGGCTTACCAGGTCTGTACTCTGTGAGCACAGTTAGATTGTTTCCAGACCAGACTGGTGATTGCACAGCCACACTGGCTCTCCAACCCAAAGGTTTTGTTAATTTCTTGGTATCAGGTTTAGTATGGCCAAGTCAACATCTGGATGCACACTGGTACATCCACCCTTCTCTACGTGAACAGGCTGCAGGGACTAGGATTTAACCATGGGTCTTCTGTCCAGTACCTAACTGAAAAGAAATTTTCATGTTGGCCTCCAGTAAAAAGCCTTCATTAATACCTTGATGTATTTCAAAGCTGAAGAGTTGGCAGAGGGCACCTAGTTGCACACATTTCACCATCTACTTATTTCAATCTGAGGAAGATTCAGGGTACCCAAGGGCAATAAAACGGTGGTATTTCTTTAGTAACCACTGCAGTAAGAATAGATAAATAGATTTCATTGTTCAGTGTCATTCATCACCCCATAACTCACTTAAAGAATCCTGATATAGAGAGATGATGAAACAACCTTGAAGAAAAAGTTAATTTTCTGTGAAGTTTAAAATCCTTTCAGAAATTTGAGGGAATTTCCTAAATGGCCTTTTATAGATTCCTTTTGTTTTCCCAAAGAGTGTTTTAGGTACCATCTTTTGTCCGTATGTACCTCAGAGTATGTCTTTTCTGTATTGAGACTTTTTGCTCACAGGTTTCAGGAAGGGTTTGTGATTTGCCATGCTTCTATCTAAGGATCCTACTTTGTTGTACCTGGAAATGTTGAAAATATTAAGCTGTCTAAGATGCCCCATCTGTCACTTTCAGATGCAAATGACTACAAGGCCCCTGTTCAGCTTCTAGTCTGCACCATCAACCTGAGAACCAGACAACCCTTAAGACTTCATTTACATAATACTCTCAGTCCTGCAATGTCAAAGGGCACCAATTGGAGTATTCCACTCATCTTTGTACTTTCTACAGCTACAGTCTAAGACAATTAAAGAACATGACTCAAGACATGTCTACACAATGCAGTGCAATGCAGAGATTTTCAGCTACCACTGATTCATCCCATTGTGGAAGTTCCTCTGACTCACAGAAGTCATTAAAAACTATGAGATTATGTATAGCTTCCAGAGATAAAAATTCTGCTACAAGGCTTCAGATCTTTCAGTGTCTTCAAAGTCCCAGAGATTGTGTTAGTTAGGTGTGAAGGGTTAAAATATTTTTCTGAGGGGGCAAATATTTAAATGACATGCATTTGTAGTTCCTAGTAAAAGGCAGCCTAAAAGACCAACAGATAACTGGTAGAAATTGACAATCTTCTGGTTTACTGCATTGAGTCTTCAGGATATTTCACTTCTGCCAATCCTAATAAAACCCTGAGGAAACTTGGTTTTCAGAGACCATCAGCAACTCAGACTGAAAGTCTTGAAATGGAGACAATCAAAACAAACACTTTTGAGAATTTGAGCCATTAAAAGCAGGACTCTTCTGCTATCTTTATTCATGAATGATATAGCCAACCTGAACAGTTTGGGAGAACCTAAGCCTCAGGTTTGGCTTTTCTGGGATACTCCAAGCAGAACACCTGTCATTTAAAAGCACCACCCCCAAAAATCAGTCCAAAATTCTACTTGGCTTGTGCTTTAAAATTCTAGTGACTTTTTCCTTGTTAAAGGCTATTATGTTCTCTCTTTAAAAAGTAATACTAATTTGCTTGTAGAGAAGCGCATTTAACAGTGCTGCCCTTTTCTAACACCGCATCTGTTCAGCCCCACTACAGTTTAGTCAGATTCCTGCAACTGAATTTCCTCTTCTGGCTCCATTTAGTGCATTTAGCAAGCTTTGGACCAGCTGTATGTGAGTAAAGCCTCATTTACCCAGCACCAAAGTGCAGCTAAGGATTAAACAGGTTAATTATTAGGAACCAGATCTGCTGCAACCCTGGTTCCTCTTCACTATCAAGCTGCTGCCTCAATTCCACTGGACACAGACATGTAGGAGAATGCCCACAGCCTGGTCAGAGTGACAGGAACAGCAGGGCAGCTCAGACACATGGAACAGGTAGAACAAAGTGCTGTGCTCTTCTCCTAGAAAGCAGCAGCCAAAGCAGTGGCAGATCAAATAGATCACCTGCAAGTACTGAAACAGCTGAAGTGTGAGGAACTAATAAAAGCCACTGGTAATGCCATGAGGCAGCAGAGGCAGTGAGTGTCATGTTGCTGGTAACTTTAAGGTATCATTACAAAGCTGAGGAAATACTTCCCTTTTTAGCATGTTTTAACAAGAGAGAAACTTACTATGCACAAGAAAATTATTTCACCACCAGCAAAACAGTGTTTAAAAAAAAAATCAAAAACAAACCAAGGAAACCTCTCATACAGCCTATAGATTCCAAGATTAAGTAATTTCATAATGACGTAATTTAAAAGTATCTGGGCTGCTTCCTTCACTATACTCTCATTCTCTGTAGGCATTATGCCATTTAAGAACATTTTTAAATTTGATTTATCCAACAATATGTTTTTCAATATTCTTAGCTTCTTCTACCTGTTCTCTTCCAAATGATTTCAATGTTCTCAGCAGGTTTCTTGAACCTTTGACTCCAGACTAATACAGCGTGTTTCAAATGACAGCATGCTGCCACAGCTGACTCAGTATTCCCAGTCACAACTGACTCAGTATTCCCAGCCCCAAATCAGGGTAGCCCTTCTGTTTATGATATTGAATTCTGCTGATTTTACACTGCGAAGATCCAGTCTGTTGGAAAGCTTCTTTAGCCCTGTCACCTTCCTTGAATTTTACCCTGTATTTTGGTAACAGGAGTAGAGTTGTGTATTTCCCTTAAGTGAACATCCATGTATATTACAAGCACTACAGATCTCTGTACCACCATTCTCTAGGTTGCCTTATCTAATATATCCATAATGTCTCATCTGAACACCCTATCAGTCAGAATTTTATGGTTTCCTCCATATCATTGCTCAGATTATGAAACAGCATACACCCAAGAAATCAGCCTAAGTTCCACACCCAGACTGCAATAATCCCTTGTTTATAGTTACCCAATAATCCCTTGTTTATAGTTACCCACTGGTGTTTAGCAAATAATTCAGCTGGGAAAGAGGCTCCTCAAGAATTAAAACATTCTCACAAAAACATTTAGCACAGTGGATAGGATGTGGCTTTTCTAGAGAATTGCATTGACTTCCAACTGTACTGGCTGCCAGGTAGAGACCATGTGAAAACATTTTTACTTACAAGGGGGTTTACTCAGGTATTCATAGCATGTGAATGGCCACACACAGGTATGTTAGATGTCAGTTCTACAGAAGCAGGGCATCTCTTTGAAAACATCCTCAGACATCTCTACAGCTTCAGGCATCAAAAAGTCTTTAATTAAAGGACCACAGCACAGTTTGACCACAGCCATCATGTGCAGCACTGGGATTATTCAAGCATTAGGGGAATAATGGACTAGCCCTAATGGTTGCCTCCTCCTCACACTTTTACCCTTGCTTCATTTTAGGCAGCCTTCTCAGTGTCTAATGGTGTCTGGAGATAGCAGAGGTGACAAAAATTAGCAGGAATAGCATCAAACAAGATTAGAGAAACTACTGTCTTTCTTCTCTTATTGTCCCCAGTTTTGGTCCCAGGGTGTTTAACTCAATAAGTTTTGCTTCAATCTAGTGCAGAGAGAGAATTGTTTGTGGAATTCAGTCCTAAAGTTAGGAGGAATAGGAAGAAAAGACTACGCCTAAAGATGTATGCAAGTGCATTAAAAAAATTATTTGCCAAACATTGAGGAGCTTTATCCTCAGTTTCATAGAATTCCAAGTTTGGAGTCAGCAAAATGTTCAAGAAAGCTCAAAAGCATCTGAGGCCTTGGCTAGGCTTACCAAGGTCAATAGGGCAAAACATAGGCCTGCCAGAAGATGTTCTTAAAACTCTTATTGAACTGGTCTGAAAGATGAATATGATCTTATCAATCTCAGGAAATTAATCAAAAGCCAAAGGTCATGGTAGCTGGATATCTGACTTAACAGAAAAGCCCAAGATTTTCAAACCTAGAGCAAATCTAGAATATGTGGAGATCTAGAGGGCTAACTGAAACAATTCTTTTCTCATTTTTCTCGTTTTGTCTGAAGATATTAAATCAGCTGACAGCTTTGTACAGTCATCAAGAAGTGGCTTGCAATGAAGAAGTAATTCCACAGGTCCACAAACAGGAACAGATGCTGGACCCCAGCCAGTTAGGTGCCAGGCCGTGCTGTCACAGTGCACATCAAAGCTCATTCTTTTAACACCTGGTAGTGCAAGAATGAAGTTTGGACTCAAGGAAGAAATCAATGCCATCAGCTTACTCAACAACTAAGTTTCCCACTTATCAAAATCAGACCAGACACGAGAAACCAAACTAAAGAGTGACTCTGGCACAAACAGAAAATTGCTATGGCGTTACTGCAGGATGCCCTGAATGTGTAAGCCCCACAGGAGACTGTGTGAAAGGTAAAATCATCTCAGCTTGTAGAATCTCTCCCTGTGAGAAGACAGCTGGTGTGACACGCTGGGGACCTCCCACCATGGTGTCCATCCATGTACCAGCCTCTTCCTTTCCCAGTCAGAGAGGCATCACACCACAGCCCCCAGCTGGCTGCAGCACAGGCCCCTCATGCAGGAAATGTGACCCCTGGGCCCAGGGATGGCAGCTAGGCCCGGGGACAGGAGCTAGGTCCAGGGACAGGAACCAGGCCCAGGGATGGGAATCAGGCCCAGATGCAGCAGAGGCTCTGTGGGCAGCCAGGACCCAGCCTACAGCCAGGCAGGGCTGGGCTGCTGCAAGGCCAGAGAGTGGCCCCAGGCTGGGCTGCTTCTAGTTCAGGTTTTGAGTACCAAAATCAACTCCTTGCTTCTGGGATCACCTGTAAACTCCAGCTTCTGTTCCCACATCTCTGGCACGTGCCTCAGCCCGTTGGCAGGCAGAGGAAATGCTCTTAGCAAGGCCAGCTGTAAGCCCAGGGACTTACAATGGTGGCTCTCAGAGTGATTGACCATTGTACCTCCCAAAGCACACCATCTCCTACCAGAACCAGGGAAATCTGGCAGTGTCTCAGCCATTTGCCTCAAGGAGAGAAGCCTCACCCTTCACCACGCTTTCTAACCCACAGGTTTTCATTTCCCCCATGGCTACCACAAGGCAATTTGGTCACCTTCATGCCTTTAAGGCTATAATCTGCTTGTGTGCCCACAGGCTCCATCACTGCTGCGGTTTCACTTTGGTAAAACCTAAGTGCTTTACAAATTGTGTGAACGCTCCAATCCCTGAGCTAAACAGGTAATTTCATTCACATTCTTCCTCTACCAACTCGCTCATTCCCTGTGAAGAATTAAATACACTCAGTCCAGAAATCTAGGCTGACTCACATGGGATGCAGGAGACCAAGGTACAAGAACTCACCCTGCAGAACAGACATTGGAGATAAAGGAAAAGCCAGGTTCCCTTTCCAGCCTGTGACGTCTGACAAGACCTATCATCTCTTACTGTTCCACCCTGAAAACCAGGAACAAAGCAGCAGCTCTGAAATCTCAGCTTGAGGAAAAGAAAATCAGAAGGGGAAACCATGTGTGGTTAATAATAAATAATAAATTATATAAATAATAATAAATTAGTGCAGTAATTTATTGTACCTAGTCCCTTAAGCACAGTGGTTTAGAGACCTGTTTCTGTATGTCAGCATGCAAAGATAGCCCAGAGAAACATTTTATAGCTCATGGTCACATAAAAGATTTTTCTAAGTATATTATCATACTATTTTCTTCATTTTATGTCTCTCCTGGATTTGCATGTTAACATAAAGCAGAAGAACTGTGGGATAAAACGAAAGTCATTTTCCATAGTAAAATCTTAACTGATTTGCATGTTTAATTTTTATTTAGGTTTATTTTTTTTCATAAAGCTTTTCTCCCAGATTATCCTCTGCTATGCTTCTACAGCAGGCCTGAAATAAAGACAACTTGCCAGGACTTGGGGGTGTCATGCACTCCATCTTTAAAAGGCTTATTAAAAACTACAAGGAAGATTTATGGCTTTGCTTTTCTTCGAAGTTGTGTACTACCAGCATTATCAGTGAGAGGGGAACTGCCTCTGCTTCTGTTTCCCAGCTTTACTTGGATGTTTCTCTAACCTTGCTAATTCTCCCATTTTGATCCAAGTCTTAAGAAATTATTTTCATAAAGTGAAAATTGTGCACTGAAGTGAGTATTTTTGATTTACAGGTGGTGATTTGCTTATAAACAAAAACAAAAAAAAGAAAAATTCTACTTCTTTGAAAATCTGATAACATAACCCAATGGTGACCTGGAAACTTTGAGCGTTGGGCGCTGAAGAAAAGCAGAGTTGTGAGCTTTGTGATTATTAAGCCGTCACACAATTACTTCTGAAGCCCAACACAAAATCTGGACACTTAGAGTTGTAGCACTATGTACTATCCAGGTAAATATCATGTCCTCTCTTGTCTGGTTCAGCTATTAGAGAAAGGCCTGTCTGCTCTGTAATTTGTTATTCCTGACTAGAGCACATTTATAGACACTTCTGCATGCATTGCTGAAGGCAGGTGTGAAGAGAACCTCATTTCAAGATGGATATCAACTCCTAATTACATTTTTAAATCTTCACAATGGGAATGGTCAAACACAGGAATCACAGAAGGCCCCAGATATGTTGTGGTGTTTCCTTCTTGATTGGGCAAGGGCCAGACCAACATTATGTAATCTTTGAGTTACTTAGATTTTTAGCAGGGTGTGAACCAGGTAACTTTTAGAACTTCCTTTTTTTTTTGATAATTCTGCAATTTGTATGCATTGCCATGGGCCTGCCGAACTAGGGAACCTTGGCTGATATAATTCCAGATGAATCAAGGCATTGCTGTAATTTTACTCATACAATTACACACATGGGCATATTATCCTGAAATAAGGGTAAAATATTCTGGTAGTATTGATCTGATCTGCAAACTGGAGTATTATTGTTCAATTTTCTTATGTACAACAAAAGAAAGAAGGACGGATTGTACATGGTAGACATATCTGCTCTCAATAGGGCATCTCTGCAGGTGTCTCAAAGAGTTTTCCAGCTCTGCATTTTAAAGTACGTGGAATTTGCTTACTTCCACGGAAGCTTCTAGATTGCTGGGATGATATGATTTTGTTGTTAGGGCAATTTATCTTTCTGAATCATGTTAATAGTGACTTATGTTCTTGTTCCTTTGAGTATAACACAGTGATGCTTTTCAAGAAGTAGGTACATAATAAATCACTGACTTGATTGCCATGGCTTTGGCATCCTTGTTTCCAAGAACTATTTGTTTCCTTGGTTTGATGTTCATTTCCCAACCCACATCCTCCATTCAGGCTTTCTTTCAGCAGTGAGATTCTCCTTTGCCAACTCTTTCTATCTACTAAATGCTAAAATAACATACCCAGTGGCTTTTCTCTTGGGTCCATATCCACTGCTGTAGGCACTCTTTCTCCACAGATTATATTGTTTTTAATGGTTGAAAGATAATTTCTTAATCTAGATCTTCAAAGCAATTTATATGAATGCATTCTTTTTGATAATTAACATTTCAATTTGCAGCACCATGGTAGTTGATAGTCTTCATATTTATCTATATGCATTTGATTTTAAGATTCAGTGGCAAACAGAGAAGCTTAGAAGTGTGTAAACTTTGAATTTTGACCAGCAGAACCCAAACTGAAATATTTTCTCTTGATCAAAATACAGTTATGTTATCTAGAATGTTACACTTTGAGTGGACTCAATAGGTTAGAAAATGCTATCCAACTGTCTTGGTTTCTGAAAATGGAAATCACAGTCATTCACTTAAAAAAAAAAAAAAATCATTTTCTGTGGTCAGTTACATGCCCTAAACTTTGTTCACACAAGTTTTTATGAGTATATAAGCCTGCAAACACACCCAGGTGTCAGCTGGAGTACTAAATGCCTTGTGATAAGGAACCCTGTGTACCTCAAGAGACACAAGCCTTGTTTTCCTGCATAGCTCCAAATCAAGTACTCTAATGTAAATACAGTTCACTCCAAAGCAAACAACAGAATCACTCTGCTTTGAACCCATCAATGACACAAGTGAGTTCCATTTCAGGTTTGTTCATTTCACTTCGGGTGCAGAACAAAGAGCAATAGCAATGCATTCCACAACCTTCATACTTTGCTAGGGTCTAGAGGGGATTTGATTTGTGATCTGTGAACAGACTGTGCAACAGGTTAACTTTCCTCTTTCTCTGATTGTAAAAGTGGCAGGAGCTGCTGGACTGAGACTTATCTTAGCTGAACTCAGTCACGTCTCAGTGTGTTTTTCCATAAAGTGAGCAGGGAGTTTTCTGTGATCTAGGTAACAGCACTGCATAGCTCCCAGTAGTCATGGGAAGCATAGGATTTAGATCAGAAAAGGCCATATGAATAAATTTTGGCAAGTTTCTTAATGTTTAAGTAATTTATAATTTTGCATCTCTAAAAATTTACATAAAACCAAAATTTTATTATAACCTTTTTGTGAAGCAACTGTAGTAACAACTTATAATAGCTAAATTGCACAAACCATTTGCTATTCAAAGGCCTGTCTTACAGAAGAGGCTGAAAGTGACCATACCTTACAACTGGGACTTGTAAGGAAGCGGATTTATCCAGAAGACAAGAGATGGCAGAAGTCATCCTCTGTGAAATGACCAAGAAGTTAAGAGGCTTGCAGGATTACTCAGTCCATGAAGAGCTGGGTTGGAAGGCAAAGGTCCCAATTCATTTGGGATCTGTAGCAAAAATAATCAAGTAGACACAGACAGCTGGTTAGAATCATGTTCAAGTAAGTGAAAGGCTTGCTGAAGCCAGAGTGCTGACAAGAGGAGAGACAGTGAAGGCTTCATCAGCACCAAAGGAGTATGCAGTGCTGAGCAGAAAATTCAGACCTCAGCACTCATTAAGCCAAGCCCAAGACTGCTAATTTTAGACACAGCTACTGCTGTAATACAGTTATATTTAAAGAATTGTTGTACATGTTATTTCAAAAGTCCCATACCTTCCCAGTGATTTCTCACATGCAGCTCCTCACAGCACAGCCAACAAACTCCAACTCCCTCCTTACCCAGCTAACCCACTCTTCTATAGCACTCGTCATTATTGGACACAGCTGTGGCCTGTTAAGGACAGGCTTGTTACTAATCTTTGGTGATTAGTACAGCTGCAACTCCGCAGGGATGAGATTACCTTCTGCACTGTCTTTATTTTCTTACATTCTATCCCTCCACAAAGAATGAGCCAGGAGCCCCATTTGTTTAGATCACAATGAACTAGGACCAGCACCACCAGCTTTAAAAGTAGAATACTGAAATTCAAAGAGTGCAATAGTGGAATCAGACATCTGTCTCTATAGGTAACTTGGATTTACAAAACCATGGACAATTACAGGGCAGCCCTCTGCCTCTGAAAGAAAATGACATTAGGGTATGGTCTCTGCTTACCACAGGTATGTTGTGCAGTATAGATGCAATGATAAATGTAAAATGTATAAAGGTGCAGATATAAAATTACTGAACTCCAGTGAACCAGAGACAGTTGCTTAGATTATCATTGAACCAGAAAAAACCCAACCCTATATAAAGAAGTCAATTAAAGAGATAAATATAATCTATTTCCTCCTGCCAGAGATCTACACCCAAAACACACATTCAAAATTGTCTTTTACATCTTATCTATTATTAAGAGACAGACTTGGAAAATTTCTGGTCTCTTATGAACTGATTTAGTAATCTTATGATTGTAAGTGTAGCCCCCCAAAATGAAGAAGAGTTTTACCTATTACAGTCTTTTCTTTCTTCAAATATCCGCTTGAATACCGGCAAACCCTCTTTTTTCATTAATTGTGAGGAATTTTATGGTCTTTACCTCAGTATCCTGGAAATAAAATATATTGAGATGTATTTCAGCTGAAAGATAAGAAAGGCCATAATAGTTACAGATTTAATTATACATTATCCCTATAGTAGACATTTGTAAGCACTGAATAAACTCATGAATGCTACATTGAAAAATCATTTCTTTTAGATCATAGTATAAGAACACTATTTGCCCTCAGGAATTTTGGCCCTAGGCAGTTGACAACAGAAAATACTGGTCAAAAAGCTGCTATCTTTTTATTTCTATCATCTCTGCATTGTTCAAACCATAAGAAAGAGCATGAAATCTGAATCTGGCATCTGTACTCTAGTAAGAATGCTACATTTCCTTTCCAAAATTATTATAGATATCAGGAAAGAAACCAGGAAAGAGATAGCTTGAATTTCAAATTGAAGTTTCAGACTGGAGAGCCAGTAGTTAAAAGAACAGCCTCAGCTTGTGCTCAACAGAATGCAAATATTTTACTCATCAAGCAAAAATCTAGTTCTAAGACACATTTTCTGTGTCCTATCAGCCTGTCACCACATATTACTCAACAGTACGAAAGCGAGATTAGTTACACTTGTGTATAATCTGAATTTATCTGTTTATAGATTTATGGGTGCTGAGTGCTTGATTTATAACTCCTTGGTGACTGTTTCTCAGACCAGTGACTTGAGTGTAGCTCCAACAGGAGTCCGGCATAGAAAGATCTCTGAAGGAATGGGACATCTATCAGTGCCCTCTCACCCACAATGCCAGTAAAGGCAGAATGGAGCCATAGGTCAGTGAGAATTCCAGGAACAGTGACAGAGGTAATACAGGCTCCAAAAACTGAGTCAGTAATTTGTGAGGACAGAGGAAGAAATTATTAGCTGAACAGAAACAGAAACAACAGGAGAATGCTTTTACTTACACAGGTTGTATCAATTAAAAAGAAATTGATGCAAAAAACCAGTGCTGTTAAATCTGTGCAAACCCCAGTGAGATACAGTTACACTGTCTGACAACCAGAGAAAGACCTTTAAATTTTATGTGCAAATTTACAGAACCTAATGTATTCTAAATTAGGGGAATCTGCACAGAATTCTGCCGTTTAAGAGCGGCCATTTAGTTAATTTTTTTTTTCTAGATTTAGCTTCAGAAAAAATAAGTCTTGAGATACACACTCTTCAAGAGCATCCCAACAAGACAGCAGCATTTCATATAGGCAATCACCTCTCTGCTTTTTGCTAGGTAGCAGTGTAAGCAGCCTCCTGTAGTGTCACTGTGAGGCTCAACTGGCCTCAAACTGATGCCTTAGGAAAAGAGGTTTTGTGTAATTTCCCCCATTCTTCAAGCTTTTCAAGCTCCCTAGCTTTCAACTGATTACAACACCACAGATTGAGCATTAGCTATTCAGTGAATTGCAATTGCTATTCAACAGAGAACACTTGCATTCAAGAAAATGGGAGGAACCAGATTTAGGTACTTGAGGACAATTACATCTATTGGAGTAACTGTGCAGCAAAAGCTGCACTAGACAGCACTCACTAAAATGGCTGAACTGCTGAGTTTGCTTCTTTTATTATTTGATTTATCTTGATTGGGCTGGTTGGGCTTTTTTTTTTTTTTTTAATTCTGTTTTGTTTTGTTATTTTCTTCATTTTGCTGTCCCCCTGCATGCATATCAAGCTGATTCTATCTCTTGGAAAACATAAATTCATCCTGCAAAAATTAAGAGAATCTCTTGAAATGACACTTTCTGACCACCAGTCAGAAGTAAAGTTGTATGCAGTATTATCTGTCATTTTGAGGGTGTTGCATGTCACACTGATCATTGACAAGCCCTATTATTGGTATCTTCTGCTGCAGACTTAATGTGGGAAATGTCTTATATCACCTAAAGGCAAATAGTCTCATGATCAGCCCTGTGTGCCTTGTCAACAGGCAGCAGATGAGGTATCTAATGCTGGCTGCAGATGGAGTGCAGTCTGCTGTCAGAAGGAAACACAGCAGTACAGAGCACTAGCAAGCCAGTCATAGGCATTACCAACCAGGTGTGCATCACTTGTACCCTGGATTTAAGGCAGAAGTAAAACATAAACTGTTGGTGAGATTCCCTGCAAATGCCCTTCCTTAGAAAGAATTTTAGCTTCACTGTATTAGCAATTAAGAACTGAGGTTGCTTTCCTTCCTCAGGTTACTGGGCAGTCCAGCCCAGTATTTTTATACAAAGGGCAGTGTCTCCCAGGCACCTTTCAGAGATACATAGTGTGCAAGTAGAGAAGAGAAATAGTGAGCTTGCAAAGTGATCAGATTCACTCTCAGGAATGTGGGATACTGTCACATCCCACTGGAATAAAATGGCAAGTCATTTCCTTGTCATCCTTTCCATATGGAAAAAAGGTTATTAATATGTGTCCCTCACTGAAAAGCTTCAATCTGTACTTCAGTTCCCCTTTCACAGAGTACCTGAGATGGCAGTATGTTGGAGTGACAGAAAAAGCACAGGAAAAGTGACACAGGCAGGCTGGAGGGATGTTCATGGTGCTGCAGGGCCTCGCACTTGCTGTGGGTGTGGAGGAGTCACAGAATGTGTGAATGAATGGATGGGTTTATCAGAGGGCTGCTTTCTTTCCAAGACAGACTCTCATCTTGTCAGAATTGTGCAGAGCAGCACCAGATTCAGGGCAAACCCCTTGTCTACAGAAGGAAAGCATGTGAGTACATGGAGTACTGCTCCCCACAGCAGTGCTAAGCACATCTGTAGCCCACATTTCCACCTGCAGGACCAGCATCTCAGGTGGTAAAGGGATTCCTTCAGCCCTGCTGAAAATGCAGTGTGCACTATGCATCTGTGTCTGGTGGTCACTTGCATTCTCCCTGTCCCACTGAGTTCTCCCCAGCTGAGCTGGAAAGTGTGCTCAAGGGTTTTGTGCAGGAAATGAGTCTCTTTTGTCTCTAAATCACAGAAATCCTCTTCCCGCTTTACTGTGCGGCCAAAGTACACACATTTTCCTAGGAAAATATTTGCACTGGAGAGGGATTATTACCAGTCAAATGAGCATCTACCCTCTTGCTTGGGAGGAGCTTGTGTGGGGCATGGCATTGTGGCAGATTGCAGGCCCAGGCAAATTGTCAACACAATCCATTAACATCTAGCTTGAAAGACTTTTGTGTTTCTCCCTAGCCTCACTTGATCTGCCCCTATTTCTCTTGTTTCTGTAGGTTGCCTCTTTTTGCTTAATGAGTAAGGCAAAAAGGAGTTAAAAAAACTCCAGACCTAATTTTAAAAGGCTGAATTATCTTAATCATCAGAATATAATAGAAAAGAGAAAGTGGTTGCAACTAAGAGGCCACTTTTACAGCAAGGTCCACTCCCAGACATATACTCCTAGATTAAAAAAAAAGAGCCATGGTCTGGGGTTTCCTGGCAGTGCAAGGAAGCACTGTACTCTTTATGATACTCCTTTGACTTTTATCATTCACAAAACCCAATGGAGTAGGAATTTATCCGCCTTTGAACTATTTGTTGCAGACCCCAGTGCAAGAAATGCTGCAAAAGAGCAGGTAAAGGCCCAAGTGTCAGTGGGAATGATCCACCTGCTTTTTCTGGACTGCCAGCAACTGACAGAGACTTCATGGAAGCTCAGAAAATGATCCCTTATTTTTAAGCAGGACTGATATGGTATCAGTAATATTTCAGCAAGTTCCCGAATTATGCCCATGACTGCTTGACTGTTGTGAGTAAATTGAAATGTTATCTGCTCTGCTGACTGCTAGTTTCAGAAAGGGAGAAAATTCAGTCAGAGTGAGAAATGTCACTTAGATTAGCAGTAAAAGCTGGGCAGGAGTTTTAAAATGGAAAGAGTTGTCTTGCTATCTATGTCAGAAATAAATCCCTTTAATTTTCCAGATTTAATTAATATACAAGAGCAGCAAGAAAAATTTCCAAAATCACATCAATTTCTCTAGCAAACAGCAAAGGCTATCAAAGAAAGTGACTCAGAGTATGAGCCTTCAGTTCATAGGTGCTTTTCTCAAGGTAGACAGCCAAGGGAACATGATATATGGTTGGACAGATTTTTATAATGGCCTCCACCCTCTTGTCAATATATTCACCTGCTTCACTGTAGCTCATCCCCTTTTTCTCCTTGCTCAGTACAGCAGGTGGATTACTATGCAAGCTGCACTACACAGAAGATTTAACTCTGTCTTCTAATATGGGGACCCCCTGGCACTTAAAATACATTTTAATTTTACTCTGTATTTCAGTGCTGAGTACCACAGGGTAAGTAGCACACTACTGAATGTAGCTTAATTCAGGAAGATTAGCTGTTAATGATTAATGTCCTTTCTTCACTTTTCAAATGTGGAATGTTTCTTCCCTTTTTAAATTATGAACGTTGTACAATTGAACCATGTAATTTTTTAAAAGAAATATTTTAAATTTGTGGTTACCTAATTCTGCTCTGGCTTCTGTCTGAGAGAGAAATCTTTAACACCTGGATTTCTAATGGAACATCTGAAAAGAAGAGATCTGGACAAATAGCCACAATACTTATAAAACTCTCTTGACTCTGAATATACCTAGAGTAACCTTTGCTTTAGGATTTGCCTGATGTGTAACAGTTTTGATAGCACTCAATAGAGACTGAGTGGCAACTTTTCTTGGTCTCCCCTTTCCCATGGAAGATGAAATCCAAGAAGAATAATGAAGAAAACTTTCTTACTCTATCTGTCTTTACATATTGTTTTTCCTCCTTAGCCTGAGATCAATCTGTTTTCCAGTTTCTTGCTGCATTTCATTGCATCACTTCGCAAGAAATTAATTGTGATATTTGCTCCTAATCTCCCTGGTTTTCTGAATATCATTGCTTGGATTTTGAGCAGCACAGACATTCTTTGTGCTGCATTCACTTAAGGATGGATCCTCTATACTGTGTCAAGTACAATAAGGATAATTAAGGGGGAGGGAGCACCACAGAGTGTGGAACAGAACTCTACCTCCAGAAATTGGGGACCATCCCTTCCTTATGCAAAACACCCAAAGAACAGAGCCATTTATGTTGTGATCTGCAGTGGGATTTTGATTTTGGGTCAAGTCATCTCTGCAAGACTTTGTAGCACACAAAGACTGCATATTTGTAACTCCTTTTGTTTTGCAGCATTTTCAGGGCAAATTAGAAGTGCTGCATGAAATTTAACTTTTGTGTCATGAGAAGTTTGCAGGGCTTAAAGGAAATATGTAGTCTTCCAGCAAATAACCAAGTTACACAGAGCACTGGCTTACTGGCATTGACACACTTTGCTTAGCAACAGTGGAGATAATAAAGCCTTGAGCAAGTTCCTAGAAAGTCTTTGCTATTATCCTGGTGCTGTCTGAGCTGAGATGTATCCCCCTGCAGCTCTCTGTGCCCAGAACTCCCCTCATTCCAGTTCAGAGGGATAGAGAGCAGAAGTTCCTTCTCACCTTTGCTCTCCGAGTTTTGCCATGAACGAGTAACTTCGATATGGGAAGAGAAATTTAGACATGGGGGAATCCTGGGTCTCTTCAGTTATTCAGTGAAATGCCCATAGGCATACATTGAGGTCCCAACATTCTTTCTTTACCAGTTTTTGAGTCACTAATTCCACAAGGGTTTCACTCTGTTTTTTTCTTGACAGGATCAAGCAAAGACCAAGAGGTGGCTTGAGGACATGGGATCCTGAAACAGGTAACTACATGGCAGTGGTGCTGATAACCATCCAAGGTTCACTTTGGACATGCTGGCTCCTCTTCCTCACTGTCAGGTGTTGTATTTCAGTTTACCTCACCAGATGTGATTTTAACAATAACTCAAGGCCATTCTGTGACTGGACCCAGCCTTGCAATATCAACCAGGGAATGTGGATACGAACCAAGCATGACACTCCAACTGATGGAACAGGCCCTGATGGGGACTATCCTGATGGAAGTAAGTGCTCAATTGTGGCCTCATTTATTCTCCTTTTCTGAAGATAGCTTGACTACCTTTATTTCTCCTTTCCTTGAAAGGGAAAAGAGATTCATTAAGTCTTTTGAAATGTGTCTTGTGTCTTTCATGCTGACACCTGTCTTTGACTTTTCATCGTATCAGACAGGAGCTTATTACGCTGACTTCACATCATAGATTGGATATCTTTATCAGTGCATGGAAGTAAAAGAAAGCAAATTATATCATGCTTAAGGCCTCATAGAGAATAATAGTGACATAGAACAGATTATTTTTCAAGAGAGGGCTTCTGGCCAAATTCCACTGCTACCGGTTTATGGCAACAAATGTAATGATTACTCCACTGGCATGAGATAAAGTTCACACCAGCTAGTTACAAAATCAAGTTTGAAACTGAAGAACATTTTTAAAACCTTGTCCTCTGATACCTGTGATTTAAAAACTGGAGTCTACCACGCTCACAGTAGCAAAGAAATACTCCACAGTTTGTGTGTTTGAAGCACTATCCTTACCCCAGCAGATCCATTTAGGGGGATCAGTCTGCAGTCATACGGCTTCCTGTAATTATCCCAAGACTGAAAGGTCAGCTACTGTCAGAGTCAGTAAGCAGATTAGAACAGATTAGTTGGGATTGTTGCTAAATAATTTTCTTCGGTTTTTCTATTTTGATTATAACAATTAAAATTCTCTGTTGGAAGAAAAAAATGAAACATTTTTATTTGGATTAACATAAATAATAATGTTCTTCTTTTTGAATTAACATAGACCATATAACTTTAAATGTGACTTAGATTTTCTTGCCAACTTAAATCTATGACTGAATGTTAGACGCTATGTGCAGAGCCATACTTTACCAGACAGAAATAGTCATTCATTTATTCTTGATTCTTTTCCATAGTCAAATGGGAGAGACTTGAATTTAGCTGCACTGGGGAAAGCTAACTTTGATCTTAGCCCATGTAAAGCAAAAGATTTCAGCCCTAAGAAAGCAAAATCTGATTTCATATTTCAATCAGACAAGAGCATTTCAAATTAAAAGGAAAGACTGCAAGTTCCTGAATTTTGAAAACTTTCCTTTCTTTTCATAATGTCAAATTTCAATATTTTTAAGGAAATATAAGCATTGCTTTCTATTTCTTCTATTTTGAGACAAAACAAAATGCTGACAGTTTAGAGTTTTCCTTGTGGCAAAAATTTACTCATATTGAGACCAAATATTTATTAAAAAATATATCCCACAAAAGAACGTGTAGAAGATTGCCTTATTTTCCTTTGGGGAAAGTGGAAACTGAACATAGATCAGTGTGGCAGTGTCTGGAAGCGCTGTCTCTTGAAAGAGTCCCACGTCTTTAATTGCGATCCCAAAATAATTATTCTTGTGAGATGAAATATATTTGCTTTGCTCTCAGGCTCACATTCTACTTTGTATAACTACACGAGTTATCCATTGCGATGTGAAGTCCAAACACCCTTTGCTTTTCTTCTTTACACTGATAATGATGCCTTAATTTCTTCCAGATTGGGATTGTACTTCAGTTTTAAATGATACCTAATAAATTATCAGAAGCTTCAACCATATTTTAATTTTTGTTTCACTCTGCAGAAGGTTATTTCATCTACCAAGAAGCGAGTAATCTGATCCCCTTCGACACTAACAGGCTGGAGAGCCCAGATACAGTAGTTTCTGGAAAAATATGCATAGACTTCTGGTACTACATGTTTGGATCAGAAGAGATGAATGAGCTGAGAGTGCTCATCCAAGATAGCTCAGGGGAGTCTGTGGTGTGGCATCGGAAGGGAAACCAGAGTTCCTTTTGGGAATACGGTGCCATCACTCACACTTTTCCGACACAGAGGAAGATAAAGGTAATAGATTTGCAGAATATATTTCTTTGTACGGTGACAGCATTTGTTCTCACCTTAGAGGCTGCAAAATATTGTACATGTAAGCTAGAAAATATAACCAAGATTTGCTTGGTTTATATTTTGTAAATAGAATGGCCTCATGATTTCTGTCAACAAACTAAGAGAAGAAACCACCAACCTCCTAGTTTCACTAGTGCTGTTAGTTAAGGGATAAAATTCAGTTTCATTGTCTCTCTCTTTCCTTCCTTTCCTCCTTAATTCTATCATGAAGGTAAGGACTTTAGATGTCATAATTAAATGCAGACTTATCAGCTGTGAGTTTCAAGGTTTGAACTTTGGGATGCTACTTGTTGGACTCCTCTGAAGAATCCAGAGGAGTCCAACCACTAATTCTCATAAATTATTTATAAGTCAGCAAAATAGAGGACAAGGTTTCTTGCAGTTCTCACCTTATTACAGAATGTATATTCTTTTAGCTGTTATAACCTCATTTTCCTGGTTGCAATATTTAGCAAAAAAGCAGACAGGTTAGTTTGAAAACATGCTAAAAAAATGGTCTTGTGTTTGCCTAAACATCTCTGATGCAGAGATCACTTTGTGTCCTGCCTAGGTAATTTTTGAGGCTGTTCGAGGACTGACAGAGTATGGGGATACAGCACTGGACAATGTGAGAGTAAGGGATGGACCCTGTGGTAAGTCTGTGTTTGCAACCAAGTCTGTTGCTACTTCCTCCTCTCTGTTTAGAGCTGAACAAAATTTTCCATTATTCTACTCCATATACAATATAGCAACCCCTCAGAACTTGAAACCATAAAAGAGAAATGGCAAAAAACTTCACAGCTCACTTCACTTTTATATTATGTGTTTTGCTGTAATTTCTTCTTAAATCTTTCCTCATCACCTCCAACATCCAAGACAAGCTATCCCCTTCTCTGCAAATGGGAACTTTTTCACCAAGTCCAGCGAAATTCACCTTCACATCTAAGTCTGAAGTGCATCTCTAAACCTAGACAAGGCTTTGCACATTGATCTAGGCTTCCAGATTAAATGGTCTAATTGGCATTTTATAGCAAATATCAGTTCATGCCAGCTCATTAAATACTCAGTACAACCACGTCACAAAAAGAAATAACAACGAGTCAATACCACGGAGTTGCACTACCAACTTTGACTGTGAATCAGCAATTTGAGCTCGATCTCTGACCCTGTAACAGATCAGCCAAGACTAGCACAAGCTGTTCATGGCTGGGATCCATTTTTACTGACAAGCATGAAATACCTACAGAACGTGAATTGACCGAGAAATTTGCTGAAAAACTTACAGAAAATTTCATTAAGTCTCAATAGGCGTTGTTCTCTGTGAAATACTACTAAGGTAATGACATAACATGTTTCAAATGTACAATACCTGTGACAAAGATTTCCTTTCAGGTCCACATTCTCTGATCATATGATTTTATTTAAAATTCCATGAAAAAGACTTGGGGTTTTATTTTGTTTGAGGGCTAGGCAGAGCCAGTTCTTCATTTTCCCAGTTGTATTTGCACACGATTCAGCCACTGGATGGTGCACAAAGGTAACTCCAAGAGACAAGAGCTTCTCTGTTCATTTCACTCTCATACCTGCCAGCACTTGCTGACAGTAGGACCTTCGTGTATCTTATCACACACCAGAGGGAGTCACACACTCAGCTGTAACTACACTTCCAGCTTCCGAGAGGAGCCCAAGCTCAGTCACCGTGATCTAACTAACAATCAGATGAGTTTTCCTAAGAGCTACAAAGACCCACACATCCCCAATTTTAAACACAGGCAGTTCTACTTTCTTCACTGGAGAACTTCTAACTTTATGCTGGTGAGGAGTAAGTGAAAATTCCTGTATGTTAGTGTGTAAATAGGGTCCACGCTGTAATGTTAAAACTCATTGTATTGCTTTGTCTTTTCCACTAACAGAAGCTGTCCCTACACCTGTACCACCAACACCTACACCAACAGAACCTACACCAGCTCCAGTGACAGGTAATTTTATCCAATCACATATACTACTCAATGGGTTGTAGGACACTAGGGCACTTACAGTTTTTACTAGCAGCACTGCTTCTTTGCTTCTGTTAATTTCTGTGGGTGTTTGTATACGATGTTGCTTTATGCCGCACAAATCAGCCTTTTCTGTTTCAGTTCTTCCAGGTGTAATCTACAAAATGAGGGTGATTGTGCAGTAGGAGGACACAATAAGATGGGCTTTTGGGATGTGTTTCTATGTTAATGAGAGCATATTCCTTTCTCCTGTCTCCAGAAGCTATTTGCAGTATACACGGGGATCCCCACTACAACACCTTTGACAAGCAGCGTCATGACTTCATGGGCACCTGCACCTACACCCTCTCCAAGCTGTGTGACAGCAACAGCTCCCTGCCCTACTTCAACGTGGAAGCGGCCAATGAGCACAGGGGAGGCAACACCCGTGTGTCCTATGTCCAGTATGTGGATGTTGATGTCTATGGCTACAGGATCAACCTTGGTCAAAAAAAAGCTGTTAAGGTGAGGTTGGAGCCCATTGTCTATCCTTCATAACTCATAGCGTGAATGAAGGTGCTGTACAGTGACTAAAAATTTCCAGCATCTATACAATAATTCTTAGAGGGCAGTCAGATATTTAAGAGCAGAAGTACTGTGGAGTTCCTAAACATGGGAATTTCAAAACTGAAAGGATAGGCTAGAATTCTGTGCTGTGCTTTGAAAGGTGGGCTAAGAGCTGACAATCCAGATGGGGTTGGTGGTCTAGACTACCTCTCTAACTTGCTCCCCCATGCTCAAGTTTGGCATATAACAGGGAGCAAAGAGGCTCTGAATTAGCTGAGTTCAAGCTGGTAGTCATTTCCCAATCCTGTGTGATAGCCTGTAATGCTGAACACTTCTCCCTGATTTTTACTTATTCCACTTTCTGTTCACTTAACACCTGGCCTTTGCCATAAAACAGGGTCAGATGGCAGTCCTGGAGCGACAGTCTCATGACTCTCCTTACACTATTGTACCCTTGGCCTGCTATACCCTTGGACTTCTTTCTGGATCCTTTCCATAAACGTCCAAGACAGTAGAAATGATTGAGCCAAACTCCCCACATATGAACAGGTCACCTTGCTTCATTATTACCCTTCTTATAAGAAAGTACAACAGTGGTTTAAAGGAGGCGAAGGATTAAAGGTATACTGAAACCTTTCCCATCTGATCTTAGAGACATGGAGAACTATGTCCTCATTTGTCCAACAGTCTCTCTCTTTACCTTTCCCCTATTTACTGGTTTTATTATAAAAAGGAATAGGTCTGTAGGCCATTGCTGCAGACAGACCACACTGTCTTGGACTTTTGCCAGCTGTGTCTGGCTCAACAAGATGACTCTAGTAAATTATGCTGTAGCCATGCTGTTATGCCCTCAAACCCTAGATTATATGGCCATATACACAAATACTAGCACAGAGTGAGTTCTTACTGCTCACTGAGTCCACATAAGGATCTAGGAGGGTCACCATTAAAAATTATTCTTGTCAAGTGCTTACAATACTTGTCCTCCTCTGTACCCGCAGGTCAATGGAGTCAGCCAGGTGGTCCCTGTGACCTTGGTCCCAGGTGTCAGTATTTCCCTCAGTGGGCAGTACATTGTGGTTACTACTGACTTCGGGCTGCAAGTCAAGTTTGATGGAAACCACAGAGCAGAAATCATTCTTCCCAGTACCTATATGTCTAAAGTCTGTGGAATATGTGGAAATTACAACGGGCAAAAAGCAGATGACTTTCTCAACCCAGATGGAGAGATGGAAGCCAACTCAACCAGCCTTGGCAACAGTTGGCAGGTTTACAACGACTCCAGGTAGGACTCCTGACCAGATGTCAGGTCTTACCTGTTGGCTGTGCAATGACCAGTGTTTTATGCAACTCTTCTTTGGAGGCCAAAAATGTCTGACATGTGGGATAAAATCTACCCTTTTCAGTGTTCTTTATGCATCTGGGTAAAGTTTCACAGAAAATTTAACTGTGCTTTAAAAAAGAACATTTCTTAGACTCTTAGAACTGTTTAGGCTGGAAAAGACCTTTAATATCATTGAGTCTAGCAGTTTAACCAGCACTGTTATATCCACTAACAAACCATGTCCCCAAATGCCACACTTAGGCATCTTCTTAATTCCTCCTGGGATGGTGACTTCACCACTTCCCTGGGCAGCTCCAATGCTTAACAGCCCTTTTGGAGAAGAAATTTTTCTTAATACTGAATCTAAACCTCCCCTAGTGCAACTTGAGGCCACTTCCTCTCACCCTGTCAGCCTGAAAAGAAACTGTTCCCTGTCTCACTACAACCACTTTTCAGGAGCTGCAGAGAGTGAGGAGGTGTCCCCTGAGCCTTTCCTCTGCCAAGGCCAACCAACCTCAATTTCCTCAGCCACTCCTCATAAGACTTGCACTCCAGACCCTTCACCAGCTCCCTCGCCCTTCTCTGGATACAGCCCAGCCCCTCTTTCTGGTAGTGAGAGGCCCAAAAGGGATCACAGGAATCAAGGTGTGACCTCAACAGTGCAAAGGACAGGGGAGTGAACCCTCCTTCTTCCCCCTTCAAATCTTACCCCACATATGCTTTGTGCCCAAAGAGAGGCCAGCTGGTGTGTGGAGGGGGGGAGGATTTTTGCTCCCTCACATCATGATGATTCCTCAGGAAAAGCTCAGGCTTCTGCTGGGCTCAGGCAGCCAGAGCTATCCCTGTAGCCTCACCATGGGGAAGGGCTTTGTCCCTGTTGTTCAGGGCTGGATCCTGCCAGGTGCTGGGCACTGCATACACAGCACCCATATCTTCACATCACATACCTCTGCAGGCCCCTCTGGGCCTGAGTTTTAGGATTACTTACACATTGAGGTTTTCAGGAACAGTGGCCATTTAATCAGAAAAACATATATTTTGTAATGTCTCCATAAATGGTCTATTCAGGCACCCTGATGCAACTCAGGGCACAAAGCTGCAAGGAAAAAACACTCCCATATAGAGACACTGCTTTTCTCATTTGCTTTGCCTTGCTGATAGGAGAGAAAAGCCACGGGGGCTTCTTTTGTCTCCTGGTGCTGTTTGAGCAAACCCAAAGAAGGAGTGTATTAAATACAAGCACAGGCCAGACAGGGAGAATGATCTGTGAGTTTCAGCATTGACTTGGCTAAATTCCTTTTGTACGTTTAAATGTACATTTTAGTGTTTGAATAAAACACTGAAGGTGCCCAGTAAGATTTCAGTTATTGTTTTAGTTTATGAATGCTAATACTTGAAGACATTGTTTCAACTCTTCTGAGATACTTGACTTATTGTTAATTATTTCACAGTATGTTATTTAAGGACAGTAGGATTTGAACTTCGAATGCTTTCACTTTCTAATTCCCCTTACATGTAAACAGCCTGACTTACGAGAAAGCCAAAAATAAATACCTGGGTTTCATCCAGGCTTCTTAAAGATTAGGAGGTTGAGATCATACTAAAATCTGAATTTCTATCCTAAGAGTCTGAAAGAGAGGGATTGTAAATACATCATGTTTAGTCTGGGAAGAGATCTGTAGTTTTGGTAGATGTGATTTCAAAAGCATCTAAGGTGTTAGTGAGCCCAGAGTTGATCTGTTAATTTTTCCACATATTTTTTTCTTTTTTTTTTTTTTCCTCATTAGGTGTTCACCAGATTATGGCCATACTCCAAACTGCACTGATGAGGAAAAACACATGATCCAAAGCAATGCATACTGTGGCCTGATCACAGATCCAAGTGGTCCATTCCAGAACTGCCATGCAGTGGTCGATCCACGGAGTTATTTTGAAGATTGCCAGTATGATCTCTGTGAGCTTCACTTGAACAATGCAGCCCTCTGTGAAAGCCTACAGGCTTATGCAGACGTGTGCCAAGCTGCAGGAGTCCAGCTGGAACCATGGAGAAATGCAACCTTCTGCCGTATGTATCAAAGATTGCTAGAAATTATCACTTGTCAGGAGGGTTTAATGAGGATTTCCTGAGGACAGAGCCTTACAAGCCTCTTTTGAATTCATGTAGCACTGAGAATCTTGACTGATCAGGCTAAAGATTTCAAGATTATATGTAGTTCCTCAATTTGATTCCTTTGGGAAGATGCTAGGGAAAATAGTTCAGTTGCTTTAAATGAAAGGAAAAAAATTCCATCTAATCCATCTTAAAATTGAATTGGAATTCCTCTCTGCAAAGGGAGCAAGTGGAAGGAAGAGACTCCCTCATGTGTAAGAGAGTAGGGAGTGCTGACCATTCTTCCCAATTGGATGTGGAGGAAAGCATCAGTGTCCTGTACAGGTGTAGTCATTCATGGTTTCAGATGGGAGAGGAGCCAGCACTGATAGAAAGCCTGAAATTAAAGGCTAGGACTGAAGTCAAAAGTCTGTGAAATGTATATTGTAACAATGCTACTGAGTGTGGAGAACACAGGGAGAGTAGGGAAGAGATGGAAGAGACAGAAACACACAGAAGTACAAGACAAAATGTGTCAAGTATTGAAGTAATAGATAGATGTCTGTGCTAGGGAGTAAGTAGGAATAACGATTTTTCTTTTTTGAGTATTGGTAAAGAGTAAATAAAGAAGATTTCTCAAGCATTCAGGTATATAGTATAGGAAAAAAATCCATATTCTTTTTAGAACAGAATTTAAATACAAATTTAATGTCTGAAATGCCTGAACAGATCTGTTTCCACTAGAAACCATAAAAGGAACAGGAAATAGTAATTCAGTGACCCATGTCCCTTCTAAAAGGGATGACTAAAAAGCTTATCTGAAAACATTGGAATTACTGAAGCCTAATTTATTTTCTGACTTTTGTTTCCCACTTGACTTCGGTCTCCATCAAGCACATTTTCTAGGCTGGAGACATTACTGAGGCTTTCTCTCCTAGAGGTTCTAGGGTTTCTAAGCAGGATTGAGCTGCCTCTGCATCACTTCTTTCTGCTGAAAGAGTTGGCAGGATCCCTTCTCCTTGCCTTGTGCCTATTTTCTTTCATGAAGCTGTGTATAGGTCATTGTATAATTTCTGTCTCCTTAAAAAAAATGGGCTAAAAATAGAGTGAGAAAATATGTCATTAAAAATTGCCCCACGTCATATAAACATCTGGAAGCTGAAAAAAGACTGCTAAGGAAGCTCCAGTTCTCAGACCTGCTCATCAGAATATGACAGTGTCTAAAAGATCTGATTACAAACGGTAGTTATATGTCATGCATGTAACAAAATATAAAAATAGAGTAGAGTGTGTCTACAGCATGATTATTTAAAGAAATTTAAAGACCTCAGTGAAGTGAAAAAATAAGAATTAGACATTAAAACATGTCTGGAATTAACTATCAGAACTAGAGACTAAATGTAGAATGACTAGTACAAATACCTAACATGATATTGATATCCTCTGTCCAATGCAATAATTCAAGAAATTATATTCAAGTCCTAGGAAATGCTCTCTCTGAGTGAAACTTTAGACAGCCAAAACTCAAAAAAAATTTCAAGTGTGTAAGAAAACAAAGGCAGGCATGAAAATGCTGCTAATCCCAAGATGTTCACAAGCATTTAAAAAGAAATCAGAATATGATATTAAACAAACACCAAGACTTGAGTAATTAAAAATATAATAATTTATATCTGTACCTTTCCTTACTCAGCACTGGCCTGTGCAGCCAACAGTCACTACGAGCCCTGTGCTGCAGCCTGCCCTGCCACCTGTGTTGACCCAACAGCTCCCTACAACTGCAGCCTGCCGTGCGTGGAGGGCTGTGTATGCGACAGCGGGTACCTGCTCTACAACGACCGCTGCGTGCCCAGCCAGCAGTGCGGGTGCTGGCACAACGGGCAGCACTACCCCGTGGGCTCTGAGTTCTGGACGGACAACACCTGCTCCTCCAAGTGCACCTGTCCCTCTCGGGGAAGCAAAGTGCAGTGCTTCAATGCCTCCTGCCCTGCGGGCCAGTACTGCGGGGTGCAGAACGGCAAACCCGTGTGCCTTGAACACTCCTACGGCATCTGCCACGTCCACGGGGACCCCCACTACCAAACCTTTGACAAGGTGACGCACAACTTCATGGGCAACTGCACCTACACCCTGGCCAAAGTGTGCTCCAACACCACCTCCCTGCCCTACTTCAACGTGGAGGCCAAGAACGAGCACCGTGGCAGCACCCGGGTGTCCTACGTGCGCGAAGTCGTGGTTGAGGTGTATGGACAGCGCATCGTCATCATCAAGCAGCAGAAGAGCCACGTGCTGGTACGCAGTGGGGCTGGAATGAGCATGGGGCAGCTGCAAGGCAGGGCTGGCTGCTGTTGTCAGGTTCTGGCACGCACCAAAATCCCAGGAATGGGTGGATTTCCGTGAAGGCACCGGGTGGATATTTTTTCACTTTTGGGAGGGGCTGGAGGAGGAGGAGTCAAATGGGGAACACGGGCCATGTTGGGCACAGTGCAGAACCCAGCACACAGCTCTGTGAGCCCCAGGCCTGTTGGGGTGTGGGCACATCCCAGACAGCTGTTTGCCGTGCCTGGGCTGGCTGCTGCTTTCCCAGGGCAGGAGCAGCCCGGCAGGCCGGGAACAGGCCCGGGGCCCACTGTGGTGCGTGTGCCATAGGTGAACAACGTGCGCCAGACGTTGCCGGTGAGCGCAGCAGGAGGGGCCATCACGGTGAGCAGGAGCGGTCGCTACATCGTCCTGGAGACAGACTTCAGCCTCAGAGTGTCCTACGACGCTGACCACTCGGTGGAGGTGAAGGTGCCCACCACCTACTTCAACCTGACCTGTGGCATGTGTGGCAACTTCAACAACCGCAGAGACGATGAATACATGATGCCCAATGGGCAGCAAGCCGCAGACTCCAATGCTCTGGGGGAGAGCTGGCAGGTGCCAGACAGTGACCCCTCCTGCGGTGTCCCTGTGCCCTCCCCACCCTGCAGTGCAGAAGACGAGAAGCTCTATGGGTCCGACCAGTTCTGCGGCATCCTGACCACCAGGCCTAGCTCTTTTGAGAGCTGCCATGGCGTCATCAACCCCCAAGACTACTTTGACACCTGCTTGTATGACCTGTGTGCCCTGAATGGTGGCCAGGAGCTCCTGTGTGCTGCTCTGGAGGCCTATGCTGACGCGTGCCAGGCTGCTGGTGTGACTCTTCTTCCCTGGAGGAATGCTACCTTCTGCCGTGAGTTGCCATAGAAAAATCAACCTTTGAACAGCTCCTTTTTGTCTTATGAGGCTGATTTTAGCCAGTAACTACCATAGCTTAGATATCATAAATTCTTCACATAATTGCAAGAAATACAGAGAAATAAAATTCTTCAAAATTCATGCCATTATTGTTTTCTGGCAGAGAACAGAGAATAGTTTTGTTCATTTTCTCAAGAATCTTTGGTAAACCACTTGCAATATGCCTCTTTCAATGTAATCCCTGAATTTTAGATGATTTTTTGCTTTTTATTTTCTTATTACATATTATGGTTTTAGCAATTCTTGTACTTGTGGAAATGTATCCCCTCTGTTCAAGATCTAGTGTAGAAAGGCATTGTTTTCCTTTATTTAGAGATGCTTTATAGCCAGGATACAGAGTTAAACACACTTTTCTCATGTTGTCTATTTTCTTTTCTTCTTTCTGATTGTAAAATAGGAATGGAATTTCAGGCTTCAAAAAACCCCCACAATTGCCACTAGCTCAAAACAATAATGTTATTGAATAGCAGTTTCATGTGGGTTTAGTGGTTTCATGCGGGTTGTGCTTGTTAATGCAGTGCTTTTTGTTTTTTCTCAGCTATTGCATGCCCTCCCAATAGTCATTACAATCCGTGCACCAGTGCCTGTCCAGCAACCTGCACTGACCCTCTTGCATCACAGAACTGCAGCAGACCTTGTGTAGAAGGATGTGAATGCAACAGTGGCTTTGTCCTCAGCGGAGGACAGTGTGTGTCCATGAGCAACTGTGGCTGCCTTCAGAATGGCAAATATTATGAGGTTTGTTCCGGAAAATAATTCTTGTGAGGGTGTTATTTCAAAACTCAGCACTACCTTTAATTATTTTAATTTATTTTTATTTTCTTGTCTCTAATAGAAAGGAGAATCTTTTTGGCAACCAGACTGTGTAGGCCAATGTGTATGTACTGGAAATGGAACTGTAGTTTGCAATTCAGACACATGTGAAGTGAGTGAAGTTTGCAAGGTGCAGAATGGACTCCTGGGATGTTATCCTTTGAATCCCAGCACCTGCCACATTTTTGGGGATCCACATTATTTAACCTTTGATGGGAAACTGTACCATTTCCAAGGAGACTGCAATTATACTGCTGTTGAGAGATGCACAAATTCTTCTGAAAAGTTCTCAGTGACAACCAAAAATGAACATAGAGGAAATCCAAATTGGACAGCCTTGAACTCGGTTGCTGTCACACTGAAAAATCTGCACATTGTTTTGAAGAAAAACAAAGAGACCTATGTAAGTGTTCTACTTTAGGCACAACAATCCATCACATCTATGCACTTTATATTTCTGCCCAAAAGAACTGAATCAGGCTTCTCTGAATTCTTCACCTCCAAAACAGCACATGCAAGAAGTCACAGAAGTTATTTCTTTTCCTTAAAAAGGCATAAATCAGCATAACTTCTTTTTGTCCAGTTGTGTGTTTTCTCAATGCAGTTGTAGGATAAAACAGCTTAATCTCTGTCTTCATCTATAACAGAAAGGTTTTACTAACTTTAAACTAACTATTCCACAATTGCTTTGTGGGCAGTTAAGACAGCAGAAAGATAAAATTGTGCCACAAAGCACTATTCAAGGTCTGAAATAAGTGTACACCTTTAGTCTCTGCTTAATCTCAGTCTGCTGTTATCTGTACTGTTCATTAGAGTAAAGCTGACTCTTGCTTCTGTGGGATTTGTTTTAGGTGAATGGAGATCAGGTTCATCTTCCTGTGGATTTGAACCATGAAGCCAGAATATCCATACAAAGGCACTACATAGTCATTGATACCTCTCTAGGGATCCAGGTTAAGTTTGATGGTGACCAGGAGCTTTTCATTTTGGTTGATGAAAGTCTCAAAGGACAGCTGTGTGGTCTCTGTGGGACATTCAATGACAACCAACAGGATGACTTTTTAAACCCAGATAAAGTCCTAGAACAGGATCCAAATAAATTTGGTGACAGCTGGATAGTGAAGGATGACAACAGGACGTAAGTATCAGATAATACTTTTAGAAACAGCAAAATGCCTGAAGCATAGATCATCTAGTTATAGGTCAAGCATACATTATTTACATTCCATAGTTGCCCTCTTTTGATACTACTTGTTTGCTAGTGTGTTCACCTTTGGGTAACTTCAGTTTTCTATAGAAAGCATTGAAATTTCAAAATTTCAGACAACCTTCAGAGCTTTTCCACAAGAGCTTTGTAGATTTCACTTGTGATTGGCATTCTTTTTATGGATATAACTTGAATTTTTCCTTACTTCCCTATTCTAAAATATTGCTAAAATATCACCCTAAAATGTTCCTTCCTCCTTCCTTCTACTGAAAGTCTAAATCTATCTCTCAGATTTAGCTCCTGAGATAACTTCATGTAGATTAACGTAGGTATGAGGCACTTATCTATCTATTAATGCTTTTAAGTACAAATTACTACTCTTACTACATCCAATAATGAATTGAAATTATCTTTCTTGTGTTGGATAGCTGGGGGTTTTTTTGTTTCTTCTGGACTTTGTTCTGTGAATAGACAGTCACAATTTGCAGCTATATTCTTAATGGGGATTTATAAGTTAAATTGCAATATTTCTCACTTTTGAGTTTGGCACATTAACCATGTCTATACATAACAAGTCTGCAGAATTTGGCATAACATTCTATTGTAGTTGGGATGTGCCTTGCAGGATAGAACAAAACACAAAGGTTATATAACCACACCGCTCTTTTTCTTCATGCAGGTGTAATCAAGTTTCAGTTGTACCGCCTGCTTGTGACACGGAAAAAGAGAAAGAATATGAAGAACTCTGCAAAATTATTTTGAAATCTGGTGGACCTTTCCAGCTTTGCCATTCACACATTCCCCCACAACTGTACTTTGAGAGCTGTGTCTACGATCTGTGTGCCACGGAGGGGGATTCTGATCAGTACTGCAAGATTTTAGAGGCATACGCTGCTGCCTGTGAAGCTGAAGGTGTAAATCTCGGTGAATGGAGGGAGGATACCATCTGTGGTAAGTCATTAGGACATTTAGCAAATCACCATCTAATTAAATCCTCATGCTACAAATATAAATTCAAATAACTAAGGAATAGAGCAGAATTTCAAAGATGGGCACTCAACAAAACACAGGAAGCTTTCAAGTGCTTAGCATCTCTGTAAATTTGGCTTCTAATTAAGCTTTTAATGGGCTTCCTGTATTCACTTTAGAATGTGATAACACATTTGATCCAAGAGTATTGTTCAGAATGGGGTTGAGAGAGACAGCATGCATTGTCAGCTAAGGACTCAGCAAGGGACAATTGAGCACTTGTCTAATAAGTCACCATTTTGGCTTTAAGCAAATATTTTCTCTTTTTGAGAAGTGTTAATATATCACTTAACCAACCTGTCTACAGCTCCCAAACCTGTCTACATTTTCCCCAAACATGCAAAATAAATTCCTAAGTATATAAACCAGAGCTTTAAAATCAGTAAAGAATCCTGCAGCTTGAGGTCCATTCAGCCTTGGGCTGGTTTTACCTAGATAGACTGGTTAACACAGGGGTAAGGTGGGAGGCATGACATTCATAGAATCATAGAATAGTTTGGATTAGAAGGGACTTTAAAAAGGTCATCTAGTCCAATTCCCCTGCAGCAAGAAGAGACATCTATAACTAGATCAGGTTATTCACCATCTAAACTCACCCCGAATGTTTCCCAGATTTCACCATGCTCATGGTAAAAAAATTCTTCTTTGTATCCCTAAATTGCTTTTTCTGGAGTTACCAGAGGTAATTACCAAAGCCAGCAAAAAACGGCAGCCTAAGAATGAGGCTATTACATGAAAAGGCATTCTGTAACTGCTTTCCAATTCCAAGACAATACTTCTCATCCCAGTTTATGAGCAGTAAAAAGCAACGTCAGACCATTTTTATTATGAAGTCTACATTTCCACTTAAAAAGCACTTTGAGAGCCAGCTGAGTACTACTTTGTGATATAGCACAGCTTTGAGCAATTTTCAATGGCAAAGGATTATGACTGTCACATAGTGTAAAAATACAGGATCTTAGTGCATTATGATGACACATGAGGAAGGGAGCTGTAAAATAACTCACATTCTCAGACACTTCCAATTTCATATTTTATAGTCAATTTTTCAGTACTGGTCAATTCTACTCATTCCATTGTAGCATCTTCAAATTTTTCATGAACATGGGTTTATTAGACTTAGAAGGGCATTTCCAAACAGAGACAAGATTCCAAACCTTATTGTGGAAATTCTGTTTTTCTTTCTGCACCATATACAGCTGCACCACCAGCCTGCAATATGTGGTGTACATTTGAGGCTGACTTCTGTGAGTGGAAACAAGAAACTACTGATGACTTTGACTGGATAAGGCACAAGGGACCGACACCCACACCCAATACTGGCCCTTCCCATGACCACACAACTGGAGGTGAGAACAGCAAACAGCACTGGGCTGTGCTTCTCTTGGAAGAATGCAAGGAGCCTCTTATAACAGCAAATCCAGGCCATGTGTTTCTAGGCTTAATCCAGGGTCTTCTGCATTAGTCAGCAATCTGTTATGGGGGGATGAGCAACACAGAACATTGATGAGCATAACCTCATACCTCTTAGCATAAGTTCCTATAAGGAGGCTTCTGCAAAGGTGTATTCATGCTGACACTGGATCACTGTGGCAGCTGACCTTTCCTTTAGAAGGTGCTCCTTTCCTTAAGTACAAAACAGGTATAATCTCCTGGTAGTCCAATTGGGAATTGAATATTGGGAAGAATAATGCAGGTGCTGGGTAAAGTAATGCTCTACTGTACACATTCTGTAAATGAACTGACTTTGTCTTATCCTGGCCCATTAATGTGAAAACCTGACATTCTGCTGTTTCCAGAGGGCTATTATATCTACCTGCAAGGAAGCAAGCAAAAGCCAGCTGATATAGCCCGCTTGGTCAGTCCAGTGTGCAGTTCAGAAGGACTTCACTGCTTCCGCTTCTGGTACCACATGTATGGAGCAGCTGAAACTATGGCTCTGCGTGTGTATGTAGTTCACAATGAGACTTCAACACTGGAATGGAAAGATGCTGGAAACAAAGAGGACAGATGGAACTTGGGAGAAGTCACGGTACACAGCAGAGGCAATATGCAGGTAAGGACACAGATTCTCACTGACTCTCACTGAGATAAACCATGCTTTTGAATGGAAATTCATTTGTGTGGCTGGAGCTAATGACAGGATCTATCCCTTCCCTTAGATTGTCCTAGAAGGCATGATCGGTGAAGATCTCCGGAGTGATGTAGCTTTGGATGATCTGTCCATTGTAAAGGGACAATGCACAGGTACAAACCATGGCTGGGGAGAGGATACCTTGAAAAATGTTATGCTTCTTCTAGAATTAAGTTGAAGTGCTGTCCTCAGCCATAGCTGCTGTCTTCAACCAGAGATGATAAAGGAGAATTCATCTCATTTCTAATGTTGTTTCTTTCATAGATGTCACTCCAACAACACCAGGACCCACAATCACAACACCATCAGAAGAGACGCCCACATCAACACCCATGCCAGATTCAGGTAAATAGAATAGACCTGCCATAGAACTACAGGCCTCACTGAAGGGCAGGCTGGGGAGAAGAGGCAGCAGGAGGTGCTCAGCTGAAAGTTTCCTCTGGTCTTTCCGCTGTCAGGCACCTGTGTAGTGGAAGGAGACCCTCACTACCACACATTTGACAAGCAGTTACACAATTTCATGGGCACCTGCACCTACACCCTCTCCAAGCTGTGTGACAGCAACAGCTCCCTGCCCTACTTCAACGTGGAAGCGGCCAACGAGCACAGGGGAGGCAACACCCGTGTGTCCTATGTCCGATACGTGGATGTTGATGTGGCTGACCTGCGGATAAGGCTGGGACAGGGCGGAGTGGTGACGGTGAGCCTGAGGGGGAGATGCTGTGGGGCTGTGGTGAGCAGAGAGAACTGTGCCAGATGGGCTGCTCCAATCCTGTCTGGCTTCCTGTCCTTCCAGGTCAATGGGGTGGAAGAGATCCTGCCTTGCAGCCCAACTGAGGGTGTGCAGATCTTGTCCAGTGGGCTCTACACCATGGTCATGACTGACTTTGGCTTGAGAGTCAAGTTTGATGGGAACCATCGGGTGGAGGTGATGCTTCCAAGCTCCTTTGGGCAGAAGGTTTGTGGCATGTGTGGCAACTACAACGGGATAGCAAGAGATGACTTCCAGAACCCAGAAGGGACAATGGAGCCAGACTCCACCAGCCTGGGTAACAGCTGGGAAGTGTCCAACAACAGCAGGTGGGTATAGCTCCCAGTAGCCCTGGGGACATATTGGGCAAGGGCAGGAGGAGGAGACACCAGGAGAAGTGCACAAATGACCCACGAACCCTTCTGCCTGTCTTTTCACAGCTGCTCAGCAGGACCTCTGCCCATCCCAGCCTGCAACGAGACCGACAAGCAACTGATCAGCAGCAGCCACTTCTGTGGGCTCCTCAATGACACCAGTGGCCCGTTTCAGGTGTGCCACGCTGTGCTGAGCCCCAGCAGCTACTTTGAAACCTGCAGCTATGACCTGTGTGAGCTGGGGCTGGACCGTGAGACCCTGTGCAAGAGCCTGCAGTCCTATGCAGATGCTTGCCAGTCACTCGGCGTGCAGATACCTGCGTGGAGGAACGAAACCTTCTGCCGTAAGTCCAGACATGGTACCTGGGGCTGCTGCTCTAGGGAAAACACAGGACAGGATTGGAAGAGTGAGGTGGCGAGTAAGAACTATTCTCCCTATGGGCTGTAGGGATATACAGGTAGATATCAGTATTGGAGGCACCAGCTGTTTTGTCTGTGTTTCATTTTGATTGGGTAGGGCTGTGAATACATGTAGAGCCAAAAACACCACAGAGAAAATAGAGATAGAGCTACTTTTTCAAAGGGGGATGTTCAGCAGAAATGTGTGTTCTGTTCCCCAAGTAATTTGTTGGGTCATCTGTCTCTGCAGCGATTGCTTGTCCAGCCAACAGTCACTACGAGCCCTGTGCTGCAGCCTGTCCTGCCACCTGTGTTGACCCGATGGCTCCTGTTACCTGCAGCCTGCCGTGCGTGGAGGGCTGTGTGTGCGACAGCGGGTACCTGCTCTACAACGACCGCTGCGTGCCCAGCCAGCAGTGCGGGTGCTGGCACAACGGGCAGCACTACCCCGTGGGCTCTGAGTTCTGGACGGACAACACCTGCTCCTCCAAGTGCACCTGTCCCTCTCGGGGAAGCAAAGTGCAGTGCTTCAATGCCTCCTGCCCTGCGGGCCAGTACTGCGGGGTGCAGAACGGCAAACCCGTGTGCCTTGAACACTCCTACGGCATCTGCCACGTCCACGGGGACCCCCACTACCAAACCTTTGACAAGGTGACGCACAACTTCATGGGCAACTGCACCTACACCCTGGCCAAAGTGTGCTCCAACACCACCTCCCTGCCCTACTTCAACGTGGAGGCCAAGAACGAGCACCGTGGCAGCACCCGGGTGTCCTACGTGCGCGAAGTCGTGGTTGAGGTGTATGGACAGCGCATCGTCATCATCAAGCAGCAGAAGAGCCACGTGCTGGTACGCAGTGGGGCTGGAATGAGCATGGGGCAGCTGCAAGGCAGGGCTGGCTGCTGTTGTCAGGTTCTGGCACACACCAAAATCCCAGGAATGGGTGGGTTTCCCTGGGAAGCACCGCGTTGCAATTTTTCCCTTTTGGGAGGGGCTGGAGGAGGAGGAGACAAATGGGGAACACGGGCCATGTTGGGCACAGTGCAGAACCCAGCACACAGCTCTGTGAGCCCCAGTCCTGTTGGGGTGTGGGCACATCCCAGACAGCTGTTTGCCGTGCCTGGGCTGGCTGCTGCTTTCCCAGGGCAGGAGCAGCCCGGCAGGCCGGGAACAGGCCCGGGGCCCACTGTGGTGCGTGTGCTGTAGGTGAACAACGTGCGCCAGACATTGCCGGTGAGCGCAGCAGGAGGGGCCATCACGGTGAGCAGGAGCGGTCGCTACATCATCCTGGAGACAGACTTCAGCCTCAGAGTGTCCTACGACGCTGACCACTCGGTGGAGGTGAAGGTGCCCACCACCTACTTCAACCTGACCTGTGGCATGTGTGGCAACTTCAACAACCGCAGAGACGATGAATACATGATGCCCAATGGGCAGCAAGCTGCAGACTCCAATGCTCTGGGGGAGAGCTGGCAGGTGCCAGACAGTGACCCCTCCTGCGGTGTCCCTGTGCCCTCCCCACCCTGCAGTGCAGAAGATGAGAAGCTCTATGGCTCCGACCAGTTCTGTGGCATCCTGACCGCCAGGCCTAGCTCTTTTGAGAGCTGCCATGGCGTCATCAACCCCCAAGACTACTTTGACACCTGCTTGTATGACCTGTGTGCCCTGAATGGTAGCCAGGAGCTCCTGTGTGCTGCTCTGGAGGCCTATGCTGACGCGTGCCAGGCAGCTGGTGTGACTCTTCTTCCCTGGAGGAATGCTACCTTCTGCCGTGAGTACCTGCCTGGCCATTGCCAGAAAGGGAAACGGGCCACACCCTCTGCTCTGAACCTCTGACCAATGTGTCTCTTAGATCTTTCCATTCCCTCCAGGCTCTCTGAAGTTTTCTGGTTGTAATTTTCCCCTTGCCATTGCAGCCCTGCAGTGTCCTCCCAACAGCTACTATGACTCCTGCATGACCGGCTGTCCTGCCACCTGTGTTGACCCTCAAGCCCCACAGAACTGCTCCAAGCCTTGTGTGGAGGGCTGTGCATGTAGCTCTGGCTTCCTGCTGAGCGGAGACACCTGTGTGCCCGAGGCCAGCTGCGGCTGCCACTTTGAGGGCAACTACTATACTGTGAGTGAAAACCCTGCCCTGCTTTGCAGACCCCTGCCACCCCACGCCTCTGCTTGTACTTTCCGGCCTCACACACTGAGGGTTGGTGTTTCCCTGCCTGCAGCAAGGGGAATCCTTCGTGAATGAGAACTGCACTCGCTGGTGCCAGTGTGAAGCCAAAGGCCAGATGGTTTGCTCTGCCCTGTCCTGTGGTGAGGATGAGGTCTGCAAGGTCCAGGATGGCCAGAGGGGCTGTTACCCAGCCAGCACTGCCGTCTGCCACATCTACGGTGATCCACATTACAGCACCTTTGATGGGAAGCTCCACCACTTCCAGGGCTCCTGCAACTACACAGTGGTGACGGGCTGTGACAACTCCTCCGTTGGCTTCAGCATCACCACCCGCAACAAACACCGCGGCAGCCAGAGCTGGACAGCTCTGAACTCTGTGGCACTGTCCCTTGAAGGCCTCCACATTGCACTGCGCCAGCACAAGGCAGTCTATGTAAGCCTCTCACTTTGTACCTGGGAACAACAGACACACTGGACACTCTTAAAATACCCCTCTGTCCCCAGGGAGAGCTTGCTGTTCCCTCAGCCTGCTGCGTGCTCTCAGAACAGCATGGGAGAGCTCTGAGCGGGGCCACATATGGCTGCTCATGCAGACACAGATTCTTGGTTGCTTTCCTGAGCTTTCAGAGTGCCATTGGTCCAGGGTTGCTGCTGCCCTCATAGGCCTGGGCAGGGTTTCTCATGCCAGCAGAGCTTCTGGCTCACTGGCCCTGGCACTACCCTGGTGAGGAACAGTGACCTCTCACTGGAGGGCACCTATTCATGCTTCTGTTTCCCTCTGTTGCCCTTCTCCAGATCAATGGTGCCCTGGTCTCCCTGCCTGCTTCTCCTGCCCCCGGCATCACCATTTCCCTGAGCGGCTCCTACGTGCGGGTTTCCACCAAGCTGGGCCTGCAGCTGCAGTTCAATGGGGACCATGAGCTCCTAGTGAAGGTGTCTGAGAAGTACAAGGACAAACTCTGTGGGCTGTGTGGGACTTACACTGGGAGCCAGCAGGATGACTTCATGCGACCCGATGGGGTGGTTGTACCCGACTTCAACGACTTTGGAACCAGCTGGAGGGTGCCAGATGATGAGTGGCCGTGAGTCCTTGTTCCATCATGTGGATGAGCCACAGGAGGGAATGTAGGAGAGGGGAGCAATGAGGGACATCAGGAGGGAGGTCTGGTGATGGCAAATGTGGGGCAAGGGAGAAGAGGCAGCTTCCTGAGCCCTGGGAGAATGGGCTGAGCTTGGGCAGGATGCTTCTCCTAAGCTGCTTGGATCGCAACTGCCTCAGTGGGTTGTTTCTGTCCTCCTGAAACCAGGGAGGGCAATGGTGCATGTGGGGCATGTGTTCCACTCTTTCAAGTGACAGCCATGGGTGCCTTTCTTAATGAGGGATCTGGACTGCAGAAGCTGAGGTTCTGGCTGGGGAGTAGGTCAGGAAATGCAGTGGCTGCTGTCAGCAGGCTGCAGGGAACTCAGGGCTGTTTGTCTGCTTTGTAGGTGTGACCCAGCCATCAGCCCACCTGCATCCTGCTCCCCTGCTGAAGAGGAGGCAGCTAAGCAGCAGTGTTCACTCCTCACACAACTTGGTGGCCCATTCCAGCCATGCCATGCAGTTCTGCCACCCAAGACATACTTTGAGAGCTGTGTCTATGACCAGTGTGCCACAGGCGGCAGCACGGAGCAGCTCTGCAATGACCTGGGGGCCTATGCTGCAGCCTGTGCTGAGGCGGGCGTTGCTCTGGGAGACTGGAGTGCTGGCACTGTCTGTGGTAAGCCTTCTGTTGACCACCTCTGATTTCCTTGAATCTCAGAGACAAGGAAGTTCATGGGCAGTTAATGAGGCAGAGATTTCCCCATGTATCACATAACTAACCACTCTGGTGAGCCAGCCCTTGCATGAGGAGACTCTTCCAGACAGGTGGAAACCCTGTCCTGCTCTTTGTTTGCAATGGAGTGGGGTGTGTTATGGGAATTGTGCAACATCCCCATTTGGGACCAAATCTCCATTATCAAACATACCTCCTCCTCCAATTGTGCATCACTCTGTTTCGTTCACCTGCTCCTACAACCTTGCCTCCCTTTCCAGGCACTACAACGTCACCTCCATATACAACAACGTCACCGTCACCTGGAACGAGCACAGGTACTGCTCTCTCCCATCTGAGCTTTTTAGTGGCTATGACAAGCTCTTCCGCCTTGGCTGGCCGCTCTTGCCTCTCCATGGGCATGCCATAGATGTGCATGGATGTACCTGAGCCCTGCTGTTCTTGGGGAAAAGGTGGCCTCACGCTCACTCTAAAACATCTGCTTTTCTTTCTGCCCCATGTTCAGCTCCACCAACAGACTGCAATTTTGCCTGCACGTTTGAAGAGGACTTGTGTGGGTGGGTCCAGGCAGATTACAGCAGCATTGACTGGATAAGGAACAAAGGCCCAACACCCACGCCAAATACTGGCCCATCCTCTGACCACACAACAGGAGGTAGGAACAGCAATCAGGACACAGGCTGAGGGGTGGCCCCACAAAGATGGCAACAAACTTCTAACAACAAACACAGACCACGTCTTTGCTGGCCTTCCTCCAGAGCAATTTGTCTGGAGTCCCCGAGGGCCAGATGATTCCTCTGGGAGGATTTCCAGCCCTGGCAATCGATTTGTGCTGCCCCCAGAGCAGGCAAGGACCTGCCATGCAGGGGAGAATGCAAAGTACAGCTTGATGACCTGTCGGTCTCATGGGAAGACAAATGAGTCTGTGACTCTGTTATGAGATCCTGGCTTTTCCAGAAGGCAAAGAGGAGGGTTCTCCAACTCAGCAGAGCCATGTGAGGACTGTGACAATACTATGAAGGTGTTGCCATGTCCCAGTCCAAAGCATCCATCTGCCATGGCCCTGAGAGCACCTTCATAGAGGCACTTGGTTCTGGGGAGGGTTGTAGCTTGTGAAGGAACTGTGTTTGCTCTCCCCTCCTTTGGCCTGCCTGAACCTGCAGTTGGGGTGCTCCCAGGACTGTGCTTGGGTTGTCCCTGGCTGCTTTGGGTAGCTCTGATGCATCTGTGACATTGTGGCTCGTGCTTTGTTTCAGATGGCTACTACATCTTCCTGCAAGGCAGTGCTGATACTCTCTCTGGTTTTGTGGCTCGCCTGGTCAGTCAGGAGTGCAGCTGGGAAGGAACACTCTGCTTCAGCTTCTGGTACCACATGTATGGAACTGCTCAAAACATGGCCCTGCGGGTGTACATGCAAAAGGGTGAGGAGCTGGTGGAGGTCTGGAAAGAAGTTGGGAACCATGGAGACAGGTGGTACTTGGGAGAGGTCACAGTGAACACCACAGGAAACTTCCAGGTAAGGCCACAGGCTGTCAGTGTCACCTCAGAGGAGCTGTGCTTTCTAATGGCTCTTCACACAAGCAGCTGGAGCTAATGCTGGGAACAATTCCTTCCCTTAGATCCTGCTGGACGGAGAATGGGGTGAAGATGTGAGGAGCAACATAGCATTGGATGATCTCTCCGTTGTACAGGGAGCCTGTGCAGGTACAAGGCTTGGCTTTGGGAATGGCAGCTTGAGACATGTCACTGACCGAGGTGGCAGGCTGTGCTGGAGGCACAGCTGGCCCAGAGGAAGGAGCGCAGGTTGTCTTTGGGCACTGATGCACCTTGTGCCCAAGTCTACTCTCCTCTGGGAGGTTGGGGCACTGGCAATGCCTGCAGTCACGCTTTTAGTTCACATGTTATAAGGCCCAAGGACAAGACAGGTACAGAAGTGCCTTATCTGCTGGTGTGACCCAACTAAGCTGGTGGCAGAGCCATGGAGTGGGACAGCTCTGCCGGAGATGACACTCTTCAATCCCTATCCGGGCTATGCCTGGTCATGGTGTTGGGTACCTCAGAAGGGTGAGGGAACCAGCTGTCTGCAACAAACCTCCCTTGTTGGTACACATCGCTCTAACTCTCTCTTCTACTAGGTACATCGACACCAACACCCACGGTCCCCTTGCCAGGTAACACAACACAGCCTGTAGTCACCACCTCACCAATCAGACCCACACCCAGCTCAGGTACTGCCATGTTTCATCCCTGTCTCCTACTGCTCCTTAAAAGTGTTCATTTTGTTTCCTCCATGTCCATCACCATAGGGCATGTCTGTCTCTTCCTTCATTCTGTCTATGCTGTTGGAATTATTTTTGATGTGGAGTCATTGTCCTGTGTCTCTCCTGGGCATCCTGAGCCTTTCTGGTTTTGGCTTTTTGGCTGTTTGTGATGAGTGGTCAAGGTGCCTCGCAACAAAACTCCCCTGTTGGTGCACATCTCTTCTAACTCTCCCTCGTGCTAGGTCCTTTGACACCAACACCCATGAGAGCTGTGCCAGGCACCACAATGCAGCCTGTAGTCACCACCTCACCAACCAGACCCACACCCTCCTCAAGCGCTCCCACCTCCCATCCCCTTCTGATTCTGCCTGTTGAAACTTTTCAATTGCTTCCTCCAAGACCCATGACACGGGGTGTTGGGTCTGTACCAATGGAGGGTGTGCCTCCTCCTATCTCCCAGTTCTGCTGCTGGTGGTAGCACTTTTGCAGAGTTATAACAGGGCCATGCCTGCCCTTGGTCTCTCGGGCCAGTGTGTCTGCTTTTAGAGGAAGGCTGGATTAGCTGCTTACAACAGAGGCCCATGTTGACACTTGCCACTTCTTCCTGTGTCTCTCCATAGGTCCACTTCCTACTACACCCCCTACTCTGCTGCCTAACATTACAACACCGTCAACACCAAGACCAACAACACCACCAGGAATGTCCTCAGGTACTGCTATTATTCCTAGAGTTCTGAGTGCTCTCCAAAACGCATTCTTGCAACATGGTGCATTTCCTTTAAAGGGCTGTTATTTGATTTATTTCAGTCTCTCTCAATAATTAGACATGCATTGAATGCTCTTCCATTTCCAAGGATATGTGTGGGACAGCTGTGCTTCCAGCAATAGGATGTTTCAGTAGCTTTGAACAGTATGTCTGCAAAAATCTAGATCGTGATACAGATCTAGAATGCCTCTGCTTCTCCATAAAGGCAATAGACCAGTCATGCACTAGATACTGTTTGAACAAAGTGAGCTGGGGAGAAGAGGCAGTAAGAGGTGCTCAGCTGAAAGTTTCCTCTGGTCTTTCCACTGTCAGGCACCTGTGTAGTGGAAGGAGACCCTCACTACCACACATTTGACAAGCAGTTACACAATTTCATGGGCACCTGCACCTACACCCTCTCCAAGCTGTGTGACAGCAACAGCTCCCTGCCCTACTTCAACGTGGAAGCGGCCAACGAGCACAGGGGAGGCAACACCCGTGTGTCCTATGTCCGATACGTGGATGTTGATGTGGCTGACCTGCGGATAAGGCTGGGACAGGGCGGAGTGGTGACGGTGAGCCTGAGGGGGAGATGCTGTGGGGCTGTGGTGAGCAGAGAGAACTGTGCCAGATGGGCTGCTCCAATCCTGTCTGGCTTCCTGTCCTTCCAGGTCAATGGGGTGGAAGAGATCCTGCCTTGCAGCCCAACTGAGGGTGTGCAGATCTCGTCCAGTGGGCTCTACACCATGGTCATGACTGACTTTGGCTTGAGAGTCAAGTTTGATGGGAACCATCGGGTGGAGGTGACACTTCCAAGCTCCTTTGGGCAGAAGGTTTGTGGCATGTGTGGCAACTACAACGGGATAGCAAGAGATGACTTCCAGAACCCAGAAGGGACAATGGAGCCAGACTCCACCAGCCTGGGTAACAGCTGGGAAGTGTCCAACAACAGCAGGTGGGTATAGCTCCCAGTAGCCCTGGGGACATATTGGGCAAGGGCAGGAGGAGGAGACACCAGGAGAAGTGCACAAATGACCCACGAACCCTTCTGCCTGTCTTTTCACAGCTGCTCAGCAGGACCTCTGCCCATCCCAGCCTGCAACGAGACCGACAAGCAACTGATCAGCAGCAGCCACTTCTGCGGGCTCCTCAATGACACCAGTGGCCCGTTTCAGGTGTGCCACGCTGTGCTGAGCCCCAGCAGCTACTTTGAAACCTGCAGCTATGACCTGTGTGAGCTGGGGCTGGACCGTGAGACCCTGTGCAAGAGCCTGCAGTCCTATGCAGATGCTTGCCAGTCACTCGGCGTGCAGATACCTGCGTGGAGGAACGAAACCTTCTGCCGTAAGTCCAGACATGGTACCTGGGGCTGCTGCTCTAGGGAAAACACAGGACAGGATTGGAAGAGGGAGCTGGCGAGAAAGAGCTATTCTCCCTATGGGCTGTAGGGATATATGGGTAGATATCAGTATTGGAGGCACCAGCTGTTTTGTCTGTGTTTCATTTTGATTGGGTAGGGCTGTGAATACATGTAGAGCCAAAAACACCACAGAGAAAATAGAGATAGAGCTACTTTTTCAAAGGGGGATGTTCAGCAGAAATGTGTGTTCTGTTCCCCAAGTAATTTGTTGGGTCATCTGTCTCTGCAGCGATTGCTTGTCCAGCCAACAGTCACTACGAGCCCTGTGCTGCAGCCTGCCCTGCCACCTGTGTTGACCCAACAGCTCCCTACAACTGCAGCCTGCCGTGCGTGGAGGGCTGTGTGTGCGACAGCGGGTACCTGCTCTACAACGACCGCTGCGTGCCCAGCCAGCAGTGCGGGTGCTGGCACAACGGGCAGCACTACCCCGTGGGCTCTGAGTTCTGGACGGACAACACCTGCTCCTCCAAGTGCACCTGTCCCTCTCGGGGAAGCAAAGTGCAGTGCTTCAATGCCTCCTGCCCTGCGGGCCAGTACTGCGGGGTGCAGAACGGCAAACCCGTGTGCCTTGAACACTCCTACGGCATCTGCCACGTCCACGGGGACCCCCACTACCAAACCTTTGACAAGGTGACGCACAACTTCATGGGCAACTGCACCTACACCCTGGCCAAAGTGTGCTCCAACACCACCTCCCTGCCCTACTTCAACGTGGAGGCCAAGAACGAGCACCGTGGCAGCACCCGGGTGTCCTACGTGCGCGAAGTCGTGGTTGAGGTGTATGGACAGCGCATCGTCATCATCAAGCAGCAGAAGAGCCACGTGCTGGTACGCAGTGGGGCTGGAATGAGCATGGGGCAGCTGCAAGGCAGGGCTGGCTGCTGTTGTCAGGTTCTGGCACGCACCAAAATCCCAGGAATGGGTGGGTTTCCCTGGGAAGCACCGCGTTGCAATTTTTCCCTTTTGGGAGGGGCTGGAGGAGGAGGAGACAAATGGGGAACACGGGCCATGTTGGGCACAGTGCAGAACCCAGCACACAGCTCTGTGAGCCCCAGTCCTGTTGGGGTGTGGGCACATCCCAGACAGCTGTTTGCCGTGCCTGGGCTGGCTGCTGCTTTCCCAGGGCAGGAGCAGCCCGGCAGGCCGGGAACAGGCCCGGGGCCCACTGTGGTGCGTGTGCCATAGGTGAACAACGTGCGCCAGACGTTGCCGGTGAGCGCAGCAGGAGGGGCCATCACGGTGAGCAGGAGCGGTCGCTACATCGTCCTGGAGACAGACTTCAGCCTCAGAGTGTCCTACGACGCTGACCACTCGGTGGAGGTGAAGGTGCCCACCACCTACTTCAACCTGACCTGTGGCATGTGTGGCAACTTCAACAACCGCAGAGACGATGAATACATGATGCCCAATGGGCAGCAAGCTGCAGACTCCAATGCTCTGGGGGAGAGCTGGCAGGTGCCAGACAGTGACCCCTCCTGCGGTGTCCCTGTGCCCTCCCCACCCTGCAGTGCAGAAGATGAGAAGCTCTATGGCTCCGACCAGTTCTGTGGCATCCTGACCGCCAGGCCTAGCTCTTTTGAGAGCTGCCATGGCGTCATCAACCCCCAGGACTACTTTGACACCTGCTTGTATGACCTGTGTGCCCTGAATGGTAGCCAGGAGTTCCTGTGTGCTGCTCTGGAGGCCTATGCTGACGCGTGCCAGGCAGCTGGTGTGACTCTTCTTCCCTGGAGGAATGCTACCTTCTGCCGTGAGTACCTGCCTTGCCATTGCCAGAAAGGGAAATGGGCCACACCCTCTGCTCTGAACCTCTGACCAATGTGTCTCTTAGATCTTTCCATTCCCTCCAGGCTCTCTGAAGTTTTCTGGTCGTAATTTTCCCCTTGCCATTGCAGCCCTGCAGTGTCCTCCCAACAGCTACTATGACTCCTGCATGACCGGCTGTCCTGCCACCTGTGTTGACCCTCAAGCCCCACAGAACTGCTCCAAGCCTTGTGTGGAGGGCTGTGCATGTAGCTCTGGCTTCCTGCTGAGCGGAGACACCTGTGTGCCCGAGGCCAGCTGCGGCTGCCACTTTGAGGGCAACTACTATACTGTGAGTGAAAACCCTGCCCTGCTTTGCAGACCCCTGCCACCCCACGCCTCTGCTTGTACTTTCCGGCCTCACACACTGAGGGTTGGTGTTTCCCTGCCTGCAGCAAGGGGAATCCTTCGTGAATGAGAACTGCACTCGCCGGTGCCAGTGTGAAGCCAAAGGCCAGATGGTTTGCTCTGCCCTGTCCTGTGGTGAGGACGAGGTCTGCAAGGTCCAGGATGGCCAGAGGGGCTGTTACCCAGCCAGCACTGCCGTCTGCCACATCTACGGTGATCCACATTACAGCACCTTTGATGGGAAGCTCCACCACTTCCAGGGCTCCTGCAACTACACAGTGGTGACGGGCTGTGACAACTCCTCCGTTGGCTTCAGCATCACCACCCGCAACAAACACCGCGGCAGCCAGAGCTGGACAGCTCTGAACTCTGTGGCACTGTCCCTTGAAGGCCTCCACATTGCACTGCGCCAGCACAAGGCAGTCTATGTAAGCCTCTCACTTTGTACCTGGGAACAACAGACACACTGGACACTCTTAAAATACCCCTCTGTCCCCAGGGAGAGCTTGCTGTTCCCTCAGCCTGCTGCGTGCTCTCAGAACAGCATGGGAGAGCTCTGAGCGGGGCCACATATGGCTGCTCATGCAGACACAGATTCTTGGTTGCTTTCCTGAGCTTTCAGAGTGCCATTGGTCCAGGGTTGCTGCTGCCCTCATAGGCCTGGGCAGGGTTTCTCATGCCAGCAGAGCTTCTGGCTCACTGGCCCTGGCACTACCCTGGTGAGGAACAGTGACCTCTCACTGGAGGGCACCTATTCATGCTTCTGTTTCCCTCTGTTGCCCTTCTCCAGATCAATGGTGCCCTGGTCTCCCTGCCTGCTTCTCCTGCCCCCGGCATCACCATTTCCCTGAGCGGCTCCTACGTGCGGGTTTCCACCAAGCTGGGCCTGCAGCTGCAGTTCAATGGGGACCATGAGCTCCTAGTGAAGGTGTCTGAGAAGTACAAGGACAAACTCTGTGGGCTGTGTGGGACTTACACTGGGAGCCAGCAGGATGACTTCATGCGACCCGATGGGGTGGTTGTACCCGACTTCAACGACTTTGGAACCAGCTGGAGGGTGCCAGATGATGAGTGGCCGTGAGTCCTTGTTCCATCATGTGGATGAGCCACAGGAGGGAATGTGGGAGAGGGGAGCAATGAGGGACATCAGGAGGGAGGTCTGGTGATGGCAAATGTGGGGCAAGGGAGAAGAGGCAGCTTCCTGAGCCCTGGGAGAATGGGCTGAGCTTGGGCAGGATGCTTCTCCTAAGCTGCTTGGATCGCAACTGCCTCAGTGGGTTGTTTCTGTCCTCCTGAAACCAGGGAGGGCAATGGTGCATGTGGGGCATGTGTTCCACTCTTTCAAGTGACAGCCATGGGTGCCTTTCTTAATGAGGGATCTGGACTGCAGAAGCTGAGGTTCTGGCTGGGGAGTAGGTCAGGAAATGCAGTGGCTGCTGTCAGCAGGCTGCAGGGAACTCAGGGCTGTTTGTCTGCTTTGTAGGTGTGACCCAGCCATCAGCCCGCCTGCATCCTGCTCCCCTGCTGAAGAGGAGGCAGCTAAGCAGCAGTGTTCACTCCTCACACAACTCGGTGGCCCATTCCAGCCATGCCATGCAGTTCTGCCACCCAAGACATACTTTGAGAGCTGTGTCTATGACCAGTGTGCCACGGGTGGCAGCACGGAGCAGCTCTGCAATGACCTGGGGGCCTATGCTGCAGCCTGTGCTGAGGCGGGCGTTGCTCTGGGAGACTGGAGTGCTGGCACTGTCTGTGGTAAGCCTTCTGTTGACCACCTCTGATTTCCTTGAATCTCAGGGACAAGGAAGGGGGCAGTTCTGGGCGCAGTTCATGGGACAGAGATTACCCCTTGTATCACATAACTAACCACTCTGGTGAGCCAGCCCTTGCATGAGGAGACTCTTCCAGACAGGTGGAAACCCTGTCCTGCTCTTTGTTTGCAATGGAGTGGGGTGTGTTATGGGAATTGTGCAACATCCCCATTTGGGACCAAATCTCCATTATCAAACATACCTCCTCCACTTGCGCTTCACTCTGTTTCGTTCACCTGCTCCTACAACCTTGCCTCCCTTTCCAGGCACTACAACGTCACCTCCACATATAACAACATCACCGTCGCCTGGAACGAGCACAGGTACTGCTCTCTCCCATCTGAGCTTTTTAGTGGCTATGACAAGCTCTTCCCCCTTGGCTGGCCACTCTTGCCTCTCCATGGGCATGCCATAGATGTGCATGGATGTACCTGAGCCCTGCGGTTCATGGGGAAAAGGTGGCCTCACGCTCACTCTAAAACATCTGCTTTTCTTTCTGCCCCATGTTCAGCTCCACCAACAGACTGCAATTTTGCCTGCACGTTTGAAGAGGACTTGTGTGGGTGGGTCCAGGCAGATTACAGCAGCATTGACTGGATAAGGAACAAAGGCCCAACGCCCACGCCAAATACTGGCCCATCCTCTGACCACACAACAGGAGGTAGGAACAGCAATCAGGACACAGGCTGAGGGGTGGCCCCACAAAGATGGCAACAAACTTCTAACAACAAACACAGACCACGTCTTTGCTGGCCTTCCTCCAGAGCAATTTGTCTGGAGTCCCCGAGGGCCAGATGATTCCTCTGGGAGGATTTCCAGCCCTGGCAATCGATTTGTGCTGCCCCCAGAGCAGGCAAGGACCTGCCATGCAGGGGAGAATGCAAAGTACAGCTTGATGACCTGTCGGTCTCATGGGAAGACAAATGAGTCTGTGACTCTGTTATGAGATCCTGGCTTTTCCAGAAGGCAAAGAGGAGGGTTCTCCAACTCAGCAGAGCCATGTGAGGACTGTGACAATACTATGAAGGTGTTGCCATGTCCCAGTCCAAAGCATCCATCTGCCATGGCCCTGAGAGCACCTTCATAGAGGCACTTGGTTCTGGGGAGGGTTGTAGCTTGTGAAGGAACTGTGTTTGCTCTCCCCTCCTTTGGCCTGCCTGAACCTGCAGTTGGGGTGCTCCCAGGACTGTGCTTGGGTTGTCCCTGGCTGCTTTGGGTAGCTCTGATGCATCTGTGACATTGTGGCTCGTGCTTTGTTTCAGATGGCTACTACATCTTCCTGCAAGGCAGTGCTGATACTCTCTCTGGTTTTGTGGCTCGCCTGGTCAGTCCGGAGTGCAGCTGGGAAGGAACACTCTGCTTCAGCTTCTGGTACCACATGTATGGAACTGCTCAAAACATGGCCCTGCGGGTGTACGTGCAGAAGGGTGAGGAGCTGGTGGAGGTCTGGAAAGAAGTTGGGAACCATGGAGACATGTGGTACTTGGGAGAGGTCACAGTGAACACCACAGGAAACTTCCAGGTAAGGCCACAGGCTGTCAGTGTCACCTCAGAGGAGCTGTGCTTTCTAATGGCTCTTCACACAAGCAGCTGGAGCTAATGCTGGGAACCATTCCTTCCCTTAGATCCTGCTGGACGGAGAATGGGGTGAAGATGTGAGGAGCAACATAGCATTGGATGATCTCTCCGTTGTACAGGGAGCCTGTGCAGGTACAAGGCTTGGCTTTGGGAATGGCAGCTTGAGACATGTCACTGACCGAGGTGGCAGGCTGTGCTGGAGGCACAGCTGGCCCAGAGGAAGGAGCGCAGGTTGTCTTTGGGCACTGATGCACCTTGTGCCCAAGTCTACTCTCCTCTGGGAGGTTGGGGCACTGGCAATGCCTGCAGTCACGCTTTTAGTTCACATGTTATAAGGCCCAAGGACAAGACAGGTACAGAAGTGCCTTATCTGCTGGTGTGACCCAACTAAGCTGGTGGCAGAGCCATGGAGTGGGACAGCTCTACCTGAGATGACACTCTTCAATCCCTGTCCTGGCTATGCCTGGTCATGGTGTTGGGTACCTCAGAAGGGTGAGGGAACCAGCTGTCTGCAACAAACCTCCCTTGTTGGTACACATCTCTCTAACTCTCTCTTCTACTAGGTACATCGACACCAACACCCACGGTCCCCTTGCCAGGTAACACAACACAGCCTGTAGTCACCACCTCACCAACCAGACCCACACCCAGCTCAGGTACTGCCATGTTTCATCCCTGTCTCCTACTGCTCCTTAAAAGTGTTCATTTTGTTTCCTCCATGTCCATCACCATAGGGCATGTCTGTCTCTTCCTTCATTCTGTCTATGCTGTTGGAATTATTTTTGATGTGGAGTCATTGTCCTGTGTCTCTCCTGGGCATCCTGAGCCTTTCTGGTTTTGGCTTTTTGGCTGTTTGTGATGAGTGGTCAAGGTGCCTCGCAACAAAACTCCCCTGTTGGTGCACATCTCTTCTAACTCTCCCTCGTGCTAGGTCCTTTGACACCAACACCCATGAGAGCTGTGCCAGGCACCACAATGCAGCCTGTAGTCACCACCTCACCAACCAGACCCACACCCTCCTCAAGCGCTCCCACCTCGCATCCCCTTCTGATTCTGCCTGTTGAAACTTTTCAATTGCTTCCTCCAAGACCCATGACACGGGGTGTTGGGTCTGTACCAATGGAGGGTGTGCCTCCTCCTATCTCCCAGTTCTGCTGCTGGTGGTAGCACTTTTGCAGAGATATAACAGGGCCATGCCTGCCCTTGGTCTCTCGGGCCAGTGTGTCTGCTTTTAGAGGAAGGCTGGATTAGCTGCTTACAACAGAGGCCCATGTTGACACTTGCCACTTCTTCCTGTGTCTCTCCATAGGTCCACTTCCTACTACACCCCCTACTCTGCTGCCTAACATTACAACACCGTCAACACCAAGACCAACAACACCACCAGGAATGTCCTCAGGTACTGCTATTATTCCTAGAGTTCTGAGTGCTCTCCAAAACGCATTCTTGCAACATGGTGCATTTCCTTTAAAGGGCTGTTATTTGATTTATTTCAGTCTCTCTCAATAATTAGACATGCATTGAATGCTCTTCCATTTCCAAGGATATGTGTGGGACAGCTGTGCTTCCAGCAATAGGATGTTTCAGTAGCTTTGAACAGTATGTCTGCAAAAATCTAGATCGTGATACAGATCTAGAATGCCTCTGCTTCTCCATAAAGGCAATAGACCAGTCATGCACTAGATACTGTTTGAACAAAGTGAGCTGGGGAGAAGAGGCAGTAAGAGGTGCTCAGCTGAAAGTTTCCTCTGGTCTTTCCACTGTCAGGCACCTGTGTAGTGGAAGGAGACCCTCACTACCACACATTTGACAAGCAGTTACACAATTTCATGGGCACCTGCACCTACACCCTCTCCAAGCTGTGTGACAGCAACAGCTCCCTGCCCTCCTTCAATGTGCAAGTGGCCAATGAGTTGCTGATAGTGCAGCAGTCTTTTCTTTCTAATCAGCCCCTCATTAATTCTTCCTATTTTATCAGAAAAAGCCTTTCAGATGTAGCACTAAAAACTCTGCTCCCCTTTATATAACAATGTCTTAATCATGCCTTTTACCCAACTTTCTTCATCAACCTCTTGCATAGATTTCTTACACACCAGAATAGATTATTTGTGTGTCCAAAGACTGAACGCTGGGTTGGCCTTTGGAGTCTATTGAGTGGTGTAATCACTGTTCCATCTGAGCAATAAATTCAGCATTAAACAAACAATCTGGGAACCTAGAAACTGCAGAAGTCTGGTGAAGACTGAGAGGGACGTTTTCCTTCTTCACAGGTCGTGCTTCCTGCAGTGCCTCTGGGGACCCACATTACAACACTTTTGACCACAAAGTCCATAATTTCATGGGAAATTGCACTTACACCCTCTCCAAAGTGTGCACTGCCTCAGAGAGTCTTCCATACTTCGATGTGTCCACAACAAATGAGCACAGAGGAGCCAACACCAAAGTCTCATATGTGAAGTCAGTGCATGTGGAAGTCTATGACCATCAGATTTCTCTGCTGAAAAACAAGAAAGTGAATGTAAGAAAATACTATTTAAAAGACATGTATAATTTTTAACTGGCATGCAGATAATTATTATCTCCGTATAGTTTCTAACAAAACTTTATCTTTTTATTGACTATATATACCTCTTGTAATGAGATCTCCAACAAACTTGCTCAGATGTTCTTTGATCAGTTACAGTTCCCCTATGCACAAGATCCTATCTTTCAGCAATCTGTTTTAGCTGCTGGTAGTTGTAGGAGTCCCAAAAGCCATACACTGACTTTCACAATTTGCTGTACAGGTTAATGGTCACAGAATGACCTTGCCTGTATTTATTGAAAAGAAGATCAGTATTCAAAGCAGTGGTGGATATGTTCTCTTGGAAACTGACTTTGGACTGTGGGTGAGATATGATGGAAATCACTATGCAGAAGTCTCTGTGCCCTCTAATTACAGTGGTCTGCTCTGTGGCCTCTGTGGTAAGTGGTAGCAGTTGATTACTTTTTTTTTTTTCCTTAGCATGCAGAAATTACAAGAGTAGTTTGTGTTGTGACTTTCTGATTATCTGGTTTGGATCATCTGGAGTTTTCTAGTTCAATTATCTCTTCATGAGTTTTTCACACTTTCAATGCAGGAAATCTGCCTAAGAATATAATGGTGCAAATAGCATTGCTTAATTTTTAGTCACACATTCTACATGTAGGATGCAAGAAAATGAGCAGGGGTTTTAGATAAGTTTTTTTCTTGGATGTAATCTAGTTACATAGCAACTTACAGACTTCCTGCTTCAAATGTCTGAGCAGCAGCTCTTGTCAGTAATCCAAACACAATTCTCCTCTTATTTTGCCCAGTATAGATTGATGTTACATACATATTCTCCCTAGAATTAAAATTCTCTCATTTTAATTTATTTTACAACCTGAAACCTAAGTTTTTTCTACTGGTTTGAACTTCATGTGTCCCATAAATCTCTTTTTACCCTCACAGGTAATTATAATGGTGATCCAAATGATGATAATATCAAGTCCAATGGTGACATTGCAAGTGATTCTACTGATCTTGGAGAAAGCTGGCTGGTGCCTGAGAATAACACTATGTATGTAAAATCATTTCATCTTGTTGCATTTGCTGTGCAAACTCTTAAAATCAAATATCCACTACTCTTTGCCTTTTTCCCCAGTACCAGTCTACATCTTGCAGCTGCCCATTAGAAGTAGGGAGCTGGACTTTTACATAAACCAGTGAATGATAAGAGGGATTGTGTTCTTTAAGTCTCATTTTCCAAAGCAGCAACTGTTTGTTGAGTGTGAGGGGGGATGGTACATCAGTCCAGTTCCCTGACTGGAAGCCATAACTGTTTGGATCCCATAGCTCTTTTTTTTTCAGCTAAGAATAAGCTTTTGAACCGCCCAGAAGGGATCAAAAAAGGAGCCCATTCAGTGAGAGGGCTGACATCAGCTTTTCAAAGAAGTTGGATAAAGTCTTGTGACTGAAATAAAATGCACTCTTTTGTGCAGGGTAGTGATTTATTAATTTTCCACAGAAAATCTGATAGTAAGAGATGTGAAGCACATGTTTGGTTTGCTTGCTTTCCCCAGATGCTCCAGTGGTGGGAAAGAAGAGCAATGTGATCCTGTGTTGGAGAGTGAAGCAAAGAAAAACACAGCATGTGGCATGATCACAGACCCAACAGGTAGTGTGTTGGTAGATCTATGTGAGCCATTTGATGGAGCATGGTGTAGCTTGTCCCTTCTCTATAGTCTCTTTTTCTGGGCTTATGTTGGAAGCATATAAAGCCTCTGGTGTAAATGGCCAGTGTAAAGCCCATAGGTGCCTGGCTAGAATGTACCATCTGTTCAGACAATGCCAACGTGTCCATGAGTTTTATCTGAGAACCATGGCTGCTTTTTGTGTAATAGTGGCTTGTACCCTGCTTGCTAAAAGAAGCAGCTCAGATGCACTGTCAGTGTGTGTATTACAGACACTTTATCTGAAATTCTGTACATGTTCCCTGCAGTTGGCTAGAATTAGTGGTTTCCCTAGGCAGCAATGGTTAATTTATGTAAGTTATGTTGTATCAATCATGCAAAAAGAAGAAAACCTGATCCAGGGAGCCCATTGTGTATCTATTTCAAGTACTAGATTAACTTAACACAGCCTGGAACACCCACAATATGTTTGCTGTGCCAGAAAATACATGGTGGTCAGTCTTAACATTCCAGTGGGTTGTTTCTATCCTTTTATATATCTTCCTTGATTTACACAGGAATCTTCAAGGACTGTCACAGCAAGGTGCCTCCACAGAATTTCTTTGAAAACTGTGTTTATGACATGTGTTTCACTGGGGGACAGGCAATATCCTTATGCTACGGACTGCAGGCCTATGCTGAGTCGTGTGTCAATGCTGGGATATGCATAGAGTGGAGGAATGCTACTCTCTGCCGTGAGTGTTTTGATATAAATATCTATTCTGAATTTTAACTTCATTGTCCTCTGCCTTCTCCATGCATGTTATTTCATTTTATGTAATGTTCTGAGTATATTCTTCTATTCTCTTAACTGTGTCACTTGATGCCTTTAAATCAGCAGAAAAAGTTTTGCACTCAGCACTCTCCTGTCAGACTTTCTAACAGACATTTTGTATAGTTTCAGGAGCAAACAGTGAAAGCATCAGGAAGAACTTTATCATGATTTTGCCCTTTTGAGTGATCTTTTCTTCTCTCTTTATCTAGCAATGTCCTGTCCTGGAGGCAGCATCTACCAGAGTTGTGGTACTAGGTGTCCCTCTACCTGTTTGAACATGTCAGCAGATGATTCCTGCAGTTCTTTGCCAGTGGAAGGTTGCTTCTGTAAGGAAGGCTATGTTTTGAGTGGAGACAAATGCGTGACAGAAAGCAATTGTGGTTGTGTTGATGAAAAAAACCAGTATCACCAGGCAAGTTACATCAGATATTTCAAGAAAAAAAAGGAAAAAACCAAAAACAGGGGGTCTCATTCTTTACCACTGTGAGGGAAAAACCATATTAATAATACTACCCAATTCACATTTACACCATTAATAATTTCAAGATAGGCTTATTTTGCCAACTTTCTTGGTCCATATACTGCATAGCTACAATCACCCAAATGATTATATATCATGAACATTCAAATACTAATAATTTTATGTCCCCTATGGTTTTACCTTCCTATTTATCTTACAATATATACTTCTACACCCTTTGTTTCCCATGTAGCTGAATGAAAGCTGGTTCCCCCGTTACCCCTGCACTGAGCGCTGCACCTGCAGGGCAGATAACACCATTGAGTGCACATCCTGGGAGTGTGGGGTCCAAGAGGAATGCAGTATTCAGGATGGTGTGCTGGGCTGTCATTCCAATGGTGAGTCCTGCCTGAAAACCACCCCGATGTCAATTCCATCAGTAGATCCTCTTTTCTCCTAGCTTTATTATAAATATCTTTTCATATGGGATGGCAAAAAGTCCCAACTGACTGCTGCCAGTGTTAAGAGATGAAAATGCATGATGCTCTGTCATGCAAGCACAGATGCCCTCCTGTTGTAGTGGATATCAGTAAAAACTGATGCTGCCCGAAAGTTTGCAAGGTTTCTTGGATTCTGTTTGTCCTGATAATGAAAATTCAAGTCCCACATCACCAGTGCTGCAAGCTTTACATTTGGTTGCATTTCTGTGAGAATTGTATTCTGTGGGCCTGCATAATGACAAGTGCATTATGTATTGATGTATATAGATGCAATTTTATTTACTTTATATTTACATCTGTATTTATACAGTTAATTGTGTATTTTTATATAGATAAGTAGAAAAGCTTTGTATTGCTCTCAACTATACTATAAAACATAGCTACAAGAGCATAGAGAAGTGTATACAGAAGTTCATTTGCTGCCAAGTTGTCCTTTTGTATACAATTTGCAAGTTAAATTTAAGAGATGCTTTCTGGAAACTTCTTATTTACAAATAAATGTCATTGGCATGAACCTGAGATGCCTCTCTGAAAGTTTGCCCACATAATAAAGATCAGGATGAGGTTGCTATACTAATGAAAACTGCTTTGGTCATCTGAGTCCATGGTGAAATCCAGTACAAAATCCTTAGATTATTTTTTTCACCTTCAGGTCAAGCAATATGTCAAGTGGTAGGAGATCCCCATTATTTCACTTTTGATGGAATGAAGTACACTTTTGTGGGAACCTGCACCTACACTTTGGTTGAAGTTGTCAACACAGCCACCAATGTCATTCCTATAACCATACTTGGCAAGAATGAAGACAGAGGACTAAGAGGGGCCACATACCTGAAAGAAGTCTACATAGATGTGTATGGTGTACGAATCACCCTTCAGAAAAACCAAGGAATCCTGGTAGGTGGTGGTGATCCTTTTTCTGGCAAAAAGTATCTTAAAATTAGCTCACTTAGAATAGATGTAGGAAAAAGGATCTTCATATATGTCCTAAGGGACATATATGCATATGCTTAACAATTGTGGGCACCCCCATAAAGTGGATGTCATGAGAAAATATAATTTCTCACTAGTTCCCAAGGCTTCTGGTTTGGGTTTAGTGATTTATTGTCCTTACGTTAGAGACTAAACCCAGGACCTCCAGACTGGAGAACTGTTGCCCTAAATTAAAGTCAAATGCTTGAATTAAGACTCCCCACTTTAACAGTTTTTATCAACCCAGTCATCTATAGAGAGCAAGGCATAATGTATCAGCCTAGAAAAACATGGGGAGCCATGGCAGGGAATCTGCCCCAAGAGTGCTCACAACCAGGGATCTTTCCAGCTCCCTGTTAAAGGCACAGCATATGAGTCCTGCCCAGCCCTCCTCAGCTAAAAGGCTGATTCCTGTCACCCATGGTTGGAATATGCAATGGTGGAAATGTAAAACTGTCACAGAGAAATTTTCAGCACTGCTAGGAATATAGACTGTGAGTTTTCATGGAAGAATGTCCATACTGACAAATACACATCTCTTCAGCTGAACAACGAGAGAGTCTACACTCCAGTGCAGAACCGACTGCAAGGCGTGTCCATTGGAAATGTTGGCAGATTTATAGTAGTGGAAACTGACTTTGGTGTGATAGTGAAATTTGATGGCAATCACCATCTGGAAATCACCCTCCCACGCTCTTATTTCTCACAGGTAAGATTTAGTATACAAACATCTGGAGTTGTTTCAAAACTGCTGGTTTGTGCATTTACTTCTAGTTCCTTTTATTCATGTGTTTTGCTGTTGCATCTTTCTTTGTAGCTCTATTGTACCAAATTTAATTTTTTTCCTTCCTGTTTTTTTCTATTCACAACAGTTTCTTTGTGTTCCAAGGGGGTAGTTAAAGAAAATTACCCGTCTAGGGGAATACTTCCAACTTAGAGAAATAAACAGCTTGAAGTCCTAGGGAATCGGAGATTTACTGTAACTTCTGTTCTGTTTCTCTATGGGTGCAGTCAGAATGTCTGAAATGTCTGGCACAGGATTGGTTGGTAATGGTGATTTGGTCACATTATTTCATAGGCAATGAATAAGAAGTTATTGGGGAAGTTGATGCAAGGAGGTCATGCTTAGAATGTGGTTTTTTTTCATCTGCAGGTGCATGGCATGTGTGGCAATTTCAATGGTAATCTTGAAGATGATCTGTCCTTGACCAATGGTACAACTGTCACTGCCCCACAGTTTGGAAATAGCTGGGAAGTGGAGAAAGACAGTGATAAGGGGTAAATGTTAAATAATTTTCATACCTCCCATCTTGCTTCAGGAACACAGTGAATTGTTTTCAATTGTTTTGACTGTCTGCTATTTTGTAAAATATAAGCACGGTATACCAGACTTTTCTCTTCTTGAATTTTTAGCTCAAAAAACATCCCCACAGGATTTTCCCACAGGAAACCACTGCAAAGGAAAATCACAGCTGTTCTATCAATCTACATACACACTTGGAGGATGAGTCTTTGGGACAGTCCACAGCGTGGACTCTGTTTATTTCACACTGGCAACACCCAGAGCAAGATGATGGTGCTGGGGAATGGTGAGGGCCAGCTGCTCCCTGGCGGACAGGGAGCCATATGTGACACACATATGTGACTGAAAAAACTGTGGTCTCACCAGCCAGGGTCCATCCCACTCTACTTGAGCAAGGCAAGCAGGGAAATCCCACAGAAGGAAGCTAAGGTCAGCCTAGCTCAGTTCAGGTCACCACATAGAAATTTATAGTGATGAGACAGATCCAAGGTCAAGCTTTGAAGTCAATCCTCTAGTCAGGGTCAAGTTCAATGAGAGTAACAGGTGTCAGACACAGCATGGGGGTTGTCAGGCAGGTCTACTTCTGCTCAGTCTTTCATCCATTGACAGAAGGAAATCAGAGTCTCCAGCATTTTCTACTTTTCATTCGAAAGAAACTTTTCAGTTTCAGTCTGTCTTATGGCAGCCTGTGTCTGTGCTTTCTTGCAGTTGTTTGCCAGACTTAAGAGAAGATGAGGAGCCTCCTTGCACTGCTGAGAATAAACAAGTCATTGAAAAACAGTGCAATGTTCTAAAATCAGACAAATTCAAAGTGTGCCATAGCCTAGTCAACCCTGATGACTTCATAGAGATCTGCATTTATGATATGTGCCAGTATGATGGTATGAAGTCTGCCCTCTGTGATATAGTTCAAGTCTATGTGGACACCTGCAAGAATCATGGAATCACCATTAAATGGAGGAATAGCACATTCTGTCGTAAGTAAACAAGCAAGTGAAAAGCCTGAAACCTGAATGACTGATAGCATGAAAAAAATAGCACAATTAATTGAAAAAGTAAAAGAAAATTAAATCTAAATTATCACAAAGTGCAATTCTACCATCACAATTCCATTGCTCCATTGAACTGTATTCAGCTTCAGATAAACCCAGCGATAACTAGACAAGCTGTGGATATTAATGTGGAGTTAGAATGGCATTGGTAGCCAAATGAGATATTGTAGTGAGCCTAAAATGGAGAAATAATATAACCAGAAGACCAAAAGAAAGAGGGATACTGTGTTAGGACACAGGGCTCAATGCCACTCACTGTGATTTGAACAAAAACTGTTAATTTGCCCAGTTATTAATTATGCACCCTGTTCTCAGATTAATTTCCAGGGTATATGCTTCACTCCACTCATTCAACAAAACTACAAACAAATGATAAAACAACTAGTAAAGATATTGTGGAGGGATTTTATCTGTGGGATCTTCTTTACAATTTATTATTACACTGTGGGATTATCAAATAATGTTGTGGAGGACAAAACAGTTAACTAGTTAAAAAGCAAGTCAGATGAGTATTTAATAGATCCATCAGAAATCCCTAGTTGCCTCCTTGCCATGAGTGTAGGAAAATACTGTACAAACATGTTACACTGTTTCTTGACCTGTCCCCTTATGCATGTCATGTCACTGGCAGAAATAGGGTTTAGAGCTAGATGAATCTGCAGTCTGACAATACATATCTGCTGCTCTTGCATGTCTGTAGTTAAGCGAAATTTACATCTGGTTTGCACCAATGGAAGGTTGAATATTTTTAGGAATTTGCCTTAAAGAGTCTCATTTCTAGCAGTGCCCAAAGAGGCATTTGCAGCTGAACTGGAATACTAAATCTGGAGCCATGTGGTTTAGTCATACCTGTAATAAAACTGAATAAGCAGTTCCAGAGAGCATTTTTTGTTCTGTTCTTGGTTGTTTTGTTGTTTGGGTTTTTTTAAAAGTAACATATTCAAATAAAAACCAGCTGATGATCAAAATCAGTTATTAAAAGGCAGTTCTGTACTACCATTCCATAGGCCAAGGTGTAGCTTTCAGTGTTTGCAGTGCACTTTGTAAATGTATTTAATAAGGCTGGCTCTGTTCTCCCCCACAGCATTGCCCTGCCCATCCCGGAGCCACTACAAAGACTGTGTCTCTCCCTGCCCATCAACATGCAGTGACATTTTTGCCTCTTCCCTTTGTGAGAATACAGAAGAGTGCACAGAGGGCTGTGAATGTGATGATAATTATGTGCTCAGCAATGGCAACTGTGTGCCTCTCAGCAGTTGTGGCTGCAGGGACGATGACAACAATTACTACAGTGTAAGTAGTTTGAAGAGCAAATCTCTGACTTCAGAACTTGTAGAAAATTGATCTCCTGCCCATCTTAATATGAAAGAGAGAGAGAGAGATCAAAGACTTCAGGATCTACCTCTTAAATACCTTTCATCTGATTAGTAAAAGCTGATGCCTTGGGTATTAGGAGATACAGAAGCTTGTTTGGTACTTTGCACCTGAGGCCAAAACTGAGGCCTATTTTAAAACTGACAATTGTTCAGAATTATTCAGGCAGTCTGTCCTAGTCCAGTTTTGTGTTCAAATTCTTATGTTGATGACAGTAAGATAAATGGACTGAGATCCCCTCTCACAGGCTCTTGGTGAGACTACACTTAACCAAGCAGTTGTGGAATTGCCAACTGGACAAGGTTGGACCCAGCTAGTGTCCACACCTATGGCTTTTGAACTTCCATTGCACTGCAAAGCTGAGCACCTTGATAACGTATTCTTAACACAACTTGTGTCCAGGCTGGGGAGACATGGCTAACTCCACACTGCACCCAAAGATGCCAGTGCCAGAAGAACGGTGTCATCAGTTGCAGGAGCTACAGCTGTGATTCTAGAGAAACCTGCGTGATCAAAGATGGAAAACACAAGTGCAATCCAACAAGTATGTGCAAGCAGGTCTTCACTGGGGTTCACTTGAGGGCTGCAGAAGGAGGGAGGATGTGGGTGTACATACTTTCTTTCATGGAATTTCATTCTTTCACTGGGAAAGAAGGAAACTCTGACTGTTTTCTTGACAACATGTTATCGAATCACAAAAGGTCTCAGTTCTCATAACAGAAGGTTCCTATTCCATGTAGAGAATTTGTAGAGGGAAATGGATACCTGGGTATAATTTACTTATATCTAGAAATTTGACAGCTCAGTCTGACTAGTTTGACTGAAATTTCTTTTAAAAAAATTCCACTGCATCTACTGAACCCAGTTTGTGAATCTCATCACAATAACCCTGTTTTTTCCATTGCATGTTTACCAAAAAACCTAAGCAAAACCAGGACAGAGCAGATCTGGACAGATATATGACAGGCCAGTCAGAGGACTTTGGTGCTTTTCATTCAACATTTGTGTTGGCTAGGCAAAGTTAATCCCATATTCTCTAGGTAGGTTGGGTTGATTAGGAGAGATCTTGTTGCATAGTGTCCCTACACTTCAGTTTTGAAGAATAGTACAGCATCAGTCCTACTCTATTGAGGATCAATACAAAAGCATAAGGCAAGTTCAGTGTCCCTGGTTCATTTTGGCAAAATATCTGAGCAGAGGCACCCCAGCCATTTTCAGGATATGTAATCTAATAGGCCTTCCTATGCCTTGCTCCTGGAATAATGGTTTACTCTGTGCTCAGTGGTCCAGGAGAATACATAGAGGATAGTCACTGTATCTCTGTATCTGATTGTGACATCTTGTAAACCCAATGATCAGTTTAGTAACCTCAGCAGAAATCAGTGACAGCACTGAGTCAGCCAAATTAAACATTGCTTTTCAATTATGTAACAACACATGGCAGAGGTTATGAAAACAACATCTCATTAGGCCAGTTCAAACTGTGCTTGTGTCAGAGTCATTCCTCTGCAGAGAGCCAATGAGCACAACTTAGTCTCCATAAATTCTATAAACCCTAATGTTCTGCTTCAGCTCAGTTGGCTCACAGTGGTTCTCAGCAGAGGAATGAGTTTCTCTGTCCATCTCTCCATTTGAGTTTCTATTCACTAGAGCGCACCCTGAGCACCCATCTTTGCTTTCAGGCCTGCATGCTAGCAGCAATCATTTTAATCTAACAGTTTGGACCACTCCAGGCATGCCATCTGGCACATGCACATTCAGACTGGAGAGTAATGAAGCTCTTTCTTCCCTTGCAGGTTTTGGGATATGCCAGGTCATGGGCGACCCACACTACACAACCTTTGACAGGCTGGTGCACCACTTCCAAGGGAAATACACGTACATTCTGGCTCAGACCACCCCTGACCTCCCTGACACTCTGACACAGTTCAGCATTGAGGGCATGAACTATCCTCTGCGTGGAAGTCGACACATTACTTACCTGAAAGAGATGCTCATCAATGTTTACAACCACACAGTGCGATTCAGGCACAACAAGCAGATTCTGGTAAGTCACTCCCCCCTGACTGCAGAGGACAAGGAAGGCCCTCTTTTGGAGTAAAACATTTTTGAGTGATGGACATTTTTTTTTTTTAATTAAAGTATTAAAGTGAACTGTGTTATTACAACAGTGCCATGAGGCCACCACAAATGAGATTTTCAGTCGTGTGGAGTCTTTTTTCTCCATAGCTATGAGAGATACAATTCTACATCAAACAAATAAATCAATAGATATAGTTTTAGCAATGAAACCCCAAATATCCCAGGGCTTACAATAAAGCCACACCAATTTTTATCAGTGGTAAGGAAAGGTTTGTTTTATGCTAGGATAATTTATTTTCCTTCCTCTTTATTGGTGTGTAGGAGCATACAGAGCTGCTACATTACATTTTTAGCTAAATAATAGATTTTTTTTGGATGACATGAAAATACTGTGTTCAGATCACTTTCCACAATACATGATTTTGTTAACTTAAAAAAATAAATGCTGTTAAATTATCCAATATATTTATCATAAAACCAGGGAAGTATTGGATTATATCATTGACCTGTACAGAAATCAGATTTTAATTTGGCCTATTTATAATGAATTTTAATTTTTTCGTTCCATGTTAGTTGGATGGTGTGAGAGTGAGGCCTCCTGTTCGACCTCATGAAGGTATTCGTATATATCAGAGGCTAACAAGAATTTACCTGGAGACAGATTTTGGCTTATACGTGAGCTTTGATGGCATCCAGAATGCAGGTAAGTGCATTTTTGCACTTTGCAGGAATATTTTTGCTCAGCCCCCAAAAATGTTCTCCTTCCAGAGGAGGTCTAGACCCAAGGCAAAACTTGAAATCTTCACTCTTTGCTCTTATGGTCTTTTGTTATATAAAATACCAGAAAATAACCAGAAAATACCAGAAAGAAGTGCTTCCCAGAAACAAGAAAAAAACCATAAAATTGGCATTTCTCTATCTGGATCCCACCAGGAGAAGTGAGATACAGATTCAGACTGTCATACAGTTGTTTCATGTTAAGTAAGGTCTGAATGATAAGAACAACAGCAAATCACTTTAAGTTGTTAATTGGGATGATGGGGCAAAATCTGGATCTGCCCCATGCCAGCTGAACCCAGCCAGAGGAGTTGTAGGACTGAGATCCTGAAGCTAGAGACTGTGAATGTATCATTTTGCATGCTTCCTCTCAAGCCTACTCCAGATAATCCCATTCTTCAGTGTTTGTCAGGACTTCCCATGGCCTCTACACAAGTCACTCATGTCAGCTGGACACATGGTACCTCTCTGTTCAAAGCAGAGCTACTCCTGATTTACAACAGCATATAGCTGTAGTGTTTCTGAGTGCATGGTGAAAGTGCCAGGCTCTGTATTTACAGGGGCATCTTTCCAAACCCTGGAATTCCAAGTGCAGAAAGCAAATGTCTGTCTATAGAAATTACGTTTCTCAGTGATCAAGTGCACTGTAAGTGAAGGGCAAAAAGTGGGTGATGCATTCCCTTTGTTGCAAAGCAGTAAGCAGCATGCACTAAGAGCACCCAGGCAGTGATCTCATGTTATATAAAAACTTGTGAAAAATTACTTTTTCATTATCCACATTGCAGAGCACAGAAACTGTGAATACCTGTATGAACAGGTATGTTCAGGGCTATGCTCTTATGCTGCATATTAAAGCCATGTCATATTACCACTTGCAATCTGAGTCATGACATGTGGCACTTGGCATGATTTCTACCTCTTCCATACACTCAGTGGCAACAATTTCTGTGTAACAGCTTTTTTTCCTTCTGACTTTGCCTAGACATAAAGCTGGCTACCACCTACAGAAGCAGAGTGGAAGGCTTGTGTGGTGACTTTGATGGGAGATACAGAAATGACTTCAAAAATCCAGATGGTGTTTGGGTGAGGAATGTGAATACATTTGGTGAAAGCTGGAAAGTTCCTCTAAAAAGAAGCTCTCGCCTCAGGTACTTGATTTTCTATTTAATATCCACAGCAAGCACTGCCATAGAAGTGAGTGAATTAAGTAATAGTTAAACTCTAGGAATAACTACACTGTCTCATTTCTCTTGTCTTTCTTCTTCCCATTGTTTGTGTGTGTGGGCTTTTCCCGCTCATCACTAAGGTGAACTGTCAGTTTGGCCAAAAGAGGGCTGAACTGTCAGTGCATGACTCCAGTTCAGTATCCCTCTTTGGAGTCACAGCCATTACAACTGTCAGGACACAGGGATGAATAACATCTTTGCCAAGCTCATGGTTCCTGAAAGAGATAAATACATGTGCTAGATGGGTCTGAGCGAGTGCAAATCCTGATTCAGTGTCAGTCTTTCCTCTGGAGCACAAAGGTAGCTTTGAAATCCATCAACATAAATTCACAGTTCCCCCCATAAAAGGTTATTGAAGAGTCTGATTGTCTTGCTTTCATGGCTGTCTACTTTGTTTTCTGCCAGTACACAAAAATAAGGACATTCTTTTCATGGTGCATGAGCATAATATTTGTGGTCAGGAAAATTCTGTGCTAATTAGTCCATACACAACATTGAAAAAGATTTTTCTTGTTTCCTTGAGGTTTCCTTCCTTCCTTTGTCCCTGTTGCTTTGAAAGCCCTTTGGAAATTGGTTATCCATTAACACATTACTTTTTCAGCATGTAAATAGAACTGTAATATATTTTGGCTATATATTTTGTCTGGATATATTTTGACTACAAAATTTTGCCTGCTATAATAGCAGACAGTATATGGGGCAGTGTTGAGCATAAAGGGGCTCTGGCGTCTGTGCCCATAGGAAAATTCTGGCATTTCAGGCATACAGTGGGTTGTTCAGTGAAAGTGAGCATATATCCAAGAAATAGGGCTTTATTCCAGCTGCATCCTTCTGACTAACATTCAACTTTTGTTGAATAGATTGGATGGAGGAGGCAATGGATAAGACATGTATCATTCAGAGTTTGCAAAGAGATAACTACAGATATCCTGTTTACTTTAAATATCCATAAATCTCTGAGATGGTAGGAAGTGTTCCAGTACATCTTTGATTTGCTATTTCTCCTTCTCATTCAGGATAAAACATGAAAGATAAATAAACTTACATTTACACCACAAGGCAGAAGTATTCTTGCAGTGCTGCTCAGAGCATTGTACCATGAATGCTGGATGCTCACAGAACACTGATGATTTCATGGTGACTTCATTTACAGACGAGATGTCAACTCAGAAAACGAACCCGAGGAGGAACCAGATACAGGGCTTTTCCAAGGTTGCAATGAAAATCAGCTGGAGCAGCAAAACACAACTTCAAATTGTCAAATCCTGACTAACTTGAATGGTCCTTTTGCCAAGTGTCATTCTGCAGTCCAACCAGATTTCTATTTCACGTAAGTGTCTGCTCCAGACAGAGTTGTTCTCCCCATTTCCAAAATAATTTTGGCAATAGCTTCTGTCAACAACTATCTTCAGTCATCTGGAGTCTCCAGGCTATTAATAGGAGCTGAGGATAGTAAGTGTCTTTGTAGAACTGGACCCAGTGATTCCATTATTGATATATTGACATTCCCTTGTTTATTTTTAAATAGCTGTGATTATCTTTCTTTCATCTATTCAGCATTTCACTTCTCTGCTAGTTCTTCAAAGCAGCTTTTCTCTTTTCCCAACCAGATGAAGCAGCCATGTTAAGCCTGGAATTTCCAATGTGCTTACAGTTCTCATCCACATTCAGTGAGACTTTAGAACCTGGGTCTATTGGGTAGCAGTTCTAGTTTCATAAAATTTGTATTGTGCTATAGCCAAAGGCTAAAGCTGACAGTGATACTTCTTGAATTTTTCACGGAGAAGTACAAATACCAGATTAGTGAAGATTAACTAACCTGATATCTTGAAGAAAGTTCCCTCTGCTGTGTTTCAAGGTTGCTCTGCCTCCTACATATACGATTCCAACATACCTATGTCTGAGCTGTATTCATCCCCGCGTTCATCTTTCATGCTTCATCCATCATCAGTCACAACTTTGCCAAGTAGCTGCCAGTTTTCTTTAGTTACATAATTGTGCCTAATATTTAAAGACAGATAATGCTCACCCCAAAGTCCCTCTTATCTGGGAGAAGAATGTTAGAGTACTTTAAGCCAAATAAAATGAACCACTATCCATATTCTTAACATAAGCTATAAGACTTAGCAGCACTAAAAAGTGCTGTATAAGCAACATGTATCCTGTAACAGAAGCAGAGGGCAAAGAACTTAATGTGTAAAGTCAGGCAACTGTTTATTACTTTATTAGATTGCATATGAGGAAAACTTTAAATTTAGGGTCACAGTTTAGTAGTGGGCCTGGTAGAGTTAGGTTAAAGGTTGGGCATGATGATCTTGGAGGCCTTTTCCAGCTTTAATGATGATATGATCCTATTTGGATGCCTCACATAGCAGCAGCAGCTGCACAACAAATGACCTGATCTTTCCAATCACGTGCTTGGGGTATTCCTCTGTTTCCTGTCAGCCAGATAGTTTTGTTGGAAAACAAAACCAACTCAGAGTCAGGCAGAAAAGCAGATGGAAACCACCAATAACAAATGTCCTGGGAATTAATGTTTTCTCATGTTGCACGTAGGAGCTGCCTGTTTGATAGCTGTGTGGAAGGAGATGAGATCTTGTGTCGCAGTCTGGAGGAATATGTGCTGGCCTGTCAGCAGCAAGGAGTCAGCATGGATGGCTGGAGGCAGCAGACAGACTGTGGTAAGCACAGGAAGAAACAGAAAGTAGGGATTCTACCTACAGGACTCTTAAAATCTGAAGTTTAAGCCTTTTCCTATATCATATCTTCTCAGGGAATAAAAACATGTTGATTCACTCTTCACAGTTAAGCACACTTGTTTTTCTGGCCTCTCCTCTGTGTCCTATGCTGACTTTTGCATTTAAACCCCAGCTTTGAGAGATACTTTGGAAATCAGAGCTGTCAACTCCCTGTCATCAGAAGTTTTGTGAGTGAAAAGATGTCCCCATTCCAAATGGGACAAAAATTTCCATTTTGGAGACTATTACAAGCTACAAATCTGAAGGCAAAACATTTAATTTCACACTCTCTTTAAATCTACAAAATATTCTAATTATCTTTTTTTTTTTTTTGCCTGTGAAATTTCAAGATTAAAGAAAAATATTAAACTGAAAACTCAAAACTCTCAGACTAAAAAAATGCTGAAATTAGACTTATAATCATCTCAAACATATTTTTCCTCATTTTATATTTAAGTTTGGGGATTCATCAAGTCATGTTTTCCCTGTGTCTGCTATGGTTAGATGACTTTGTATTTCTGGTGAAACACAGTTCCCACAGTTGTGGAACAGCTCTGGCATTTGCAGGGATGGCAACCCTGAACATGTGAGAAGTTGTTTTGAGAGCAGTGTATACCAGGAACAAGAGCACAGAATACAAATAGCTTGGATGATGTATTTCCTGACTTTGCAGTGCCTTACTTACAACTTCAGAGCTATTATATATGCATGCACATCTGTGTGTGTGTATTTATCATATTGCCTCCTACACAATGGATCAGAAAGGGAAGAATTCTGTAAGGAAGTAACACACAGCAGCCTGGTGTAACTGGACTCCTTATTTTTACAGGAATGTCATGTCCTCCCAACAGCAAGTACAGTTCATGCATGTCTGCATGTCCAGCATCCTGCAACGACCTGACCAGCCCCTCTGAGTGTGAATCCCCCTGTGTTGAAGGCTGTGAATGTCTCCCTGGTTATGTTCTTAGTGGCTTTGAATGCGTGCCTTACAAACAGTGTGGCTGCACATACCTTAACAAATACTATGAGGTATGGTCTCTCTGTGGGTCAGACAGCTCCCACTAAACAGTATTTTCTCTTATTAGTTATTTTGACCATCTCCTCATAATCCTCAGCATGTAATTTTGCAGTAGAAACATTAGAAACAAAGAGAAATTGTTTAATAAAATTCTGGTTTCTGGAGAAAGGGAAGAGAGGTCAAGATCTCTTGGTGTCCCTCTGAAACTCTGAAATGGCAGACAGCATTTCCACATTGCCTTGCAGGTATGATGTGATCCATCTGCCACTCATCCCAAGCAACAGTTGCCTATTTTTGGTTGAACGTGTACCCTGCCTGGGGATAGGATCACATGCCCCAAACTCTTTTTTTACTTTCTTTCTTGGGCCATCCTCAAGTTTCAGAGAGCTACATTAATAAGCTGCTTGCTTTGTGTTTTTTTACAAACTACTTTAAAAAAACTATCTGCCCTATTGCCATTCATCAGGAAAGCATTGGAGAGAGCATAATGAGGGTTCCAGGGATACATTCCTTTTTTTTTCTGGCTGATTTTATTTGATCTTTTTAAACATCTAACTCCTGTTTTTCCAGATTGGAGAAATATTCACGACTGATGACTGCTCTCAGAAATGCCAGTGCACAGAAAGCTCTACTGTTTCCTGCTCTGATGAAGTGTGTGGGTCTGGAGAAATCTGTGACATTTCAAACTACACTCGTGGATGCTACAGGAGTGAGTTAACTGCTATCACATTGTCTTTAATGCTATGAAGTCTTGACTAACTTTAAAGAGCCTCATTGGTTTAGGGATAGTTGCTAGAGAGAGTGTACAGAAGAAAACCATGCAAGGGATCTTGCTCTGTTGTTTCACTGGAGAAACAGTGTTTCTTTCCCTTATTCGTGTTATCAGATACAAGAAACATGCTAAAATACAGGGGATGTGCAGCATTAGGAGTCAGTGTAATCTAAGCAAGAACAGTTCTCTTCAGGGTCGGATTATCTGAGAGTCAAGTATTTCTCCTTTTCTCCAGGTGGCCCATGTATGCCAAATCCTTGTAAGAATGATGGCATTTGCTCTGAAACTTCCAACAGCACCTCTCTCCACTTCTGTGAATGTTCAGAGCTCTACACAGGACTAAACTGTGAGGCTGAAAAAATAGGTAATAAAACTATTCTGTATTTCTCTGTCTCATTAAACACATCATTTTCAAAAATGGATGTTGTTGTGGAGAAGAACCGGGCTCGCTCTTCATTTTCATGATGTAGGTTAGTAACCCAGTGGGTGAGAGCCTGTGATCATCCAAGCAGAGAGAAGGGTCAGAAATCCAGTGGAGAGGTACCAGAAAGTAGGAAGCAGGGCTTGGTACTGCACACAGGACCTGGGTCTGACACCACTCCAGAAAGCCACAGAGAACACAAAAAATAACAAACACACAGAAAGGGGTGGAGAAAAACCATTTCTGTTCACAGCATGGTTAGCTTTCAGTGACAGGCTCTTGTTTGTTCTTCAGCTGAAGACCCTGGCACGGAGGATTCCGACTACACCATTGCCATTGTCATCGGAGTTGTGGCAGGAGTAGTTGTTATTGTCATTCTCATCTCCTCTGCAGTGTACCTGTTCAGGTAAGGCTTTCCCAGCTTTGCTACATTCAGCAAGGACACTTCTTTTAGCACCTGTAAACCTCAAAACTCTCATCAGTCACATACCTGCAAGAGCAGAAAGGAGCCATAGCATTGGGGATCTCTTCTGAGGAATGTGAGGGAAAACTTAACTTTTTTTATCAGGAGTGAACACATCCCATTTCTTTTACACAGGGCATATGCATCACTTATCATAAAACTCTAGCTTCTCCAAAACTCACTTCTGTTCATGCTCACAGCATTGTTTGATCTCTCACTATAAATAAGAATTTAAATTAAAATACGTTGTTTTTTTCTTTTTTTTTTTTCCCCATTGTACAGAACGAAGAGAAATGTGGATACAGTTGTTATAACAAGGGATTCTTCTTTGAAAGGGTCCAGGGACAAATTGGATGCCAGAGTACGTGAGCAAGATTATGGCTGCATTGTGAACAGTGCATTTGATCAAAATGAATCTTCAAATGCACATCTATAGTTAACAATATTGTTCCTAATAATTTTTCATACTTTTTACTCTGTATTTTAATCATATTTCTAATATTTTGAGAAGAAATAATAATAAATTTATCATTGCATTTGTTGAAAACCTTTGTAATTGTTCATTTAAAATAGCTCTCAGATCTTACATTGTAGGCCCAAAATGAAATATGTTCTAACTGACGGAAGAGACTCTGTTGTCTTCAAAGGAAGTTTGAAAAGCATAAATTCCAGACAGATTTTGATGGCACAAATGTGCTGCACAACACGACATCCACACCTCGGAGAGATGTACAAACCATAGGCTGATGTGGTCAGAATTCAAACTGAAAGAGAGTAGGTAAAGGTTAGATAGCTGAAAGCAGGTTTAAGTTAGATCTTAGAAAGAAATTCCTTACTCTGAGGGCAGTGAGGCACTGGAATGGGTTATCCAGAGAAGTTGTGCATGTCCTGTCCCTGAAAGTGTTCAGTGCCAGGTTGGATGGAGCTTGAAGCAATCTGGTCTGATGAAAGGTGTCCCTGCCCATGGCAGGGGATTGGAATGGGATGATCTTTAGGTTCCTTCCAACCCAAATCATTCTATGATTCTATGAACTATTTATAGCATCCCAGGCAGATCTTCATGAGATCTTACCCAAATCCTTCCATGGGAAGGGGATTAGTTGACCAACATGGACACAGTTCTTTATCCCACTTCTAGCAAGGCATGTCCAGCTGGGGAGAGAAACAAGAAACTGAGCTCACCTGAGGACAGATGTAATAAAAAGGATGAACACCATTCTCCTCTTAGAGTGAAGGGGCAAGAAGCAGGCTTGTCATCAGTCCCCAATCTGTGGGGACTAAATAAGAGCATAACTTAACAAAAACTTTCTGAAGAATGAGATCGTGTCATAACGTCTCTGTGGGGGTCTTTGCAAACTCAGAAGCTGCCACACTGATGAATGTGAGAGGAGCTCTCCATCAACTCAGCCCCAGACCATACCTAGGACTGCCCTACATCAGGAGACCAAAGGCATTTGCAGCAATGCCTACCTACATGCTGTGTGTGAGACCCACCCCACGACAGACCATTCATAAAGCTCAGGGACTGAAGCATTACCTGAGCCTTGTCCAAGCCCAGAACAGATTAGCAGGGCTATGAGTGAAGCTTTGAGACATAAAGCTCAAGTTCTTGTTTTGCTGTTGCACCATGATTAATTTATTTTAAGGATCCAGATGTTTGAGACTCTGCTATGGCAAACCTGGGGCTGTGCAAGTGAGAAAACTTTGGATGTGTGAGTGTGAAGTGTACAGGGAGTCAAGGGGAGCACCTCAAAGGGACTCTGACAGGGCCCCAATCCCAGCTCAAGTGCAGCAAGTGAGACTGCCAGAGTGAGTCCTGGATGGTTGGACAGGAGGGTTTCCTTAACAGGAAACCTTGTTGGACAGGACTTGCTGGTTTTTCTTCTGTAGTGCTTGTTATTATTTAATTGCCCTTTTTCCTTTCCCTTGTGTCCCTAAACTCATGTGCACTGTTAGCCAGAGAAGGATTTGCAGTCTCCGTGGTGAGTTAGGTTATTCTGGTCCATTCAAGAGCACAGCAGCTGTCCATACACACAGGCTACATCTATTTTGGAAAGGGTATGAATAGAAAGGGCCTTTCAACCTCATTACACAACGAAAATGAATCAGTGAGAGAAGCCTACTCGTGCACAAATGAACTGTCAACTTTATGCTGGAATTTCACTGTGTTTATAATACCATCTTTGCTGCCTGTACAGTGGCAGTTTCTATTGCACTCTCGTGCCTGCCACAGCATGATTCTGTGATTGCCCACCCGTGGGTGGGAGCACAGGCCAGTCCCTCCCCTGCAGGATCCCAGCCCAGGCTCCCCCAAGCAACAGGACCCTGCTGTGCCCAGGTAAAGCAAATATCTGGGTTTCCATGTATATGTTTGGGGTTTTTTCCATACCACAAGAATTGCCTTGGTGATTAAATTTCCACTGCAAATCTTTGCAAATAGTTCAGATTTAAAGAAGGGGATGATACAGAAAGCAGAACTGTTATTCAATGCTCCTCTGAATTAGCAATGTCACTGAAGACAGAAAGATGGCAAATCTTCCACTGCTCTCATCTTTTATATCAACAAGCCTGCTTGCCTGACTTCTGAAATGCAAGGCTTTAAATACTGCTTAGTTCTACTTACCCAGAGGACACTTTTCTCATTAGTTTTAGCACACTGTGCCAGCAGCAGTAAAGGAGATGGCTGTACGGGCTCAGCTGTGCTTATTTCTTGGACCGGGACCCTGGCAGGGCACAATCATGGAATTCCTCTGCTGTCCCAAAGGAAATGCACAGGCCACGTTATAAAAACACATCCTAAAAATCCCTTTGCCCCAAAATTATTTCGCTCAGAGCTCCACCTCCTCTGTTTCTCATCACGGTGAAGAAGTAGAACGGCAGCACCCCATTTTTCTCTCGAAAGGTTTCCGGCTGAGGGGTGCTCGCTCACTCACCGCTCGGCCGAGGGGGACCGGAGCCACCCCGCGGCTGGAGGGGCTCGAGGAGCTGCGGGAGGCTCCGGGAAAGTGGCAATGCCGCGTCCTCCTCGGGGACAGGATCGGAATTTCCACTAAACCAGTGGTTTTCCAAACAATCTCGGGAGCGGAACGTCCGGATGGGAGGGACGGTGGGCGGGAGAAGGCGGGGGCGGTGGGACGGGACGAGATGGAAGAGGAGACGGATGGGGTAGCTCTCGGTCAGCGTCGCCCGTGAGCCCGGCAGGATCGGAGCAAGCGCCATCTTCATCCTATTTATAGCGGGAGCAGCAGGCCGGGAGAGAGCACGGCAGCAGCGGGAAAGGCGTCGGGGTGAGCGAGGCTCGGGGGATGCGAGCGGGCGTTCCCAGCAGGACGCGGCCCCTGCAGGCTCTGCCGGGCGGCCGCAGGTGCCGCAGGGCCCGGGCCAGGCCGGGCAGCGCGGGCAGCCCCGGGGAGCCGCGTCCCGGCAGCGGAGCGGGCCCGGCCCGGCCCCGGCGGAGCCCCGAGCGGAGCGCGGCCGGGAGGGGAGCGCGGGCACGGCGGGCGGGCGGGCGGGGGCAGCCGGGCACGGCGGCAGCAGCCGGACGCCCGCCCGGCCCGGCCCGGCCCCGGGCGGATGCGCTGCCTGCGAGCGGCGCCCTTCGCTGCCTCGCCCTGCGCCGGCGGGCGGCAGCGGCCCCGAGCCGGCTCCGGCCCGGCCCGGCCCCGCTCCGGCAGCCGCTGCCCTCGGCGCCCGCCGCTGACACCCTCCGTGCCTGCGCTCCCGCCAGCTGCCCCTGCACAGCCCTCGCCTGCCCGCTGCGCTCTGCCCTGCGCTCAGCCAGCCCGGCTGCACCTGCACCGCCTCACTGCGCCAGCCCGGCATGGCAGAAGGCAGGAGCGACCCCCAGCCCGGAGACCTGATCGAGATCGACCGGCCAGGTTACCAGCACTGGGCCCTCTACGTTGGGGACGGATATGTCATCAACGTCACACCTGTAGGTAAGGCTTGTGCTGCCTGGCAAGGTGCAGAGTGGGTGTTGAGATGCCCCAGGAGCCCTGTCTCCCTCCATGTGCTGCTGCTGGTAGACTCTGTGTGTGTAGATGACCTGTCCAGCAGCAGAGGAAGCCCATCTGAGGTTGTGGAGAGGCCAGAGACGATCTGCCTGCCTTATCTCTTCACTGACTTCCCCAGATGAAGGAGCCCCATCTCTGTTGGTGAGCACCACATCTGTATTCACCAAAAAGGCCAAGGTGAAGAAGCAGCTCCTGAAGGTGGTGGTGGAAAATCATAAATGGCGTGTCAACAACAAGTATGACCGCACCCGCACTCCTTTCCCTGTGAAGGAGATCATCCGGCGTGCTGAGCAATGGATTGACAGGGAGGTGCCATATGATGTGCTTACCAGCAACTGTGAGCACTTTGTGACCATGCTGCGCTATGGAGAAGGAGTCTCAGACCAGGTGAGTGTCACAGGGTGAGCCCTGGGTGCCTCCCAGAGCAGCTCCTGGCTGCTGGCTGTGAGCCGGGCACTGGGACACAGCCTGCAGCCTGCAGGGCACAGCCCAGTGCCAGGCGTGGGCTCCAAAGCAGCGCTGCCTCCCCAGAGCCCCTGGCCCTGCAGGGTCCCTGTGCTCTGGCTGCACCCTGGCAGTGCCCTCTCCCTGAGTGCCACCTCCTGGGGGGACAAACCTGGCTGCTGCCCCTTCTGATAATGGGGCCCATGGCTCTTGCTGATTTATTTACCCTGAATATCCCTGCCTATTCTCCATTATCATGCTGGGTGGGGAGTAAACATAAGTGCTCCTTGTATTTCCAACGTGTGTTTTACTTTCCCCTTTATAGGTCACAAAAGTAGTAATTGGTACTACAGCAGCTGTAGGAGGTATCCTTCTTGCTGGCCTTGCCACTGCTGTTGTGAAGGGCTTGTTTGGGGACTCGTCCAAGAGAGAGAGAAAGTACTACTGATGGGCTGTCAGGAAGAGCTCAGAGCAAGGCAGGGGGATCTCCTGGCCATAGCATTCACTGATCAGCTTTTGCTGCACCTGCCATCAAGGCTTCCTAGCAACTCTGCCACCTTTGCTGCAATCATTAAATAATATTAATATAACAATAAATAATTAATATTTAATTAAATAAATTGTCAGAAATACAAACTTTGATTGCCCGAAAATCTTCTTTTATCTAACTTTGCATCCAAGTTCAACTGTTCAGCCTTGGTTTTTCCTGCTATATCTTTAAGAAATAAAAAGTCAGGATTGGCACCATTTAAAGTGACCTCTGGCAGCACTAGCCTGGTTGCCATTTCTACTTTTAGTTCATTTCATTTTTGTGGTAGTCTGGGCGCATTTGCACTGGTGCAGGCTTTTCATCCCTATTCATCAGTTGGTTCCTGTAGGCTTTTTTTGTATATCTGTGATTTTAACCTCAACTTTCCAGAAAAGTCAAAAAAGTACTGCTGGGAGTTTTCCAGCTGGGGGTCCAAGTAGGTGGGAAAGCCCTGGCTGCAATGTCTGCAAAGGAGCAGGATGTGCATTGTCTTGAGTCTGTACTTGTGCTGCTTAAACTGAGAAACTCCTGGGAGGTCAGAGGGAAGGTCAGGTCTTATAAGCTGTACCCTTCAGAGTTCTACAGGAGTGCTCTGGTTTTGGCATGATGGTGTTTTGCATGGTTTTTCCCTGCCTAGAAAGAGTTTGCAAATGTACTGAGCCACACCATTCCCTTGTCACAAAGCTGATGTGTGCATGGTCTTGGAAGAAAACTCTTCAGGCTAAGTGTGCTTGATTGTCCTTTACCTGGAGCATCTGCCTAGAGTGTTTGGAAGCAGGTGAGCTGCATCCCACCTGTGAGACACCTGTAAGTCTGTGCTGCTTTTGTTACAGGCAACTGCCTGGCCTGCAGGGACAGGTGAGAGCAGAAGAGCTGTGTGTGAGAGCCTGGCTGGTTTTGTCTGCTCTGAACAGATTGTCAAGGTTAACCCCAGCCAGCAGCAAAGCACCAGCTGCCCCTTGCTCACTCACTGCCCTGGCATTCACATCAGGGAGGGAATCCGAAGAGTAAAAATCCAGTGGCTTGAGAAAAAGTCGGTTTAGTAGGTAAACCGAAAGCTTTGCATGCACCAAAGCAAAACAAGGAATCAATTCATTCCTCTTTTAAACAGCAGTTTTTCAGTGCTTGAAGTAGCCAAGGCAAAGTATCCAGTTGTATTTTGTACTGCCCTTTGTTATTACATCTGAACAAAGTTCTTAGTTTTAACACAGGGAAACACATTACAATCAAACTGAAAGTGAAACTCCTTTCTGGATTCCTGGAAATGGAATTGAAACTTCTGTCATGGCTAAGCTATTGAGGTGGTTATACAGAACTTCTGAACTTTTCTGCTCTCAGGGCATTCTCTCTGCACACCCCGACAAGTCAGCACCGTGTGAGGGCAGCATATGGACCTCTCACATCTCTACTTCATCCTACAATAAAGAGAACTGGCATTATTTTATCTGGGGAATTGTCTTGCTGTTTGTGAAAGCTGCAACATTTCCCAAACTGCGGAAGTTTGCAGTTGTACTGGGCATCTCTTTGCAGTCAGGGTGATGTTGTTCATCATGTCTTAATTGGTCTTATCCTAGGCAAGCTATTACAGCACCAGAGCTCAGCCCCCAAGGGGACTGGGTGCCAGAGGCCAGCTCGCTCAGACCAAGGCCGTGGGTCAGCCCCTAGCAAGCAGGGAATATTCAGGTCTTAGTGATTAGGCAGCTCTTATGATTTCAGCTTTGCTTCCTAGGTAGCTTTCCCTTCGCTTGAGGCTCCAGCAGACGGAGAAGGAGGAGAAGGAGAAGACGCCGACTGTTCCACGAGTATGGCTTTATTGGAGGGGTTTATGAAGGGTCTCAGCACTTCTTCTTCTGAGTTAGTAGGGGTAGAGTATGCTACTTTTATACCCTTGGCCCGGTTCCAATCTTGACCAATGGCAAAAGGTTAGAGGGACCATAAGTGACCAATTATTACTGCACCTGAGTGGGTCGCAGCTGGTGAGAGATAGACGGGATCTTGTTTCTTGATTCAGAAGGCTTGATTTATTTAATATAAGATATAATACATTATGACTATACTAAATAGAATATAGAGAGAGGTTTGCAGAGCAGCTAGGCTAGGCTAAGATAGACAGAAAGAATCTATAACCAAGTTATCTCCAGGGACTCAGTCCCCTAGCTTGCACTGGTGATTGGCCTTTAATTATTAACATAGAAAATGAGCCAATCAAGAAACATCCCATTACATTCCACAGCAGTTGATAATAATTGTTTACCTTCCCTTCTGAGGCCTCTGGCCTCCAGAAGACACAGAAATCTGAAAGAAAGGATTTCTGTGAAGAAATGTCTGCGACATCTCACCTTTCTAAATTGCATAAAATAAAAGAAAAATGCTGATGTGGAATGAACAGGAAATTTCTTCACCTGCAGAATATACAATACTAAAAAATCACTAAAACAATGCTATAATATAAGAAAAATGCAAAATACAATGTAAAGAGAATTTGAGTCCATGCAGCTGAGATTCAGGAACAGTCCAAGAGCCGAAGTTGTTTCTCTTGGAATATCTGAGAGTCCTTTTGGTCCTGAAACAGACTTCTGCAAAAGAGTTCCATCAATAGTTATGAAAAACCATTGACAGTCTTAATACAATTTTAAACAATTTGTAAAATTTTGAAATGTCCTTTTCTGGCCCTTCAATGCTTCATAGCTGCTGCCCGCTATTTTCAATCTTTTTTTTTTTTTTTTTTTTTTTTTTTTTTTTTTTTTTTCTTGATTGAAAGCAAAAGATCAGCAGCCGAGCAGAGCAGTGCCAGAGAAGGAAAGGCCTTGGGGGCCCTGGCCCATGCTGGACCAGGAACCCCAAAAAACTGGCTCACAAACGGGGACCAGGACCGGTAGGAGAAACCAGAGTCCCCAAAAACATCAGGAGGCCATGCAGTGGGCCCAGCCCAGGAATTTTATGAGCCCAACGGCCCAGGCCAAACCTATAAGGAAGGCTCTGCATATCCACAGGCCTGAACCCTGCTGCCAGCACAATGGCAGCATGGGTAGTGAGACGCTTCCTTTCCCCTAAACCACTGAGGCATGCCTGCAGTGAGGAAATAGAAGCTGCCCCGAGAGTCTTCATCTCGGGTCTGGGAATGTTTGTTTCCCACAGCAACACGGCACCACCCCCACTGGGCTGGGGACCAGAGGCAGGGCTCTCGGGATCCACCTGCCCCCCCATGCCACTAGGACGCAGGAGAGACGGCAGAGATAGGAGCCGCTATGGGACAGCAACCGAAACACCACCCCCCAAACTGCCGCTGATCTTGAAAACCGGCAGCTGGACTGCCGCAAGAGTCAGCTGGCGGGCAGCCCCCGCTCCACTGACGGAGAGACCCCCCGCCGGGGCGGCTGCTGGGGCAGCCAGCCCGGGACGGCCCGAGCTCGAACGAGCCGCCAGTGCCATGGCAGTCTCTGACAACAGCAAAACCGCTGGGACGTCCGGTGGAAGCAGCGGGGGGGAAGCCGGAACTGGGGAGGGAACCACGCTGATTGTAAGATCAGCTGTGGGCTGCTCCGAGAGTCCCGCGGGCTCAATGCCATTTTCTGCCGCTGATTCTGGGACTGTCTCGGCTTGAGGCGGCAGGGACGCGCAGGAACACGCCGCCTCCGCGTCCCCCGACCCTGAAAGCAGCGGCAGGCACGGCACGGGGCCAGCGCCGTCCCCCGCCGCTGACTCCGGGGTCCGCTGCGGAGGCGCAGTCGCAGTCTCCGTCGCAGTGCAAACAGGCAGCAGCAGAGCCGGGAGAAGCGGCGGAGCATCGCTGTTGCTTAGCAACAGGTCAGTCGCCAGAAGTGCTGTCTCTTCTGCCTTCTCCGACACAGGCTCTTGCGGGGGCGGGGAGGCCGGTGAAACTGCGGGCGGGACCACCTGGAGAGGCGGAGACGGGATCTCCTGGAGTGACGGCTCTGGCAGGGGCATGGAGGAAACCTCAGAGACCGGTGCCGCCCCCATGTCTAAAGGCGGAGTCTGAGAGGCCGGCGCTGGCTTGAGCGGCCACTACCATCTCCCCGGAGAGAGATAAGGGGGGGAAGGAGAAAACTCTATCTGAGCATGCTCCGGAGCAAGAGTAAAAAAACTTCTTCGCCCGGCAAAATTTCAGCCCCCCCCCGCCGCGAAGCAGGGAGGGCTGGGAAGCAGAATGTCCTCCCCCACCGCGTCTTCTGCCAAAGGCGGTGGAAACGGAGCTTGTCCATAACAGTTAGAGATCCATTGGAAAAACGCTGCTCTGCGCTTCAAAACTGGGAAAAGCTTTATAAATGCTGGGTAGATAGAAGGCAACGCGCGTCCCTGACTGTAGACGCACTGGATAATCAAGTCCATGCACTCCCAGACAAAAACATCTAAAGCGTACAGGACATCAGTAAAGAACCCAAAAAGCTTTGCCCATCTAAAGAATCCATAGATATCTGTTTCTGACAAAAGGAAACCGTCTTCCCTGCACCAGTGTTTCCAGAGGGCAATAAGATTCTCCTCTGAAGGGGAGAACTGAATCTCTTCCAGCAAGGCATGTGTCTGCCATACGAACAGCAACAGACTACGAAGGGCTGGTTCATCAGGGATAGAAAAGCCCACAGTACCTTTTGAAAGAGTCCAGCTTGCTCTGGCCAGCTCCACAGGTCTGTTGCTCTTTTCCATCATCTTTCCTGATGGTTTTCCAGAAGAAGATTCTCTTTGTGGTCAGCCTTGGCTGTGAACTCTGTCTGAATCAGGATCTTCAGTTCTTCAGCTCCTGGCTTGAATCCACTTGTGTGGTCACTTCAAAGTAACCATCAAATGCTACACATACAGGATTTTTACCCAGTGCATCAATTTTGCTCCTCTGGTCTAATCAGATTAATTTCTGCTCTCACACGTCGGGTCACCACATATTACTGCGCCTGAGTGGGTTGCAGCTGGTGAGAGATAGACGGGATCTTGTTTCTTGATTCAGAAGGCTTGATTTATTTAATATAAGATATAATACATTATGACTATACTAAATAGAATATAGAGAGAGGTTTGCAGAGCAGCTAGGCTAGGCTAAGATAGACAGAAAGAAACTATAACCAAGTTATCTCCAGGGACTCAGTCCCCTAGCTTGCACTGGTGATTGGCCCTTAATTATAAACATAGAAAATGAGCCAATCAAGAAACATCCCATTACATTCCACAGCAGTTGATAATAATTGTTTACCTTCCCTTCTGAGGCCTCTGGCCTCCAGAAGACGCAGAAATCTGAAAGAAAGGATTTCTGTGAAGAAATGTCTGCGACAACAAATAGTAGGGTTAACAAGATATGGCCTTAAATGGCTATAGGGATAGGTTATAGGGTGGATGTTCCTGGAGTCAGGAAGCTTCTTTGCTGTTGTGTCAGCATTCTATTATTCAGATTCTCCACGGGGCCCTGGCTAAATCTGAGGGTTTCACTTCAATTATGGGCTGCCTTTCCTTAGAACCTGGTGGATGCAATGTCAGGATTTGGTGGAACACAGCCCAAACCATAAGGTGAGAGTGTGAGGAGGAGCAGCAGAATCCATCACTTGCTGCATTTTGACCCTTGTAGGAGTTGTTGGCAAGGACCAAGACCTGCATTTCCCATGAAAAAGAGTCAAGGCTGTTGTTTTCCCAAGACTGGAGAGAAATATCCTTGGTTGTGGTCAGGGGCAGGGGCACAGCCTTTCCCGAAACAGAAGGGCTTTTGAAGAGATTTTGAGCATCTGAATGTGGTGCACATCAGAGGATGAAAACCTGGGCTGATTCAGTGCAGGCCAGGGAAGCCCCAGCCTTGTGCAACCTGGTCCCCTTGTCTGTGATTGTGGGTGGGGTTAACCTAAATAATCCAGCAGCTTTTTGCTGCAAAGTCTTTGGTGTTTACCTGAGGCCATTTGGGATCCCTCTGCAGCATCCTCTGCCATTTTTGGTAGCAGCTGATAGACTGGTACCCAAGGCAGATTTAATCATGATCCTGTGGTTGTTGTTCTGGAGGAAAATACATCCAGCAGAGTGACAGAGTGCAGAGTCAGGGCTGTCCCTTCACTGGCGCATGGAAGGATGCGAGGATGACTTAAGGATAGAGTCTCCACATAATGACGTGGTGGCCACACTTCCTTGATACCAAAATGACATTTTCAACTTGACGGCTATATTTGGCATTACCCTAGGGAGCGGAGCCTTGCCGCTGAACGGGATGGGCGGTGCTAGACGTGCTGCTGCGTGGCCAGGAAGGGCAGAGATGGACAAGTGATTGTGCAATTTCCTCTAGAAAACTCTTTATAATGCGAGTAGCGGGCCGGGAGCCACGTCAGCAGCAGGACAGGCACTGAGGTGAGCAGGACTCGGAGGATGCGAGTGGGAGGGAGCGGAGCCTTCCCGCTGCATGGGATGGGTGGTGCTAGACGTGCTGCTGCGTGGCCATGAAGGGCAGTGATGTCCAAGCGATTGCGCAATTTCCTCTAAAAAACTCTTTATACTGGGAGTAGCAGGCCAGGAGCCACGTCAGCAGTGGGACAGGCACTGAGGTGAGCAGGACTCGGGGGATGCGAGTGGGAGGGAGCAATTTCCTCTAAAAAACTCTTCATACTGCGAGTACCGGGCCAGGAGCCACATAAGCAGCGGGACAGGCACTGAGATGAGCAGGACTCGGGGGATGCTAGTGGGAGGGAGCGAAGCCTTCCCGCTGCACGGGATGGGTAGTGCTAGACATGCTGCTACGTGGCCAGGAATGGCAGTGATGTCCAAGCGATTGGGCAATTTCCTCTAAAAAACTCTTTATACTGCGAGTAGCGGGCCGGGAGCCACATCAGCAGAGGGACAGGCACTGAGGTGAGCAGGACTCGGGGGATGCGAGTGGGCCTGGCCCGGCCCCAGCAGAGCCCCGAGTGGAGCGCGGCCTGGAGGGGAGCGCGGGCACAGCAGGTGGGCAGGCGTGGGCAGCCGGGCACGGCGGCAGCAGCCGGACGCCCGCCCAGCCTGGCTCGGCCCCGGGCGGATGCGCTGCCTGCGAGCGGCGCCCTTCGCTGCCTCGCCCTGCGCCGGCGGGCGGCAGCGGCCCCGAGCCGGCTCCGGCCCGGCCCGGCCCCGCTCCGGCAGCCGCTGCCCTCGGTGCCCACCGCTGACACCCTCCGTGCCTGCGCTCCCGCCAGCTGCCCCTGCACAGCCCTCGCCTGCCCGCTGCGCCCTGCCCTGCGCTCAGCCAGCCCGGCTGCGCCTGCACCGCCTCACTGCGCCAGCCCGGCATGGCAGAAGGCAAGAGCAACCCCCAGCCCGGGGACCTGATCGAGATATTCCGGCCATTTTACCAGCACTGGGCCCTCTACGTTGGAGATGGATATGTCATCCACTTGACAGGTAAGGCTTGTGCCGCCTGGCAAGGAACAGAAGGTGTTGAGATGCCCCAGTTGCCCTGGTACCCTCTATGGTCTGCTGCTGGTAGATTCTGTGTGTGTAGATGACCTTTCCAGGAGCAGTCAGAAATACATGTGAGGTCCTGGAGGGGCCAGAGAGGGTCTGCCTGACTGCCTTATCTCCTCCTTGACTTCCCCAGATGAAGAAGCCTCATCCCTTTGGCTACGCAGCTCATCAATACACGCTACAAGAGCCAAGGTGAAGAAGCAGCTCCTGAAGGATGTGGCGGGAAATCATAAATGGCGTGTCAACAAAACGCATGACCGCTCCCACTCTCCTTTCCCTGTGAAGGAGATCATCCAGCGTGCTGAGCAACGGATTGGCGAGGAGTTGACATATGATGTGCTTACCAGCAACTGTGAACACTTTGTGACAATGCTTCGCTACGGAGAAGGATTCTCAGACCAGGTGAGTGTCACAGGGTGAGCCCTGAGTGCCTCCCAGAGCAGCTCCTGGCTGCTGGCTGTGAGCCGGGCACTGGGACACAGCCTGCAGCCTGCAGGGCACAGCCCAGTGCCAGGCGTGGGCTCCAAAGCAGCGCTGCCTCCCCAGAGCCCCTGGCCCTGCAGGGTCCCTGTGCTCTGGCTGCACCCTGGCAGTGCCCTCTCCCTGAGTGCCACCTCCTGGGGGGACAAACCTGGCTGCTGCCCCTTGTGCTAATGGGGCACATGACTCTCACTGACTTATTTACCATTATTATCACTCTCTTTTCTATATTATCGTGCTAAGGAGTGGTAAATATAAGTGCTCGTCATGCATCCAGCCTGTGTTTTGCTTACTCTTTTATAGGCCACAAAAGCAATTACGGCGGTGCAACATCTGTCTTTCCTCGGGTGATGTTGTGACGCTTGTATCCCCAGTCGTGTTCTGTTTATGCTGGATATTATGCTCTGTGCCTTCAAGACTGGCTCTGAAGTGTGAAGCTTTGTTTTGTTTTGTTTTGTTATCAGTCTGCTCACTCCCCCAAACAATCCGTGGGACACGGGTGGGGCCGTCCTTAGTGCAGCTTTTGTTTTTTGCTCTTACCCCTGCTTTGCTCCTGCTTTGCTCCTGCTTTTGCTTCTGCTTGTTAGGTAGTTTAGCTAGGCAGTCTGAATTTTCCCTGGACTGGTTTTCTTTCCCTTTTCTTGAAAACAATTATCTTTCCCTTTTTTCCCACTTTTCTTTCCCTTGACTGCTTTTCTTTCCCTTTCTTGGAACCACTCAAGCCTGCTCCAGACTAGGACCTGGGAAACACCAAGAGTTTGCACCTTGTGGCTGCAGCAGCTACTCCAGGGCCCAAGGAACTGATAACAGAGTGACCACTCCCAGGAGACATTTTCTGAATTTGTCATCTTTTTTCAGAGTGGTGAAAGAGTGGTGTCATGCAGTATTGTTCATTTTGTGTGCTGGTGGGTGCTGTGCCTGTTAAATAAAGAGGTTCTTTCAACTTCTCTCTGAGGAATTCTTCCCGAACCAATTGGGGGAGGGGCCATGTGGATTTGCTTTCTGGAGGAGCCCTCCTTTGGAGATTCTCTCCCAAACTTGCCCTAAACCAGGACACTGTCCTAGGAACTACTCTTCTTGAGGTTGCTGCTGTTGTTGGGACGGCATTGTCCAGGGGAAATCCAAGCCAGAGTGCTCCTGATGGGCTGTCAGGCAGAGTTCAGAGCAAGACAGGCAACAATAGTCTTTGGTCAGCTTTTGCTACATGTGCCATCAAGGCTTCTAGCAACTGTGCCACCTTTGCTGTAAACGTTAAATAAGCCTTAATAAAATGTCTGAAGTCCACATTCATATTTCCCTGAAATTCTCATTTATCTATTTGAGCATAGCTTTGTTAGCAAGTTTAAAAATTCAGCCTTGCTTCTCCCTGCCATCCCAATAAGGAATAACAAGGGAATCACCATTCAAGGTGATCCCCAGCAGCTCCATCCTGCTTGCCATATGAGATTTTATTTTATTGTGTGTGGTGGCTTTTCTGGCAATCTGTGAGAAGTTTCAAGAAAGTTATCCACTCCTGCCCCAACCCACACACCTCCCCTCAAGTGCTTTGCTGAGCACTGGTGCAGACTTCTCCTCCTGATTTGATCATCTAGCTCCTAGAGGCTCATTCTGTGTATCACTGCAATACCAAGGACCGCTGATGATTTACTGTGTTTTCCAGCTGAGGCCCGGAGAGTGTGGTGCCGAATCACAGCACTGCCACCGGCAGAGGGCGGGGCCGGCACATGGACACCAACACACCGACACCGACACATGGACACCGGCACACGGACACCAGCGCACAGACACTGACACACAGACACCAACACACGGACACCAGCACACAGACACCGACACACGGAGACCAACACAGTGCGGGGCCGGCACACAGACACCAACACACTGACACTGACTCACAGACACCGACACATGGACACAGACACACAGACACAGCGGGGCCGGCTCACGGCGCAGCCCAGTCCCGGCACAGAGCGCAGCCCTGCCCGCGGCACCGCAAGACGGCTCCGATTCCCCCGAGCGCAGGACAGCACCAACAGCCACTAAACTGCCAAAACCCCCATTCCCCTCCCCAAACCACTCCGTTGATGTGCCAGAGATATCAGCCACTTCCCTTACGGGACTCATTCCCCTGCCATTTATCTCCACGCAGTCACCTTCTCGTACTCCCAGCACATTTACCAGGACAAAGGGAAAAATTCACCAAGAAGCCTAAACCCGTAAGAGTGGGAAAGCCCTGGCTGCCAGGTCTGCAAAAGGACAGGCAGGGAATGTGCCGTGTCTTGAAACCTTAGGCAGCTTGTGCTGCCCAAACAGATCAGCTCCTGGGAGCGGGGGAGATGGGAAGCAAGGGCAGGTCTTACAGGCTGTATCCTCCTGTGTTTTACAGGGGCATTCTGATTTGGGTGCAATGGTGTTTTGCTCAGTTTTTCCCTGCTTACAAAGTGTTCCTTTTCCTGGCTCTTCTGCCTCTTTTAGGCGCCACCAGACCTCCAGTGTGGGGAGGTCTGACAGAAAAACCCCAGGTCTGACAGAAAAAAATCCATGGCCTTTTTCTCACTCAGCTTTTTCTGCCACTGTGCCATCGAAATTCCCCACTTCATCCCTTTTAAGTGCAGTGATTGTTGACATTGAACCTGAATAAGCCTCTTAGGTGATTTTTGTGATGCCTTCCAACTGTGAACCTATTCTAGGATTCTGCTCTTTGACCTGTCAAAAAATACTGAAGGGCCTAAAGAATTACAAAGACAGCCATGGACTTTGATTCTCGATGCTGTGCCAATTCTCTCTTCAGTGATCAAATATTGATTCCAAAGTGTTCATAAGTGTTCTAAAGCACCAGATCAATCTTCCCCCAGCCAGCAGGAAGGCAAAACCAAGGTCCCTGCAGTGCTGGGGCTGAGGGATGTGCAGAATGAGCTGTGCAGCACCTGTGCTTCATCTCCCAATGCACTGAGACACACCATTCCCTTGTCACAAAGCTGATGTGTGCATGGTCTTGGAAGAAAACTCTTCAGGCTAAGTGTGCTTGATTGTCCTTTACCTGGAGCATCTGCCTAAAGTGTTTGGAAGCAGGTGAGCTGCATCCCACCTGTGAGACACAGAGTCTGTGCTGCTTTTGTTACAGGCAACTGCCTGGCCTGCAGGGACAGGTGAGAGCTGAAGAGCTGTGTGTGAGAGCCTGGCTGGTTTTGTCTGCTCTGAACAGATTGTCCAGGTTTAACTCCAGAAAGCAGCAAGGCACCAGGCAGCCACTTGCTCACTCACTGCCCTGACAGCCCCATCAGGGAGGGAATCCAAAGAGATGAAGTGAAAAAGTTGTGGTTTGAGAAAAAGATGGTTTAGTAGGTACCCAAAACCTCTGCATTAGAGGAAAGCAAAGGAAGGAATTAATTCACTGCTTTTCTAAACTGAGGTTTTACCACTATCAAAATAACAAAGTTAATATTTCTTTTTATTTTTGTTCATTATGACATCTGAGTAAAGACATTGGCTTTAATACAGGACAACACATCATAATGAAACTGAAAATGAAATTCGTTTTTCAATTCCTGGACATGCAATTAAAACTTCTTTCATGGGCAAACTATTTATGTTATACAGTAACCTGAGTAGCCTTTCTGCTCTCAGAGCATTTTCTCTCCAAACACTGACAAGTGAGCACCATGTCAGGGCAGCATATGAACCTCTCACATCTCTACTTCATCCTGGAAGACAAGAGTGTTGTAGTGTGAACTGGCATTAGTTTGTCTGGGGAATTGCATTGTTCTTGAAAGCTGCAACATTTCCCAAACTGCAGAAGTTTGTAGTTGTACGAGGCATCTCTTTCCAGTCAGGAGGATGTTGTCTGCCACAGACATCTTTTAATAAAAATCCTTTCTTTAGGATTTTTCCCTCTTCTGGGAAGCTGAGGCCCCAGAAAGAGAATGTAAACAAGGGTTATCTGCTGCTATGAAATGCAACAGGTGCACCTGTGATTGGCCCATGTTCCATGTTTACAATTAAGGGCCAATCAGGGGCCAAGCTCTTTCTGGGACAGATCAGAGAGAGCTCCGTTGTTGATTCATTCCTTTTCTATTCTTAGCTTAGCAGCTTCTGAACTTTCCTCTCTATTCCTATTAGTATAGTCTAAATGTGTTATATATCATAAAATAATAAATCCAGCCTTATGATCATGGAGTCACGATTCTCATCTCTCTCTTCACCCCTGAAAGACCCATGCAAGCCCTGTAACAGTTGTTCATTATGGGATGCCTTTCCTTGGAGCCTGCTGGGTGCATTGACAGGATTTGGTGAAACACAACCCAAACCATAAGGTGATAGTGTGAGGAGGAGCGGCAGAATCCATCAATTGCTGCATCTTGACCCTTGTAGGAGCTGTTGGCAAGGTCCCAGAGCTGAATTTGCCATGAAACAGAGTCAAGGCTGTTGTTTTCCCAAGACTGGAGAGAAATATCCTTGGTTGTGGTCAGGGGCAGGGGCACAGCCTTTCCCGAAACAGAAGGGCTTTTGAAGAGATTTTGAGCATCTGAATGTGGTGCACACCAGAGGATGAAAACCTGGGCTGATTCAGTGCAGGCCAGGGAAGCCCCAGCCTTGTTCACCCTGGTCCCCTTGTCTGTGATTGTGGGTGGAGTTAACATAAATCTAATCCATCAGCTTTCTGCTGCAAAGTCTTTGGTGTTGAACTGAGGCCATTTGGGATCCCTCTGCAACATCCTCTGCCATTTTTGGTAGCAGCTGATAGACTGGTACCCAAGGCAGATTTAATCATGATCCAGTGGTTGTTGTTCTGCAGGAAAATGCATCCAGCAGAGTGACAGAGTGCAGAGTCAGGGCTGTCCCATCACTGGAGGATGGGAGGATGGGAGGATGGGAGGATGGGAGGATGGGAGGATGACTTAGGTAGAGAGTCTCCCCATAATGAGGTGGTGGCCACACTTCCTCGATACCAAGATGACATTACCAACTCGACGGGTGTATTTGGCACTATGCTAGGGGAGCAGAGCCCTCCCGCTGCATGGGATGGATGGTGCCAGACGTGCAGCTGGGGGTCCATGAAGGGCAGTGACCGCCGAGCGATTGCACAATCGCCCATACATACTATTTATGCTGGCAGTAGCGGTCCGGGAGCGCGGCCGCGGCAGCAGCGGGACAGGCGCAGAGGTGAGCGGGACTCGGGGGATGCGAGCGGGCGTTCCCAGCAGGACGCGGCCCCTGCAGGCTCTGCCGGGCGGCCGCAGGTGCCGCAGGGCCCGGGCCCGGCCGGGCAGCGCGGGCAGCCCCGGGGAGCCGCGTCCCGGCAGCGGAGCGGGCCCGGCCCGGCCCCGGCGGAGCCCCGAGCGGAGCGCGGCCGGGAGGGGAGCGCGGGCACGGCGGGCGGGCGGGCGGGGGCAGCCGGGCACGGCGGCAGCAGCCGGACGCCCGCCCGGCCCGGCCCGGCCCCGGGCGGATGCGCTGCCTGCGAGCGGCGCCCTTCGCTGCCTCGCCCTGCGCCGGCGGGCGGCAGCGGCCCCGAGCCGGCTCCGGCCCGGCCCGGCCCCGCTCCGGCAGCCGCTGCCCTCGGCGCCCGCCGCTGACACCCTCCGTGCCTGCGCTCCCGCCAGCTGCCCCTGCACAGCCCTCGCCTGCCCGCTGCGCTCTGCCCTGCGCTCAGCCAGCCCGGCTGCGCCTGCACCGCCTCACTGCGCCAGCCCGGCATGGGACAGGACAATTGCAAACCCCAGCCCGGAGACCTGATCGAGATCGACCGGCCAGGTTACCAGCACTGGGCCCTCTATGTTGGGGACGGATATGTCATCAACGTCACACCTGTAGGTAAGGCTTGTGCTGCCTGGCAAGGTGCAGAGTGGGTGTTGAGATGCCCCAGGAGCCCTGTCTCCCTCCATGTGCTGCTGCTGGTAGACTCTGTGTGTGTAGATGACCTGTCCAGCAGCAGAGGAAGCCCATCTGAGGTTGTGGAGAGGCCAGAGACGATCTGCCTGCCTTATCTCTTCACTGACTTCCCCAGATGAAGGAGCCCCATCTCTGTTGGTGAGCACCACATCTGTATTCACCAAAAAGGCCAAGGTGAAGAAGCAGCTCCTGAAGGTGGTGGTGGAAAATCATAAATGGCGTGTCAACAACAAGTATGACCGCACCCGCACTCCTTTCCCTGTGAAGGAGATCATCCGGCGTGCTGAGCAATGGATTGACAGGGAGGTGCCATACGATGTGCTTACCAGCAACTGTGAGCACTTTGTGACCATGCTGCGCTACGGAGAAGGAGTCTCAGACCAGGTGAGTGTCACAGGGTGAGCCCTGGGTGCCTCCCAGAGCAGCTCCTGGCTGCTGGCTGTGAGCCGGGCACTGGGACACAGCCTGCAGCCTGCAGGGCACAGCCCAGTGCCAGGCGTGGGCTCCAAAGCAGCGCTGCCTCCCCAGAGCCCCTGGCCCTGCAGGGTCCCTGTGCTCTGGCTGCACCCTGGCAGTGCCCTCTCCCTGAGTGCCACCTCCTGGGGGGACAAACCTGGCTGCTGCCCCTTCTGCTAATGGGGCACATGGCTTTCAGTGATTTGTTTTCCCCTGAATATCCCTGCCTTTTCTACATTATCATCTTAGAGCCTTGTAAATATAAATGCCCCTCATGTTTCCAGCCTGTGTTTTGTTTTCTCTTTTGTAGGTCAGTAAAGCAGCTACTGGTAGTGCTGCAGCAGCAGTAGGAAGTATCATTCTTGCTGGAGCTGCTCTTGTTGGGATGGCATTGTCTGAGAGCACATCCAGGAGATAGTGCCACTGGTGGGCTCTCAGGCAGAGCTCAGACCCGGTCAGTCAGAGTCCCTGGCCACAGCAGTCACCGGCCAGCTTTTACAACACCTCTCATCAAGGCTTCCTTGCAATCCTGCCACCCTTGCTGTAAACAGTAAGCAATCCTTAATAAAATGTCTGCAATACAAAATTGTATTGCCCTAAAATCCTCTTTTATCTGAATATTGTTTTGTGTGCGAATTCAGCAGTCTAGCCTTGCTTCTCCCTGATATCCCATTGAGAAACAAAGTCAGTGATTTAAAGACATGCTCTAATTTTGGTATGATGGAGTTTTACTCACTTTTTCCCTGGCTACAAAGTGTACATTTCCCAGGTTCTTCTGACTTTCTTTGGGAGCAGCCGACTGCCCAGTGTGGGGAGGTTTGACAGGAAAACCAGTGCAGTCTCTCTCAGCTGTTTATTCCACTGTGCCATTGAAGTTTTCTCCCATCACCTGTAAGTGCAGTGGTTGCTGGCATTGGACCTGAATAAGCATGCCAGGGGATTTTTTATCGTCCCTTCCAACCCAACCCATTCTATGATTCTGCTCTTTCAGTTTCCAAAAAACCACTGAGGCTTAAAGAATTGCAAGGGCAGCAAGGGGACTTTGCCTGCCAGAGCTGGGGCAAGGTCACTTCAGTGACCAAATGTTGATTCCAATGCATTCACAGTCCCAGCACCAGATCAATCTTTCCAGCAGGAAGGCAAAGCCAGGGTCCCTGCAGTGCTGGGGCTGAGGGATGTGCAGAATGAGCTGTGCAGCACCTGTGCTTCATCTCCCAATGCACTGAGACACACCATTCCCTTGTCACAAAGATGATGTGTGCATGGTCTTGGAAGAAAACTCTTCAGGCTAAGTGTGCTTGATTGTCCTTCACCTGGAGCATCTGCCTTGAGTGTTTGGAAGCAGGTGAGCTGCATCCCACCTGTGAGACACCTGTGAGTCTGTGCTGCTTTTGTTACAGGCAACTGCCTGGCCTGCAGGGACAGGTGAGAGCAGAAGAGCTGTGTGTGAGAGCCTGGCGGGTTTTGTGTGCTCTGAACAGATTGTCCAGGTTTAACCCCAGCCAGCAGCAAAGCACCAGGTGCCCCTTGCTCACTCAGTGCCCTGGCAGCCCCATCAGGGTGGGAATCCAAAGAGATGAAGGGAAAAAATTGTGGCTTGAGTAAAAGATGGTTTAGTACGTTAACCAAAAGCTCTCCATTAGAGGACTGCAAAGGAATTAATTAATTCACTGCTTTTCCAAACAACAGTTTTACCATGCTCAAAATAACCAAGTCAAGCATTCTTTTTTTTTTTTGTTCTGCCCTTCAGTATGACTTCTGAGTAAAGACATTGGCTTCAATTCAGGAGAACACATCATAATGAAACCAAAAATGAAGTTTGTTTTTTAATTCCTGGAAATGGTATTTCATGGGCAAACTATTTAGATTATACTGTAACCTGGGAAAGCTTTCTGCACTCAGCATTCTCTCTGCACACCCTGACAAGGGAGAGCTGTGTGAGGGCAGCATACGAACCTCTCGCATCTCTACTTCATCCTGGAATACAAAAGAACTGGCATTATTTTATCTGGGGAATGGTATTGTTCTTCTTGAAAGCTGCAGCATTTCACAGAATGAAGAAGTTTGCAGATGTACCAAGCTTGTCTTTGCAGTCAGGGCAATGCTGCTTATTATGGGATTAAGGGCTGCCTTTCCTTGGAACCTGGTGAACGCATTGACAGGATTTGGTGAAATACTACCTGAAGGATTTGGTGAGAGTGTGAGGAGAATCAGCAGATTCCTTCACTTGCTGCATTTTGAGCCTTTGTAGGAGCTGTTGGCCAGGCCCAAGATCCGCAGTTGCCATGGAATAGTCCAGGCAATAGTCCAGGCTGTTTTTTTCCCAAGACTGGAGAGAAATGTCCTTGGAAATGGCCAGGGGCAGGAGCAGAGCCTTTCCCTAAACAGGAGGGCATTTGTAGAGATTTCAAGCATCTGACTGTGGTGCACATCAGAGGATGAAAACCTGGGCGGATTCAGTGCAAGCCACAGAAGCCCCAGCCTTGTGCAACCTGGTCCCCTTGTCTGTGTTTGGGAGGGGGGGGAGGGGAGGGGGGCTTAACATAAATCTAATCCATCAGCTTTTTGCTGCAAAATCTTCGGTGTTTACCTGAGGCCATTTGGGATCCCTCTGAAGCATCCTCTGCCATTTTTGGTAGCAGCTGATAGACTGGAATCCAAGGCAGGTTTTAATCATGATCCCGTGGTTGTTGTTCTGCAGGAAACAACATCCAGCAGAGTGACAGAGTGCAGGGTCAGGGCTGTCCCATCACTGGATGGAAGGATGACTTAGGGATAGAGCCAACCCATAATGAGGTGGTGGCCACACTTCCTCGGTACCAAGATGACATTTTCAACTGGACAGCTGTATTTGGCACTACGTTAGGGAGCGGAGCCCTGCCGCTGCACGGGATGGGTGGTGCCAGACGTGCAGCTGCGGAGCCAAGAAGGGCAGTGACCGCCCAGCGATTGCGCAATTTTCCCATCTTTAAAGCGGGCCGGAATCCCGGCCACGGCAGCAGCGGGACAGGTGCTGAGGTGAGCGGGGCTCGGGGGATGCGAGCGGGCGTTCCCAGCAGGACGCGGCCCCTGCAGGCTCTGCCGGGCGGCCGCAGGTGCCGCAGGGCCCGGGCCGGGCTGGGCAGCGCGGGCAGCCCCGGGGAGCCGCGTCCCGGCAGCGGAGCGGGCCCGGCCCGGCCCCGGCGGAGCCCCGAGCGGAGCGCGGCCGGGAGGGGAGCGCGGGCACGGCAGGCGGGCAGGCATGGGCAGCCGGGCACGGCGGCAGCAGCCGGACGCCCGCCCGGCCCGGCCCGGCCCCGCTCCGGCAGCCGCTGCCCTCGGCGCCCGCCGCTGACACCCTCCGTGCCTGCGCTCCCGCCAGCTGCCCCTGCACAGCCCTCGCCTGCCCGCTGCGCTCTGCCCTGCGCTCAGCCAGCCCGGCTGCACCTGCACCGCCTCACTGCGCCAGCCCGCCATGGGACAGAAGAATTGCAAACCCCAGCCCGGAGACCTGATCGAGATATTCCGGCCATTTTACCAGCACTGGGCCCTCTACGTCGGGAATGGTTATGTCATCCACCTCACACCTGTAGGTAAGGCTTGTGCAGCCTGGCAAGGTGCAGAATGAGTGTTGGTATGCCCCAAGAGCCCTGTCTCCCTCCATGGGCTGTGGGTGCATGCTGTGTGTGTAGCTGTCTTTTCCAGGAGCAGAGGAAACCCATCTGAGGTTCTTGAGGGGCCAGAGACGGTCTGCCTGACTGCCTTATCTCCTCATTGGCTTCCGCAGATGACGAATCCTCATCCCTTTGGCTTAGCAGCTCTTCAATAGGTGCCACAACAGCCAAGGTGAAGAAGCAGCGCCTGAAGGATGTGGTGGGAAATCATAGATGGCGTGTCAACAACAAGTATGACCGCAGACGCACTCCTCGCCCGGTGAACGACATCATCCGGGAGGCTGAGGAACGGATTGATGAGGAGGTGACATATGATGCGCTTACCGACAACTGTGAGCACTTTGTGACCGAGCTCCGCTATGGAAAAGGAGTCTCTCGCCAGGTGAGTGTCACGGGGTGAGCCCCTGGGTGCCTCCCAGAGCAGCTCCTGGCTGCTGGCTGTGAGCCGGGCACTGGGACACAGCCTGCAGCCTGCAGGGCACAGCCCAGTGCCAGGCGTGGGCTCCAAAGCAGCGCTGCCTCCCCAGAGCCCCTGCCCCTGCAGGGTCCCTGTGCTCTGGCTGCACCCTGGCAGTGCCCTCTCCCTGAGTGCCACCTCCTGGGGGGACAAACCTGGCTGCTGCCCCTTCTGATAATGGGGCACATGGCTCTCAGTGATTTATTTACCTTCATTATCCCTGTCTTTTCTATATTATCGTGTTGAGGGGGGCAGGTTTGCTGTACAAATATAAGTGCTCATCATGTTTCGAACCTGTGTTTTGCTTTCCCTCTTATAGGTCAGAAAAGCAGTTGTTCGTGGTGTTGTAGCTCTGGGATTGGCTCCCGTTGCTGCTGCTTTTCCTGCTGTTGCTGCTGTTGCTGCTGCTGTTGCTGGTGTTTCTGGTGTTGTTCGGAGGGCATTGTCCTAGGGCAAATCCAAGCGGTCATACCACTGATGGGCTGCCAGGAAGAGCTCAGAGCAAGGCAGGGAGAGCTCCTGGCCACAGTGGTCACGGCTCAGCTTTTGCTACACACGCCATTGTCGCTATGGGACATGAAATAAAAGGACACGTACATGCAACTCTCCAAGGTAAAAAAGAGGGTGTTTAATTTCTGACTCCAACTTTTATAGATTTCCAAAAGGGACATTCCAATGACACTGGACAAACCAAGAGTCCGTCAAATTTCTCCTCCTCCATGAAAGAATGCAGAACAATAAGTTATTGGCAAAAAGTGCTGGAGAAAGCTCATTACAAGAATGTTAACATCAGAAGGCATAGAAAAACTTAAAAAAAGGCAAAACACCATCAAGGGTTCTTAGCAACTATGCCACCCTTGCTGCAAACATTAAATAAGCCTTCATAAAATGTCTGATGTCCACACTCATATTTCCCTGAAATTCTTATTTATTTATTTGAGTATAGCTTTGTTTGCAAGTTTAAAAATTCAGCCTTGTTTCTCCCTGCCATCCCAGTAAGGAATAGCAAGTCCAGATTGTCACCATTCAAGGTGATCCTGCTTGCCCCGCGAGTTTTTATTTTATTGTGTGTGATGGTTTTTGTGGTAGTTTGGGAGAAATTGCAAGCAAGTTATCCATTCCTTCCCCATCCCACACACCTCCCCTCGAGTGCTTTGCTGAGTGCTGCTGCAGACTTTTCTTCCTGATTTGATCATCTAGCTCATCGAGGCTCGTTTTGTGTATCACTGCAATAAAAAGGACTGCTGAGGTTTGACCGGCTGAGTCTTGGTGTGTTTGCGTTCTGGTACAAAAGATAGAAGTCTGCTAAAGAAGGCGGGAACCTTCCTGGAAGAGAAAGAAGACCCCTCCTCCACGGGATTATGACTTCGAAAGTACGGGACTTTCAAGCAGAAATGAGGGAAGATGAATCAGAGTTTTTCACTAGAAAAAGCTCAGCCCAGCGTGGCCAAGAGCTCCACCCGCGGAGCCGCAACCCGCGGGGCGCCGCTGTCCCTGCGGGGCGGCTGTGCCGGGGCTGCGGGGCCGGGGGAGCCGCGGGGAACCCGCGAGGGAGCGGCGGCGGCGACACGGGCGGGGAGCGGCACAGCGACACAGCGACACAGCGACACAGCGACACAGCGACACAGCGACACAGCGAGCAGCCACCGCCACAGCGCGGGACGGCACACGGACACCGACACAGGGCGGGGCCGGCACACCGACACCGACACCGACACAGGGCGGGACGGCACACGGACACCGACACAGGGCGGGACGGCACACCGACACCGACACCGACACAGGGCGGGACGGCACACGGACACCGACACACCGACACCGACACACGGACACCGACACAGAGTGGGACGGCACACAGACATCGACAAAGGGTGGGGCCGGCACACAGACACCGACATCCACACAGGGTGGGACTGGTACACCGAGCAGCCACCGCCACAGCGCGGTGCTGAACCGCACAGGGACACCGGCACAGGGACACCGGCACACGGACACCGGCACACGGACACCGGCACACGGACACCGGCACATGGACACCGGCACACGGACACCGGCACACGGACACCGGCACACGGACACAGACACAGCGGGGCCGGCTCACGGCGCAGCCCAGTCCCGGCACAGAGCGCAGCCCTGCCCGCGGCACCGCAAGACGGCTCCGATTCCCCCGAGCGCAGGACAGCACCAACAGCCACTAAACTGCCAAAACCCCCATTCCCCTCCCCAAACCACTCCGTTGATGTGCCAGGGATATCAGCCCCTTCCCTTACAGGGCTCATTCACCCGCCATCCATCTCCACGCAGTCACCCTCTCCTACTCCCAGGGTCTTCACCATGGCAATGGGAAAAATTCCCCAAGAAGCCTAAACCCGTAAGAGTGGGAAAGCCCTGGCTGCCAGGTCTGCAAAAGGACAGGCAGGGAATGTGCCGTGTCTTGAAACCTTAGGCAGCTTGTGCTGCCCAAACAGATCAGCTCCTGGGAGCGGGGGAGATGGGAAGCAAGGGCAGGTCTTACAGGCTGTATCCTTCCGTGTTTTTCAGGGTCAGTCTGATTTTGGGGCAATGGTGTTTTGCTCAGATTTTCCCTCCCTACAAAGCGTTCATTTCCCTGGCTCATCTGACTCTCTTAGGCAGCAGCAGCAAAGCCCCAGTGTGGGGATGTCTGAGAGAAAAACCCCAGCTGACTTTTTCTCAATCAGCTCTTTCTTCCACTGTGCCATCAAAATTCCCCACTTCAACACCGTATGTGCAGTGATTGTTGAACTTGGACCAGAACAAGCCTGCCAGGTGATTTTTGTGGTCCCTTTCCAACCCCTTCTCAACTCCTACTAGGATTCTGTTCTTTGAGCTGCCAAAACACTGAGGTGATTAAAGAATTAATAAAGTATCAAGGGGACATTGACCCTCAGAGTTGTGGGCATTGTCACTGTAGTGACAAGATGTTGATTCCTGTGCATTCATAAGCATTCTAAAGCATCAGATCAATCTTCCCCCAGCCAGCAGGAAGGCAAAGCCAGGGTCCCTGCAGTGCTGGGGCGGAGGGATGTGCAGAATGAGCTGTGCAGCACCTGTGCTTCATCTCCCAATGCACTGAGCCACACCATTTCCTTGTCACAAAGCTGATGTGTACATGGTCTTGGAAGAAAACTCTTCAGGCTAAGTGTGCTTGATTGTCCTTTACCTGGAGCATCTGCCTTGAGTGTTTGGAAGCAGGTGAGCTGCATCCCACCTGTGAGACACCTGTGAGTCTGTGCTGCTTTTGTTACAGGCAACTGCCTGGCCTGCAGGGACAGGTGAGAGCAGAAGAGCTGTGTGTGAGAGCCTGGCTGGTTTTGTCTGCTCTGAACAGATTGTCCAGGTTTAACCCCAGCCAGCAGCAAAGCGCCAGGTGCCACTTGCTCACTCACTGCCCTGCCAGCCCCATCAGGGAGGGAATCAGAAGAGATGAAATGAAAAAGTTGTGGCTTGAGAAAAAGATGGTTTACTAGGTAACGAAAACCTCTGCATTAAAGGAATGCAAAGGAAGGAATTACTTCACTGTTTTTACTAAACAGCAGTTTTACCACTTGGTCAAAATAACAAAGTCAATCTTTCTTTTTATTTTTGTTCATTATGACATCTGAGTCAGACATTGGCTTTAATACAACACAACACATCACAATGAAACTGAAAATGAAATTAGTTTTTCAATTCCTGGAAATGCAATTAAAACTTCTTTCATGGGCAAACTATTTATGTTATACAGTAACCTGAGTAGCCTTTCTGCTCTCAGAGCATTTTCTCTGCACACCCTGACAAGTCAGCACCGTGTGAGGGCAGCATACGAACCTCTCACATCTCTACTTCATCCTGGAAGACAAGAGTGTTGTAGTGTGAACTGCCATTAGTTTGTCTGGGGAATTGCATTGTTCTTCTTGAAAGCTGCAAGATTTCCCAAACTGCAGAAGTTTGTAGTTGTACTGGGCATCTCTTTCCAGTCAGGAGGATGTTGTTCATTATGGGCTGCCTTTCCTTGGAGCCTGGTGGGTGCATTGACTGGATTTGTTGGAACACAGCCCAAACCATAAGGTGAGAGTGTGAGGAGGAGCAGCAGAATCCATCACTTGCTGCATTTTGAACCTTTGTAGGAGCTGTTGGCAAGCCCCAAGTCCTGCGTTTGCCATGGAATAGAATCAAGGCTGTTCTTTTCCGGAGACTGGAGAGAAATATCCATGGTTGTGATCAGGGGCAGGGGCACAGCCTGTCCCTAAACGAAGGGCTTTTGTAGAGATTTTGAGCATCTGAATGTGGGCACATCAGAAGATGAAAACCTGGGCTGATTCAGTGCAGGCCAGGGAAGCCCCAGCCTTGTTCACCCTGGTCCCCTTGTCTGTGTTTGTGGGGTGGCTAACATAAATCTAATCCATCAGCTTTCTGCTGCAAAGTCTTTGGTTTTTACCTGAGGCCATTTGGGATCCCTCTGCAGCATCCTCTGCCGTTTTTGGTAGCAACTGATACACTGGTACCCAAGGCAGATTTAATCATGATCCAGTGGTTGTTGTTCTGCAGGAATATGCATCCAACAGAGTGACAGAGTGCAGGGTCAGGGCTGTCCCATCACTGGAGGATGGGAGGATGGGATGATGACTTGAGGATAGAGTCTCCCCATAATGAGGTAGTGGCCACACTTCCTCGATACCAAGATGACTTTTTCAACTCGACGGGTGTATTTGGCACTACCCTAGGGAGTGGAGCCCTCCTGCAGCACGGGATGGGTGGTGCCGGACGTGCAGCTGCGGGGCCAGGAAGGGCAGTGACCTCAGAGCGATAACGCAATTTCCTCTAAAAAACCTATTTTTACTGGGAGTAGCGGTCCGGGAGCGCGGCCGCGGCAGCAGCGGGACAAGTGCAGAGGTGAGCGGGGCTCGGGGGATGCGAGCGGGCGTTCCCAGCAGGACGCGGCCCCTGCAGGCTCTGCCGGGCGGCCGCAGGTGCCGCAGGGCCCGGGCCCGGCCGGGCAGCGCGGGCAGCCCCGGGGAGCCGCGTCCCGGCAGCGGAGCGGGCCCGGCCCGGCGCCGGCGGAGCCCCGAGCGGAGCGCGGCCGGGAGGGGAGCGCGGGCACGGCAGGCGGGCGGGCGGGGGCAGCCGGGCACGGCGGCAGCAGCCGGACGCCCGCCCGGCCCGGCCCGGCCCCGCTCCGGCAGCCGCTGCCCTCGGCGCCCGCCGCTGACACCCTCCGTGCCTGCGCTCCCGCCAGCTGCCCCCGCACAGCCCTCGCCTGCCCGCTGCGCTCTGCCCTGCGCTCAGCCAGCCCGGCTGCACCTGCACCGCCTCACTGCGCCAGCCCGGCATGGCAGAAGGCAGGAGCGACCCCCAGCCCGGAGACCTGATCGAGATCGACCGGCCAGGTTACCAGCACTGGGCCCTCTACGTGGGAGATGGTTATGTCATCCACCTCACATCTGTAGGTAAGGCTGTTGCAGCCTGGCGAGGTGCAAAATGGGTGTTGGGATGCCCCAGGAGCCCTGTCTCTCTCCATGGGCTGTGGATGGTGGAGTCTGTGTGTAGCTGTCTTTTCCAGGAGCAGAGGAAACCCATCTGAGGTTCTGGAGGGGCCAGAGACGGTCTGCCTGACTGCTTTATATCCTCCTTTGCTTCCGCAGATGACGAATCCTCATCCCTTTGGCTTAGCAGCTCTTCAATAGGTGCCACAAGAGGCAAGGTGAAGAAGCAGCGCCTGGAGGAAGTGGTGGGAAATAACAGATGGCGTGTCAACAACAAGTATGACCGCAGACGCACTCCTCGGCCCGTGAAGGAGATCATCCATGATGCTGAGCAATGGATTGACAGGGAGGTGCCATATAATGCGCTTACTGACAACTGTGAGCACTTTGTGACCGAGCTCCGCTATGGAAAAGGAGTCTCTCGCCAGGTGAGTGTCACGGGGTGAGCCCTGGGCGCCTCCCAGAGCAGCTCCTGGCTGCTGGCTGTGAGCCGGGCACTGGGACACAGCCTGCAGCCTGCAGGGCACAGCCCAGTGCCAGGCGTGGGCTCCAAAGCAGCGCTGCCTCCCCAGAGCCCCTGCCCCTGCAGGGTCCCTGTGCTCTGGCTGCACCCTGGCAGTGCCCTCTCCCTGAGTGCCACCTCCTGGGGGGACAAACCTGGCTGCTGCCCCTTCTGATAATGGGGCACATGGCTCCTGCTGATTTATTAACCCCCATTTTCCCTGCCTTTTCTATATTATCATTTTGAGGGGGTCAGTGTTGGTGTGTAAATATAAGTGGTCATGATGTTTCCAGCCTGTGTTTTGCTTTCCCTTTTATAGGCCAGAATAGCAGCTTTTGGTGGTGTTGCAACTCTTGGATTGGCTCCCCTTGCAATTATTTTTCCTGTTGTTGGTGCTGTTACTGCGGTTGGTGCTGCTGCTGTTGCTGGTGTTTCTGGTGTTGTTCGGATGGCGTTTTCCGGGGGCAAATCCAAGCGGTCATACCACTGATGGGCTGCCAGGAAGAGCTCAGAGCAAGGCAGGGAGAGCTCCTGGCCACAGTGGTCACGGCTCAGCTTTTGCTACACACGCCATTGTCGCTATGGGACACGAAATAAAACGACGCGTACACGCAACTCTCCAAGGTAAAAAAGAGGGTGTTTAATTTCTGACTCCAACTTTTATAGATTTCCAAAAGGGACATTCCAATGACACTGGACAAACCAAGAGTCCGTCAAATTTCTCCTCCTCCATGAAAGAATGCAGAACAATACGTTATTGGCAAAAAGTGCTAGACAAAGTTCGTTACAAGAATGTTAACATCAGAAGGCTTAGAAAAACTACAAAAAGCAGGGCAAAACACCATCAAGGGTTCTTAGCAACTATGCCACCCTTGCTGCAAACATTAAATAAGCCTTCATAAAATGTCTGATGTCCACACTCATATTTCCCTGAAATTCTTATTTATTTATTTGAGTATAGCTTTGTTTGCAAGTTTAAAAATTCAGCCTTGTTTCTCCCTGCCATCCCAGTAAGGGATAGCAAGTCCAGATTGTCACCATTCAAGGTGATCCCCAGCAGGTCCATCCTGCTTGCCTCATGAGTTTTTATTTTATTGTGTGTGATGGTTTTTGTGGTAATCTGGGAGAAATTGTAAGCAAGTTATCCATTCCTTCCCCATCCCACACACCTCCCCTCGAGTGCTTTGCCGAGCGCTGCTGCAGACTTTTCTTCCTGATTTGATCATCTAGCTCCTAGAGGCTCGTTTTGTGTATCACTGCAATAAAAAGGACTGCTGAGGTTTGACCGGCTGAGTCTTGGTGTGTTTGTGTTCTGGTACAAAAGATAGAAGTCTGCTAAAGAAGGCGGGAACCTTCCTGGAAGAGAAAGAAGACCCCTCCTCCACGGGATTATGACTTCGAAAGTACGGGACTTTCAAGCAGAAATGAGGGAAGATGAATCAGAGTTTTTCACTAGAAAAAGCTCAGCCCAGCGTGGCCAAGAGCTCCACCCGCGGAGCCGCAACCCGCGGGGCGCCGCTGTCCCTGCGGGGCGGCTGTGCCGGGGCTGCGGGGCCGGGGGAGCCGCGGGGAACCCGCGAGGGAGCGGCGGCGGCGACACGGGCGGGGAGCGACACAGCGACACAGCGACACAGCGACACAGCGACACAGCGACACAGCGACACAGCGACACAGCGAGCAGCCACCGCCACAGCGCGGGACGGCACACGGACACCGACACCGACACAGGGCGGGACGGCACACGGACACCGACACAGGGCGGGACGGCACACCGACACCGACACCGACACAGGGCGGGACGGCACACCGACACCGACACCGACACAGGGCGGGACGGCACACGGACACCGACACACCGACATCGACACACGGACACCGACACAGAGTGGGACGGCACACAGACATCGACAAAGGGTGGGGCCGGCACACAGACACCGACATCCACACAGGGTGGGACTGGTACACCGAGCAGCCACCGCCACAGCGCGGTGCTGAACCGCACACGGACACCGGCACACGGACACCGGCACACGGACACCGGCACAGGGACACCGACACACGGTCACCGGCACACGGACACCGGCACACGGACACCGACACACGGACACAGACACAGCGGGGCCGGCTCACGGCGCAGCCCAGTCCCGGCACAGAGCGCAGCCCTGCCCGCGGCACCGCAAGACGGCTCCGATTCCCCCGAGCGCAGGACAGCACCAACAGCCACTAAACTGCCAAAACCCCCATTCCCCTCCCCAAACCACTCCGTTGATGTGCCAGGGATATCAGCCCCTTCCCTTACAGGACTCATTCACCCGCCATCCATCTCCACGCAGTCATCCTCTCCTACTCCCAGGGTCTTCACCATGGCAATGGGAAAAATTCCCCAAGAAGCCTAAACCCGTAAGAGTGGGAAAGCCCTGGCTGCCAGGTCTGCAAAAGGACAGGCAGGGAATGTGCCGTGTCTTGAAACCTTAGGCAGCTTGTGCTGCCCAAACAGATCAGCTCCTGGGAGCGGGGGAGATGGGAAGCAAGGGCAGGTCTTACAGGCTGTATCCTCCTGTGTTTTACAGGGGCATTCTGATTTTGGGGCAATGGTGTTTTGCTCAGATTTTCCCTCCCTACAAAGCGTTCATTTCCCTGGCTCATCTGACTCTCTTAGGCAGCAGCAGCAAAGCCCCAGTGTGGGGATGTCTGAGAGAAAAACCCCAGCTGACTTTTTCTCAATCAGCTCTTTCTTCCACTGTGCCATCAAAATTCCCCACTTCAACACCGTATGTGCAGTGATTGTTGAACTTGGACCAGAACAAGCCTGCCAGGTGATTTTTGTGGTCCCTTTCCAACCCCTTCTCAACTCCTTCTAGGATTCTGTTCTTTGAGCTGCCAAAACACTGAGGTGATTAAAGAATTAATAAAGTATCAAGGGGACATTGACCCTCAGAGTTGTGGGCATTGTCACTGTAGTGACAAGATGTTGATTCCTGTGCATTCATAAGCATTCTAAAGCATCAGATCAATCTTCCCCCAGCCAGCAGGAAGGCAAAGCCAGGGTCCCTGCAGTGCTGGGGCTGAGGGATGTGCAGAATGAGCTGTGCAGCACCTGTGCTTCATCTCCCAATGCACTGAGCCACACCATTTCCTTGTCACAAAGCTGATGTGTACATGGTCTTGGAAGAAAACTCTTCAGGCTAAGTGTGCTTGATTGTCCTTTACCTGGAGCATCTGCCTTGAGTGTTTGGAAGCAGGTGAGCTGCATCCCACCTGTGAGACACAGAGTCTGTGCTGCTTTTGTTACAGGCAACTGCCTGGCCTGCAGGGACAGGTGAGAGCAGAAGAGCTGTGTGTGAGAGCCTGGCTGGTTTTGTCTGCTCTGAACAGATTGTCCAGGTTTAACCCCAGCCAGCAGCAAAGCGCCAGGTGCCACTTGCTCACTCACTGCCCTGCCAGCCCCATCAGGGAGGGAATCAGAAGAGATGAAATGAAAAAGTTGTGGCTTGAGAAAAAGATGGTTTAGTAGGTAACCAAAGGTTCTCCATTAGAAGAAAGCAAAGGAAGGAATTAATTCACTGCTTTTCTAAGCTGGGGTTTTACCACTGTCAAAATAACAAAGTTGATCTTTCTTTTTATTTTTGTTCATTATGACATCTGAGTAAGACATTGGCTTTAATACAGGACAACACATCATAATGAAACGGAAAATGAAATTAGTTTTTCAATTCCTGGAAATGCAATTAAAACTTCTTTCATGGGCAAACTATTTATGTTATACAGTAACCTGAGTAGCCTTTCTGCTCTCAGAGCATTTTCTCTGCACACCCTGACAAATGAGCACCATGTCAGGGCAGCATATGAACCTCTCACATCTCTACTTCACCCAGGAAGGCGAGAGTGTTGCAGTGTGAACTGGCATTAGTTTGTCTGGGGAATTGTATTGTTCGTCTTGAAAGCTGCAAGATTTCCCAAACTGCAGAAGTTTGTAGTTGTACTGGGCATCTCTTTGCAGTCAGGGTGATGTTGTTCATTACGGGCTGCCTTTTCTTGGAACCTGGTGGGTGCATTGAAAGGATTTGGTGGAACACAGCCCAAACCATAAGGTGAGAATGTGAGGAGGAGCAGCAGAATCCATCAATTGCTGCATTTTGAGCCTTTGTAGGAGCTTTTGGCAAGGCCCAAGACCTGCATTTGCCATGGAATCGAGTCAAGGCTGTTCTTTTCTCAAGACCAGAGAGAAATGTCCTTGGGTGTGGGCAGGGGCAGAGCCTGTCCCTAAACGAAGGGCTTTTGTAGACATTTCAAGCATCTGAATGTGGCGCACACCAGAGGATGAAAACCTGGGCTGATTCAGTGCAGGCCAGGGAAGCCCCAGCCTTGTTCACCCTGGTCCCCTTGTCTGTGTTTGTGGGGGGGCTAACATAAATCAAATCCATCAGCTTTCTGCTGCAAAGTCTTTGGTTTTTACCTGAGGCCATTTGGGATCCCTCTGCAGCATCCTCTGCCGTTTTTGGTAGCAACTGATACACTGGTACCCAAGGCAGGTTTAATCATGATCCAGTGGTTGTTGTTCTGGAGGAAAATGCATCCAGCAGAGTGACAGAGTGCAGGGTCAGGGCTGTCCCATCACTGGAAGATGGTAGGATGGGATGATGACTTGAGGATAGAGTCTCCCCATAATGAGGTGGCGGCCACACTTCCTCGATACCAAGATGACATTTTCAACTGGACTGCTGTATTTGGCACTACACTAGGGAGTGGAGCCCTCCTGCAGCACGGGATGGGTGGTACCAGACGTGCAGCTGGGGGGTCAGGAAGGGCAGTGACCTCAGAGCGATAACGCAATTTCCTCGAAAAAACCTATTTTTACTGGGAGTAGCGGTCCGGGAGCGCGGCCGCGGCAGCAGCGGGACAAGTGCAGAGGTGAGCGGGGCTCGGGGGATGCGAGCGGGCGTTCCCAGCAGGACGCGGCCCCTGCAGGCTCTGCCGGGCGGCCGCAGGTGCCGCAGGGCCCGGGCCCGGCCGGGCAGCGCGGGCAGCCCCGGGGAGCCGCGTCCCGGCAGCGGAGCGGGCCCGGCCCGGCCCCGGCGGAGCCCCGAGCGGAGCGCGGCCGGGAGGGGAGCGCGGGCACGGCGGGCGGGCGGGCGGGGGCAGCCGGGCACGGCGGCAGCAGCCGGACGCCCGCCCGGCCCGGCCCGGCCCCGGGCGGATGCGCTGCCTGCGAGCGGCGCCCTTCGCTGCCTCGCCCTGCGCCGGCGGGCGGCAGCGGCCCCGAGCCGGCTCCGGCCCGGCCCGGCCCCGCTCCGGCAGCCGCTGCCCTCGGCGCCCGCCGCTGACACCCTCCGTGCCTGCGCTCCCGCCAGCTGCCCCTGCACAGCCCTCGCCTGCCCGCTGCGCTCTGCCCTGCGCTCAGCCAGCCCGGCTGCGCCTGCACCGCCTCACTGCGCCAGCCCGGCATGGGACAGAAGAATTGCAAACCCCAGCCCGGGGACCTGATCGAGATCGTCCGGCCAGGTTACCAGCACTGGGCCCTCTATGTGGGAGATGGATATGTCATCCATCTGACAGGTAAGGCTTGTGCAGCCTGGCAAGGTGCAGAGCTGGTGTTGGGATGCCCCAGGAGCCCTGTCTCCCTCCCTGGGCCACTGTGTGTGCAGCTGTTCTTTCCAGAAGCAGTCAGAAACCCATGCGAGGTCCTGGAGGGGCCAGAGACGGTCTGCGTGACTGCTTTATCTGCTCCTTGGCTTCCGCAGGCGATGGAGCCTCATTCAGGTTGTTCAGCGCCTCAGCAAGTGGTGGCACAAGAGCGAAGGTGAAGAAAGAGCACCTGAAGGATGTGGTGGGATATCTAAAATGGCGTGTCAACAACAAGTATGATTGTTACTGCACTCCTTTCCCTGTGAAGGTGATCATCCGGCGTGCCGAGCTATGCATTGACAAGGAGCTGCGATATGATGTGCTTCGCATGAACTGTGAGCACTTTGTGACAATGCTTCGCTACGGTGAAGCACTCTGTGAGCAGGTGAGTGTCACGGGGTGAGCCCTGGGTGCCTCCCAGAGCAGCTCCTGGCTGCTGGCTGTGAGCCGGGCACTGGGACACAGCCTGCAGCCTGCAGGGCACAGCCCAGTGCCAGGCGTGGGCTCCAAAGCAGCGCTGCCTCCCCAGAGCCCCTGGCCCTGCAGGGTCCCTGTGCTCTGGCTGCACCCTGGCAGTGCCCTCTCCCTGAGTGCCACCTCCTGGGGGGACAAACCTGGCTGCTGCCCCTTCTGATAATGGTGCAAAATTCTTTCCCTTTTTTATTAACTCTCAGTATCTCTGCCTTTTTCACATTATCATGTTGAGGAGGGCAGGGCTGGTGTGTAAATATAAGTGCTCATCATGATTCCAGCCTGTGTTTTTCTTTCTCTTTTATAGGTCAAAAATGCGATTCTTAACGGTGAAATAGTTGCAGGAATTGCTATCCTTGCTGTTGGTGTTATTCCACCTTTTAATGCCTTTCTTGCTGCTTGTGGTGCTGTTGTTACTGGTCTTGCTGCTGGTTTTCGTGGCGTTGGTGTTGTTGTTCAGAAGGCATTGTCCCAGGGCAAATCCAAGCGGTCATACCACTGATGGGCTGTCAGAGCAAGGCAGGGAGAGCTCCTGGCCACAGTGGTCACGGCTCAGCTTTTGCTACACACTCCATTGCTGCTATGAGACACGAAATAAAAGGACACGTACATGCAACTCTCCAAGGTAAAAAAGAGGGTGTTTAATTTCTGACTCCAACTTTTATAGATTTCCAAAAGTGACATTCCAATGACACTGGACAAACCAACAGTCCATCAAATTTCTCCTACTCCATTAAAGAATGCAGAACAATAATTTATTGGCATAAAGTGCTGGAGAAAGTCTGTTGCAAGAATGTAAACATCAGATGGCTTAGAAAAACTACCAAAAACAGGGCAAAACACCATCAAGGGTTCCTAGCAACTATGCCACCCTTGCTGTAAACATTAAATAAGCCTTCATAAAATGCCTGAAATCTGCACTCATATTTCCTTGAAATTCTCATTTATCTTTTTGAGCATAGCTTTGTTTGCAAGTTTGCAAGTTAAAAAATTCAGCCTTGCTTCTCCCTGCCATCCCAGTAAGGAATAGCAAGTCAAAATTGTCACCATTCAAGATGATCCTCAGCACCTCAAGCCTGCTTTGACCATGAGTTTTTATTTTATTGTGTGTGATGGTTTTTGTGGTAATCTGGGAGAAATTGTAAGCAAGTTATCCATTCCTTCCCCATCCCACACACCTCCCCTCGAGTGCTTTGCTGAGTGCTGCTGCAGACTTTTCTTCCTGATTTGATCATCTAGCTCATCGAGGCTCGTTTTGTGTATCACTGCAATAAAAAGGACTGCTGAGGTTTGACCGGCTGAGTCTTGGTGTGTTTGTGTTCTGGTACAAAAGATAGAAGTCTGCTAAAATGACGGGGACCTTCCTGGAAGAGAAAGAAGACCCCTCCTCCAGGCGATTATGACTTCGAAAGCATGGGACTTGCAGGCAGAAATAAGGGAAGAGGGATCAGTTTTTCACTAGAAAAATTTCAGCCCAGCGCGGGCAAGAGTTCCACCCGCGGAGCCGCAACCCGCGGAGCGCCGCTGTCCCTGCGGGGCGGCTGTGCCGGGGCTGCGGGGCCGGGGGAGCCGCGGGGAACCCGCGAGGGAGCGGCGGCGGCAGCGGCGGCACCGGCTGGGAGCGACACAGCGACACAGCGACACAGCGACACAGCGACACAGCGACACAGCGACACAGCGACACAGCGAACAGCCACTGCCACAGGGCGGGACGGCACACGGACACCGACACCGACACAGGGCGGGACGGCACACGGACACCGACACAGGGCGGGACGGCACACCGACACCGACACCGACACAGGGCGGGAGGGCACACAGACACCGACACACGGAGCAGCCACCGCCACAGCGCGGTGCTGAACCGCACACGGACACCGACACACAGACACTGACACACAGACACCGGCACACGTACACCGACACACGGACACACGGACACCGACACACGGACACACGGACACCGACACACGGACACAGACACAGCGGGGCCGGCTCACGGCGCAGCCCAGTCCCGGCACAGAGCGCAGCCCTGCCCGCGGCACCGCAAGACGGCTCCGATTCCCCCGAGCGCAGGACAGCACCAACAGCCACTAAACTGCCAAAACCCCCATTCCCCTCCCCAAACCACTCCGCTGATGTGCCAGGGATATCAGCCCCTTCCCTTACAGGGCTCATTCACCCGCCATCCATCTCCACGCAGTCATCCTCTCCTACTCCCAGGGTCTTCACCATGGCAATGGGAAAAATTCACCAAGAAGCCTAAACCCGTAAGAGTGGGAAAGCCCTGGCTGCCAGGTCTGCAAAAGGACAGGCAGGGAATGTGCTGTGTCTTGAAACCTTAGGCAGCTTGTGCTGCCCAAACGGAGCAGCTCCTGGGAGCGGGGGAGATGGGAAGCAAGGGCAGGTCTTACAGGCTGTATCCTCCTGTGTTTTACAGGGGCATTCTGATTTTGGGGCGATAGTGTTTTGCTCAGTTTTTCCCTGCCTACAAAGCGTTCCTTTTCCTGGCTCATCTGACTCTCTTAGGCAGCAGCAGCAGAGCCCCAGTGTGGGGAGGTCTGACAGAAAAATCCCAGGTCTTTCTCTCAATCAGCTTTTCTTCGACTGTGCCTTCAGACTTTCCCACTTCAACACCGTATGTGCAGTGATTGCTGACCTTGGACTAGAACAAGCCTGCCAGGTGATTTTTATGATCCCTTTTCAACCCATATTCATCTCCTTCCAGGATTCTGCTCTTTGAGCTGCCAAAACACTGAGGTGCTTAAAGAATTAATAAGGCATCAAGGTGACATTGACCCTCAGAGTTGTGGGCATTGTCACTGTAGTGACAAGATGTTTATTCCAAAGTGTTCATAATCATTCTAAAGCACCAGATCAATCTTCCCCCAGCCAGCAGGAAGGCAAAGCCAGGGTCCCTGCAGTGCTGGGGCGGAGGGATGTGCAGAATGAGCTGTGCAGCACCTGTGCTTCATCTCCCAATGCACTGAGCCACACCATTTCCTTGTCACAAAGCTGATGTGTGCATGGTCTTGGAAGAAAACTCTTCAGGCTAAGTGTGCTTGATTGTCCTTTACCTGGAGCATCTGCCTAGAGTGTTTGGAAGCAGGTGAGCTGCATCCCACCTGTGAGACACAGAGTCTGTGCTGCTTTTGTTACAGGCAACTGCCTGGCCTGCAGGGACAGGTGAGAGCAGAAGAGCTGTGTGTGAGAGCCTGGCTGGTTTTGTGTGCTCTGAACAGATTGTCCAGGTTTAACCCCAGCCAGCAGCAAAGCACCAGGTGCCCCTTGCTCACTCACTGCCCTGGCAGCCCCATCTGGGAGGGAATCAGAGGAGTTGCTGTGAAAAACTTGTGGCCTAAAAAAAAAAATAGTTGTTCTTTGCTTTTTTTAAACATTAGTTTTTCAATGCTTGAAATAATCAAGACAAGAATTCCTGTTGTTTTTCTGCTCTCCTTTGTTATTACATCCTTCCCAATATTTTTTTAGTTTCAATACAGGAAAACATGATATAGCCAAACTGAAACTGAAACTCATTCTTGGATCACTGGCAATGCAATCAAAACTTTTTGCAGCTGTACCAGTTAGGTGGTTTTATAGCTGTCCATGAGTACAGTCAAAGCTGTTCTTTTCGCAAAAGTTGAAAAAAATAACAATGTATGTGCTCTGAGGCACAGCCAGGACGGGTGCAGCCCCTCCCTAAATGGAGGGGCTTTTGTAGGGATGTCAGCCATGTGAATCTGGTTCACATCAGAAGATGGAAACTTGGGCTGAATCTGCAGCATCATGCAGCTCAGAGCCTGGCTGTAGGGTCTCACTCACTCTCTTTATTGTGTTTGCAGGTGGGTTCACGTAAATCTAATCTGTTGCAGACTAAATTGCTGCTAGTAAAGTCCAGGGTAAAGAAGCAAAAAAGGCTTTTGCATAATATCCATAGATGTTTAATTCAGCCACGCAGGGAGATGTTCTACTCTCAGATCCGCACCCCCCAAGGTCCCACTCTCTCCCCAGGGGCCTCCCGACTGACCTTGGTCTCCGGGCAGTATCAAGGTGAGGCCTAGGCAGGGAAAAGGGAGGGAGAGCCTCAGGAACACCTATGTTCAGGCATCGGAACAGGGGAAGGAGCCAATGGGGTGTAACTTAGCAGAAGCTCCTCCAGGGCCTCCACAACTCCCCGTTTTTTATATTATTAAGAAAGCTTTTCTGAAGGAACAACTGAATTAACTCAAAATGGCAAACACATTCAAAAGCACCTAAAAGACAATTTTCAAAATGCAAACAGTTACGAGTCCCCAATGTCCAAACAGATTTTTTTGGAGTGTCTTAGAGCTGGCAGGATAGATGTGGGGTTTTCTTAGCACAGTTCTTCAGGAAACTGAGTCAGGAGAAGATTTCTTCAGCAGGGGCTGTTTCTCTGTCTCCTGTGGTAAAATGGTCAGCTGTGATAGACTCTGCACAAGGCAGTGTAGGTGGTGGTGTGCCTGTTGGAAACTCCAAATAGAAATCATTACTTTAAGAAAAAATGGTTACTTTAGGGAAACTTTCCTTTCTTTCCCTCCTAATCATGCTCCCTCTGGTATTACAAAGGAACTCTGGGGACAGGGATTAGTGGAGGGAGACCATGGGAGAGGGGAAAGTGTGGTAGGAATTTGTGGGAACATAAAATAGAGGTAATAGGACAATGGAACGGAAAAGGGAAAGAGAGAGGGGGGCAGGAAGGCCACAGGAATTGGGGAAGGGTATTAGAAGAAGTGGGACTTACCGGACTGAAAGGTTCTTTCATTATTGACATGGGCTTTTGGATTCAGGACAGCTCACCTGTGTTCTGTGCTCTTCTTGCTTTTAGGCTGTTGCTGGGGCTTGATGGTTGTTGTTTTGGGGTTCTATTTCTTTGGTAGGTGTGTGGAGGACTTCTATGGTGTGGATAATATTTTGAAGGTTTGTAGTCTGGTGCATGTTTGCTACCTTGCACTGGAACTCCACCAGGTCCTGTCACATCGGCTTCTTGGGGGCCTTTTCTTCCTTGTATTATATTAAATTCCACAATTTCTCCATCTCCCAGACTCTGGAGGTGTTTCTTGGGATTATTCCTTTTTATAGCAGTCTGATGAACAAACACATCTTCTTTGTTATCATTCCAGGTTATGAGACCGTATTTGTTTTTTACATTGAACCATCTTACTGTCCCCAAAACGTTCATGGCAAGGACTTTTTTACCTGTGCCACTGGGTTGGTGTTGGTGTTGCCGGACGCGTTGCTGGCGCGCTGCCGAGCCAAGTGCGTTCCGCTCCGGCGCTCAGGCTCGGCCCCCTCCCGGGGTCTGTCTCAGCTGGTGTCCGCGGGCATTGCCGGTGCGGGGCTCTCAGAGCGGTGGCGGTGGCCGGGGAGCGGCGGTTTCGCTGCCAGGGCTGCGGTTCTGAGCCATCCCCCGGCGGGGCTGTCCGCCCGCCCTGTGAGAGCGGCGCCCCGGGCCCGCCGGTTCCCTCGCCCGCCCTCGGCCCGAAGGAGCGCTGGACAGCGAGCAGCGGCCGGCTCGCCCTGGCCTCGCTGAGCGCCGGCGGGGCGGCCGCGGCTTTCCGCGGGGGGAGAGCCACGGCGGGGCGCGGAGCGGCGCAGCCCTGTGCGAGGGGATACGGCTCAATATTACCATCCCTAGCGCGTCTCACGGTGCTGCAGCAATCGGGGTGAACACGTCCGTGGGAGGAGGCGCGGGGAGCAGAGCGCGGAAGGGGAGACCCCACGGCCCCTGCCATGCGGTCTCCAGCATCTTGGGCAGCGGGAGTACAGAGCCTGGGGGAGTCTTTCCTTGCGACAAGGGAGGGGATGCAGGGGAACAAAGAGAGGAACGCGGAGGAGGGGTTTTTAGCTGGTGTTCATCCTCAAGATTCACAACGCATTTCATCATCATACTAAATAAAGGACGGAATTCTGTGTTAGTTTTTGACCTTTCCCAAAGTACTTCCAAGAATTCATCGGTTAGGACTAAGTTCCGGAAAATATAAGGAAAATGCTTAAATAACCACTGTACAAAATACTTCAACTCCTCCTCTGAAAAGCAAAAATTTTCTTGAAGAAAGGACTTTTAAAGGTAGAGGTAAACTTCTTGTTGCGCATGGGTGAGTGTTGTCTCCATCTTAGCCCAGTCTCTTCCCAACACCTGAGAGTACAAGGAGGAAGGAACTAAATTTTCAAACTCACCACACTGGGGTAAGAAAACTCTTGAGGTGGTCTAGTGCAGATGTTTTCCAGGAGAGGAGGTCTCAGACTAATCTGGAGGCCCCACGTTTAGGGCACCTTTTGTTGCAGCCTGAATTGCTGCTAGTAAAGTCCAGGGTAAAGAAGCAAAAAAGGCTTTTGCATAATATCCATAGATGTTTAATTCAGCCACGCAGGGAGATGTTCTGCCCTCAGACCCACACCCCCCAAGGTCCCACTCCCTCCCCCAGGGGACTCCTGGCTGACCTTGGTCTCCGGGCAGTATCAAGGTGAGGCCTAGGCAGGGAAAAGGGAGGGAGAGCCTCAGGAATACCTATGTTCAGGCATAGGAACAGGGGAAGGAGCTAATGGGGTGTACCTTAAGACAAGCCCCTCCAGGGCCTCCACACTAATCCGGGCTTTTGCTGCACAGTCTTGTGCATTTGTATGGGGCCATTTCAAATCCCTCTGCAGCATCCTCTGCCAATTGTGGCATCAACTGTTTGACAGGTACCTGTTATAGATACATATTATAATATTGGCTTTTTGTAAATTTTAAACTGGATTTTATATGTGTGATGTCAAAATAACTTTGTTATAAAGATATAGTTTTTATTTCTCTTGTTAATTAAGCTTAGACATATTAGTGAAATAGCTATGTGGGTGTTAAAATGCCTGCTTGGATGAGATAAAATCCAATTAACATAGGATGAGGACACTTGGTACAGATAAGCCAGCTATCAACACTCACAGTCTGAAGCCTAAAATGGAAATGATAAAGAGAAGGAGCCAAAACCACAGCCAAGAAATATGCACGCTCTAATAAAGAGGACCCAAGGAGGGGCCATGTAAAATATTTAATGGAAAATGTAAACTAGTTTATGGATATGTATAAAGGTCTATAAATATGCAACAGGCAGATGTAAGGAGCAAAGGTATTTAAGGGATATCCCCAAAGAAGACAAGGTGCTGTTGGCTGAGTGCCAAGATGCACCGGGCCATAATAACCTTTGCTGTATGGTCCTTGTCTCCTGATGTCCTTTATAAAACTTTTAACTTTTCACAAGAGAGTGAATGTATTTTTCACAGTACCCAAGGCAGGTTTTAATCAGCGTCCAGGGGTGGTTGTTCTGCCAGGAGATGTCCTGTGGAATGACAGGGATAGTGCTGTTGCCCATCACTGGACAGGAGGATCATCTGGGGACAGAGGCTCACTGCAATGAGGCGGCAGCTCGGCTTCCTCAGGTACAAGATGAGATTTTCTAATCAACAGGAGTTCCTTGGCACCAAGACCTCTTTGGGGTGGGGGTCGAGTGTTTTGGAACGGGCCGGCTCCGGAGCAGTGCTAGCAGTGAGCCCGGCAGGATTCACGCAAATACGCAATTTCTTCTGCCATGAGTTTATAATGGGTGCAGCGGGCCGCGAGAGAGCATGGCAGCAGCGGCACCTACCCTGAGGAGCGGAGCCCTCCCACTGCACGGGATGGGTGGTGCTGGACGTGCAGCTGCGGGGCCAGGAAGGGCAGTGACCTCAGAGCGATAACGCAATTTCCTCGAAAAAAACTATTTATACTGGGAGTAGCGGGCCGGGAGCGCGGCCACGGCAGCAGCGGGACAGGTGCAGAGGTGAGCGGGGCTCGGGGGATGCGAGCGGGCGTTCCCAGCAGGACGCGGCCCCTGCAGGCTCTGCCGGGCGGCCGCAGGTGCCGCAGGGCCCGGGCCGGGCTGGGCAGCGCGGGCAGCCCCGGGGAGCCGCGTCCCGGCAGCGGAGCGGGCCCGGCCCGGCCCCGGCGGAGCCCCGAGCGGAGCGCGGCCGGGAGGGGAGCGCGGGCACGGCGGGCGGGCGGGCGGGGGCAGCCGGGCACGGCGGCAGCAGCCGGACGCCCGCCCGGCCCGGCCCGGCCCCGCTCCGGCAGCCGCTGCCCTCGGCGCCCTTCGCTGACACCCTCCGTGCCTGCGCTCCCGCCAGCTGCCCCTGCACAGCCCTCGCCTGCCCGCTGCGCTCTGCCCTGCGCTCAGCCAGCCCGGCTGCGCCTGCACCGCCTCACTGCGCCAGCCCGGCATGGGACAGGACAATTGCAAACCCCAGCCCGGGGACCTGATCGAGATCGATCGGCCACGTCATAAGCACTGGGCCCTGTACATGGGGAATGGATATGTCATCAATCTGACACCTTCCGGTAAGGGTATTGCAGACTTGGAAGGTGCAGGGCCCTTCTCGTGTGCTCCCAGAGCCCTGTCTCTCTCCATGGGCTGCTGGTGAGCCCTCTGTGTGCTGCTGTCCTTTGCAGGAGCAGAGGAAACCCATCTGAGGTCTTGCAGAGGCCAGAGAGGGTCTGTCTGCTTGTTTTATCTCTTCCCTTCTATTTACAGGAAAACTACTCATTAATGTGGGAATGCACACTGTGCCAGTATTCATCAGAAAGGTGATAAAGCAGCGCCTGGAGGAGGTGGTGCAAAAGAATACATGGTGTGTCAATAACGAGTCTGATCAGTACCACTGTCCTCTACCAGTGGAGGAGATCATTTGTCGTGCTAAAGATTATATTAACAAGGATTTCACATATCGTGGGTTTGGTAGCAACTGTGAGCGCTTTGTGAAAAAACTCCGCTATGGAGAAGGATTCTCAGACCAGGTGAGTGTCAGGGGTGAGCCCTGGGTGCCTCCCAGAGCAGCTCCCGGCTGCTGGCTGTGAGCCGGGCACTGGGACACAGCCTGCAGCCTGCAGGGCACAGCCCAGTGCCAGGCGTGGGCTCCAATGCAGCGCTGCCTCCCCAGAGCCCCTGGCCCTGCAGGGTCCCTGTGCTCTGGCTGCACCCTGGCAGTGCCCTCTCCCTGAGTGCCACCTCCTGGGGGGACAAACCTGGCTGCTGCCCCTTCTGATAATGGGGCACATGGCTCTCGCTGATTTACTGTTCTGATTATCCCTGCCTATTCTCCATTACCATGCCTGGGGCTAAATGAAAGTGCTATTCGTGTTTCCAGCCTGGGTTTTGCTTTCCCTTTACCTTCAAAGAGAGCAATTGTTTGCATGCTTGCAGTAGGATCTGTGCTGTTGCCTTCACTGTGTGGGTGAGCTTGCTGGGGCTGAAGTCCAGAGAGAAAGAGAGCACTGATGGGCCATCAGGAAAAGCTCAGAGAAAACCAGAGATTCTCTGGCTGCAAGGAGTCTCTGCCCTGCTCTTGCCACCCTTATAGAAAGTATAAAATGAAAGCTTTAATAAAATGTAAAAACTCAAGCTCATCATGCCTAGAATCTTCTTTTCTATGAATATAACTTAGTGTGCAAGTTCAGCATTCTGGCCTTGCTTCTCCCTGCCATGCCACTAAGAAATACCAAGTGATGCATATCATCATTCTAGGTGATTCTCAGAAACATTGTCCTGTTTGTCACATGTGCTTTTACTTTTTGTCTGTGATGAGTTTTGTGGTAGTCTACCAGCACTGGAAAGCAAATTTTGCTTTCCTTGTATTGCCATGTCCCCTTCAGTGCTTTGCTGAGGACTGGTGCAGCCCTTCTATCACCCTTGTTTTATCGGTAACACCCTACTGGCATGGTCTATGGAAAAACTGGTTTTAACCCTAACTTTCTCAAAAAGTAAACTAAATTTATTGCTGAGTGTTTACTGTGTGTTTTCCAGCTGAGGGCTTCTGTAGGTAGTGAATTGCAAATTCTTGACATGACAGAAAAACAGGACTCCCCCAACCCTGGAGATATGATCGAGATCAAACGAGGATCTTATGAGCACTGGGCCCTCTATGTGGGGGATGGATATGTCATCAATTTCACACCTGTAGGTAAGGCTGGTGCTGCCTGGCAGGGTGCAGAGGGGGTGTTGTGGTGCTCCAGGAACCCGTTCTACCTCCACGGGCAGCTCCATGTGGACCCTGTGGTATAGATGAGCTCTCCAGGAGCAGTCTAAAAGCCATCTGAGATTTTGCGGGGGTAAGGAAGGTCTGCCTATGTATCTTATCTCCTCCCTGCCTTCCCCAGATAAAAAAGCCACAACCCTGTTAGCCAGCAGTGGGTCAACAGTCCACACAAAGGCCAGAGTTCAAAAGGAACTCCTGAAGGTGGCCAGAAATGACTGGGCTGTCAACAACAAGTGTGATTGTTACCGCACGCCTCTGCCCGTGGAGGAGATCATCTGGCGTGCTGAGTGTTGCATTGGCAAGGATGTGACGCATGATGTGCTTGGTAGATGCTCTGAGGAGTTTGTGACAAATCTCCGCTATGGTGGCGAGGTGAGTGTCACGGGGTGAGCCCCTGGGTGCCTCCCAGAGCAGCTCCTGGCTGCTGGCTGTGAGCCGGGCACTGGGACACAGCCTGCAGCCTGCAGGGCACAGCCCAGTGCCAGGCGTGGGCTCCAAAGCAGCGCTGCCTCCCCAGAGCCCCTGGCCCTGCAGGGTCCCTGTGCTCTGGCTGCACCCTGGCAGTGCCCTCTCCCTGAGTGCCACCTCCTGGGGGGACAAACCTGGCTGCTGCCCCTTCTGATAATGGCGCACATGGCTCTCAGTGATTTACTGTTCTGATTATCCCTGCCTATTCTCCATTACCATTCCTGGGGCTAAATGAAAGTGCTATTCGTGTTTCCAGCCTCAGTTTTACTTTCCCTTTACCTGCCAAGATAGCAATTGTTTGCATGCTTGCAGTAGGATCTGTGCTGTTGCCTTCACTGTGTGGGTGAGCTTGCTGGGGCTGAAGTCCAGAGAGAAAGAGAGCACTGATGGGCCATCAGGAAAAGCTCAGAGAAAACCAGAGATTCTCTGGCTGCAAGGAGTCTCTGCCCTGCTCTTGCCACCCTTATAGAAAGTATAAAATGAAAGCTTTAATAAAATGTAAAAACTCAAGCTCATCACGCCTAGAATCTTGTTTTCTATGAATATAACTTTGTGTGCAAGTTCAGCATTCTGGCCTTGCTTCTCCCTGCCATGCCACTAAGAAATCCGAAGTGATGCATATCATCATTCTAGGTGATTCTCAGAAACATTGGCCTGTTTGTCACATGTGCTTTTACTTTTTGTCTGTGATGAGTTTTGCGATCGTCTGCCAGCACTGGAAAGCAAAATTTTGCTTTCCTTATATTGCCATGTCCGCTTCAGTGCTTTGCTGAGGACTGGTGCAGGCCTTCTACTATCCTGCTATTATCAGCCATGTTCTACTGGCTCTTTCTATGGAAAAACTGGTTTTAACCCTAACTTTCTCAAAAAGTAAACTAAATTTATTTCTGAATGTTGACTGTGTGTTTTCCAGCTGAGAGCTTTGTTATGTGGAGAAATGCACGTTCTTGATAGGGCGAAAGACAAGGACGTCCCCAACCCTGGGGATCTGATCGAGATCAAACGAGGATCTTATGAGCACTGGGCCCTCTACTTGGGGAAAGGACATGTCATCCATGTGACAAATGGTAAGGCTGGTGCTGCCTGGGGGTGCAGAGGGGGTGTTGTGGTGCTCCAGGAGCCCGTTCTACCTCCATAGGCTGTTCCTTGTGGACTCTTAGCGTGTAGATGAGCTTTTCAGGAGCTGTCTAAAAGCCATCTCTGGTTTTGGGGAGCGGCAGAGAGGGTCTGCCTATGTACCTTATCTCTTCCCTACCTTCCCCAGTTCAAGGAGACACATCCACGTCATCCAGCAGTGGATCTGTATTTCTCAGAAGAGCCGTAGTGAGTAAGGAGGAGCTGGACATGGTGGCCGGAAATGATACATGGTGTGTCAACAACAAGTATGATTGTTACCGCACTCCGTTCCCCATGGAGGAGATCATCCGGCGTGCTGAGCCATATATTGACAAGGAGCTGCCATATCGTTTGTTCCTCAAGAACTGTGAGCACTTTGTGACCATGCTGCGCTATGGAGATGGGGTCTCTGAGCAGGTGAGTACCAGGGGTGAGCCCTGGGCGCCTCCCAGAGCAGCTCCTGGCTGCTGGCTGTGAGCCGGGCACTGGGACACAGCCTGCAGCCTGCAGGGCACAGCCCAGTGCCAGGCGTGGGCTCCAAAGCAGCGCTGCCTCCCCAGAGCCCCTGGCCCTGCAGGGTCCCTGTGCTCTGGCTGCACCCTGGCAGTGCCCTCTCCCTGAGTGCCACCTCCTGGGGGGACAAACCTGGCTGCTGCCCCTTCTGATAATGGGGCTGGTCTGACCCAGATTCAATTACCCTGATTATCTTTGCCTGTTCTCAGTTATCATGTCTGGGGGTAAATATAAGTGCTTGTAATGTCTCTAACCTCTGTTTTACTTTCCCTTTACAGGCCAAGGCAGCACTTCAAAATATCAATTCCATTTCTTCTGTAGTGACAGCTGGGGTAGGATTTGTCAGTCTTGCGGTTGCGGCTGGTATTCCTGTGGTTGGTTTTCCTCTTTCGGCCTCTGCTGCTTTTGGGGCTGTTGGTGGTGGTAGTCTGATTGCCACTATTGGTTTAGCTTCCAGCAATATTGCTCGTTCTGTCTCTTTTGCCCAATTTCAAAAGGCAGGGAGATATATACTAGAACAGAGTTGCTGTTAGGAAGAGCTCAAGCAAGGCATGGAGTCCCTGGTCACTCTTCAGCTTTTGCCACAAGTGTAATGAACGCTTACTAGCAACTGCTGTGATAATTAATTCAAAGACTTATTGAAATGTAAAAATCCAAACTCATCTTGCCTAAAATTGTCTTTTATCTGTTTGAGGATAGCTTGGTGTGCAAGTAATTTCTCCTTAACTACCCTCTTCCGCCTGCCTAATACACTGACTTCTTTCTCAAGGGTTTCTTTTTCCAGGTCTCCCAAAGCCCCATTTTACAGGAAACCCTCTTCCTGGGCCTCCACCAGCCAGCTAGGCAGCACTCAGACCCTTCTAGCTCCCTTTCTTCTTTTGGAAGAAGTGAAGTTGTATCATGGGGCTTTTTTCCATCTCTCAGTGTCCCTACAGTCAATCTCCACTCTGACTGTAATTTTACAGTTTTTCAGATCCTTTTCAACTTGAAGCCCTGTATGGCCTTTCTCCCCTGCTGAGTGATACCAATAAAGATAAAAACCTATGGTGAGAACCATGTACTGATAAACAGTGGGGATGCAACAATGACCCAAAATAGCAGAATGGTACCAACAAACTGAATCAGGCCTGAAATAGTCAGGTGTTCACAGCAAAGGAAGGATCTCAACCTTCCCTGCTCAAAACAGAACACAAATCCTACTTACAGCTACAGTACTGTGGGTTTAGTGCTGCAGATGGTTTCTGGGTTTAGGATCTATGTTTAGGTTCTCTCAGAAGAGTAGAAAGAAGTTCACATTCTATAGACAAATATTTTTGCCTTAAGGTATTGCAGAGCTACTTAACTACCCTTCATCTACAGCAGTTTGTTTCTTTTGTTTGATTCTGCAGCTACAATTTTAACACCCACATTAAACTGCTGTTGTTTTTACATTACCGATTTGCTCAACAGTTCCGGGAATCAAGCACATTTCTACACAAACAGGTAATAATCTTCACATGCATTTTGTTAAAAGGCATTGTTACTGGCTGCTCCATGACTGTCTGCAGCATCTGGATTGAAAGTTAAGGCAGGCAAATCTGTTCTGTGGTGACCATTATGTTTTGCCCTTTCACATGGTTCCACTTCTTCACCTGATCGAGAAATATTAGCTACCATGCACAATGCTCTCCTAACATCCTAGCACAGAAATTTGAGGGCCAAACCCAATTCAAACCCCCAGACTTCTATATTTTCTGCAGTTCCTGAGGAATTAAGTTTAGTTTGTCAGCATGTTTGAGAGCTGTGCACTCCCACTTGCAACTGCATGCACCTCAGAGCTCAGAGCAGGCAGCAGGACCCCGTGAGCAAACTCACCTGATCTGCTCCAGCAAACAGTGCAGGCTGAGGGCTTGGGAGGTGAAAGATGAGGTCACAGACACCTCCTGTTCTAGCAGTGATATCACTGCATGTATCACTTTCAAAGCCTGAAATCCATGGCATTCACAATGTGGACAAATATCCTTCCCACCTCATAATTAATAAATAATGAACTCTTGTTCTTCCAGAAAGGTGTCATGTCTTGTTTATGCTTAAAATGTTATATCCATACTTAGTGAGAACCATGTTTGGGGGAGAAAGCTTTGCTCTGGGGGACCTGGAGGAGTATCTTTGGGGTCAGACCCTCGGACTATGCCAGGTTGTTTTCAGCTCTGTTAGGCTGCTGGACAGCACCAACAACCGTGCAGGAGTTGCTGGAGTTGGGGCTATGTGTAAATGTGGGGGTCTGCCTTGGAGTTTTTCTCTCAGCCTCATTTAGTGCTGCTTTCCGTGCTGTGCTGGAGAGGGGCAGTGGCTCTTTCTGGGTGAGGGCTGCTGGTACTCCAGATGCACAGGGGTGCCTGTAAGGGAACTGGCAGAGAAGCAGCTGCAAAGGATGCAAAGTGGGATGGCTTGTGCAGAAAGGCAGGGTGGGAAAGATCAGCCGAGAGCAGCACTAGATGGGACAATCCCACTTCAAGAAAACACCTCATTCATTTGGTTCCCGAAGAAAAAGAAAGGGAACCTTACTTGAGTTGTGAAACCCTTCAACAAGGCTGGACTTTGGCCAGCAGACATCCTGCCAAAGATAGTCACATTCACCATTAACTGCAATAGAGAGCAATGGGCTGCCTTGCCAGTATTTGTGCTTCCATTGCTCCATTGAGGCAGGATTAGACCTCCCTGGTGGGTCCCTGACACTTGTCAAATGTCCTAATCCCAGTTGTCAAACCTTGACATGGTTTTGCTCCCCTTAGGGTGTAGGTGTCCTCTAACTGAATATTTATCCTGCTGTTTTCTGCCTTGCCTGCTCTGTCAGAGGTGCTGAGGTGCCAGTGATCACCACAGCAGCCTTCAGAGCAGACAGGCATGGCAAGGGCTCCCCAAGTGCAGAACAGATGGTTGATGACAGCAGCAATAACCCTGCTCAGCCTGAGGTTTCTTCTACCTGAAGCTCTGGTCTAGAGAGTATAAAATCTGAGTATCTGTCCCATCTCCAGCTTTTTAATGGACTGAGAGATAGGAGTTGAAGATCTCTGCTGCTACAAGTGGTTATTTCACATTCCTGATGGTCCTGCTGAGCAAGGCCATTGCTGGCTGTGGAAGTGGCACGTGGCCATGGAGTTGATGTTTTTAATTAAACTGGAATTGAGAAGGTGACCATGGAGTAACTGCACTGTGCAGCTGCTCAGTGCAGTTACCACAGCCACCCCTGGCATCTGAGGGGTTACAAGATGCTGAAAACAAGCTGTTCAGGTTAAACCTGAGGCATGGTGGAAGTTTGCCTGGAGTTGTCAAAACGTGATGTTACAGCTGCTGACAGAAAAACACTTTCTCCCAACAGAACACCACTGACATGAAATAAAATAGTGGGACAAGTGCATTTTTTTGTCTGAATCTACTTTTGACAGCCAGCTGTAGAAGTGCTTGACAATTATCTGAGAGAACTTTTCATTAAATGCAAAATGGTTTCAGGCTTCTTCTTGCAAGGTGATCTTTACCTCACTATGAGCATACACCTACTAGAAATATGACAACATTTAGTTTCAGACTGAGGTCATAACATGCCATTTCCCTTCCACCTTGTCAGCCTCCCTCCAGGAAACCAGGGACACAGCCTGTGCAAGCTCCCTTTGTAAAACTTTCTCCTGGCAATACTTTATTCTTTACACATTTTCACACATGCCAGCCTGCTGTTGGCCACAGGCTGCTACTTCAGACACTGCAGTTTGGCCCAGCAAATTGTCACACTGACAAGTATGTATAACTGCATTAATTCTGCACACTTCAAGCATGACTGAGGTAGCCACTGCTGCATCTGCAAAGCCTTGCCAGTTATTAGTGTAGTAATGTCACAAATCCTGAGGAAAGAACCACTCTATTAATGATTTCTCCCCAATGGATGCATAGTCCTTACCACGCTTCCATACACACTGGGGTAGAAATGAACTAACCCCTAGGTTTCCTCTGTTCCTCAGAGCTTCTGAATCCCCAGCAAGGAGACAGTAATTAGGCATTAAAAGCAATAAATTCCCCCTGGCACTCAAAAGCAGCCATCCCTGGCTGTGCTTACATAGGGAGCAGCTGTGTTTGCCTTGCATTTTTCTGCCAATCTCCAGGCAATGGCAGCTGGAATGGAACCCTCCAGTTTGCTTCAATGAGCCTGACTTTGCTGCCTGTCAGTAGTAAATCACATGACTGAAGCAATTGCTTTAATGCTTATGTGTTAATGTAAAAATTCTTCTAAATACTAAATTTTCAATTTTCTGATCATTCCTGTGATTCTAAAAGCAAAGAATTCCTTTTAACTCTGCAGCATTTTTGTGCATATACCTTCTACTACCCACTGCAATCACAGATTTCCAGTGTAGTACCTAATGATTCATTAATCTGGAATCAATAGAGAAACAATCTAGATAGGATAAATGGAGCTATTGAGAAACCTAGGAAAGCAGAACATTATTTTGAAGACATATTTCTTGCTGCTGTTGGTTTGTCTGGAGATTTGTGTCATTAGATCTTACATGGTTCTAAACGAAATCTTTCTATTGTCTGTTAAAACTGCTTTCACAGAATTACAGAATTGTTATGGTTGGAAGGGACTCCAGAGATCATCCAGTCCAGCCCCCCTGCCTGGCAGAGTTACCTGGAGCAGGGAACACAGGAACCATCCATGTGGCTTGAGAGCATCTCCAGAGAGGGAGAGCTCCATGACCTCCCTGGGCAGCTCTGCCAGGGCTCTGCTGCCCTCAGTAGAAAGAAATTCTCCCTCATATTGAAGTGGACCTGTCTGTGTGTTAGTTTATGGCCACTGCTCCTCCACTGAAAAAAGTGAGGCACCTTCCTCTTGACACCCACCTTTGACATATTTATATTAATTTATGAGATTTCCTCTCACTTTCCCCCAGACTATGCAGGCCCAGCTTCCACAAATTCTCCTCATAAGGGAGATGCTCCAGACCCGAAATCATCTTTGTGGTCTTTGCTGTACCCTCAGGTAGCTCCTTGTCTTTCTTGCACTGAAGAGCTCTTCACCTCTTTGCAGGTTAGTGACACCTAGGATAACAGAGCACAGAGCCACACATCACTGGTTCTGTGTTTGCTTGGGATTGTTTTAAGGTACTCAGTGAATCACAGGAGTGACCTGAGTATCATATTTGCAGACAAATTTAAGTACAAGCCTATAATATTCTTGATAGACAAAAAAGAAAAGCCTGTGCTTATTGCAGCAAGAGGACAGAAGCCTTGGCTTGAGTATTAATATCAATTATCCTTAATAACAGTAATTTCCATGTCCACAGTGAGCTTTGCACTGCTAAGATTTAAAGCTTTTACAAGCTGAGTCAGTAACTCAATGCTGAATTTACAAGGCAATAAGTAAGGAGGATATTTAAGAACTTGTGCAGCACAACACATTTGATGTGACACAGGCAATTACTGTGATCCTACATCTGCTCTGGATAGTTTGACATATCAATATTACTTATGCACCAAATCTTCAGCAGATGCAAGTCAGCTAAGAGATACAAAGCAGCTGAACCTCAGGCTGTGCATCTCTCTAGTTGCTGGGCTGTGTGCATCTTTAACTTACAAGCAATGGAAACTTCTTTGTAGAATTAACTAATGACATTTACTGAGCCCAAGGCTTGTTTGTGGGTGGAATCACACACATGCAGTTGCAGTGGGGCCAGTGGAAACCCTTTTAGGATTTCAGCTCCAACATAAGCTCTGATTAAAGTTTTGATTAAGGTCAAAATCACTATAAAGTTACTCTTTTTGCATGACTGTAGAAACTCCACATGAGTGTTTTGTCTGCAAAAGCTGCACAATATTTCTGGTAGTACTTTCATGTACATGTTATACTGTTCCTCCCTGATCTTCTGTGAAGCAGTGGCTATTCTCCACAGCCCAGAAGAAAATGGGAATTGAGGTAGGATTGCTATTCCTTCCACAGGAGCCCAGAAGGGGTCAGGAAATTGAGATATTATCTGGGTCATTGATTACTCAAACTGATTCCATCCTGAACTTTAATCACTAATATCACTCTTGATAAAGTGAATTATTATTAACAGGTTGAGTGTTCTGTTTTTGACAAACTCACATTCTCTGTCTTCTGGCTGTGTAATCAGACCACTGACTTCAAGTTTATGAACCATCATCTCAACAACTGTCATCTCAGCATACTTCTCAGGAATCTTGGTGGTTTTCTTTATATTTCACTTGTTTTCCAGTCTTTGTCCCAGCCTTTCTCTTAATAAACACATATTAATGCAATATTCCTGACTCTACAGTCCTGGAAAACTGGAAACTGAAATTTGTTGAGTGACAGTGACATTATCATGGGAACAGAGCAGCCTGTGAAACAAAACTGATTTCATTGTTTCCATACCAGTGTCTTCCTGGTATTGTTACAAGAAATCCTGCTCCTTCTGCTTTGAAGAAGCTGGTTGGGTTCAGGTTTTCAGCTGTCAGAACACAGAATTTCCCAAGGGCCTTTGAAGATGAAGTCCCTCTGAAGTGTGGTCTGATCATCTTCCAGCAGGCAGCAACCAGGCTCTCCCTCCCCTGCCTCAGACTCCAGTGTTTCCAAGTCAAACTAAGAGAGCAAATGCAGGCAGCCCTGAGTGGCTCAAAACTCTTTCAGATCCAGGGGATTTCCCTGAATCTCCTTATCCAAAACAACCAGTATGTGACAAATCTCCATGCTTTCACATACAGCTCCCCAGGCTGAGGATGGAAACATAGGGATTTTCTGAAACTTGAATATTGAAAGCATATTGTTGGTGGGACTGCTTTTAAGAGGGCCAAATAGTACTCCATGATTAATTTTCATGAGTTTATCTTGATGTGAAGTAACTGAGATAGGAGAACACTGTGGTGGGCTGTGACAGGAGTCTTATTTAGCAACTGCTGTGTGAGCGGTAACCACCCTATTGGAGAGGAAACAACTCACAGCAGGGTTCTCAAAATATCCTGAGGATGAGCCCTTGGAGAGGGGTTGTGAGGCTGCAAAGGGAGTGCATCAGCTTGGGCTGGTGCTGCTCACTCACAGGGCTGGATAAGCACTGCTAGCCTGTTCCCAGTGATCCTGGGAGCAGTTTGAAAGTCACAAAGAGCCCCAGCTTCACTTCCAGCTGTAGATTTTACATTTTCATAGCCACAGGCACTTTGTCCCTCCCACACTGGTGTTAAAAATGGGTAAGTTGGTTAGACCCTTTTGACAGCATGCCTCAGCATAACTCAGAGATTCATGCCCCAAACTCTTTCTATGAAAGAAACTTCTTTCTGTTTCTTTCTTTTGTCTTTCAGCCCAGCCCTGAGGTTTGTTCCCTCCAGGGCAGTTCAGACTGAAGGCATGCAAGGCTGGGCTGGGTGAAGACTCTGTAATATCATAATGGAAGTTAATTCTCCCCTAGGGACCTGCTGGCTGACAAGGTGCGTCTGCCAGACCACAACACGGCCCTTCACCATTTACTCTGGCCTGTTAAGAGAACTTTAAATAGATATATTCATGTTTGATCACCACTAGCATCCCCTGTTACTAACACAGGCACAGTGAAATTAATCTGGAATCAAGCAGCTCTGTTACAAAGCACAGTGAATCCAGGAACTGTTGTGCCTCTGGGCCATCAAAGCCTCTTCTGTTTCCAGCACATTATACCTTGTTCTCAGCCTCATCATAATTGGCTTATTAATTAATTAATACTTCAGAGACTGTGAAGCTGCTAAACATCACATAAAGCCAACAAATATTTATATCTTATTAAACATAAAATACGATATTTTGTAAGTAGAATTAAATTCCTTTACTGCCTCACAGTTTTAAGCTTAGCTGGCAGCTAGTCTTACAATACATTTAAAAATGTGAACATTTAGGAAAGGGTAATTATGCAAATAGACTAATGAGATCCATGCACACAGCAGCAGCAGCTCCTCCTCGTGTTCTTGGCAAGAGGTCACCAGCACCTCCCGAGCTGGATGCACATTGGACACGTCTGCAAAAAGAGATTTACATTGTGATACCTTCCAGAGGATGGTTTTAATTACAGGAATTTATTCTGACACATGGATCCAGTTTTGTTGTGCTGCTTATGTGAGGCACTGCCTGCAAGGGTGCCTTGGTGAAAATCACTGTGGCACTGCTTGAGCTGCCTGCCCTTTGGTGGTGGTGCCCTGTGAGCCTGTTCAATGTGCACCTCCTCACTGGGGCCTCCCCAGGGCACTGCAGGAGGCCAAGAAGAGGTTGTACTACGTGCCTGCAGCCTGGTCCCACTGGAGGAGTATTTTATTGGTTGACACTTATTAATTTCATCTCATTAATTTGCATCAGATAGTAATTTCCTCTCTGCTTTCTGAAGAAGTATTGGGAATGTGATTACTCTCCTCTTGCAATGAATCTCTTTTTTCATTCATTATGGCATAATTATCTCTGTGGTGTTGAAGTATCTGGTGTACTAATAACTACTGATGATCCTGGGAGTTGACATGGGGTGTATGATTTGTCCTGGCCACTGGAAAAGATTAACACTTTGAGCTTGGTATCACATGCACTGAAGTGCTGAAGTCTGTTATTGTATTTTGCAATATGAATTAAATAGTACAATGTTTATTATAATCAACTGTTATGTTCATATGGTTATTTCTTAGTATTTCAATGGTCTTTAGGCTAGGAATTGAGATCTAGCTTGCCAGGGTTTAGGGAAGTCCCTAAAGACATGTGACCTTTGCAGCTCTGATCCATGGTCTCATGGATTTTGCATAAGGTAGGTGATATTTAACAAGCACCAAAATCAGCAGGACTTAATTTCAACAGAAGGAGCATTATCCTAACATTTACAAGATGAAAGGTTTATTGACTAGATTAAGAATATTTATTAACTGTGCTGAGAATGACATAATTGAACAGCCCTGTGCACATTCTCCTAATGCCCTCAGGGTAATTAAAAGCACTCAGGCTGCTGCTGAGTTCTGTTTGCCTTGAATTAGCAGCCTCCTTTGTGGCTACACGGGCCACAGCAGTGCCCAGGTGTCTTCCTTAGAGGGAAGGAGCTGAGTAGGAGCAGGGACACCCATCACACTCTGCCTCCCCAAAAACACTTGGGTAGCTCTCTTGAGAAAAAGGTTGACAAGGAAGGAGAAGAAATGACAAAGTAGTTAACTGCAAAGACCCAGAACCACTCCAGGCTGGGACACAGCAGAGAGAAGAGCAGCTCCTTTCCTTCTTTTGCCTCCTCCCATCCATGGTTCTGTACATTATGTATGAGGAGGTTGGGACACATTTTGTCCCTGAACCAAGTTTATGCCTTGCAGTGTTGTGATGTTTAAGGCTAACACTGGCCTCTCTGCTCTGTGTGCTTGAGCTGAACTGCTGCAACAGCAGAATCCAAAAACTGAAAAAATACATATTCTGTCAAGTAACTCCATTTATTCATGTATACATTTTCACTTTCTACTCCTAAGAGTAGACAACTGCTACTTGTTTTTAGTGTGGATAAGAAAGTCATATTACACAATGACAGTGTCCAAAAGCTTAAGACAACTGTGAATTATTCAAGCCACAGATTTTCTCCCTTCTGCTGCAAACTACACTAATAAAGAGTAAATAATTTGCTGTCAGAACAGATAGAGACACCTCCCTTTCAGAGAAGCTTAGCCTTTCTATCTCCTGTGCTGCTCCTGAGAACATCCCTTCATTCCCAGTGCAGCTTCCATCAGTCAGGACAGCATCACAGGGGAGACAGAACCTTTTCCCACCTAAAAGAAATGTGTCTCCAGGGAGTAAGTAACAAGATTCCTGTAGACAAATACAAAAATGAACTTTACTTGTGCACAAGTTTTGGGCAGTTAAAATAAGTCTCAAGACATACACAGTATCAGTAATCTTTTCCACTGTATTATTTTAAGCCAGTGCTTCTTAGAAATAACACTGGCTGAAAAACAACAGCTCAGAGATCAGCCCTTTAAACCTCTCTCTCCAAGTAAGCATGGGTGAGGAACTGAGGCTGGGAAAGAAAGCACATACCTGGATGGGAGCCATGTGTCTAAACTCCTTAAAAACCACCTGCAAACTACTTGACAAGATTTTTGTGTAACCAGCCTATAGCAGAACCAGGAAGCAGGTCTTGGAAGCCCAGAATTGTTATCTAGTTGTTTGTTTGTGAAATTAAATTTCCAAGCTGTTCTAGACTCTTAACACAAATTACTGGTTTCAACTGTATAATGACAGATGCTGCAGACACAGATGCATCATTACTGCATCATACAGGCTGTAACCACACTTCTTGCTGCCCTGCCCACCTCACCTCCCTCTGCCCCATTCCTCCTCTGCTGTGCAATTCCAGATACATTTCAACATGTTAGTTCATTATACAGGCTGGTGAGGAAAATAAGATGCAGGTGACACTCCTCTCTTGGTGCTGATGGTAACCTGCACTTTGTTATGCTCCTCAGCGAGGTGGTGCAGCTTGGGAGGCTGCTGTGGATGGGAAAGTGACTGCAGAGAGACACCAGTAGTCAACAAGAAACAGGAAGTTACAGTTCTGTGCTAACAGCACAGAAACTGAACTCAGAGTTACCCAGGGAGGTTTCACATCACTCATTAAAAGCCAGGATGCAAGTTCATTGTTCATAGAACCATGTGGTTCACAGAAGCTGTGGTGGGAGCATGGATCCAATTTTCTGTTTAATTCCAATTCACTCCCCTGTATGTTCCTTGGCCTTCAAGGAGCAATTCCTGCTTCATGCCAGAGTCAGCACACTTAAATGCAGCCTTGCTGTCTGCAGTCCCTTAGTAGAAGGTTTATTTGTGCTCAACAGTTGCAGGATATCAACAGTACCACCAAGTTGTGGTTGCAAGAAGAAATACAGAAATTGTAATTTAGCTGGGTGTCTGAGCTTTGGCAGTTATTGCAATTTAATTCATACAACTGGATCTCCTGAGATAATGATGAAGTTAATTTTCATTGCAAGTCCATTAGACAGAATGCCTTATCTTGATTTAAAAATTGCAATTGCAAAATGATGGACATGAATACTCTAAGTACAAAGGTATACTGGCATCTCTGAGCAGTTTTTCAGCATGGGAGTGCTACTCATCCTACAGAAAATGTGATGTACAGCCAACACACCTGTGCAGGGAAAAGCCCCAGCTTTTCACATGGACTTTGCCAAGATCAGTGAGAGGCAGCAACAAGAGTTCTCCTGGGCAGCACTCCACAGAGAGCACTTCAGCTTCCCAAGGAACCTCTCAAAAGGCTGAACCTTGCCCTTGCTCAGTAATTCAGCCCAGGAACAATGATTATAGCAGTGAATTTGGAGGCAACATAAGTTGTGCCTGGCTCTAAGCAGCACGTGATCTTGACAAACAGGTCAGTGCACCTCAGAGCTGCCATCCCTTCACTCCCTCCGCCACCTCTAATCACACCATGCCATCTTCAGCAATTGCAACTCTCAGTGTTGATCTCTAAGCCTTATGTCTTCCTAAGGATTAATAAAACATATCAGGAGTCAGGAATCCCCTTTCCTGGCTGGTGGTGCTGTGCTGGGGGCACCTCAGGACAGGGCTGTTCCTCCCGGCTAGGGAGCAGCTTATCAGCTAACACATGTCTGCAGCTAGAAAACGTTGGCAGGCAACTCTCTTTGGCAGCAACGACGTTGAAAACCCAAAGTCAGACTTTGTTTGTAACATGTTTGTAACTTTGTTTGTCATGACTGTAAGTCATGTGATTTCCCAGCAGAGCCGCCTAACAGAGGCAGCATTTCTGATGATACGTAACTGCTGTTCAGGATACAGTACCCAAATATGGGGGAGGGAGAAGAGTGAGTTAGCAGAAAAGTCTTTGATCTTATATGATTTAAGAAAGTCATTGTGAATATATTTATTTGGAATAAAGAAAACCTGATGGTCTGTGAGGTGAGCAGTAATCAGCCTTAGACTACTACTAAAATAATGGTTTGATTTCCTTGTACTTACATACTTTTAGCTGCTCTACATTCTGTCAGCCTTATGACAACAGTCATCACTTGCTTTTATGTTTTATGTTAAAACAGGCCACAAGCCCCAAGGATATCTGACAGCATAATTTTTATTATTGTGGTACCTAAATAACAGCAAAAGGTTTAAATGATGGTTTTTGGAGATTTACTCACCACTCGGATTCTCTGAACTAGTGACAGAGTATTCTGGAGAGCTAGTGGAACTAAAATAGCCATTGAAAGTGTTTTCTGCATAAAGATTGGAGTTTAAATGAATTATTCATCTGACAAATTTGGTCCCTCACTGAAAATTTAATGCATTCTTCAACATTCACTAGAACAAAGAGAAAGACACTAAATAAGGGTACCAGCCCTTGGACACTGAAGTTGTGTCTGGACTGAGCTACCACAAGCTTATGAGGACCAGTCTGCCTCCAGGAACCACCATTAGTATTTCAAACATGAGGTTTCAGCCTTGGATGAAAATGCAAAGTTCAAATTAAATAAACTTTTCAGAGTGCCACACTGGAATTTGCTTCAAAACCTCTGTCCAGAGGGCACTGAAAGGTTGGTAACATCAAATTTAACGCATTTCAAGAGCCCTGCAATTTTCATGAATTTGGTAGGGTTTCAAATGTACCTCAGCAAAAGTTCAGGAACAGACTAGTTTAGAGTCCCAGCATTCAGAGGTATCTCCCATTTTAAGGACACTCATGTAGCATCCATAGCCCACTGAAGTGAACACAGATGGCACAAAAATATCCTGCATACAGAAACACATGCGTGCCATTTCTATATGCAAACTCAGCAAGTAACTATCCATAACTGTTTCTCCTCTTATCCAGAAGATGTATTTGTTTTGTCCTCTGTAGAGGAAGATCAGTCCTGCAGTATTTCCTTATTTATTCAGGAAAATCATTCCGTGTCTATGTCATGGGAGAAAAGGAAGTTATGAGGTGAAAAAGAAATTAAAAATATTAATTTTGTAAATATTTCCCTCTGTGCTTTATTCTGCTGTTGAGACCACAAGTAAGCCTAGCAGCAGGGTTTCTCTGGTGATTTTTAGTTTCTGGACTACTAAACCAAGACTGTTAAAGAGGAACAAGTGTGCCTTAGCTGGACTAAAATAAAGATCATTAGCAGGAGCCTCTATGAAAGGGCAGTTGTGATTTGGCTGTGGTTCCAGCAGCTGCAAAAAACACAAGCACTGCAGGTCTGTGCTGCTGCTCAGTCAGGAGGCAAGATGTCCCTGTTAACAGGAAAAGTTCTGTCAGGAATGAGGGCCAACAGCAGAGGAGAAGGACATCAGTCTTTGGCAGGACTGCTCTCCAAGAAGAGACACAGTCACCATAAGGGAAATATTTAGCTGTTACAAGCATGCAGCACCTCCTTAGCTTCCCTATCATTCCCTGCAAGCTTCTGCCAGGAATGTGTGCTAATAGCCAAAAAAGAGGTTCACCAGCTCTCCACCATGGATTATGTCTGTGAAGAATCAGCCACCCCATCCCAAAGCACCCAGGTGAAATTTCATAACTGTCCCCCCAAGTGCTGGCCTGACTCACTGACCCCTTTGAAAAGGAGCAGAGGTGATTACAGTGCCTAGAGTGGCAGAAGTTAAACATTACCTGGCATCTGAATTCTGCTCTCTTGCAGGTAAGGCTGGATTTCAGTAGCAGGCAAGCAGTTTTTATCTCCTCAACCCAACAATTACCACAGGCTTACCAAGACTTGATACTTTTATAGTCAGTGATATCTAAACATAAACCACATGCCTGGTCTGCAATGCTACTGCTGCTGTCACTGTATCACATGCAGCAACATATTGGTTTTGTCAGGGAGTTTGTAACAGGACAGTGAACTTTGTCTTCAGAAACTGTTACTGTACCTAAAAGACAGAATGTCAGGAGCACCTCCACTAAACCTGCTCTTTGGTGCCTCCAGCTGTACGCAATGCAGAGAGCACCTAGCCTTCTTCCAGAGGCTTTTGCTGTGAGCTGGGAACCCAGGAAAACTTGGGAGACACTTCTAGGAATTATTATAAAATATTTCTAGTTTGTGTCAAGTTGTGTGACAGGCATTTACCATTAGGTAAACTACTGTAGGTGGAAAGGAATTTACTCCATTTGCTTATGTCAAACTTGTCAAAAACAGATGATAAAATTGCTTTGAGTCAAATAAATGTTTTTTTTTTTTTCAAGTTGAAATATTGTTTGGTTAAGTTTGTTGGCTTTTTCTTTTTATTCTCAGCTATTATTTCTTGATTTTCTTAGTTATTTTTAGGTTCGGGCTACATTATTTTCAGACTCCACTCTGGTGCAGGTATATTGACTCAAAACAATTAATGATTTCTTCAGATTTGCTCGCTATTTCCCAAGCTGATTTTTAAATCTAAAACCCAAATAAGTCTTCCCCAATTGATTCCCAGCTTGCGTCTTTCCTGGCTTTTTGTGGCAGCACATGAGTGCTTTAGCACACAATGGTGGGAAAATACAGTCTCCAGTGCATCTCAACCCCACCCAGTAAAAACATGGGTTAGCTTCAAGAGTGGAAAACAAGCTGTGAAGGCAACTCAAAAGGCACAGCTCCTCTGCACATCTTATCCAATGAAGGAAGAGTTCCTCTTGGTCCAAAGCCCTTCTGATTGACTATCTTGTTGTTTTATCCAGCTGGGGACCAAAGTTGCAAAATGCAGTGAGGAGAAAGGCAGATTAACATCAGTGGGCTAAGAGAGTATGTTCAGGTAGAAGCTGATTTTTTTCTTCATAGGTAACACTTGCAGGAATGTGCAGTATTGTTGCATTTATGTATGGAAAATACAGCACAGAAAAGTGAGTAAAATTCTTTATCAAAGGTTAACAGGTGAGGGATATGAGCTAATGATTGAATTGCATCTACAATTATGGAGAAACCAGAGACTAAACCTCTGATGGTTGGACTTTAAGAGCATGCCACAGAATTTTAAAAAAAATATTTTGAGGCCTAGCTGGCTCCACATCTTTTATTTCAGGCCTTAGGTCCTAGAGGTTAATAACCTCTTCAATATTTGCTTCTTTTGGCACTGGTAAAACAGATGCTAGGTGGCAGCCAGCTGTGCAGAATCTGCCCTTGTAAAGAAAGCTCGCCCTACAAGGGACAGTATGACCTTGAAGGATCATAATTTATAATGAATACATTCCATTCTACAGTGTAATGGATATCCGGAAAAAACACTTCCTGCCAAAAAAAAAAAAAAGTTAAATAATGAAACCATTCTGCTTTGCAGGTCAACATTTTTTTTTACCTATAAAATGCAAATATCACTTGCTAAAAACTAAGAGGGCCAACAGGTTTCCTGGTAGCAATGAGCTAGCAAGAGAGTGCTTCTTGCTCCCATCATGGGAAAAGCACAATGGTGCTGGGAGTGGACACTTCCAGAAAGCTTTGGCTGTTTGTAGCTCCTTTCAGCTCTGGAAGCCAAGTATTGCCAGAAGGGTTAAAACTTCCAAAAATAAGCAAGACACCGAGTAGCAGTATCTGAAACTCCATTAAGAATCCCAGGGACACCTATGCTCAGCAGCCCCTATTAGCAGTAAGTTCTACTTGTTTTCTCAAAGGAGATCTGCCCAGGGGGGTGCTGCTATTGCAATTAGCTACTTTTCATTTGGAGCATCTCCCACCCTTAGGGACCCCAATAATGCAGTTCAACAGAGGGACACAGTAATGGCTGTTTCAACCACAAATACTTTACCAATATTCAGCTGGCAGCCATCTGTATATGGGCAAGGGGACAGAGGAAACATCATTGTGGCTTTATGTTACTGTAGAAGATTTCGTGCTTCCAGTTAATTTAGATGTAAGCAAGAGCTGGTTACTCCTAGAATGGGAGAGCAGCTCTTCCTCTTTTTAAGTCACTGAATCTTTTAAGATCAAATTCAACTGTCCTGGACATTTGTTCACTGCAGTTTCTTTCAGAGTGAGTCCTCATTGCTGTCAAATGTTGGATTGCTATGGCCTCCCATATTTCCTTCTACTGTTACTGCCACAGAATCTGAGAAGAAGGTTTCATTCAGAGGTGGCCAGGCTGAGTCCTGCTCCAACATGTGCTGCAGCCTCTTGTAGTGGCTCTTTGAGTGGTACTGGAATGTCTTTTTCAGAAGCAGCCACAGGGGTCTGTTCTCAATGACTGCTTCCTGTAAAGGTAAAAGCAAAAAGAGGGTTTAAGAGGACCTGGACAGCCATTTACTCTTCATCCAGAGTACAAACAGGGGCAAAACAGTGGAGACCCAGATCTCCCACCTGCTCTGCTCATCCATGTCCCTTAAACAGTCTTTTATGGATCACGTTTCACACCAGCTCCACCAGAGTTCTCCACCACAGAACTGTGACCAGTTCCTCCTGAGGCTCTTCAGGATCTGAGCAGAAAACACCACAGACTGCCCATATTTTTCTAACCTGGGGCAGGGTTCCCACTCACCAGAGGAAAGAAAAGGTGGCTATGCCTTGCATTCCCTTATCATTCAGACGGAGTGCTTTAAGAAAAGGGAGCAAGGGTGAGGTAGCAGCAATTACTCCTGTTTTACTAGATATTCCCAAATTGAGCTGAGGAGGAGGGAGAAAGAACAAGACTTGACAATTTTATCTCTCCAGTAGTGGTGACCAGCACATCCAAGGATGCACACTCACCTCAACAAGGAAGGACACAGCCAGTGTGACTGCGAGCATTCCCACCATGGAGATTCGCCACGTGGTAGGGGTGCAAACGAGCTGGGGGAAAAGCAGGAGAAGCTATTCAGCAATGAATCCACAGTAAACACTGGTGGGCACTTGTGCAATAGAATACAGAATCATTTAAGTTGGGAAAAATCCTAAAGGTCGTTAGGACAAACCATAAGCCTGGCACTGCCAAGTCCACTGCAGTGCCACAATTACACTTCTTTTAAATACTTCCAGGGATGATGGCTCAACCACTTCCCTGAGCAGTTTGTTCCAGTCTTTAATCCTTTCAGTTTTTCCTTTCAATTTTCCCTAAACTCTAGTCTAAACTTTCCTTGGCACAACCTGAGGCCATCTCCTCTCTCACTTGTTACATGGGAGAAAAAAAGTGACACCCACCTTGCTACAACCTCCTGTGAGGTAACTGTAAAATTAAGATCTCCCCTGTGCCTCCTTTTCCTGAGACTGCACAAACACAGCTCTCTCAGCCACTCCTTACATGACTTATGTTCCAGATCTTCAGCAGCTTCATGTCATAAAAGGCTAAACTCCCAGACTGGCTTACCCTGCTGATAAGCTAATACTGCTATTTTTCTTGAGGAATTACTGATAGAGATGCTTTTAAATCTATGATGCAGCAGAGAAAACCATTCTTTAGAACTGCAAGAGGAAATCTAACTGCCTTTTTACTTTCTAATATTAAGAAGTAGCTCAAATTGAGTATTTCAGCTCCAAACCCAGTTCCAGCTTCCCAGAGATGGGACTGGTTTTCTTCCTACTTTTGGAGATGCAGCTCAGATCCACAATTTGGATCAGCAGTTTCTCCAGGGCTAGGCTAGTGCAGAGGTTTTGATTGCTACTCCCTCATTTTCTGTTCTCAGCGATTCCAGTGAATTCCCTCCAGACTTCTTGGGCTGAGAGTTTTGCAGTTCTCCCCAAATGCATTTTATCCCCTTGCAGCTGCAGTGCTGAAAAGCGTCCAGTGCCACCGCTGTCCACATCAGGACCATGACTTGCTTTAAAGTGCCATCTCGTGGCAGGTTCCCTAACTGGGTTTGCCTGCTGAGGCGAGCTCTGGAAATAGTTACAGGCAACAGCGATAAGTGGGCTGTTTGACATTTAAATCCGAGACCCGGACCCTTTGACTATATTTCTTTTTACAAATCCATTAATCCCATGTCTAAACCGACTTGCTAACTGACATGCAAACATACAGGACTGGAAGGTGCTTTATGTTCAGCACTTGTGACTCAAGGCCACTGCTCTGATTGCAAATGTACAGAAAAAACAGCTGTGTGGTGCATTTCATGTTTTGTTCCTGTGACTCCTACAGCAAGACTGTGAGAGTGTCACAGTAGAGGAGGTTAACATCTCCTAGCCTCAACATACTAATTGTCAGCTCCACTGACAGCCCTGTCCTTCAGCTGATGTAGATGTTATCCTGCTGTCACGTTTGCACAAGACAACTCCCAGCCTGCATTCTGCCAGATGACAGAAGTCAAGCCTTATTGGTATTTATTAATCAAGGATCAAGACAGATCCTCTCTTGCCATGGCAGCCCCACTATTCTTTCCCTACAATTGTTCTAAACCCAAATCTTGCTTTGGGAAACTGCAGGCTACCTAAAATTTAAACAGGGAGCCTGAGAAGATTGGGGACTGGAACTGAGAGCTGCTCTGAGTGCCAACTGGCAGACTTTGGCAAGAGGGCCTTTGTGCAAAGTAGCACAGCTTGAGAAACACAAGAACATGGTGCTTTATTTTAAACTCAGAGCCCAGCCCTGTTCTGCTCCTGGCTTCACAAGCCACCAATATACCACACATAAACTTAGTGATGTTATCTTCTGTTGCTTGGACAATGTGCTGAAACAGTCAAAATTACATGTGTAGCTGTCCTGCTGAATGCACAGATACTACTTTGGAGTCACAGTATTTCCAGAAATTTCTACAGTCCAATCATCTAAAATCCACCTCTTTAAAAATGATTTGTCTTTAGAGATGCCATATCTCCCTGCAAAAATCTGTGCCTCCCGTGAAAATAATCCCAGTGTGCTTATAATGGACTGGCAGTAGGAAGAAAATCCCCTTTGGAACAATACTCACATCCATCTTGGAGTAGAGACCATCAATGTCAGCAAACATCAAGAAGAGGCAAATACCCAGCTGCCCTATGAGCACCAGTATGAACACATCTGAAGGGATAAGAGCAAAGAAAGAAATCCACAGGTTTATGAGCATTCTTAGCTGTTTGCCCTTACTGTAGAAGATTGTAATAATTTTCTGTGTTACACAGTCATCAAAAGAATCTTTGAGATATAAAGGAATTTTCAGCAAGAGAAAAATGAACAGAGTAAAACCCCAGCTTTACTAAATCAAGTGGATATACATGAGTGTCAGACAAGCATTGTAGCCACAGATTTAAAACACCAAATGGGTATTTTGAACAATTGATTTGACCTTCTATATCTGAGAAGCTTTATAGCTTTCCAGCGAGTGTCTCTCTCATCACAGTATATTGTGATTCAGAAAAATGGCCAGGATATAGTCTTGATCTTCTTAACATGGTTAGGAATGCTGCCTTCAACTTCAGTAATGTCAAGACTTTGGTCTTGATCAGGATCTAAAGAGTCTAAGTAATGGAGAACCTATTGCCTTCTCCATCTGTAGGTAAATGTTCCAATGATAAGTAAATTCATTTTCTCTTCAGCTGGCATGCACTGAACTTCATCCTCCCCCCACTCATTTGTGTTTTGCCTTGTTCTGGGACACTGATGACCCACTTTACTGCTCTCTACAAGGAATGTCCCCTCCTCACTATTACTATACTGAAACATCAAAGCCATGAAACCTGCTGCATTATTTTAACTCTTCAGTAAAAATAATAGAAAAGAGCTGAAGAGAGTTTTTCTAAGAGCATGCTGCAGTATTTGTCCCAAAGAGAAAAAGAACAGCTCTTCCATGACTCACTGCATTTTCTGGAACTGTCACAAACACATGTGCTCATCTTCCCTTCGCATGACAGCGTCTCTCCTGATTTTTTGGCTGACAGAATTTTGGTCAAGTTTAATTTTCCCCTATTAAATGGACCTCCTTATATAAGTTGACTTATTTTTCATTTCTTCTCTCCCCATACTTACAGTTGGTGTAGATGGGTTGCCTGAAAGGCTTTCCCTTGGAAAACACTAGTGCTACAATGAGGCAATTGATGGTACTTAGCAGCCACACTGTGGTGTTTTCATAGCTCTTGAAGCCATTGTCTGTTTGCTCATGGGCTCCATCTCTCACCCCGTGGAGGCCCAGGCTGGAGGATGAATTCCTCTCATGGATGTTCACTGACAGGCAGGCACTGAAAAAGAGTGTCACCCTGCTCAGGGAATGATCATTGTCCTGGGTATTTCCCACAGCTTCCACTATTCACTATCAGGAATCTTCCCTCACAGCCATGGCATAGGTTATAGGCAATGCCCACAATCTCACCACTGGTTGAGCTTGCTGAACTTGTCAGAGCTTGAGCTCAGACCTGGTCTCTCCTGCAATCAAATCCTCCTCTCTGTGCTCAGCAGAAGCATTCTCCCCACAAGAACTGTGCATGGCAGGTCACTGGAGAGCTTAGGGACCTCAGGCAACACTGGTTAAAGTGTTTGCACCCTGTGGGCAGCACAGGGTCTGCTGCAGCCGCTCATCAGGCCTGCATCAGCTGATCAATAGCTTCACACAGACCTGCCCCACTAGGTTAACCCTGCAGTATCCAGAGTCCCAGAGAGGAGTCCTACCTGTGTATATCAGTCTGGGAGTACCAAGGCTGCTCCTGGACCACCACAAACCCAAAGATCTGCATGCTGAGGCTGAAGAGGATGTTAAGCACAACAGAGAGCAGCAGTGGGGGTGAGATGAGCTGGCTTGGAGGCCTGTAGGGGACCAGCTTTGGATAGGCACGTGTGAAACTCACTGAAATATGCACAGATGTGTTTACTAGTGTGTCCACAATACAAGCAGTGATGATGTGTAATATTGACTGGCACTTTTACAGTCTGCAATATTCTTAATAAAACATACAAAGATTGTATCAAGTACAAAAACACAGAATTGTTTTCTTACGAAATCATATTAACACAGAAGAGGTTAACTAATGTCATCTATCATGAGGTGTTTTTGAAAAATAAAATGTTGGGTTTTTATTTTATTTGGCTACTGTCAGGCCCAAGATTATGATCATATGCTCTTCTCTTTCTGTCACTTGTCAGCTGTGGCTTGGGATTTTTTGCTGCCCATGATCTCCTCATCCTTCTGAACTAAACATCTAACCAGGTTATTTGATCTGGAGAAGGACAGCATTATCTCACACAACAGGTTTTCCTCTGCTCTTAAGTTTAACAAAATGATCCAACTCAAAGAGTTATGCACAAAGCTTTGATTCCACTGCAGATAAACTACTTACAGCGCTGTAGCTTTTGGCATGCAGTGTTGTTGTGGCTGACCTTTTAGGCTTGATTTCATCAAAGTCTTTTCCTGTTGTCTGTGTTCCAGCAAGGATGGAACATACCAGGATGTGGTTTTGCTATATGCTTTTCATGGCCCTGTCCTTGCCATTCCTACTTCTTTCCCCGCACTTATTCTGTCTCAATAAAATTGTCTTTCTTCCTCAGGACTGGCTTCCCCTTTTATTCTTGGCTTACAGCTCCCTGTTCTGTAGTGTCTGGCATCTGTCATGTCTTTCTTCTCAATTTTCACTTCTCTTTTCTTTCAGGGCTCAGGTTTACACAGCTTCAAATGTAAGCTGATAAAAACTAATCTCTACTTTTTCATTTGGGCATAGAGTCAGGTGTCTTCTTAATCTGCCTTGCTAAGTCAACAGGAAACTGCCTGAATAGACTTTCCACTGCACTTGGTGTGGGTTTACTCCTTGGTCCTAAAGACAGCAGCCCAGTTACCAACAACCTACACACTCAGCAAACGCACCACTAAGTAATTCCCATATTTAGGGCTCTTCTCAAACAAGACCCCTCTTTTACTAATCCAAACATCCTGTATTCTACATAGAGGAAGTTTAGTCTGCAGAAAGCTTGGTCTCCTTTTCTTCCTTTCTCTATCTACAGTTATGTATTTCCAAGAAGGAGAAAAGTATTTGAGATCATTCTCTCATTAATACATAGGATGTCTAAGGGGCTTACTTGTCACACCAATTACAGTGGTAATAGCCAGATCTTGGAACAAAAATTGGTAATTCCCAAAGGAGTTTAGTTGCTGAAAAGAGGAAAACAAAGAAAAAAAAAATCACAAATCAGACATTTGCCATGGGCATGTTTATATTGTCTCCAGAAAGCTGTATTATATCCATGGAGCTCCTGCTCTGTTTGTTCTGAAATGCTGCTCTGGAGATAAGGAAACCACACCTTTCACCACCCTGCCAATAGGTTCCTCACCATTGGGCCTGCAGTGAATATTCTCATTTTGCACATTTTTTGGACTAACTACATTTTCAGTTCACTCCAGGCAATAAAAAAGAAGAATATTTGAAGAGACTGTTTTCTCTCTGCTGGGTTACTTATGAGCACAAAGCCCTCCTCTCAGTCTGGGAAAAAGCCATGCAAAAGTGGTTTAAGGCACTCCAGGGGATTTGCTTACTGTCAAGTTAATTCATGCTTTAAATGCTGAATAAATTGTAACAGCATATGCTTACACCAGATTCTTCCTTTTCACAGACATATGCCCTCATCCAAAACACCATTCAGTATCTCAGCTTTCTTTCTGCCCAGCTTGGATCTCGAGCCCTCTGGCTGAAGTTAATGGGAAGAATCTTGCTAGTTTTCTACTGGAGGGCTGTATGATCACACCACAGAATTTTGCAGCTCAGGTAAAGGTAAATCTCCATCTCCCAGTCTCATGTAGTTTTTATGCCCTATTTTTCCTACAAGGAAATAGAAGCTTATCCACTTCCAGCCAACGTGTTCCCAATACATACCCAGTAAAGCAGGAGAACACCAAGGTACTGAATTATGCTGTACAGTGCCATGTACTTGAACATGCAGAAGGAAGTGACAAGAGCAGCACGGCCTTCCCTGTGTGAAGACATAAAGTACAGCAATTAGGTGGTGGGTCTGTTCTGGTGCCAGTTCTCCCAAAAGGCTGGTGAAAAACAAGGCAGGTGTCACAAGCAGAGAGGCCTTTACCAGTATCTTGCTGGGAGGTGAAATAAAAGAATCTGACCTAAATAAAAGTAAAATCTTCACTTGCAGAGATCTTGTCTGATGAAATGGGCTTGATTCCTGTCACCTGTGTTCCGTAGACTACAATTTACCCCAGCAACTTTTTCTGCTGACATTAAGAGTGTAGGTAGCAAACTCTGTATGAGGGAAAACTTACAAAGCCAAGCAGCTGCTCATTGAGTTCAGAACTAACAAGTCTTTTCCTCCTACAGTGAACATACAATATCCAGCCAGGATAATGCTCTCTTCCTGGCTACTCAAACACCCCAGTATGAAAAATCAGGATCCTGGCATAATAGATGCCATATTTTACTAGCACAGGGTATCAGAGGTAGAACCTAAAATTCATTTACAGGTTGGCTGGCAGACATTTGATTCAGCTTTATGGACCATTGTTCTTGTTATTGCTTTTGCATTTAAAATATTTTTGATGACATAAAGCTCAACTGTAAATGTCTTCCTCTTGTGATAATTAATGTATCTTAAAGGAATTTCAGATAGGAACTAGGCAAATGGCAATTTCAAGGTGAAAGACTTTTTTAGATATGCATATTGTAACTTGATGGGAACACCCAAGGCTAATGTTTGAGAGGAGTGGGAGCTTCCTTCTTTATGAAATAGGCAAGAAAACCCCATGCTTACCTGATTAGCTCTGGAACACAGGCTATGCTGGGCATTCGGGATGTGAATGGTGAAGCCACAGACGCCTCCTGCTCCGACAGGGATATCCCTGCATGTGCCACTTTCAAAGCCTGAAAGTCACATTCCTCCTCAGAGCTCACCAGGAAGACACAGCATCTCACATGTCAGCCAAGCAGTGACCCGTTATTACAGGATGTGTTCTGGGACAGCAGTCCCTCTTCACTCCCTGGGTGTGCTCCACCCTGAGGGCTCCTCCAGTGAGATGCCAAGTCCGGGGAAAGAATGGGGATGAGAGCATGGGAAAGTTCATTTTCCACAGACCCCACAGCCATCCACTACCTGCTGCAAAAGACTCAAATAGTTCAGACTCAACCCAAACTTGTTTGGCTCTGCCTCCTTTTTTAGCACTTGTTTGTTCCCACACTTTATGCAGCTAGTCTGGGTTCTCTGCTTGCTCCCCCCGGGAGAATCTTCTGGTGGTTTTTTGTAAGGAAAATGAACCAGCCTTTGAGAAAACAAACTGCAAAAATCTCTGCCTAGGACAGCTCTTGCATGGTAAGGACCACACAGTGAGATCAGGTCTAAATCAATACTGGTGATAGTACAGCTGCTCTGTGAATAAGTGGTACACCCCATCTCCAGCATGTGCTCAGTTTGGAATATTCTACTGGCATTGCATTAATTTCTCATTTTTTAAATATACTGTAAAAAATTTCCCTTACCCCACAGTCATTGGCTCCATCTCCACACATGCCCACAAAGTAACTAAAAAATAAAGTGATAAGGCAAATGAGGAATCAGACCCTGCTCCATGTAAGTAATTTATGCAAGTCATACAAGATTTTTGTTAAAAGCCTTTCTAGAAAGTTAAAGCCTGTCTGGCCAGACAGCAGTTGAGATGCTCACAACTGCACACACCAGGTTGATAATCTGAAATGCTCAAATCTAAGGCTCACCTTGCTCTGGGACAAGTCCTAGGGCTAGCTATGTGAAATAAGGGTGAGGGTCTTCAAAAGACTTGGGAAACAGCTGAGCAACAGGAAACAAGATGCTTGTGGTTTAGAAATATATCTACCCCTCTCTCTCTCTTTATATTTATTTATTTATCTATTTCTATCACTGTGACTGCGAATAATCCAGACTGCCCTGACACATTTTCTAACCCATCACATTGAGCCAGCAGTAGCACAGTAAAAAGACAGCAAGCTCAGAGAAGTTGCAGTGCTGGGAGAGATTCTTATAAATCTTGAGGAAACAAGTGTCAATCCTTCAGGCCCAGAGAGAAGTAAAGATGAAGGATGATATGAACAAACAAAATCCAGGACCATGGAAGTATTTGATCTTTGGCAGGTTGCCAAACCAGAACTGAGTTCAGTGCCTCTTTTTTAACAGACTTTTGGAATTTAATTGCCAACTTGCAGATGTGTGAGGGTTTCAGTTTTGTGCAGTTCCATGAAACTCTATGCTAAACAAAAGCTAGCTCTTACTAGACTCTTTACAAGCCTTTAAATTCAACAAACACTTTCAAATTCATTAGGAACTTACTCCAGCTTTTGAAATTCTTCTACAAGACTGGATTTCTGACTAGGAGACATTCTAGCAAAAACTGTTCCATTCAGCAAGAGCTGTAAGGAGAAAAATAGGAAATTATTTCTTAAAAAACTTGAAGTAAGTGATTTCAGTAATCATCTGAATTAAAATCACCAAATAGCACATTTATAAACAACTGATTCTACACTCTGAAAGGAGGGAAAGGCTGATGATCAAAGGTAAAGGAGATCTTAATTAATATTTTGAAAAAGTAACAATGACAATAAGGACAAGAGACCTGGCATGCCATTTGAGTTACCTGATGAACACAGATTGCCAGGTAGGGAGTTATAAGAAGAGAATTTGTGAGAATTCATTATGGTCTGTCCATGGAACAGACAAGCTATGCTGAATTGCACCATGTGTAATATCACATTTTCTCCTGTTTTCCAAAACAGATCAGAGCCAGTGCTGTGCAAGGGGTAGGGATTTGGACATAAATGTTTCAAATTCTGTCCTCCCAACTTAAGGCATGCCTGCTTCTCTTATGTGCAGAGAAAAATACAGGGATTTTCAGATCCTTCCCCATATAATAATATCAGAGATTCATCTAGCCTATAAGTATTTCAGGGTTATAATTGTTCCCAAAGATATCCTGATACAGATCTCTTCAGCTAATTGTACCAGGACAATTCATATCTCCTGAATGGCAAGGGTATTCCAGTTACATAATCCAGATCTTACCTTTGGAAGTAAGTGCCTGAAATGGTGTGCTACAATTTGGTAAGATTTTCCACTCATGGCAAAGTGATACTGGCCTGATCCCAATGCCAGCCTGATTCCTGGCTCAGTCTGAGTGTCATCCTCCTATAAAATGAGACAGAATGAGTGCTGTGCCCAGGCCCTCAAAAGCTACTCGGCATTTACACAGACACTACTACAGACAAAGTAAAGGGCACACTGTGAAGAGGGTACTTCTGAAGGCTCTGGGAAACTTGGATTCAAGGCCTATGGCCTTTGATTGGATTTGTAAAGGGATTGAGGCATATAATGCCAGTAATTTCAGTGTTAACTGGGTTTTTGTTGCATGAGCTCTATCAAATGGATTGTTGCATTTGGTAGAATTCATGCAACAGTGCAGGTCTGGTGGGCTGCACTGGAAATGAGAGGGACTAAAGCCAGCAGATGTGCACCACATCTAAGGAAGTCTTTGTGCAGTGAAACACAAGGCAGAAGTTGCTCAGGCTGAGGAACCACTGCAGATATTCCCTGCCATCTGCCTGACTCTGTACTTGCCTGAGAAGGCTCAGCACCTTCAGACCAACTCTTCAGGGAGAAAGTAACTAATCTTTTCCCCAGCTTCTCTGTGGAGATGCTTGATGAAATAAATTTCTTAGCCTGGCTTGCCTATGATTCACTGTGTACATTCAATTTCTCAACAGTGGGTCTGTGTTTTAATTCTGCAGGTGTGGGAAGTGCTAACACTCTACCTGCTTGAACAGGGCTGGTTCATTCAATGCAGGTCCACAGATTTTAAGTCCACATCTATCTCATCAAATTTGTCTTGCAGGAAAAGCAAGCACTTAAACTGGCATCAGCTAAGCATGAGGGCTAGAGACAAATCTTTCTGATATTTCTGCAGAGCTGGTCTCAAACCCAGGTAGGCAGTTAGCAAAAATGTGTTCACAGGATAAAATGTTAGGAAGCAAGCTCTAGGGGAGCACATTTTTATAAATATCCCCTCTCATAAACACTCTTCTAGCACATATTCTGCTGGTGAATGGCAGTTCTCTGTTATACTACCATAAACCCACTCCTTGTTTAAAGCATTCCATCCTAGTTTGTTTTCCTGCTACACAAAACCAGCTTCTGATATGCTCACCAGGCTTCTGTAATCTTCAATTTTGTTTTCTTCTAGGGATTTCCAGGTTATAGATGCTGAAAAAGATCCAGGCCCTTCGTTTGCTTCCACAAGAATCACTCTGTGTGTTGGAGCTATCATGCCAGCATTTTTGGCAACTGTTATAGCTGTCTGAATGTTGTCCCCTATAAAAGTCAAAGGAAGTGTTATCAAAACATTTCTGCAGTGAGGAATTGTTTATTCACTAGCCTGAATTCTAAGTTTTCAAATATATCCAGAAGAATTATTAAAATTTCGGTGTTTGTGCATAAGAAAGTTTTTTATAAAGATTAAACCTTTGCAGATAAGGTTTGTCTCAATCAATAAACATATTTTCATTTGAAAAAGAAACATTTTGATCTGGACATGAAGTATTTTCATATTCAGCTCAAAGAAATCCATATGGGGAATGTGCTCCTAGATTATTTATTTCAAACAAAAACAGTAAGGGGTTCAGTGCTCTGTTGCTGCTGGTATCCTTGGTTCTCATTGATTGGCTTTGGTGTATGTGGGCTGAAAGGGGTGAGGCCCAAGTGTTTGGACAACGGAAAAACTTATTTTATCCAAACTCTGGTTTGGATTTGGGTAGAATAGCCCTTCAAGAAGAGAAAAAAAAAGATAGGCAGGCACTGGTAGGCATGAGTTAACAAATGTCAAAAGGTTTGGATATTTGTCCTGAGCATGCATGCCTTTTCAGGAGGCCCTATCACAAAGGGATCTTCCATGACAAGCCTTTATTAGAATCAGACATGCCCTGGTGAAGTTGCCAGGGACATCATGGTTCACCTTATGTCATTTTTAAAACACAGATCCTTCTTGGATTAAATATCCATGCCTTCCAACCAGTGGTGCTGACAACAGAAGACTTTTCACTTAAACATTGTTGGACTCCCTGTGTGGGTCAGTGACCAATGCACCTTTTTTAGATACCTGTGACCATAACACTCCTGATGCGGGCAGCGCTGAGCTCTTCCAGAACAGGCTTTGTGTCCCTCTTTAATCGATTCTCCATTATCAGCAGGCCCAGAAATGTCAGATCAGATTCTACCTCCTCCCTAACAGTTAAAAGAAGACAGATGGATTTAATTATTTATTTTCCCTTTATCACCATTGGATTTGGTGATAGCCAGTTATAACTATCAACCATCCCATCTAACTCAAAAGAATTAAAATAATTTGTCTATTTTCTGCAGACCCAGGATGTCTCTGTTTTGTGGAGCTATTTCAATACCAGCAGTGCTAATTCAGTACCAGAACCCTGAGTTTCCTGCAGGACTCCCAAACTGTGGTGGTCTGATTCAAAAAGTCCCTGCACTTCTCATTTGAGGACTGTACAACAAAGAAACATACCTTATTTAATATGTCTGCTCCTCTTGACAGTGAGAGCAAACAGCCTGTGGCAATTTGTTTTCCCCAATTTCCTCCAATTCTCTTTTCCCCTACATTTTTCTTTTCACCTGTGCTATTGCTTTTTTACAGTTGAACATATGTCGTTGAGAACAGAATTGAGTAGACACCCCACCCCTGAGTCATGAACTAGAGGTCTCTCAAGGACACAGGTTGACTCTGAAGAACCTGAAAAGAAGAAAAGCTTTCAAGCATTCATTTTAGACACCAAGGAGATGCCAAACACTTGCACGGCAGTCGGAATAGCTGAGTCAGGTGGTGCCTGAATGGTCACTGCTTTTCACAAGCTTTCTTCTTTTTCTTGGCAGCATAAACATCACACATGCTGTAACTGCATACGCAACTGCAAAATCTGGGCCATTTCACACACCTTTGCTCGTTGGGTGGAAAGGTCTGTTATGACACCTGTGGCAAGATTTCTGTAACCACTTGCACTCTACCTCAGTATCATCAGCCCTTTCAGCAAAGCAAAAAACCCTGTGAAAAAGAAAGTGAGTCTCATCTTGATTAGGACCTGTAGCTAGTAAAGACAGAGGACATCTCAGTACCTGCAGATATTTCAGAAGTGGTGATTCTGGAGTATCACATACAAAAGCAAAAGGCTTTTGGAAAAAACTATATGGATTCAAGTGAGAAGTGCTCCTTTGTAAAGCAGTTTTCACAAAATTAATACCACAAGCATAACAGAAGAGTTTGCTAACTTCAATAGAAACTAAACAGGGTAAAACTGAGAAAGCTAAATGAGTCAAGTAACAGAACAGCAGAAGACAGTTTGCTCTGGGCTTTGTGGTTTTCAAAACCCTAACCCTAGGCAGAGCAGTAAAAGCAGCCTTGGGCCGAGGCTGGTTCCAAGGAGAAAGCTGTGGAAGAAGCCATGTCTTGGCAGCTCTGTGCTCCCCTTGGCATCCCTTTTCCTGCCTTTGACTGAGTTGGAGATCACTACTGGGGGTCATCCACTTTCTTTGCTGAATTGAAGAGTGTGGGTAAGAAAAAAAATTTAAATACTTCTCTTCAGTTGAAAACATGGGTAAATCTGCAAGGAGACCAGTGCAAATGATGGAATGAAGAGGGGGCATGTGCTAGTGTTCAGAGTGTTAGAGACTCATGCTTCCTATGTTAATCCAGAGTTTTGAAATTGAATAAATACGTAAGGATTCTGTGCATGTGCCATAGGAGTGCCCTCTATCTTGTCCCAGGCCTATATCCAGATTTAAATCAGATTCCCACTGGCCTGAATCTAACAAAACTCTGTACTATGACTCTGCTCTTGGCAGGGGTGCTGTGGTGATGGTGCTTTGTGAGGCACCCCTGGCCCATGGCTGAAGGTGGCCAGGAGCTGTGTTTTTTATGGCTTACCTTGTCAGAGCAGCAGGTGGTTTCCCTGCCTGCAGAGATTTACAGGCCAGGCCAATGACCCGAAAGCCCTGGGCTGTGTAGAGCAGGAGCTTGCTTTCAAAGTTTGATGGGACTGTGCAAAAGAGGAAAACACTGTTTATCACAGCATTGAACTGCTTTCTAATGAAAGGAAGCTTTGTAGCATGGAAGGTTTATGTCCCAGAGGACCTGTAAACCTAGAGTCTACTGATAGGCCAAGCATGTCAAAGAAGGGAGTTTTTGTTCAAAGAAAGGAAATTTTGTTCAATAAGAAAATCTTTGCCTCTCCTTTATCACTTGGAACTTCGGTCCTAAACTGAAAAGACCTACCTTCTTCCAGGGTGTCATGAAGGATGTCTGCTTCTCTAGACGCCTTCCCAAGATTTGGAGAAAAAAACCTCACTTTTTTGAGGGAGGCGGAGCTGTAGACAACTTTTCCAAATATCTATTCTGACAGGGAGTGTACACCTTGTATAGGAGTTAGTAGTTACTTTTATCTCTTATCTCTCTCAAAATCCTTCTTTGTTGAGAAGGGCTGTGTGAGAGATTAGCCTTAGACTTGGAAGACAACAGAGACACTTTTCAGGCTTTAGTATAAAGCCTTAGACAGACATCTCATTTTGGCCTTCCATTTCATTGCACCATCCAAAGTCACTTATACATATCTTTTTCTAGGATGCATTTATAAATGTTTGTTACCTGTTTCTGCTCTGCACAGCATGGCCACTGTTTCAGGAGCCCCTTTTGTGAAGGCCTGTGTGTCCCCACCAATTTCCTGGGCAATCACAGACATTCTTTGCAAGGCTGAGGAAAATGGGAACTGATGTAAAATGGTAATTCCTTCCACAGGGGCCTAGGAGAAAAGCAAGTGGATTACATACTCTAGCAAGGATTTTAAACTCAGACTGAAGGATTTTAGGTCTGTCCTTTGGGCCATAGTAAGAAGCCAACCATGTATAATGGGCCAATTTGTCACACTTAGAAATGACTGGTACATAAAGATGAGATTAAATTTGGGCAGAAATATTTAGTAAAAACAGTAGGAAAAGTTTGTTGACAATTTTAGCAGACTACAAAATGTAATTTACTGAAAGGAATTTACTAGTCCTGTTTCTTTAATAAGACTCTGTCAGGTCTCACACTGGTCTTGCAAAGGGAAAATGGTTGTCAGAGAGTGTCCCACCAGTGTTTGTCACCAGTAAGGGTCTGAATCAGCCAGCAGACTCCACTGCATTCCCCACTCAGCTGAGTTCAGACTGAGTCTCAAGCCAAGAGGACAGGCATGTCCTGAGCTGGACAATCTCTAATCCAGCATCCCCCTGTTTCTGGTTTGAGCAGCAAGCTCCCCCAGGCGTCTGTAATCAGATAGAGCAAGGCAATCTCTCTGCAGGCAGTACAGGAAAGACTAAGTGGGGAAGAGCTCTCTTGGACAAGAACACCCAAGCTTTCCTACACTGAAAGGTAACCCTTACACTGATAGTCTAACTTGAACATGGATGTGACTCTTGCAAGTAACTTACAGTGGTGGCTTGAAGTCCAGGTCTAACAACAGTGGCATGTGCGGATCCTTGACCTTCATTCTGATGTCCGCTGGAATCATCTATCACCTGTGTATTGAAAGACAAAAATATTTCAGACTGAAACACCAGTACAGCTGAAAGGAACCTCAAGGATCCATTTAGAGCTTTTCCTTGTCTCTAAACAAGGTATCTTATTCATTCCTGGGAGGGGTCTGCCTGATGTTAAACTAAACACTTCCAATAATGGAAAATCCACAGCTTTTCTTAGCAATTAAGTAGAAAGCCTCACCAGGTTCACTAAGACACTGCTGTACCCTTGCACAGCAAATAGACAATGTCCTTTCACAGACAATAAATCCTTTATTCATTACAACAGAATTAAATAAAGGAAAATCTTTAGATATAACACAGACTCAATGAGAAAATAATACACAAGGATTTGTATTAATGTAGAAAGCACTGTTCTTGAAGTATTCCACAAATCATCTGGATTTTTGTATCATCACAACATGATTGTGAGGAACAAAAATATTTTTTCATTTCAAAAGAAACTCAATTATTCCTGTTTCACAGGCGTTATTTGACAGAATTCCTGAGTTTTTCATAACTGTAACAGATGTCGGGCTAAACCTGAGATGGCAAGGCGATCTCCCCACTGTTTGCACAACAATAAGTCACTGCTTTACCCAGTTAGTAGCCTCGAACATTTTCACATCCAATGGGTCTCCTTGGATCTTGCCTTCCCAAACAATTAATGAATGACAAACTGCCAGTGCTTTGAACACTGGGCCCCAAGGCAGGCTGTGGTCTGCAGGGAAACTGTGAATATTCTGAAAGCTAAAGCAAAAGAGAGCATAAAAGTTACTGCCAGAGAACACCAAACAACATAAGACTAATGGAAAAAAAATCCTAAATTGGAGGGCAGTTAAAATCTCATCCTGAGCCCAAACCACATGGGTGTTCTGGGGACTTTCCTCCCACATGAACTGCTTTTCATGCACCTATAAAGGCTGGGATACACATGCTCAAACCAGGTGTGTGATGCCTAGTTAGGGAATCCAATGGGATGGAGATAGGAACAGATTATTATAAAATATCTTCCTTGAGGCTTGTGCAAAGATTCTTTGAGTTCTGAAGCTGATATAAATTTGAGCAAGTCTGTGTATGCACATTTCTGGAAATGTAAATGGGCAAAATCAAGGTCACTGAAAGAACAGAGTGTCAGTCTTGTGGGTAAGAGTGACTTCCTGTCATAAAGGGTTGGGGTTACACTGCAGCTTTGAGATCTAAACCAGGTTTTCAACTGAACACTGTCTGCCCAGACACACAGTGCCAAATGCTGGCAACAGTGGCTGTATCTTTTCATCTGGAGCAGGACCCCTGGGATAAGGCAAACAATTCATTTTCCAGAGGATATGGAAAAGAAATTTAAAATCTAAACATGGGGAACTCCAACTGCTTAACTGTTTAACAATAACTGTCTTCCAGATTTGGTCCTTTGTCTAGTAGAAGAATCCAATCACTAAGCAAATTTAGATGCCATTGGTGTGTCAAGGAGCCTTACCAGTTTCTTTCAGAGGGCAGCAAGCCCCAAAGATCCAGGCCATCTTCTGTTAAGGTGCCAGTCTAAGTTAAAATGTACATTAAAGTTAACTTCTCACATAAGAGCTCCAATAGAAATGAAAAACAAGAATTATTTTAAGAAGTTACTGTTGAAAAAATACCGGCATGGTGCAGAGCAAAAGTGCTACCAGACAATTTCTAGATTACAAGAAAAAAAAGAAAATGCCACAGCTTCTGTTCAGACAAGAAGAACTGAAGTACAGAGCACTGGTAATTTTCTTTCTAAAATACAATGGAAATGCTCATCAAACCCCAGCCTCCCACTCCCAGCAAAGCTCCATCACCAATGAGGGCATAACCACCACACAGCCATTACTTTGTCAAAGCAGACAAGGTTCAGCTGTCCACACATGTTGATCCTCTGTGGGCTGATGCAAAAGATGCCCTTTTTCTTCAACCTCTGCTGGGTATAAATTATTCCTGTTGTCAAGGCAGCTGGCAGAGCTGGTGGGACAGCAATAGTGATAACATCCAAAGCCTTCTTCACCACTTCTCCTGTCTCCTCCTAACATAATAACAAGGACAGTTATCAGGAAGAGAGTGGCAAGAAGTGCTGCTTGCACTGAGCCCACTTCATTGCTCCTCCCCTCCTCTGCAGGTGCTCCAGGCTGTGCTGTTTTCTGCCCGTGGTTCACCACATATTCATCTCCATAAGAAATTAATAGGCTTGATTTAACCAGAGGCTTTAAAGCCTCATCACTGCTTAAGAGCAGCCTCCAGGCCTTCATCCATTCTCTATGCAAACAAACCTGCCAGGTTCACAGCCTCCTCCAAAACACATGTGTTCAAACATGCCAGCTAGATCATTGCACCCGCAGTCAAACCTATTTTCCCATGACACAGCACACAGGAATCTGCTATTTATATGGGCATTTGTCCAAATGCCTATAGGCACAGCTCTGGATTCCATGCTAAGGTGACAGGTGAGACATATGGGATGGTGCTGAAAATGAGGGCAGAATGTATGAGCTAATGATTTCTTCTGACCTTATGTTCTAGGAGTTGTGAAAGAAAATTGCTTTTACCTGCAGGAAGAGACATGGAAGTAACAGTTACCTTTGTAAAAGCAATCTATAATTTGGGAGCTTAGAGGTCAGTGTAAAACCGACTGCCAGGACGCTGAGTGTGGACACCGTTATTCTGGGCAGTTGATGGGAATGTTAAAGAATTGAATGCTTTTCAAATTGGGGTCCCAGGACTGAGACACTGCAAACTAAAGCACATTTGCAGTTCAGAATTATTGCAAACCATCATAGAGATCTACTATTACTACTTCTGAGCTTGGGACTTTGACCAAAAATCATGCTGTGTTTGATGTGCTGAATTTCTGTCATGTTCTGGTTCTCCCTTCATTGCTATTGTCTCAGACCACAGAACACACCAGTTTGATCATATATTGTATCTATTTTATGTTAGAATCAAGTACTTACCACCCACCTTTAGATAAACCCTCACAGAAGAGAAAGCATTTAGTACATCCTGTGATTCAGGCTTAAAAGATTGACAAGACAATTTCAGCAATTGAGATAGCATCAGCATGTATTTTACATATTACAATAGGGAAGTTAAATTAAAAGAAAAAAAAGGAAAAACTGCAAAGCAGACACAAGAATATGTTCTTAAACACACTTTGTTTGATATCCTAAGGGGTAATAATCTTCTGAGCCAACTGATTGTAGATTATGCCTCAGGAGAAAAATTATTCAAAAGCTGAATTACAGAATCAACCTTACAACTCATGACTTGGACTTTATATTGGCAGATAATTATCATGGCATGAAATGATTTCTTGAAAGCTTCTGAAAAAGTTCTAAATCAATTAGGATTTAAAATTTCCAGAACTACTGTTTACAGTGTATAACTGTTCTCCCATTGACTTTGATGCACGAGAATGAGTGAACTGTTTTAAAAGGGTTTCAGGTGAACCATTTCTCCTGCATTAATAACTCACCCCATTAAGTGCAAATACACACACTGTGTAGATCATTCCAATGGCTGCAAATGCTATGAGGCACATCAGGAACCGGAGGGCATCCCTGTACAGCTTGAAGTTCATGGGTTTAGGGTAGAGAATGGATCTCACCAGATCCCCCTTGGCTGTGTTGAAACCTGGAAAGACAAATCATTCCAAGGGGAAAATATTTTTTTAATTCTCTGCAAAGAATGAGGGGCTTCAAAATTATTCATAATTTCTGCAACTTATGAAAGAAGGCCCAGGTGTTTCATTTTAGTGTATGTGACCTTAGAAAGGAGTTATTTTTGTCTTAGCGGGGGAAAGATTTTTTTCCTATCTTCCTTAGGGGGAAGGATTTTTTCAATGTCTCAGAAGCAAAGCAAAATTCTTCTTTGTAATTATATGCTGGCAGTTTTTTAGAAGTTATGCCAAGCAAAAAGAAACAAAGCATAATAACTTAGCCCAGCCCAGAATAATGATTCTCCATCTGTCTGTTGTAAATATGGATTAGTGCCTTTAACTTAACGTGATTTGATACTTTGTCAGACTGTTCCAGTGGAAAAATCATGGAAGGAAAAGTGAACTCAAGTGTTGACTGACCAGTCTGCAGCACCACAGCTTTCACTACACCTCTGTCATCTGCCTTGGTCTGGATGACCTCTGTTCCACAGAAGAGGACATGTTTTCTGTAATCCTCTGCACAGTGCACTCTCCAGGGCTTCAAATTATCAGCTTGTGGTAGGTGGATCTTTGTTACTGGAATACTTTCTCCTAGGGAAGGTAAGTTCAGATGAGGAAAACTGCAGTACACTTAATAACAGCCTGCTGACTTTCAAATAAGTACCCAGACATCTAGATGGTAAGTTAAAGGTATTTACTAGAGAAACCAGTTCACAGAAATTTTATTTTTATATTTTGACATCTTCAGAGTGAATAGAGCTTAAAGCCTAGGAAATGAATAGACTGCTACAGAAAAGTTTTCCTCTGCATCAGTACAGCTTAACTTCAGTAAGTCTGAGAACTGAAAGCAGTCCAAGGACTCCAAACCCTGACTGTAGATGTAGAGGCTTGAAAAGAGGCCTGAACTGATATTGCATGACTACCTTTGAATGGCCACAAGTTGTTCACCTAATTTGAACCTCATGTGCAGGTCACTACACATTCCCTCAAGCAGATGGGAACATGATATCCCCTATTCTCCTTCTCTAGTAAAAGGAGAGCCTTGAGCTCAATGCTTGACAGGTGACAAATAGCCTATTTATGTCAGACAGTAAGGTGAAGGAGAAATGTTTTGTGACAGCTGAAGTTTTCTAAATGAAATATGTTTCTGGAATTTCTCATTTACATGAAATTTCAGAACTGTCAGTTTCAGTTTGATTCAGACCAAGACCAAATTTAAAGACAAGAAATGGAACTGTGACCTCCTCCTGCACCAAAAATCCTGCTTTCCAGTAACCTCTCCCACCTGGTATGTCCTCCACTGCTATCACAGGAATGTGAGACTAAGTGTCTGGAGGGCTAAACAGACACTCCACAGGAGACGTTGCAGCAATGAGACATCCAGTAAGTGACAGAAACCCCTGCAGCCAGAGTGGACCGTGGGCCCTGTGTAGGAACAACTTTGCTTCATATCCATTTTCTTCTCCTGTTCTGCTCACTCCTCTTCCCTGTTCGCTCTTTCCCTTCTAATCAGATCACCTCTTCCTAAATGTTGCACCCCATGAAGGTAGGAAAGGATAAATTGCCCTTCCTAAAGTCTTTAGACAATTAACAACAATTCAATCTCTATTATATGGAACCAAAAGAATCACCTTCTCAGCCAGCTATGGACTGTCTCACAGAAAGGGGTGTGCATGATAACTCTGTCTGTCCTGTGTCACTGGCTGAAGCCATGGGGGGGCAATGATGGTGTTCAGGTGGCAAACCTGGGAGGGATGGCTGTACCTGTCAGCATGCTTTCATTTACAGTGCACTGCCCGCTGACCAGGATGGCATCGCAAGGCAAAAGGGTTTTGCCCTCTTTCAAAATCAGCAAATCTCCAGGAACAAGATAGTGTGATTCCAACTCTTGGAAACCTGAAAATGAAAAGTAGTGCAAACTTTGTGCTTCATATATTTCTCTGTAGCAAGGGGGAAAAATACAAGGAACTAATTGCTAAATAGAATTCTTTGTAATGGCTGATAAACAAAGGAGCACAGCAGGACCTATGTATACAACCTCCAAGATTTAAGAAAAGCCTAGGCATCAGTTCCAATTGTAGAATTCCTCCTTATCTACCCAGGATCCCAACCACTGGTTACTGTTCCATTTCACTGACCTAACTGAAGAGCCTTGGATCTAAATTTTTTTATTTGACTTCATCTCTTTGGATTGTGCTCTAGAGACCTTTACAATGAACAGACTTTGCATGGAGCAATTAGGTGGCCTCACAGCCATTTAATGGGTATTTTGTTGGCTATGTCAGCACTGCTTTAAGAAAAATTACTTTGTTTTCCTGACAATTTTCATCTAAGGCTGCACTCAATTATTAATATGTTTGATATGCCACAACGCATTTCCAACTCAAATTAACTCTATGTGCAGAAGTGAGTTAATTGAGCTGAGAAACAGATGAAAACCACATTAGAATAAATCTGTTACTATACATGCTTTATGTAAATTGTTATAGAAACAAAGCACATTATAAAAAAGAAGTAAAGAGGAGTCACCTTCCTTATTTCTGCAGACAGTGACCATGATGCTGTTATGAGACTCAACCAGTTTGTGCAGTTTAATGGATTGCTATAAATTAAAGAAGAACAAACAAAATGTTACATCTTACTTACATGATGCAATTTGTCCACTAACAATCACTTCCTTCTGTTATTTGTGGTTATGAGAGCCTTCAGAAACTGGGCTCCAGCCCTACCAGGAACTAAACCACCAGAGAGAAAGAAATCCCCCACCCTAATTACAGAGAATGTAACAAAATGTTACCAGGTGAAGCACTGGAATGGGGAAGGGAGGATGTGGGTAAGGTACCACACAGAGATTATGATGACTAGGAGGCCAGGCCATTGCATCTGCTGCTACACAATGTCACAAGACTAAACCTCTGAGTAAGTCTTGTAGCTCTGTGTGCATGTTGTAGCATGCTGGCCTGTCCCAGACATTAAAAGTAAATCTGCCTTGTGGAAAATGTGAGGTGTCTCACCTTTCTAAGATCATATACGGTCAAAAATATTGAGAGGAGAGACATGAATATGATGGCAATAGCATACTCCATGTAATCTTCAGCAAACCACAGACACACACTGAACAGCTGGAACACGTAAAATGGATTTAGGACCTGTTTGGAGAGACAGCAGTGGTAAAGAGCTGGCCACATTTAAATGGCCCAAATATACTCAGATAGTCCAACCTGTTAGAAAACATCTGGAATAAAAGACATTAAGTATTGTGACTTCTAACTCCCTTAGTAATTTTCTCAGTAGTCATTTTAGTCTAATCAGATTGGACCATCTTCATCTGACCTAAGGGACAAATAATATGGACCAATAGGATATTACTTGGAATGTGAATGACTCAGTCCCATCCTTGTTTTGTTTGCTTCTTACAAGAAATGTAACAAAGGTGAGAGAAGAGCAGATTGTACTGTGAGCATGGAGCTCACATTCCATAAGCACACTACCACAAACATCCTGTTTAGGCCACCTATAGGCTGTTCCTCTTTGCAAGAGATATTGGTGCTTTGTGTGGTGCTGTGCCCAAAATTATGAGCTCATTGGAGCTCTCTGCAGCTATAGCTATGTACCAGCTACTGCTGTTCACTTAACCTCTGTTAATTAAGAGACAGCCATTGTCTGGAAGGTTTGATCTCCAGTGCAGCTTGGAAACCTCCAATGGCCCTCAGAAGGCAAACAGAATGAGCTCCCAGGACACAGATACATAGAAATACCAAGCAGACACACAGGTAAGGAGATGGAGGATAGGAAAAAGGGAGAATGAAGGAATTTATGATGATTTAATAGAACAGCTTTCAACAGGATTTGAAAAAGAAATGTGTTTGAAGAGTGAGTAGTGGGAAGTTAAATGAGATATAAAATCAATTATATGCACATATGGCCTCCCAAGCAGCTTAGAATAAAAGCAACAGAAATGCTTAACCTCTTTGATGAGTAGTTTCCAAATAGGGATCACTGGAACATCGATAGTGTTTGGCCCACAGATAACTCTCCTGTACGGGATAAAGATACATCACTCACAGATAAAATAGTGACAGTGTCACCTCCTCAAGAAAATACAAATTTCAGTAGTCCTGAGAGCATCTTTTGATCCCAGTTTAAAGGCTGGGAGTATATTTTTTCAAGAAAAGAAATTTAAATATCCCTACAGTGCTTACATCAGAAAAGATGGCTGTACCAGTGACATTTACTCATGCAGACAAGTGGTGCAACACAACTTATTAGGCAAATGTTTTCATCATACAAGAATTACTTTGAGAGACCATAAACAAAGGAATTCTGCATCTAAAACTAAATGATCCAAACCCAAATAATTTTGCAAAAAGTTAAGAATTATTGGAATGTAAGATTTGGCATGAGCTAAGGTCAGGAGATGGATTTTCAATATTCAATCAACTGAAGATTGTTTATTTCTTTGCTTCATAAATACATGTTCTGTAACTTCCTTAATAATACAGTAGTTTATGAGAATAAGTTCAATGACTAGAACTAGTTGATTTGGAGCTCCAGTGAAGAAGCAAACACACAACTTATCTGCACTCTTCCACAGAGACTTTCTCTTACTCCAAAGAAGAAGTGCTTAAAGTTAGTTACAGGACACAATTATTTCCTGATTGAGAACAATAACAAAGATGAATACTGAGATGCTTCAAAAACTTTGACAAGGAATAAACAACATTCTCTAGCCCTTTTCATTCAATATTTCCATGCATGGCTGTTTAATCTAAAATTACGTGCATATTAATAAATACACAAAAAACTCGTGGGAAGTGCACCAACAGATCAAATTTACATATCTTTGAAATCCATATGTTGAGTGTTCACATTTTACAATGATTACCTGACATTTTGTTCATTGCAGGTGAGACCAGAACCAAATTTATCATGTATAGCTGAGCAAGTGTAGTGATCTTCTAGAACTCTAAAATAGAAAGGGAGAATGTTCCTTAGGATGTTATTCACAAAGACACTTCACCTCTTCAGAGACTTGTGCAACCAGTGCAGTGAACTCACCCAACTTTCTGGAACTGTTTTGCACAGTCATTCCAGACATAGCGGATTTTTTGCACTTGGATAGTTTTCACCTGGAAAACAAGACAGGGACAACAAAGCATGCAACACAGGAAACAAAAATACTCTGAGACTTGCTCACAGAGCTCATATAGGCATCCTCACTGGGGTCAAGTACAGATCAGGGAAATTTTAACGGGGCAAGGATGGAGAGAAGACAGGATTGCATTCACTGACACCCTGGATGAATTATAGATTGGGATCCCAAATCTATAAATTGGGAACAGTGCAGGTTCCAAAAAGCTTTACAGATCTTTAGGTCAAGCAAGTACAAAGCAGTTTTCTTTCTGAAAAAAGGAATAATCTTCACTCTGATCTCACAGAATTAATGTAAGAGATCACTGATGCCATGGTGCCTCCACAAGCAGCTGAAAAAGCCAACAGCTTTCTTGTCTTCTGTCTAGTTTTGGGGAAAGCAGGGGCTTTGGGCTATTTCCAAGCATGGTGCTGAGTCTTTCAGCTAAACAGATGTGACAACAGACAAGAAAGGCCATCCCAGGATACTGAGTCACTGCTAATGTTAAGCCCTTGCAGAGCAGTTATCCATTAGGAACACACGCTGTCATTTATAACTTGCAAGAGGAGTCTGTCCTGTCTAGCACAACAATAACAAAGCCTATTAGAGATAATGGCACTTACTATCAGCTGGTAGAAGGCAGGGACATACACCTGTACACATGAGTGATAAAGAAATCAGCTCCAGGGAACTCTCCCTGCCCAAAGCAATAAGCATTATTATAGGCCAATGAAATCTAGACTCAGCTCATCCACCAACTCAAAATGGAGCTATAACCACAGTCATTAACTTAACAAGAGGTCTGAAGTTAGGATTTTATGCAATAGGAGCTGCAATATCTGCAATGCTAACAACTGGAGTGGAAGCAAGAGACTCAGCTCCCTGTCGGAAGAGGTCCTTGGACAGCTCTTGGCCACTACAGAACACTGTGCACTCAGGTAGCTTAAATGGAAAAAACACTTTGAAATTGAATTATAAGCAGGGGTTTTTGAACTGCTAGGGAAGGAATAAATTTTTTTTTATTTGCTGCTTTGCTGCTTTGAAATCTGGTCCTTTCTATCTAGATGTTTTGATTGATATGAAAGTGGTGTTCAAAGGACCTATTATTTGAGGCTATATTTGGCCTTTTTTTGTTACTAATTTGATCCTCAAAAGAATGTTACAGACAGACAGACCTGTCTCCACTTTTTTCATATTGTGCCAGTTGATTAAATAGTTGGCACTAAACTTTCCTATGTACATTAATATATGTCTACAGTAGAAATAGCAACAAGTTTTGCTCAGCTAAAGTTAGGTTTATATTGAAAATATTTACTTAAAATTGTTGTAGATATAAAAAGTAATTATAGTAAGTCATAAATTTATTTCCTGAAAGGGAAAATAGCTCTTTTCTGGATTCCTCAGTGCAGTGCTCTAGTATTGATAATCAAGAGCCAGATTTAGCAAATGTATCATTTTGCATTCCTATTGCTCACACAAACTTAATGTGTAATGCTGAGCAAAGCACATAGCTGAACTGTCTGGTACATGTTTTAGACATGGGTTAATTACATTGGATCGATCCATCTTCTACCTTCTCCCCAGTCTCAGCGATATCTCAAATCTATGGGACTGGCAGAGACCAGGATACATTTTTGCAAGAACTGTTAACAGTTAACCCGAATCCTGTCAGCTGTTCCTGACTCCTTCCTGATCCTGACTCCTGTTAACCCGACTCCAGCAAATGCACTTTCAAGAAGAAATTGGTGCATACAAAGGGAAATAAGAAAAATGTGTCGATGAAACATTTCTGGAAATACTGATCCAGCTCAGACACTTTTCTGTTCTACTCCCTATCGGAATTAATCCCTGCTTTCATGTTACTGGGGCAACTGCATTCTGTTCTGCACAGTCTCCTTTCAGACACACAGTCACCTCTAAATTCCCTGTTTCCTATGCCAAAAATGTTTTTTGGTTTTTTTTTTTTTTAAATTTGGAACTGATTCTCTGCTGCAAACCCCAGTCTCCTGAAGCTCTCCTACTTATAACAAAGGTTTTCTCTCAGAAATAGTGAGAATTCTCATTTCAAAACCCCTGTCAGAATAAGAAGACTTTTTTAGAGGTGAGTACAGTTGAATACAGTTCTTTTCTTTTTCCACAGCTCACTGTGTTCCTCAAGCTGCAAGATTCTTAGCTGCATATGTTTCACAGTTACTTTTACTCCATGAAGCATGGCTGAGATTTGTCATCATCTCCCAGATGCTGCACAGAATACTTTACTTACTAGCAAACTTGGCTTCATTATGGCTTTGCTGAAGATTGAGTCTTCCTCAGTGGCTGGATAGTCTGATCTGCTTTTGATAAATGCAGACACAGAGATCCATGTCACAGTCTTACGAGAATAAGTCCGAAAATCATCCTAAGTATAGAAGAGAAATGTCACAATTTGCCCCAAACACAGACCAAATTCACTTTCACCTTGGAGTCACTGATTACAGCAGCCTTTCTAGAGTACTAGTCTGGCATTTTTTAAGGATTAGCCAACAGAAGCCTCCTAACACTTGTGATTTAGAGAAAAATCATTAGAATAGGAACGGAACCACTGTCCTGTCAAAATGTGAGTACTGCAAACACTTCAGTGACCACAGGTCTGGTGTGTGGCTGATAAGGATGGAATGTGAACACCCAGGTCAAGATCTAGGGCAGGCAAACAGCACAGGGCAATCTGAGATGCAGTGACCGTGCTGTAAAGGGAAGATCAAAAGGAACACAGTGCTGTGCTGCAAAATGGATGTTCAGTGCCAGTGCCTTTACAGCCACTCCTGAGTTAACCCTTCATTGGAAGTGTCAACACTTATGGCACCTTAGACAAGCATTTACCACAAACTGAGTTCATGACCTTCCCTTTTTTTATAAAGCAAGTTGAACATTAGAACTGCCTGATGACAAGGGTTGGTAGTACACTCTGAGAGATTGGAGGAACTACTGAATTGAGCAGCCCCATGCTAAGTTTCAGTCCCAAACACTGAACTACATGCATTAAGGCCAACCATGAGACTGACTTACATTCTGTGTGTGAGCAATTTTGCAGTAATGAAACCTTAATTGGAAAAGGGAAGAGTAAAAAGATCTCTGTACCAAATATGAGCCCTTTGGAACAATTTAATTGTTAAAAAAAGAACTTTAATAACTTTATATAGCTTATTTGCCTGTTTTTCTTCTTAAACTGGTCTTTTGAGTAGAATAACATTTATTTTCTGATATTTATCTTGAATTTAGATTTCAGAATGAGTAGACATTGGGATTCAGATTGAGATGGGAACCAGTGAATAACACAGGTGCTCATCATTTAAACTAAAGTGAATCAAAATTCAATAACTAAAGAGAGTTAATAGGCTCTTATATTGCAAATGCAGAGATAATGATGACTTAAGAATTAAGGTTTTATGCGAAGCAAAAGATAATTCCAAGGATCAAGCTGATGAGATTACTGGTATCCTCATTAGCACTAGCCATCACATTTGAGAACTGATGTAATCATAATGTAGCACAACAAAACAAAACTATCATTTTAACACAAATGATTATGAAGGAAATCTTAAATTTTCAAACACTTAGAGCACATTTGAGAAAGCTTCTTGATAACAAGAACATACAATATGATTCAATTCCTGTTTAATTACACAAAGGATCATTTAAAAACTCATTTATTTGAAAAGTGCTTGGCATGGCACATCTTTTTAAAATTACACACAAGAATAGGTAATTAAAAATGCAAACTGAATTGAAGATTAAGAAGGGATATTAAGCCTAATATGATGTTTTTAATAAAAGAAAAAACATATCCCCAGACTATTAGGATGCAGATTGTTTCATTATAAAGTATTCAACAGGCAGATCTGTGATTTTCAAAACCTGGGGTTTTAGCTACATGCTGCTGTGCTAGTTTAAGAAGGCAGCTCAAACACAGAGGCAATAAGTGATCCGTTTTGCAATTGCAAACATTGAAAATGCCATTGTTCAGAAATCTTTGAAGCAGAACAAATCAAATTTCTGGAAGTAAACCAACTCTTGCCAGCTTCTGGAGTATTCAGGCTCAGCTGGTATTCAGATCCAAGTCTCAGTTTATTTCTTTAGTGTTGCAGTGGCTTCCATGAAATAAAACCAAGGGTTTGCATATGTTGCAGTGCTTCAGTACAGCCCTCAACAGGAGCGACCTGTATCAGGAAACTACAGCAAAATGTGCCAGCTCTGAAAGCATTAACTGCAGGATTGCAAGCTTATTGGACATGGTGGAAGCTGATGGGTAATAGAAACACAGAGCCAAGAAAACAAGCAGTCAGTGTAGGCTTGGCCTCTTCTGTGTACTTCTGTATCCCTCATGATACACTTGGACACTGTTGGGACACTGCTAGACAAATCTTTAATTTGGCCCAGTAGATCAATTTTGGCAGAGAGGGACATCTTTGTCAGAACAGCCAAGTGATGGAAACGGCACCTGCTGGATACTGCCAAACAAACAGGTGCTTTAGAATCTGGAGCACAAGGCTACAAAGTAGAAAGCACAGGGATGATAGAAGGGAGGAGGAAGGACTGAGAACAGTCTTGAAACCACAGATATTACAGGTTTTATCAGCCCAATGTCTTTCACCTTGTCTGATAGGCTGTTACACTCCATTCCCATCATCATCACACACATAATTTGTGGGATATTTTGAAGTTCTTTAGATCAACAATGGTGCACATAAGATATTATTGCAGGAAACCAGCAATGTAAGACATTTCAGCCAACTGGATACCTTACAGTTAACTCACCTTCCAAATAGCCACCTACTAGGGACTAATTAAAAGATTAAAGTAGGCACCTACCGTTGTTCTAAGCAGAACAATATCAGCTTCTTCCAAGCTGCATCGGATGCAGTTCATCCACACATCCCACTCTGGCTTCCAGTAAAACAGCAGCCTCAGAGCCCCACAGGACAAGATGAACCCAGCAATGCACAAGGCCCTTCGGCAGCCTTGAGTTTTGTAGCCAAATATCTCCTGTACAGCAAAAAGAAGACAAAATTTATTACTATTTCTCCTAAAGAAATGCCTGGAATACTACAGCTTCCTGTCACTCCCTGCTCTGCCATAGCTGCTGTTAGGTATGGTACTGTGAAAAACAAGCCATAGAACTTGTATTTGGCTACTTTAGGTATCCTTAGCATGATTACCAAAAAATTTGCATCTTCAAGACAATTTTCATCCACCTTCATAAAATCCAGATTGCTGTAACCTAACCACTATTCTTATGTAGTTGTGAAACTCAGCATGAGACATTGTTTTGTGTGTGTGTGAGCAGGAATGATAACAAAATATAGAGCTTTAAATCTTTAATCCAAGTCAGGAATTCAGATTTGACCATCAGCTTTCCTAAGGATCAGATAGCTGAAGAGCTTCAGTACATCTGTACCAGCAGATGGTGAATATCAGTGCAGAACTGCTGCCTTAGAAGTGATCACTGCTCTAGCAGTGATCTGCACTAATGCACTTCAGACACTCCGCCAGTGTCTCTGCTTGGTGGTGAATAACACTGTGTGCCTGCACCAGCTGGAGCTGCTGTGCACAACTTGGCACAGACACAGCTTTTGGAGCTGTTACCCTCTTCCATGACAGCTCCAGTATGGGGATTTTGGAGCTTGTCAATGTGCCATTGGCCTGACAGCTAATGATGATGATGATGATGATGATGATAATAGTAATAATAACAACTATTAGAAAGAACATCTAATGAGTCCTTGCAGAATGCTTTATATGTCAGAAGGCCAAAGGAAGCAACTCATTTTAGTTGTATGAGTAGGCATTATTATTCCATTTTAAAAGCTGGGGAAATTGTTACAGTGAGGTGACTTTCCCAAAACATGTCTGTCAGCATTACATTTTAAGAGCTGCAGGTCTTGGTACCATGGCCAAATTTCCTCTCAGTACTGCTAGCAGGGACTCAGTAAATGTGAAACAAAACATCTACAGTGCCTTTATAGAGAAGATGCAGCCTAAGCTAAGATGGAAGATTCCAGGCTGCAATTACATCAGGTAACCAGGAGAATTTGCTGGCATAAGCGTTAAGGTTCCTCAATTCCTTCTTCTGAGTATATCTGCAGAACCTGTGTAATCTGCTTCTGAGGATCAGATATCTGCAGCCACAGATATTGCAAGATCCATTTATAAGGTGAGAAGAAAAGGCAATGTAATTGTAAGGATGACTAATGCATAATTCCTGGTTCTGTGCTGGAGTCTTTGCTTGTTATGTGAAATGCAGGCCCTGCCCAGTGGTTCCACATGCTGCCTCGGCACACCTGCTCTGTTGCATTCTCCAAAAGACAGACTCTGTCATCCTAGGCAATATCCAAGAGGTTTCTAAGGGGAAGAAATTGGGAACTGTGAGGAAAAATTATGGTAAACAACACAGGAAAGTGGCTATACCACCTGTGAGATAAGCACACTGCATTTTCAAAGGCTTCCATAATCTCTGAGCAGCCAAGAGAATACGGCAACTCTGCAGGAGATAGAAGGAAGCCCATGGAGGACAGCAAACAGGCAAGCTTGCTAGGAGGCAGTTGGTGTGGCAGTTGTGCAATTAATATTTATATGTTCCTATAATAGGGTAAAGAGTCTCCACTCAACTCTCTTTAGCTATAACCTGACCAAAAAGGTTAACGAAATAGTGTCAGCACCTGCATACGGAATAATACACAGGACAATGTGAATTTACTCTTCACAGCAAATGCTTACCAGCAGGATCCAGATTGCTTACTAGCTTGGATCCAGACTTCACAGCTTGTAAGCGAGGCAAAGGATCTCCCAAGGAGACAGAGACACCTAAGGGAAGAACTGTTAAAAGAACACACCTTCAGAGTTCCTTCAGTATCTGTCTGGACCTGGAATAACTGGAATAGTATTTTCAAATTGGGATGGGCATGAATATCAGGGTGGGGAATAGCAGGATTGCTGCCATGTGCATCTAGCTTCTGCCTGTGAATCACTCCTTTAATTTTCAGTTTTTGTGTCTTACACCCGATGTCTGAGGAGTCAGTAAGGCTGTACTAATAGAATGAAGAAGAGAGAGGGTGAATGCTCTGCCTATGTTTGCCAGTCATTTGGGACCATCATCTCTTGGCAGTGTTCTTCACTGAAATGTTCAATGGTTTCCCAAGTCCGACACAACAACATAACCACAAAACTAGAGCAAACTCTGTATTTCTCTGTATTTTTGCCTAGGAAACCACGCACTAATATATGAAGATATGTATATGAGTCCCCCTATGCCAGCATATATTTTTCCAGATTAGTTTCAACTCAAAAAGTGATTTGAATCCATAGATTGCAAGACACTCCACAGAACCAAGCATGCATCAGTATTCCTCATCTTGAAATACAGAAGAGAGGGAAACAAGGAAAACAGCTCATCTTGGAAGAAAAGACATGTTCTTTAAGATAGTCATTATGCTGCAAGCTGGATCTTGCTGCTTCTCACAAGGGACTTTCCTGAGACAGACAGAGAGACAGATAGACAGAGGGATACCATTGAGCTGTTCTGACCCTTCAAGGGCATGAATTGCCATATGAACAGAGATATTGGTTCAGGTTTGTTGGTTCATGTCTTGATGAGTGTGACATTTCTGAATACAGCTGTTTAGGAGTTCTACAGCGAGTCAGCCAGGAAAGAATAAATATCAGATGTTAACTGATGCATCTGGGTGTCCATGAAGCAATCTACTGCCAAAGCAAATTATTTCCCACAGTTTGGAAATGTCTGGAGTGGGTCACCTGGGCCACGTCACTGAGAAGTAAAGCTAGGCAGGGAAATAGACTGAGCTCCAACTTTGACTTGTGCCAAAGTTCTCTGAGCCAGAACCTTCCAAGCTTAACTTCAGTACAGAATGTTCTGTTAGGTTGAGGAGTTTTTTCTGGCCTGGTGCTTTCAGCTGGAAGGATTATAGCAATGAATGCTGCATTCATAAAAAAAAAATAATACATGAATAACTCCTTGTTACAGCAGAAACTTCTCTCTCGTCAGATAAGTAAAAATGAAATTCTTTAGAAAAATTCTTAAAACTATTATCTTCCACAAAAAAGGTGAATATTAGACCCATAACAGAGGTATCCACAACCTGCAGGAAGAAGAGAGGAACAGGCACACACATGGTGCAGGTTTGTTTAGGCGCATGAATGACTTATAGTAATTAGGGTTTAGAAATTCTTTATTCACTCAGCCTCTGCTAAAAGGATCTCCAAGCAAATGCATGTCCACTATGGCAAACAATACTTTCAAGGCTGGCAGAAGTCCTGCTGAGAGCACTGCAGCGAGAACATGTCTGTCAGGTTAGTTTTATGTTGTTAAGGAAATAACTTTTGCTGTGTTTCATTTCGTTGCACTCGTGCAGACATGCTTCTTTTGAAGAGGATCTGATGAATACAGATTTGCAGCTTGACAACTTTTCTAATGCATGAGCAAGTTTTTGGAGTTAAATGAGTGCATTTGGCATATAAAACAGTTCACAGTCAAAAATCTGGGTTCTTGAGTGCACCAGACTAGGAAATGGTGGAAAATAAAATGAAGATTTTATCTGTAAGACTCCTCATAGGAGGTAACACCATCTAAAGAATTGGCTGGTATACAGTTTCATCTCATCTCTATAGAAAAAAAATTAATAAATTGTAGTGTACAGTAAAATTTTGTTTCTTCACCTATTAACATCCCTTTTCTCTCGAGACTCACAACAGTCACAGGAGTGACTGTAACAAAATGCTTTGACTTGTGAGTGAAGGGTCTAAGAAGCGGCCAGGATTATTGGACAGAAAAAGCTGCCAGACCTGCCCAGTGGCAAGTAAGGTTCTTAGCTGCTTTTACAATCACACAAAGCCAGCATTCAAGGGCTTATCAGTCTAGTGTCCAGCAAGTCTTTGTTACTTATTTTTAAAATAAAAATTGCCTCTAATTGCCAGGTCATCTGCACAACAGAATTTAAATGCAAATGTCAAACAAACTCAAGCAGCTTTTTCTTTGGTAAAAACAAAGCCTGTAGCTACCATCAGGGAACCTAAACAGTGGCTGTGAATGGTCATATTTCTGCAACCCCAACACCAGGTACCCTATTATGAGCAACCTGTTGCTATAACAACAGTTAATAGGATTAGACTTGAAAGACTGGCTAAGTTTCACAAGCAATTTAATAACTGAAACTCAGTCTTACCAACCAGAACCTGTTTCATCAGAGGTTTGTCCCTGTTCTCTCCGAAACCGGTAGCGACACTCACTATTGTTCCATTAGCAACAAGATTGTACCTTTCAGATTTTATTTTAATTTTTCAAGTTACATTTTTCAAATTCAAAGTATATAAAATTCCTGTACCAGATTCCCTTCAGAATTGTGGCATCTCAAAGGATGCAGACAGCTGCCAAGATGCAGCAGTAAACTGGGGTGCACCAGTTGATTGACTGCAGTTCTTCCATTCCTTCAGCCACAAGAAATGGGGGAACACATGCCTAGGACAGGCTGCTGGGAAATCCTTCCCAAAGCAGCAGCCTGCCAAAGTCTATCACAATCTTTTGCACTGCAAGACTTAAGGTTCACACTTTAGGTTTTGTGCAAAGGGAATGATTATTCCCAAGCTGTGCAGAGAAGAACATCAAATTGGCAGAGAGCATAAAGCTGTGGTTTTACTTCCTCTTTGTATTCCACAGTAAATGTACTTCTTCTCAAAATCTTCAAGCAGATTTTTCTGAAGGGAAGCATACTATTAGCCCTCCCTGAGGCAAGCTGCTGTGCCCAGAGTTTTCTCACACTACTAAGATCTTTCTGGTACTACAAATGGTTGTGGAGAAAGAGTTTATCTCATGCTCTGAATACACTTTGCTAAGTTTTAGCTGCATAGCAGAAGAGTGAAGTTTAATTCAAGCAAATGTTCTGCAGCAATTGTAAAGTAATCCCGAAGACATACACAAGGATATACAGGTTAGATTTCCTAAGTCAGAGTGATTACTCTTAAATCCAGGACTATCTAGCACCTCAGCTGTACCAAGAAGTGGAAATAACAGAAGAAATCTTCAAAGCATTTCCTCTTATTAGAGTTCCCCATCTTTCCTCAGCAAACAGGACAGCTGGTTCAACAGAAGGAAGCACTGCACATCCAGAGTTCAGGTGAATTACTTACATTCTTTCAAATTACTTGAACTATTACACTCTGGAAGAACTGGCACTTGCACAGTGTCAGCTGTTACATTATTAGATCAAGAGATCTGATCTTGTTTGAAAAGTCAGGAACTTCTTGTTAATAATTTGGTTCAGGTAGATTAACTGACTGTTGAAAACAGCATCAAAAATATTTTTTATGGCTTTGAATTTTAAAAAAATTAAATTCTCTTTACTTCACATATTCTTCTTCACTCCTCTACTTAAAGACTTCTCTTTCTTCACAACTACTCTCATTTACATACAACTTTCTTTTTTCCTTTCACACAAATACACATATTAGCTGTTCTCTGTTTTCTATACACACATTGCTTTTTTTCTTGTCCTCTTACAGTACCTCATACATCCTCAGGGATATCTTCCTCAATATCATACTTTTTTTCTCTCTTGCATCTATGTAACAAACACACGTGCATTCCTGCCTAAATTAACATAATTTGGCTCCAGTTTTAATTGCATTTTCAACTCAAGTGCTTTACAAGTATTTTTTCTTCAATTTCCATTTGGAAACCCCAGGTGAATGAGCACTGATCCGACTCACTGCAGGCATGGAGAGCATGGCAACTGCCATACAGTCTGGATTCATAGTGAAGACTGACTCAACACTGGGCACACACAGTAGCTGTGCATGGAAAACCTCAGATTCACAGATCCTTGAGCACCAGATTCAGGACACATGGACTCAGTATGGTACTGGTGAGAAATAAAAACATCTTCAGGATAACTGGCTCCATACAAGCACAGCTTGGGTGTCCCAGCAGTGCACAGCTGGAAGTGAACATTCAGGGTACAACAGTGTGACTGTACACAGCACCAGACAATCCACTTAAACCTAATTAGCTCCAGCTCAATTCTGGCATTGCTAGAGACAGCACCGATAGTGGTGAGAGCACAGTAGGGTGTTTATAGTCCTAGAAGGACAGGGCAGGGTGGAGCAGAGGCACAAACCCAGCAGCTGTTTGGAGCTGGGGAGCAGTGGCACATCAGCACCAGGGCTAGAGCCAGGAGCGGGGCGCTGCCAGCAGGTTTAGTAACTGGCTGGCGGAGCCAGTCGGGTTCTGCATTGCACGGGGCTAATTAGTCCCCACCCGCGGAGCCAGTGCCTTGTGCTTCCTGCACTGCTCACTCCGTGCTGCTGGGTGACTCTCTGCTGCATTCCCCAGGGCTGCATTACGCAAAATGAGGCATGTCCCCTTCCCTGGATAGCTGAGAGAGCAGTCTGAAAATCTACATTTTTCTTTGCAAGATAACAGGTGTCCATGTTTGCATGTGACACAGTCTCTTTCACTAGAACAATAATGTCAGTGAGGAGAATTTGAAGACTTCTCCAGGATTTCTGAAAGTGAACAGTTGTGTCAACTTGGAAATGACTGTGTTCCAATAGCTTTGCTATTGAAATCCTGCAGGCACTCACAGCAGTGCTCCAGTGGCTCTGCAGCACAGGAATTTTGAGAAGCACTGCATTTACCAGATATACCTAAGAACTGTTGTTGTACAGCTGCATCATGGATCTGACATCTTCAGCAGAATCTATTAGATGGACAGAATCCATGTGAATACCTGACTCATAACACACAGTAATGCCAAAACAGCTCAGAAGCACTGAATTCACTTCAGTCGTGTACTGGCTTTACTATTTAAGAGCATTGCCATGCAGGAGACCAGAGATTTGGTGTAAACATTGGACTTCTTTCCAGATGTTACAAAATGCATGCAAACACATTTCTCCCTGGGAAACTCTGGAAAGAAATATAGTATTTCAGTATTTAAGAATCCCAGCTTCTGAGATAGGGTTGGCAATTCAACAGACTGCAGTTGTCAGTAATTTATGCACACATAACAGGTGTTTTTATATTTTGGAGAAAGCCAAGGTTTCCTGTTCTCTAACTGGAGCTGATCCTGGAGACCCAGCTGTCAAATGGTTGGAGATCCCAGTCTGGCCCATCCCTCAAGCTCATATTAAACCATCTCCATCTAGATTTGTAACACCACATGAATAATATGTTGAGCTGTCATCCCCTGTTGGAGGGCATGACCAGTTAAATCCAATGGACACAATCACCCTTATTTTCTTTCTGCTAAAAAAAAAATTATATCCTTTTCTAACAGTATGTTTCTGCCAAAGAAACACCCCAACTAGCAATAACTCAATTACAGTCTGTAGCATTTTATTGCAGAACACGTGCCACCTTCTGCTTCAAGCTAAGAAAGACCTAGACAGAGACGCAACTCACCATCTCATTCTCTTCTCCCTGGTTAAGCTGTGCATAATGGTTCTTGGCAGGATTTTCCCCCATGAAATGACCCTCTGGAGACTTTCTACAGCACCCTCAGGACAGGTCTTCAGCATAGTGTGCTTGAACTTCTACATTGAGGAAGTGCTCTAAGTACACACCTTCCTTATAATTCTGATGATGTTTGAAGTAGGGAGCTCCTCCCTCTCTGGGGTTAGCAGGTAACACTTTATCCCTCCTCCCTCCATTCTGTTGTTGCAGTTTTGCAATTGTGAGGGTTCATGCAGAATTCAGTCAAAAATGCAAGAAAGAAAAAGTTCAATCTTACAAGTGTTTGACACAATATGACTCCAGAGCATAACTCTGGTAGGTGCAAGCAAGCGCTGCTGGCACAGAAGTTTCAGGGGAGGGCAAGAGGGGAGTATTTTTCTTCAAGAGATTATGGAATCACTGGAGACCAGGAGTGTGTCCAAATAAGAAACAAAATAGCCATTGCTGTTGTTAACACTCTTAGCAACCAGTCTGAGCTAAGTGTCCAGCAGTGCTCTCCACATAAACTGTAGAAAATAAATCAAGCTCTGGCACTGTAAAAGGGGGCCCCAGTGTGTGCAGGTGGATTTGTACACTGACTGTGTGTCAGGATTCAGCCAGGTAGGATCTGTAACCAGGAGCTTTATTCATTATTGGGAATATCCTCATAGAATATCTTCTGACCTCGCCATATAGCTTTGGGAGACAGCACTGAGATTATTTACTCACTCCTGGGGAAAACTGGAGTTTCCCACTTATGTCAGTCTCCGACCTTTAAATCAGAGCCAAAAGGAAGCTGGCAGGAAAACAACTCTGAGAGTTTTGCCACTTCTTCTTTTTTTTTTTTTTTTTTTTTTTGGGGCTGCATTTGCTGATTAGTCTTGTGATTCATTCCCATTCCACTACTATTTCCTTGTACTTTGCTACTTTTTAAGAAGTTACACAAGAAATATTTTAGGAGTGAGGTCAGGAAAGGCAAACCTGTTCTTCCAGTAAGTATGTTAAGAAAATTAAAACATTACTTCTAGGGTGACTGAAACAGATCAAGAGGTATAAAATGAGTTCCTATTCCTCAGCATTTTGCTGCCATGAGGCATGGACTTGTACAAGTCCAGATCTCAAGCAACAGGAAAGAGCACTGCCTATCCTCCAGTGGGCAGGCTCAGAGGATCTGAAACGGAGAAATGCAGGAAACAGAGAAGAGAAAATGAAGGAATTAGGTCAGTTAATACACACAGATGTGCACCCATGCCCAGCACAGGGACAGATGTGTTTGAAAATGCTGGTGCTAAGCACTGGAGGCAAGTTGTTCTGCCTTGAAACCTAAACACCTCCAAAGGGAGCCCAGGCCAGAGGCTGGACTGACAAGGATATATCTGTACTAAGCTGTGTAAGGGTGGTTTATTGCACAAGATCAAGAGGGAAGAAGGTTCACTCCAGACCCATCTTCAGTGCTACCCTCTCTTTCCTCCCACTGCAACTTGCTCTGAGCCTCTCAACTTACCATTTTATTCTTCTGAGACCAAGCAAAGGGAACACCAGTTGTTATACAAGAGCCACAGCACAAACTAAAACTAAAAAAGGGAACAACTGCAAAGGTAACTTTTCTAAGGCAGGCTGATGATTTTGGGAAATGACTCATTATTTTGGGAGGTGCCAGGTGTGGAAAACAGGATGGTCACACACACTTTTTCTGCCTGGTCAGCTTTTGCTGCTTTCCCAAACATCACCCTTGCCCTTTCTAGCTCCTGTAGCAGACTAGGGGCAGCAGGGGTCCTTGGTTGCTCTGGCACAGAGATGAGAGATGCAGAGTTCCCACCAAAGCAGGGTCTCCAGGGAAGAATAAAGACTCATACAATCTTTTAACTGTTCATAGTTTTATTCCAGCTCCGAGGTGTTCTGCACTCCTAGAGAACACCCTCATAGGAGTATTCATACCTTCACAACTGAAAATGAAGAAAAAACAGGTTAAAGGTGCAAAACATTCATCATTTCCAGAGTCTGACAATCTGTCATAATAATTCATCAAGTTGTTAATCTAGAACCAAAGAAGATGGTGACATTTGCTCATTTTGTTAGGTGTGTTCACATTGCCTGGAGAGAAAGCAGCCTGAATTGGAACCTTTAGTAATATGATGCTCTCTACTGTTTGGAGTAAGAATTACATAGTATTTATTCATAAAAAGTTTTTTGTTAGCATGTCCTATGGAGTGTCATCATTCATATTTTTAAATTGAAACGTGTCTTAAAAAATTATACATAAATTACAAAAATAACTGGTCAAACTAAAATATAAAAGCAAAGTAAGATTTAAAATACAGTCCCTTAAACCTATAAATAAATAGTCACAAAGTAGGCAAGCAAGAGGCAAAAACAAAACCACGTGCCTCACCTCAACTCAACTTTTATCCTAGTCCTGAAAATACATGTGTGTATTATGTCATCCTTAGGCAATATATTTTGCTTTGAAAAATCTGACAGTATAAACAGAAACCTGACCTCTAAAGCACCCCAAATCTCATTTTCTGTTTCTCAGCATGTGACACCCAGTTCTGGCCACATTACAGAAAGGAAGCTGTGAATCAACTGGTGACATTCCACAGAAGAGGTACTTAGCGTTGTTCTATCTAAGGAAAAGGAGACTGAGAAGAGCCATGGCAACAATCTTCAAACAGGTAACTGGAGAATGTAACATTATCCCTGTCCACTGTGGGCATGTTACAAGAAAGATTCAGACCAAGCACAAGGGAATACTTGCTATTAAAGTCAGCAAGCACTGGCATTGCCAGGTGAGCACTCCAATGTGGTCTTTAGGGACAGGTGCGGCACGCACGGCTCAGAAATTACCTAACCAGAGGTGGTCCTGTGTGAGCAGAGGATGGACAGAGCTGATGAAGTCTTCTGACATCGCCTTTGCCTCCTGCTTCATTGTGGCCAGAAAAAAACCCCAACAACTCACAGAAGCGCACTGGGAAACACCTTGTGTTTTCCAGCCTTCAAGGCAGCACTGCCACCCATGTCATGCACTCCCCAGGCACAACAACAGCAGGGGATTCATCACAATCTTTCGTGTAACAGCGTGGGAGCCCCTGGTGCCCCCATCCAGGCTGGGCTGCCCTCAGCACCTCTCCAGGCCTGCCCGAGAGCAGCCAGGGGCACAGGGACGAGGCCCCGAGGCGATCACGGGGGTGTGGGGGATCCAGAACCCCAGTGTGAGGGACCCATGACCCCGATGTGAGGGAACCATCATCCCAGTGCGGGGATCCATGACCCAAGTGTGACTAATCCAGGACCGCCGTGTGAGGGCTCCATGATCCCGGTGTCGGGATCCGTGATCCGAGTGTAAGAGCTCCGTGATCCCGGTGGGGGGATCCGTGATCCGAGTGTGAGGGATCCATGATCCGAGTGTGAGAGCTCCATGATCCCGGTGCGGGGATCCGTGATCCGAGCGTGAGGGCTCCATGATCCCGGCGTGGGAATCCCTTATCCGTGTGTGAGGGATCCATGCCCCCGGTGCGGGGATCGATGATCTGAGTGTGAGAGTGTCCTGATCCAAGAGTGAGGGCTCCATGATCCCGGTCCGGGGACTCCTGATCCAAGTGTGAGAGCCCCCTGATCCCGGTGAGGGATCCCTGATCCCGGTGCGGGGATGCCTGATCCCAGTGAGGGCTCCATGATCCCGGTATGGGATCCCTGATCCCGGTGAGGGATTCCTGACCCAGTGCGGGATCCCTGATCCAAGCATTACACATCCAGCTCTCCCCGATTCTCCGCTCCCGGCCGCCCAGCAGCCGCGGTGCTCCCTCTAAACCCTCCCTCCTCCTCCACAGCCGAGCCCGGAACCTTCGCGCGGTGAGGCGCGGTTTCCGGCGGGGCGGGCGGCGCGGACCGTGGTGCCCGGAAGCGGCTGCCGCTGCCCTTGCCCTCAGCGCGGCCGCGCTCCTGCGGCTCCCGGGCCGCTCCCGCTCCCTCCCGGCCCTTACCATGTGGCGGACGCGGGCGGCGGCGGCTTGGTAAGCGGGACGGGCCCCGGCGGGCCGCAGGCGGCGCAGCACAGCGGGTTGGTGGGGTGCGAGGTGCGGGTGCGAGTGGCGCAGGGCTGGGCCTGAGGCTGCCGCAGCCTGGTAGCCCCGGGCCGGGCTCTCTCCCAGCCTGCGGCTCCCCTGGGACCGGGGAAGGCGGTGCCTGTAGGAGGGGAGGGGGCTGCTTCTCCCGCATTCTCGCCATGGGGAGCTCGGGCTGCTGTCGTGTCCCGGCATTGTCCCTGCCAGCAGCTGCCTTGCGTCCCGCTTGTTTGCCACCGTTCTGCTGCAGCATTCCCGGCTGGAGCAGTGACAGGCACTGGTGGATAACAGCACGGTGTTCCTTGGCAAATTTTATAGAGTCATGGCATAGTTTGGGTTGGAAGGGGAACATGAATATCATCTAGTTCCTGCACCTATTTGGGAACAGCAGTAGGAAAATAAGCGTTGTCTCGTGCTGAGTGAGAAAGAAAATGCCACCGTGTGCTTTGTTGGGTTACATTTGCTTTGTAGTTACATGCATAGCCGCCCACTTACTTTGTGTTTTACAAGACATTTATAATCTCAGTGCAGTGTTGCAGGTTGCAGGCTGTAATCAGGCAGAGCCACTCGTGTCTGGAAGGATGGTTTTTGTTATTGTTAAAACCAACATAGCAGAGGCTTGAAATTTGGAACTCATTAAGTGCTCACTTAATAGCATTGTCCTGCCATCCTTTTCTATCTGGCTGTACTTTTCATTGGAGACCTCAAGGTGATTTTTTGGTCAGTATTCATCAGGAGACTTAGCAGCAGCAGGAGGAGGGAGGAAATAGAATATGGAAGTTTTTGTGTGATGGAGGAGTAGTGGGGCTTTTAATGAATTATAAGATTTCTGATTTTCAGCTGAGTTTGAAACATGCAATAACACTCAAAAGGAAGTTGTGAATTGAGGTTTTGCCAGACAACTTTAATGGAATTCAATTTTTCTTCAGTTTAAGCACACAGACAATGTTATAAAACACAACGTGTTCTAAAAGAAAAATCACAGAGAAGAAAGTTGCATAATATTGCACAAAATGCCTTTAGCCCCGGTGAAGATGAATAACAAGGAGTGACTGCTGTAGTATGTGCTACCACATGGTCTCTGCTGAAAAGAATCAATATCTGTGAAATGATAATGACTGCAAAACAAAATAATGAACAGCCCAGTCACTGGCTTGCTCTATACAGGATTTCACACCTTGATTTAAAAACCTGGCTTCAAAACTGGGAAATTAAACATTTCAAGTGTGAAGGCACTTTTGTATTGGTTCTGTTTGTAGTTAATTTCTGAGCCTTTTGTAATTCCATGTCCAAGAGGAGAAATGCTTTAGTGGTTTAGGAATTGTTCTGTTCCTGCTTATTAATCTCTTTCTAGGTTCTAAGTTTCATATTGCCAAAGCCCAGCCCTGCAGAGATGGTTTAGTATGGCAGCAAAGGTGTCCTCAGCCATAGGGACTTAGAAATGAGGACTGGCAGAGCAGTCCCTGGAGTTCCTTGACTGAGCTTCCCATTGCACTAAAGGAAATTTCTAAACTTAGATCATTGGCAAAATTGGTCTTTAAGAAAGAAAAATATCTGAATTCTGATTCCAAAAGCTCAATTTCTGGATTAAAAGTCCTTTTTATGACAAAGTCTTTCACTTGTTTGGACATTAAGAACTTGCCTGTCACCTCTAGTACATGAAAATCTCGAGGCAAAGAGCTGTATAGATCATAAAGCATGTTATTAGAAAGTGCTGTAGTATTGTCCACTAAGTATGATTCACTTGTTCTTGTTAAAATCTGTTAATTTTAAATGTTTTAGGATTGTGGGATTAGTAATTTGCCATTTCAATGATACAAAGCTTTTTTTTTTTTTTTTTTGTCCCATTTGGAACAAGATGCACTTGATAATATTGGAAACCTTGAGAAAGGACAAGGTTTCATTTCAACTTTCAAAATTTCATGCCTGTAATTTCACTCATAGTACACAAGTTTTATTCCAGACCATGTGTTTGCACAACACAGGCAGGTTTGATTAGGCTCCTGTGTTTTAATGTGTGCTTTTCATGGCTGAGTTCTGCTTTCAGACTCAAATTTTCCAGACTTTTCCCTCTTAAATCTGAATTTCTTCATGAAAGCATCAATGCACATGGTGCAGCCACCTCCAGAACTCATCTTGTCTATGCATGACCCAAGACAAAACCACAATCTTGTAATCCTAGAACCACAACAAGTGAAAGGAACTGAAAGGTGTCATTAAGCACATGGTTGGCCTAAATAGGACAAATGTATTCTACAAAGAATTTTTTCTGTGTATTGGGTTTTTTAAAAGTTTGGAAATCCTCTACTAACTTAATGTTTTCTAGGAGTTTATTCACAGAATAAGACAGGCCGAACTTGTATGTTTTCTTGTATGTTGGAAGTGTTTTGTGGACTCTTTAGCCCAAACATGCTTTACCACACCTGTTACCTGCCTTACTGCAGTGTGAAAGTTAAATGCAATCCATAACAGACTTCAGAACTTGTAGTGAAGGTTTTGTGTCTGTAACCACTAGAAATACTATACCCATTAACAATGTTTGCAGCTTTTTATTTTCCTCATAAGTATAGCAGTAGTGGCTGGAAAATGTGGCTTCAAGGTGATGTAATAAGATTATCTGTAACCAGCTGAAATATAATGTGGATTGCTTCTAAAGAGGTTTTTGATTTAATGGTGTGTTGAAGAAATCAGCTGAAGTTTTTATTTCTTTCTTTTAGTGTCATCTGCCGGAGCCTAGCGAACAGCAGCTGTGGAATAAAGAGAAAATCACCGCTTCAAAACCTGCATCTTGTTTCCCGCAGTGTACATCATCCCTACTACCCAAGTGCAAGGTTCCAGAGACCTCCCCTAAGGATATCCATCCAGCAGTTCTCTTCTCTGAATCGTCTTCCCCTTCACAAAACAAAACTTTTGAATGTCAAACATGGGTACCAGTCCCACAGGAACTTTTGGCTGGCCAGATTGGCCTCTAGGCTTCTCAGAGTTCGCTATCTCATCTTAGGATCTGCAGTAGGAGGTGGCTACACAGCTAAGAAGGTATTTATCTCTGGAAGCTACTTCATGCATTTTGTCTTTGCTGTTACATACTTCAGAACAGAAGTTCTTGTTATAGCCACAAAAATATGGAATGCCATTGCTTGGTTAACTGATGATAATAAAGAGGAGTGAATATGGAAAACATTGTTTAGGAAACTGCTATAGATCTTAGAAAATCAAAGTACTACTCATAGCTAAAGATGGTGGGTTAGTATGTTTTATGTGTAGGCAGTAGTTGCTCATATACTTCTCTATGCACATTTCTTTTTTCTATTTCTACCATGATTTTTCTCCTTTCTCTGTCAGACATATGAGCAGTGGAAGGACATGATACCAGATCTCGAGGATTATAAGTGGATTGTTCCTGACTTCATTTGGGAGCTTGATGAACTTGTTGACATCGGTATCACAAAGCCATGATGTTTCTCTGTCTAAAGACTGGCATGTGTAAAACTTAACATAGGAATGTAGGTCCTCAGGGCCTCACTCCAAGAGTAGCTTTTCAGCTGTAATTTGAGTGGGCTTTTATTTTTGGAGTTTGATGTGTGTTTCACCAAAGAATTTGTATCAGTGTGTTTGTAAAAAGAAAGTAAGCTCTGCTTAGCATGGATATTCCCTAATGCATCCTTTCATTTGAGAATGTTCTTGGTCCTTTCATAAAGCCATATAGTCCCATTAGTCTCCCAGAAAGGAGAGTTGCAGTGTGATCAAGGGGACTCACACAGGTTTTGGTAGCATTATGCAGAAATTTTTTTCTTTCTATATGATTGACTTACAAGTGAAGGTATAAATAGATAGTAAAAAATATGTGTGAGTAAAAGACAAGTTGAAAATGCAGAATAGCAAACCTGCCTATCCACAAAATTATCTTGAAGATAGAGAAGAAAAGAAAGTGAAAAATATAGTCTTGCTTTCCTGAGCCTTCAGGTTGCAGTAGAGTCTTTTGTGTATTTTTAGATGAAAGACAGAAATCTGAAAATCAAGCTCAGACTTGCATTTTGTATGCAGGGTAGAAATGTGATGATCTTTAAAAAAAAAAAAAAAAAAAAGATTTTACTGCCTAGAATGGTAGAATGCTTTGGATTGGGAGGGACTTACAGATGTTTACTTCCAGCCTTGATGCCATGTGTGAGAATTGCATAGGTAAATGCAGAGATTGAAAACTCATACAAGTTTTTCTTGTTCTTACTGCAAATGGACACTACATTTTTATAGTACTTTAAAGGTAATGATTTTTATTTTAAGGATCACAAAATTGGCTTGTTTATGAAATTGAAAACTAAGCTTTTCTTAAAAAGATTAAAGGCATGAGCATAATTACAGTTTCATGTAACTTTAAAACATCCTCTACAAAGTAAGTGAAAGGATATTGTATGAAATGTGGTAAAATGTAGCAATAAGTTTTCAGCAGTTATAAAGTACCTGAGGCAGCCAACTTATCAGGAAGTTCAAAGTCTAAAAAAGCAAGTGGTTTTTCAGATCTGATAGTCTTTCCCAACAGTAGTGGGGGGAGGTGCACGTGGAGAGAAACTTCTTCGTACTTGTTTAAAAAAAATTTTAAAGCCATATCCTGAAACAGTTGCTAGGTTTTATAGCCTAAGACTTTTTTTTTCCAAAAATAATAGAAAAAAGCCCAACTCACTAACTGTTGTATTGTTTTCCTAGAAAAACTTCTCAAAGCCCTCCCTGATGCAGATGACCTTGCCAAACTTATGCCTGACTTTGAAAAGATTGGAGAGAGCCTTGCTTCACTGAAAGGATTTCTTTCTCCTGGTGAGAACAAATTTTCAGCTAAGTTTTAATTTCAAAAGCTGAACCTATTTGATGATGAGGGTGTAGGTATGTCCTTAGATGCTAAAACAAAGCAGATCCTGGAAATGTTTGTGTTTGCATTGAATATCTCTTCTGAAAGAGTTGTGGACACAGGTAAGTGTGATGTATTTTTAAAAGCGAGAATTCTGGTAACAAGTGCAGAGAACTATAATATGAAATTGAATAAAAAACTTCTGTTCAGCTTCAACAACTTCTTCAGCTTGAAAGCTCAATTCTTCAGTGAGTCAGAGAGAAGCTGGTTGTGTCCAGCTAGAACTTGGTGAGAGTGTCACTGGACAGTAGCAATATCACAGCTGTTACAGGAGAAAAGAGTTGGATTGTTAAGAGTGAAGGTTCTTAATGTTGCAACTGTGTGAAATAGGGGATTTGTAAGAAAGGTATTCTGGATTGAATGATGTTTTCCATCTAGTTCTGGACCCAGCAAAGCTTTCTTGGAGATTTAGGTTAGGTGGGGCAGTGTTTCAAAGGAGCAGGTGAGTTCCAAATCCTTCAGAAAAGGCGTGGGGATGGTTTGTCTATTCATTGTATCCAGGCAGTAGGAGGCTTAATGTATCTGTGAGGGGTTATATCATTGTTCTAAGTGTGTTTGAAAATATTTTCATATCAGTGTGCATAAGAAGTGTGGTTTTGTTTCTTTGAAATACTGTCAATGGCAGAACTAATTAATTAATCTTACAAATGCAGCAAGAATCTAAGTAAGGGCCAAGTTCAGCAGAGTGACAAGTAGATTACAATCTCCTATGTATTCTGGCTGTTTAAAATTTTAACAGTTTAAAATTGTGTTGTTATTGACCAACAGTGAGATGTCACCAATTTCTTGTTATCATACTCACACTGGCATAATGGCCATTTATGATTGTGTGGTCCTCCAAATGAAACAAAGATCCCTCATCTTTATCTTGCATTTTGTTTTGTGTCTATAATTTTTATTTCCCCTCTTCTGCTGATTTTTCACAGGTTACAATTTGGTTAGTGAAGTCATAGGAGCTTCTGATCTACTTCTGTTGTTAGGTGTGTAAAAGCCCTTTTTCCTGCCTTTAACCTGCCTTTTTACAGCAAACTGTTAAACCACTACTATACTAAGAGGAGTGAATATCAATATAAATACAGCTATTTACAGCAACTTAATATGGATTTATAAAGACTTTCCAACTATTTTTAGAATACTTCATAGAATCACAGAATCACAGAATATGCTGAGTTGGAAGGGACCCATCAGGATCATCGAGTCCAACTCCTGGCCCTTTTCAGGGATATCCTGAGAATCCCACCCTGTGCCTGAGAGAGGTGTCCAAAAGCTTGTTGAGCTTGGTGCTGTGACCAGATCCCTGGGGAGCCTGTTCTAGTGCCCAGCCACCCTCTGGGGGCAGAACTTTTCCTGCCTAGGTCCTCCCCTGTGGGAATGAATGGTTGATGTATCTCTGCCACAGTCTTTAGCAGATGCTTTTTATTTCAGGCTTGTTCCAGAAGCTTCTTTTGAAAACCTGTCATTACAATAGGAAAGGTTTTTTTTCTCATTACAGTAACATCAGTGGATTTTGTATTATCCTTCTTTCTCAAAAACTAATTCTGCAATATTTTGAGAACTTTTAATAGTCTCACTGAAGCTCCCTGCTCCCTTGTGTTATAATTAATCTGCGTCATAAACTAGATATAAAATTTTCAGATGAGTTTTTAACTGAGTTTCTTCTTCAGTTTCTTAAGATGAATTTTTTTTATAGGAACTTTAAAGATTATTGAATTACTAACTCATAGAGGTTGAAGCTTTAATTTTCTAGTAACTGTAGTTTGAGATTTTAAGTGCCTTTTGCATCTTATTATTAGTTTCTGTAATTGTGTCCTAGGTTCCCCAGGAGAAACAGCATTCCGGGCTACTGACCAGGGATATGACAATGACAAGCAGTTCAAGAAGGTAATTACTCACTTGCAAACCTGAAATTGTCTCTATAAACAGGTATTTATGGTTTGAAAGTGCATCAGTAGCCCATTGCAGAAGTTCATCGGAAGCAGCTTGAAAAGTATTTATTGTTGAATATTAGTTCCGAATGCATTACTGCTTTTTAAATATAAAATTATTGTGGGGATAATAAACATTTTGGTGTAAGGAACTACAAGGCAGACATGAATATGTTTAATAATTGCATTATTAAGAAAATTGGTCTGTTATAAGAATGTGATTTTAGGTATTGTATGTGCATTTGCAATTTTTCAGGGCATGATCTCCATGGCACTTGAGTTTATAACTTATTACTGAAGTTGGTTTAGATGTTTATTTTTTAGCATTTCTGCTTCAAACTCATTTCTGTTGACATTTTCATAGTTTTAATTTTTATTTAAGTATTTCTGCCTTAAAGAATTTCCATTTCTTAAAGTAGTCTGTTTTTTACTTTCTTTATCTAAGTAAAGCATACATCATATTTTTGTTACTATTTTCTGGAAAATAATGTTACTGTATTTTCGTAACCTAAAGTTTTAGCACTTTTTTTCTTGAAGTCAAGAAGGTGAGGTTTATTTTTTTGTTTTCATGAACATTTCTGTAAATTCCTAAATTGTCATATTGCTCATTCTTTAAAGGCTTTTATTTTTCTTGTGTATGTTTTTAAAAGTTGTTTTACAAAAATGGAAGGAAAACAATATATATCAGGGAATTTGTAAATGATCATATAGTTATTTTTGAACTGAAATATTCTGAACTATAACTGGGGCTTTTCCATAAACAACTTTTCTGTATATGCAGGCATGTATACATTTATTCTACATTAATTCTGCATGGTAACATAGTGAAACATGTACAAAGCTCAGATCTTACAACCATTTTCCCCCCTGTAGAACACTGATGGATTTTTACACAAGAATTAACCTAGCTTTTTATTTCCCCTTTGTCTGTAAACTGTCTATGTTTTTCTCCAGAGTGATTGCTTTGCACAGGTTTCACTGTATAAATCTTAAAGAACACTTTACTATTGATTTGTGAAGAAGTGGCCATCTTAGTTTATTGTCTCTGATGACTGAAATAACTGACACTTCTATTGAATACTAGTAATATCATTAAAACTTGTTATGATCCTGTGGTTGTTTTGGATGCAGGGATATCTGCATTTTAACTTTGACTGTGGTGTGGAAAATATCACCAGATTAAATTAATATGATTAAGAAAATTTTGTCTGGTCTAATGATTATATCTGATAAGAAACTGTTAATTTACTAATTAATGTGATCAGTTTGTACAGAATATTTCAAACTAGGCACATATGAATCCCTAACAGAGCATAATCACCAAGTTTGTTTGCAGGCAAAATTATTACTTTCAAGACAATGGATAAGATGGCCTTTTTGCATTCAATGCTTAGCACTGCCAACCATGGCTAGTTTAAGAGCTGTGATTGTATGGGTTCATAAAGTGATTGTATGGGTGCTGTAGTATGATACTCAATGTGCCTGATGAGAGATGGTTTTCTTTGTTTTGTTGTGAAGAGATTGGTAACTGATAAATCTAGAAATTATTTGTTTGGAGGAATTTTCTGAAGAATTGTTACAGGATGTGATCCTCAGACAGGTCTCTAAAAGCTTCCAGTAGACTGAGTGAGAAGCCAGTAGTTTTGCAAAGTAACTTTAAGAGAATGAAAGATGTCCCAAACACATTAGCTAACAAGAAGCAGTACAGCCTGATTTGGTGTTTATCTCATAATCTCTCATTTAATCAAAAAGTACAATATTTTTAAAAGAGAATTTAACTAAAATTACTGGAGTGTTCAGATAAGTAGTTTAAGTATGTGGCATCTAAATCTCTTTTTACCTGAATTAAATAAGAAATTTTGTTCTGGGAGAAAGAAGAGCAAACATAGTTACAAAAACTACAGTCTACAGTGAAATAGAAGTACTGTATTTTAAGTGAGGAACTAGTTGAGGCTTCTACTTGAAACAGCTGTGTTACCTTCTTAGGTCATCTTGCACTGTTGTGTCTCCACAAAAATTTTCTTTAAGAAATAGTTTCCTCTTAAAGCAGACAAATTCCAAAGCTTAACCTTTACCATTAAAGAAAACTTATAGTGATTATAGCTGTGATGGAGTTGGATTGAAGACTGTGACTCAGGTCTTGGTGTGGGGCTTAGAGTCCTTTCTCTGCTCTGCTTCTGTGGTACTGTGGAGACCCTGCTGCTCCCAGGAGCAGTTGCAGTGTGTGATTGTCTCACCCAGCCTGCACAGGGTCACCTTCAGCTGGTGTAAGGAGCTGCACAAAATCCCACAGCCCCTGACCACAGCTGCTGCTGGAGAGTGAGAGAGACTTGAGTAAGGACTGTCACTCACATGGATTTAATTTTTATCATTTGTTTTCTGTTTTGTTCTTCCTTGCAACTTATGCAATAAAATTTCCATAATTTTCTCTTTTATTAAGAGTGCTATTATATTCTCAGCTTAATTTCCAGTTTCATGTTATAGATGCTCTGGATAAAATTGTTACCTTTATTCAAATTCTTAAAAATTAATCTCTTTACCTATCTTCCTTTGTATTCCTTTTAAAATAGTCATACTCAGATCTAGTGCAGTATATTAACTTTTAATACAAGATAATAGGGGATGGGAGAAGTTTAAAGAATACACAGTAACAATGTCAGGGTTTGTCCCAATATGTTATTCCTTACCCTTTACATGGTTTCTTTGACAATGAAAACAATAATGTAATGGCTGTAAAGAACTTGATTTTTGAAATCACATTAATTGATTGGTGTTGATTTTTCTAGCAAAAATTCTTTAAAGGACAGGTTGATTTTGGTGGAGGGGCATGAGGTGATAGTGTCCAATGACAGAGAGATATCAATATTTTTGTGTCTTGGTATATGCCAGCTGGGGTACTGTGTGTATAGTTCTGTGCTATTTAAAGTTCCTAATTTTTTTAATGTTAATTTATCTTTTAATCTAAAACAGTAAATTAAGATCTAAAATATAAAGGAAATAATAATGTAATTATTGATTGTAACATTATCTTCTTTGTATCTATCAGAGAAGTCTTTTAAATGACATAATTTTTTTATTTGAATATTTTATTAAATGGTGTGACTGTAGTTGCAAATTATTCTTGTCATACTTTATTGTGGAATAGGAGTCATGGGTACCAGATGTCTTTGAAAGGAATTGCTGATTAAATAATTCGATTTGGTGACTTCAAGCTTCTGTTACTTCCTGTTTAAATGCTGAAAGACCTTCATGGCAGGTTTTGTTCAGTGTTTTTTCTTGTATTTTCGGGCCCATAGCATAATGTTGAAAGGGAATGTGTTGGGTCATACTCAGAGTTTCCTTGTCTGCAAAATATAATTATTGTTCTTCTAATACTAAATGAGCCATGAGGCTTCCTCTCCTTGCTGCTGTGTAGGAATCAAATCTTTTGCCTGAGTTCCTGGCTCAGTTGCTCATCTGGCATTAGAGGCATTTATTAAATCTGAAAGTGTTTTAGTAAAACACAAGAAGATTTTTCTGTGCTTCAAATTATACAAATCACTGTTTAGCAAAGGCTTATATTTGGTCATTTGATTGTGTCTCTCCTTTAATCCATTCTCTTGTGTTGTTTATCCTTATGTGTACATGCCTGTGTGTCTATTTCATGCAACAAATGTATACCTTGATGGTGGATGTCTTGAATTCTTACACCAAAGTTCTGTTTCAGAGCTTGTTTTGATTCCTGAAGTACATTTTTGAAACATTTCATTTCACTGCATGTTTTCTTAGAAGATGTAATATTTTTTTAAAAGAAATTTATTTAAATTGTTCATTAATATTCTTCTCTGCATTCTCTGAAATAAACAGTTCATAAGCTTCTGGTAGAGGCTGGCATTGTATTTCTCAACCAATTTTGAAAGACAGCTCATCATTATAGGATTGTTTGATGTGGAGGGAGAAGAGAACTAAGCTTTGTGGAAATGCTGAATGAGTAAAAAAATAAGCATCAAGTTTTAGGAAGTTTTGGAATGATCAGGAAGAGTTATGACAGCATGAATTTAAATTGCAGTGTGTTATGGAAGTGTAGAGGGAGCTTTTTCTTTTTATTATGCTTAAGAAATTATTTTTCTTCTGCTAGTTTTAGAAAGTTAAGTACCAACCAAAAATCATCTTTTTATAAACTGTCTGTATTCTTTAGGGTATTTTTGCTTTGTTTTTATTCTTAGCAAAACTTTTACTGACAAAGCTGAACGGAACAGATTGATAATGTTTTAAAGCTGAGATAGTTACAGATGGATTTTTTAAAATATTTAGATGCTTAGTTAAAGTTGAATATAATTGTAAAATGTAGCTAAATGTTGGTTGCTTTGTTCTGCCTGGATTTGCAACGTGCATGGTTTTGCTGACTCTATCCACTCCAGCTAGCAAGAGATCTTGCTAATGAAATTTCACTTGCATTTGAATTGACCCGTTCATTCCTGTTTTTCATCTGTCTTTGTGTCATGCCTTTTGGTTTAACTTTGTTCTCCTTACACCCCAAATTTTTCCTCTCCTTTTTATTATAAACTCCCGGCAGGGCCTGCTTGGGGAGCTCATTCTGTTACAACAGCAAATCCAGCAGCACGAGGAGGAAGCACGCAGAGCCGCTGGCTTCTCTTCCCAGCAGAAGCGCAAGGTGATGCCCTGAGGGACAAAATGTTCTGCATTCACTCTAATCCAATACTTCAGCTCTCTGCATTTGAGCTAGAAAAATCTTACTAATTAAATCATGGATGCAAGTAATTGGCCAACTTCGCTACAGATGGGTAGTCCTGTTTCAGTTTAACCAAGTTGCATTTAAAGCATGATGTTAAAAGCAAAACAGGTACTTTGTGTCGCTTTGAAATTGTATTATCTCTGCCTCTATAAAAAGTGTTATTTCAAGTTCAAACATTAAAAATGCATTTAAGGAAAGTACATGAATGAAACCTGTTTACTGTTGCTTGTTTCTGGTAACTCTGTCTTGTAAGAGTGTAGCTATTTACAGGGAATATATTTCTGGGAGTTTTTGTCCCCTGCTTTATACTGTTGCCAATCTGAAAATGACAGCAACTCCTTAGTAATAATTTTGCACAGACAATTGAATGCTGCTAATAACAGTATCTACTGTCTATTCATCAGTGGTAGTCCCTTGTTTGTTCTCCATCTTAAAGCAGAATTTTTACTGATTTGTTGCGCTTGTTGAACATCTGTACTTCTCTTTACTTATTTAATTTAAGCTCTGATCATTTTGTTAATTATTATATGACTGATTGGAAATCCCTCTTAAATTTGGATGTTTTAGTTGTCTGATCTGTTGCAATCTGTAATTCTTGACCACGTTGCTTTGTTGGCTGCTTTTGTGTCTCCTTAAAAACTTTCTGATTAGTCGTACTTCTCAGCAGCTTTGGAATTGAGCACTGAATACAGAACACGATCTTCTGTACATCTGAAGATAAATCCCACAGAAAGAGAAATGCTCTAAATATTAATTAAACTTTTAGGCATATTTGCATAGCTGTAATTGTCATGCTTTTGAGTCCATCAACAGAGGAAAACTGTTCTCTGAAAGTATAGTAGTACTTCAGTGTTTTACTTTCTTGCCATGTTATTTTATATGGTTTGCAGTTACAAGCTCCCTTGTCAAATTGTATACAGTTTATTGAGAGAGCTAAAGTATGGAATAATAGATTTAAGTAATAATAACATGTATGAACACATAAAAATTGCTGGAGAACCAATGCAATACTTGATATATAAAAATTTATCAGCCTAATAAACACATTCAGGGAAAAAATGAGCTTGATACTACATTTCTTTATGATGGAGATTCTCCTTTTTAGTACTGTGTTGCAACTAATTCCACAATTCCCAAGCTGTGAAGAAACTGCAAGGGCTGTCTTTGTAAATGTTTTCCTGCCCTCCATGGCAGGTACTCTGTGTTTTCATAGGATTGAAAGTCTACCTTCCTTTGCATATGGAAAATTTTCACTTAGCATTCAATGTGCTGTTTGGCATACATGCCTTAAGACAAAGAATGAGTCATGTTTGTCAAACTAACTTTTATTTTTTAATCAATTTGAAAGAGATGGTAAACTCTTTTCTTTAATATCTTGATATGATGATATGGGTCAAAGAATCCAATTATTGATCCACATTCTCTTTTGGAAGAACAAATTGTGACTGTCAATGAAATAAGTCATTGCAGACCCTTCTGATAGGGCATAAACTAACCCTTTTTGTTTTTTAACTGAGTGTCTTGCTTGCATGTCTATAATAAAACATGGTATTTTTATTTCAGTTCTTTAAAGTTTTGTTGCCTAATTTACTTGCATATTTTTCCATTTTAATTTATTTACTCAGTATTAAATCTACTGCAGTTGTAAATTGAGTAACAGTACAAACCATCTCGCAATCAGGAGAAGATACTAAAAACAAAAGTTTAATCTTCTCTTGTTGATTTTTTTGAGGGGGGGCAGCCTGTTAAATATTTAGTAATAAAATTGTTTACCACTGCACTGTGCATGGCTGCGTGAATGTATTTTGTCTGGGCCTTAATATTTTCATTTGAATTATTGGAAATTGTTGTAGTTCTGTACATAATCAGTTTAAAATTATTTGCAGTGAACAGATATCTGTGTGCAAGGGCTCTTCATTAAAAATAAGTCTCCAGCATCCTTTTCTCATAATTCTTTATGGTGGCATTGGGAAAAGAGGGAGTAATCTTGAGTTGCAAATCATATTGAACTGGATTAAACAAATACTCAGGTACCTATAGAAACATACTGTAATAGTTGATTTGGGGGGGGAGGGAAGGATAGAAATCAGTCTTATGTGACTGTTAGTACTTCAAATTGATACCTTAGCTTTTATGGCAACTTTAAAATTTCTAGCAATATTTTAGACTACATGTTCAAAAGACTGTATATACTAACTTTGAAATCACACCTGCACCAAGCACTGAGGCAAAGGCATCATTCTAGAGCTGTTCGTTGGTTTTGGCACAACTTATCTAAAGTCCTTGTTAGAATTAATCATCAGTGCTAGATGATTCTTTGCTTCAGATCTCACAACAGGAGGCTGTGCAGTGTTTTGTTTTTCTGCATTGAACAGAAGCATCAGCCCACACACACCATGCCCATGGTTGGAGAGGTCTGTAGGGAAGCACTTCAGAGGTGCATCATGGCCCCACAAGTCCTCTGAGAAAATGTTACCTCCTTTGAAAGTCTGCAGCACATGGAAACACTTTGTTTTCCTTTTCTTTCCTAAATTTTCTTGCTTCTTTTGGCTCTGTGCATCACTCTCTTTGCATCCTGTTTTTATTTTCCCCTAATATCTCTGAGGTGTTGGAGGCGTGTATGTATGTAAATATATATTTACATATAGCAGCCTGTAGCTGCATGCATCAAATCCTCTGTTCAACTAACCCTGTTTCTGATGTACTTTTGCTACCACTGAACTAATTAACAGCAATGAAAAGTTAATTTACAGCCTTTTGTCTTTGCTCTTTATGAAAGAAAATAATGGCGGTAAGATGGAAGTGTCAGCTTGGATTTCTTTCTATAAAGTGCAGACACAATTCTCAGGCTTAACAGCTAAATGATAGTGAGCACTATGAATACTTGTGGATTATAATTCTTGTTTAGTCTGTAACAACTCTTGTAAAGTTTTAGTAATGGAATTAATTTATGTCTAAATAACAGCTGTCCTCTGCATATTAGATAATATACTCTTTCTCATCTGAAGCCAACTTGAGTTGTAAATGTCACATGGGCTTTATCACATGAACTTTACTTAAATATTGACAGATTCAATAATTGTTTAGGTTACCATTTTTTCTAAATTGAATATTTTATCAGTCGACCATTAGATTTTGTTGTTTGTAAATATTTACGTCATAAGAATTTGTATTCCATCATTAATGCTTTTTGCCTTTGTGTTAGTAAAAGGGGATTGTTTAAAACAACTGTTTACTGCATCTTGATGAACACATTTTAGGAACATTTGGCTTAAAATGTTTCTTAGTGCTTGATCTTACTACATTAATTCCTTGAATCTCAAGATGTCTTGTAGTATAATATCCTAATTTTTCTAGTTTCAATGTAATTTAAATAATTTTGAAATAACCCTTCAAGACTGTCCTGCCTGTCTAAAATGTATGAAGTTGTGTAGCATGTTTAGAATTCTGACAAACAAATAAGAATGAAATAAGAATGCTTTATGAATATTCATAAATAGTGAATACTCACCTGAAAGTATTTTCTGTAGTAAACAGGTGTTCAGTGATTTTATCACATTAAGATGATGTTACTTCAGAAAGTGGATATACAAGATCCTGAGAGTTTGGCCACTAAAACTATATTTAGTTCAGTGGCCTGAAATCTCAGCACTATATGAAGCTGCTTTTCCTTAAGCCCACTTTCCCACTGTTAAGTCTTGAAGTGTTAATTTCTACATTTGCATGTACTGAAATTCAGACAATTCTTTGATGGAAAGCTCCTGTTGCAGATGGGGCTTTCCATCAGCTTTAAATTTCAAATGCTAATTGAAGAATTTTACTTGCTGTAAAATGCATGTCAAGTCACTTTTCTTATGTGGAATGAAACTTCCAATTCATAATTTGGTTACTTACATTGCTTAAACTAAACAAGTGATGGTAGCCATGGTTATTTTTCTTTGTAGGTTTCTGACAAAGAGAAGATTGATCAACTTCAAGAAGAACTACTACGCACTCAGGTGACTTTTCTGAGTTATTGTTGCCTTAAGTAGTGATTTATGTGTAGCAGACTCAGATTTACTAGACAAAAGCACACCTGAAGTATATTTGGTAAAAATGCAGTGCTTTTTTCAGTCTCTGAATGTATCAATGCAGAGTCCCCTGTGTTGGCAGAGAGCAAAGGTCAATCTAGTCTGTTCTTCTCTGACAATGACTTACAGAAAGCAAGACCTCATTGCAACCAAGTTTTAATCTCACCTTGATAGGCCAGACAGAACTAGTTATTTGTTAGATTTTTTTTCAGGGATGATGCACATTAGTCATATTTGTCAATGTTTGGGTTTTCTTGCTCACATTAATGTACAATTAATCTTTTATCTGTAGGCTTCTAAACTGATTGGCTCTTTGGCTCAGCTGTATTTTATAGGGGCTTTCCTAACTTCATGATATATTTGCTAGTTTTGAGTGCATTTATTACTTACATTTTTTTAATAACATATTGAATTTTTATTTTTTTTAAGTACGCTCAGGCCAAATACATTTCCACATTGTAGACAAACATTTTCAGAGCAGATATCAAAACTATATACATCTCTCATCTTCAGAGTACCGCTACAATCTCCTAAACAAGGCTAAGCTGGTACAGTTGTCTCAGTCTGAGATTTTATGCTGAAGAAAGGGTCTAAACAAGGCTTGCCCATTTTGATTGAATGGCCAGTTCCCAATGACACTGATTTCTGTCTGATTCCATATGTGTAGCTTCTTTGAAAATGATGCTTAAGATGCTTTAATATTGATCTTTGTGTCCTGAGGTTTGAATAGTGTGCTCTTATAAAAACTTTTGAACCAAATGGCTTGCACTGCAAAAAATAGTCATTCTGACACTCTTCTCTTAGTGACCTTGTATTCTTAGTAACTAGTGATCATGAAGGTTTCTATATTTCTGAAAGACCTGCCTGAAGGATTTTAAGTTTTTCATAGGTAAAACTTTGCTCATGTGAATCTATTACATCCATAATTATACAAATATGTTTGTACTACTTTTTATAGCTCAAATACCAAAGAATGCTTGAGCGATTAGAGAAGGAGAACAAAGAATTGAGAAAATTGGTACTGCAAAGAGATGACAAGGGAATTCATCAGAGGAAGTTAAAGGTATGTGTTACAAAACCACATTGAAATATAATTACACCATATTTTCCATTATGCTATTCTAAATTGCATTTGTTAATTCATATATAAACTTCTAACATTTGTTTTAGAATATCTCTGTTAATTTTTTGAGTCATTGGGACTTTCATACATCTTTTATTCTTTAACCATATAACTTTCGGAGGTGGCTTCAATTGAAAACCATGAAGGGGTTACCATGTCTAACTAAATAACTTACCTAAGAAATTGGGAAATGTGGCTTGGTTTTTCATGTAGCCTGACTGTATTTTCAGATAATCTTGCTTCCAACTCTTTTTGCACACACAGTCTGATACCTTTGTGCTTTGTCATGGGTCTCATTGAGTTTGGTAGGAGTAAGTTATGGGGTCAGGGAACATAATTTAATGACTGTATAAATCCAGTGAGACTAGCTTTTGTTTTTGTCTGCCAACATCCTGAGCATTTTAAAAATAGATGTTTTCTGCTTCTCTGTGTGATTTCTTAACCTGTATGGATATTGTTCTTTCCTCTGGGAAGGGAAAGATGAATCTTACTTGTGCGTAAGTTTGATAACTCTGTATCCTTGTTAATGTTTATTGTTCATCAAACTAAATAATTGTAGATGTTTGATGGAAGAAACTCAATTTAGCTTAACCTGAAAGCTGCAAAGTTTGCACTTCGTTGTTCTCTTATGCTGTACATAGGAGCGTTCATTTTCCCCCTTCATCCACAGGAGTCAGGAAGTCACTTTACTTGGTAATGTATTTCATAGAACAAAGATAGCTGCAGTATAGACAGCTGTGGTTTCAAACCATCAGGAGAAAGTAAAATCATTTTTGCACAAATTTACAGAAGTAGTCTGAAACTTCTGTTCTCTTATTTGGCTGTGTTTTCTCTGTGCACTTATTTTTTTGTAGAAGTCCTTGATTGATATGTATTCTGAAGTACTTGACATCCTGTCTGATTATGATGCCAGTTATAACACTCAAGATCACCTACCTCGAGTAAGTAGATAACAAGTTCAATGACTTCTATTGAAACACCAGTTTTACAATTAAATAGAGCATTTCATTATATTCCAGAATAATCCAGAGTTAGTGCTTGGCTATTTTCTTGTAACTCCACCTTTTTGCTTAAGGCATGTCTTTCATTTTAAAAGCAATTAGATATTTTTGAAAATAACAAATTTAACCATGCTAAGCCTGTTTTGGTTCTTAGATAAACCCTGTCTAGATTCAGTTACTGCTGCTGTGCTCGGGTTTCCATTTTAAATGGAAATGGCTAATGTTGATAGAGATGCGTGTCTTCCTAGTCAGCTTTTATCTAAACTTCCAAAATATCCTTCCAAAAGCCAATGTCTGTTTAAACTTTCACTTAAGGTGGTGGTGGTTGGAGACCAAAGTGCAGGAAAAACCAGTGTGTTAGAAATGATCGCCCAGGCCCGCATATTCCCTCGAGGGTCTGGGGAGATGATGACACGTTCCCCTGTCAAGGTAAGGAACATCCTCATCTCTGAATCAGCATTTGCTGTGTTGTTCTCCCTCTGATTATGACAAGCATTCATGGGCATAGGTTTATAAAATGGCCTGGAAGCAAGGGAGTTGTTTCAGCCAATGACAAGAGCTCTGCAGGTCTGCATATGATCTGTGTGTACTGTCGGAGTAGGAGCCAGTACCATTTAGTAATTTTGTGCAAAATTATCATTACATATAACTGTGTCACTACAAAGGGAAGTATACATATGTCAAGTACTTCTCATGTTTCTCTGTGTTAGATTTGCTATACTTTCTCATTAAAGCTTTTAACATTTAGGTGACCCTTAGTGAAGGCCCCCACCATGTGGCTTTATTCAAAGACAGCTCTCGGGAGTTTGATCTGACCAAAGAGGAGGATGTAAGTATAATAAAGTGACTGGAAGTTAATGAGACTTACTTCTGTTGATTCTCTGAATAATTTTGTATCTCTGTGATCTCTAAGCCCCTGTTTAATTAGAGTGAAAGATGTTTAGTGGGGCAAGGCATTGTATTAGCTATTAAATTATCTCTTTGGCTAGCACTGAAGTGGATAAAATGTTGAGTGCTCCTTGTGCCAAGACACTTTTTGAAGCATGAAGGGATCTTCAGGTAATCTGTCATTTAGTGCCCTCCCCATTTACCAGACTTACTAAAGATGCATTTGAAATAATACTTATAAATTGAGATCTTCATCCCTAACTAAAAGTGGTTTTCTGTGTAGGTAATTTTTCTTCTATCACAGTTATAAAGAATTTTCTGTTTGATATTTTGCTTTTCTTGTAACAGCTTGCAGCTTTGAGAAATGAAATAGAAATCAGAATGCGAAATAGTGTGAAAGAAGGGTGCACTGTTAGCACTGAGGTAAGACTTTTCAAATATTTCATGGTAAATATCTGTGTTTGTATGTTTTGGAAGTATTCTTCAGCAGAGGGATTGTGATGAATCCAGTCTGCATATACTTTGTGTTTTGCAGTATACAAGGTGTATTTGGACTGTTAAAATCAGTTTCATACAATAATGCTACATTTATATTTGCATTAAAAGTTGTACTTCCTATTTAAAATTATGAGTTGTTGCTGAATAAAACATATGTGTGTTAATATAGTTTTATATATGTGTTTGTCTATGTAACTATGTTCAAAGTAAATTTCAATTTCATTTCACAGACCATCTCCTTAAGTGTGAAAGGTCCTGGTTTGCAGAGAATGGTATTGGTTGATTTACCTGGAGTCATTAGTGTGAGTAGGCAATAATTTTTAAAATGAAGACATGTAAATAAAGTGGTGTTATTGATGAGAACATTAGCCATTGAGGATTTTTTAACATGTTTTTTTCTTTGTTTTTCTTTAAATATTTATCTCCAAATGCATATTAAAGACTGTGACATCAGGTATGGCTCCAGATACGAAGGAAACTATCTTTAGCATCAGCAGAGCCTACATGCAGAATCCTAATGCCATCATCCTCTGTATTCAAGGTACTAAGAGTCTAAACAATTATCCACTTGTATTTTTAATCATGATTCATATGTTACTCTGGAGTCTGTTCTGATGGTGTTTTTCCTTTTGTGATAATTTGTGTAGTGTACAAAACAGCATGCTGTGGAATATCTGTTTATAAATTAGGCAATCTGTGCAAAATTTGTGGCAAAAGCAACTTTTTGCTAAGAGTTATTGTAGCATTAAAGAAAAATGGTAATAAAATTCAAGTTTTCCACAGAAGTGTTTTTGGAGGTAGCATGCAATAATATTGAATATAATATAATGTTGAATATTTTGAGTAAGCTGGTACTTCTTGAAAACTTAGAGAACTACAATAAACTGCTTTGTTTTGATTCTGGGAACAAAGCAATTTTTCCACTATGTGTATCCAAAAAATGGAACATAAGTCTACTTTTATGGGGTTAAATTTGTAACATGAAACTTGATGATGGCTACTGTGTTTTCAGTACTGTTAGATTACACAGTCCCTAAAATAAACTTTGTATTTATTTTAGATGGGTCAGTGGATGCAGAACGCAGTATTGTCACAGACTTAGTCAGCCAAATGGATCCCCAAGGAAAAAGGACAATATTTGTGTTGACTAAGGTTGATCTTGCAGAGAAAAATGTGGCCAGTCCAAACAGGGTGAGTCCAAAGAGGTGAAACTCTTTTTCTCATATTGTGCTGGCTGAAGTCACACATGGTAAAATAGTTGTGATGCTGGCAGAGATATTGGACCTCACCTGCCTGTTCTAGATGGGTTTGAGTGCTTATTTCTGTATTGAGTTGATGATTTTTTTGGTAGTTGTTGTTTTAATCTCTCTCAGGCCTTGCTTTTAATGATCAGCTATGGGACTTCAGTCTCAGCTTGCTGTAATACTGATTCCTTTAATGAAGGTGACCTGAGCAAGTTCCATTTCCCAGAAAGGCTAAGGAAATTCTGATATAGGCATTTTTGTTGTGTTTTGTGTTCTGCTGTGTTATGCCTTTTTTGATTTATGCCTTTATTTTTTTAATTTGTTTTGTTTTCAATCTCAGTAGAGCTCATATCCCATGACAAACTGCTTCCTGCTGTAGTCTATGCACAGCTATGACTAGATCTGGCCTTAAAACTGTGGAATATCTCTGTGCAAAGTAATTGATGGGTTTTTTTAATCCTTTATTTTCATAGATCCAGCAAATCATTGAAGGCAAACTATTCCCAATGAAGGCTTTGGGTTATTTTGCAGTTGTTACTGGAAAAGGTAAAGAGAGCTCTAGCTCTGCTTATTTTGTTCTTGGTAGCCCAGAAAGCTGTCTGAATGGAACTGTTGCAGCACTCTTTTCTTTTTGCAGGAAACAGCAGTGAAAGCATTGAATCCATTAAAGAATATGAAGAGGAATTTTTTCAGAATTCAAAGCTTTTAAAGTATGTTGCTATTTATCCTTTCTGTTAAAATGAGCTTGTGTTGGTAAATGCTAGCATCAAATTTTCTCGTGGAATTTAAAAGGATTGCAATGTAGAAACACCAATTGAGATTTAATATGCTTAAATTAAGTGTCTTGTTGAGGAGACCAATTTATCCTGGTTTCCTAATGCTTGCTGTAAGTCAGTGGAGACAGACAAGGCATCTTCAGGCAGCAGCTGATTCCACTGCAGTTCTGGGCCGCTCTTCCAAGGTATGTGTGTCTCTCCATCAGCCCTACAAGAACTAAGTTTCAGCCTGTCTAAGCACTTAGAGCTGAGAGGAGTAAATCCAGCCCAAAAGTGAGTGTTAGTGCCTGTAAATGTCAGTTGTCTTGGTGTGACCATGTAGTATTCAAAGAGTTAGTTTGTGTGTTCTGAGGGAGGCTCACTGAGTGGAGTTTTGATTTCACAGGCTGAGTGTTCTTCAGGAAAGTACAGTACATGATCTTTGGGACTGTAGTAACTGCACTGCAACCTCCAGAATAAAAACTTACTTAGGGTGGGGCTTTTTGTTCCTATGTTTTGTTTTGGGACTTTTTCTCCTTGCTTTGGTGATGATCTACACTGAGTATTTTAGAGGAAGAGACTGGAATTTGGGTTAGGTGCACAGTTACATGTTATTTTCTGCTCTGAGAAGCAGAGTTTATTCTAGAGAGCAGAAAATTGGGGCCTGAAAGCTTGGATATGCAGAGAACTTCCTCTGGCTGTCCTTCTTTACAGGACAAGTATGCTGAAAGCACATCAGGTAACAACCAAGAACTTAAGTCTTGCTGTGTCAGACTGCTTTTGGAAAATGGTGAGAGAGTCTGTGGAGCAGCAAGCAGATGCTTTTAAAGGTAAACATGTTTTGAAAAAAAAGGAACTAGCAACTTGTTATCAAACAATTATTTCTTCCATATGCATATAATGTTTTACCAGCATGCTTGGGCAATTGTTTTTCTTACATTTTTTATTATCAGCATTTCCCATTAATTGGTAATTGCCCCAGGTAATTTCTGGAAAAAAACCAAAAATGTAATTTATGTTGCAAAGTACTACTTGCTCTAAAAATCAAAGAAGTAAAAAAGTATGAAGAACAAAAATCAAGTTGGGTTGTGTTTTTTTGTGAGCAAAATACAGTTCTTCCACTGGATTACGATGTTTAAAATGGCTTCCTATATAAAAGTACCATCTGGTCAGCCAGGGCAGGGCTGATGTGTGCAGAGCTGGAAGCTGAATGACTCCTCTGTGCTTTTTTAATGCATGAATTCTGCAATTTGTAGACAGAGTATCTTGGCATAGACAGAAAAAATTTCTGCTCATTTGCAGACACACTTAAAGTTCTTGGAGAGGTTTTCATAAGCAACATTTGTAGCAATTTTAAGACCTGCTGAACTTCTGAGGTTGTCATGAAGTGCTCATAGACAAATAAAAGAACAAGGCCCTGTTTCTGATTTTTGCAGCCACACGTTTCAATCTGGAGACAGAATGGAAGAACAATTACCCCCGGCTGCGAGAGCTTGACAGGGTAAATTACACTGCTGCTATTACTGTGTGCTGCTAAGGGTTGAAGACTGTGAATCTAAATTTATGCCTTTTAATTTCATTTGTAAAGGTTTCTTAAAGTTAACTCAAAGTACTGACATTTCAAAATGTTAGGACAGGGTAAATTATTGTAGGGGAAGGAAATTCTGTTCTTCAGAATAGTGATGCTTCAGCATTTAAGTCCTTCACTCTTCTAGTATACAATTACCTGACTTAACTTGCCCCAGGGATAGGTCAGTGTTTCTTTGTGATCATGACAGAGCTGATAGAGAAGTTACATTCTCTGGTCTATCAGACTGAGTAACAAAACAGTTGGGATCTCATTTTGTAATTCTTTTATAGAGATCCTGAATATTGAAATGCCATGCCTGGGCAAAGGCATGCAAGACTTGGGAGGGAAGATGTATGGTGCCTGATGATATGCATACACATTGTTCAGAACATGACCAGGAGGCATCATTTGATGCTTAAAGGCCTTAAGGAAAAGGTCTTGAATTTTTTTACCTTTTGTATGGAGACATGATCAAACTACACATAATCTTATTATTTCCTTTTGCACAGAATGAACTGTTTGAGAAAGCAAAGAATGAGATTCTTGATGAAGTCATAAGTTTGACTCAGGTCACCCCAAAGCACTGGTACAGTAATTCTGTTTTTTTTTTTCCCGTACAATTTACTAGGAGAAGTTTGCCTTTACAATAGAGTTCTAGAAAACAATATTATCAATTATAAGTAAGAAACTGTTTTTCTTGGACAATGTTTTGTGTTCTTATGATCTGTAATGTTGTTTTCCTTGTTCCTAACAAATTGAATGCACACCTATTAGTCACTTGTGTACTGGAAACCATCACATGTGTTACAACTCTCATTTTAGGGAGGAGATGCTTGAGAAAACTTTATGGGAAAGGGTATCTACTCATGTGATTGAGAACATATACCTGCCAGCAGCACAGACTGCAAACTCAGGGACGTTTAACACCACTGTGGACATCAAACTGAAGCAGTGGACTGACAAGCAACTGCCTAATAAAGCAGTAGAGGTGAGAATTTAGTTATTTAAATTTAAAAATCAAATTAAAACTTAATTAAAATGTAAAATGAAAGCATAACTCCAGAGAAGTAAGATGATGTTTGAATGGCTGAACTGCTGTTCTTTTAACTAGCTAACGTGTCAGATAAGGCTGGCAAGATCTTGCTGTCCCAGAACCATTCAGAGCAAAAACATTGTATTTTGCTCTTCTGGTGAATTTTGTCTATTAAAGAAAAAAACCTGAACCTATTTTTGCAAGGTTAACAAACCCCTCAAGTAGGTGTATTCACATTTAATAGATTTATGCAAGTTTAACAGAATTCTGCTTGCTACAATACAGTGAAGCAAAGTTTAATGTTGCTTTTATTAGCAGTGGATAAGGCAGCAAAGGAAAAGTCAGTGATTTATGTTTGTGTGGTTTTTTTTGGAAAGTCTCCAGATTTTCATACTTGAAAGAATTGTAGTAAATGTGCCTTTATCAGCTGGTGTATGGTGTAATGATCCATTTCAGGAGAAATTGTTTGCTAACTTTCCAGGTGGCATGGGAGACTTTGCAAGAAGAATTTTCCCGCTTCATGACAGAAAAAAAAGGAAAAGAGCATGATGATATCTTTGATAAACTGAAGCAAGCTGTCAAAGAAGAAACTATTAAGAGGCATAAATGGAATGAGAGAGCGGAGGATAGCCTGGTATAATGTAGTGGGCTTTTTGCCTTGAAATGGTTTTATTAGAGTTGAATAATCAGTATTTTTGCATTCTTACGCTGTAATCATAGAATGATTATTTTTGTGTCCATCTCACCTTTTCTATATGATGTTTTAATTCAGTGTTCCCCATTTCATTATTATATTTTATTAGTTATTGCCCTAAATTAGTTATTACCCTAAATAGTATCTAATAAAACTGTTTTGGTTCATTCATGAATGTCCTCCATAATCCACTGGCTGCACTAGGGCAGCCTGGTGAGAATTGTTTGGCATCAGCTTATTTGTTCTGTTCAGTGTAGCCCTATAAAATAACATAATTTCATTTCCATCTTTATAGATTCTGTAATCCAGAGGGATTTCATATCTTTTGCTTTATTTTTCCATTATTTATGCAGGCTGTAGAAAAGAATCAGAGGCACACAAAAATAATTTTGGCAGTGCCTTGAAAGGTGCATCTTGAATCTCTTGTGTGTGCCCAATAGAATCTGTTTTATCAGCCATTAAAAATAAAAAGAATACTAGAAATGAGTTGCTAACTAAATCCTGAATGAATGATTGCTGTGTGCTGAAGTGACATTGTGCATTGCAGCGGGTGATCCAGCACAATGCCTTAGAAGATCGGTCCATATCTGACAAGCAGCAGTGGGATGCAGCCATTCATTTCATGGAAGAGACGCTCCAGAGTCGGCTCAAAGACAGTGAGTGGTGTCATGTATTCCACTCTTCTTCCCCTTTTAATCTGAGCCAGTCTTGAGCTAGCTTACTTCATTGAAGGGCAGCCTTCATATCACCCAACTGACACAGTGGTGACTGCTTGCAGTGGTACTGATACTGAAATATTTAGCAAAATGCAGCCTGAAAACTCTCATGCTCTTGCTCTTAAAATGAGGCAACTGAATAAGAAGCAGTAGATATCTATAAAGTCAAAAAATGGTCTAAATGCACATGTAAGAGGACAGGATAAATTCAGGGAAAATAGTTGGTCTGTTTATGGTTTCTAAGATAATCAGTTTTGATGCAAGTTGCAGCCAAGATAAGATTTGAGGATTTTTTTAGTGCATGATTTGGAACGAGGAGGGTGATCTCAGTAGAGGGTTGTTGTGTTTTTTATATACTTCTTGAACTATCTACTGGTTGGAAGTAATTTTTAAATTTTAGTAAAATACATCAACCATTGCTTGAAGTAAAATACACCTGACTTAACTCAGTGTGGGCTGTTTTATGTTCTTCAACATTAAATGTTCATTCTTGTTCACATACTAATTTTGAAAGTTTAAATTTGGCTAGTTGCATATATTTTGTTTGATACTTAACATCATACCTCCTTTTTCAGCTGAATCTGTTATTGAAGATATGGTGGGTCCAGACTGGAAAAAAAGATGGTTGCACTGGGTAGGCCGCACCAAAGAACAGGTAATAGTAAAAAAAAATAAAGACTTTACAGTTCACTACCTTTACAAAACTTTGATTATTACTCAATAAATTTTCAAAACTACCAATTCTCTTCACACTATTTAGATGGCTACAAAGAAACCTCACTTGTCATTGTTTTAAATAGCATGGAGAATTTAGTATACATTTCCATGCTCCATCTACAGAGTGACTTGTAAACTGTTTTCCTTTTTTCAGCTGAATTACATCTTTGCTATTATGCCATTGACCTGTGTATTGAAGTTCTTGCAGTAGAAAGAAAGCAATGTAAGCAGGTGGAAACTGGGCTATTCTCTTCTATACTTTTCATGCCTGCCTTCTAAACAGAAGTCACATGCAGTTTCCTGTCATGCTCTACTTGGATTTAATTAGTATGTGATAGCATTATCATTTGCATTGTAATCACAGTTGTATCTTCTGATAGGCCCTATTCATCATAGGATCTCCTCTCATTTGCTCATAGCTTTTGGAAATTTCCTTTGAATTTTAATTGCACCTTTTGTTCAATGACCAGAGATGATAGGCTTTTTATATTACTTTTCCTAGATGTTTCTCAGACTTATTCATACATTAAAGAAGTAAGCAGAATTTAAAAGGATAGACTAGGAAGTAATTGTTTTGCAGAAAAGAGTTTCACAGCTAGCTATATGCAGCCAGCTATTGGAGCATGGTAGTGACTTCAGCCTATATTAGTTGACTTTTATGAGCAGCAGGTTAAAGGTATGAACCTGTGGAGAGTTCCTGCTAGCTAATAGTCAAAAATTACAGTTTTAATCAGTGTCACAAGTGACATATGAATGTGAAACCCTGCTAGCGGATATTCATCTAGGGGAAAGGGGGCTAACACCAATGATTTTTTCCCACCCTTCTGTTCTTGTTCTGCATTTCTGTATACAATGAAAAGGGGAAAATTAAATTGACAGTGAATTATCCATTAAAAATGCTATATTTGATGTGTCTGCACAAATTCCTTTTGAAGTAACTTAAAAGTAATAGTTAATAGTGTCAGAGGTTTTTTCTGCCTTGGCTTGTTTAGCAGATAGAGTGTTTATTGTGGAGGTGCTGGTGATCTCTGTGTCACTAATAATAAATTCCAACTAATCATTCCTATCCTAGAATATTCGTAATGAAACAAAAAATGAACTTGAGAAATTAATCAAGTGCAATGAGGATCATCCAGCTTATCTGGCAAATGATGAAGTAACGACTGTCAGAAAGAATCTGGAAGCAAGAGGAGTAGCAGTGGATCCATGTCTGGTGAGATGCAGAATTGTAACAAGACACATGGAAGCCCCCTGTGAACATTTGAATGTTTTCTAGATGACAAAGAAAAGATTTCATCTGAATACTGAGTTTGTAATGCAGATGTTTCCAAACAAATCACTGAGTGACTGCTTGCACGCAATTCACACACTTGTGTTGGCTGGCAGACAAAGGCTGTGCAGCACTTTGGAATCTGTCCCTTTAGACTGGAATCAGAATCTGCTGAGCAGACTTTCTTGCCTACATTGTAACAAAACTTGTTAGAAATTATTGTTCAGATGTAATCAAGGCCTTTGTGAGCAAGTTACAGTAAAAACATACTGTGTATCCTACAGCTTTCAGTGTGGTTGTATGTGAAGTTTAGAGTTCATTGGTACAATGAAAAGAGAGAATTTTTTTAAAAAAATACTTAGAAAAAGGCAGGATTCTTTTAGTGTCCTGAGGGATTGTATTGTACATCTGAAATGTTCTGGAAAATTACATATCTCATTGCAGTGAAAGGCCCTGAAGGGTAATTAGACCTCTTGTCTCATTAAATGTGAGATTTTAAATAAATGAGAATTGAGACATTAATAAGTAATAGATGTAGATTTTCTATAGCAGTGATTTATTTTCTGCAATAACTTTGGCTACCTTTGCACCATTAATACATGCACTTCTTCTAGGAAGAAGAGTTGTAATATCTGCTGCTCTTTTCCTATACAGCACTTAGCATTTTTTATAAAGGTCATAGTAGTGATCCACATCTTCTACATGAGGAGGCTGAGTGGAAACTGAGGTCTATCTAGCTAAGCAACTGATTTTCTTAATTATGTTTTATGGGTTTTCCAGAGAGGCATCTTGATACACATGTTTAATTTTGAAGAATTGAAACATAATAAACCTAATCAAGAAAAGTTATAAATGTTTGTTTACATAAGACCCATTAAATATTTCTCTAAGCTTTAATCTGGTTTAATTGGTAAATTTATGGGTACAACTCAAAAATGTGTTCTCGGTGTGAATGTAAAGAATGTTTTCTAGTACATAATTTAAACAGGTTTTGGCCACAAACTGTATTTTTAAGCATTCAGTTATGTTCATGGAAGAGTAGGTTTTTAAATTGACAAGTCATCTGTAGTGTTTGCCAAGTGTAACTAACACATTAATCATATCCCAGTTGCAGACAAATTGCTGGGAAATATTTGGATGCATGTTACATGATAGGAACAGTGGAATTTGGAGTTACATTTTAAAATTAAATGCAATCATTAATCTAAGCACAATAGTGAGTGTATGTATTTATTTATTTAGTCAAATTTTAATACTCTTTTCCTAGATTAAAGACACATGGCACCAAATTTATAGAAGATACTTCCTGAAGTCTGCTTTGAGCCACTGCAATCTATGTCGAAGAGGCTTCTATTATTATCAGAGGCATTTTGTGGACTCAGAGGTAAATTAAAAAACAGATATTCTTCATCTATACTGGTGTTTTGCCTTAATATTTCTATTTCAGCTGAAAAAAGAATCTAAAAGTACTTTAAAGTAGCCTGACCAGATAGCTGGTGATCTCAGATATGTTTTACATGAGGCTTGTAATGGACAAAATGCCATCCTGGTGGTAATTATGTAAAATGACCACTAGGTATCAGCCATGACCTAAACATCTGTTTCTAATCCTTGTGTATTGAAAATGCACTGTTAAAACCAGTAGTGTGCTGGTTTTAACTGTACAACAGCTGTTGATATGTTTTTGATAGCCATTTCTCCTGCTTTCCCATTGATAGTTATTTGCTTCACTTATACAAAAAAATTTAGAAAACATCCCTATGGATTTATAGGAAAACTATGGTCAGTAAATGTTTATCGTTAATGCTTGGAACCATGTGTGATCAATAGGGAAAAAAATGAACAGCTATGAGGTTTCCAAACAGGTCTTTATAAATAACTTTTCCAGTTTTGTGAACCCGAGCTTGTGCAAGAAATGACAGTATGGATCAAATCACTTAAAGAATACACTATTTTCTTACCATTATCTTTTAAATCAAAGAGAAACTGCTGGAAAGATAGAGGTCCTCACTTTTTCTCTTACTAAGCCATGAAGCCAAAAATATGTTACTTTAGAAATACCTGTGCCTGTAAGAGATAAAAGAGAAGGTATGGAGACCTACCTTTTCATGACACTTAAACATGCTAGTCATGTTCCTGTCTTTTTTAAGGTGCCCTAATGTGAACTTAATGCTCCCTCCTGCCATCCTTGCAGGTGTAGAAACTGTCTCTTCTGTTGTTAACAAATGCAGCTCTTGGCCCAGCCCTGTCTTCAGAAGCATTTGTCATGCAGGGAGGCACAGCCTGGAGCTCAGCTGTTGTCTCTCAGTGAATTTGCTACCAGCAGTGGTGTTCCAGTGAGCATCAGGTTACACTGCCCAGCCTGCATAAAGTGTGTGCAAATTGTTTTTCCATGGTTTCCCATGATACAGCTCTTTCTGTTGAAAATAGCAGACATGAAGGTGATGCAGTGCATTAAATAAGGCTGATGTGGTTCCTGTGAAGTATTTTTGATGTGTTTCCTTGTTACCTACACCAGTAATTCTGAGGGATTTTTGTGCAAGGCCTGGATATATATACATGAGGTTGCAGTTGCTGCTAAAAGTGTCAAGGGATTCTTGTGTGTGTAGGATGTTCAGTGGACACCAGGGCTTGACCCCACAGGTTCTGTCGTTGCAGCTCGAATGTAATGACATCGTGCTCTTCTGGCGGATACAGCGAATGCTGGCCATCACAGCAAACACCCTGAGGCAGCAGCTCACCAACACTGAAGGTAAGGCTCACTCACTGGAAGGGCTTGAGACAAAAAATTATCTCTTTCTAAAAAAGTCATCCAATTATAATTTTGCTTAGAGGGGAAATACGCTTTGAAATTTAAAAATATTTCTCAAAGAATTTCCATTCTTAATGGCCCAAAGAAGGGGCTTCTGTGTTCAGAAGTTTGCCTTTTCTCCTATCAGGTTAAGAAGTATGGTAATATATATTGTATCTCTAACAGATCTTCCCAAAATCCTGTCCTTAGGTCTTTGGAGTTGCAAAAGTGTTGCCTTTCACTTTTTTTTTTGGTTGCTTTGTTGTTTTGGTTTTTTACAGTGAGGCGCTTGGAGAAGAATGTAAAGGAAGTGCTTGAAGATTTTGCTGAAGACAATGAAAAGAAGGTGATGCTCCTAACTGGCAAGAGAGTCCAGCTTGCAGAAGATCTCAGTAAGTACACACTCTACAGTGTTTTGGAATAAGCTGGAAATGAAGTAAATTTACCACTGTTCTTGAGAATATTCAGTGTGATGTGGGTTGTTCATGTGCTGGCGTTTATTTAATATTATACAGATTTTTCTTAAATATGGTCAGATCTTACTGATTCTAAGGTGAACATAGGTAGTATAGTGAGATAATATAATTTACACTAGATATAACTTCACTTATATAAATATATTTAAAAAGAGTGGTTAAAACAGAGTAATATTTAAAGGGAGATTCCCCTTCCAGAGGGATTACAGTAGTTTAATGCTCTGGGTAACTCAAAAAGTGCTCAAAAACCATTAGTGTTTTATGATTAATATAATAAAATTTTAAACAGTGAAAGTTTTTAAGGTGACAGTCCAGGTTGAGGTTGTCTCCTGTTGTCTGCCTGCACACCCAGTAGATTTTAGACTGACTTGTCTTGCACACACACACCACTGTTTTTTTGGCAGCATTGTGCCATTCTGTGAGACTTCCACTTAAACCCCAGATGTGCACCTGGTCTGGGAGTGGAAAAAACAGTGCTGTGCAAAAAGGAAAAGAAAAAAACCCTAGTGTTAAATGAAGTTCCTGTAGTTACATAAATACCTGCATGTTCACATCACAGGTGACCATTCTTCTTAGATATCTATTTTGTGTTTGATGTAGCAACTAATTTTTGTCCTTAAATATGACTTGGGATATTTAATTCAGAATAAATTAATATTGTGATCGGTGTTTGTCTTTCAATTAGCAAAGTAATTAGGAAAGTTCTTATATCCAGTGTTCAGTAGGACAGAGAAGTCTGCAATAGCTGTTGGTTACCTAAGTATGAAGCATATTTTTCATATTTTACAACCAAAATGTAATATAAAGGAAATGTTTTGCTTAAAATAAACTCAAAATCTAAGTATTTCTTTTTAATAGTGTCGGTTTGACCACACTGAAAATACTTATTGGAAGTATTGTTATGTGTTTGTTTTCCTTTAGAAAACATAATATTTTGGAATTGTGAATAGGAGTTTTGGTGATCTAGGGCAAATTGCCTAGGTTTTCTTGACTGATCTCTGAAACAGGTGCTATGAGTGTAAAATTTTCATGATAGGTACATAATTTTTCCAAACATCCTGTGTGGCTTTTGAAATCCTGTATCAACCTTTATGTAAACAGTCTTTTAGAGTAGGCAGAACATGTTTTACAGTGTAAGAGGTTCTCCTCCTCTTTATACATGTTGAGGTAAAACGAATGGTAGCTACGTAGTAGGATGGAGACTTTTTGAAGGAAAAAATGGAGGAAGTTCTCTATTTCAAGCAGTGCTCCTTGCTTTATTGCTTTGATGCTGGAAGCTGATTTTTTGGGCTTTTTCCTGCACAAACACTGGTATAGAGGGAACCTTGGTGGTTTTGATTTATCCTCAGGTATTCAGTGTTTTAAAACAAAATTTAAAAACCCTAACATGCCCATGATGTTTAAATTAACATGTCTTTATTTTGCACTGAAATTGACTTAGAATTTTGTATTGTCAACTTTGCTTTTCCCCAGCCTCAGTAATAGGCTCCCATTTCAAAGCAGTGGCAGCTGAGGTCATTATTTTGTAAACGAAGACTAGACCTGTAGGAGCAGCTTGTGTGTGTTCATAACCTGAGGTGTCAGTGCCCTGGTATAAATGCTTGAAGTGTGTAGTTTGCATTTCATAAATTACTGTGTAGCAAAAACATGTCACTGCACTGTATTTCTTTAAATTCAGGAGGTCACAGATCTCCACACATTATTCTAAAGAAATAATTGTTACTCATTACAAAACAATGTATGATGACATGTTCTGCTTTATTGTACCTGTGGGAAGATTTTAAAACTTGCACTGCTTAACTCTGTACTCAGATCAGCTGTGTTCTTTCTGCATGCTTTTATTGCTAAGTGATTTTTATGGGAATATGACTGGAAAGGGGGGATTCTTTGCATCTCCCTTGGTGAATAGAATGCTTTTCTAAGATGCAGAGGATTTTTTTTATACCCCTGAGATAGATTTGAACTCTCAGATGGCTGTAATTTCATTCTAGTAGCACTTTACTAAAGTTCAGGACTCTCCTAAAGGAAAAAATCCTGACTCTTGTGACACACTTTCATAAAGTATATTGGTATTTTAATTAGGAAGGGCAGTGATCTCCTGAGCCACAAAGTGCAGTCTCTCTGTTCCATGCAGCTGTGTTTATATAACCCAGCTGATTCGAATATCTGGAGCTCTGTCTTCAAACCAGTTACTTGTTGGGGCTCTCTATTGACACTGAAAACATGTTCCAGGATGTCATTCTTCTGGTGGTTACAAATAGACTTCTAATTTCCAGTCGAAAATTGTAAATATGGGGCTGGGATTCACTTCCTGATTAGAAACTCTACTTGCAAATGTAAATTATTTATATACCTGAGGTTGGGATGGCTTCTCTTGATGCTGATTATATGGGAACACTGTTTCACTGCTGTTTTATCAGTCTTTTAGTGCTGAAGCACTGAAAGTGTTTTATTGTTTATTCAGGATACTGGTTAATGGCTATTACTCACATGGGTGACCGAGTCTCGTGATGAGAGCTCACATAGGACTCAAAACTTACTTGAGCAGGTTTTGTTATCTGTGTTCTACAACCTTGAATGGTACTTTAGTCCTATATAAGAATATTCCTTATATGACATTTATGCCCCGAATCTTGCTGCTTCTCACTGTTAATATCTCAAGTTTTATTCCAGGTATTATAAAGAGTGTAAACAGATCTTTGAACAAATTATTGATTTTTTTAGTATACTGAAGGATGCTTTTCTTCAAAAACATGCTTTAAATGTAACATAAATATACTCCTTAACATAAGTATGATCATGATACTTGTACCAGTGAATGGTTACTGAGTTTATGGAAATAAAGAAACCCTAGAATTAGGATCCTTTGGGAAGAAAGGATCATGAGGTGCAAAAAGGGGCAGAGGAAAGTATGAACAGCTGAATTGGGAAAAATGAATTCAAAAATGTCCTAAAATGCAATCACTCTATAAGAATGCTTGCACTGAAAGATACACCTGTGGTTGATGTGTCCAGAGTCCTGACCCTGGCAGTGAGCAGCCGTGGGAACAGCGTAAGCACACAGTAGTTCTTGCCTGTTGTGCTCTCACAGCAGCCCAGTCTGTGGTTCCAAGATTTCCTAATCCTGAGGTAATATCTTTGTGATTAATAGGCATTCATGGAGGGGGTTTTTTTCCTCCTGTGAATTTCTCTAATTGCTTTTTGAACTCATGTAAACTTTGGCATCTGCAACATCCTGTGGCAATTAGTTCCAGGGTTCAACTACACATTGTGAGAAAAAGTACTTCCTTTTGTTTGTTTCTGAGCCACCTGCCAGTTTCATTTGGTTCTCCTTAATTCTTGCACTGTGAAAAACATTCAGTAATCTTTTTCTTTTCATTTTTTTGCCATTCATGACTTCACAGACGTGTATGCTACCTGCACTTGATGTTCTTTTCTCTGACTTGAAAAGTTCTCATGGTGTAGCTGCTCTTTGCATGGATATTTTTTCCTGGTTTCAATCAGCCTTGCCACTCTTCTCCTCTTTCTTAGTTGCACTAAACCCTTTTTGAGGTGAAAGAGCAGACCTTGCACAAAATATTTGGAATGTATCTACATTATGGATTTATACACCTGTGTTACGATGCTTTCTGGGTTTTATTCTGGTCTTTTTACAGTAATTCCTTGTAGTCTCTTTCCTCTTTTGCAAGTTGCTGAACAGTGAGATGATGTTGCAGTGATCTATCTGCTACAACTCCCAAGTTCTTGTGTGAAAAGTAACGGCCGTGATGTTTTCCTTTTCTTGTCATGTTTTAAAACTGTAGGTACAGTTGAGATATATTTATTTTTTTATTATGAGGATTCAGAAACAAGAGTAATTTGCTATCTGTCTCTTACATGTCTGACTGGGTACTGTAGGCTTATTCAGCAGTTGATAGGAACCTGTTTAATGCAGTTGTTCACAACTTCCTTCACAACTCTGGGGCATTATTTTTATTGAAGTTCTTCACCAAAGTTATCTGTCATTTGGGAAACATAGCCCTGACTTGGATAGCTTCACCAGAAATAGGAGGAATTACATTTACTTTCTGATTGGCACCTGCATCTTGATTGTGCTCATTGCTGATGGACAGAATACTTTGATTTGAAATTTATATTTCACACAACTAAGTATTTGCTTAGCTATATCAGTATCTTAAATATGTTCTGTTCCGTAAGAAGTAAAATGGGATAGAAGGAGAGCTGAAAGTACAATGGTAAAAAATTAGTATTTTAAAAGAAGAATTTCACAGAAAAGCCTCTTGGCAAGACTGCCCTGTTTGTATTGCAGGCTTTAAGGCACTGCTTTGGGCTGGAGGGAAAATCTAATGGTGGCAAGTCAGTCCCTTCAAATTCCTGCAGCTGTTACACACAAGCGTGTGCACCTCTACACAAATCTTTTCCACTTGCTCTTTGTTTTGGATATTAATTACCTTTTATTTCTACAGTACCTTTGAAAATTGATGAGTCAATATATATCCTTCAATTTTATCAGTGAACATTTGCAGTATTTTCAAATTCCTGTGTTTTCTCCTGTAATTGTGTTTAACTTTCCAAAGTGAATGATATTGAATATTTCTGCAGGCTGCCTCTGAAGTTACTGAAGGTTTTAAATATTCTGTGTATTTTAAAATGGCACTTGGTTGGTTACTTATAAAAGACAATAATTTGAAGTCACACCTTCCCTAGAACTGTATTAATTATGTTCTTCAGTATTGGGCAATAGGAAGATAATACCTAGGTGAAAGGCTTTAACACAAATAATGTGTTTTCTGCTGGTTTATTTTTAACACAAATGACAGACTAGTAATTTCAGCAGAAATGCCTGATAGCACGTGGATAAATCATACCTTTTTGTAGACTATTTATAACATGGGAATTGTTGAAAATGTTGAGTTCCCAGTGACACACTTGGCAGGAGCAGCTCCCAGATTGCAGATGTCTCTGTGCCGCCCGTGCCGTTTCCCCGCGGGCCGGAGCAGCCGGGCCGGGCTCAGGCGGTGCCGGTGCCGAGCGCGGGGTGGCGCTGAGCGGCCGCGGAGGGAGCGCGGAGCTCCCTGACGGGGCTCCCTTCCCGGGGCTCCCTTCCCGGGGCTCCCTTCCCGGGGCTCCCTTCCCGGGGCTCCCTCCCGACTCTCCGCTCCCGCCGCCGGCAGGAAGATGCGCTTGCCTGTCCCTGGTCCCCCTTGTTCTTCACTCCCCCTCGGGGTTTTCTGGTTTGTTTGTACGACATACAGTTTATTAAGATTGTAAAGGACGGTCATTTTTTTTCTGAGCTGAACATTTCTGCTTAGCAACTGCGTGGAAAGTGCTAGTTTAGAAAGCTTTATTAAGAAAAGACTGTTAGGAATTGAATCCTTTAATTTTTTCAGAAAGGAAGTGGATCTTCCAGTGTCTTATCCTAAAGCGAAGTGCCATCTCTGCCTATTGCAGTAGCACCTAAAGCTTGCTAGGTGGTGCACATCGATGTTGAATGCTTCAGGTGAATCCAAGCTTCAGGCAGGCAGCAGCAGCTTTGCCATTCACTTCACTAGACTTGAAATCTCACAGACCCAAACGAAATACATATGTCCTATCTTAATTTATTTCCTCTGCTTTTAGTCCTTTTGGACAGCAAAACTATGAATGTTACAAAGCCACAGGATAAACAAAACATAGTACATGCAAAGCATCTTTCCTAGGTCAGCACACTATTCATCCAATATCCTGTGTCCTCACAAGTTGGAAAAGAAAACCCAGTTCTTCACCAAATTATAAGTAAAACCATGTGCATGGGAGAGTCATTGGCAGGAGGTGGGAATGCCTGTGGAAACTTGATTCTGAAATTGCTAGGAATGAATGTGAATGGATCAGCCTCCAAGTTCATTTGTCAGTAATGTTGACACCTGTACAGGTGTCATGGGCTAGCTGAGACTTTGTTCTGCACAAAAGCTTTTTGAAACATTTGAGGAGTAAGCCCTCACATGAAGAAAATACAGCTTAGGGCCATTTGTTGCAATTCTGTCATACGTTTGTAAGCTATGAAATGTAATAGTTTGCAGAACTTAATTATTTTCTTGTAAAGACTAAAACATATAAAAACTAAGCAAACCAGAGTTACAGTGAAATACTTTCAAGTTTTATATCTAAAGTCATTGCTTTGCTGTCACAGCATTAAATTTTTTATTTACTTTTTCTCTTGTTGAATGTAAGCCATTTGCCAACTTGGAGCATGAATGATTTAATATCATATAGTCATATAATAAACTTGCCATTTTAATGGAGTTAGAAAACTAAGGTTGGCACTTCCATATGCAAGTTGCTGACTCAGGACCTGAAGTTCCTGTGATTTGGCTATGCTGAGTGGGTTCTGTTGTGTCTGTTCTGTGTAACAAACTGGTTTTCATCCAAGTGAGTCCCCTTTTTTGTTATGCATTTATTCAAAGTTGGGGATAAAGTCTGTGAAGAGTACTTTGCATATAATTATTTGCTCCATGGTTACATTTTTTCTTTCATTGCTGTTAGCTGTAGAACACAAATGTTGTGTGAAAGTAGTTCTATACTGTGGTCATTACTGTAGCCTAATTAAATTTCATTTCCTTCAGATGACTGCCAATCGTGTTTTGATTTGACCTCCATCCTTCATGACATTGTTGATTACATGTGCTCCTTAAAATCAGGCTTTGACTTGACTTTCTAAAGCCTTTGCTTCCATTTGCTCTTCTATTATGAGCTTTAACTCTTTTTTTAAAAGGTCATAGTGTTTCATAGGGGCAAAGCTCAGCTGTAGGGGGAAAGATCTCTCAAATAAGCAGATCATAGGTAATTTTCCTGTAGAAACTAGACAAAACAGCTCAAAAGGCAGTGGTTAGTAGATCTTAGATCAGAAGCAGTATGGTTTTCAGTGTTCACAAGATACAGAGAAAAGGTATAATTTTCAAGATATTTGAAGATAGTCACCCAAATGTTACCCTTGCTGCCCAAAGATAGATATAGGAAAGAGGAAAGCATCTTGGGAAGTGCAAATGGAGGAGTAATTTTATTAGAATCTGATTAATTACGGTTATTTTGTGCTCTTATTTCTTCCACAGTGCCTAAATATTGGAGTTTTAGAAGCTACTTAAGTAAAAATATGGTTACTTCATAGTTGTTAGACAATTCCAGAGGTGTCAGCAGTCTTGCTTTAGTCTCATTCTCCTTTCCCCTGGTCATAGCAGTGAGGAGCACTCACTCATCTCATCCTGGGCTGACAGAACATTACACCAGGAAGATGGCGTGGCCTTCTACCCAGGGAGATGCACAGCAGCCATTTCTCTCTGGGAATCCCCAACAAATCTCCAGCTTCTGTTAAGCATGTGCAGGGAGCTGCTGTCTTCACAGCCCCCTGCCGGCAGCTTCCCTGAGGATGTTGGCATGGCCTGTGTCTTATCAGGGGCTGCTTGTCATTTAGAGCACTCTGGTTTCTGCCCAAATCTCAATCAGTCACAAAGTGTGGGCTGTGTTTCTTAATGAGTTCAGGCTTGTGCTGGTGTCCCCAGTGTGCTGTGGCAGCATGATTCCTGTGCTCCCTTGGAGCTCTGTAGAGGTCCTGGTGCTCCATGACACAGGAACTTGGGGGACAGTGTGCTTGGAATCAGTCTGTATGGTTGTGTCTTTGATTTCCCCTAAGTTTGAACCCAAGCAATATCTCACAGTAGCCTTGCAAACTTCCTGTTAGAATGCAAATTAATTATTTTTGTATGACTATCATGTTTTTAACTCCCTGTAGATAATTTAAGAAATCGACCCAAGCAAGTGTACTTTGATGTGAAAGACACTGGTTAAATGTTCTTTTTTTTTTTTTTTTTCTCTTGAGTTTTGAGGCAGCAGCACGGAACTAATGAATTAAAACCAGAAGAATGTGTAGGATGGTATGTGTGTCAAAGTGCAGATAAGGTAGTTCCTGCTTTGTGTCATGGCAGAAAGTGCTTTAGAAGGCTGCATCTTCTCACAGAGGGAAGTAATCCTCAAGGGAGAGCATACATCACTTGCAGACATCCTGTGATGGAGTGATGGTTTACTTAACTTAAGAATCCCAGATGACCAAAGCCTGTCTGCTGTGATTTCTTAGTTATTGATGAAGAGTTAGGCACTGATGTCCAGGTCCTAAAATGGATCCTTACAAAGTTCACCACATTTGTCACTGACTAAAAGAAGCCTATCACTTAAAGTTGACATTGAAAAATAGTGATAAACTGCTACATGAATAATGACATGTTTAATGCCTATTAATCTTTCTCTAGACCCATGTCTCTTGTACTTCAGGGTCATTGTGGTGTTGTCTGCTGAATTTATTTTTTTCCTAAAATTTTCTGAATGATGCAATGATCAAAACATCTAATTGGATGCTATTTTCTCTTTAGTACTGGTTCCTTGTGAGGGTACTTATTAATCAAAATTTAAGTACTTATCATGGAGAGATTTACTTATCATGGGAGATTTACTATTGGTATAAATTACAGGCTTGTAAATGGACCAGTATATGTTTTTGTTCTAAAGCAGTATGGAGCTGTGGAATGTAACATTCCCATTTCCAAAAGCTGGAGAGGTCAGTGTCATGTATGTTGCACATTGTCAATTGTAGTAGACTCCACTTTGCCCATAGGAATGATAGCAAAGAAAAAAATAATAGAAATATTTGGATAAGGCAACTCAAATTCCTGACTATTAAACATTGTTATGATCTAAAAATTCATCTAATCGCCTTTTCATTTTCTGCCATATTCTAGAGACATTTTAACTTAAATAATCCTGATGGCATGTTACTTCATTAACTAATTACTGAGTATGCTTTCTTTTGGGTGGAGAAAGACCCAAAAATATATCCGTTATTTTCTATGTTAAAGTCTTCACAGTTTTATAGCCTTAAGGTTACAGTAGCCTTTACATAAGTAGTTTATCTTCATCACTGTGTATATCCTTTCTGCATAAGGAAAAGTTTCTCTTTTGTTACATCACTGGATATGTGAGGTAGTATTTCTGATTTGCCTCTATGCTTTTCACTATTTGCACACTGAAAAATGAGCATCACCATGTTCTGATTCATTCTAGTTGAACAGTTTAGATTTGGAAGTCCAGTCTTCTTGTATCTGTAAGTCTGATTCAAAATATGAGATTGTTTTATAAGGTTGCCTTGTCATTCTGCTACTGTGCTCTTTCCAGCTGTCCCGTAAGCAACACAGCTAAGTTCTGTTGAAAGACTGAGTTGTTAGAGCAGTTTTAATTAAAACATCTGAGATGGAGACAGAGGACTGAAAGATGCCCAAGTCCTACCTTAATATTGCAGACCCTGTGACTCTCATAAACTTGCAACTTTATACAGGATAATCATCACTGGTCCATTAGGCTAACCTCAATGACAGTGTAGAAATAGTTTGTGACCTCACATCACTGGTAATATTTTGTTTCCTTCTGTAGATGAGCAGGATTTCCATGAGCATGAATAGCTCATGGAAATGTCTGTTGTATAAAGTCAGTAGTGTCCATAATTGTCAGTTTTGCTTTAGCCCCATAGCTCAGTTCTCAAATGCTCTGTCAGAGACAGGATTTCATGCTTACCAGCCTGAGGAGCCCCAGGGATTGCTCCAAGAAGCTCAGCCAGCTTCTGTTCTGTTCCACCAAGGAGGGAAAACGTGTGGCCAAAACTGTTTTGTTAAACTGAGAGCTCTGGCCAGTGAATCTGGAGCAGCTATAGATCAAGACATTGATTATTAATCTACTATTTCAACAGCACAATACATAGTTCTCATTTCTGGGGCTAAAGATCTTGTTAGTAATACTAAAATATTGTTGCAGTGCTCCGTAGCTTGCAAAAATAGCTGAAATGTTTTCAGACAAGCTGCTGCTGCTGCCTGGTTATCTTTAGTGTGAAATAAAGGTAATACTGTTTCTTACATCTGCTGACAGCTTTGTTCAGGTGTGCTATGAAGGGATTAATAATTCATATGATAGTAATACCTGTAACAAAGTAACTTTAGTGATGGCAGCTGTGACTTGGGGTTTTTGTCTTGATTTTATTATATTTCTACATCAGGCTTAATATACAACTTGAAGGTGATCTGTTCCTATTTAATAGGTGGATTTGCCTACAACAGGGAAAACAAAACTGTATCTTTGTAGGAAACAGGGTCCTTGACGTTTTCTCCTGTTATGGCCATGCAAAAGGAGATCAAACTGGATGCAAATTCAAATGTTCTGATAGATAGCAACACATATAAAAAACAGAACATTCAAGGACAGGTACTACCATGTAGCATCAGTTGGCATCTTCATTCAGTCTAACTACTGGTAACTAATGACCATGCCAGCTACATTCTGCAAGCTTGCATTTTAAAGGCTGTATATTCTTCATGATTCATGGATTTACTATATGAACTACTATAAATTCCATTTAAACTTTTCAGGATTTTGCAGTGCTTTTATTACACTAATGAGCTAATTGTTTAAGAATCATTCACATGATTCATCCTCCTACTCAGCCTTTTTTAAAAAAAACTTTTAGCTGCTGAAACTCTCTTGACAAACAATATTTATAGCAGTTTGACAGCAGGATGAAGAACAGCGTTTGTCTTTGTAACAGCTTAAAGAAAAGACCTTTCCAGCACCCAGCCATGCAGTTACAATCTTGACCTCTTTCTTTTGCTGGGAACATACATACAGCATACAAGCAGCACCTCCCATGTGTTTTCTTGACCCTTTGACTGTCCATTCACTTCCCATCTGTTTTGCAGCCTTAAAGGAACAGAGGGGGCCCTCTACTTATAAATCTGTCTTTGCAGCTGACAAATTATGTTCTGTCTCTTTAATGGCAGCCTGGGTGGTTTTGCCTTTTTTTTTCCTTCTTCCCCCTTAAAACTTTAGCTTTCCTCTCAGTCTTATCCAGAGGAAAATATGGTATGTGAACAAGAGGAAACTGGCAAAATATAGGTAGTTTCAAAGGATTTTCTAAAATTCAGCGGGACATGACCTTGCAGTGATCAGGGCATTATGGCAGTGTTTGCACAAAGCAGGAGTAAGCGTGTTGCTGCAGGTAACTGTGGCTGGGAAATCTGCTTTCTGAGGCATTATTTGGAGTGCCTGGGAGTGTGCTATCTCATACCATTTTAACAAGAACTAAAGCTTGCACATGGCCCTTAGAAAATCAAGGAATGTGGCACAAAAGGCTGAACTCCAAAGAGATGATTCCTCCCTCCCCCCTTCTCCACCTGACTGTTCATAGGGGTTTGTACAACTATGGAGTTTGTGTTTTAGATAGCCCTAAGGTAAAAATCAGCTTTCAATAGAAAACTTTGGATTGACATCTCTAGTTTTAATGGTGTATTTCTGGGCATTGTGATGAATTCTGACTGACAGGGCTTTCCTTTTTACTAGAGGAAAGATGATGCATTCACAGCAGTAAATTCCGAATTTCTGCCTCTGTGGTTAACTAACCATAACATAGAAGTAGCACAGCAAGCAGTGAGAATGTTTATAGGCAAGGAGGGGATTAAGAAAGGAAGGAAGATGGGGGGGAAAAAAAAAAAGTGAAGGGAGAACTCAAGTCTAAACACAATCCAGAGCAAAAGGAACAACAACCATGAGCTTTCAAATATCAAAGCCATGTAAACATGAGTTGGAGACAGAAGTCACTTTAATGTAGAACAGGAGGATTTATTATAAGATATTAACACATTTTTGTGGTCATTTCATACTGTAGGTTTCATCAAAGTACAAAATAAAAATGAATTTTGGTCCAGAAAGATTTTAGAATTTTTTTTGTTGCTGCAGTTGAAATTTTATATCATATGTGCACATTTGTAATTGGGAAGGGAAAGCTTTTTGATTTGCCCAAAGTACTCATGTACTCTGGCACAGACAGACGTGAACATTTTTAAAATTCTGTGCTAAAATTATTGGTTCTTTACAGGTGAATATGTATTTGAATGTCTCAAAATAAATTTATCTTCAAAACCATAAGCAAGACAGGTTTTGTGGACAGAGGCCACGTCTCTTAGTAAACCAATTAACACAGCTGGAAAATACAAGAAAACCTTTTCTTGCCTGTCGGAGTGTGTTTGAAATAAATCAGTAATATACTTTCCTTTTGTAATTTGTGTTTCTTATTTGGGATTATTTGGCCTTACATCAGGAGATTTGCTTGATAAGTTGCTTCAGCTCTTTCATTTTAGCACTCTTTATTGCTAGCTAAGCTTGGTATCTCAGGCAGCAATCAGAAAGCAAACCTTCCTTGTAAGACTGAATATTTCAGGGGGGTTCCCTTCTGGCCAGGCTGTGATAGCAGGAAAAGCAAACTCTATCTGTGCCTGTGTCTTTCTGCATTCACAGTGTATTCCAAATCCTCATTACAGTTCAATTAGTCTGGTTTTGAGCCTTTTAGATTTGGGATCACAGGATTAATGAAAAGAAAATGAGCGGGTAGTAATATCATTTCATATGGAGATAAGGAGGGACTGAGCATGAATGAGGATCTCGAGACATCTGAATAAAGAATTTCCTCATTCTGTCAGTGAAGTTTTATGGGATATGGGGGGAGGATTATGGGAATATTCATGATCAGATCAAGAGGCATAATGAGTTGATGTATGAACCAGCTTATCTTTTAGGTAAACATGGGGTAAATGGGAAATAGAATAACCATTCATGGCCCCTAGGCCTCTGGATTTTACTGTTCTAAGATGGAAACAAGGGTTTAGTTACAGTTATTCTTCATTGATTTAATTTTGATTTTTGATCAGTGTTTAACAGGTGCTGGAAGAATTGCTTATTTGTAACTTTAGGTCTGCATTAGAGCTAGCAAAGAGCACATCATCTTTCTAGAATCCACTGTAAGCAATATGTGTATTAAAACTTACATAGTACCTTGTAATAAGTGTAGCACTTTTGCTAAAGTCCCCTTTGTGACATGGGAGCATTGTATAAAAGAGCTTGGGTAGTTCAACCAGTTACAGAAGTAATTTGCTAGCAAGCTAAATGCTTTTAATCTGTGGTTTACTTATCCTTGGAAAAACACAGTATCACAAGACATAGAGCAACAGGTCTCTAAATCTACCCCTATTCTGCAGTGAGTATTCTTACCTGAAACCCAGATGCTTTTCTGTGTTTGGCATGCTGATAAACTTCCCTCAAAACAGAATGTACTGTAATTTACAAGTATAAATGATAAATAGCTTGATCTAAGTGTCAGTCAAAACCCGGCAAGTGTGGGTGCAGAGCTTGTGCATTTCACTTTCCCTGAAGCTGGATAACATCTGATTCTTGAATTGTGGGAATGAATGGTTGTTCCACATACAAAGTCACAAGGTGCTGATGAAACTGTGGACAGTTACCCACAACTGCAGGGCCTGCACTTGCACTCCTCTATCAGAATTCTATCCAAGCATTTATATTTATTATTTATTGAGTGTTGTGTAAATGCATTACTCTGCCCTCAGCCTATTTCAAAAGTGAACCAGTCCAGCAGACTGCTTCTGTGAGCTACAGAATGGACTTGCAGAAGTGTGTTACAGGTTGCCTGGGATCCGCTGCTGCAAAAGGCTTTACCATGGCTAAAAATACAGGGCATGGCATGAATAATTGCAGCTATTTGGCACTCATTGTAACTGTTCTTTTTTAAGAATAGCCAGCATATTATTTCAAAGTATTAAATTACCTCAAGACCTCATAATTACTACAGTTAAGTAATCATTTCAATTCAGTCCCAGTGTAAAAATTAATAAAGTGCAGTCAATTTTAGTATACATGTTCTCTGAGCAAACACAGCTGATTCAGTATATTCTGGTGGAATACATATTTGCTATTTTGTTATTTTAATATGCCTTAATCAGAAAATTAGAATAGATTTGTTGGCACAAAACTTTTTTTAAGGGTGAAATAATAATTACAGGGTTTTGCTGATGCTATTAATTTTCAGAGCTGGAATATTTCATTAGCAAGAGGTTGAGAAAGGAAAATACTTGCATTTAATACTGCTAAATCTGCCTGCTTTCACTGGGTCTAATGGCTTGATCAATACAAAGAACACACTTGGGAAAACATGTTGCAATTAGGAAAAAAAGATGCCACAGAAAACCACTGAAAGTACAACATAAAGAGGTCTCCTGAGTTGTGAGATCTCATTCCCAGTTATTACAGGCAGCTGCTGTTCATTTTGGAGAGCAGGGTCCAAGATTAATAATTGGTAAACCCAGAATCATTATAGAGTATTTGGGGTTGGAAGGGACAGTAAAGATCATCTCGTTCCAACTTCCCTGCCATGGTCAGGGGCACCTTCCAGGTTGGTCAAAGCACATGCAGCATAGTGTGGGCAAAAAATAAGTTATTTCTGTCCAAAATAGTAAAATGTTATTAGAAAGGCTGATTTTGTGGACATTCATAGAGCAACAGTATTGGAAGCTGAGCTAATTAAGTTAATTAATGAAATTGCCTGAATTAATGCCATAGAAATAATATTTTCTATACACTAGATATTTATATACTGGCATGCAATGCATTTTTTTTTTCCATTTAAAAAGATAGTAGTGAAAACACTTTGAATGTGCTCAGTAAGTGATCATGGGACTACCTTTTGTTTTTCATTGATGGCTTTCAAAGGTTCTGCTGAACTGAATCAGAATTAATTTTTTTTAACCTGGTAAAAGTCAGCTACTACTGTTTCTTAATTGCCAAGGTAGAGCTTTTGCCCTCACACTGACTGTAATCTTCATTTAATATCAAAGTACCTTAAGAGAAAAAAAATCAGCTGAAATTCAATAAGCTGCTTTGGTGTTTTCTGTAGGACTTGAGTGTGATTCAGCTTCACTGTACTTGTGTTTGTAGATAAGCCCCAGTGGGGAGGGCATGCTGAAGTGTTGAAAGTGTCAGAGGCTTACCCTTCATCACCTCAGAGCTGCAAGATAAAGAGAGAAGCTTGAGGTCTCTTCATACTCATGCAGGCTATTTTCCATACTTTATTTCAAATGCTCACTAAAATTCTCCACTTCTCTTAGAACAGGACTGTAGGGATTTGTTGAGTTGTTGTTATTATTACTCTTACTCTCAAATGGATTTTATGTTTGTTTGTGGGGTTGTCATCTTGTTAGATCAAACTTTCAGTTCCCATATCTACATTAGTGTTCTCTTTAGAAGTCATTTTTTCTACTTTTGCTTACATATCCCATTTAAAGCTGATTGGTTTATTTTTAGTTTTGTTTTGCTGTTACTTCAGCTCAGCAAAGTTGATAACATATGGTATTGATAAAGAGGAGAAAAAATAAAAGTTTTTTCAAAAAAGCTCAAACCCTGTATATCAGACAAGGGAACATATGGCTTTAATCCAATAGTATTTTTAGCTTGGAAAAAATATTTGTCTGTGTTTATGCTCATCTAACTTATTTTTGTCTGTCCTATTGCTCTCCCCCCATTCCTTCATATTTCTGAAGTGTGTGTTTTTCATGCCTATAATCACACACAGAAGGAGCTTCAAATGAGGATGTGGTGAGATAGAATCAGGAAATCTCACAGGGTTTGGATTCCAGCTGTGTTCTAAATCTTGCTTCATAAGCAATTTAATAAATCAAATAGGTTATATGATGACAAATGTTGTATGGAATTGAGAAAAGAGTGGAAAAATGCCTAAACCCTTGGATTTTTTGCAATCTATTTGCCTTTTCATTCCTAGTAACTATTTGTAGTTGTGGTCAAATCTTGTTTTGTTAGGGAAGTAAACTCCTAGATTTAGTTTTTGTATAAAATGAGATTCTGCCCACATCCATCTGGTTACTACTGAAATGCAAGAAAATAAAATGCAAGTTTTAAACATTAATATTGTGCGTGCCCTTTGGAGGAGGTGTCCTGAATACTGACATGTGGATCCCTGAAATTCTCTTGGGTGAAAGGGCATGAGCTTTCAAATTTATGTGGAATGATTAGTGGTGTTTGTTACACTTGTTGTGGAGAATGAGGACATTTAGTTAAAGAAGAAAGGGCTAGTGGGCATTATTTAAAACCAAAGAGCTCCCTGTGTGTAACAAGTGTACAGTAGTTCTGCTGTGCATGATCTGAGGGAAATTTCAGGTTTTTGAAATACATTTCTAGTATTGGATTCCTTCAGGAAATTTTTGAATTATTAAATTAGCAGGATAATCTTAAAATATATCTGTAGGAGTTCTTAGAACAGGACAGGGTTTCCTTTTTTCTGATGCACAAAAATGTACCTCTGTAACTGAGAAACAAAATGCTTAGGGTAATATCGATGACAGCATTAATTTTTGTTTGTGTTTGCATGTTTTTGTTAATGGATTTTGTGTGGGTTTTCTTTTCATTTGGTGCCTGTCCTCAGGCACTTAATAGTAATAGGTATTTGAACAGGGATCTTTTATTTCCACCAGAAAAAGTTCGGGAAATCCAGGAGAAGCTTGAAGCCTTCATAGAAGCCCTCCATCAAGAAAAGTAGATTGTTCAAGCAGGTAATCATGTTTTGATCATAAAGAGATTGCTACAGTTATCTCATTGCTCTATATAAAATTATCCATCTCATTTGAATGCATGTTTTCATACAGACTTTGTGAAAATTCCTATTTGTTTTATTCCATTCTCTGGCTGCTGCTGCTGCTTCTTGCTTGTAATCTGCAGAATGATGCTTGCTGTTTTTGCACTACAAGCAGATATGAAACTTCGTAAAAATACAATTACTGACCAGTTATTTAAGTATTGTGAATCATTGTAGGCTATTTGATTGCTCTCAGTTCAATATTTTTATTTGTATTACGAGAATTTTATTCCATAACTAGGTGGAATCAACATTAGTGGAACACTTTTCTATAGAAGCATTTTTGTTCTTTTGTTTTTCTTAAAGACACTGTATATCATTAGCAAAAATATTTGCATACAAGTAGTTTCCAAATCTCATTTCTATTAATTCTCAAATCCATAAGCTCAAGTGCTGTCATACATTTGTACATATTTTAAAATAATTGTCATTCTGTTTCAACAGCAACTTTACACAAGAATGCAACCTTCTCCAGGATACCGTGCACAAAGACTGAATTGAAATGGCTTTTGTGTCCCATTCTCTTTCCTATCTTTTGGGGAGCATCCTGAAATGCTGAAGGAGAAAGAAAATAATGTCTCATGGGCTTGAGAAGTTCAGTTAAAATCCACCTGCTCGTTTAATTTTTGAAGCTACATGCACAGAAGAATCTGATTTGTGTATTAATGAGATAGCTTGGGAGCTTGCTGAAGTTGTACATTTAAGAATTTTTTTTTTCCTGAAAGTGGAAAAAAGCTTGTTATTTTTAGTATGTGTCTTGTATGGTAGAGCTGGATCAGATTCATAAAATGATTTTATCTGTTGTCATTTTCTTGCCTGCAGATGATGCTGAGAGTTTGACATAACATTTTAGTATTTGTATGTACATTAAAATGCCCTTATAAGTAATGCCATTTGTATCTGTTATGCTCTGTGTTGAAGCATTTGCTGATCACTGTGGTACAGATTTAAAAGCATTGTATTGACATCCTGAGAGGAAGTGGTGGATTTTGTTAAACTCCTAAACTATTTAGAGATGTCAGCCAAACAATTCTTGTAGTTCTTTCACCTGAAAGCACAGACTGCTATTCAATGACACCTTAAAAGGTTTAGGCTCAGGAAATAATGTCAGCAGCTGGTCCTTTTACCTGTTCTTTCCTGATATATGTTGTTACTTTTGAATGTCAGCCGATTACATTTCATTACTGGGATTGCACAGACTCAGATTTCCTTGTTAACTCCTCCCTTCACCATAGGTGCAGAGTAACCTGATGGAATAGGTATGAAATGTAAAAAGAATGTACAATTCCAACTTCTCCTTAAAAAAAGAAAAAAATTAACTAATTAATTTTTACTAATAGCTACTGTAAGACCAAAATCACTTCTATAAGAATGTCATGCACAAGGTCCTTCCACAACCACGTGGTGTCTATCACTCAGTAAAATTAGTAAGGTACTGAAAATTGCCTTTCTGTTTTGCCATAGAAATGTTACTTCAGACAGATTTAAGCGTGATATAAGCTCTCTGTCATAGGTGCCTGGTGGTTAATCACCACCACATTTCTTTGCCCACACTTTGCCACAAATGATCTGGATACACTTCTGAATACTTGTGTGGAAGAAGGTGTTTGGCCTGAAACAGTTTGTGTTGCAGTTATCTGATTATGTACATTGAAAAACTGACCTGGATTTATTTTCCCTTTTGAAAAGACAGTTGATTTTGATATGTAGAAATGAAAAGAGAGGAATCTGAATGTTTTCCAACAGATACCTTTTGGTTTGCTCTAAGAGGAAACAATACAAAGTTTGGAAAGATGTTCCCCAAATGTTTGGACATAAAATACTCAGCCATGTGGACAAAAAGCTAACATAGAGCTTAAAATTATGTTGAAAGTTTAAATATTTCAGGATGATCTAACTGAATGTTTGGAGATTTTCTGTTCAAAATTAATTCCTGAAAATGAGTGTTTAAGAACTGAAAAATGAAAAAATGGCTTTTGTCATGACCATCCTCTGAAGATAACTTCAGAAACGTGAGTTTGCCCAACTTTGAAGGCAGACACCTTTGTGTATAGCAAGTGAAAGAAGTCTGTACTTTGTAAAAAAAAAAAAACCAAACAAAGAAACAAACAAAAACTTTTGCATTTACCTAGAGATCACTGTTTGAAACTTCTGTGTAATGTAAATGTTGCAAAATATCGCATCCAGTGGCCCAATGCTCATTTCTTTTAGTGTGATGTTCCTATGGGTTTAGTTCCAACTTCTCTGTGCTGCTCATCTAAGACTTAGCATGATGTATTCCATGGAAACTAGGTATTTATTGAATAAAAATGTAACTGAAGGAATAATAAAATGTGAGGTTTGAACACGGTGTTATTGCACCTAACTGAGAAGTCACTTTGACTTTCTTTTTCTCGTTGGTTAAGTTGTGAACAAGTGTACATTAATGATACCAGTATATGTTAATGATATCCAATTGTCTGATTGAGAAGAGCTGGATCAGCACCAGGTCAGTGGTGACTGTACCTACTGTTATCTTTGCTATATAAATTAATGTACCATTTATGTAATACATTTAGACAAAGATCTTATATCAACCAGCATAAGAAGAATTTGGTGAATATTACAACAGTATTGAGGCAGAAAACACAATTATTTGAACTGCCTAAAATTCATGTGGTACTGGAAAGTATGTTATTCCAAACTGGTTTGCACAAGTTCACAATATTTTTCTGTATTTCATAGGCTGCCTTCAGGTTCTGGAGACAGCAATTCATTGTAAGGAGCAATGTCTAATCTGAAATTTCTGTATCTTTTTGAGTTTAGGGAGGAGAATCATCGAATGTTAATATTGCTGATGTTCCGTAAATGGATATTTCATTTCCAAAGCATGTTCATTACTATCATGTAGATATGCTAAGTTATTTCTGGTCTTTATAAAATGAACCATTTACAAGTCAAGGTTTAAATACAAATGGCCAAGAGGTATTATGACACTTTTTTGTAAAAATGATACAAATAATGTCTTTTCAAATGTCAGAAATTACTCCTCAGTGGTTACTAGTAACCTCATCCTAAGTTATCAGACTATGAGAGAAATTAATATTTTGGAAATGTTTAGAAGTGTAAAAACCAAACATAGAGGGTGAATACATCAATGAAGTTCTTGGTTATTTCACACACTGGTATGCTCTTTCATCATCAAAGCCACATGAATCTGGTTCTTTGCTGAGTGTATTTTGAACATAAGCTGAGTTATGATGTAGTTCCAAGGCTAAAGGTTTTGTGAATTTTCGTGTAACTTAATGTAGCTTAGTAATTCTTAACAATTGTATTTAAAAAGATGCAAGAGATTTCATAATTCGAAATGTCGAAATATGGGGATTTCGGTCTGAAAAAACTTGCCATCTTAGTGATTTACCATATCCCAGGAACCTTTTTCTTTTTAAATGTCAGTCTAAAGTTCTTGGATCCTGTTCTATTTTTTAATTAGTCCAGTAATCCATCTTCCCCTGCAGTAATCTTTATAGACCATGATCAATCACTTGCTACTTTTTATTCAGTAAGATAAATTATATGTATTATAAAACCTTTGCAAGACAGGTAACTCCTAAAGCTGTATTTTCACAAGTGCTATGAGTTCTAGATGGCTGTTATCAAAAAGCTTTCACAGGGTCTATCTGTTGCCAGGAATTTTTTAGTATAAAGTACTATGTAGAAAGGATGGGAAGAAGCTGAAATGGTATAGAGATTGTAATGGTTGTTTATACTGTGGTGCTGGAATGGAAAACCCATGCAAATTTCTGTGTATACAAATCTTGCTTGCATCTGCCATCACCTCAGTGCTTCAGCACATCAGGAGGTGAAATTATCCAGGCTGTTCTGTAAGAAGTGCTGAAAGTCAGAGACATTATTTTAGTTTTGACTACTAGTGACTGAGGAAGTAGTTCTGAAGGTACTGATGAAACAGTCCTAGAGCCAAATTCACAAATTGTTCTGGAAGCATTTCTGAAATTGACTCAAGTTTCTTGGGACTGGCTTTAGGTGCTGTTCCAGTGCCAATTCCAGAAATATTTCTAGTCCTATCTGCTGAAAAGCAGTTCATTGCACATAGCTGCAAATGCTTGTGTGTTTGTGTTGCAGAACACTGATAGAAGACTGTTTATTTGCTGCTCTTGGCAGTCTGTAGGCTCCAAGAGGACTTCCAGAGCAGTGATGATTTCCCAATATGACTTTAATATTGCTTTGTAAACTACCCTTTGTAGTGACAAGCAGCAAAGTGAGCTTTGTTCAGGTTTTTCACCCAAAGGACAAAAAGAAACTTTTTGAAGGTTAGTCAGTGTGGTGCAGTAACACCTTGCCTTATACCATTATTAGTACAGGGGAATATGTGAAGTTTGAATTAAAAGGGTCTTTTATAATAAGTTTTAGAATAGAAGCTTGAGTGTTACATCCATTTTAGAGACCCTTTTCAGGAAACACCTAAGTGAGCATTACTGGACAGGACTGACAGCTGCCACATCCTTAGAACTGCAAAGGACAAGCATGTTTGTGCTCTATTAGAACCAGCCTTACAATTTGGAAGTGACGTGACAGAAGCTCTACCTTGGACTGAATCTGCACACTCACGTTTCATAAAGGATCATCTCTTCCAGACTGCTGAAAAACAGTAAATTGCACAACAAAAGCCTCTTTAGATCTACATATTATTTCACTACAGAAATCATAACTGAAAACCATTTCCACTTCTGTTTCAAGGAACTGCCCTCTCTTTGCCAGCCTCATGAAATAAGTATTAAGGTAGCAGTATGCCCCCTATATTTAGGAACATTGGGAGCAGTTTGCCTCATGTCCACAAGCCAATTGCCTGTAGCTTTTGATGTTTAGAGATGGAACATTCATTGCAGCCTTCTTTACAATGAGTCTGTTCTGGTTCATGTGAAAATCAACATCCTTTTTTGTGTTGCTGCCTGACAGGATGCTACAATACTATTAGCATTTGCAAAGGGTTTGCTCTGTCTAATAGTGCAACCCCCAGATCACAGGCTGCTCAGTTTGTGTTTCTCTATTATGTGAAAGACACAAAGAAGCTGAAGGCTGGCAAAGGCCTGTCAAATCTTGTAACATAGCGAGCGACCCCAGAGCTTCATTCCGCTTTATATCATTCCTTGTTCCCCATCCCACCCCTCTCCTTGAATGGGCTCTGAGGTAGGTAAATGAATTCAGGGGTATGGTAGGCGGATGATTCCTTTCTGACCTTGTTCCTGTACCATTTGTTTCCAGGCTTGTTAGAGGGAAAAGGACATATCTGAACCTTTTGTTTCAAATAATTTTCTCGCAGGTTGGGGAGTTAATGCAGACCTTGTCTGAACTCACCCGAGCGGAAAGTGCTCTGGGTACAAGTCTTGACACGCTCGGTCCCTTGGAATTGCCAGATTAAAGGAGAAGGCAGTGAATTGGAATTCTTTCACATTCGGCATTGCTTAAACACCTGGACACCTTTTTTTCCCCCCAGTGTGCACGTGTTTGTATCCTCTGTCATGCCTTGGAACATCTGTCTTAAGAGCAGTCAAGAAGCAAACAAAGAATGACCTTTGAGCAGCCCAGTGTTATGTGTTTTAGCTGGGCAGGAGCTGAGGCTGAGGCAAAAGCTGACTACAGCACACACCAAACACCAGTGGCTTTCAGAGGAGTATTTCAGACTGATGTCTGAAATTGGCACAGCACTTCTTGAAGAGCATCAGGTTTGTTTAAGGGATTGATCTTTGATGATAAGGAAGGCAAAACCTTCCTGCATGCCAGGGCTGAATCTTGGGTGCAATGAGACTTTTTACACCAGAGTTGTCTGAGCTCTGCATCCTTGAAGATACTTTTGTAGAAAGAAGACCTGAGGAATGTGAGCAGTAACAAACCATGAGGTGGGAATACCACTACAGCTGTCCTGCAGAGTCATAAATATGCCCTCTGCACTGTCAGTGCCATGAGGTTTGGAGAAACAGTTCATACCTCCTGAGTAATGGATTCCAAAGGTCTCAAAGAGAGCACAAATTATAGAATCATAGTCTTTCCTGAGTTGGAAGGGACCCACAAGGATCATTGAAGTACAGCTTCTGGCCCTGCAAAAATACTGCTCTCTCCAAGTCTTCATTGCACACGGTAAATTTGCAGTGCCTGAAGTGTCCAGTTCAAGTCCCCACCTGCCCAGGCCAGCACAGAGCTGGTGAGAGGCCTGTTTGTCATTTGAGCCCAACAATTTGTGGGGCAGGTATCCTTTCCTAAAGGTTCCCCAAGCCAAAACAGAAATTGGGACAAATCTGTAAGAACATCAGGCCTCAGAGTTGATACAAAAGACACAGACATAAAGGAGATGAATGGGGATGGTCATACCCCATATTGCCTTAAAAAATGTAGACACTAATGGTTTTCTGTTGGTAGACTGTAGCCTGAGAGTGCAAGCATAAGGGATGTTACCTATCACAGCAATGCCTATGCATATTAACATATTTTCTGCATACAGTTATAGACTAATAACAATGACATGCTATGGACTAAGTAATACTAAGTTTGAAAAGCAAACTTCCACATCCTGCGCAGATTTGTGGCATCCCCAAAACAAACTCTGCTCATGTTTCATTTGTGATTCCTCTGTGCTATGTTTGTGTATTGGGGGTGATGAGTTCATCGAACAGTTGTAATCTCAACCCACCTAAACTAAAAGTTATTTGCATGTGCAAACTATTTTGTAATTTGGGACTAATTATGGACTAAATTTTTTATCCAAATGGATAAAAGCTTTGCTGCCCCACTGCCTGGATTCCTTGCTAAAACATTTAACACTTTCACAAGATTCCAGTATTGCAGATGTATAGCTTTGTGTAGGCCATCCTTACTATCTCACAAGCAAGACCAGCAGGAATATTATCTTTATAAGACCCTTCAAGAATACATATAAATAACTATTTTTTTTAATCTTCCAACAATAACCAGGAAGACAATGTTATCTCTTTTGTTCTTATAATAACTCTGCTCTCACCAATGGCCAGAAGATTAGTTTTTATCTGGAAGTTCTGATCAATTAGATCTTTTTGCAAGAGAGCAGCTTTTAAGCTATTAAATGTTTCTTTTATGACCCAAGACTCGTTACCACTGGAAACTATTGCTATAAGGAGAATAAGAGCTTCCCTTTTTAAAAGTCCTTTTTTTCTCTCCTATCACTTTATGCAAAGTCCATCCCCTCAGCTGGAGGAAATAACACATCCCTTGTCAGAAAAAGAAAATAATTTTCCACTGGCTAGTGCCTGAAAATTAGGATTCCATAAAGCTTATGGAAGTACAGCTAGCCATAGGTTACCTGGTGAGGTTCATTTCTGGACTCTGCTTTGTTGGATGTTTTTGCATACCCTGTTTGCTTTCCTTGCCAGCACAACCTCCTCCCCTGTCCTTCTCTGTCCTATGGGCATGAAAATTACACCTTCACCAGGTGATATTCTCTGGCCTGTGAGGTGCTGCATGTCAGATGAGATGCTTGCAATAATCTGCCTCGAAAATATAAGGTAAAATTTCTCTGTCTACTGCTGCTCATGTCCCTTTTCAGTTTTATTTTTAATGTCTTGGTTTTAGCTACAGACGTGTATCACATTTTATAAATATACCTCTATCTCAACATTTATATTACATATGCATAATTATGCAAGGAAAAAACATGCTGAGTGCCTCAGAAATCGTGACTTGCTGACTGATCTGTGCCTAGCCCAAACCAGAATTTATCTAATCCAGCCTGAAAGACAAATGCCACTCGTAGATGAGTAACAGAGAAGAAACATTGGAGAGTGGTTCATGGCAAGAGGCTGTTTTCATGTGGAAACAAGGGAATATTATAGCACTTGCTGAAGCTTAGAGCAACTCCCAGATCCTCACTGAAATCAAGCTCTGTGATGAAAAGGCCTGTAGCCTGTTGGGCCAAGAGATGGGGATTATGAGAATATTCATGACTCCTGAGAATCAGCAGGTGAGACCTAATGCACACTATTGCCCCTCACCCCTTTCCCCAGCTCATCCTTTTGGTAAACAGTACATAAAGGCTGAGTTCCCAGAGTGACTGAACTCAGTTCCTGATCCTTTTTTTCCTCCTCTTTTTTTCACCTCCATTCTTTATAAAAAAAGATTGCAGTGGTTTTGCCACTTGTCCCTAGCAGAAGCACAGAATCTCCTTTTCATTTCTAAAAAGCAACTGTGTGGCCAAACCAGAAGTCTTGTGACATTACTTAAGAAAGCAGAATGGTATCTTAGCATCCAAGGCCTCTTTTAAACTTAGTGAAAAGCCTTTCTGAGAGCTTGGATAAGCTGGAGAGGAATCTCTGTGACATATGTGCATTGTCTCAGAAAAGCATGGGTTGGAGCCAACTGTGGGCCTCTGCCTTTAATATACTGGCTATTTGTCATGCCTGTTTTGGTGTGCTTGCTAGTCAGCAAACACCCTCGTGTGGAGTCCATGCAGTTGGAAGAAGCTGCAGCATGGGGTTGATGCAGGACACTGTTCCAGGCCAGTGAGGGGCAGGGGATGCTCTGTGAAAGGGAGATTCCTTGGGCAAGATGGGCAAAAGTGTTTTGCCAGCTTTTCTGTAATGCAGCACAAGGGCATAGTCTATAGCAGATTACATCAATGAAGGTTTTGTAAAATTGTCTCACTGTGATGTAGGTGAAGAGGGATTCTCACAAATGCTGATCCTGTCCTGATTCTGACAGCTTTTACCTGCAGGCATGAAGTTGCATGTTCAGCCTGGTGGGGTAGGGATGATTGTCAGGTCTTTAGCTGGAGTCTAAGTGTTGTCATCCCTTTGAAGCCTGAAACAGTGCCTGCAGTAAACAGAGGACACCATGCTAGATCTTTGCTCCAACTAAGTGTTGTTGCTTGCTTTATCTCTGCAGGAATGTGCCAGCCCATTCTGCTGGTTTGTGACTCTCCTGTACAAGGATTGCAGCTATAGATCAGTGGTTTGGCAGCGGGAGGTGCTGCGGGAATACAAGCACAGGACATTTAGGCTGCTGTCAGCCTCAGGCCTGTGCCACTTTTCCAGGACTGGGTGAAATTGGAGTACCAATCCTCCCTATATGTGCTGTGATATATGACAAGGGCAGGCACTTTTCCAGGCCCATCAGACTGCAGAATTATGGTTTGGTAAAAATGTACCCTCATGCCAACATTTGCTGTAGCCTAATGCTTGCAGGACATCTGACCATGAAGCCAGAGTTATTATTCTGCAACAAGGCAAAGGTAACATCTTTTTAAAAGTTTTTAGCCTTTCCAGGAATGATGGTTACATCATTTTTAATCCCTCTTGGAATTTCAGTCTGCAGGAGCTGCAGTGCCTGGTTCTGACAAAACTGTCGTTACAAACTTGCTTTCAGAGTGTCTCATCAAAAGGGTGTTTGTTTGTTGTGTCCCTGTAACAGCATCCAAGCAATACATCAACAGTTCTTTCTGTTAATCTGAATGTAACTAATAGCACTTAATTCTATGGCTGGAATTTGGTCCCCAACAATTGAAACTGAACTGCTGTCTGCTCAATATAGTTTTTCTAGTAACTGATGCATCTAGGTCAACAAACTGACAGGCGTTGCTCATTTTACTGCTTGGCAAATATTGAACTAAAGTCTTCAGCACTGTAACACTGTTGACAATTGCAGGATAAAAGCATTGTCCTCCTTTGTTACCATGAAGTGCATCTTCACGTCTGATTCTGGCATAACACACTTGGTAAACAACAGGGGATGTTGTGCTCTAGAGTCCCAAGTGTTTGCTCTGACAATATAAACATACTGCCTGCTCTCTAAAACCAAACATCTGTCTCTACCATGGTTACTTCAAACTGATATTGAAACAATCCACTCTCTTCCTGAAAACACTGGAGGATGACAGCATGACTGCTGTTGAAGGAGCTCTTTTCTCTTTTTGAAAGCTATCTGTACCACCCTCCCTTATTATGTTACAGGTCTACATTGGGGAGCCCAGACTAGGCTACAGGAGTCTGAAAAATAATACTTGACAGAAAAAAATCACCCTGGATTGCTACAGTTAAGACTAATCCCACTGGAAAGGAAATGCTATGTTGCAAGTCCATTGTCAATTCTTTCTTTTCCAGGAGAGCATGTTAGGAGAGACAAAAGACTAATGAGCCAAAATGGAGTTGAAAAAATTCCATCACAAACATCCCGTTACCTGAGCTAAGCACTGCTCCAAACAGTGACTGGAGAAAGAAATGCTCAAGAAAGAGGCATTTACAGCCATTTGGATCCTGCTGCTCTAGACTGGTGTCCACCAGCTTGGAGGATTGGTCCCCTCCACAGAAGTATAAAATATTAATCCACAACCTTTTTTATCCTTGATGGAGACACAGATAACAACAGCATATGCTGTTTGTTGCCTTTTTGTGTTGAACTACTGGTGCTTCCTTTTCCTTTCTGCCTCAGAAAAAAAAACAATAGCTTTGCCTTTGAGGTTAATGCAGTCACATGCTAAAAAGAAATGTAAGGCCCTAGAAAGTAGAAAGAGGCCAGCATGGATTTCAGTACCAGGTGCTGAGATTGGACAAGTCCTGTGACCATTTTGCATTTCAGACTCATCTTGGGACACTCAGAGCTGAAGGGAATGAGAGATGGGATTGTGATTGTGCTCCCAGCAAAAGGGAGAGACAAAGCTGCACGCTCCAGGAAAATGCCATCGTAATTCTTCCCATATTAGTTCAGAGGCTCGTTGGTCATGAGGCTGGAAGCTTTTGTGGCTGATGTCAAGTGACTGCTTTTGGGTATGATTCACCTATTGTCTTTAAGGCTCCTTTTACCAAAAAGCAGCTGGTGAAGCCTCTATTTCCCTTAAACAAAACTGTCTTGAACTGTCAGGGGAGAACAAGGCCTTCACTGTGCTGCCCTGACTGAAATCCCAGCCAGGAGGGAGAAGTCAAACCTGTTTCTTGCTTTTGCAAAAGCAAGTACTTTGTTTTTTTTCCCAGCAGTAGCTGTGAAGTAGACAAAGGAAGCAGCCATCAGCCCTAGGAGAGAGATGAGCCTGACCATCCCCTAAAGCTGCAGTATTTTTGTGTCACCTGTGAGTGTGGATGGCAGAAGTGCTGCTGTTGTGACTGAGCCAGCCAAAGCTTGATACAGCAGAAACTGATTTCCCAGCTGCCACCCACTTCTGGTGTCTGAGTTTTTCACAGGTTTAAAACTCATTTCTATACAATACACTCAGCTCATGTGATTTTTTCCTTTTAGATGGCATTCATCTATATGCACTCTATGCAAGGAATGAGACAACTCACTTGCAGAGCCTGGCTTCCCTTCTGAAGGAAGCAGCTCCCAGAAAGGCTCAGCCAGAGCTTGTGGGCTGTTTGGGTGAAGGAAGCAGAGGGGGAAAGGACAGCCTGGCACCTCCGTAAAAACAGTATTGAGTTCATGTGGGAAGGGGAATGGCAGCCTTCTGATGGATAAGTTGGATTCTGTGTGAGGCAGCATCTTCCAGGTTCCCTCCCAGCAGGAGCTCATCAGGCCAAGTACAGCTGGCAGCAGCTCTCCATCCTGCAGAGGCTGTGGCGTTGGATTTATGACATGGTAACAAACCCCCATTCCTCTGCAGATGGACCTGGCTCTGTATTAAACAAAGGCAAGAATATTTTATATTGCCATTTAAAATACTTGTCTATTTATTTCACAGTTTGGTTGTGCCTGCCTTGAAAACTGCATATGTGTGTGACAGCCTGGGAGTTCCCTATGCACTGGGGTCAGTTTATTAACTCTGCACCAACAGAGTTGTGGTCTTCAAATGCATTCTTCAAAATTATCCAAAACTGTGTCTTAACCCCAAAAAGGCAAAGTTTTAGTTAAGAAGATATTTGAGAACTAGAATTCTAATGAATCTGAAGTCCAGTTCCTAAGTAAAGAAGCTCCAGAAATTCTCAGCCTTTTTACTCCATATTCAATAGCAACAAAGAAATCAACTGGAACCAGCAGAAGAAATTTTATTGTGAACATTTACATGTTGGTAATGGCTCTTTCAGCCACTGATAATCAGAATCTGTAATGGAAAAGAGCCAAGCAATCTTTAGCCTCTATCAACTCCACTCAGAAAAAGTGGAAATATGCATTAAGCCATATTCAGAGTGTATAGTAAGCACTGAGCTTGGAACTTTTGGCTGCACTGGTTTTTACCTGCACAGTTGATTTTAGGATGAAAATAATCCCCGAATAAGACCTATAAAGCCCTGAATAAGATCTTTTATCTCTCAAAATGTTAATTCATGTATGGTTGGAGAGTTTTCCCAGAATTTGTCAGGTTCATTGGGCCTGATCATTTTAGAATAAATGCTAATGTGAAAATTGCATTCTGGTTTAAGGAAATACTCGCTTGAACAAAGGCTTCACTGTGACCTGAACTGAGTATTTCCTGGAATTTACTAGCACCTGATCCTAAACATTATCAGAAACGCTACTCAAACTCAGCAAACTACAACTCCATTCCAACATTTAGGAAGAAAGAGGTTAGCATGGAGCAGAGGAGCTGCCTTGGGCAGACAAACCTGCAGAGAGAAGAGAATGGGCAGGGTATGCCACACTGCACACTCACATTGGGCTATTCCAGGCTCAACAAAGCCCTGGAAGAAACTATTGTGGTTTAATTGTGCAAACCCACGTGGCTGACGAGAAGTACAAGGGTGCCTTTTTTGCTTGTTAGAATTCTTAAACCAGTGCTTTGCTACAGCCTTTTTCTCTGAAAATGCCTCATGGTTGAAATATGCTGTGCCTGAAATCCCCTGTTTCCAAGTCCTCCTGGAAATAGCTTTCCTGTATGAAGGGCTTAATTTGTAGTCAAGAGACAAAAGGATCACCTTGAAATCACATCAGATTAGATGACAGAAGAGTGATAGGGTGTGCAAAGAATAAGTCAAAACCTTTCAGGAGAACTATGGCATAAATTCCCAAGAAAGTATGTCTATCCTTTTGTTGTCAGGAATTTTGCCAGTACTCCAGTTTCCAGGTCTCCCAAATTGCCATTCCTGTTAGTTGAGTTTGCTCAGTCATCACTGGGACAGTGATGTGAACTTTGCTTGCAGTTACTCTAATGAGAAACAAGGGCAAAACTACCTCAAAAAGATTGTCCCCATCAAACACCTCCATGCAAAATTGAGGGCTTTAGGTGATAATGAAGACAACAGGGTTAGGGAGTGAGAGGTGTAACAGGTTTCAGGTAAACATTTTCAAGATAACACCATTTCATTTATAATAAGCTGAAAACAGACCTGTTAGGCCCAAGATACAGAGGTAAGATGAGTTGTTTGCTTGGTCAGAAGGAGATTCTGAGGTATAACACACACCAATGATCATCTGGTCTCCTTCTATCAACATTATTCTTGAATTTTCAAGGCTGTTTGATATTGTTTGGGTGGGGGTCCACTGACTTAAATGAAGTTTTTGCTGCTATTTGTTTCCACTTGCACTGGAAATCAAAGGAGTTCAGCAATCCTTGACATGAAATATTTGAGTCAGACACAGCGTTTGTGCTTTTTCTTGCTTGATTTTTTTGTTTTTACAAGGTAATTTTCCAGTGTAAGGTAAATATTTGGTAAAGAAAAGTATTTCTACATCTGAAATTTTTTCCTCATTTTCCTATAACAGATTGTCTTGGGGAATTTAGAGGTGTCAGGGAGTGAATAAAAATCTGTGACCTACTTGTAAGCAGCTTGTTAGAAGTGTTTGTGTTCATACTCTTTGGTATTTCTATTTTCTATTTCATATTCCTTGGTAGTAAAATGAGAATGGATCACTGTGATCATCTGCACCAAATTTCTGCTGGGCTAAGGGAGATTTGCAATAAAGAAGCATCCAGGGCTAATGTGACAATCCTCTGTGATGGATCTGGTCACCAGATAAGTTTGCTAAGCTTATTACAGTCATTGCTAAACAACACCACCTTATTTTGTCTAAGTTTATGCTGTAGTTTCAAGCACTGAGATTTCATTCTGCCTTTTATCTGATGCCTTAAGAGTTGTCTTGAATTGGGTGTGTTATCACTGAGTGTTAATTATGACTGGATGCTGACTTGGAGGTTATTTATCCTGTTCCCTACTAGCCTAAGCAAAGGTGTTGAACCTGCATGTCCAAGCAGACCCTCCCAGCTTCAGCCAGAATCCTTTCCAATGCTCAGAGAGTTCTGTGCCTGCAGAGATTGGCAACCTGCTTTGCTGATGGAAACTAAGAGTGGCTGAATGAGCCAAACATGTAAAACCAGCTCAGCAATCCTGGCTGCTGCTCCTCCACTACTGACCCCAGGCCCAAGGTCCTGGTCTGGAACTGGATCATGGTTTTATGTCTGTGCGGCCCTATCTGGCTGGTTGCCATCCCTTGTGGGATAGGCCTTGCAGTGAGCATTCCCAAAGGTTGATGAGGTCTCCAGTGCAGTCAGAAAATCCTTTCTTGGAGCTAATGATTCCCCAAAGTCCCACCCTGGTCATCTGGGAGTGACTGGCAGTTCAGCCCCTTTCATTTTTGACTTTTTTAACCCAACTTGCTGGGTCTGGCAGAACTTTAGATCACTTTGCTTTTCATTTGGCATTAGCCCACTTGAAGTAGGAAAGTTTATGCCTGGAAACTGTTGGTCAAGATCTGAAAGTAGAAAATATTAATTCCAGGCATGGAGAGCTTTTAAAAGAGCAGGAATTTCATGGAAATAAACCAGTGTAGTCTATTAAGTTCCTCTCATGGACTTTTATGAGGACAATTATTAATATTGTTGAAAATTATAGTCATGAAATGTGTTAATGGGAATTGTGCTGGCTGCTGCCAGAAAAAACTGCAACCTTTACAGCTCATTTGGAGACAGAAATATTCAGCAAAGTAGCCCACAGGGTGCAAAGGTTCGCGTGGTGCCGGCTTAGACTAACTTAACATACGCCCTCTGTAGCCCTGGCATTGTCCAAAACCTAATGCCCATAATAAAAGAGAGGAAAATTGGACCCCAAGTGGCAAGGATTGTAAACCCCTGGAATTCTCCTAATCAGAGATATTCAGCTATTTTTAGTTCATAATGTTTAGTCAAATAGTAACAATGATTTTTCTTCTTTTTTTCAACTCAGCTGCACGGTGTGTTGGAGGGGGTCTCGATGGCCTGTGACCTTGCCTTTATCTGTCAGTCTGTCACCACTGGTCTTCAAAGTGCAGCTTAAAGGATCTGAGGCTTCTGTGTGGCCTTGATGTGATCTGCTTTCCTGGTAGAGTTTTTCATTAGCGGGTGCTTTTTTAAGCTGTTGGAACTTGCTTTGCTTGCTCTGTGGGATGTTGCTGGCTTGGGGGCTCTCCTGACCCCCACAACCAGGTTTAATAACCCTGCATGGCCTGTATTTGCAAGCTTTGTGTGTATGGTGGATGCTGCTTCTGCAGAGGGGGATGCTGCTTCCTGCCCCATTGATCAGGCTCATTCTTTTCTCCTCCTGCCCCCATCAAAGACTCTCAAAAGAAGAAATATTTTTGAAGTACAGTTGGTTGGATACAGTGACTGAGCAACAAGCCCATCCATCTGCACAGTGCTTACCCACCTGCTAAGAGTACTGCCCCTCCATCCAGCCCAGATCCTTACTGCTGCTCTGTCAGCCATGCATTTCTTTCCCTCTGAGTCTTAGGGAGAGAAGGTACCTAACAAAAGAGCAGTCCTGCTGCACCAGACCACTGGCCTGGGTAGTCCAGAATCCTGTCTCCAACTTCAGCCAGCAGCACATGCTCAGGGTAGAGTGAAAAATAGGACAAGTGTGCATGATATTTGTGGTTAGGAGCCTTTTGAGCCAGAGCTGCTGTCTATGTGTTCGACATAACTTGACAAAAGACAAAAAGTATTCTGGGGACATGTGGTTCACTTGCATGATCCCTGCATTTGGGTGGCTTTTTGTGGACACCTGGATGCAATTATTGATGATGCTAAAAGACCTGTCCTGGTCACCAAAGGAAAATTATTTATACATCCATGGCTGGAGCAAAGGTGTTGGGTGTCCCTGTGCGAAATGAGTGGAAGGGCTGAGTGTGAAACACCTTTGTCATGGCTGTGGCTGGCTCTGAGTGACACTGACCTGTCACTGCCATGGCAGGGGGGCCTGGCTGGCTCCTCTCAGAGGAACAGTGTTCCTGCAAAGCTGCTTTCTCACTGCAGCACAGCCAGCCCTGTGTGTTTTGCCCATCAATAACCAGGTGGGACAGCAGCATTGATCAGCTGCTGCCCTTGCTCAGCAGGCTCTGCAGGCATTTGACTTCAGCTTCTTTGCTGAGACTGTATTTGGTGTCAGCCAACTGGGGAGCCATGGAGCACCTCTGGAGAATCCAGACTGATCACTGAGCACTGGTGTGGGGAGATGCAGCCCCTGCAGTGCAGGCTGGGCCCCCTTTACTGCAGAGCTGGCCATGGACAGGCAGCAGCTCTTCTCCCCCAGCTCCAGCAGAGGGGTCTGACAAACACTAAATCCAAGAGATGGGAAGAAGGATTCCTCCAAAATGTTTGGTTTGCTTTAGTGCAGTCTGTAAGGGGCAGGCCAGAGCAATTACCAGCCTGCTATGTTGCTTGGAGTGTTTTTCTTTACTACGTGTCAATACAAACCTAGAGCCATTTTTCAGAGTTTGCCAATGGCTATAATTGAAAAGGCATGAATTGCCCTCAAGAGATTCCCTACTGCTCTGCATTATTATCTGCTGGATGGCAGCTCTATAGGCCATGTATCATTTTTTTCAAATAACCAGTTAATTACTAAATAAAACAACCTAGCTTTCAAGCTGATTAGCCTAGATTAATGACCAGCAGCATGTTTCACTCTCCTCAACAATTTATCATGGAAAAGAACTATGTCTTTAATGATTTAGGTACCTGGTCTATTGAGGCTTGCTCCAATCTGTACAGCCTCCAATTTGATTTAATTGCTCTTCTTAGTTTGTGACCTGGAAAAAACCAAGTGACAGCTCCCATTAGTGAAGCCCAGCTTGCAACTTGCTTACAGTGTTACAAAGGCTCACTGGGTGTCTTTCTCTGCTGACTTCATTAAGAAGATATATAGAGGTCAAGTGTCACTTTGGCACAGAACAAGTACTATGCCGTTTATCAGCTGAAACAGGTTGAATCAACCTGTGTATTTTATTTAAGTTTATATTCATTCTTTTTCCCCTCTCACTGTTTGTAAAAGATGTTTTTAGAAGCTCCTTGTTTTGTTTAAGCTAAGATTGAATTCACAGACTGGCCTTAAAGGCATTAATTGCAGTTCATTTATTGTTACTTTGGCATGGAAACTTTGGCATTGCACTCCTCTACAGTTATTCAATAAAAGATCTTTTGTTATAAGGGCTTATTCAGGGCCCTTGAGTTTGCTTCCTAATTAATATTAGACTTCCTTGCAGTTGTGCTCTGGAGTACAAATGCTCACTTCCCAAGGATGTTGCTGCAAAGGCACATTGAAATGTGTCTTTAAGTGCATCCTGAATTACTGACTTATTATTGGGCAAATCTCTGAAGTCTTCACTTTGCCAAAACTCCCACTTAAGACAATGGGCCCATGGGAGTTGTCTGTCATTAACTGAGCTCCAGCAGTTGTCTGGCACTCAGTGAACTGAGTCATGGTCACTGCCCCTGAGAGTTTACCATCTACCCTGGACACAAAGACTCAACAAGGCTGAGAAGATAATGAGGCAGCATGAGCTGGAGCTGGGCTCCCAGATCTGGCACTGCACGGTGGACTCGAGGTGTTTGTGAAGGGCAGAGGAGCCACTGCTGACACCCCTGGTCACTGCTGTGCTGTAAAAGGCAGATTTCAGTGTGAGCTATGGCTAACCTGCTTTTCGTTGTGCTTTGCAGCAGAGAGGCCAAAAAGATGAAGTCCCTTCTATGTCCTCTCTTTCTAAGGAGATTTGTGGCCCTCTTGGACTGGGAGCTGCTGAAAGGGGCTGCTTTGCACTGTCCTGTTCCAGGATTTTCCAGTCTGAGGGAAGGTTACTCTCTGGCTGACCTTCTCTAAGATTTTAAATCTCTGAGGTTCAGTTGCCTGGTGGCAAGGTCAGACCATGACAAACACTTGGATAAATGGGTGTGTGGTGCCAGCCAGTCCCTAACTGCAGCTCCCTGGTCCTGGCTGTGAAAGGCACTGGGCAGGGATCTGGGGAATGCTCTCCTGCAAGGAACAGATGTGGTCACTGTGTCAGTAACACTGGGGCAAGTGGCAGGAGCACATCCTGCCCTGAATGGGCTCACTCTGTGGTGCTGGTTACATCTGAGGGCCAAGGAGAGAAACCCAGAGAAAGAAGATGCACTGGTGGCTGTTGAGGCGGAGAAGGGAATGGAGAGAGCAGGAGCTGTGGATTGTACCTAAGGAAACTACAGCAGGGTGGGGAAGTGTTAAGTCTTTTCACAGATAAATTGTTATTTGTTACCTTACTGGGAGGGGTAAGCAAACTCACCGGGCAGCAACAGAACCCAACTCCCTTTTTTTTTTTTCCTATCAGGAGCAAGGCAGGTCTAAGAAGGGATGGCTGTGACTTCCTGACATATTCTAAGGGATTTCAGACAAACTAACATTTTTGTTCCTTCCTTTCCACAGACAACTGTTACTGCTAATCCTTTCTGCAAGAAAACAGTGTTTCGGGGAAAGGTTGATGGGGTTGATTAGTACCAGCATGAGCATTATTATCAGTGTCGCAAACCTATGTTGAAAGTGCTGTAAAGATTCCTGCCAAGCCTGCTAGAAAGCTCTAAACATCCAGAGACCCCTTTGATCTACCCTCAGTATAAGCCTTATTACCGCCCATGTGCCCTCAGTGCTGTCCTGCAAGAACACTGAGCTCTCATATTACCATTGCTGGAGAGAAGCCTCTAAAAATCCCTTGCAAAGAAATGCAAAATTAATTTCATTTCATATAGTCCTTGCTACTATTCTTGACAAAAAATACAGTACTAAGTACTAAGGACAACAGGGAAGTCCAGGGTCTGTGTAGCAGAACAACTCCTTGCAGTCAGCCTTGGAGCTGCTTTTCTGCCATGTCTTTTGTGCCATGGGTAGGCACATGCACATATCTCCCTATTCTGTGGCTGGATTACTCTAAGCATGGAATTCAATGGAGTTGAGCAATTCATGGTTACTGGTTTATTTGCCAACGTTGTACAGGAAACATCAAACAAAAGTTTCCAAGTTTTACACCAATTTTTATTCCTGCAGATAGACACCTCTCTGTTTTTATGGTGTGACCCTAGACCTGTTCCTGCAGTAAGTCCTTGTGGTGCAGGAGCCCTTAAAGCACTCCTCACTCCACAGAGTTGTGCAGCAGGGCTGGGACCTGGACAGGAGCTGCTGGTGGCATTCACAGAGCACAGCAGCTCTTGGCTCTGTCAGATCTGGGCCTGTCTTAATCACTTTGCAAGGGTCAGGAGGCTCCATCCCCTGACCCCTTCCTTCACCCAGCCCCCCCTGCTGCTTGAGCATTTGATCAGAGCATGAACCCAGCTGTGAGGGAATGTGGGCAGGTGTACAGCCCCTTCCTAATCCCCTGGCCGTGCACCTGGGTTCCTGTGGTACACTTTGAACATGTGCCTCAGATCTTCATTTCGGGACATGAGAACTGCTTCTCCTCTGAGCATGTCTTATGGGTTTTCCTAAAGCAGCCTAAAAATCTCCTAATCCTCCCTTTCTGCCACATATTTCCTGCTGGTTGCACTTGTGAGCCCTCGTGCACATTTTGTCACAAGAGAAGGTGTGTTTGCTGTTGCAGTGAAATTGCTGCTGCCAGCTGACACCAGAGGGGTGTGACAGAGCCACTGCTGGCCCCAGCTGCTGGTGCCTGCACCATTTGGGTGTGAGGATCCACACAAGGGATGCAACAACTCACCTCTGCTGGCTGCAAGCATCTATCAGTGCCAAGCACTACAAACCTCTCAGGGGAGAAAGAGAAGGGGAGATCTCTCCCCTTTCAAACCCTCTCCTGTTACTAATGGGGACAGGTCACAGCCATGGGAATAAGGCACGAGGCATTGATTCATTGAGCTTTTCCTTGTAATGCTGTAGATCTTCATTAATGCTCCCAGTTGTGCTTTCTGCTGTTCCCAGTGGGGCCACTTAATGGCATAAAGAGCTTAACAAGGAGAAGCTGTGGTCACAGCTGAGGAGAAGGGGCTGGTTTACTGCTGCCAAGGCTTGTGCTGTTTATCACATGCAGCATCAGCCTCTAAATATTTCTTACCATTGGGACTGAGAGAATCACTTTGCAGAGAAGGTTATCCAGTAAATCTGGCAGGGCAGAAACAAGAGACCAAGAAGGGAGCCTCTCTTGTGACAGCACTGGTCTCTGAAAGCTTTTGGCAGGTATCTGGAGAAAGAGGGCTGTTTCCTGTCATAAACTGTGACTGTGTATTGGCCATGGATATGAGGTCTTATAAGCCATGCAGTGGGGTTTCTACTGCTGTGTTTCCTTACCTGTTCCACTATCTCTCCTTGGGGAATCCCAGAGCTCCAGGCAAGAAGCTTCACAGAATCATAGAATCTGCTGAGCTGGAAGGGATCTGCAAGAATCATCAAGTCCAACTCCTGCTCCTGTCCCTGCTCAGCACCATCCCCAAGGGTCACACCATGTCCTGAGAGCATTGCCCAAACTCTTCTGGAGCCCTGCCAGGCTGGTGCTAAGACCCCTTCCCTGGGCAGCCTGTTCCAGCCCAACCACCCTCTGGGGACAGAACCTTTTCCTAACATCCAACCTAAACCTCCCCTGGCACAGCTTCAGGCCGCTCCCTCAGGTGCTGTCAGTGTCAGCACAGGGAGGAGATCTGGGCCTGCCCCTCCTCTTCCCCTCAGGAGGAAGCTGTGGCTGCAGAGGCCTCCCTCAGCCTCTGCCAGGCTGAGCAGGCCCAGTGCCCTCAGCTGCTCCTCACACGGTTTCCCCTCAGCTCCTTCACCATTCACAGCCCTCCTTTGGAGGCTCTCTAATGGTTTGGTGTCTTTCTTACATTGTGGTGCCCAAACCTGCCCCAGCACTTGAGATGAGGCTGCCCCAGAGCAGAGCAGAGCAGAGCAGGACAATCCAATCCCCTCCCTTGCCCAGCTGGCCATGCTGGGCCTGAGGCGCCCCAGGACAGGGCTGGCCCTCCTGGCTGCCAGGGCACTGCTGACTGACATTCCACTTTCCAATGACCAGGACCCCCAGGTCCCTTTCTGTGGCACTGCTCTCCAGCCTCTCATTCCCCAGTCTGTCCCTACACCCAGGCTGTGCCATGCAGAACCCACCACTTTCCCCTGTTGAGCTGCATATGGTTGGTGATTGCCCAGCCCTCTGATTTGTTGAGGTCTCTCTGCAGGGCTCCCTGCCTTTGAGGGAGTCAATAGCTCCTCCCAATTTTGTACTGTCTATGAGCTGTTCAGCATCCCTCCCAGTGCTATGTCCAAGTCATTTATGAAGATGTTGAAGAGCACATCATCTGCTGATGCTGGGCCAGAGCTGTGGAGCTGAGAAAGCCCAGAGCTCTGGGAAGAAGAAGCAAGCAGAGGGAGGAATCTCATATATCTGTCAGAGAAAGGAGCCACAGAGAAGGGAAGGCACCACTGCAGGATGTTCCTAGTGAAACCATCAGGTGCAAATATACTGCAATTTATCTTTTCTACTTGTTAAAGCCATACCAAAGTACATATTACTGGCAAGCATACTTGAAATGTAACTGTACAAATGTGCCTTAGAAATAGACTTCCCCTTATTTATCTCAACTGCCTTAGCTCCTGCCTTCCCAGCACTTAATGCATTTGCTAAGCATTAATTTTTCCATGGTATTTCAGCTGGACAAGTTTACTTTGCAGCTGGAATTTGGACAGGCAGATTAGACTCAAGTAAGTTATGATAGTTCCAGATCTAGAAGTCTTTACACTTCAGTGGGAGAAAGTTGTGTGAAGCCACGGCTCAGCTGGGCACATCAGGGTCTTTCCTCCAGCTGTCCACCCAAAGCCCCCACGGGGACAGCTTGTTGAGCCTTTGCCATTATTTGGGATGCCTTCACTAAGATATTGGTGTGCAGGAGGACAAATCCGCAGCCAGGGAAGCCATGGGGTGCTGAGAACTTGTTAAACCCAGCTATAAGCCCAGTTTTCATCTTGGTGTGAATTGATGCTCAACATTTATTGCAGAGCAGGTGTTAATGGAAGGTCACCTAAGACTTCTCTGCAGCATAATTGTGGGGCTATTTCAAGCTTTCTCATTTGGTTTTAATGCAGATCAGTGTCATAAATTGTCAAGAATCATGAAGTAAGAGTGTCTGCAATGCTGCTGGATCACCTGCCTTCCAAAACTGCTTTTTGCATACCAAATTTAGAAATTCATCACCTGAGATCCAAGCTTCCAAGCATTTGGAATGCTTTCCAACATGGAAAGCATTACCAGAGGCTAAAGACTGGCTCATGCCAGAAGCACAAAATGCATGCAGATGGAGCTGCTGCTGGCTCTGCAGTGGGTGACCCTGCGTGGGCTGATTTTCCCCAAATGACATTTGGAGGGTTTCTCATGCTTGTTCCCATTAGTCATCCAGTCTCTGCTCTCAGGCTCAAATCTCTGTATGCACAAACTGGGGCATTGCGCTCATCCAGTTTGGGGCATAACTAAATTCTCATTCTTTTCTACCCCACATAGAGCAGACCTGTCTCAGTGACTTGAGTTAAAGGATCTTTGGCAAGATTGGCTTTAATATCCTCTGCAGGATCAAGCTCTCATTTCAATGAGTCCCACTTTCCTCCACCAGTTCATACTTTCTAATAGCTTTCTTTGCTTTCTCACCTTTTTTTGCCCACAATTTAAAGACACTTCATTTAATTTCAAGAACTTTTTTTTTTAAATGAGAAGTTGGTGATTATTAATTTGATAAAAACTGGAACTCTGACCTATGCTTTTCATCGTAGCTTTCAGGTATGACATCAGATAACTTTTGTACCCTGGGATTTGCTGTGGGGACAAAAGCTCTCCCCTCAGCAGCAGGCTGGTGATTTACATTGTTGACAGGCGTGTGTGTTGCAGCACTTCACACCATCCCTCTGCTGCATCCCTTCTGTGCTGGGCATCCACTGGTTGCTCTCCTTCCATTCAGGTTGCTGTGCTCTTGTTGCTTAAATAAGTTTTACTGCAAGGAACAAAAGTAAGTTGAAGGGGAATTGTTTTTAAAACCAAGACTAACCTCTAGACTTGGTGGTGTGCCTGAAACAGGGATTCCCTTTGCTGGGGAAGCCATAACTTTTCCGGGTTGGTGTTGCTATAGAGATGGTGTCCGATCTCTGTCTGTTAATATTGCCCCTTTGGAAGGGCCCTGAATAGGCACTGAGGTAGGTAAATTTATGCAGTGACACCGAGCGGGTGATTTTATTCTGACAAATTCCTGCACCGTTTGTTTCCAGGCTTGTCTGAGGGCTGGGACGCAGTGTTGGGCTTTTTGTCCCACGTGCTGCCCTCGCGGGGACGGAGTTAATGGAAGCCTTGTTCGGAGCCGCTGGGGCAGAAAGTTTTTTGCTGAGAGAGACAAAAGCTGAACGGGCCACCTCAGAGGTTGCTTTGGGAAGGCCATGTCTTGTGGGCTCTCAAAGGAAACAGGAGATAACGCTTGGCCCAGGAGTCTCATGGAGAATTTGCAAGCACCCTCCTCTCTGCCCCGCCGCCTTGTGCTTCCACATCTGCCTCCTGCAGCATCTTTCCAAGGGTGGCAGGGAGGGGGCTTCTCCAGAAAACACTAATTAGAGTTGTTTTTTCACAGCCTGGCAAGAGAATAATTACCAGCATTGTGAGGCATGGCCCAGAGCTGCTGTTGGAGTGGGATGGCTGTGATGGGGCCAGCAGCAATGGGAAAGGACACAGCATGCCTGTACCTGACTGTGGACCTGTGCAGGCTGGTCCCAGCACAACAGGGCTGTTTGGGTCCCCATTCCTGCTCAGTTGTCATTGTACCAGCCAATACACCATGAAGTTGAGCTGGGACTGAAAAAGCACCATCTAGGCTGCCAGCACCAGAGCTGTGTGTCAGCAGCTCTTGGTGGTTTGCTTTGAGGGTCTGGCTGTTTGGGTATTTTCTGGGTGTGTTCTCAGGAGGACTCCAGCTCCTGGAGTCACTTGGTTATGGCACGCCACCAGCTGCACTTCATGGAAATAATTTCATGGGTCCAGGAAACACTGCTCACCATGAAAGCTCTGAGGTGAGCACTGAAGGTAGCCTGGGATCCCATCATGCAGAGACAGGATCTCCACTGAGCTCCTCCTAACCAGACCAAGCTCAAGACCCAGATTCAGCATCACATCACCTGAATGGGACTGAGAGCACAGCACACAAGGGGCATCAGGGCACCTGAATAATCCTCAAGGATAGTGGCAAGCTGTTCTGGTGCAGATGACCTCCAAGACAGGACTGGGTAAAGCACTTAACTCTAAGTCAGGCTGATAGTGCTCCGTGGCTCTTGCTCTGCTCTCTGGGGATAGCAACATTTTAGAAAAAGGGAAATGCATTCAGCATAAATTTATCAAAGAGCACAGGATCTTTAGAACTAAGCAAAGCTTTATCATTAAAATATGGCCTTTCGATTCTACCAATTTATAAGGGAGGGAAATAATTTCTAATTAATAAATTATTGAATTTAGTCTGTTTCTGCTGTTTAAGTGTCTAAGTTTTTCAGATGTACTTTGTAACTTTTTGTGTTATTTGATGGCCTGCCTGGAAGGGACAGTGTTTTCTGGTGAGTGGAATGTGAAATAACTGTTCTTTCTAAGTTCTGCTCTTTAGCCATATAGATGATCATATGGCTATTCCTCTTACTGGAACTGAGTGTCTCTTGTAGTACAAATAACCAGATCAATCCAGTTGGATGTTGGCATTTTTGATGCAACATATTTGAATATTATGTCAGTTGCAATATTGATGCAGAGATTATTAACCAAAGGCAGCCCATGGGCTCTGAAGGCTCCAGGCTGCTTGGTGTCTTGGGTTTTTTGTTTTGGGTTTGGTTTTTTTGGAGGGGGGGGTGTTATGGGTTTTTTGGTTGGTTTCGTTTTATTTTGCTTTCCGAGAATAATTTTTTTTTGCTCCATCCTTTTCTCCCATGCAAAGCTGCCATTTCAGAGCTGCTTTTTTACAGAGAGAGGTACTAGCCCTTCAAAGAGATGAGCACAAAACTAGTTGCATTCACACAGAAAATCAGGGTTAACTCCATAGGAGAGTGAGGATGCTTAGACATGTGCTGGAGTGTGTACAAGATGCTTTTAGGCCTGTCAGGAAGAGCAGCACTATGGATAAAGCAGGGCTCTCACTAGGATGTCTGTGAGTGGAGCAAGCAGGACCCTTCCCGTTGTTGATATAAATTTCATAGGATCAAGCTGGAAAGCAGTAAAGGGGAATGTCTGCCTGTATATTTCAGTGGGAGCTGATGCAGAGCAGGGAACAAAAGCCTCTCAAGTGTCAGCTAATCTGTCCCTTGGGCTGTCCCATGGCCTGAGCTCTGGCAAACCAGACACTCGTGTGTGAGCTGTGCTGTGCACTCACGTGAGCTGTGCCACCGAGCTCATGGATGTGGCTCACGTGCAGAGGCTTTTGCAGAACAGAGACCCTAATCCCAGGGGTTTTCTCGGGGTTACCAAGGACTTTTCCCAAGTTATGTGCCTGCTTTAGTGGCCAAGCAGCGTTTCTGCTACCTTGAGCCCAGCTGAGAGTTGAGAGGACTGTTGTTTACTTGCTCCTTTTGTTTTAACAAAGAGGTTCATTCTCTCTAAACACACACGGGCACCTGGCATTTGCCCTCCCGGCACTGGTGGCCCACAGGGGACTGCAGGACCCTGTTCTGCTTGCTCAGAGTAGGATGCCTTTGTAATGCAAACTGAGAAGGGTTACAGCTCCAGCCCCGGATCATTCACAGCCATATAGCTGAGCAAGAAACCACTCTCAATAGCACACAGCAGCACTTTCAGCTCCTGTAAATACTCCTCAAAGCCACACAGCACTCTTATGAAGAAACTCTGGCTGGATGGCTTGGGGATACTGTACTTTAGGGATGATACACATCATTCTACAGCCTCAAAGGTTAAAAAAAAAAAAAGGCTTCTAATATAACACTGCCATTTAAGAGAAATCAGAACTGAAAAGCAGCTGTCAAACTTTAATTTCCTGGCTAATGAATGACCATGAATCCATTCTTTAATGATTCTTGACCCTAGAAACAAAATGTATTAGCACTTTCAGATTTTGCACAGTAGTGCTAAATGGGGCATGTAATGTACTAATTTAGTGCCTCTTTAGCATAATCACAACCTACATGCACAGCTACATTTCCTCGCCAGGCAGCTTTCACAAGACCTGCAAAGAACTTAGATAGGATGTTTCACCCTATTATTCATTTCACTGATGCGTGAGAATCAATATATATGGGGTTTTTTCCCCTATCCTGTCTTTCTCCACAAAAAAGCATAAAATCATCCATTGATCTTCATGGGGTGATTAAGATGCCAAGAAATCTGTACTTTTCTCTACCTGCAATGAGGCAAGATACCTGGTTTTACTGTGTTTATCTTGTGAATCTAAAAGCCCAGAAAAATGCTGCATTTGGACATAAATCCTACTTTCCTGGAGAAATACAGGGTCAGACTGAATAATGACCATACATTATATTTTAAAAATAAATCAATAACTAAAATTGATTTGTAAAAATTAATTTCGAAGTAAAATTTTCAAATTTATAATCCTAAAAACATATTTCTAGCAATAGCTTACTCTAGCTGTCCTATTCAGAAAGAAAGCAGTCTGAGAAGTGAAAGGACTCAGCTTGATGCAACTACCAGCTCCCTTTTTATTTGGCTTCCCTCTGGTCACTGGTTGGTTTATGACCACTCTCACAGTAAATACATGTTTTCTTCTGTTTAAGTAGGACCTGTGTTTCAGTTTGTGCCATTGCCTGTTGTCCTTTCTCTGGGCATTACTGAGCGGAGCCTGGCTCTGGCATCTTTCCACCCTCCCTGCAGATATTTATGCACAATGATAAATTTCTTTTTCAGGCTGAACAGTTCCAAACTCCCTCTGACCACGTAAGTTCAAATGAACCAGACAGTGCTCTTGGCCATGAGAGCAGCTCGGGTGCTTCTTTGTACTATTCTAGCCTGGGGTTTGCTCTCCTCTGTCCTCTCCTCATTGCAATGGATGAGCCCTTTGGAGGGAGCATTTCCAATGCACTTTCAGGGGATGTGGATCCACATGGAAGCGCAAACATCCTGAAGATGTTATTGTAACACCACAACAGGATCCTTATAACAGTTTGCCTGATCCTACCTGGTTTATACAGATGCATGGGGGTGTCCAAAAAGGCTTTGTTGCCCATCTTCAAAATGCAGCTAAGCCACTTGTTATTTATTATATTAACATTTACTCGGTCTAAATAATACTGAGGCCACTGCAAGGAGTTCTGCATATCTGTGTGGTCTACAGCAGGCAGAGCACTGTGTGTGCTGTGCTCTACATGGGTTTTGTCATGAAATCAATCCTTCCTAAAGCTCGTTATCCCTCTGCGTGCAGGAGCCCGGCGCAGTCTGGCCTGGCAGTCCCTGCCTGCAGCAGATCAATACAGAGGGACAGAGGGACACAATGCACAAACAAACTCCTGGCACTGCAAACAGGCTGGCTGTGCTCACAGCACGAGGTGTGAAGCTCCACACCTCTTTCTGCTCCTTGAGCATCTCGGGGCTGCTGGAGGTGTTCAGTCAATTAGCGTGCCCAATACCTTTCTGAATGTTTTTATTTCCATGTGTAGGCTGCACTTTAAAGAGAAAAACCTGGATCTATGCCACACTCTTTCCAGAAATTCAGGAAAAGGAAATGGGATTGTTAAATAAAATAGCATTGATCTGGGAGTTCCTAAGGGCAGGCTGTGCAGTCTGGCAGTGCTTGCCTCTGCTGTGAGCAGAGCTGCCCGTGCAGAGGCTCTGTCTGTGGGGAGCACCATGCAGGGCTGGGGCTGGTCTGGCAGCTGGCAGGGCAAGTGTAAGGTGTGCTCTGAGCTGTGCTTGTGAGAGCCCAGAGAACAGCCCAGATCTGTCTGTGGCCTTGCATTTCTGCTCTGGGACTGACTGCTCGAGCAACGGGGCAGAGCTTGAGACTGCCTGAGTGAAAAACTTTCCTTTGGTGAGAAACAGAGCCCTGCTGCCCTCTCTGAGAAAACTCTGACTTCTAGGGAGGGTCATGGCTGCTGAAGGCACAGCACTGCCCAGTATGTGATTGATATTCATTCTCAGGGCTGTGTGAGTTGCCCCAGCTGTGGCTGTCGCTCCTTAGCCTGTAATTCCCACAGATATTCACAATGAGGCTTTGCAGGCAGGTGTGTTTGTGGCCTTTGAAGGAAGCAGTGCAGTTTTTTAGGAGAGATTTCCTGTATGTCATTACTGCCATTCCCAAACAGCAGAAATACAGCATGTAATTGCTACATCTGAAACTCCTGAGCTGCCACATTAACAAGGAGTTAACAGGAACCAGAGGCTGCAATTGTTGCAGCTGTTTTTAATAACACTTATGGAGAAATTGCATCTTTCCAGAGATAATTCACAAAGAGTAAAATTTCTACTGAGTTGACCAGGTAGCAATTTTTCTTCCATCTCCAGTAACGATTAATGCTAAGACTTGGTTACACAAAAATGTATAAACCATAAGGAGGGGGGTTTTGTTTATGATAGATGAAAAAAAAATAGTATTAAAATAATAATTAACTAGTGCTGCCTTGTGATGTGCACAAAAATTACAGCTGACCATTGCTGTGGACATGGAACCCAGCCATTCCTTGCTGATGTCTGTTCTGCTCTGAATGGAGTCAAAGCTTTCTGCTCCAGTTAAGACCGTGTTTTCATATATTAATTTTTAAGGTGATGGCTGTATCATCATATCATCTGCAAGCCTTGAAATGCATCTGAGCCTGAGGATTCTGCAGGACACACAGATGCCTATTCAGCAGGGCTGGGTTTCTCTTAGTGGGTGAGTAGGGAATGTAAGCACCCTGCTGTATCTGGGAATGAGGTGGGAGACTGCAGCCTGGCTTCACAGAGACCAAAACCTTGGGCTTGATCGATGCTCAGAGGGCTCTGCTGTTGCTTGGAAGCTGGTGGGAGGCATGGTGCCCCTGGAGGGGATCGGGGAAAGTTGTGCTACAGGCTGGATTGTCAGATGTGTCTTTTGGGGCCACAGCCTGCAGAGCCCTTACTGTGGGTCTCTGGGCCAAAACTGTAAGAAAATCACAAGTCACTGTGTCCCTCCTAGCAGCACTTTGCAGCCCTGCAAGTACTTGATGTGATCCTGTGCCCAAACTGGGGAAATTACCAGAGCAGACAGTGCTGGAACATGCTGGTGAGTCGTGTTGAGAACAGCGATGTGTGAATTGGCAGCTTTTCCCTGAGCTGGGCAGCGAGGGCTGCACCCTGCTCTCAGCACGGGTGCCTTGGTGCCTCTGCACATTTTGAGCCATCAGCCACGGCAGAGCTGCACTCCTTTTAAAAGAAAAAGCAGATTCCATTGCACACATACCTATATAGTCGGGAAACCTGGATGTGATTTCCATGGACTATTTCAGACTCATCCCTAACTATTTTGGAAGGCATCCTGGGATGTGCTGAGATCCCCTGGCTGCTGCGTCCAGGAGGTGAAAGAGCTGAGTGAGCTGGAGCCGCTCCTGCCCTGGGTGGGTGCAAGGCCACCGAGCCCTGCCTGCAGCGAGCCCGGGCTGTTCCCTGGGCACTGCCAGGCTCAGCCCTGTCCCAATAACCACAGCTGCCCACAGCAGCCCAGAGCAGCCTAAAGTAGCCTAAAGCAGCCCAGAGCAGCCCAGAGCAGAGCAAGCCGTGGCTCGTCGCGGGTGGCACGGTCCCGCCCGTGCTCCCGGCAGCTCCTCTGCGTTCCTGCGACAACAGAGGGCACCAGCGGCCCTCGCTAGTGCGGCTCTGCTGCCGGACACGGGGGATGCTCCCGGCTCTGCGGACCCGCGGGAGGAGGGAGCCTGCGAACCCAACCCGCCCCTGGCGTTCGGGGCACGGCTGCTCGTCCCCGGGCCCGGGGGTGCTGCTGGGGGCCGTGCTGGGGATGGGCGGGGAGGTGTGAGGGGAACGGGGGTGCAGCGGGGGCTTGCACCCAGGAGGGCACCGCCAGCCTTTGGGAATCCTCACTCTGCGCCTCCCGCCTGGCGGGGCCCGACCCTGTCATCTGCACCCCGAGAGAAATCACTGAAATGCAGAATCTGAGGTTAATCCGCAGTGAAATGGTGCAGGTCAGAGGCTGGGCCCGAGAGTCCCCTGAGCTGCAGCGGAGTTCAGGCTCGCTGACAGCGGTGTGAGTTCTGCCTACAGTGCGGCCCGCAGGGACAGCCCTGAGCCAGCTCCAGGCTGGCTGCTGCCAGCAGGGGAAGGAGCCTGGGGCAGCCCGGATCCTGGGGCAGCCTGGATCCTGGGGCAGCCCAGTTCCTCGGGCAGCCTGGATCCTGGGGCAGCCCGGATCCTGGGGCAGCCCGGTTCCTGGAGTCCCCGGGCAGCCTGAGCTGCTGCGGTGTGCGGCCAGCAGGCCCAGAGCTGCTCCGTTCAGGGGTAATCCCTGTACCGGGGGGCAGTGGAGGCACACCCCGCTCCATGCAGTAGGATGGGGCTGCTCCAGCCTGCTCAGCCCCTGGCCCGCACATCCTCCCTCCTCCCGCTCGCCTGCCGTGTTTATCCCTGCCGCAGGCGGGGTCAGACACGGGATGGCCACGGAGGGATGCCGAGAAGGTGAAATGTTTGTTACTTTCCTGAAGCGCAGCTATCCAAGCAGGTAAGCAGAAGTCACTTTTAGTGATAACCCACTGCCTTTGGTCATTGCTTTTGGTCATCACACGACAAAATAATCAGGGAGTAGAGCAACAAAATACAAGCATGAGTCCTTCTGGTGAACAGCCCCTTTAGCAGAACATCCTGATTCACTGCTGCTGTGAAAATAAAAAGAGGCAGTGATTTTATTCCTGCCTTCTTCCATGCAGCACTGAGACAGAGTTCATCTCTGCTCTGGTTTGTGGGACACTTTCTTTGTTTCATCTTAATTTACATAGGAAGATGAAGGGAGAAAAAAACAATGAAGGGGAAAGAGTCTCAAGCAAAGAAACAACATATCACACAGCATGAAAATGCCACCCAACCTGTGACATTGACTACTTGCAAGAATAAGAGCTCTTGTGCATGTAACCCATAACCTAGAGTTTGTACCAGGGCCTCATCCTCTTCAGTCCTGCAAATTTGATATATCTTGCCCATTGCAGCAGGACTATTTCCATGCCAGAAGATCTACTCACACAAGCACAGGATGTTGGATGCTCTGTTTATCCACAGCCTAGAAACATGAAGATCCAAAGTTTCTTCCACTGCCAGGGGCATGTGAAAGCTTTGAGCACATGCTACAGAGATAAGTAGAGACATATGCTTCATGCCAGGCCAAGATGTTTTTATAAAGAGTTTCTGGTCTTGTCTGGTAAAATATTTTACAACTTTTCTGCCAGCAGCCAAAAGGCAGTCAAATATTTAAAAGCAGTAATAAAAGTTCCTATGTGAGTCAGAGTCCTACAGAAATCCTGCTAGTGAATTTCCCCATGGTAGCCTGCAGGACTAGCAAGAAAAAAAAATCCCACAGAACTTTGCTGGTATGAAGTATTTTTTAACAAGCTCTTGGAAGTGGCATGGAATGTCCTGCAAAGGCCCTGAAACCAGATCCCAGGCTATGTGAAGCCTAAAAAGCAATTCTGGTATTTTTTCTGTAATTACTATAGCCTCAAATCCGATTTTACTCCTAGGAAATCACAGGGAGGCCAGCTTCAGTGTGACCTTTAAGCGGCATCTCACTTGTGTATAGAAGAATATGCACAAGTGTGTATTCCTTAACCTGGAATCCAGCATCCTGGGATGCCCATGCCACAGATGGAGCAATGCCCTGCCATGTGCATGGCCTGGGCTCAGCTCTCTGCTCTCCCTTCCTGCCGAGCTCTGCTCTTGTGGCACTAATGAAGTGCCTCTTCTTTCCCTTTCAAAGTCCTCAGGTGATCTCCTCCTGCTTGGAAACTGCAGTGAGACCCTGGGCTTTTTTGGCTAAGAATATCCAAGGCTCTGCTAATTCTTCCTGCTGCTAAAGCCCTGTCAGTAACCATTGTGCTCCAGTTTGGCTCTGCTGTGGGCAGGGCCAGGCAGGCAGGATACATGACAAGTGTGTCACAGCTATGTCACAGCTATGTCACAGGTGTGTCACAGCAGCTGACTCTGACCCCAGGCTGGCAGATGCAGACATTCACATTCTCGATCTCTCAGTTGGCAGATGACAGTGACAGAGAGGGGAGTGGCACCTGCCTGGCAGGATGTGTGCTGGGGCTACTTGGTCACTGATTTTGTTTTACAAACTGCTTCCACACTGCAGTTCAGGTCTGATTTGGATGCTCTTTCCTGGAGCATCTGGGAGCTGATCTGGGAGTTCTTGGCCTGAATCTCCCTTATTGCCCTTGGACCTTGCCCCCCCCCCCCCTTTTTTTTTTTTTTTTTAGCTTTTCCAGACAAAAATCTGAGAGCTAACTATGTTTCTGTGGTTATTCCTGTGCTTTTGACACTAAAATGGGAAGAAGAGTGTCATTTCCCCACAACAGAACACCAGGAAATGTTTTACTTCAGCTTGATGCTAAAAAGTGAGGCAATTGATGGGACAGATCAGTCTTTCTTGGAGCTGTTTTGCAGATCCCCCACAGACACGTTATGCCAAGTGTGACAGATCAGCACAGCACAGGAGACCTCAGCAGAAAGGCTTTGAGCTGAGCAGGACTAGGCTCACACAGGCAGGGGATGTCACCATGCCTGCCAGGCTGCTCAGTCTGTCAGCACAGATCCTGCCCTGGATGTCCCAGGTCCCTGTCCTGTGCTCTGGCCATGACCCCTCCTTCTCTTGTACAGGAAGGCCTCCACAACCTGCCTGGCCCCCCTTCCCCAGTCCCACTGCTGTTTGGTGTGATCTTCAGAACAGCCTAGGTGCAGGATGAAGGCAGCTGCTCTCTAGTTGTGTGTGAGGGCAGCACTTCTCCCTGGGAATGGAACATGGATTTTCTGAGCCTACAGGGAGGGCCTGTGAGCCACAGCATGGGTGGTACAGCTGAGTTGCTCTCCAGAGGAGCTGGGGAAAAGCTGGGGGTTTATCACCCAGGGCAGGAGGCAGCCTCTCCTTCCTCGTGGGCTTATCTAGGGCAGAGAGCCCAGCTCCCATAGCCTGCCTGCTGAGCAGCCTTCTTCCCAAGGTGTCTGACCTCCCAAAATGTGCCCTCCAAAATAGCAAGCTGCTTTGAGCACATGGCAGAGAGAAGGGACAGTGAAGAAGTGTCTGGTTACCCACCTCCTTCCCCTCCTCTCTGGGGAGGGAGGTCTGCCCTCCTGGGTGTCAGGAGAGACTCTTTCAGGGAGAGTTTGGCAGTGCAGATTTATGACAAGCCTGTTACAACTCATTGCAGATTTGGGTAACACTTGGGGAAAATGCTGTCACCAGCTGCATGCTTCTCTCCTTGGAAACCCCAGTGTTTTCCTGTGCTCAGCTTGCTGCCCCAATTCAGTACTGGCAGTGGCTGGGGGAGCAGCTGGGTGTGCAGAGCCAGCCATTCGTGGCACTCAGCCTGGCTAGAGTGGCTCCCTCAAGGGTGGCTGCCTGCTCCCAGGGACCACAGCCCTTCAGGGGCAGCATGGCTTCGCTGCCCATGGGTGTCACAGTCAGCGCAGCAGAACAGGAAAGCACAGCCCTTCCACCCTCAGATCATCACAGGATCTCTTGAGCAATTCAGGGTGGTTATCTCACAATGATAGTGTAGCCCTGGGCTGTCTCTGAGGTCCTTGCTGGTGCAATGGCTGCTGTTGCATCAGAACCAGCAGCCAGAGCAATGGAGTCATGCTTCCCAGAGGAGGCAAGTGCTGATCCAAGCTGTAAAGATTGCATCTGTCTGTTTGCATTTTCAGCTGCAGGATGAATGCCAGGGTCCTGGGTTGAGCAGAGGGGATTTAGGTTAAGCAGGACTTCCAGATCAGCTCCAAGTTTGTCACCTTCTGCTTAAAATCTGCAATGTGATGGCACAGGTGGCCCCTGCAGTTACTTCTGGATTCACATTATTTCTCCTGGTGAATCATTGAAACATACCCTAGCAGAGGCAGCATGAGGCAAAGCTGGGATTTTAGGCAAGGAAAATATCTGTTTGTTTGTCAGATGTCTTGGGAGAAGCTGAAGTGATCATAAACTGTGGAGCAACTTGGAAGTTTGCAGCACTGAGACACAGCAGGCATCCCACATGCCAGATCCCACTCTCTTATCCTCAGCATCCAACCTTGGACCACCAGCAGGAGCAGCTGGTGGCATGGATGGCTGCACAGTTGTGTTGGTCACCCCTTGCTGTTGGGATTTACAGATGCTGGTGTTTCTTGTACAGTGGGCAATTCATGTTCCACAGCAGCCTGCAGGGTTGTGGTGATTCATGGGGAACAGGAAAACCTAGCTTTATCTTCAGGGAGAAAACTGCTGAACTTCAGGTTTCAGAGCCTTTGGTTTGGTCGAATTACAGGTTCAAATCCTGAGGTTCAAACAAGATCTTTCTCCCTCTGAGACAAATGGAGTGTCATGCAGTAAATCACCAATGATTCTCTTTGTTAGCTGCTGTGTTACTTTGAAAACGGCATCATGACATATTTCAGCTTTCTGCAAAATAAATAACTGCACCATTTATCAAAAAGGTTTGCTTTCAGAAAGGTTGCCACTCTTTTAAGGCATCAGAGATTCCTGGGAATGAAGGAGATAAGAGGAACACAAGATGCCTCTTTTCTATTCTTACTCTATTTTATTTGACATTTCACTGTTTTTGCTTATTTGAAAAAGCCTTGATGAGGAGTGATCCTTGGCTGTGGCATGTCCCAGCAGACGTGGTGGAGTGTGACAGTGAGTGTGACAGTGAGGGCCATGTGCTGCCTGACTGGCCCCTGAGGTGATGGGGAGCAAAGGCTCCCTTGCTGCCTGCAGCTCCCTTGCTGCCTGCCATTACCCTCACACAGGAGGAGGTCTGAGACTGCTCTTCTCTCCACAGCAGCAAACATCACCCATCAAACCCATCCCCAGCTGTCTTGCAGTGGAAGGCACAGCTCCTGGAGCACCAGCAGAATCCCCTCATCAGGACTGATGGGCAGTGCACAAGCAGCATATTCTGCCTCCTCGGCTGAGATGGCACATCCAGAGCATGGATGTTTGCTGGAGCATGAGGTTCATGCTCCTTTCTCACAGACCACCCCTGCAGGGCAGCATGCTCAGCTCTGCTGTGTGCAGTGCTTGTGCAACACAGGTGTGCTGCCCCAACAAGGCACCTGTCAAATGCAAACACTGTCACAGGCAAATTCCTCCTCAAAACTTCTACAGGGACAGCTATGTGCAAAAAAAAAAAAAAAAAAAAAATCAGCAAGGCAAAGAAACACTTTTGAAACTTTTTATTTATCTTCTTTTAAAGCAATCTCCAGTTTTCAATGATTTCTACAGACTCATTCTTTGTCTAGGGCAGGATATAACTCACTGGATGAAACGTCAAAAAAAAAGCATCCCCTGTATTCAGCATGCTCCACAGTAATTTGTTTTATAGTGTGTGCAACAGTATCTTATTTTGTGCTTGACATAGCAAACATTACTAGTGTCCAGCCAGCACCTCACTAACTTTTTAAAAGCAGAAGTATTGCAAGCAGCTTTTTGTGCCATCTATGGGATGCCCTCAGTGCTTTCCAAATGCCTGGGAGTCCTAAGTACCAGGCAGGAATTGGCATCCTCTGTTTACACGTGGGAAAACAGAACTAAAAGAGTTTATGTCTCCTGTTTCCAAACACAGTCACTAGCTTTGGGTCTCTGTCTTCTTGGTGCCAAACTGTGAGAGCTTTTAATTTCTGGCATGTGTGCAGAACAAAGAGCAACTGTTCGCTGGTTTAACTGGTTTGACTTGTACACAGCTCCCTTGAAAAGGTACCTTAATGTGAAGTCTGTGTAGTGCACTGAAGAAGCAGATGTTCCCTCCATCCCCATTGCATCCATCAGGTCTGGATTTTACAAGTGCCCCAGTCGAGGCCAACAGTGTTTGCAGTGTCCAGTGCTGCTGAGAGCTAGGCCAGGTGTTAGATCAAATGTCTGGAGCTGTGTGTAACATTTTTTCAGATGTGTTTCTCAGTGATTTTTTTCCAGACAGATGCGGGAAGTCTGTGGTAGAGCTGGGAACAGAGCCTGTTCCTGTGCTGTGAGAGGCTGTGCCCCTGACAAGACACAGGCACGGCCCTACAAAGTAAATGTTGTGATTTCATGGCTGGAGTTGAATGGCACCTGGCAGTTGCACCAGGGGAATTTTTTCCCCCAGTCTTCAGATTCACAGGCATTCACTATGCAGCTAAAGCCTCAGAAAACTATGAAATTCAACAGAAGTAGTGTGGTGCTTAATTTTGGGTCAGTTGTACCAGTACTCATGTCCCTGTATGCAGCTCAGTTTCAGGATAACCTTAAGGGACAATAACCAGGCAGGAAGGCTCAGAGGGCTGGTAAGATAGAGAGGAAAAGGACCATGGGGCTGAGTTTAATGCCAGTTTGCACAGAAAGTATTTTAGCCCAGGAGGTGGCTGTTGACTCTCATAGATGTAGCTAAAGCTGCTGCCTGTGCTGGATGATGGAGTGAGGACTGGCCTTATGGATGGATGACAGAAGCTGTGGCTCTGCTTGCTTGGTTGAGCTGTCTGGAAGAATCACATATTTCTTTCCTTTTTAACCATTAGCTGAGCTTATCTGTGACAGGAGAGCCTGTCATATTGTATGTCTGATCATGCTGTCCTCTGCTGGAGCCAGCTGCTTGGCAAACCAAGGGCACTGCTGGCCGTGCCAAGCCTGGCAGTGCCTCGCTGGCCCATCCACAGCTGGGCGACGCGTGTAAGGGGTGGGCACCTGTTGGGGTGTGGGCTGCATGGCAGCTCCCTGCTGTCTGTTCTTCAGTGTTTGGAACAGCACAGATCCACAGATTTTTCTGCCCACCTGCTTCCATGAGCTCACACGGAAAGCTGCTTTCTCAAGGAGTTCTCTTTTATTTATTTAAGATGTGCTGTTCCCATAGGTTGCACCTGTTCTTAAGGACAGTACCCATGGATAAAGGCAGAGAAGGCACAAAGTCAGCATCTGACAGCAGAATAAACTTCAAGCACTGACATGGCTTGGGCAGGTGAGCTCTCTAAAAAGACCAGTTGAAACCACATCCCCAACCACCCCTCTGCCAATATAGGTCAGGAAGGGTGGCTTTTCTTGAGTAAAATTTCAGTCAGGCTATTTTTTCTTTCTGTTTCTGTTTTAGCAAATGCTAAATACTAAGCTATGATTAGGCAAAAAGTAGTAAGAGGAACTTCAGACTGAAAAGCAGGACTTATACTTTTAACTTAGATGGGGAACTGGGAAATTTTTTCAGCAAAGCTGCTTCCATGAGAAAAGAACATTCTGGTTGAAAGCATTTCAGCCATCTGCCATGAGAAGGTAAAAACCTCTCAGACCCTTCCCACTGAAAAATTCAGGATTTCCTGTAGTAGAAAACTGAATCTTTCAACTGTGGTTGAAGTATGTCTTTTTTCTTTTCTTTTTTTTTTTTTTTTTTTTTTTTTTTTTTTTTTTTAAGGTATATCATCATCACTAAAACATGTAAAAGAAAGGAGTTTGGGGAAAACTTCAGCTGATACAGGGCAGGGAACAATCGTGGGCTGGCAAGAACCTGGAATCAGTGACCTAATCAGCCATTTCCCTCTCTAATTGCTATGATTCTACAGCTTAAAGAATTACACAACGTGTATTTTAGTTGGAACAAGATACCATTATTGAGTAAAGTGCATAATAATTGTGTTTCAGAAGGTGAAATAAACGTCTATCACCAGGCACTTCAATCCATCATTGTACTTTGCTAAATTACCAAAATTGCACTACATTCAATACTAAAATTACTCATAATAAAGTGCTTTCTGGACTGACACTCACAAAAAGATGTCTAGTACCCACATTTGTTTTCCTAATTGACAATTTTAGGCTTCAATCTAGGGAGGGAGGAGCGCCCTCATCCCTCCTTGCCCTTTATAGGAATGGAGGCCATGCAGCTCCTGCAGAGGCAGAGTCTGTTAGAATGGAGGGCTCCTGCCTCCTACCTCTGATGTCCTACAGCTTTTCAGTCTTTGGTTAGGTCACTGTATGAATCCATTTCACCTACATTTATAAAAATATTAGGCTTTGATACAAGCCTTTCTCGTAATGCTATACCACTTGGTTATCTTGGTCTGCAATTTCTTCCCGGGCTATTCATTAATTAGTGCCACATTTCACAGACTTGGCCAAGAATACACAGCATAGAGATACATCCCTTGTCTGGGATCTCTGATTGCACTCTGGGAGATGTCCACAACTGTTGTTTCTTTTTCCTGCAGTCTCTCCACCCTGCAGGATTTTAGTTGGAAAAATGCAAAACTTTTCATTTCAGAAGTCAGAACTCTTTGTTTCAGCTCCTGGATATGACATTTAGATCAGGCCCATCTAGAAGAGCATTATTTTTTTGTTTTAGATTGTAGTCCAAAGATGTTAATAAACTGATCCTGAGCTAAATTCAGTTGGTCTTTTAGACTTTGGCTTATGTATGTGGTCACATGGGACAATACATAGAATTCTTCTACTCAGGCTAAGCAACATCCTTGTGCAAAGGTGTATGACTACTTTTTCATGAGACTGAGTGAACAGCTGAAGAAATCTTGGTTTCTGAAGCCCAGAACCCTCTTATTTCTCTCAGGAATTTTCCCAGCCTAGCTCAGAATGGGTCTTTAAGAAATTTAATTGTAACATGTTAGAATTTTTCTTTGGTAGAGAAACACATACTCCATCCAGAAGACACTGAATTTAACTCCTTGCTGGATGTTTCCATGGCCTCAGCCAAAGGGATGAAACCCTTCTTCATGGCAGGTGACATAATCTGTCGGGTTTACTGACTCTCTAAGTGAAATATCTGATGCTCTCATAGGTATTTTTCAGCTTTTTCTTTACATGAAAGGAGATGTGAATGTCTCCTCCATCAGCACTCACTATATAATATACATACTGTAAGGTCTATTAAAAAAGTTTCAATAAGCTAAGCAAATATGAGGAATTCTGATGGAAAGGAATTAAAGCAGTCCATTTTTTTTCTTCCAAAATAAATATGCGAGTTAATCTGAAAAAGTGGAGAGTGCCAAATATTCATCTGATGTGCTGAAGTGACTCATGGCAAAGGTAGACAGTTTTATAGTGCAATTTCTTTACTTGTGTTGGAAATGGAGAGCTTCCAAGTGGCACTTACGAAACAATTAGCTCTTCAAGGATAATCAGATTTGTATGAAAATGTAAAGATAAGTGATTTAGCTGTGATCTCAGCTGGAAAGTGACTGAGGGTAGTGGGCCACGCTCTACAGTAGAAATCCCCTTTCTTTTACTAAACGGCACATTTGCTGAAATGTGCTGGATTCAAGCAAGTAAGAGCTTCCTTGACTTTCATTGCTAGGATGACACACGACTGATTTGCATCATTAGAGATCTCTGCTGATGGCTGAACTGCTTTGCATATAAATGAGACCTAACCTGAACAGCTGCTCAGCTGGTGGGTGTGAAGGATTTACAGTTCCAGATCAGGTCCCTGCTCACCACCAGTCTCTGAGGGAACTCCACTCCAGACTGATAGAAAACATGTAATGTTTAATACTTGCATCCCTGGAGATTGGGCAAGTGCAGAGGCTGGCAGTTCAAATGGCCAAAAAGCTTTTCTTGAAGCCTTTGAATGTTTTTAGGTGAAAATGCTCATTTTTCAGTCTTGCCCTGGCCCTTGAAATTATCATGCATGGTGGAAGAGCAGGGTGGAGATGGAATAGTCCTGACAGCATGACAAAGACTCATCCTTGCATCTTCAGGTGTTGCCTGTGGCCTCTCCACAGAGCTCTTCTGCTGCTTCCACAACCAGGTCATCTCTAAATTGCCTAAGGCCAGGGCAGGCAGTGCAGAACTGTCTGTAACAGCCCTTGGGTTTTCTTCCATTGAGATGTTTGTCCTAGAGCTCCTGTTCACTTGACGTCTCTTGTTGACCGTGTGTTTCTCCTTCTCATGTGCTCTCTCAGCTCCACCTTTGCAAATGCACTTTGTGGAGAAAGTGGCAGAAAATGAGATTATGGCTTCCTGACCTCAGCCTCACCTGAGCTGTATGGGAAGGCCCCTTAGGAAACCTGTTTCTGTGTTATTTTCAGTCTAGTTTCCAAATCCCCAGAAGCCTGGCAGCCAAGCCTTGAGTAACACCTGCCTGAACCCTCCCTAAAGATTCTCCTGTCCATGGAGCAAACCACATTGCCAAGGACATCTTTAATGATGTGTCAGAGATGAGAGTAGCTCTCAGCCCCAGGAGATCCAGAGAGCTTGGACACAGTTTGGATCTTTGGCTAAAACACCTGGGAAAGGGTGTATCTCTAGAGCAGAGGTGACAGTGACCTCAAATTCAAGGACTAGCAAATACCTGCACCCTGTTTAATGTCAGAGGTATCACTGCCAGTGGTAGGATTCAGAAAAATTATATTTTAGAGGGTTTCTGATACAGCATTTGTAGATTGAGGTGTACAAACCTGTGAAAGTGTTTGGTCTCCTGGTGATGTTCACACATGCGCATACAAAACATCTTGGTCTTGAAAGGATGCTTTTACCCTGCTTATTCCTCCTGAAGCTGGCACAACAGGGAATGAGCACTGTGACCTCATGACTATGCAATGAATCCTTGAAGATATGAAGGCACCTGGCAACTCTGAAAGGGTTGTTAAGTGTAAAGCTAGTGATGGCAAAATCCCTCAGATGCTGCTTGTTGTGGAGGCAGAACTCAACCTGTTATAAACACATCCCCCTTCCCTGAGTGTGGTTGGATTTATCTCCAGGTTGAGAGTGTTGAGATCCCATATGGAAGAGGAAGCTGTTCGGCTTTAAGAGCTTTGTTTACTTATATAAGGCCTAACAAACATGGTTGTTAACGCCCCCTAGGAGGTCTTTCTTATGAAGCTGGGAGCTATTGGATTAGGCAAATGAGAGCCAGAGATTTGCCTAATAGCTTGACAGGCCATGAGGGATTAGACACTTGTGGGTTGGTGTAAACTTGTGGGACAGAGATGCTGTGGCATGGGTCTCTTCTTAGCCATGGATAAATGCCTTGTCAATGTGGGTTAATCTTGTTTGCCTTGTCTTCCATAATGCTGCATTGCAGGACACAACCTCTGTCAATTTAATCACTGTTGGAATGGAATTGTAGGCTTTTGTTTCATGTACTCAACTCTTCCCTAATGCAGCACTTTTAGCATCACAGGGGTCAGCGATTAACAACAATTTTCAGCTCACTTTGGTTCAAACTCCTGAAATAGTGATTCCTTTGGCACCAAAGGTTCTGTTGTCACTGGCTGAATGCAGGTCCATCTGGGGAGACTCCAGTGCTGCCCACTGACCATCCATCTCTCCTCACTCCTTTTTCAAACACTGATCTCCCATGTCTCTCCCTACCAAGATAACAAAGAACCACTTCTCCTGAGCTGGGATTCTCCCTTGTCACTATGCTGTGCTCAAGGCAGGAGGCCAGCCCTGGAATGGCACTTTGTGGAGCCTGGAAGTGTCCCTCAGAGAGCGCCCAGCCCTCACTGGGACACTCTGACACCTTTCATGTGATGGAAAGTGAGAGTCAGTGGTGACTGTCCTCATAGGTGAGTGAATGGTTCACAGTGGGACTGAAGTGCCAAGTGTTAAGAGAGGCTAAAGAAAGTGGACATGGGGCCCCACTGCTCCCCTTTACCTTGATAGGGTAGAGGGCTGTGAGTGTGCATGGTTTATGGAGCATCATGGCTTTTACAGCTCCTCTCACTTCTGATCCTGACCGGCCTAGACAGGAGCAGCCACCTCTGCTAGGCTGGATTTGCTCCCAGGGCACAGGCTGTGTTTGTCTCATTACAGTGTGGAGTCCATCCAATCCAGCTTACACTTTTTAGATGTCTTCACATCTCCTCACTCCCTACCTTCCCTACACCAAGAGCCTAGCAGTGCTGGATCCAACACAGGAGCTGGGGCCCAAACACCTGCAGCTGCTGTGGGCACACAGCTCTGAGTTTTGCTTAATGAATGCTTGTCAGATCTAAGGAAGCCAGGAAAATTCACTGGAGGCATTCCTGAGTCTGGAGGCAGCCTCCCCCACAGCCCATTAGCATCTGCAAGACACTGGAGGGGACAGTGCAGGTGGGAGGAAGAGCTCAGGCCAGTCCCCTTTAGCCACAATGGGCGGCATCTTGCTCAGTTGTGCAAATTGCTTGTGCAATCTGCGGGGCCATAAACCCAAAGGGCTCCTTTGAAAGCCCAGCGCCTCCTCAGCCCTGTGCCCAGGCAGTGGCAGAGCTGCAGGCAGGGGGGCACATGGGGACAGGTGTCAGTGATGTGCCAGGTGACAGCCCCATGGCATTGACAGGGGACAAGGCTGCCTTGAGTGCATGCAGCAATGGCAGTCACTGGGCTCAACAACTGCAGAGAGATTGCTGTGAAAAACTGCCTCAGGTCTTGTCCCTGACACCTTCACTAGCCCAGCAGAGGACAGATGCAGATGCCAAAAGAGTTGTGAGCACAGACCTTGCAGGCTGGTGCTTTACTGACACATCTCCAAGGCAGCACCTTTTCCTGAGGGATGGAAGGGGCTGCAGGGCAGTGAGAGGGTGTGGGGGGAGCAGCCAGACCCTCATCAGTTGTACAGAGCATGGCTGGTTGTGTCATCCACAGCTGTCCCAACACATGAAATGCTCTCCACCTCTGTGTCTTCCTTACCTAGCAGGGAGTGGGAAGTTTTAGATTGCCATGTGAGCTCTTAGGAGGGGGTGTGTAATGGGGAATTTCTCCTCTGTTCCATAGAGCTCTTGCCACCCTGGCTCTGCTCTTTCCACACCCAGCCCTGGGCAAGATTGAAGCTGTGAACCAAAAGCTGGCCAGCACAGAGCCCAAAACACAATCTCAGAAGAGTCTGTGCCAGTTTATGAATTGTCTGTAGAGTGGGACCTGGCAGAAGGAAGCACAGCCTGTCTTCATGGACATGACATGTTTGGGACTGCAGCAGTGAGGGGTAAAGCTCACCCTGCACATGCCTGCACTGCTTTGTGCTCCAGCTTAGTCCTGGCTGGCCCAGGCAAGGGCTCAGGCCCTCTACTTGAGGCTGAGGCTGCATCTGGTTTGGATCTCTCTGACTGCTGCTGTGCTCTGGCTGCAGATTGAGATATGAGCTAGGAGAGCCCAGAGCCTGCCACAGCCTGGCTCAGCACAGCTCTGGAGGCACAGGGTGGTCAAATGCACTTTATTACTGCTCTTTATTATCAGGCTCCACTAATGAATTCCACTAATGTGCAAAAAACCCTGCATGACAAAGCAGCCCTTGATCTTCATCCATGCCCTTGCTTCCAAGCCCCTTAAGGCTTCCAGCTCGAGCTGAGGAGTTCCACTGGGGACAGGCAGCACAGCTCAGCAGGTGCTAAAGGTGCAGAATCCTGAAGTGAGCTAACTGACCCTGGGTGCTTCCTCTCCTGGAGTCTCAGTGCTGGTTCTTGCACAGGGAGGACACCTGGGTTTCCACCAGGCCAGGAGTTATCCTGCATTTTGGCCTGGAGCTGTTTTAAATCATGTTCCCTGGCAGAGGCTCCTGCTTTGCAAGGCAGTCCCAGGAGATTCCTGGGTTGGGACAAAGAGGACAATTGCTATTTAATGAATGGAGCTGGGCATATCACCCATAGTCCTGCAGCCATCATTCCTCAAACACAAAGGTTCTGCCACCCTTCCTTCCTGAGGCACGGGATCCTCATGGCGCAGAAACTGACCCTGCAGGGAAGAGGAGAAGGAAAGAGAGGGCTCCTGCTGCCCCTGGCATGGTGCAGGCAGCCCAGGGCAACTATCACAATGAGACATCATTGTTTTTTCATTCTGAGTGCTAAGCTATATAAACAGAACAAAATATCATGCAGAGGACTGCTTACATATTGCCTGTGACTTTTGTATATCTTAATTTAAGAGTTTACAAATTACAGTCCTTCTGCCTAGCCAGCAGCTATTGAGCTCCCAGAAGGAAGTTCTTTGGCCACTTCTGTCTGTACTGTCCAAAAGTCTGTAGAAGAAATACCCTGGGAAGAGAACCTGTCACATTGTCCATCACTGCATACAGTGGGCTCTTACCTCTTGCTGTGCCTTTGGAGACCACTTTGTTCTCCTATTCCTTTCCTTTAACTGGCTCTGTCTTTACTTATTGGAGGCCTTGTGCTTAGACAAGATCCAAATTTTGCATAATAAAAGGGCTCCCTAATAGCTGGCAGTGCATCCTGCTGTTCCCTGTGTCCTCTTGTTGAAGATTAAACAGATGTAAAATTAGGAGCTGAATCTCTCTGCATTTGGGGGTCCTTGTCCATAGCTGGAGATGAGAGATTAAGATGTGACCTTTTCCCAGGAAAAGCAATTTAAGAGATCAAGAAATTATAATCCTTAACAAACCTGTCTCCAAAGAATTTTGCTTTAAATGCTTTAAATCCCACTGTCCATGTGCATTTTTGCTCACAGCTTTCTTTGCTTCTCTTGACTGCACACTCCAGTGAAATCCCAGATCCTTTACCAGAAATGCTGTTGAATGCTCCATCCCCACCTACTCTTTTGGACCCCTAAGGGAGACAAATAAACAGAAGGGAAGGTTTACTGCAAGCAGAAAAGTCAACAATTTCCCCTCACAACAGGGGACTTCACACAGCTCAGAATCTGCAGGCCTTAGTGCTGTATTGCCCTGAGTAACTCATGTTCCTGGGCATGGTTTCCAGGCAGAACCAAGTCCCAGTCCATACCAATGCACACTAATATCTTCTTGGCATGCCCTACTCCATCTCTTTAGAACAGGCCCACAATTGCTTGGCTTCACCTTAGGGTGGTAATCACATAAAAAAGCCAGAAAAAGTAATCACATAAAAAAGTAGAAAGTGAGTTTAATTTGTCTCCCGGCCTAGCAGCAGACTCCTTTCGGCAAATGGTCAGAACTTGTGTTTAAAAGCTCATTGCAAAAAACAGTATCCATGGCTGATTGAGGTCTCAGTGTTGGGAAACCTTGAGATCTGTAAGTGGAGAAGGAGCCCCATTAATTCCTGTCTAGACTGGCTTCTGAGCCCAGGTTCCAGAGATGAAAGGACACTTTATTAAGACAGGACATAAATCCACCCTGCCAACAAGTCCACACTCCTCTGGATTATTTACACCTCTCTCCCTCCCTCTGGTCATTGCCTGTCCCTACATAATCTACATTAAAGTCCTGACAGGATTAAACCAACATGTCTTACACTTTAAATATCAGGCTCTGTGTGCTTTCCTTTCCACCATGTCACAAAAAAAAAGACATCATGTTTTTACAGATAGACTGAAAATAAAAAAGTAGGTGTCTAATGAAAGGAGCTCGATGTTATGACTGAGAGATAAAATGTGTGCTTGGGAGATTTTATTGTGAATGTGGCCTTTGCTGCACCTACAGCTCCTCTCCTTGGTGTGCCTGGCTCTGTGTGTCACTAAGGGCCAGCCAGGGGCTCTATGGACACAGCCATGTGTACTCTGAGCATCTCCTTTTGGATGAGGGTGACTGCCTGGGCTCAGGCTACATCCCCTCTCTCATGCAGGACTGTCCTCCCTGGCAGTGCTGTGCTCAGCTGCCAGGGCTGGGGACTCAGGGTTGCAGAGGGCATGGGCAGTTTAGGGTGAAGGCTCCAAGGACAGGCTTTTTCATTCAGAGATTTTACAAATTTTCATTGCTCTTGAGGCTTTACTCCTTTATTTTCTGACTTTGGAAATTCCTATAGTTGTCTGTGGGTTTTTGGGTGTTTATGGAAGAGCTGCAGTACTGTATGAGAGTAGTAGATCCTGTCATCTCATGTTTGCATGAGCTTCTCCACCCTCCCTTGCAGCCAGGCAAAGGGGAGCAAACAGTGCTTATGGAAAAGAGCCTCAAAAGGACTTTATATAAATACATTTTTAGGCTGAAAATGTAAAATGTTCACTCACTGTGTGAATCTCTCTGCAGCCCCTGGCTCATTTCTGTTGTAGGTCCTGTTCAGCCACAGGACTGAAGCCACAGGCTTTACACAGAAATGAAAGCCAGGCAAAGTGCTTATAGCTGCAGGGAGCAGAGTTTCTGGATGATGTGGAAGTGCTGCAGCCTGCAAGGAGACATCCAGGCACCACTGCAGGACTGGAGCTGGTGCTTCCCAGGCACGTGTATGCTCCCAGAGCAGGGCAGATCAATCCTTTGGCACAGTGACTAATACTTTGGATTAATTTGTTTGGGAGGACAGATGAGTTCATGAGCACACTCTGATGCAGGACTCCCTTGCTGAGGCAGGCCTTGTGCGTTTGCAGAGCTGCTTGGTACATCCCCAGTGATAAGAGCCTGTGATGACAGAGCTGCCCAGGGCTCTGGGACTCCCAGACTGCAGATTTCAGCACGTGGCAGCCATGGCAGGCTAAGGAAATGATGAGTGCTCTTAAAAGGACACTCTGAACTTTTGTGTCACCAGACAGAGCTCTCCTTAGAGTCATGGTCTGCTTGGATCTGTGTTTGAACTGACTGGAGTACTTGAAATCCTTTTGTATGCATTTTCTTTTGCCTTTTTATCAAATGGGCTTACTGGCATGGTCAATTTGAAGTCATTAGCAAATGTTTATCTAAAGTGAGTTTGAAACCTATAAAAAAGACCATTTGAAGTGTTTCCAAGATTTGCATTCATTTGGCCAAAGAAATCATGACACCTGGTTTACGTGTCCAATCCAACATACCCAGACTACTTCAGTTTTGTATATCAAATGTCTGCATTGAGCTTGAAAGACTGCTTCCAAAACAAGGCTCAACCAGACTACAGAAATAATTCTAATAGGTAAACAAAAATAAATTAATAGCTGAAGAAAAGAATCACTGAAAATATTATTCAGTAGCTTTCTTATTTACTTTTTTCAGCAGCATTAAAGATCTGTGTCAATTTCCCTGTTAGACAGCCAGCTTTGGCTCTCCATGTGCTCCAGTGCAGGTAAGTACCTTGAGTTTTGCCTTTTTGACTTCAGTGTTGAGTTCATTGTTAGATACTTGGGACCTCAGCAAACAATTTTTCTTAAGCAGTTTCAATCCTTTCCTTTCTAGCAGAATTCTCTGAGCTGGAAGAGCACAGTAATAATCTCCACATCCTTTCTGCTCACACAGCAAAATTCCCTGTGCCTTGTCGTGTTTTTCATTCCCAGGTTTGTGTCAGGATGAGCACAAGGCTAAGTGGGACAAGAGCCTCATTGAGGCTGTCCCAGGCAGGATCCTGTGCCCCCAGTGCCTGCTGGGCACCAGCCACGGCCTCTGTGTGGGCAGAGCACGTGGCAGCTGCTGCAGGCAGGGACGGGCCAGGCTGTGCTGGTGTTCAGGATGGAGCTGCAGCAATAGGCTTTTGTCTAGCAGAAACAGACCACAGAGTCCCAGAATTACTTCCCACTGGCTTTCCTCCGGTTCATCAGTTTCAGTGGCTCAGTGGGCAGGATCAGCCAGAAGCCATCTGTTAGTCTGCCCTGGGAGAGGAGGCTGGAGTAAGCAGTGTGTGGAGAAAAACCTCTAGAAATAGCAGACTTTTTTGCCATTTTATGGAGCATATTTTCACATTCCCACCAGTCTAAACTCACCAGGAATTCTAGCAGGAGCAGGCTTAGTTTCATGTTATCCTCTTGCTTTTCCAGCTTTTTATACAGAGATCCTGGCTAAAAAATTGAAAGCCAGTATACATGTGTAAGAACTAAGTCACCACATGCCTACATGACTTTAACCTGATTAACAGTCACTGCTGTAGGCAGTGCTGTGATGGCCACGTGTGTGAAAACACTGGGTAACTTGAAATTGGGAACTGCTTTTAGTGGGCTTGTCACTGTGGCCCAGAGCTCCCAAAATGCAAGGTGATGATGGGACAGATGGCCCAGGAGAACTTTGATCTGCCCCTGATGGTATCTGAGCCAGAGAGTTTTACAGCATTGACTGTTCTGCATCTCCACAAGTCCTGCAGCCAGCTTCACTGCAGACATGCTCTGTGTCACACTCTGGAACTCTCTTCCCAAGCATGAAGAACAGAGGTTCTGCTTCTTAAACACTCAAAATCATCATCACATAAGGTAGCAGATGGGTTAGTGTAAATCACAGGCATTAAATTCTTCCCCTAAACTTCCATCCACTGGATGTTCCACCATTTTCATTTGGAATTTTTATTTTGTTTTTTGCATATACCTAGAATCACCTCTCTTGCCTGCAGCACACAGCCCCTTACAAAACCAGACAAGTTCTTGGGTGTCTCTGTTCTTCCACAGATGGGAAAATGACAGCTGCTTCCTATAAAAAGTTGTGAAATAATTTTTAATTTTTAAAAGTTGTAAATTTTAATAGTAAATTGATAAAAATAGAATACTTTCTCAAGAAACAAAAGAAGTGTTTTATGACCAACCATCCTTCATCAGATAATACTGCTGAGGTAAGGACTCCTTCCAGCTGGCATGTGTCCCATCTTTCATTTCCTCCAGGAAGTGAAAAGAGAGAAGGAAATGGCTGGGAACCTCCAGGAACATGCTGATATGGAAAATCCCACCACCTCTGTACTTCAGAGATGCTGCAATCATGTCTTCTAAAACAGTGTTAAGTAAGAAGTGGGGAGAATTATCCACAAGACACAGAATTCTTGTAAACTTTTGCTATCTAGCCACGTAGGGGGACATTTTTCTCTTCTGTTTAACTTGCCTGTTATTTCCTCCTTCTGGCATTTATTAATCAGACTGGTTAACCATTCAGTCCAGCCTAAAAACAGATCTCACCACAAATCCTGTTCTCTGTGGTGGACTCAGGCTCTGGCTGAGCAAACTCACTTCTCCTGTCCTAACTCTGAAGGGCAGAGCTAAATGCTGAAGATAGATGTTCACCATTAAATTCACACTACAGGTTTCCTGTTTGGAGCAGCCAGTAGTGCTAGGGACACTAGAGTTTCCATTTGTACACCATCTCTGTTTTGACAGGGCCCTTCATGATTCATCAACAATTTGGATGCTTCTGGCTATGCAGTATTCACTGCACCCATCCCATTCCTGATAAACAGATTCAGGAGCTCTAATCACAGGGGTAGTGTACTCAATAACCATTGCTCTTTAATTGTTTATGATCTTTATCTCTTTCCCTCCAAGGGTTTTTTCCTGTGGGAGGACCAGTGTTTCTCTTTGAACTGACTTTTCCTTTCAGCATTTATCATTCAGGGCTGCTCAAGTGCTGTTTCAGTGCAGAGGCCGCTTGCAAACTATTTGTAGCAGCTGCCTTTCTGGAAGTTTGCTGTTTGCAGTGCTTGATCCCTCACTTAAACTACCCAACACTGCCTTTCCATCTGCGCACGAGAGCCCTGCACCACACAACGTGCTTCTGGGGAGCTGGTGTGCATCTGGCCTCCTGCCTCTGCTTGTTTTGTGTCTGACCCTGGGGGAGTATTTCAGTGTGCTGCAGGACCCCTGAGCAGTGTCTAAGGAGAGGTGAACCACAGCCAGGGGTGATGTTTGGGTTGGGGGCTGATACTGGCTCCAGTGGGACTGTCTGCACCCCTAGGACTGTCCCTTCTGCCTGAGAGTTCTGCACAGAAAGCCTCAGAGCACTTAGAACATGAACATGTGTTTGGGATGGAGGCAAAGTGAAAAATAGCATGAGGCAGAAAGGAAAGCTACAGATCATTTCCATCAGCAGAGCTGTCGTGTCCCATGGCTTATGTGTGTTCTCTTGTAATATGGGAATAATTACTCAATGGCTGTCTCCAGTTGTGTCTGATTATTAAAATCAATAATGCACACATTGGTATGACAGTGATTTGCATGCACAGCTTTTCCCATTTGTGGGTAGCCAACAGAGCTGCTTGTGTCTGGAGAGCTGTGAAACCCCACGTTGCTCCCCAGATTGTTCCTGTCTAACATGCTCCGTGGCTCCTGGTTCTGATCTCCACTGGTTCCCACCTGAGCAGTTTCTGGAGGAGAACCTTGCTGCACACCTGGGAGTCCTGGCCAGGCAGGATGCAGCCAGGCCAGCTCGGTCAATATTGACTTTGTTGCAGGCTTTGGTGCAGTGATGATTATCTTGTTCACCAAGTAAGAGTTAGCCCATTAGCACAAGTGACTTTGAAGCCATTAAATACACAAAATCGATGAAGTTGAAAAGGGGGGATCCTTTCAAATGAAGGCACCACGTTATCAGCCCATGCAGGTCACAGGGACCCAGACCTGCTCTTTGGACTGCTCTCTGGGGTGTACTGGGTGACAAGTGTAAATGGGATTTTCACAGGGTGGTCTCTCTCCACCACACTTGCCTCCCTGTCTTCTCTGCCTTGCATCCTGGGCACAGTAATCTGCAGGATTTTCTTTCCTGGTGTGGCTGTGCAGCCCTACTTTCCCAGCTCTGGCATTGGACAGGATGAAAACTTTCCATCTGTAGATGTTTGCTTTATGGGAAGGAGTTTTTTGCACAGCATGAAACTTTCCATTGTATTCACAATTGGTTTCCAGCAAGCTAAGTAAAGGTGAAAAATTCCTCCCTGACTGCATGGCAGTGGCACCCTGGGACACACACAGCCTCTCTGGAGCCAGGCCCCCAGGGCAGGAGTGCCAGACGGGTGGCACAGCCTGACCTTGCAGGTCTACCCACAGAGACATGCTCTGGGAATCGGGGTTATGTTGGCTCAGGCCATGCCAGCTGGAAATTCAGGAGAGAGCTCACTGATGGTCTCTCCTGCTGTGCACAAAGGCCTGACTGCTTTCCCCAGTGGGCAGTGGAAAGCTCCCAGGTAGCAGCAGGATTTCCTCCCTTGTGCACAAGCCAGCTGCTTTCCTGCTAACAGAATGAGCTTTTATTTAGCATTCTCTGAGCTGCCAGAGGGATGGGTGTGTATTTCTCAAGTAAATCCTGGCTCCTTGCAAGTCCCTTTTCTCTCCCATGCTGTGCATCTGCCAGTGCTCCCCAGATTTCCTGCAGGATCCAGAGTATTCACACAGCTGCTTGCTAAAATGCCTCTGTATTGAGTGTGCTCATGCTCTGCACACTGAGCTAAAGGGGACTGATCTTTGAGGAGGGCAATAAGGAGCTTGGCTCAGTGCAGGGAGAGTGTGAGCAGGGTGAGCTCCTGCATGGTGGCTGTTCACAGACTTGCAGTGCTCTGGGCTCCTTGGTGTTGGGCCAAGATCTCACTGGCCTTCAGCTGTGCCTGGTGAGAGCAGCTGTGTTTCAACCAAGAGCAGGGACTGCAAAATTGGAAAATAAGGCCCATGGGCATGTTGCATTAACATGCAGCTGATGTGACCTGAGAAGGGTGAGTTACTGCTGTACTGGCTAGAAAGGGGCTGGGGCAGGGAAGCAGTCTGGCTGCTCCCCAGAGGGAGAAGGGCTGCTCTGAGATAAGGAGCTCTTGTGGGGAGGGGAGCTTTCCTTCCTTGGCTATAGTCCAGAAGCTTCTGTGTTAGGGATGGGAAGAAAGGGAGGTGAGAGTCTCTGAGATCATTCTCAGGGCAGCAGAAAAGTGATTGACTTTAATGAGAGGCTCCAAACAGAAAATGGAGATAAACCTCTGTGGGTGGTGTCTGATCTAGGAGTGGCTCGGGTGTCTCTGGAGATCAGAGCCTCTAGCTCACTGCCCTCTCCTACTGCAGTCTCATGCTCCTAAGAGAAAAGGCTCTGAGGGGAAAGGTCTGGGGAAGGTGAAGTGCCTTGGTGAACAGAGATGGCAGGGAGCTATCTAAAGCTTTTCTGAGATGAGCTGTATTTTGGGG